>NC_047116.1:87855552-89160552 GCF_902500255.1 Thalassophryne amazonica | reverse complement strand
CTTTTCCTTATTTTAACATTCAATGAAGGAATCAATCATCATGGTTTTAATTTACAGACAAACATCAAAGATTTCCTAAGAATCTTCTTTTTTTTTAACTTAAATCTATTTTAATTACAAGATATTTAATATAAGAAAAAACACATAAGGATTTTCTTGAATAAACTGCTGTGTGTAAATTAGCAGTTCTGATGTTCCTGACACACATCTACACTGTTCTGTGTTTTGGCCTGATGCCTTGTTTCTTTTGGCTTTAAAGTAATGGGCCTTTCACACTGAATCCTTCAGATGTATCAAATGCGTCACAAATCAGTCTAAAAAGCATTATTTTCAATGAGACGCGTTGCGTTTTAGATGCGTCAGATGCGTTGCGTCAAAAGCCGAGCTAAACCGACGCATCTGACGGGAGCGCGCATTGCCGCTTGTCAGCAGGCTGACGGAGTCAAAGTTCAATCCAGTCCAACTTCCGACTTGCTGAGCTGTGACGTACCTTTGTGTTGTCCAATAGGAACAACACGACGGGCCAAAACACGGAAGACGGTGGCAGAAACCACTGATCTCTACAAAATGGACAGTGCAGAAACCACTGATCTGTGCAAAACATACGTGTCACAGGACTCCTCATTTATGGAGCAGTTTTCTGAAGAAAAATCCTTCGAAATGTTTTTTGTTGTTGTTACCTCATTATTTCTGATTACTGTTAAAAAAAAGTTTAGAACACTTGTAATTAAAATAGCTAAATAAATCAATAAATGGTTCTTTAGAAACCTTTCGTCTGTAAATTAAAACCACCTGTTATTTCATATTATTTCATTTCTTGTTTAACATAAGGAACCCCGGACATTTATTTTTAGACAAAATAACATGGAAATTTGTACATTTTTTTTAAGTCTGGTAGATTATTTATCTCATTTTAACCAGAAAAACAGACACTGTAAATAAATACAAATGTTTATTATAAATGCAACAGGAAATAATTTAACAGTGACTGCAGTGTGATTGTAAAGTAGGATTTCTGTGACATAAACCTCATGATGATTTTTATATATATATATATATATATATATATATATATATATATAGTCATTTCAGCTTGTAATTTCGCCAAAATATGTAATTGCATTTAATGTTGCTATCAGGACAGAGTCATTTCTAAAATATGAATTTGAGCACAATAAGTGGAGAGCTTCTACCTGTGCAAATGTCTTTTGACTTTGATTTCGTGTACATTTTTAATGATCTGTTCATTTATTGTTAAAATATAAAATGAAACAGCTTTTTAAAAAATAATAAAATAGTTGCTGTTCAAAGAGCCTTTTATTTAGAAGCAGGTGATGTTCTGCTGGATTCTCGGGACCAGATGAAGGTCTCTTCTGCAGCTTTGAACTCTGGTGGTGTTGCTGAAAAGCAGAGATGTTTTCTTTCGACTGGACTTCGTGGTGTTCAGCTCATTCAGCTCATCAATGGAAGTTTGGTTGTGTGCACAGCAAATGTTCCTGATTGGGACAAATAAAAATATTTCTTTAAATATAAAGAAACACTAAACAGTTTATATATATATATATATATATATATATATATATATATATATATATATATATATAAAGGGGGAAAAAACGATGGAAAAAACGCCTGAAAAAATAAGTTATTTAAAGTTGAGCTTTTGTGGTGTCTGAAAAAAGCTGTAGCTTTATTTGGTAAAAAATAAAAAGACTGAACCATTTAGAAATTAAAGTGTTCACTCAGATCAACTGTGCTAAAAGGCTACGCTAACGTTAGCCAATCATTAAATCTTCAAAGCAGTTCAGTAAACGTCACGTTTTATTTTTAACATTATTCTCACCTCGATAAAGCTGCAGAACTAAACTCCGTTGGGCAAACTGGGGCTTTGCATATATCCAAAAAGTGGGAGATTTCGGACTGAGTGGGTTTGCTCCATCACCCTGGCCTGCCTCGCTCTGCCCAGTGATGATGCCTGAATGCCGGCTTCTCCGTGCGGGTCAACCTGCTGTCGTGGTTCGATCGATATCCCACCAAGTCGTCGGTCCTCCCTCGGTCGGCGGTTACTCCGAGGGAGTGAAAAAAAGCTTCTCCCAGCAGGGTGATGGGAGAATCGTTCTGCTGTTTTTTTGAAGCTTTTTTTGTGGTTCAGGCGACGCAAATTCAACATGGCGATCGCTGAACTTTTTCAGATTGTGCAAACGGTCAGAGTGTGACGTGGCAATCTCCACCCCCCACTTTTTTTTTTTTTTTTTGCCGCTTCCAAAGCGGCACGTCTGACGCCATGCGTTGGATCCGTCGGATGCGTTTTCCGATGGATCCGACGGATTCCCATGCGTTGACGGATTGGCCTGACGGATTCAGTGTGAAAGGCCCATAAGGCTGTAACAAAGATATTAATAAAACTATGGCTTTACTACACAAAATTTGGCGCTCAAAATGCAGGCAATAGTGTTTCAGAGCGGTATATATGTAAAAATTCAGCAGGGGAAGTTGGTCCCGCTCTCCCCTATCCTGCAGCACTCGGCACGCGACTCACTGCAAGGAGAACTTTAGCAGCTGTAGGAGAACTTTCCCCTCAGTGCTCGGTGCGATGCACATTGCAGGAGAACTTTAGCAGCTGCAGAACTTTAGTGGCTGCAGAACTTTCCCCCTAATGCTTTAGTGGCTGTACAAGAACCCCCCAAGAACTTTTCCCACATATGCACGATGAGCCACACCAGAGAACCTTTGTGCGCTGTCCCATGAAAAATGCACGTCATGAGAAACGGAGGGAAAAAAAACTGTGGTGTGAAATGGTGGACAATTTTCTTTTCTTGCCCTCAATAACAAATGATAGTCTGGTAGTGACTTTAATCAGCAAAAAAAGTGAGTCACGATTGACATCTTTAAATGGGTTGGACTGAGGTTGATGGGGAAAAAAAGATAATTTCTGTAGGTTGATTTTGGACCCACTGCAGGTCCACAATCAGAAATGATCATTTTCCTGTTACACGCTGTTGGAAACAGCGGAACGGACCAACTGTAGCGTAATTTTTTCATGCAACAGCGTAATGGGCCGTTATGCTGTTATAATGCTGGTGAGAACCCTGAACCCTGTGTGGTGCAAAATTGTATAGGCTCGTTTGTGAAAATAATAACTACCTAACTACCTGAAAATAACTACTACTCCAGATTTAATAAAATGTAGTTTCCACTATCAGAAATGATCAAGATTGGCTGTACCAGATGGAAACCCTCCATAGAAACGCAGCCTCTTTATCATTTATTGTAAACCAGAATCACCAAAACTATAGTTCATGAAGATTCATGACCATTTGACCAAGTGCCCTGCACACCATGTTATCATGGCACTGCTGCAACACGGCAAAGCTTGATCTTTCAAAATGCCACCATGAATAACCATGAATTTGTCAGTATGAAAGGTCACACATATGTTACAATGGCAGGACATGCCACAAAATGTAAATATGCCATGACATCACAGTGTCACAGTCTGAGCATAGCTGAAGAAAGTGTCAGGTGTGACAGTCACTCTGATCTTTATCAGCTTGTAAGTCTCAGTTTTCAGGTCATGTTTATTACCATGTCAGATGAAAACACGAAGCAATCTTCAGAAAAATGCATGTTCCAAATATAGATACATTTTGCGGCTCTCCCACATTTGGTGTCATGCTCACATTCTGTCTGCCGTCTCTCTCATTTGAGTACTCAGCCACAACACATCTACAAGGCATATTTCCACGCTGATTGACACTTTTTCTGATCAATATTGGAGTTGCCATTTTTGCACTTTGAAGCGGAGCGTAGTGAAGTCTTCCTGAGGTGCCGTCACATGCGACTCGATGCTTCAACAGGAAGGCAGAAGGTGGCATTCATGCAAGAAATTTAAATTTATTGGGAGAGCTCAGGAATTCACAAGATGCCCCATAGACTAGCCGGGATAACTGAATAAAATGCTTTACAAAAAACTGCACAGTCTGCACAGAAACACTGTCAATAGTCGCGCTTGCATTCATAAAATATGGACAGTGGTCGACTTCTTGGGTGTGAAACCAGACTGCTCCAGTAAAATGTAGCTGGGACTCACTCTTGTTAAGAGTGATTAATACTTGTAACTACCTTGGAGTGTAATTTTCTTGTAGCCCTTAGAATCCAGGCAGTCACCCTTTCATTTCCAGAAAGGGACAAGGCCTTTCTTGGAGTTATTACAGATGATTCCTGTCTCCCAGATTGAAAGAAAGATGGTTTGCAAGGCAAGAAGAACAGATCTCCCCCCACCTGAAGGAGATACCACAGATCCCTGGAGGTTTCTGGGTCCTCTGTGGTTTCAACACCTTTGCAGTCTCACTCATATTAGACGGTGTGCAGCTTAACTGGCGAATCATCAAATTTAAACATGGAATGTTGTGAAAAGTGCTTCATTATTTGTGTGATTTCTCACCTTGTATGATCAGACACAGTATTACATATCAAGTATTACCAATTCTCTTCTCTCAGACGAAGTCCATGAAGTTGTACGAGGCATGCCTGACGCTGCTGCAGGTCTATTCCAAAAACAACCAGAGCAGGAAGCGGAGTGACGCTGCAGCCGAGGAGGATCAGTACCAGGACCTGCTGCTCATCATGGAGCTCCTCACCAACCTACTCTCCAAGGAATTCATTGATTTCAGTGACAGCGGTAAATGGCAGTTTGATTACAAAGTCTAATCTGACCTTCTTGTTCTGGAGTGTTATCAGTAGCACCTTGTCCTAAATCCTCTGTGTCTGTATTCATGAAGGTGTTTGCTGATTGTTGACTTCGATAATGATGCGTTTACCACGTATCATTAACTTGGCAAGATGTTGTTAGACGGTTTTCTTAAAAAAGTAAAAAATTCTGCCTTCATCCGCTTTAGTTATTTTTGTGGTCTTTCAGTATTTTTTGTGTTGCTTAACTCATCAGTGCAGTCCCCCTTTTTTATGAATGTACCAAATTTGATTTGGCCACTCGTGATGTTTCTTCTATTTTTCCAGCCTAATTCTGACCTCCCTCACTTTCAGTCTTTTGATCTCATATTTATATTTCCAGTCAGCTCTACCAAATGAAAATTCAACATATGGAACAGACAAGACCTTTTTCTGCTTGAATTGGCTTTGAAATAATGAGGAAATAAGTCAACACCTAGCTACGAAATTGCTTGTCAGTCAGCTGTCCAATTACTTTAGGGCTTTAACTGTTGAGGGACTCTGTGAGTGAAAATGTCGGAATTCCTCAGTGGTCAGTGTTAAGGTATATAGCCAGTGTCCGAGCCAGTTGCTTTGTTTTATCTCCG
This sequence comes from Thalassophryne amazonica, assembly GCF_902500255.1. Lineage (NCBI taxonomy): Eukaryota > Metazoa > Chordata > Actinopteri > Batrachoidiformes > Batrachoididae > Thalassophryne > Thalassophryne amazonica. The sequence continues at coordinate 89,155,237 of NC_047116.1, read as the reverse complement.
GAAGCAAAAATTTATACTGTGTCCATACACTTATGTCACTGACTGGATGTTCCCACTGTCTTGGATCTCGTGTTTACTAGGTGACGATGTGTTTCGGGGCCAGGACCAGGGCTCACTGGCCTCCAGTCGAACAGTATCTGCAGCAGATGTGGTTCTCTACGGTGTCAACATCGTCCTTCCACTCATGTCTCAGGACCTACTGAAGGTAACACGACACAAAGGGGTATTCACTCATATGCAGAACTTGAGGACTTTATTCAGAATGATGTATGCAATCTGTTGCACTTCAGACATTCATCAAACTAAATCTATGACTGTCAAATGTTTGAATTCAACACTGTGTTGTTTTCCAGTTCCCCTCTTTGTGTAACCAGTACTACAAGCTCATCACCTTTATCTGTGAGATCTTTCCAGAAAAGATCCCACAGCTGCCTGAAGAGCTCTTCAAGAGCCTGATGTTCTCCTTGGAACTGGGAATGACCTCGTATCCTCTCACTCTGTCGTTGTGTGGTCATAGAGGTGTAGGCAGTGTTTATGCATGTGAGTGTGCAAGTACTGTATTTAAACTATATTTCAAATATTTTGGCACCAACTTAATGTTCATTCAGTAGTTTATAGAAAAACTTCACATCCTTCTCTGAGTTTTGTAAAGATATCGAACGAGCTAATGTACATGCTAACATGTCTGCTGGTGATAAACATATCTAAGGTTTGCGGTATATTTTGTTTTTCAGCTCGGCAGGTGTTTTCTGCATGTAAGCTCTGTGTTGTGATGAAGTAGTTTGCGTGTACAAATCATTGACGTCATGAAATCAGAGGTGTCCGCGCAGAGGACACGTAGCCTCTCAAAGTACAGTGCTGTGGAAAGTCTTCGTCCCCACCTGATTTCTGCTATTTTTGTGTAAATCTTTTGTTTCATTTACTAAATTCCCAACACCACCAGTGACAGCCATCCCAGTTCAGGCAAATCATCCGTTTAATAGAACAGTTTCAGCAGTGGGATGTTGGTTTCACTCAGTAGTACACTATATCATAGTCAGAATTTCCACAATAAATGCAGTCTAAAATGGTTGCAAAGTAATTTCTAAAGCTCTGTAACTCAAAATATCCACAGCAAAGAGCCATTATCGCCAAGTGGAGACCTTGACGCAACAGCGAGTCTTCCGAGAAGTGGCCAGCTTGTCCAGGAAGTCCCATAAAAGCCAAGAATAATATGCAGTGAACTGAAAGCCTCTCTCATCTCATTAAGGCCCCTGTTAATGACTCCACTATCATCCACTCAGCAAAAATGGTATTTTTGAGAGAGACGAGGCAACAAAAAAAACCTTACTCCGAAGGGTCATGTAAATTTTACCTAAACTCACCTTGATCATCCAGTTAAGGGAGGTGTTTGGAAGACAGGGTTCCAAATAAATAAATAAAAAAACTAAAGAGAGATCCACAAAAAGAGCATCGTACCTGCAATCATCATCGTGGTGGCAGTGTGATGGTGCATGCTGTGAGCTTTAATCATCATAATCCATAAGCACATGAATAAAAATAAGTGTGTCTGGTCATCAATGTGAGTTGTAGCTCAGGTGAGTTTGTGTAGTAAGATAATAAGTCATAACATAAGAGCAACACCATTTAAAATTTAAGTCAAGATCCTGATTTGAACCACATTAAAGTGCGATGGAGGGACTTTTACACAGGCGGTTCAAACTCAAAAAGCTTCTACTGTGAAGAAAAAGTGCACCCAAGTTCCACCAGAGTGACACGAAACACTGAACTCCAGTTAAGAGAACAGTTTAAAGGAAATGCACAAAAATAGAAATAAATCAGGACTTTTTCCATCTTGGAACCCAAATCTCACTTCCTGTCCATCACAAACACCATTCCCTGGTACTTTTTAGGAACCTTGAGATTTTACAAGTAGTGGGACGAGAATCTAAATTTAGTCCTTTGCTTAAATCCCTGTTCCAGTGGGTCATAGTTTCCAATAGCTCAGGAACTATTTGGATGGAGCCTGCAGTGCTGAATGTTACTGATTATTCAAACGCTAACCTCATGGCTGCTGCTACAACCTGTGGATAGCATCAGTACACACAGAAAGGAAATTATTTTCTATATATGCTCACACAACACACAGAGGGTATTACTGTGCTCACACATCTCTAGTTTACACTGCTGGTCTGATTTTATTCTTTTTGCTTCACAGCTCTTCAGCTGTAGTTGGAACACGAACACACAACATTTTAGAATTTACTGACTGGTTAAGTTCATAATGATTGACAGGATTTTGATCTGTGTATTGACTTCAGAAGGTTCGATGTGGTGAATTTGGTGGAATTTCTCATGGTGTTTCAACTTGTGCAGTTTCTGGTCCTTAATATTTGTCTGCAGGATGAGCTCAGAAGTCAGCCAGCTTTGCTTAGAGGCTTTGTCTCCTCTGGCTGAGCAGTGTGCTAAAAACCACGAGAAGGACACGCCTCTCTTCCTTGCCACGCGACACTTCCTAAAGGTGCACTCATCTGGACATAAGCATGTGGACATCTGGACATGTAGAATGAGAACATATTAAAATCATACACATTATATGAGCAAGCAAAGTTTGTTCCACTTCAGACAGAACACAAAGATGCAAGAATAGCCAGTGATTGTTCAAACGCAAATGTACTGCACAGTTTGATGGTTTAAATTAATTTAACAATTAAAAATGAGTTAATAATGTAGCTCTTTGAAGTCAGAAATTTTCAAAGTACCTCAAATAATAAAACCATCAGAGACAAAAGATGAAAACACTTTGGAAATTGAACCTTCAAATATATGATTAATGAAATGTAAATCAAAATAATCCAAACAGGTAAAATGGTAAATAAAAGTGGAAATAACTATGAATGATACGTTTTGATTGAGTGATTTTTGAGAACTCCTGACTTCAGACATAATATTGACTGAAGAAAATGTAGATCAAGACATATTGAGTGAATTGGAAATAATAATATTCATGTATGCATCCCTTGATTCATAGAGAGTGAATGACAAACTGCTGCACAGTGTCACATGCAAAGATTTTCAAACTAAAAATGTTCTGGAATGGGCCTATAGGGGTGATGTAGTCATGGCAACTAAGCCTGTCATGATTGATGCTTTGGTTGCGTGATGTACTGCCCCGGAAACAATTGCAATCAACTATTATTGACATTTAAAGACCAATTTATTGCCACTGATATGATAATACAGTACCATAGTAATGAAACTATAACCTTTGAAAGAGCAGTAAGATATTCCTATATATATTAATCCCACCACAGACACACTTACAGGGTTACAGTAGCAAATACGAAGAGCATCAATAAAAGCAATAAATAATGAAGCGGTATAAAGATGTGAAAACATAAAAATGGGACAAATTTAAGAAATATAAAAAAAAAATCAGAATATAAATGAGACAAAGTACACAAATAGGTACAATACAACACACTAGCAGTAGGGTTCTTGTTAGGGCTGTAACGCATTCAGTGATGCATCGAAATGTAAAATGTCACATTGGTTCCCAAGTGGAAACGTCCGCCATGGCATTATTATCCCCCCGGTATGAAATACTGGGGGATGTAGCGATCAGCATGCCCATCCGTCCGGCCGTCTGTTTTCACTTGTTAGCATGATATCTCAGGAACCACTTGACCAATTTCGTTCACATTTAGCACAAGTGTGTACTTGGGTGATCCTCTGACACCACTTGACTATGGTGACCTTGGGGTCAATTTCAAGGTTATGACAAGATATTCAAAAATTTCTCATTGGTGCCCTTGTTATACCGTAATATTTAATTTAACTAGGTTAGTCCCATTGAGATCGAGACCTCTTTTGCAAGGGAGACCTGAACAATTATGAAGTTTTCAATCCGCCTTAAATGCGTGAGGAAACCCACGCAAACAGGGATAACATGCAAACTCCGTACACAGGAGTGCTGTGAGGCAACAGTGCTAACCACTAAGTCCCACCGTGCTGAACCAGTTGACCAATGTCATTCATATTTAGCATAAGGGAGTACTTGGTTGATCACCCAGCACTTTGTGTTACTGATTTGTGGGTACCTTGGGAACATGTCATCTCTCGATGACTCTTGTTAAATTTGTCAACAGTTTTGCATTAATTTCATTCATTAAATATATCACTACACAGAAACTTCCCCCAGCCAGGCCAAAACAAACAGAAGTAGTAGTAGTAGTAGTAGTGATAAGTATTAATTAGGTTGAATGTCAGTCATGTTGGTTCAGTGTTCTGATTTCACATGTCATTAATTGGATTTTTTTTTATTATTATTATTATTATTTTAGCTAATGGGGAGTCATCTGGCAGACCACAATGCAATGTTAAAAACTCATCAGCTGTTTCACAGAAGGCAGCAGACATCACAGTCTGACATTAGTTTTTGACTTCAATAAACATGACAGAAGTAGAAAATAACCCTCCACCAACTCCCACCTCGATTATATCTTTGCACAGATGTTATTTTTCCAGACACTTTAATGAATCGCTCTCTCACCTTTGCGCGTGAGCCTTTCCTTTTCACACCAGACATCTGCGTTGCTGAAGGAAAAAATGTCATTTTATAAGCGGTTTAACGTTTTGATGAGCCGTCTCTCTGATGGTTTTGTCTTGTTCAGTTTAACAAGTCGGCCACTGTGCAGTACCTGAATCAGGGGTACTAGCTTGTGCGGGTGCAAGTTGAAGTTCCAGATTTTTTTTTTTACTGAAATGTTTCAATTTTTGTATTTTTATTAGTATCATGTAAAATTTAATGTCATATTTAACTCAATTAATGGGCTAGATTGAAATTTACAATACTGACAAAAATGCGGGATAACGGGAGTGACATGTTTAGCCGCATGTTCTCCTTGAATTGCTGGCTGTCTGAGTGGTGTCCAAAAAATGAGGTGGGCTTCATAGATAATTGCCAAAGCTTCTGGGGAAAACCTGGTCTTGTTAGGAGAGACGGCATCCATCCCACTTTGGATGGAGCAGCTCTCATTTCTAGAAATCTGGCCAATTTTCTTAAATCCTCCAAACCGTGACTATCCAGGGTTGGGACCAGGAAGCAGAGTTGTAGTCTTACACACCTCTCTGCAGCTTCTCTCCCCCTGCCATCCCCTCATTACCCCATCCCCGTAGAGACGGTGCCTGCTCCCAGACCACCAATAACCAGCAAAAATGTATTTAAGCATAAAAATTCAAAAAGAAAAAATAATATAGCACCTTCAACTGCACCACAGACTAAAACAGTTAAATGTGGTCTATTAAACATTAGGTCTCTCTCTTCTAAGTCCCTGTTAGTAAATGATATAATAATTGATCAACATATTGTTTTATTCTGCCTTACAGAAACCTGGTTACAGCAGGATGAATATGTTAGTTTAAATGAGTCAACACCCCCGAGTCACACTAACTGCCAGAATGCTCGTAGCACGGGCCGAGGCGGAGGATTAGCAGCAATCTTCCATTCCAGCTTATTAATTAATCAAAAACCCAGACAGAGCTTTAATTCATTTGAAAGCTTGACTCTTAGTCTTGTCCATCCAAATTGGAAGTCCCAAAAACCAGTTTTATTTGTTGTTATCTATCGTCCACCTGGTCGTTACTGTGAGTTTCTCTGTGAATTTTAGACCTTTTGTCTGACTTAGTGCTTAGCTCAGATAAGATAATTATAGTGGGCAATTTTAACATCCACACAGATGCTGAGAATGACAGCCTCAACACTGCATTTAATCTATTATTAGACTCAATTGGCTTTGCTCAAAATGTAAATGAGTCCACCCACCACTTTAATCATATCTTAGATCTTGTTCTGACTTATGGCATGGAAATTGAAGACTTAACAGTATTCCCTGAAAACTCCCTTCTGTCTGATCATTTCTTAATAACATTTACATTTACTCTGATGGACTACCCAGCAGTGGGGAATAAGTTTCATTACACTAGAAGTCTTTCAGAAAGCGCTGTAACTAGGTTTAAGGATATGATTCCTTCTTTATGTTCTCTAATGCCATATACCAACACAGTGCAGAGTAGCTACCTAAACTCTGTAAGTGAGATAGAGTATCTCGTCAATAGTTTTACATCCTCATTGAAGACAACTTTGGATGCTGTAACTCCTCTGAAAAAGAGAGCTTTAAATCAGAAGTGCCTGACTCCGTGGTATAACTCACAAACTCGCAGCTTAAAGTAGATAACCCGTAAGTTGGAGAGGAAATGGCGTCTCACTAATTTAGAAGATCTTCACTTAGCCTGGAAAAAGAGTCTGTTGCTCTATAAAAAAGCCCTCCGTAAAGCTAGGACATCTTACTACTCATCACTAATTGAAGAAAATAAGAACAACCCCAGGTTTCTTTTCAGCACTGTAGCCACGCTGACAAAGAGTCAGAGCTCTATTGAGCCGAGTATTCCTTTAACTTTAACTAGTAATAACTTCATGACTTTCTTTGCTAATAAAATTTTAACTAGAGAAAAAATTACTCATAACCATCCCAAAGACGTATCGTTATCTTTGGCTGCTTTCAGTGATGCCGGTATTTGGTTAGACTCTTTCTCTCCGATTGTTCTGAGTTATTTTCATTAGTTACTTCCTCCAAACCATCAACATGTCTATTAGACCCCATTCCTACCAGGCTGCTCAAGGAAGCCCTACCATTAATTAATGCGTCGATCTTAAATATGATCAATCTATCTTTATTAGTTGGCTATGTACCACAGGCTTTTAAGGTGGCAGTAATTAAACCATTACTTAAAAAGCCATCACTTGACCCATCTATCTTAGCTAATTATAGGCCAATCTCCAACCTTCCTTTTCTCTCAAAAATTCTTGAAAGGGTAGTTGTAAAACAGCTTACTGATCATCTGCAGAGGAATGGTCTATTTGAAGAGTTTCAGTCAGGTTTTAGAATTCATCATAGTACAGAAACAGCATTAGTGAAGGTTACAAATGATCTTCTTATGGCCTCAGACAGTGGACTCATCTCTGTGCTTGTTCTGTTAGACCTCAGTGCTGCTTTTGATACTGTTGACCATAAAATTTTATTACAGAGATTAGAGCATGCCATAGGTATTAAAGGCACTGCGCCGCGGTGGTTTGAATCATATTTATCTAATAGATTACAATTTGTTCATGTAAATGGGGAATCTTCTTCACAGACTATGGTTAATTATGGAGTTCCACAAGGTTCTGTGCCAGGACCAATTTTATTCACTTTATACATGTTTCCCTTAGGCAGTATTATTAGACGGCATTGCTTAAATTTTCATTGTTACGCAGATGATACCCAGCTTTATCTATCCATGAAGCCAGAGGACACACACCAATTAGCTAAACTGCAGGATTGTCTTACAGACATAAAGACATGGATGACCTCTAATTTCCTGCTTTTAAACTCAGATAAAACTGAAGTTATTGCACTTGGCCCCACAAATCTTAGAAACATGGTGTCTAACCAGATCCTTACTCTGGATGGCATTACCCTAACCTCTAGTAATACTGTGAGAAATCTTGGAGTCATTTTTGATCAGGATATGTCATTCAATGCGCATATTAAACAAATATGTAGGACTGCTTTTTTGCATTTGCGCAATATCTCTAAAATTAGAAAGGTCTTGTCTCAGAGTGATGCTGAAAAACTAATTCATGCATTTATTTCCTCTAGGCTGGACTATTGTAATTCATTATTATCAGGTTGTCCTAAAAGTTCCCTAAAAAGCCTTCAGTTAATTCAAAATGCTGCAGCTAGAGTACTAATGGGGACTAGAAGGAGAGAGCATATCTCACCCATATTGGCCTCTCTTCATTGGCTTCCTGTTAATTCTAGAATAGAATTTAAAATCCTTCTTCTTACTTATAAGGTTTTGAATAATCAGGTCCCATCTTATCTTAGGGACCTCATAGTACCATATCACCCCAATAGAGCACTTCGCTCTCAGACTGCAGGCTTACTTGTAGTTCCTAGGGTTTGTAAGAGTAGAATGGGAGGCAGAGCGTTCAGCTTTCAGGCTCCTCTCCTGTGGAACCAGCTCCAAATTCAGATCAGAGAGACAGACACCCTCTCTACTTTTAAGATTAGGCTTAAAACTTTCCTTTTTGCTAAAGCTTATAGTTAGGGCTGGTTCAGGTGACCCTGAACCATCCCTTAGTTATGCTGCTATAGACTTAGACTGCTGGGGGGTTCCCATGATGCACTGAGTGTTTCTTTCTCTTTTTGCTCTGTATGCACCACTCTGCATTTAATCATTAGTGATTGATCTCTGCACCCCTCCACAGCATGTCTTTTTCCTGGTTCTCTCCCTCAGCCCCAACCAGTCCCAGCAGAAGACTGCCCCTCCCTGAGCCTGGTTCTGCTGGAGGTTTCTTCCTGTTAAAAGGGAGTTTTTCCTTCCCACTGTTGCCAAGTGCTTGCTCACAGGGGGTCGTTTTGACCGTTGGAGTTTTTCCGTAATTATTGTATGGCCTTGCCTTACAATATAAGGCGCCTTGGGGCAACTGTTTGTTGTGATTTGGCGCAATATAAATAAAGTTGAAAATTGAAATTGAACAAAACACACTGAGAATGAGCCGTAAAATTTTATTAAGTACTACATCTTCCAGGGGAGCCATCAGTGTTCTAATTATTCAGTATTGGTCATGAAAGATACAGATGTTTTAAATGCAAAAAATACTTAAGTATTCATTTCATGCATGCTCAGGACCTCCTTATTTCAAGAAATGCACTGGCTACTCAGTATGACAAGTACATTATAAATATGTCTCATAAAAAAGACTGTAAAATTTAAAAAAGCATGCAAATACAATTCTCTCATCGACATAGTTAAGAGACACTTGTCTTGTTGATTGGTAATTATCTCATTGTCATTATTCCCAACCAAGAACCCTGCATAGGAAACTGCACAACACAAATGGAACTGAAAAGAACATGAAAATTCCCTGATGCACAATGCACTGACTGCACAATGGATATTGTGCATTCAGTGTCCATTCATAGTCCAGTCACTTAGTTTTGGTGTGTTATCTGGTCTGCTGTGAGCAGTATGACAAGGAGGAAGAACCTGCATGATGTTCACTTCAGGAACCTGTTTTTCATAAAAATGCTGGAACACACATTGTTCCAATGAACAGTGTATTTGGAATTGCGGGGAATGTTGAGACATCCAAAATAAATCAAACCACACAACCAAAATGATAAATTGGACTCTCAGGCTTTGGTTAGAAAAAGAAAGAAAAACATTCCCCTTCAAAGAAGGAAGGAGCTTCAAACAGTCGACATGCTGGCTCATCATTCATTTGGTGTTCTCACACCGGAGCTGTGGAGTGCCGGTTTCAAACATTTTTAGATTTATTCTTCCACGATTTCTGGCAGGAATTGTTCCGTTTTCAAGAATACACGTATTAGAGCTGAGTAACAAACGTGCCGTTGCTGTGTTTGAGTCTCTCTGTCTCAGTGAAAGCTGAGAAGACAGAAGCAGTCTGAATCAGTATTCATCATCAGGGCACCTGTTATGACATATTTCCTTAATCTCTTGGTAAATTTTTCCAAAAAAGAAATGTCTGTTCACACAGACTCCGCCCTTAATCACCCGCTCCACAGCAACCAACATACAAAACATCATCAGGAAGCATGTTTAATGTAGGTTTAGTTTGGAAATATGTTTAAAATGACAATAAAAAAAAAAAGTCAGCTTAACTGATTTTGCTTTTCCTCTCTGACCTCTGACCTCTTTAGTTGGTGTTTGACATGCTGGTCCTGCAAAAACACAACACGGAGATGACGGTGGCAGCAGGGGAGGCTTTCTACACGCTGGTGTGCCTGCACCAGGTGAGTCCAGATCACAGTGTTCGTGTTGGGTGGTGCAGTGGTTCACTCTGTCCAGTACAGAGTTCACTCAAAGGTCAGAATGGAGTTTCACAGTCTCCAGGTTGTAACCTCATAAAACACCTGTGGGGGTCTGACGCTGTGAGCGGTGGTTCTTAACCTGCTCTTCAAGTACCACCGAACAGACGTATTTTCCATCTCTCCGTGCTCTGCCACGAGCTGATTGGCTCATTCAGGTGTCTGTTGGTACTCAATTGGCTGCAGACCTGAATGGGTTATTCGGAATTTAGACATTTATTTATTTAACTGTCTGCTTGTGGAAAACTGATTAGTCTTCACTAAAAGGATGCACATCTTTCTGGTGACGGTGCCTGAATACTGACTGATGAAATAGTTAATAAAACCTGTCTTTGCTGTGTAGCTATTAGTATCCATCCCACATTTGAAGTAGTGTTGATAATCATAAAAGGACACTACAAGTTAGCGTCTGATTTGAAAGAATCAATCCTAAAAATAAAAAAAGTCATATTTCTTTCACTAGCTGATTGCACTAAGAAATATAAATGAACCTTTACCATGAGAGATGCTTGCTTGTGGATTTCTGAGCAAAGATTTGAAAGCATTTCATGCCCCCCACGGTATGAAATACGTAAATTTGACATAAATATGTGAGCAGATTTTTTTTTAAAGAATATTTAGTGGATTGTCCTAGAATTAAGTTTAAAATACGATATATATTTACCATAAATTTAATCATTGTACCTGTTGGCACCCGTAAGCACCACACAGCATCATTGGTAAGGGCACACCACCCTCTAGTGGCATGGTTACATTGTAGCACTGCTCCTTGGTGTGTGTCAGATGGAAAAGCATTACAGATTTTTCCATTTAATGTGGTAACTGTTGGTATTTTAGCAGCCCATCACAGCGTATCGACATTGAAAAGAAATAATCAGAGCTGTGGAGACATTCAGCTCTGAGGGTGTCTCTGTTTAGATCAAGTTTGTTTGATTGTGAGCAGACGTTTTGCTTCTTTTTCTCAGGCGGAGTACTCAGAGCTGGTGGAGACACTGCTCTCCTCGCAGAGAGACGCCGTCATCTACCAGCGGCTGGCCGACGCCTTCAACAAGCTGACAGCGAGCAGCACGCCGCCCACATTGGACCGCAAGCAGAAAGTGGCTTTCCTGAAGAGTCTGGAGGAGTTCACGGCTAACGTGGGCGGCCTGCTGTGTGTGAAATAAACACTGGAAATGGACCCCGCCTCCACTCTTCATTTTGAATAGCAAACAGTCGACTACCTTCAGACTCTCCGCTCCATCCCTGAGAGGTTTTGGTAGCAGAGACGGCCCGACACCGCTGAGGACCCATCTGTCTCTGCTAGCTGGGCAATGCCTCTGGTTCTCTTTATTGCCTATCCCATCTGCCCCGCCCAACCTGACAGACTCGATCAGAGCAGACAAACCCGGACAAAGTGGCGCTGACCGTCACGACGGCAGGAGGTGGAGCACCTGCTGACGGTGTTGGCTCACTTTGTTTTAAGAATGCCACCATGATGACCTCAGCGCACACTGATTGGACCAATCTGTGTTTTGAGACACGCACGCCTTGCACCCCCCACCCCCATTCCCAGTCTTTCCCAGAGTGCCTTTGTTTTTGTTGGTTGTTCTGCAGGCGTGTCTCAGTTCCTGTGGTCATCATGGCGAGAACTGTGTCATGGTTTTCACCAGTTGACAACAGTAGTCATTGTGTCATTCGCGAGGAACACAGCGGATGCACAGACGTGCAAACTCAGTGCCATGTTGCCATAACTACAAAGGTGTGACTTTATTTGGGGGTATTGAACCATCAGAGGAGAGCGTTTCATAACGACTGAAAACCAAAAACAGGATCTGTGAGTTTAAGGGTGTATATATGTTTTGAAAGGTCGTAAGAGGCGTATGTTGAGAAACAAACTAGCATGACTGAAATTTTTTTATATTGCCAGGAACTGCTATATGACTTCTGTGTCACTTCATGAACAGAAGAAGCAACTTCCTCAGTGCTGGCCTTTTGTGGTTTGATCATTCTTTATTTGCATTTGTAGTACTGTCTTGCACTGCTGCTGTAGTACAGCATTTTCCATCCTGCAAGGCAGCAGCTCTCACTGGGCGAAGGCCGAAACGGTCAAAATCAGAACCAAGGTGGCTTGGACAGTCGTATTTTTCTACAGCAGCACATTCAGCATATGACCCTTCAAGACACACTGGACTGATGCCAAAACATCTTCTGTTGGAGGACAGCAATAACAAACCAAATTCAAAGGAACAGAGCCAAGTATCGGAGACAGAACCATCCACCTCCACAGCACTATCCTGGTTATTGTAGAATGCCTTTTGTTAAACTGTAAAGGTGTACATAAACTTATTGTATTAAATTTTCCTTTGAAACATTGTCAGCTGAAGTGTTTAAATAAATGTAAAATTTACATTTTATTTGCAGTATGTTAGCTGTGCCGGCAGCTGGTCTTCGCAACAGAAGTCCATTGGAGTTTGCTGTGTTAAGAGCCGTCTGTGATGAGCATGGAAGTTTAGGAAGAAACATCACTTTGGTGTAGAGCTGTCAAGCCTCAGTGGCCCCGGGTGCCACTCGGGTACTGCAGGAAGGCCGGGCGCTCTTGCAGAAGCAAAATTCTACCTCACAGAAACAACAACGTTCAAACACAGCAGGAATCGGATGGTCTCTCGTGTGAATCCAATATGGCAGTTCTGGAAAAGGGAGGAATTCTGCTTCTGTCCAAGAGTTTGTTTCAACAGCTGATCTTTATGCACCCAAGTCACTACTGAGTGGTGGCACTCCATTTTGCTCTCCACCAGTGATGTAACATTTTACATCCCTAGAACTAGTTTCTGCAACCAGTACTTAGCATGCTGAGGGTCTGCACCAACCTGCTGCTCAAAATGTGTAAAACCTGCCCTTAGGCTGATGTCCACCAGGGGCTGATGGCCCTGCACACTGTAGCTTCATCTCACTTTTCAATATAACCTCTCATCAGAGGGAGCAGTATGAAATGATCCAGAAGGATGCATACAACCATTTGTCACAAAGCCATCCCAGCAGTTCCCCAGAATACTCCAGACACAGAGTATCAAAGATCCAGGCATTGTCTTAGGTCTTTGGTTAGCATCCAAGTCTCACAACCATGCAAGAAGATTGGCAGTACCAGGACCCTAAAGACTTAGACCTTTGTTTTCCTGCAGAGGTGTCAGCATCACCACACACCATTGTCCAGGGACCTCATGACTGCATCAGCATTTTCCAGATGTTTCAGAAACACGAATGTCACCGCTGAGATATCTCTACAAGCTCAACATTTTACATGTGCAGATATATTCTAATGGTGGAGTCTAGTATGTCATTGATAATCTGAATCTTTGTCTTGATTCAGTATAATTTGAAATCCAGGCACTTTAATTCTTTCTTCTCAAGTGTTGTACTCTTGGCATGCATTGATTCTCTGATTTCACTGATTAACATCACTGAGCAGATGGGATGAGTTCATCAGTGAAATCACTTGCTGCAGTCAGTGGCTACAAAGAAAACCTGCACCCTCTTGGCTCTTCCTGGAATACTTTAGACACCACTGACCTACAACCTCAAGTGGGAGCTGAACGTCAGCTCTCTAATCAAGAGAACACAACAGAAGATAAACTTTCTGCAGCAGCTGAGGAAATTCAACCTGCCAACAAAAAAATGCTGTTGAACTTCTACACTGCCATCATTGAGTCCATTTCCTCCTCCATCACCATCTGGTACACTGCTGCCACTACTAAGGTGCAGACTGCAGCATATCAGCCATGCAACAGAGAAAGTGAGCGACTGCAGTCTGCTATCCCTACAGGACCTGTACACCTCCAAGGCTCTGAAGCGAGCATGGAAGATTGTGGCTGATCCCTCTCACCCAGGACACAAACTTTTTATCACCCTCTGCAATATTACTGAGATTCAGTGGTTCACAGCTGATTGGAGGATTAGCTATAAGAATCTTGGCCTCAAGTCTGTCAGGATTGTGCCATCATTTGACATGACCAAGGTGGAATGAGGTGTAGATTTGGAGGGTTGTCATTTCATTTCCTTTTTAAGCAGACCGAGAGAGTGTATTACCTGCTCACAAATACTGTGGCTGTCCTCAGTGGTATTTTCTCAACTCCCGAGACAGCCTAGAATTGCAACCAATCTGGGCACTAGGACTCCTCTGGGTGATATGCAGTGTCCCTCCTGGGAGCATTGGCACCTCCAATGCAGTCGCTGGCAATTTTCAGGGTCTTTTCAAGGGATTAGTGCCACATTCCATTTAGGTAATTTGTTGTGTCCCATATTGGCAAGCAAATGAATGCAGCTACACCTTTGTGATTTGTGCAAATGTATGTCTGAAGCATTGATTTTTCAGGAATGTTTTGATGCTTGAAAGCTCAATCGCTTACTCCAGTGAAATAAAATAAAAAAAGTAGTAGTAGTGGATCATCCCAGCCAAGCTTTGGCATAATTCCACTGCCATTATTTTAATTGGAAAGGTAAGAAGAACTAATAATGGAATTCAGACTGTGGTGCAAAGTTGAATTTCTCAGTTTCAGTGCACTGTCCCAGAGCTATTTTGACTGGCAGCTGATACTTCTCCGGGGTACACTGACTGAGAATACTCGATCTTTGTGTTTCTGGAATAGCTTGCTGTACTATATGTCTGTTGCTAAATAACTTTGTCATGTTGAATCCACCATGATCTTTTGTCAGTCTGCTGTCTTACACTCCGGCCCAGTAGGTGGCAGTAGTGCTCCACTAGTGTTGACAACCGCCAAGAAACATAAAATCAAAAGAAAAATACCAGCGGCATTCTGTATTCAGGTGAGGTTTACTTTCTAATTACTCATTAGTTTCGAAGTTCTAAGCTTTATGGTTCTCTACACGTAATTGAGTCGCTAAAAATCTGTGGGTTGGAGCGTCAGTTTCAACACCGAGACGCGTCGGTGTTTCGGATGAACTCGTGGTCGTATTGACTTCTGTGTTACGGAGTGACTGGTTCGGCGCTTTAGTTCAGTCTTTAAAATAAATAAACGAATACTACGTGATACAGATGCGTTTGATTAATAATATTTTCTTACCTTGATTTAGGGATACTGCCCCAGAGCAGCTATGGGGTGTGATGATTTACCCAGACAGACTCCAAAGATGATTAAATTAAGTACTTTTATTTATTTTATTTGTGTGTGTGTGTGTGTGTTTGTGGAATTTTGGCCTTCCTCAAAACGGTGCATGTTTAAAGGGACTGCCATATGGTGGTCAAGAGATGAAACTTCAGCCACTGACCCCGTCCAGTCCCAGACAGATTTTTTTTTGGGGGGGAGGGGCATTTTGTTCTATGCCAGAAGTTTAAAGTCCTATTTAACCGAGTGTTTCTTAACCGGGATATTTAAAAATTTGAAATGTAGAATATGCAGTTATGTAGTTTGAGAAGGAAAGAGCAAACTTCTGATGCCTCTGTCTATTGATGCTACTGAATAGGACTTAAAACCTCATGCACCTCCTTTATGCACCAAATGCAAGTATAGTTTAAACATTCTCTAGAGATTGTTTATTATTGTTAACCGGCAGGACACACAACTCAAACCTAATGTGAGTTATCAGTAATGGCGAAATTCAGGTTTTTTTGTTTGTTTGTTTGTTTTTTTTGCTTTCTTCTTGGACCCTCTGTGGTCCTTGATTAAAGAAATGTCACTTGTATGACCAATTACATGTATTTTTATTGAGCTCTGCAATGTTTCCATCTGCCAGAAATGGCCACCAGAGAGAGCTCGGTGTAAAGTCAGCGCCAACCCACATACACCTTTTAGTTCAGCGTAGTTTTTTCACGTTTAACTCTCCTTTACAGCTAGGCCCAGTAGTTATGGAAACCCATTGCGTTCACTGGATTAAAAAAAAATTACACACCTTATGTCGTAATTGAGAAAAGATCTGCAGCACCTTTCCTGATCTCATAATTACAAGATTTTATGAGATCGGGAAAGGTACCACATTGACCACTGCTTCACTCAGAACCACATACTGCACATCCACGAAGAAACCGTCTTTATGCAATTCCACTGCTTCCAATCCCGATCAGTAAAGACGTGGGAGAATTTCAGAGCCATAATCAAAATGGGCCCATTTGTAACCACAGATGTGCATTTTGATCGAACACAAAGTGTGGATTTTCACCCAAGGTGTTCCTGGATGAATGAAATTCCTCCAGGGAGGGGCACAGGACCCCCAGGCTGACATGTTCCCAGCCGGGGGTGAGCCCCTCTTTGTCCCTGATTATGATTGATTGATTGAAGGTTTTATTTCAGATATGAAAAAGAAAACAACAAAGCATAAAATAAAAAAGGCAAATCAACAAGAACAATGATTTTGACAGAGGGACTCGCCCCCGGCTGGGAGTGCTTTGTCCCTCCTTGGAGGAATTCCATTCATCCAGGAACATCATAGGGGAAAATCCACACATTGTGTTCGATTGCAGTGCACCGTCGGCGGTTAGAAATCGTCCGATTTTCAATTATGACTTGGGAATTCTCACGCTTGTCTTTACTGAGAGATTATAAGTAGCGGATTTGCATAAAGACATTTTCTTTGTGGATGTGCAATATGTGGTTCTGAGCAAAGCAGTGGTCAATGTGGCACCTTTCCTGATCTCATAATTGCGAGATCTTTTCTCCTAATTATGAGATAAGATGTATGATTTTTTTTTTCCAGGAATGTGTATAATCTGTCTCGATGACACATCAGTAGCAAGTGACGCAATCACAGATATGTTGAGTTCATGTAGGCTACGTCACATGATGTCTCAAATGTTGAGTTGCCGATCAGCTCTGCTACTGCTCCGCAGAGTGTGCTACCAATGCACCAGCCCTCCGATGGAGAAAGTTTAACTATGTCAAATCCACTGTCCAGTTGACCATCGCCAAAGGTTGCTCTCTGCTGAGCTGCATTGAAGACAGGAAATTTCGATCCTTGGAGCAAAACCAGCGTTTCACAGAGCTCTTTAAAAATCCACTACATCGTCCCGCGTCAGCCACTGCATGTCATGCTGTGAATTATCCCTGATGCTTTGAATGATTGATCATGTTGTCATGTTTATGGATTGTAATGTCATTGTCTGTGTGTGTGTGTGTGTGTCTGTGTCTGTGTCTGTATATATATATAGTTAGACCCAAATGTGCCACATGTTTGTAAAGTAGATTCTGGCTGTGTGATCAAAGCTGTGTCACTTTGAATTCATGTTCATATTTCAGTGTTTGGTTTCTCTGCTCTTTAGTTATGAGTGACAGCGATGATGACGTCCCGACACTGTCAGCGGAGACTCTGGCTGCCCTGCAGGAATTTTACAGTGAGACCAGGAACTTCACGGCACAGAGCACAGCTCCGTCAGACTGGTTCACTGTGGGAGCAGTGGAGGAGGACTGGGTGAGTTCATTGGATCATGGCAGGAGGCCCAGACATGGTTCTGGTGTATCCCGTCTGTGGATTATTCAGGATTGATGCTGTGAAGTATTAATGCTTATCATAGAGTCACTCAGAATGTTAAGTGCCTGAGACAATGTCTTTTGTGATTTAGCACTATAGACAGTAGAGACGGTAGCTCAGTGGGATGAGGAGGTGGCCTACGACTGCGTAGACCTGAATCTGCATTGTCCCAGTCCACCCAGCTGTCAGTAGGTGCTAACTTTGGCTGGGGAAGTACAACCCCAATTCCAATGAAGTTGGGACATTGTGTAAAATGTACATAAAAACAGAATACAATGATTTGCAAATCCTCTTCAACCTATATTCAATTGAATACAACACAAAGACAAGATATTTCATGTTCAAACTAATGGGCTTTTTGTTTTTGTGCAAATATTTGCTCATTTTGAACTGGATGCCTGCAACACATATCAAAAAAGTTGGGACGGGGCAACAAAAGACTGGGAAAGTTGATGAATGCTCAAAGAACAACTAATGGGTATAAAAGGAGCATCCCCAAAACTCTATCGTTCCCAAGCAAAGATGGGGCGAGGATAACCACTTTGTGAACTGCATGAAAAAAATAGTCCAGCAGTTTAAGAACAATGTTTCTCAATGTTCATTTGCAAGGAATTTAGGGACTCCATCATTTACAGTCCATAATATATCCAGAAGATTCAGAGAATCTGGAGAACTTCTACATGTGAGCGGCAAGGTTGAAAATCAACATTGAATACCCGTGACCTTTGATCCCTCAGGCGGCTCTGCATTAAAAACCAACATCATTTTGGAAAGGATTTTACTGCTTCAGAAAGCCATTGTCAGTTAACACAGTTCATCGCTACATCTACAAGTGTAATTTAAAACTCTACCATGCAAAGCGAAAGCCATACAACAACAACATGAGGGTGGTGCAGGATATGTATAAGGATAGTGTAACAGCTGTGAGATGTGGAGCAGGAATGCGTTCAAGGTAGAGGTGGGATTACGCCAATGATCAGCTCTGAGTTCTTTCGACAGTCATATGAGAATTGTGCATTTTTGCGTGTTTACACATTTTTAAATTTCTGCCAAAATGTTTTGCATGAGGTATAAATTAATGTTTTGAAGGCGCACATTAGGTGTATGCTTATACAGTACTACCATAAATGGGCACAAATTATCATAAAGCGGTCAAACTAAAAAAATAAAAAAAAAACTTGCTTTGTAGTGGTACCAAAATGCAGCCAAACAAAATTAGTCAAAAATCTGTGGAAAGTCAATAAAAAGGAACAAATGCTGTGATTTGGATGCCAGGAACATTGACCGAGAAGCTGGCGTCAGAATTGGAATTGGACATTGTGTGAGATCCATGTGAGTTGCTCTCTGCTTCTTTCTTCAGTGAGTTGGTGTTTACAGGACATGTCACACATTACTTAATGTCCTGGTTAGAAACACAGCATCAAAGTATTAATGATTATAAGTCTATCTGTGCACATGCTGAAATAATTAGTGGTCGCTGATGTATTTTATTGCTAATTATTAGTGGCGGAGAAACCAAAGCATTTTGAACCACTGAATCAATATGAATCAATTGTGTGAAATTGTTCAGTGTTTCGAAGCATTCGATACAATTTAATATGACGACATCTGCTGGTCATTCTTTAACATAGCAAGATGTCACTTAACAGTAAGACACTGTTATGTATGTTAAATAATAAAGGTTTCTATGTGCATCTTGAAATGTTTGACTATATTTTCATTTAAATACATGAATAATATACTTGTATTATAATGTAATAGTGCCATCATTAAATATTGTATGTAAGAGAGATATAAATTGAGAAATGCTTGTGTAACTAGGGACTGATGAAAACAGTTGTACAAAACAATGGGGATTTGGGTTTCACAGGTTTTTGTAAGATCATTTCAGTCTTTTCTTTGTTACTACCACCCCAGTTTTGGAGAAGACTCTCACACAGCACAGAAGTTGCTGGCATGTGAAGACAGATTTTATTCAGCTTGTAAAGAGTTGGAAAAACAGCTGGGCTCAATTCTCCCAATATCTCCATGCAAACTCACTGCAGAAGATGGTTCTGGGGAGCATAAGCATGGCTGAAACGCTTCAGCTTCACCCCGACCGGGGCCCTCTTGACCCCCAGTCACATTAAGCATTTTTCTTTATTTGCCTCTCACATGCCTGTTTCTAGTTAGCAATGGTGATGGACCAGTTGGCGGGCAAAATCGGACAGGAGTC
This sequence comes from Thalassophryne amazonica, assembly GCF_902500255.1. NCBI lineage: Eukaryota > Metazoa > Chordata > Actinopteri > Batrachoidiformes > Batrachoididae > Thalassophryne > Thalassophryne amazonica. The sequence goes on along the minus strand of NC_047116.1, from coordinate 89,135,653 downwards.
TCCATGGACTATGATGATTGCAAATGACATTGTGATCTGTAGTGAGAGTAGTGAGCAGGCTGGGACTAGCTTGGAGAGGTGGAGTTATGCTCTGGAGAGAAGGGGAATGAAAGCCATTAAGACCAAGATGGAGTGCATGTGTGTGAAGTGGAGGGAGCCCAGTGTGATTGTCAGGCTGCAAGGAGTAGAGATGGTGAAAGTAGATGAGTTTAAACAGTTGGGGTCAACTATCAAAAGTGTTATGGAGAATGTGGTCAAAGTAAAGAAGAGAGTGCAGGCTGAGTGGAGTGGTTGTAGACAAAAGAATATCTGCAAGAATGAAAGAGAATGTTGATAAGATGGTAGTGAGATCAGCTATGTAGTATGGCTTGGTGGTGCTAACAAAAATACAGGAGGCAGCAGAGCAGAAGTTTCTGCAATTTTCTTTTTGAGTGATGAGAATTGACAGGATTAGGAATGAACATATCAGAGGGATGGCACAAGTAAGACAGTGTGGAGACAAGATTAGAGAGGTGAGATCGAGATTGTTTCAACAAGAGCAGAGGAGGAGGATGGAGCCACGAGGCAGGAGGAGAAGAGGGAGGCCAAGGAGGAGGTTCATAGATGTGCTGAGGGAGGACATACAGGAGCAACCAATGAAGTCGCAGAGGAGACAGTGTGAGATGGAAACAAAAGGTCTGCTGTGGTGACCCCAAACACGAGCAGCCAAAAGAAGAAGTATATTTAAGTACTGTGTGAAATATTTTACACTTTTCACCTAATCATTAATCAAATTTGAAATGAAAATTTTATGGTCCTTATTTTTTGAAAACCAATGTGGCAGCTGAAACAAAACAATGAGCCGTGTGCGTGTGTCTTTGTTTTTGTCTTTGTCTCCGTGCGCTCTTTAAACCTGTTCTCTTTGTGTTTGTCCTCCAGAGCATGAGTCAGTTCTGGTACAGCGATGACACGGCCACACGGTTAGCCGAGGAGGTCATACGTGCGACTGGAGACGGAGGCAGGTACAGATCTAAGCTGCGCACCCCCCCCCCCCCCCCCCCCCAAACAAGGTTCAGCAGATTTTGAGGTTTTGTGTCTTTGGCACTTCAGGGATTGAAACCATAACTCTTCTGTTGATGGACAACCTGCCATTAACGATACTTTTCATAAAAGAATACGTCAACCTGGTCAAATGCCACCACTGAAGCTGATTTTCAGAAAGGGGTTTCATGGACAATATTGCCTTTTTCTTTCAGAATAGCTTGTGTGTGCGCGCCCAGCGTGTACCAGAAGCTGAAGCAGGGAGTGGTGGACGGGTCGGACCGGGTTTCTGCTGTCGTGCTGGAGTATGACCGCCGCTTCAGTGCCTATGAGCAAGACTTCATCTTCTACGACTACAACGAACCTCTCTCCATCACTGCTGAAGTGGCGCCTCAAAGCTACGACATCGTCCTTGCTGACCCCCCGTACCTGTCTGAGGAGTGTCTGAGCAAAGTGACCCAAACCATCAAGTACCTGACCAAAGACAAAGTACTGCTGTGTACAGGTGAGTGTATCACCTCTAACTCACAGACTGCACTATGTTGGCTTTATTATATAAAATTAGTTTTCATCTGCTGTTTTGTTTCATGTGGTTGTAGTTTCACGTTAAACATCCTCTAATTCCCAGAGATGTTCAGTTAGATTCAGGTCTCGGCTCTGGCTGGGCCACTCAGGGACATTCACAGAGTTCTCCTGAAGCCACTCCTTTGATATCTTGGCTGTGTGCTTCAGGTCACTGTCCTGCTGAAAGATGAACCGTCACCCAGTCTGAGGTCATGAGCACTGTGGAGCAGGTTTTCATCCAGGATGTCTCCGTAGATTGCTGCATTCATCTTTCCCTCAATCCTGAGTAGTCTCTCAGTTCCTGCTGCTGAACAGCATCCCCACAGCATGATGCTGCCACCACCATGCTTTACTGTAGGGATGGTGCCTGGTTTCCTCCAAACATGACACCTGGCATTCATGTCAAAGAGTTCAATCTTTGTCTCATCAGACCAGAGAATTTTGTTTCTCATGGTCTGAGAGTCCTTCAGATGCCTTTTGGCAAACTCCAGATGGGCTGCCATGTGCCTTTTACTAAGGAGTGGCTTTCATTTGGTCACTCTACCATACAGGCCTGATTGGTGGATTGCTGCAGAGATGGTTGTCCTTCTGGAAGGTTCTCCTCTCTCCATAGAGGAATGCTGGAATTCTGGCAGAGTGACCATCGGGTTCTTGGTCACCTCCCTGACTAAGGCCCTTCTCCCCAGATTGCTCAGTTTAGACGGGCAGCCAACTCTAGGAAGAGTCCTGGTAGATCCAAACTTCTTCCATTTACAGATGATGGAGGCCACTGTGTTCATTTTGACCTTAAAAGCAGCAGAAATGTTTCTGTACTCTTCCCCAGATTTGTGCCTTGAGACAATCCTGTCTCAGAGGTCTACAGACAATTCCTTTGACTTCATGTTTGGTTTGTGCTCTGACATGCACTGTCAACTGTGGAACCTTGTATGTAGACAGGTGTGTGTCTTTCCAAATAATGTCCAATCAACTGAATTTACCCCAGGTGGACTCCAGTTAAGCTGTAGAAACATCTCAAGGATGATTAGTGGAAACCGGATGCCCCTGAGCTCAATTTTATGCTTCATGGCAAAGGCTGTGAATTAGGGCTACAACAAATGATTATTTGGATCATCGATGAATCTGATGGGGTTTTGACACGATTAATCGGATTAGCGGGAATTTTTTTAAAAATGTGCCAGGGAAACAATTTTTCTCTCCTTCCATCACTTTATTTAACAACAGAACATTATTTATTTGAAAACTTAAAATACTTGAAAATCAACAAATCATCAAATGCCCCTTGGCTGTTGAAATATAAAATAATAAAGAATAAAAGTTTATAATAAAGAACAAATTTCAAATGGCATTGCTTTATCAAAGTGCTGAGTTGCCATAAAACACTGAAACGTGTAAATGTTATAAAATTTATGGTGAAAAAAGAGGTATTTTTGTTGCTGCAAATGAGCAATTAGCATAACCAATTAACCATAAAACCTAAATCAAAAACTGTAGCCTGACTCATTATATGTGGAACATTCTCTGTATAACTTGTAAACTATGTGGTCATTTCACAATGACACATGTGACTCATGTCTCTTTCTCTAAAATTGTATTGTAGCTTTATTAGTTATTATTACTATTATTGTTGTTGCTATTATTATTAATATATAAATAAAATACATTTAAAAATATTATAATTTGTAATACATTTGACTCTTTTACGACAACAAGTGCTGAGCCATTAATTATTATACAGAAAACAAATGCACAAACATGCTGAAATGCCAGCAGCTTAATGCTAACTTTAACATTGAAAACGCCGTAGACATGCTAACATGTTAGCATCAGCGTTAGCATAAAATGCATCTATCAACTGACCATAACAGGTCAGTTTAACATAAAAAGGTAAATATTCCTCACAGACATATGCTCTTTAGGGTTTTAGTGGGGAAAAATTAAGATAAAGTGAAATAAAACAAATGAAACCAACGAAGCAGCAGCTCGAAGCACTCCTTCATTGGTTCAAGATTCAAAGCAAAGCTCGGTTGATTATATGGAAGAAATGAAACATTTGTGGTAAAACAAAGTTATTTAGCAACTAATTGATGACTAAATTAGTTGACAACTATTTTAATAATCGATTTTAATCGATTAACTCGATTAGTTGTTTCGGCTCTACTTGGAATACTTATGTACATGTGATTTGTTTTATAAATATATTTAATAAATTCGTAAACAACCAAAAAACCTTTTTCACTGTCATTATGGGGTATTCTGTATAGAATTTTGAGGGGAAAAAATTTTGGAATCAAGCTGCAACATAAAATGTGGAAAACGTTAAGTGCTGTGAATACTTTCCAGATGCACTGTGTATAAATTAATGATATTGTTAGGTTGTATGAATAAATTTATGATTATTATATAACTCTCAATATTGCTTATAGTTGCAGTGTAGAGGGGCGTTTTTATTATTGCTTTATTTTGGCTGAGATTTGCAGTCAGCTGTAATTCCACATCCAGTTGCCTTGTAAGCTGTGATGTGATCAGACACTGAGTGTTAACACTGCTGTGTTCATAATTTTTTTTTCCCTCCATATCCATGAAACCTTTTCTGTCTTCCACAATGAAACCAGTTTGCAGATGACTCACGTGAGCATAACAGTAAGGTCACGTACAAATGAAACATAGCTGCCAGGTGCTGTGAAGCAAAGCATTCACTGCAGGAAAGAGACAGGATGTTCAGGTGACACCTTAAAAATCCCGGATGTTGATGATAGGAGGGCCAATTGAGAAGTTTTGACCCTGACCCACAAAAACTAGGGCGTTTTTCTCTATCTTTTGCATTCTGAGGAACCAACATTTCTCGAGAATGTGTGAAGTTTTGACTCACTTTGAGAAATGTTGCGTGAGTTTTCTTTGTGGAGGATTTCTGTGTGAGTGTGTTCCCCGATACAATTTGTGGAATAACACAAGAGGGATAACGAAACACGTTTTACATTTCTCTGTTTGTCATGCAGGAGCCATCATGGAGAGTCATGCCAAAGAGCTTCTGGGTCTGAAAATGTGCAACTTCCTGCCAAAACACAACAGGAATCTGTCCAACGAGTTCCGCTGTTTTGTCAACTATCCTTCCCGCCTGCTGACGTGCTGAAGACAGAACTTTGATCTGTGCCAACGTCTCGGAACGGGAACACCACATCACCACTTCATACTGCTGACCAGAGGAAGGATACTTTGGATGTGCAGAACGAGCTGAAACTCTGAGTTTGTGGTGTTTTGTTTTTTGTATAATTTTGAGTCAACACTTAACACGTAAATGAGAAGGTTGGGATGAAATAATCCGTTACTGTTTGAAACCAACTGCAGTCTGAGTTTTGATCCTTTCAGCCAGAGACTAGTTTCATCAGTTACCAACATCACCAGAGAGAAATGTGAATTTAACATGTTTGTAATAACATATTTGTTACCTGGGCTTATTGTTACATGGTAGCGTGGTGTTCGTGATCTCTTTTAATAGTTGAGAGAATGGTCATTTATTGGTCAGTTTGTGGCGTTTGACAGTTATTGGCCCATTCGCACTTAACAAAAGGTCAACGAGCGCCAAGGTACCGACCACGGCGCCCCAGCAGCTGCCCTGCACGGTCTGTTGCAGAGTTCTCACCAGTACATTTCCCTTGTTAAGCTGCCGCTGAGTAGTAGCAGTTACTCTGTCCGTCGGCCTGCGTAGCTGCTGCTTTGATTCAGCCTTTGACAGCTGGACTGCTGTGAACAAAATGTGCATCAGTGTCACTGCTCTTGAGCGCCTTGATCAGACTGGCAGTAAATAACCGCTCAAATCAGATTCCAGCTGTGTTTTTCTACATCTGTAACACCTGATGGCTGAAACTGCACGTCGCATCAGACACACATCGAACACACACCAGTGTATTTCCAGCCAGCAGCCTTTTCAACTGCTGCTGAGTCTGCAAAATTTTATTGTGCACATTTTCTGTGACGGTTTCTTGACGTGAGATTTACAGCGTGCATTCAGTTTTGCGTGTTTGTGTTTTTATTTATCATTTAGTTGGTCCAGTTGTCACCTGACAGCACACCTCGTATCAAATGTTTTATTATACAGTAGTGTTCAGAATAATAGTAGTGCTATGTGACTAAAAGGATTAATCCAGGTTTTGAGTATATTTCTTATTGTTACATGGGAAACAAGGTACCAGTAGATTCAGCAGATTCTCACAAATCCAACAAGACCAAGCATTCATGATATGCACACTCTTAAGGCTATGAAATTGGGCTGTTAGTAAAAAAAAAAAAAAAAAGAAAAGGTAGAAAAGGGGGTGTTCACAATAATAGTAGCATCTGCTGTTGACGCTACAAACTCAAAACTATTATGTTCAAACTGCTTTTTTAGCAATCCTGTGAATCACTAAACTAGTATTTAGTTGTATAACCACAGTTTTTCCATAATTTCTTCACATCTGCGAGGCATTAATTTTGTTGGTTTGGAACCAAGATTTTGCTGGTTTACTTGTGTGCTTGGGGTCATTGTCTTGTTGAAACACCCATTTCAAGGGCATGTCCTCTTCAGCATAAGGCAACATGACCTCTTCAAGTATTTTGACATATCCAAACTGATCCATGATACCTGGTATGTGATATATAGGCCCAACACCATAGTAGAAGAAACATGCCCATATCATGATGCTTGCACCACCATGCTTCACTGTCTTCACTGTGAACTGTGGCTTGAATTCAGTTTGGGGGTCATCTCACAAACTGTCTGTGGCCCTTGGACCCAAAAAGAATAATTTTACTCTCATCAGTCCACAAAATATTCCTCCATTTCTCTTTAGGCGAGTTGATGTGTTCTTTGGCAAATTGTAACCTCTTCTGCACATGTCTTTTATTTAACAGAGGGACTTTGCAGGGGATTCTTGCAAATAAATTAGCTTCACACAGGTGTGTTCTAACTGTCACAGCACTTACAGGTAACTCCAGACTGTCTTTGATCATCCTGGAGCTGATCAATGGGTGAGCCTTTGCCATTCTGGTTATTCTTCTATCCATTTTGATGGTTGTTTTCATTTTTCTTCCACGCGTCTCTGGTTTTTTGTCCATTTTAAAGCATTGGAGATCATTGTAGATGAACAGCCTATAGTTTTTTGCACCTGCGTATAACTTTTCCCCTCTCCAATCAACTTTTTAATCAAACTACACTGTTCCTCTGAAGAATGTCTTGAACGTCCCATTTTCCTCAGGCTTTCAAAGAGGAAAAGTATGTTCAACAGGTGCTGGCTTCATCCTTAAATAGGGGACACCTGATTCACACCTGTTTGTTCCACAAAATTGACAAACTCACTGACTGAATGCCACACTACTATTATTGTGAACACCCCCTTTTCTACTTTTTTTTTTTTTACTAATAGCCCAATTTCATAGCCTTAAGAGTGTGCATATCATGAATGCTTGGTCTTGTTGGATTTGTGAGAATCTACTGAATCTGCTGGTACCTTGTTTCCCATGTAACAATAAGAAATATACTCAAAACCTGGATTGTTTTCAGTCACATAGTACTATTATTCTGAATACTACTGTATATAAGCTCAAAGTTATAAATGCATATGAACTCATCAGCTATGATGTGTTTTGATGAGTTTTGGAATCCATCCTGTGATCACAGAGGTCTACATGGATTTACTTCCAGCAGGCGGACATTTAGACACACCGGGCAGCAGCCCCCCTCCCCCCATTGATCTGCTGACAAAAGATGTGACAAACTATGGGAACAGTCTTGCATAAGCAAAGGCTGATCGATAAGGGCTGCTGCACGCTGAAATATAAGATTTCCAGTGTTTAAAATAAAAACAATGTCTCTGACCACAGTAGATGCATTGATGCACATCAGCATCCAAGGTCCAGCGTTAGCTAGCTGCCCATTTGACGGGATTGTGGACTACTGGGTGTAAAAGAAAAAACGCTGATTTCAAGTGGTTTAATTTGCCTATATTAAATGATCAGATTTGTGAAATAAATACTTAAAAATCCTACCCTTGAATGTCTTTTTATTTTGCACCATTTTATATTTAAAAATCTAAAATGTTCTGGACTTTCGCCCACCACCCACTTCTTTTTGGGTAGAACCCTGCTCTTGGGGTTTACGTAACTAAATTTTTTAATAACATAAAACAAAATGAAAAATATTGGTTCCTTCATCTAAAAATGGTACTTTTCATCGCCTTTTTCTCACATGGATCTGGTGACATTTGTGGATAATTCCTTTACAAGATTTCTTTGTGGAATTTCTGCACCCGTCTTTACTCACATGTTTCTGATTGTTTTAATTGTCAATTAGATTATTTTCTCAAATGATTAGTTTTTGGATCCATAAATTGTAGGGGGGACACCCCCCCCCCCCCCCCATACATACCTATACACACACACACAACCCAGGATGATGGCTTTAAATGTCTTGTCTACAATCCAGTAATATTAAATTTACTGCCAGATAGAAGTGAAGAAACCAGAAAATACATAAAAAAAATAAAATGAGAATTTATTTTTTAAATAAAGTGACACAAAATAGTTGATTAGTTGTTTATTATTTCATGATTAATAATAGATCTGTTGTTGCAGCTCTGTTTCAGATACGATCTGTGGAGTCTGAGGAGCATCAGATTGGAAATGAGATCCGAGTCCTATCAGACGTCCGGGTGGATAAACCTGAAAACAGGATATTTAAGCTGGACAAATGGACACCGCTCTGCCCTGACCTTGTCTCTTGCGCTCTCTGCTGTACAGTATGACTTTGTCCCAAACAGCCAAATGTAGCAACACTTGGGTTTGCACACATCTATGAACGGCCGGCACGGACGTTACAGCCTGATGGATGAAGCCAAATTTATTTATTTTAGAAACATCTTGCACTCTCACTTGTTCACGTGTGTTTTTAGTGGACATTGCTGCATATCAGTAATGAGTAGTCGTTCAGTCATTTCCGGGAATGTCTGCTTTGACTGCTCACTGTATTTCAGTAACCGTTGAAAGGGTTCCTTAAACCATCAATTATTTCCCTTTCACTGGAACCCTGAAAGCTTTTTTTTTTCTTTTCCAGGCACAGATTTTACTGTAACCCCTTAAGCCCTAGAGCCTATTTCACCAAAATCACATACCCATACATTATGATTTATTGCTCAGCTTGTACAAGGTCAAAAATGCAAAAGTTTGGATCAGCTAAAAGACAGGTCCTAGGGGATGTTGTAGATGCAAAAAAATTGAATGTAAATAATACTTGGTAGGAGTAAATGAGGGTTTTTTTTCCCAAAAAATTAATTCAGATTTATGTCTTTATTTGCTTGGCGTTTCAGCTGTGATTGAAGTGGATACTTTTGTAGAGAAGACTTCGCTTGACATTTTGATGTATACTAATAAGTGTATGTTGGTGTCAGCATTGGTTAGCTATGAGTGTTCAAATGTTCCAAAACAGGGCAAGTCCCCAAATTTGGGAACTCTAGGGTTTAAGAAGTTAAATCAACAGGTGTTTTTCTCCTCAAAGTCTTAATTCTCATCTGACTCAAAGATGTTCCTGCATATCAAAGAAGTGGCGCATATAAGGTACATCTCAATTAGAATATAATGAAAACTATTTTTTAGTAGGTATTTCAGAAAGTGAAACTTATATGTATTTATGCCTCATTGCATAAATGTTTCAAGCATTTTGATAATTGAAATAACAGCCTACAGCTCCAAAAATGCATATCTCTAAATAGAATATTTCACAAGGTACACTCAACAAAAATATAAATGCAACACTTTTGGTTTTGCTCCCATTTTGTATGAGATGAACTCAAAGACCTGGTCTTGTTAGGAGAGACGGCATCCATCCCACTTTGGATGGAGCAGCTCTCATTTCTAGAAATCTGGCCAATTTTCTTAAATCCTCCAAACCGTGACTATCCAGGGTTGGGACCAGGAAGCAGAGTTGTAGTCTTACACACCTCTCTGCAGCTTCTCTCCCCCTGCCATCCCCTCATTACCCCATCCCCGTAGAGACGGTGCCTGCTCCCAGACCACCAATAACCAGCAAAAATCTATTTAAGCATAAAAATTCAAAAAGAAAAAATAATATAGCACCTTCAACTGCACCACAGACTAAAACAGTTAAATGTGGTCTATTAAACATTAGGTCTCTCTCTTCTAAGTCCCTGTTGGTAAATGATATAATAATTGATCAACATATTGATTTATTCTGCCTTACAGAAACCTGGTTACAGCAGGATGAATATGTTAGTTTAAATGAGTCAACACCCCCGAGTCACACTAACTGTCAGAACGCTCGTAGCACAGGCCGGGGCGGAGGATTAGCAGCAATCTTCCATTCCAGCTTATTAATTAATCAAAAACCCAGACAGAGCTTTAATTCATTTGAAAGCTTGACTCTTAGTCTTGTCCATCCAAATTGGAAGTCCCAAAAACCAGTTTTATTTGTTATTATCTATCGTCCACCTGGTCGTTACTGTGAGTTTCTCTGTGAATTTTCAGACCTTTTGCCTGACTTAGTGCTTAGCTCAGATAAGATAATTATAGTGGGCGATTTTAACATCCACACAGATGCTGAGAATGACAGCCTTAACACTGCATTTAATCTATTATTAGACTCTATTGGCTTTGCTCAAAAAGTAAATGAGTCCACCCACCACTTTAATCATATTTTAGATCTTGTTCTGACTTATGGTATGGAAATAGAAGACTTAACAGTATTCCCTGAAAACCCCCTTCTGTCTGATCATTTCTTAATAACATTTACATTTACTCTGATGGACTACCCAGCAGTGGGGAATAAGTTTCATTACACTAGAAGTCTTTCAGAAAGCGCTGTAACTAGGTTTAAGGATATGATTCCTTCTTTATGTTCTCTAATGCCATATACCAACACAGTGCAGAGTAGCTACCTAAACTCTGTAAGGGAGATAGAGTATCTCGTCAATAGTTTTACATCCTCATTGAAGACAACTTTGGATGCTGTAGCTCCTCTGAAAAAGAGAGCTTTAAATCAGAAGTGCCTGACTCCGTGGTATAACTCTCAAACTCGTAGCTTAAAGCAGACAACCCGTAAGTTGGAGAGGAAATGACGTCTCACTAATTTAGAAGATCTTCACTTAGCCTGGAAAAAGAGTCTGTTGCTCTATAAAAAAGCCCTCCGTAAAGCTAGGACATCTTTCTACTCATTACTAATTGAAGAAAATAAGAACCCCAGGTTTCTTTTCAGCACTGTAGCCAGGCTGACAGAGTCAGAGCTCTATTGAGCTGAGTATTCCATTAACTTTAACTAGTAATGACTTCATGACTTTCTTTGCTAACAAAATTTTAACTATTAGAGAAAAAATTACTCATAACCATCCCAAAGACGTATCGTTATCTTTGGCTGCTTTCAGTGATGCCGGTATTTGGTTAGACTCTTTCTCTCCGATTGTTCTGTTACTGTTGATACTGTTGACCATAAAATTTTATTACAGAGATTAGAGCATGCCATAGGTATTAAAGGCACTGTGCTGCGGTGGCTTGAATCATATTTGTCTAATAGATTACAATTTGTTCATGTAAATGGGGAATCTTCTTCACAGATTAAAGTTAATTATGGAGTTCCACAAGGTTCTGAGCTAGGACCAGTTTTATTCACTTTATACATGCTTCCCTTAGGCAGTATTATTAGACGGTATTGCTTAAATTTTCATTGTTACGCAGATGATACCCAGCTTTATCTATCCATGAAGCCAGAGGACACACACCAATTAGCTGAACTGCAGGATTGTCTTACAGACATAAAGACATGGATGACCTCTAATTTCCTGCTTTTAAACTCAGATAAAACTGAAGTTATTGTACTTGGCCCCACAAATCTTAGAAACATGGTGTCTAACCAGATCCTTACTCTGGATGGCATTACCCTGACCTCTAGTAATACTGTGAGAAATCTTGGAGTCATTTTTGATCAGGATATGTCATTCAAAGTGCATATTAAACAAATATGTAGGACTGCTTTTTTGCATTTACGCAATATCTCTAAAATCAGAAAGGTCTTGTCTCAGAGTGATGCTGAAAAACTAATTCATGCATTTATTTCCTCTAGGCTGGACTATTGTAATTCATTATTATCAGGTTGTCCTAAAAGTTCCCTAAAAAGCCTTCAGTTAATTCAAAATGCTGCAGCTAGAGTACTGACAGGGACTAGAAGGAGAGAGCATATCTCACCCATATTGGCCTCTCTTCATTGGCTTCCTGTTAATTCTAGAATAGAATTTAAAATTCTTCTTCTTACTTATAAGGTTTTGAATAATCAGGTCCCATCTTATCTTAGGGACCTCGTAGTACCATATCACCCCAATAGAGCGCTTCGCTCTCAGACTGCAGGCTTACTTGTAGTTCCTAGGGTTTGTAAGAGTAGAATGGGAGGCAGAGCCTTCAGCTTTCAGGCTCCTCTCCTGTGGAACCAGCTCCCAATTCAGATCAGGGAGACAGACACCCTCTCTACTTTTAAGATTAGGCTTAAAACTTTCCTTTTTGCTAAAGCTTATAGTTAGGGCTGGATCAGGTGACCCTGAACCATCCCTTAGTTATGCTGCTATAGAGGTAGACTGTTGGGGGGTTCCCATGATGCACTGTTTCTTTCTCTTTTTGCTCTGTATGCACCACTCTGCATTTAATCATTAGTGATCGATCTCTGCTCCCCTCCACAGCATGTCTTTTTCCTGGTTCTCTCCCTCAGCCCCAACCAGTCCCAGCAGAAAACTGCCCCTCCCTGAGCCTGGTTCTGCTGGAGGTTTCTTCCTGTTAAAAGGGAGTTTTTCCTTCCCACTGTAGCCAAGTGCTTGCTCACAGGGGGTCGTTTTGACCGTTGGGGTTTTACATAATTATTGTATGGCCTTGCCTTACAATATAAAGCGCCTTGGGGCAACTGTTTGTTGTGATTTGGCGCTATATAAAAAATTGATTGATTGATTGATTGATCTAAAACTTTTTCCACATATACAATATCACCATTTCTCTCAAATATTGTTCACAAACCAGTCTGAATCTGTGATAGTGAGCACTTCTCCTTTGTTGAGATAATCCATCCCACCTCACAGGTGTGCCATACCAAGATGCTGATTAGACACCATGATTAGTGCACAGGTGTGCCTTAGACTGCCCACAATAAAAGGCCACTCTGAAAGGTGCAGTTTTATCACACAGCACAATGCCACAGATGTCGCAAGATTTGAGGGAGCGTGCAATTGGCATGCTGACAGCAGGAATGTCAACCAGAGCTGTTGCTCGTGTATTGAATGTTCATTTCTCTACCATAAGCCGTCTCCAAAGGCGTTTCAGAGAATTTGGCAGTACATCCAACCAGCCTCACAACCGCAGACCACATGTAACCACACCAGCCCAGGACCTCCACATCCAGCATGTTCACCTCCAAGATCGTCTGAGACCAGCCACTCGGACAGCTGCTGGAACAATCGGTTTGCATAACCAAAGAATTTCTGCACAAACTGTCAGAAACTGTCTCAGGGAAGCTCATCTGCATGCTCGTCGTCCTCATCGGGGTCTTGACCTGACTCCAGTTCGTCGTCGTAACCGATTTGAGTGGGCAAATGCTCACATTTGCTGCCGTTTGGCACGTTGGAGAGGTGTTCTCTTCACGGATGATGCGAAGGAGATGTGTTGCACTGCATGAGGCAAATGGTGGTCACACCAGATACTGACTGGTATCCCCCCCCCCCCAATAAAACAAAACTGCACCTTTCAAAGTGGCCTTTTATTGTGGGAAGTCTAAGGCACACCTGTGCACTAATCATGGTGTCTAATCAGCATCTTGGTATGCACACCTGTGAGGTGGGATGGATTATCTCAGCAAAGGAGAAGTGCTCAATATCACAGATTTAGACTGGTTTGTGCACAGTATTTGAGGGAAATGGTGATATTGTGTATGTGGAAAAAGTTTTAGATCGTTGAGTTAATCTCATACAAAATGGGAGCAAAACCAAAAGTGTTGCGTTTATATTTTTGTTGAGTATAGATACAAAAAAAAGAATTTATAATATACTAGAAATGTCGAACTTCTGAAAAGTATGTTCAGTACTTGGTTGGGTTTGAAAGACTTATATCAGTGCAGTGCAGCTGGTCTGCTCTGTGTACACCTGATCTCATCAGATCCCAGAAGCTGAAGAAGAGTAGGTCCTGGTTAGTACTTGGACAGAAAACCTGGAGCCGAGTGAAATTGGAGTTGCACCAGGACGGTCCTCTGTCATAAAGCTTGTGCTAAATCCTGATGCGACTCTGACCTGGATCTGCTGTGGTGGCCCTGTACGAATGGGGCAGCTGAAAGTCAACAACTGCATTGCTCCGACATGGCCAGTGTGGCGTAGAGGCGATCATACTGTGGCACTGCTGAGGTTTTATCCCAGCAGTCACAGGGCATGAGGCAGGGTTCACCCTGGACAGGACGCCAGTCTGTCACAGCAGCAGATGGCATCACTGACTCTGGAAACTGACTCTGTTCCTCTCCACTCTTCCTTCAGACTCTAAGACCTTGATTTACTAAGAAAATGCTAAATTTACTTTCTTCTGAAAAGAGGACTTTGGACCACTGAGCAATGGTTGCATTCTTTGTCTCCTTAGCCCAGGTATGACACTTCTGACATTGTCTCTGGTTCAGGAGTAACTTCACACGGGGAATGCAACACTTGTAGACCATTTCTTGTGGTGACTCTCCTTGCGAAGCTCCATGTTCTTGTATGGAGTTTGCTTGTCAGCTGGGCAGTGCAGTCTCATTTGAGGGCGGCGCTAAAGGATTAAAATATGATGCAATAATTCTACATCCGGAGACGGCCCTTGTATGTCCACATCAGAAACATGCCACTTTTTCTGAGTTTTGCGCAAATTACACACAAAGTGAAAATGCACAGAAAAAGAGACGATGTAGTAGAAAGAGGGCATGTGTTGTGGTTCGTTTATGACTCAGAGCTCAAACATGTCGAGGTGGTTGTGCAGGCGAGAGAACACAGTTACTCTGGTTAGCTGTGTAGGCTAACACTTAATGACCTCTCCCATTTGCCTCGTCTTCCCTTCTCCACTGGGAAGCCAAAAAAAAAAAAAAAACAGCACAGCATTTCTTCCTTAAAAGTGATGTGTTTGTACAGGCTGTCACCAAATTTGGTCAAATCCCGTGATATCTTGCAGGGGTCAAACGAGACTGCGCTGCCCTATCTTCTCAAGGCTGTGGTCATCCCTGTTGCTTGTGCATCTTTTCCTACCACAGTTTTCCCTTTCAGAAAACTTCCTATAAATATGCTTTTGATACACCACTCACAATGCTTTCAGTGAGAGTTTCTGGACAACTGTCAAGTCAGCAGTGTTCCATATCATTGTGGTTGTGTGTACTGAACCAGATGAATTAAAAAAAAAAAAAATAGTGAGAGGTACTCAAAGTTGAAATGAAGTACTTTAATATTTTGTTTTGTATTGTATTTGTTTTTAGCTGTAGGCCATAATCATAAAAATGAAAAAAATATGCTTCAAACATTTCATGACACCGGAATATATACAATTTTAGCTTTTTCAGTTAACTGAAATATTTTGACCAAAACATTTGCTATGATCAAAAAACAAAAAAAAACCTCTTCCTATGACATATATATATATTAGATGAGCCTATACACACACCAAGGGTTGGTGAATAATTTCTGTGATGTGGTCTCCGTTTTTTGCTGATGTGAAGTGCCTGCTTTTCCCTGTAATTCCAGTGATGCGCGTTCTTGTACATGTCCTGTTATGTGTAAACGTGCACGTTCCAGTAGATGGATGGTTGATGTGTGGCAGATACAGCTGACCAGTGGCGGCACCAGGAAAATTTTGTTAGGGGGGCTGGGATAAACATTGGAGGGGCTTCACAAAGTGTCGTTGAAGTGAACAATATATGGGTGATTCTTAGACTACGGGCACTTATGTCCTTTGATCATATTGTATGAAAAACAGAAAAAAAGGGGAAATTTCACACTTTTATAGTTATCTTTACAATGAAAGTGTGTTAAGAACTTTGTTCTAGTAGTCTATGATGACTTTTTCACCTTTTTTCAGCATCATTATATGCAAATATTGTCATTTTGTGCTTGTCCCACACCCACACTTTTGATCTTCAATGATAAAAATGAATGGTAAAGAATTGTTTTTTCTAATGTTTTAAAATATCTCTGAATAAAATATCAGTAAAATAATCAAAACATAATTGGGGTATTCAATGTCATACAACTGTTGTGATTTTTTTAAACAAAATGTAGTTGTCCCACACTATTGCCGTAATTTCCACCACAACACTGTAATGTCCCTTTAAACAGTTTGTATGAAAGATTGTTTGGGTAGTTTCTATGGAGATAAACAGTGACATCAGAACACACGTATATAGCGCCAAATCACAACAAACAGTTGCCCCAAGGCGCTTTATATTGTAAGGCAATGGTGTGGTGGAAATTACATTTACAAGGCCAATAGTGCCCGTAGTTAAAGAATCACCCATATAGTAAATTGCTTTATAAATACCAAGGTATATGTTTTAGTCACCCGTGCTCCTCTAAAATGTGGTATCAATGCACACACACATCATTTAGAATTATTGCATGTTCTGTAAACTTGCACATAGGTATAAATAAAGATAAGTGAAGTTTTAAGAGTGGCCGTAATAAATATTTAGGAAACCTAAATTTTTGGAGTATGGAGTTAAATGTGTCATTGATACTTGCAAATGCACAGAGGGTGATTTACAAGTATTTTTAGATTTGTACATGTGCTTTGTGATCCACAAACACAAATTTCTGATTTGTAACTTGTGTGTGGGTTTTTACAAATAAATGTTTATTTGCAAAACTGAAAATTCTGTTTGTGAAGGGTGATTCAGCATTGGTGGATCACCGAACACACACATTCATCACTTTGCTCAGTTATGCAATATTGAGATATTTTCAGCGCAAAACTGCAGTTGAGATCCATAAATATGTCAGTCACTATTCACATTATTGGCAGAATTATTGGGTGGGCTTAAGTCCCCCAAGCCCCCCTTGGTGCCGCCACTGCAGCCAACCTGTAAATTATCTGTCAATATTTGTTGAATTTTTGAAATGTGTTGTAATTTTCAATTTTCTCATTATGCAGGAACATGTTTCTATATTTCTTCTTTGCCAAATAATTTACTCATGCAGTTGTTTTGTAAATGTTGGTTTATTTGTAAATGCAATAAAAGGCAGAATCTTGAGCCACCTTGGATGTGGAATGAAAAATGATGCCAGTCGATATTGTGATGACAGAAAGAACTCTAGATTTTAATCATCGTGCTGTGGAAGCTGCACACAGCTTCAGTTTAGTCAAATTTCATGTCCGTCCACGTCTGTTCTGATTCTGGCCCACAGAGGTTGGTACCAAGCTAAGAATGTGCTGGAAAAATAAAAGTTTTAGACACAGCAATGTGTGAAAACTGAACTTGCGTGAGTTCTATCCATTTTAGGTTTTGTGGCCGCGCTTCCGGCCTTTGACCTCTCCTTTGTGCAGGCTCTTGCTGCTGTTGCGGCCGTGTGGCTCTCCCTCCAGCAGCGGCACACATGTGCAGCCGACAGCAATGGAGACGTAAGTCTCTGCGTAGGAGTGGCGGCCTCCGACACAGGAGCCAGTTCTCTTCAGGATGACTGATGGCGCGTAGACTGGTGTGCTGCGGTACTCCTTCTCGTCCTCGCCGTGCGGTCCGATCAGGCAGCCCTTACACAGGCAGTAGGCCTCGGGGATGTAACGAGGATACCTGGTTGGGTCGTAGGACAGCCTGCGGAGGTGAGAATCAGTCAGATATGACTTACACACAACCCTGGTCATTTCAAAACTGTTGGAAATCAGGTTTCTGAGTGTTGTACTCATCTTTGACAAACATTTTGCTTATGAGAAATCATTTTTGGAAAAATTAGTTTGAGGAAGTGAATCCATAAGTCAATAGAGAACACTAAAAACATGCATTGGATGAACTCAATTATGAGCAGGAGTTCCAGCTAATAAATATATGTAGCCCCAACTCAAATAAAGCACATCCATTCAAGATAATTTAATTTAGTTGGGACTACATATTTATTAGATTAAAATCCTGCCCATAATTGAATTGAGTTCATCCAATGAGTCATTTGAGTGATACACTCAAAAAAAAAAAAGAAAAAAAATACCTGACTCATTGGATTGGATTCCATCTAATAAATATATGTAGTCCCAACTAAATTAAGTTACATTATCTTGCATGGATGTTTTATTTGAGTTGGGGCTACATATATTTACTGGATGGAAATCCTGCACATAATTGAATTGAATTCATCCAATGAGCTATTTTTTGAGTGTTGTCACTTTTTTTTTTTAACTTTGATCCCATTTAACTTATTATATGTCCCCTAAGAAATGCCTTAAACGCTTCCCATTTAATACTTGGTCATTTGCACTGTATTAATCTGAAAATAAACATCAATTTGTTTTCCTAAATAATTCACCAGATCGTTATCTTGTAACCATTTGTGTTGGAATTGCCATCTTGGAGGATCTTTCCTCAATTTGTTGTTTTTATAAATCACATAGTACAGGGCATGATCCGAAATTACTATATTATCATAAGAGCAATCAGAAACATTCTATTGTAATTCCGCAGAAATTAAAAATAGATCTATCCTAAAATAAATTTGATATGTACTTGAGTAAAATCTAGAATCTGGATTTCTTTCCCTCCAAATATCAAGCAGATTTAAATTTGTAGATTGTAGCTCTACAGTGATGCGTTTGGACAACAGCAGTGGATCGGTTTGTGACTGGGTTAAGTGCTCAAGTCTCCTCCTGTAAAATGTAGTCCCTTAAGTAACGATAAAGTTAAAAAGAGAACATTGTAGAATCTGCTATCCTTGGCATTAGGACCATAAATGTTTGCTGAGATTAGGTCTTCAGACAAAAGGGAACCATGGAGAATGAGGTATTTTTCTTTTGTGTCTTTTATGACATTTTGAACCTGAAATGGGACTGATTCATATATTAACATCGTCACTCCTCTAGACTGGGATGTAAACAGTGTAGTAAGTGTTCTCCCTCCACCTCCTCTTCACAGTCAAGTTACTTTCATCAGTAAGATGGGTTTCCTGCAAAAATTTTAGAGTCCATTTCTTTCAGTCTATTCATGACCCGTTTAAATTTATTTTTTGAAGTCATTGAAGGCCCCTACAACTCAAAGAGATTAATTTAAAATTACCTCATTGGGACATCTGACAGTTTGGCAAAGTGACGACTCAACTTATTTAACAATTTCTCCCTTAGGCAACTAAGCACTGCAACTCAAACTTTTCCCTCCCACTTCCATGTCTGGAAATCCCTCCCTTTAATCACCTTGTGATACGCTTATAGGGAATAAGCCAAACCTTATACGACTGATATTTAATGCTTTCTGTAACCCATTTCCAACTCTCAAGAATATTTATTTATAACAAAAATAGTAATAATACCAGCAGCAACAACATTTAGAATAGTCACAAATATGAATACCAACTCAAGTAGCCCAAAGTCCTGTAAGATCAAATCAGCATCTGAGTATTATTGAAGTTAATTTTTTTTTTACCTCACCAAACATAAATTATTACAAAATCAAATGAGTTATTAAAATGTACAATGTCAACTGTATATATACTCAACAAAAATATAAACGCAACACTTTTGGTTTTGCTCCCATTTTGTATGAGATGAACTTAAAGACCTAAAACCTTCTCCAAATACACAATATCACCATTTCCCTCAAATATTGTTCACAAACCAGTCTAAATCTGTGATAGTGAGCACTTCTCCTTTGCTGAGATAATCCATCCCACCTCACAGGTGTGCCATACCAAGATGCTGATTAGACACCATGATTAGTGCACAGGTGTGCCTTAGACTGCCCACAATAAAAGGCCACTCTGAAAGGTGCAGTTTTATCACACAGCACAATGCCACAGATGTCGCAAGCATTTGAGGGAGCGTGCAATTGGCATGCTGACAGCAGGAATGTCAACCAGAGCTGTTGCTCGTGTATTGAATGTTCATTTCTCTACCATAAGCCGTCTCCAAAGGCATTTCAGAGAATTTGGCAGTACATCCAACCAGCCTCACAACCACAGACCACGTGTAACCACACCAGCCCAGGACCTCCACATCCAGCATGTTCACCTCCAAGATCGTCTGAGACCAGCCACTCGGACAGCTGCTGAAACAATCGGTTTGCATAACCAAAGAATTTCTGCACAAACTGTCAGAAACCATCTCAGGGAAGCTCATCTGCATGCTCGTCGTCCTCATCGGGGTCTCGACCTGACTCCAGTTCGTCGTCGCAACTTTGCACTGCCATTGAAGAGGAGTGGACCAACATTCCACAGGCCACAATTGACAACTTGATCAACTCTATGCGAAGGAGATGTGTTGCACTGCATGAGGCAAATGGTGGTCACACCAGATACTGACTGGTATCCCCCCCCAATAAAACAAAACTGCACCTTTCAGAGTGGCCTTTTATTGTGGGCAGTCTAAGGCACACCTGTGCACTAATCATGGTGTCTAATCAGCATCTTGATATGGCACACCTGTGAGGTGGAATGGATTATCTCAGCAAAGGAGAAGTGCTCACTATCACAGATTTAGACTGGTTTGTGACCAATATTTGAGGGAAATGGTGATATTGTGTATGTGGAAAAAGTTTTAGATCTTTGAGTTCATCTCATACAAAATGGGAGCAAAACCAAAAGTGTTGCGTTTATATTTTTGTTGAGTGGTAAGCTTTTCAAGCACAGTAAAACCATTACACTGTTCACTTTCTTATTGCTTTCAAAAACACCTTGTTAGATAATATTTGTGCTAATTCTTTATTTTATATTAGCTATCAAATATTTATTTGTTTGGAAGTTCTGATAAATATAAGTTAAGTTTCACTTCCATCATATGTCCAAGTTTCAGACACAGGGAAAGCTCCCCCTGTTGGTGAGAGCCAGTAATATTAGAAATGTGAGACTAAACCACACCCATTGTTAACACCCACATTGTATAAAAGTGTTGTACAAGTTACTTTGTGTGCCTTCACAAGATGGACACAGGCCTGGTTTTTGTTGTAACCTTTAATAAACTAAAAATGAGGAATACAATGGTTTGGTTCTTGGTAAGGGGCAGTAAATTACATAAAAGAACCAGGTAGAAATAACAACCTGAAATACTTTTCCATTAGCACTTAGTGTTTACTGAAGGATTCATTATTTTCACCTGCTGGGGAGATTTTTTTTTTTTTTTTTAATGTATGTCATTGCTGCATCTGCATCCATAAAGTCCTTCTCCTCTCCATTAAACGTGACACAAAGCCATACTGGAAACATGATCCTGTAGCAAACTCGTTCCCCACCATGAAGAACTTGTCTGACTTCACTGAAGGCAGCTCTCGCCTTGGCGACGCTCGTCCTGTTGTATCGCAGCGGGCCTCTCATCCAGTCCCAGTAGTACTGAAGCATGGCAATGGTGGCGCGTGGCTTGCCAGCTTTCCTCGTGGGTCCTGGGGTTCTGTGTGATTGGTCCACGACCACGTCTTTATCCAGTTGAAGCACCTCTAAAGTAGTGCCGCTACTGCGGCTGTTGAGTTAGTGGTTCCCTCGGCCACTCCAGGATCCTGATGTTACTTCTGCATTCTGCCCTCCACATCTTCACACTTGTCTCTTCAGCCCTTTTCACACCGGGCTAATGTAGAGTTGCGTAATGTGCCGTACAGACTACGCTGAGCTTACGCAGCCCTACGTGGCAATATGCTGAGGAACACAAAGGGGTCTATGAAATGGATGCAAAAAAATTAAACGTTTAATTTTTTCCACGGCCTTTCGGCGTAGAGTATCGGACACAGTGCTCTACTCAAGTCTACACAACATTCTGGTAGTGTATGTAAGTCTATGCAACACTGCCCTACTGTACAGCATGCCTCCACAGTTGTACACAACCCCACGCCAGGGCCAAAAATCCTTTTATGTTTTTTATCAGTACATACCTGCATTGCTAGATTTTATTCATCCTGCTGAACTTTGTTGGCAGAAGAAGAGGTGGGCCAAGCCTCCACATCCACTATAACTCCTCAAGGACGGATCGCCAGCAAGATCGCCGGCTGCAGCTCCGACTTCACCTCTAATTCTCTCACGATTGTGGCATGTTAAATAAAGTCCATTAACTCCTGGAAATAATATACTGTATTCTGACTTTTTCCATTGTATCAAAGCCATCTGTGTGTCCAGGCAGTCTGTGCAAACACCATCGTGGAACCAAGCTTCTCCCCCCGGCAGCAACTTACACAGCCATTCCTGCCAAGCTCCCCCCTGCATGCAACTTCCCCTCCCGACCATTCCTGTGTACCAGGTACACAGCACAATGCAACGGTGTGAACGGGGCTTTTGTCCCGTTATCTCTGCAGTCAATGTTTTTACGGTAGTTTTACTTTGTCCAACACCTTCCAGCCGAGCTGCAACCATGAGCCAGGCAGACCGAGGCCAAGTCCCCATCATCTGTCTCTGCTGTCAGGTAAAATCCAAAAGTAGTGGAAAGTGAAATGGTGAGATGAAAAGAAAGTCAGGCTCTTGTCAAACAGAACAGTCATTTATAGCTACACAGTTATGCCAACTTTAAGAAGAGAAAAAAAAAAGGTTATGTGCATTTGTTAAAAGGGGCTCAGTTGGCATCATATTGGCTCGATCATTTTGGTGGTCAAGTCAAGTCTGGGAACATTAGGGTGATTCTTTACTTCGGGCACTATTGGCCTTGTAAATGTAATTTCCACCACACCATTGCCTTACAATATAAATATTGTAAGGCAAAGGTTAAAGAATCACCCATAAAGCGCCTTGGGGCAACTGTTTGTTGTGATTTGGCGCTATATACATGTGCTCTGATGTCACTGTTTATCTCTATAGAAACTACCCAAACAATCTTTCAATCAAACTGTTTAAAGGGACATTACAGTGTTGTGGTGGAAATTACTGCTATAGTGTGGGACAACTACATTTTGTTTAAAAAAATCACAACAGTTGTATGACATTGAATACCCCAATTATGTTTTGATTATTTTACTGATATTTTATTCAGAGATATTTGAAAACATTAGAAAAAATGTTTCTTTACCATTCATTTTTATCATTGAAGATCAAAAGTCTGGGTGTGGGACAAGCACAAAACGGCAATATTTGCATATAATGATGCTGAAAAAAAGTGAAAAAGTCATCATAGACTACTAGAACAAATTTCTTAACACACTTTCATTGTAAAGATAACTATAAAAGTGTGAAATCTCCCCTTTTTCTGTTTTTCATACAATATGATCAAAGGACATAAGTGCCCGTAGTCTAAGAATCACCCATTAACGCTGTGTTTCACTGCATGAACAAAACCACAGAACAACCTTGGGTCCTGGATGACAACCACGCAGACAACTGGTAAAACACAGGTGTCCCTTTGACAGAAGGACAGGCAGACAGAAGGAAGCACAGACAGACGAGCACAGACTGACAGCCAGCAAAGGCGTGTGCAGTAGCTCTCACCTGTAAGCCCAGGGGGCGACACTGAGCAGGTTGAGCGGAAGGCGCTTCTTACAGTCGCTCGTAAGTCGGGTTGTGGTCGGGCAGCTCAGGTTGAGTTTGTCGTGCGGTTCCAGCTGGAGCGCGTGATGGAAAGCGCTGAAGACACCGACCGACAGCCGCCCGAACATCTGCTCCAGAACCTCCTCCGGCGGCTCCAGGCACGGCCGCCGCCTTGGGAGGTTCTTCCGGATTTGGCCTGTCCCGGACGGTCCGCCTGGCTGCAGCGCGCCCAGGTGGACCATCAGCAGGACGCGGATCCACACAGACATGCTGCCCGCTTTATGACGCGGTGTTGTGCTCACAAGCGCACGTGGAAGCCTTAGAAGCTCCGCTGTCCTTTAACGCCACACTGTGTCTGCACGGAAGATGTTATTTTTTTCCAGTCCGAGGACTGAAACCTGAAGCGCTCCTCCACAAAAACCCGTCCAGCTTTCAAACTCCTCAGCAGCAGCAAAAACCACCAAGTCCAGCCCGTTCAGAAGTTCACACGCGCCGCGGAGCCACGTGCGTAAAACCAACCCAAAGTGTTTTTACGCACAAGAAAATCAACCTGAAATCCAGGAACCCCGATCCTGATGGGAAGATCCTGATTCAAGTCATCATGAAACTAAAGCAACGTGACGTCTGAGGGAAAACACACACACACACACACTGACACGCTGTCAGTGTAAAACTCCAACATTCTTTCCATTCTCATTTTCCACCTCACAATGTAGACGTTCAGAATGTAGATATTTACTTTTTTAGACCTTAGAAAATGCAATAATACAAAATCCACCAGTAATAACTTAAAGCTACATTGAGCTGGTGATGCAGACGTGCTGGCTTCAGACTAAGACCTTCACACACAGTAAATATAATGTACGAGGGGTGACTGAGAAGTTCTGAGCCTGATCCAGAAAAAGTAGGGTGTCGTTCTCCATCTTTTTCATTCTGAGAAATCTATTTTTTTTAAGGGTTTTTTTTTTTTTTTGGTATGCTTACACTCATCGGCCACTTTAGGTACACCTTGCTAGGACCGGGTCTGACTGCCTTTTGCCTTCAGAACTGCCTTAATCCTTCATGGCATAGATTCACCAAGGTGTTGGAAACATTCACCAGAGATGTTGGTCCACAATGACATAACGTCACACAGTAGCCAATTCAACCAGTCTGCCCATTCTCCTCTGACCTCAAGGCATTTTCGTCTACATAGCTGCCGCTCACTGGATGTCTTCTCTTCTCTGGACCATTCTCTGGAAATCCTATGGATGGTTGTGTGTGAAAATCCCAGTAGATCTACAGTTTCTGAAATACTCAGACCAGCCCATCTGGTACCAACAACCATGTCACGTTCAGCCACTTTTAATTCCCTTTCTTCCTCATTCTGATGCTCAGTTTCAACTTCAGCAAGTTGTCTTCACATCTAGAGGCCTAAAGGCATTGAGTTTCTGCCGTGTAATTGGTTGACTTGCTATTTGTGTTAAAAAGCAATTGACCGGGTGTACCTAATAAAGTGGCAATTGAGTGTAAAACCATGCAATTCTTACAATTTCTTTTTTAACCAACCTTGTGACTGATAGCTTAGCTTAAAAATCATTTCTAGGAATTGCAGGGCTCTAAGCATGCCAAACATCCATTTTAAATCTATTGCGTTTGTTTTTCTGGTGGCTTTGTGAGTGTGGCACCAGTGTGAGTGTACAGCTTTAAAGCAGTCTCAAGAAATCAACATTTCTCCAGAACGTGTGATGTTTTGACTCAGTGGGTGCAATGTTGAGAAATGTTAGTTGCTCAGAATGCAAAAGTTGGAGAACCAGACCATACTTTTTCTGGGTCAGGCTCAAAACTTCTCAATTGCCCCTTGGAATGCATGAAGTCAAAAACACCCAGTAAGACCTGCCAAAGACCAAATGACAGAGGCGGACATACTGAAGTCAGTGCAGTTCTGGTGAAGATCTTACTCCTGGACATGAACTAGTTGTAGACTAGTTTTTTCCATCAGTTGTATTTGTGGTGTACTTATTGCAGGTCTGATAGTGGCAAAGTGAGCAGTGCATCAGGCTTTCTGCACTCCTTCCATCAATTTCTATTTAATGAACTAGTTGGCGGATACAGCCTGTGAGCTGTTGCCAGCAGGCGCCATACCTATTGCTTTGCGTTGATCCGTGTCAGACATTAGATTAAATAGAATTCTACACTCAACAAAAATATAAACGCAACACTTTTGGTTTTGCTCCCATTTTGTATGAGATGAACTCAAAGATCTAAAACTTTTTCCACATACACAATATCACCATTTCCCTCAAATATTGTTCACAAACCAGTCTAAATCTGTGATAGTGAGCACTTCTCCTTTGCTGAGATAATCCATCCCACCTCACAGGTGTGCCATATCAAGATGCTGATTAGACACCATGATTAGTGCACAGGTGTGCCTTAGACTGTCCACAATAAAAGGCCACTGTGAAAGGTGCAGTTTTATCACACAGCACAATGCCACAGATGTCGCAAGATTTGAGGGAGCGTGCAATTGGCATGCTGACAGCAGGAATGTCAACCAGAGCTGTTGCTTGTGTATTGAATGTTCATTTCTCTACCATAAGCCGTCTTCAAAGGCGTTTCAGAGAATTTGGCAGTACATCCAACCAGCCTCACAACCGCAGACCACGTGTAACCACACCAGCCCAGGACCTCCACATCCAGCATGTTCACCTCCAAGATCGTCTGAGACCAGCCACTCGGACAGCTGCTGGAACAATTGGTTTGCATAACCAAAGAATTTCTGCACAAACTGTCAGAAACCATCTCAGGGAAGCTCATCTGCATGCTCGTCGTCCTCATCGGGGTCTCGACCTGACTCCAGTTCGTCGTCGTAACCGACTTGAGTGGGCAAATGCTCACATTCGCTGGCGTTTGGCACGTTGGAGAGGTGTTCTCTTCACGGATGAATCCCGGTTCACATTGTCCAGGGCAGATGGCAGACAGCGTGTGTGGCGTTGTGTGGGTGAGCGGTTTTCTGATGTCAATGTTGTGGATTGAGTGGCCCATGGTGGCGGTGGGGTTATGGTATGGGCAGGCGTCTGTTATGGACAAAGAACACAGGTGCATTTTATTGATGGCATTTTGAATGCACAGAGATACCGTGACGAGATCCTGAGGCCCATTGTTGTGCCATACATCCAAGAACATCACCTCATGTTGCAGCAGGATAATGCACGGCCCCATGTTGCAAGGATCTGTACACAATTTTTGGAAGCTGAAAATGTCCCAGTTCTTGCATGGCCGGCATACTCACCGGACATGTCACCCATTGAGCATGTTTGGGATGCTCTGGACCGGCGTATACGACAACGTGTACCAGTTCCTGCCAATATCCAGCAACTTCGCACAGCCATTGAAGAGGAGTGGACCAACATTCCACAGGCCACAATTGACAATCTGATCAACTCTATGCAAAGGAGATGTGTTGCACTGCATGAGGCAAATGGTGGTCACACCAGATACTGACTGGTATCCCCCCCCAATAAAACAAAACTGCACCTTTCAGAGTGGCCTTTTATTGTGGGCAGTCTAAGGCACACCTGTGCACTAATCATGGTGTCTAATCAGCATCTTGATTATGGCACACCTGTGAGGTGGGATGGATTATCTCAGTAAAGGAGAAGTGCTCACTATCACAGATTTAGACTGGTTTGTGAACAATATTTGAGGGAAATGGTGATATTGTGTATGTGGAAAAAGTTTTAGATCTTCAAGTTCATCTCATACAAAATAGGAGCAAAACTAAAAGTGTTGCGTTTATATTTTTGTTGAGTGTATGATGCATTGACTTAAACTTGGGTTAAAGTGATCTGAAAATGCTGTTTTGTGCAGCGTTCAGGTGCTGCGACAAGCTGACAAAGGAGTATCAGCTGGTTAAATGTTGTGTGGGCCGCCAGAAGAGGAGGTACTGCTGGCCCACCACCAGAGGGCGCCCTGTCTGGAGTGCGGGCTCCAGGCACCAGAGGGCGCAGCCGCCTCACAGGAGCAGCCAGGGTGACAGCTGTCACACATCACCGGCAACAGCTGTTACCAATCATCTGATCGGCAGGGGTATATCAGCAGGACGACGTCTCCACCTCTTTGCCGAGATATCGTTCTACCTGGAAGGTAATAATCTCAGCTGACTGCTTGACAGTAACCTTTGTGATTTTTGTGAGTGATTGCAGACTTTTTTCTCCAACGAGAGGTGGAGGTAGCTTCCCTGCCGTGCAGGTTGCTGGGTGCAGACGCGCCCACGTTTAATTGTGTTCTTGTTCCTCGCCAGCAGTACCAGGTCCGACACGCGGAGGCAGTGGCCACCTGGGCGTTCGGAACTTGCCGGCTCCAGTATTCCCGGGGTCCTGTGGCGGAGGAAACCGTATGGTTCCGGTTCTACTTTGGAGAGGCGTCTCCTATCTTCGAGCCTGCCCACACGACACCATTGTGAATTGAATTTTGTCCATTGTTGTAATTTGTTGTATTTGTTGTGCACGTTCGCAACAGTAAAGTGTTGTTATTTGACCTATTCCATTGTCCGTTCATTTGCGCCCCCTGTTGTGGGTCCGTGTACTTACACTTTCCCAACAGGATATCTCGGCCAACGTCATGGATCCCGAGGGGCGTCAACCGGCTGTTGAACGGCCAATGGAAGAACAGGGCGCACAGGCGTCCGCAGGAGGAATGGTCGGTGAGTTGCAGCGGATCCTCACCGCTTTCACGGCTCGGTTGGATTTAATAACCGAGCAGAACATCCTCCTTAACCGCAGGGTGGAGGCTCTCGCCGCGCAGGTGGAAGTGCGCCCTCAGGGCGCTGCTGCGGCTCTCTCTCCTGTCGACCCTGTGCGTAACAGTGACGTTCCACAGGTCGTTCAACGACCCCTCCCACCTTCCCCTGAAGCATACATAAGCCCTCCAGAGCCATACGGGGGTTGTGTGGAGACATGCGCGGACTTTCTTATGCAGTGTTCGCTCGTCTTCGCACAACGTCCCGTCATGTACGTGACTGATGCTAGTAAGATATCTTATGTAATTAATCTGCTTCGCGGCAAGGCACGCACTTGGGCTACAGCGCTTTGGGAGCAAAATTCACGGCTCCTTCTGACATATGATGGGTTTGTGAGGGAGTTCAGAACAGTGTTCGATCACCCAAATAGAGGAGAGACCGCTTCAGCCGTGCTGCTGTCAATGAGACAGGGGCGCCGGAGCGCAGCTGCTTATGCAGTCGACTTCCGCATCGCGGCTGCGAGGTCCGGCTGGAATAACACTGCCCTCCGCGCCGCCTTCGTAAATGGACTGTCGTTGGTCCTGAAGGAGCTCCTGGTGGCCAAGGACGAACCGCGGGATTTAGACGGGCTTATTGATCTCGTTATACGATTAGACAATCGGTTAGAGGAACGCCGTCGGGAGCGAGGCGAAGGACGTGACCGGATACGCGCCGCCCCTCTCCCTTCCGGGTTCGAAAAGGGGCCGCCCTCCCCACGCTCCACAGCCGCAGCGCTTTGTGGGGCAACAGCTCCCCCTGTTGACGTTGTTAGGGAAACGCACAGGGCCAAAATGTGGAGGCTGATCCATGGAGAGTGTTTTCTCTGCAGCTCAACAGAGCACACACAGAGACTGCCCCAAACGGCCAAAACGTCAACACTCGCCCTTAGAGACTGGGCTAAGGGGGGGTCAAGACATTCAAGTGAGACACACACAAATTGCCACACGACTCCCAGTCACAATCCTGAGCGGGGATTTAACCCTTCAAGCCCGAGCACTGGTGGACACGGGGTCAGAAGGGAATCTGCTAGACAGCAGATGGGCAAAGGAGGTAGGGCTCCCTCTGGTGGTGCTTCCTACGCCATTGCAGGTGCGGGCACTAGATGGCACCCTCCTCCCTTTACTCACACACAAGACACCACCAGTAACTCTGGTGGTGTCTGGAAACCACCGGGAGGAGATTGAGTTTTTTGTAACTCCTTCTACCTCCCGCGTGATTTTGGGCATCCCATGGATGTTAAAGCACAATCCCCGGATCGATTGGCCGTCTGGGGTGGTGGTTCAGTGGAGCGAAACCTGCCATCGGGTGTGTTTAGGATCCTCGGTTCCTCCCGGTTCCCAGGCTAAGGAGGAGGTCAAAGTCCCTCCCAATTTGACGGCAGTGCCGGTTGAGTACCACGATCTTGCTGACGTCTTCAGCAAGGATCTGGCACTCACCCTTCCCCCGCACCGTCCGTACGATTGTGCCATTGATTTGGTTCCAGGCGCTGAGTTCCCGTCCAGCATGCTGTACAACCTCTCACGACCTGAGCGCGAATCAATGGAGACCTACATCCGGGACTCATTAGCTGCCGGGCTGATCCGGAACTCCACCTCCCCGATGGGGGCAGGTTTCTTTTTTGTGGGCAAGAAAGATGGCGGACTTCGTCCATGTATTGATTACAGGGGGCTGAATGAGATTACGGTTCGCAACCGATACCCATTGCCATTATTAGATTCCGTGTTCACCCCCCTGCATGGAGCCAAAATCTTTACTAAGCTGGATCTTAGAAATGCGTATCACCTGGTTCGGATCCGGAAGGGAGACGAATGGAAGACAGCATTTAACACCCCGTTAGGTCACTTTGAGTACCTGGTCATGCCGTTCGGCCTCACAAACGCCCCCGCGACGTTCCAAGCATTGGTTAATGATGTCTTGCGGGATTTCCTGCACCGATTCGTCTTCGTATATCTAGACGATATCCTCATCTTTTCTCCGGATTCTGAGACTCATGTCCGGCATGTACGTCAGGTCCTGCAGCGGTTGTTGGAGAACCGGCTGTTTGTGAAGGGCGAGAAGTGTGAGTTCCACCGCACATCTTTGTCCTTCCTGGGGTTTATCATCTCCCCCAACTCCGTCGCTCCTGATCCGGCCAAGGTTGCGGTGGTGAGAGACTGGCCCCAACCCACTAGCCGTAGGAAGCTGCAACAGTTCCTCGGCTTTGCTAATTTCTACAGGAGGTTCATTAAGGGCTACAGTCAGGTACTTAGCCCCCTGACAGCCCTGACCTCACCAAAAGTCCCCTTCACCTGGTCGGATCGTTGCGATGCCGCGTTCAAGGAGTTGAAACGACGCTTCTCGTCTGCACCCGTTCTGGTGCAGCCCGATCCTAGTCGCCAGTTAGTGGTTGAAGTGGACGCCTTGGACTCAGGGATAGGAGCTGTGCTTTCCCAGAGCGGGAAGACCGATAAGGTCCTTCACCCGTGTGCCTATTTTTCCCGCAGGTTGACCCCGGCCGAACGGAACTATGACGTCGGCAATCGAGAACTCCTTGCGGTGAAAGAGGCTCTTGAAGAGTGGAGACATCTGTTGGAGGGAACGTCCATGCCATTCACGGTTTTCACTGACCACCGGAACCTGGAGTACATCAGGACCGCCAAGCGGCTGAATCCCAGGCAAGCCCGCTGGTCACTGTTCTTCGGCCGTTTTGACTTCCGGATCACCTACCGTCCCGGGACTAAGAACCAGAGATCGGATGCCTTGTCCCGGGTACATGAAGATGAAGTCAAAACGGAGTTGTCGGATCCACCGGAACCCATCATCCCGGAGTCCACTATCGTGGCCACCCTCACCTGGGACGTAGAGAGAACCATCCGGGAGGCCCTGGCACGAAGCCCGGACCCTGGAACTGGGCCGAAGAACAGACTATACGTCCCACCAGAAGCTAGGGCTGCAGTCCTGGACTTCTGTCACGGCTCTAAGCTCTCCTGTCATCCAGGGGTGTGAAGAACCGTGGCAGTTGTCCGGCAGCGCTTCTGGTGGGCGTCCCTAGAGGCCGACGTCCGGGATTATATCCAGGCCTGCACCACCTGCGCCAGGGGCAAGGCTGACCATCGCAGGGCTTCGGGTCTGCTCCAGCTGCTGCCCGTGCCCCATCGCCCCTGGTCCCACATCGGCCTGGATTTTGTCACGGGCCTCCCGCCGTCCCAGGGCAACACCACCATCCTCACGATAGTGGACCGATTCTCCAAGGCGGCCCACTTCGTGGCCCGCCCGAAGCTCCCGACGGCCCAGGAGACGGCGAACCTCCTGGTTCACCACGTCGTCCGGCTGCATGGGATCCCAACACACATCGTCTCCGATCGTGGTCCCCAGTTCTCCTCGCACGTCTGGAGGAGCTTCTGCCGGGAACTGGGGGCCACGGTGAGTCTCTCATCCGGGTACCATCCCCAGACCAACGGGCAAGCAGAACGGGCCAACCAAGAGATGGAGCAGGCCCTGCGTTGCGTGACAGCCGCGCACCCGGCGGCCTGGAGTACCCATCTGGCCTGGATCGAGTATGCCCATAACAGCCAGGTGTCGTCAGCCACCGGCCTCTCCCCTTTCGAGGTATGTCTGGGGTACCAACCTCCTTTGTTTCCAGTGGTTGAGGGAGAGGTCGGTGTGCCCTCGGTCCAGGCCCACCTACGGAAGTGCCGTCGGGTGTGGCGTGCCGCCCGTTCTGCCTTGCTGAGGGCCCGGATGAGGTCAAAGGCCCATGCAGACCGTCGGCGGACCCCGGCCCTGCGTATCGGCCAGGGCAGGTGGTGTGGTTATCCACCAGAGATATCCCCCTCAAAGTGGACTCCCCCAAGTTACAGGACCGTTACATCGGCCCTTTCAAGATCCAGAAGGTCATCAGTCCAGCCGCAGTGAGGCCGGCAGCTGAAGCCTCACTGCGGATCCATCCTGTATTTCACGTGTCCCGGATTAAACCACATCACACCTCACCCCTCTGTACTCCGGGCCCGGCACCGCCTCCTGCCCGGATCATCGATGGCGAGCCGGCTTGGACTGTACGCCGGCTTTTGGATGTCCGTAGGATGGGCCGGGGCTTCCAGTATTTGGTGGACTGGGAGGGGTACGGACCTAAGGAACGCTCCTGGGTGAAGAAGAGCTTCATCCTGGACCCGGCCCTCCTGGCCGATTTCTACCGCCGCCACCCGGACAAGCCTGGTCGGGCGCCAGGAGGCGCCCGTTGAGGGGGGGGTCCTGTTGTGTGGGCCACCAGAGGGCGCAGCTGCCTCACAGGAGCAGCCAGGGTGACAGCTGTCACACATCACCGGCAACAGCTGTTACCAGCAGGACGACGTCTCCACCTCTTTGCCGAGATATCGTTCTACCTGGAAGGTAATAATCTCAGCTGACTGCTTGACAGTAACCTTTGTGATTTTTGTGAGTGATTGCAGACTTTTTTCTCCGAGAGGTGGAGGTAACTTCCCTGCCGTGCAGGTTGCTGGGTGCAGACGCGCCCACGTTTAATTGTGTTCTTGTTCCTCGCCAGCAGTACCAGGTCCGACACGCGGAGGCAGTGGCCACCTGGGCGTTCGGAACTTGGCGGCTCCAGTATTCCCGGGGTCCTGTGGCGGAGGAAACCGTATGGTTCCGATTCTACTTTGGAGAGGCGTCTCCTATCTTCGAGCCTGCCCACACGACACCATTGTGAATTGAATTTTGTCCATTGTTGTAATTTGTTGTATTTGTTGTGCACGTTCGCAACAGTAAAGTGTTGTTATTTGACCTATTCCATTGTCCGTTCATTTGCGCCCCCTGTTGTGGGTCCGTGTACTTACACTTTCCCAACAGTTAAATACATAAAAAATAAAAAATAAAGAATAATTGTAGAGTGAGCTTTGTTGTGATAAATATCTCACCATTCCTTTACTCATTCAATTAGAAGTCTCACTTTCTCAATTTATCCCTTTTAATTAGCCTCTCTTTTTTTTTCTTCACATCAGGCTTTCCATCCTGAGATATTCTGTAAGAGAAAATTCATAGATTGGAAACACTTTTTGCTCTCAATTTGGTGGGTCACATGACATTGTATATTCTACTAATATAAGAATATACACAATGAGATTGCTTTCTCTATGATATACTGAATATTCCAGTGTAGTGTTTTCAGATTTCTTTCAACTTGGTCCAGAAGTTATTGAATAATCTTACTTTCACCCTGGCTGCTGTGGCTGTTTCATTTTATCTATATTTGAAAATCGGCGCCGACGGTGAATTAAGAGCAGTGTTTAATTTTAATATCTGTAATATGATGCGAGTGTGCGAAGCTCTTCACCCCTGATTATTTGCCATCTTTAACTTCATAATGGCATTAATGGCATTTGTTTTGACAAATATTGCCTGTACAAATGTGGGACTGAGTTAGAATAAACGTAATAGCACAGAAAATGCAGATTTATCTGGAAACCCTCTTGGAAACATTGATTTCTAGTTATGTCTGGTTGTCAGACACTAACCAAGATGGCAGCACTCTGGCAACAGCCAGCGAATGAGTGGATCCCCCCAAGTCCTCCCTCTAGAAAGTAAATAGAAATCGATGTCTCCTTCAGCTGTTCTGGTACCATGTTGTCTTCAAGCTGCAAAGTCAACCTCTGCGTGTCTTGTGGACCCTGTCTTTGGTTTCTCCATCTGCTGCACATGTGGAGCCACATAAAAAGCATCTATGCACAAGGAGAATAGAGGTTTCCAAATGAAACATGCTGAAATTGTTCTTCACTGCCGTCACTCCTCTAAGACCAGTTATTATGCCCCACTTAATGCTGGAGGACATCTGTAAACTTATCGTTTCCACACAACTAAAGAATGCTTTGTCTGACTGAAACCATTTCTTGGTGGTGTGTTGGGGGAGGCAAGGGGAAGTTTTCTTCCAAAAATGGCCTGTGTCTGTTATGGACACCATCTTGATTTTCATTTACCACAGCAAATAAAAACATCTCATTTGACTGAGATTATTCCTTGATGGTGTTCTGGGGAAGGCTCCTTTAGAAAATAGGGGTCAATGCACCACATACCTTCTTTGGAGTACCAGTCTTTCACGATAGAAATAATCTCCAGACTGCATTAGCACCTCTACTATGAAACCAAACACCAATTTAATATATGATCAGGGGCATGTCCACACTTTGTGCTGCTTTTGTCCTTTTGTTTGGGTTTAGGTTAGATGTCTCTTTCTTTAGGCAGGTAAGAGGGAAGGCACTGAATATGAATACCCACTGTGTAGTTGCTTGATGACTTTTGCATTTTGTTTTTAATTGGCTGGAACCTGCAGCCCTCTTCTATTTACCTTGTTGTACTTGTCACTTTGGTATTTCAACTATTAACAAATCCTGGGTTTGGAACAGTGGTGGCGCCAAGGGGGGGCTTAAGCCCCCCCAAGCCCCCCCCCCCCCCCCCAATAATTCTGCCAATAGTGTGAATAGTGATTGACAAATTTGTGGATCTCAAGTGAAGTTTTGTGCTGAGAATGTCTCAATATTGCATAACTGAGCAAAGTGATGAATGCAATCATTTTAAGTGATGTGTGTGTGCATTGATACCACATTTTAGAGGAGCATGAGTGACTAAAACATATACCTTGGTATTTATAAAGCAATTTACTATATATTGTTCATTTCGACGACATTTTATGGAGCTCCTCCAACTTTTACGCCAGCTCCCCCTCAGCACCCCCAACAAAAATTTCCTGGTGCCGCCACTGGTTTGGAAAATTGACATTTCCCTGCATGTTGCTGTCTTCATTTGAACCATCAGTTGTTTAGGAAGGCTATAACATGCTGTCAAGTAAATGTTTAAAAAACTCACATCTTTAGGAAAAAAATTTGTGAGCATTGTGGCTGTGAATTAGTGTTTATTATGAAGCTGTTCTTCCTCTAGTCTAGTGCATGCAGCTGTTCGTGCTCTTGGAGAAATGCAACATGTGTGTTTGTTTGCAATGGGCTGATATGAGACATTAATTTATCTCCTCCTGTCTTAAAGCAGTGAACTGTGAGATCTAGTGAAAAAAATAAAGGTCGACAAAAGGTCGGTGCAGCACACTTCTATGTGCACGATCCAACACGAGTGCAGTTACTGGAAAAGATCAAGGGGACACCTGTGGATCATGTGGTTGTATCCAACAGATCGTTAATTTTGGAAGATCCAAGTTGACTGACAACAGTCTTAAAGAGAGCACACACACAATTCACAGCAAGGAGAAAATCCACAAAAACAGTCCAGTGAAAAATCAGAAAACAGTCTTATGAGGATTAGGCAGAAGGGATGGTCAAAGGCAAAAAGCTGAGGTCAAAACCAGTAAATCCAAAAGACACAGAGTGATGATATCCAAAAGGTGAGACAGAATCAGAGTCAAAAAGGCTCGAGGTCAGAATGGTTCTGACAGAGAAAAAAGATGAAAATACTCACTGGAAAGTACTAGAAGATGGGATGAGTTGCAACTCTCTGGCATAGAACACTGGAGACTCTGCACCTTATGAGGATGTGCTCTTAATTTGCCCCGGCTGGAGCTAATTGCAGCTGGAAACCCCTGGTCCTTCAAGGAGCCAGGCGACCCTGGAGTACTGAGACGAGGAGAGAAAGAGGGGGAAAAATGTGACAGGCGACGCATCAACTAATTACCCAGGCAGCAAAGGGAAATAAGTGGGGTGAGACCATCTGGTTGTTCTGAATGCAATTAAACAAGCCAGGAAATAAGTGGCAAGCTAGGAACAGCCAGAAAGTAAGGACGCAACACCTGCATGAACTCACAACAAAAGCCAAACCAAGACTGAGCCCCAGTAAAAACAAAAGCATTTTTGTAAATTTCTCATACCTTTTTTTTAGTACAATGAGCCAGACTCATAAATCGTTTGTAAATCCAGAGAACTGGAAATGTTAATGGTGTGAAAAGGGAAATCTATAGACCTGGTAAGGCCACCAAATGTTAAAAACTGAGTACTTTTAATACCATTTCAAATTCAACTGATGATACATCTTCTCAATCTGGTACTGTATAACTCTAACATTATGAATTTTTACCCAGGATGTGGACAATAAATCTGGGAACAAGCTCACCATATGGAAAGGTAGGACATTTTTCACCTCAAATTTTCTGAATAAACTAAAGCGCTGCATGCGTAGAGCGCAAACTTCCACCAATACTAGTTTCCAATTCCACAAATGTTTACCTTGGAAAAGTTTTTCAGGGTCAAAGTCCTGTTAGAAGTGGCTTTTCATAAGCTAGCATATAATACAAAATGTTGATCAAAAGCGCTTTTCGATGTTAAAATCAAATATACGCTAAATCCACAATATGGATCAGATGCAGATCAAACTTAGTCTATTCACTGAGAGTTAGAGGTGGGCGATACCGGGAATTTTGGTATTGATCCGATACCAAGTAAATACAGGCCCAGTACCGCCGATATCAATACCAATACCGATACTTTTTCATATTTAAACTTCATAGATCCAAAGGATCCAAAAGACCTAGGATAGAATTTCGCCAAACATTGTACGTGACAACAAAATACTTTATTATCACAATCAATGTTTTTGTTTAAAAAAATATCACTCAACACAACTTAAAATCTGAGGTAGAGGGCTAACAAACCATAACACAAGGGTACGCTGCTCCGTGTTGTGTGACACAGCGCTGCACTGCTCTTACAGACAGAGAGTAGACTTTGATGAATCTGCGTGCGCAGCAGTCAGTGCATGTGGGAGAGAAAAAAGCTTGAGTATCAATCTTTTTACACGGGGATTGTTCAATATCAATTCCAGCGTTGGTATCGATATTAGGATCGATCCGCCCACCTCTACTGAGAGTGCCAGTTTGCACTTCATTGTCACAAAGAAGAGTGATTGAGGCACTTTTGATGAAGATATAATGCAAAATGTACAGCAAATGGGCTTTTCAATAGTAAATTCAAATGTCCACAAAATTCAGAATCCGGATCAGATCTGGATTGTGGATTTTGGAGTTCAATAGCTTGTGGACTTCACCAGCAGTCCCCTGCGGCACTTAAATTCAAAACTGCTTATCAGTAGCCGACAGAGTCAGTAGTAAAAGTTAGCAGTAACTTCCTCTAAAAAATTTAGAGGTTTATCGGTTTAGCGTTATACAACCCCTGGCAAAAACTATGGAATCACCGGCCTCAGAGGATGTTCATTCAGTTGTTTAATTTTGTAGAAAAAAAGCAGATCACAGACATGACACAAAACTAAAGTCATTTCAAATGGCAACTTTCTGGCTTTAAGAAACACTATAAGAAATCGAGAAAAAAAGATTGTGGCAGTCAGTAACGGTTACTTTTTTAGACCAAGCAGAGGAAAAAATATGGAATCACTCAATTCTGAGGAAAAAATTATGGAATCACCCTGTAAATTTTCGTCCCCAAAACTAACACCTGCATCATATCAGATCTGCTCGTTAGTCTGCATCTAAAAAGGAGTGATCACACCTTGGAGAGCTGTTGCACCAAGTGGACTGACATGAATCATGGCTCCAACACGAGAGATGTCAATTGAAACAAAGGAGAGGATTATCAAACTCTTAAGAGAGTAAATCATCACGCAATGTTGCAAAAGATGTTGGTTGTTCACAGTCAGCTGTGTCTAAACTCTGGACCAAATACAAACAACATGGGAAGGTTGTTAAAGGCAAACATACTGGTAGACCAAGGAAGACATCAAAGCGTCAAGACAGAAAACTTAAAGCAATATGTCTCAAAAATCGAAAAATTTACAACAAAACAAATGAGGAACGAATGGGAGGAAACTGGAGTCAACGTCTGTGACCGAACTGTAAGAAACCGCCTAAAGGAAATGGGATTTAAATACAGAAAAGCTAAACGAAAGGCATCATTAACACCTAAACAGAAAAAACAAGGTTACAATGGGCTAAGGAAAAGCAATTGTGGACTGTGGATGACTGGATGAAAGTCATATTCAGTGATGAATCTCGAATCTGCATTGGGCAAAGTGATGATGCTGGAACTTTTGTTTGGTGCCTTTCCAATGAGATTTATAAAGATGACTGCCTGAAGAGAACATGTAAATTTCCACAGTCATTGATGATATGGGGCTGCATGTCAGGTAAAGGCACTGGGGAGATGGCTGTCATTACATCATCAATAAATGCACAAGTTTATGTTGATATTTTGGACAATTGAGAGGATGTTTGGGGATGATGAAATCATTTTTCAAGATGATAATGCATCTTGCCATAGAGCAAAAACTGCAAAAACATTCCTTGCAAAATGACACATAGGGTCAATGTCATGGCATAGGGTCAATGTCAATGAGCAGATCTGATTTGATGCAGGTGTTAATTTGGGGGATGAAAATTTACAGAGTGATTCCATATTTTTTTCATCTGCTTGGTCTAAAAAAGTAACCGTTACTGACTGCCACAATCTTTTTTTCTTGATTTCTTATAGTGTTTCTTAAAGCCAGAAAGTTGCCATTTGAAATGACTTTAGTTTTGTGTCATGTCTGTAATCTGCTTTTTTTCTACAAAATTAAACAACTAAATGAACATCCTCTGAGGCCGGTGATTCCATAATTTTTGCCAGGGGTTGTAAAAGTTAACTTTTCATTTAACGGATTTGCGGTTATTGAAGCTAACTATTTGGTTAGCCGTGCCCACCACTGTGTGTGTACACATGCACACACACACACACATACATATATATATATATATATCTGGTACTCATCATGCTCATGCTAAAAAATCATTGATGCACAGCAGACAGCACACAGAGGGAAACACTTTTCCCACAATCTGTCATTGCTTTCGTCCTATGGAGCACTTCCCTTGTGTTTTCTGCTGCACGTTTTATTTTTAGCATGTACAAGCACCATGAGTACCAGCTATGTGCATGCCTGGTATATATATATATATATATATATATATATATATATATATATATATATATATATATATATATATATGTGTGTGTGTGTGTGTGTTAGTCAATGTCAACTCGTCTTCCATGACATAAATGTTGACTTTGCATTGACTTTGGCTAAGATATGACATGTAGACAGAGAACAGCGCCCCCTGTATGCTTTGAAGTGTCTGTGAGAGAAGGCAGCAGCAGCTGGACAGGTTAATTCCTGCTACAGCAGTAGCGAAAGGCCCAAGAAGTCCTGAATATACTGGAGACAGTTTGTAAGTTCCTGGCCCGGCTCATGTAACTGAGTAAGTAAAGAGAGACGGCCACAGGCATCAGTCCACATCTGGCTGCCAGGAATTCTTGGAAATTGTGGACAGCAGCAGCAGCACAGAGCTGAAAAACAGGAAGTAGAAGGCAACGTAATATTCCACCATCCCTCACAGTTCCAATCATCTCTCATAAGATTTCAAAAGCTGCTGGCAAACTGAGATATGTTCTGGAAAACACAGACTCTACACTTCTTCCAATGTATACAACATTTTTTTCCTGGCTCGTCTTATTGGAAAGTCTGTTTTATATAACACACGACTTGAAGGAAAAGAAAAGATGGAGGACAAGACTGGTCGCTTAATTGTGTTCAATAGTTTCCACAATAAAAGTGCAATAATCAGGTTTCTAAAAAATCTTTGAATAAATTTTATTTTTTAGTATTGTGTGTGTGTGTGTGTGTGTGTGTGTGTGTGTGTGTGTGTGTGTGTGTGTGTGTGTGTGTGTGTGTGTGTGTTAGAGCATAGCGTCTGTTGGATTAAACCGCCAAATTTAAGTCTTACAATAAATAGCAGTTCGGGCCGGAATTAAAGGTTTGCACGTGTAAAAACGCGTGTAACTTCTTATCACCCGCAACCAAATGTACATACTGATTTACAGCTGCGTTCAGATGTTTACATGGGCATGAATGTCATTGTAACTTTGGGCTTTTAATGATGTCTTTGAACTGTTCTTTTGTCAGGGTGGAATGATTGAACAGCATATATCATTCATGACTCTAAAAAACAAGAACTCGTCATTTTGTTATGTCACAATCTTATTCCAAAATGGATAATGTCATTTTTGTCCTCAGAATTCTACACACAGTACCCCATAATGACAATATGGATTTTTTTGATATTTTGCAGTTTTTTAAAATAATAATAATAATAATAATAATAATAATAAACAAGAAATCACACGTACATCAGTATTCACAGCCTTTGCCATGAAACTCACTATTGAGCTCAGGTGCATCCTGCTTCCACTGACCATCCTTGAGATATTTCTACAGATTAATTGGAGTCCATCTGGGGTAAATTCCGTTGATTGGGCATGATTTGGAAAGGCACACACCTGTCTATATATAAGGTCCCACAGTTGACAGTCAGAGCACAAACCAAGCATGACGTCAAAGGAATTGTCTGTAGACCTCAGAGTCAGGATTGTCTCGAGGCACAAATCTGGGGAAGGGGACAGAAACATTTCTGCTGCTTTGAAGGTTCCAATGAGCACAGTGGCCTCCATCATCTGTAAATGAAAGTAGTTCAGATCCACCAAGACTCTTCGTAGAGCTGGCTGTCCATCTAAACTGAGCGATCGAGGGAAAAGGGCCTTAGGCAGGGAGGTGACCAAGGTCACTCTGTCAGAGCTCCAGCATTCCTCTGTGGAGAGAGAAGAACCTTCCAGAAGGACAACCATCTCTGCAGCAATCCACCAATCAGGCCTGTATGGTAGAGTGGCCAGATGGAAGCTACTTAAGGCACATGGCAGCTAGGTTGACCATATTTTGATGACTGAAAACCAGCCCAGCAATAAGATGCTCAAAGGTGCTCAAAGGTGAAAAAAAAAGAAAAGAAAACCAGGACATTTTCATCACTGTCTGGAGCTGCCTGCTTTTTTCCCCTTCAGTTGAGAATATGATTGATGTGTGCAGAGCACCGAGGGAGAAGGTGTCACACACTCGCATTACCAGGATTCTTTCTTCAAGTAAATTCAACATCTTCAACATCTTATTAGTTTATGAAAAACAAAAGTGAATTTTTACGCTCATCACTTGGCAATGCAAACATTGATTTTAAAATTTAATGATGCCACATTGCACATCGTGAAGTCGATGCTGTAGTTTCTCTCACTTATTTTCACTCTGCTGGAAAGTGAGTTCTCCTTAAAATATGGTTCTGTTTGCTGTGATGGTTTCCATGGGTGATGATCATGATGATCGTAAAATGCACAAATGTGTCTCACAGTTAATGTCTTGCATTTGGACTTGTGTAAAGTTGCGTCACATAGGACAAAGTGAAGTAATAAAAACACAGAACATTAAACCCGACTGTTGATTACAGCTGCCAGAATTACTGTCATCTCAAGAAATACACAATAGGATTAAGACAAACACCTGTACATGTATAATATAAACAATATGGTTGCAAAAGTACAGTTATTCATAACATATTATAGTCACAAAGGTCAGACATACTGCAGATTTCCACGATGTCTGAGCAGCCGTGTTGGATGCTACCAGGTCAGTGCTGGTTGATATTTATAGGCCAATAAATGAAATGCAGCACATGCTGGACGTGCATCATTTTCCATCTCTATCAATGTGACTTTAACACGCTCACAGTAAAGTCTTGACAGAGCTTTGGATTTGTCAGCAAACATACACACTCCGTCTTGCGTGCAGTATAAAGTGTTGCAAGTTCTCAGCTGGTTCACATCACAGCTGCTTGTCAGAACAGTGAAGCATTTGCAGCTTTTTTAAGCAACAGAAAACTCTTTGAATCTCTGTCCAGCTGTGCTCGTGTGCAAATGAAATTCATTTCCTGGACATTATGATTATGTGCATGCAGCGCTTACATATTGTAATGTGAAGAATGAAAGTGTCCGTGTAAAGATGGCAGGAGACACATAGCTGTGGAAAAGTGCCATTCCCACAACCAAATATTAAATTATGCAGCTTGTCCTTAAGCATGTGAGAGGTGGAGATCAGGGGCTTTGCCAGACACAAAGCTGGAGCTTAGTTAAGGTGTATGTAGTAAGTTGCATTGCATTATGTGTATGTTGACATTAATTTTCATAGAGCAATTTGTGACATTCATGAGACTCAAGTGAATGATGATAAAAAGGTGATAGCATGTCATATCACTGCAATGCTCTGGCATGTCGAACAAAGCAGGTACATTTTAATCCATCCATCCATCCATTTTCTTCCGCTTTATCCGGAGTCGGGTCACCTGAGTACCACATGAACTGTGAAAATAAGGGCTCCATTGATTTAATATATAAGGTTGACCGTGTGTGTATGTATGGGTGTTCGTGCAAGTGCGCTTTCAACTTAAGGGCCCCAGTGACCATAGCAAGTATGGTGTCGATTGCTTAATTACTGTGGCTATGCATAGTGAACACATACACACGATCAGCTTTATATATTAGATTTATTATACAAGTACAGTGCTCTAGTTACCTCTGCTAAAGAAACTGGAGGAGGTTATGTTTTCACCCCTGTTTGTTTGTTTGCTAACTGCCTGGAGCCCACAATTTTCCGTATATTGTTAGTTCCTTGGGGGACCTCGACATCTGATGAGTTTGCTCTGAGATTTGTGATGTAACAGCGAAGCCCTGTCTCTTTATTTAACCGCCTCCCTGCAGTGCCGTCTCCACTGTTTGCACATTTAAAAAATTCCTTCTCTCCTGTGGGAGTACAGAGTCATTAAGTCTTTACAATTTGAATTTTACCTTTAAAGGATAAAGCCTGTTCCTGACCACGTATTTTGCCTTGCCCTCATCTGTACCTTTACTACGCGGCCTGCCTTTCTGTGTACCGGACCCTGGACTGTCTCCCGAGGTGTCAGCGCACATCCACCAGCGCGGCTTTACTGAGGCCCGAGGCGCCAGCGCGGAGTTATCTGACCATGGGTCCGAAGAAGGCACTGTTGGCGGAGGAGGGAGACGATATCAAGAAGTCCCTGGACTTTTTGTCTGAGGAAATCTCTGTGGTTAAAATGCAGCAGAAATCCATTATGGAGCTGGTGGAAGAAGTGAAGGCTCTCCGGATCCAGAATGCCGAGAAAGACCGGCGTCTGGTGCACCTGGAGAACCGTGTTGCGGAGTTGGAACAGTACACAAGGATGAACGATGTTATTATTACAGGAATTCATATTAAACCTCGATCCTACACACGGGCGGTGTCAGAAGACAGCGGAGGGGAGGCCAGTGAGCAGGAGGTCAGCTCAGTGGAACAACAAGTGGCTGACTTCCTGCAATCTAAAGGTATTCAAATGGACTGTAATAACACTGAAGCGTGCCACCCCCTGCCCAGGAGAGAGGATGGAGACAAGCGAGCAGTTACAATGAGGTTTGTCAACAGAAAACATAAAATGGCATTGTTAAAACAGGGACGGAAACTTAAAGGAACAAACGTATTCATCAATGAACATCTGACCAAAAGAAACGCAGACATCGCCAGGAAAGCTCGTTTCTTAAAAAAGCAAGGAAAAATTCAACAGACATGGACATCCACCTGCAAAACATTTATCAAATTGAATGGAACACCAGAACAAGCGAAGGTTATGGTAATCAGGAACATCGAGGATCTGGACAAATATGACCAATAAGGTATGAGGACACAAACACATCACAACACCATGACACAGACCAGAGGAACCTATTCATCTACTACATCATCTACATCTGGAGACAAGAAGGATATAACTCACAGGATTGCTGATCATGGAAAAGTAGAACTGAGAACATTTAAATACACAGACCACAATGTACTGGACTTGGAGCACGATATAGACCCGGACAATAATTTCTTCTCAAATATCAATGACAGTTGTTGCTGTTATACAGATGAACAGTTTAATCGGATCATTAGAACGGATAACAAATTATCAATAATCCATTTCAACAGCAGAAGTCTATATGCAAACTTTAACAACATTAAAGAATATTTAAGTCAGTTTAAAAAAATATTTAACATAATTGCTATATCAGAAACATGGATCAATGAAGATAAAGGAATGGATTTTGAACTGGATGGATATGAATTTAATTGTGTAAACAGAAAGAATAAGAGTGGAGGAGGAGTGGCTGTGTATGTGGATAAGAACATGGATTATAAAATAGTAGACAATATGACAACTGTGATTGATAACTTATTAGAATGTATAACTATTGAAATATGTGAAGAAAAAAGCAAAAATGTATTAGTCATCTGTATATATAGAGCACCAGGATCTAGTATTGAAACATTCACTGACTGTATGGGAAAAATGTTCTCAAAAACTAATCAAAAAACTGTGTTCATTTGTGGTGACTTAAATATTGATCTGCTCAATCCAAATAAGCATAAAATAACAGATGAATTTATCAGTATAATGTACAGTATGAGTTTATATCCAAAAATCACCAGGCCAAGCAGAATTACATCCCATAGTGCTACCTTAATTGATAATATATTCAGCAATGATATTGAGAATAACACTGTGAGTGGATTATTAATCAATGACATTAGTGATCATCTACCAGTTTTCATCGTTTATAATAGAAACCATCGGCGGAATCAGCCAGAGGAGAAAATAAAATACAGGCGAGTGCGGACAGAGGAAAACATGAACACACTAAAGAAGGATTTACAGGAGCAAAACTGGGAAAAGGTATACAGTGAAAGTGATGTTGATAGTGCATATGAAACTTTTTTACAAATATTTACATCATTATATGATAAAAATTGTCCAATTAAACAAGACTACAGAAAACAAAAAATCCAAGCTCGAC
Organism: Thalassophryne amazonica; assembly: GCF_902500255.1. Classification (NCBI taxonomy): domain Eukaryota; kingdom Metazoa; phylum Chordata; class Actinopteri; order Batrachoidiformes; family Batrachoididae; genus Thalassophryne; species Thalassophryne amazonica. The sequence goes on along the minus strand of NC_047116.1, from coordinate 89,090,960 downwards.
CATGGATGATGAAAGGGTTACGAAATGCATGTAATAAGAAAAATACACTGTATAGAGAATTCATAAAACTAAAGACTAAAGAGGCAGAAAATAGATATAAGAAATACAAAAATAGATTAACTAATATTATACGGGTATGTAGGAAGGAATATTATAGTAACATATTATATAATAACAAAAACAATATTAAAGGAATATGCGATATATTAAATAGCATTATCAAAAATGGTAATAAAAAACAGAGTTACCCTCAGTATTTCATTGATAATAATGTCAAGAAGGAAAATAAAGATGAGGTAGTCAACGGTTTTAATAATTTTTTTGTAAATATTGGACCAAGCTTGGCAGAAAAAATTCCCGATTCCCAACCTGAGGATTGGGATAATAATCTCATAGAAAGAAATCCCTGTTCAGTGTTCCTCACAGCAGTGGATGGAAAAGAAATTATAGACATTGTGAATAATTGTAAATATAAAACATCTACCGATTTAAATGAAATTGATATGGTGGTGGTAAAACAGGTCATTGAATGGATTGTAGAACCATTAACATACATCTGTAACTTATCATTTCAAACCGGTAAATTTCCCAATCAAATGAAAATAGCTAAGGTTGTGCCGCTGTATAAGACTGGGGATAGACACCACTTCACAAATTATACACCTGTTTCTTTGCTTCCACAATTTTCCAAATTATTAGAAAAGTTATTCAATAATAGATTAGACAAATTAATAAATAAACATAAATTACTTACTGATAGTCAATATGGATTCAGAGCACATAGTTCAACATCACTTGCATTAATAGAATCAGTTGAGGAGATTACAAACGCCATAGACCACAAATTACATTCAGTTGGAATATTTATAGACCTTAAAAAGGCTTTTGATACAATCAATCATGACATATTAATCAATAAACTTGAACAGTATGGGATTAGGGGGTTGGTGTTGCACTGGGTGAGAAGCTACTTAAGTAACAGAAAACAGTTTGTGAAGTTGGGGGAATATACATCATCATGCTTGGACAATGCTTGTGGCGTCCCACAGGGGTCAGTATTGGGTCCAAAACTGTTTCTAATTTATATAAATGATATTGTCAATGTTTCCAAAATATTAAAATTAGTATTATTTGCAGATGACACAAGCATTTTTTGTTCAGGGGGGGATTTGCAGGAGTTACTGAGGAGGATCAGTATAGAAATGGGAAAATTGAAAATATGGTTTGACAGAAACAAATTATCATTAAACTTAAGTAAAACAAAATACATGTTATTTGGCTATTGTAATACAGACATACAGGTTCAGTTACAAGTCGAGGGGGTAGATATTGAAAGGGTACATGAAAATAAGTTTCTGGGGGTGATAATAGATGATAAGATAAACTGGAAGACTCATATAAAACATATACAAAGTAAACTGTCAAGAAGCATTTCAGTTCTAAACAAAGCGAAACATATTCTGGACCACAACTCACTCCGCATTCTTTACTGCTCACTGGTTTTACCATATTTACAGTACTGTGCAGAGGTATGGGGTAATACTTATAAAGGTACAACACAATCACTATCAGTAATGCAGAAAAGAGCTATAAGAATTATTCATAATACTGGCTATAGAGATCATACAAATCCACTATTTTTACAATCCAAATTCTTAAAATTCACAGACTTGGTTCATTTTCAAACAGTACAAATTGTGTATAAAGCAATAAACAATTTACTTCCAGCAAATATTAAAAATATGTTTTTTAACAGATCAAGGGATTATAGTCTGAGGGGTAAATTTAATTTAAAGCATCAGTGGGCACGAACAACATTAAAAGGTTTCTGTATTTCTGTCTGTGGGGTGAGGATGTGGAACAGATTGGGAGTGGGGCTCAAGCAATGTCCAAGCATGAACCAGTTCAAACAGCGGTACAAAAATATGTTTTTTTCTAGGTATAGGGAGGAGGAAGGGTAATGAGGGTTAGGGTGTTTTTGTTTTTTGCTTCGGCTTGTAAATATATAGTATTTTGTATGTAAGTAGGTATGTGTAGGTGTATATTTATGTTTGTGTATATATATGTATATATATATATATTGATATCGGTTTAGGTGTGTAGGAATCTATGTGTATATGTGGCAAAGGGTATTACTGGTTGTGGGGAAGAAGGGGTAGGGATAAATAAGCTGATGCTTCACCCTACCCCTTTTCGGACATGTTGGGTACACAGTAGGAACTTTTTTGTTTTGTCTTTACTGATCTATCTTGTAATTGTTGTTGTATCAAATGTTCGAAATAAACAGTTTTCATTCATTCATTCATTCATTCAACTTTATACTGAAGATTCATGTCCTGATAGGCAAGAACTGATTCAATTTCCAAGGTCATTGATCAAAGGGCAAAGTCGGGAAAAATCTTGGAAAATTGGAAAAATCCCTATCTTTAACATTAAAAAATTCATAACTGCCAAAAAAAAAAATCATATCCTTTATTAACTGACAAAGTTTGATCCAGATTTGATCCAGATTACACATTTTGTGGCCATTTAAATGTAACATTGAAAACCCCATTTAATATATATATTTTACATTACATCTTAAACATTCCCCAATCACTCTATTTGAAAGTGAGATGCGGACTGGTACTCACTATTGCCTGACAAAGTTTGATCCAGATTTGATCCAGATTACACATTTTGTGGCCATTTAAATTTAACATTGAAAACCCCATTTAATATATATATTTTACATTATATCTTAATCAAACATTCCCCAATCACTCTATTTGAAAGTGAGATGCGGACTGGTACTCACTATTGCCTGACAAAGTTTGATCCGGTGTTGCCAACTGAACACAAAAAAAAAAATCGATCCGCCCTGCCCTTCACCGCGCATGCGTCATTTCGGTGCATGAGCAGCAGTTCACTGATTATCGCCTCGTTTCACTGCTGTGGCGCTCTGATCGCTCTCCCGTCTTTTATTATGAAACAATGCTTATTATGAAACAATGCTTTTTGTGTAAATGATTGGTGTACAAAAGCTTCAGATATCTGTCACTGAGACAGATGATGACTGGAGTGCAGTTTGAAGCAGAAATGAGGCGATAATTGGTGAATTGCTGCTGACAGTGCGACATGATGCATGAAGGCAGGGGGAACGATTTTTAGAGGGGACCGTTCGGCTGGCAACACCAGATCTGATCCGGATTGTGGAATTTGTGGACATTTGAATTTAATATTGAAAAGCCCATCTGGTGTACATTTTGCATTATATCTCAATCAAAAATGCCTCAATCTCTCTCATTTTTACCTCCACCAATGAAGTTAGAGGAGGTTCTGTTTTCGCCCGTTTGTTTGTTTGTTGGTTTGTGAGCAGTCTGGAACCCACAATTTTTTGTATGTCGGTATGAAATTTTTACTGAAGATTCATATCCTGATAGGCAAGAACTGATTAAATTTTCAAGGTCAAAGGTCAAAGTCAGGAAAAAATCCTGGAATATTGGAAAAAAATGCCTGTTCACAAACAAACAAACTGGGCGAAAACATAACCTCCTTCAACAGCGCACCCTTGTATTGTGGTTTGTTAGCCCTCTACCTCAGGAGATTTTGTTTTGTGTTGAGTGATATACATTTTTTTTAAAAAAAGTTGATTGTGATAATAAAGTATTTTGTTGTCACGTACAATGTTTGGCAAAATTCTATCCTAGGTCTTTTGGATCCTTTGGATCTATGAAGCATAAATATGAAAAAGTATCAGTATCGGTATCGATATCGGCGATACTGGGCCTGTATTTACTTGGTATCGGATCAATACCAAAATTCCCAGTATCGCTCACCTCTACTATGCAGGTCACATGACCAATCTCCCGGCTGTCTGTCTTCATGGATTGGTCAAAATTATTTTCAGCTGTTGCCAGGATACAAGTGGAGTCTGCAAGCGTAAAAGATTTATTTTGATTCACAGCCACTAAAGGTCAGCAGAGTACAAACGCTGCCATTCTCCTAAAACAAATACAAATACAGAATGTGTCTCTTCCCAGATAGATCTCTTTCAGTGCATCTTCTTGTTCTGACTTTAACACAAAGTTAATACCCAAGTCTTTCATCGCCAACTGTAAATGGTAATCAAAACATTCCAATCGTATCTTTCTTAACTCTTCCGCATCAAACTCCATTGTGTCAATGTTTACAATGTGCTTGAGCAATAACAGGTGAAGTTGCTCATAAACTTTAAGTTTCTTAAATATTTATTATGGCTACTCTTAAAACTTCAGTAAACTTTATAATTTTATTACTGGTAAAGTTTAGAATTGATTTAGATGAGATATATTCATTATCTCACAGGAATATATCACAATTATCTGGGAACTACTTTTTGCGCAGGAATTCCTCAAACACGTCGGTCGCGGGCGCGTACTAACACAGAATACCCAGAAACTGGACAGTTGTTCGGCCATAACGAGAGCGTCCACTTTTAGCTTGCCATAAGCTAGCTAGTGGCGCTCGTGAGAGTAAGGTAGATTGACCTCTCCTGTTTGCCGTAGGTGGACGCTGGCGGACACAAGAAGGTTTTCAAGTTAAAATGAGCTCTTCCGACACTAAAATAATCACTATAATCGGCAGGTGAGTATGACAAGACATTTTATAATGTTAAGTTACACTCTGTATGTCAGCTGTGGAAAACACCGGTGCCGTGAATCGGCTTTTTAGAATGTTAACAGTGATACCGTTCCACAGGGGAGAGACTAAACCCCGGGCGGAGGAGGGGGTTGCTTTGCAGAGAAACGTTATTAAATGTGGATTGTGTACTGACCATACACACATACATATATATGTATGTATTTGGGTTGCCGCAGAGCCATGTCACTTCCGGGGAAGTGTCAATCCGAAGGTGAGAATTCGTACCTCCGCGACTCTCCGCCCGATGAAAACAAGTTCGGGCTCCATTGATTGTCTGTTGAACTCAGCTGGTTTTGTTTTGTCTCTAGCTTGCTTCTAACAGCTCTCACTGCCTGGAACGACGAGATTTATACACCAAGCTGACCTGAAATGAATCATTGTACATTAAATTGACTTTATTGAGGAGTCTGACCCCTTTGAAAAGTGACCAAGTTACATGTATTGACCTCGGCGATGTTTTCAAGTTCTCAGCTGGCGCCCTCTGGTGGCCAAAAATGTTTTGCACTTGGGGTCGCCACAGCAATACCATGGTGGATTTGCATGTTAAATTGGCACAGGTTTTACATCGGATGCCATTTCAAAATGCAACTCCATATTACATTCGCTGTTTCGCAGTTGTGAATCTCGCAGTCCGTGACTCATGCGAGAGGTCATAGTTCTGGTTCAGGGCACAATGTAAACAAACCTCGTGATGTATGGACAACAAGACAACATCGGGGCACGGCAGAAGTCCATCACAGGCGGTACACCTCCTCTAGATAACCCTCTCAACTTGGGAGAATGTGTCGTCATCATAATCGCCCGTGAACTCGCTGAATCGACGGCATCCACATACTCACTAGTCACTGTTTACTGGCTATGCTAAAATACGAAATGGGGGTAAAATGTAACGAATTGTAGCCGACTGACTCAGACTGACTCCAAATATGATTAAATACGATTCAATTAAGTACTTTTATTTAATTATCTTTAAGCGAAATGGGGACTGATAATAGTGAAACTGGGGTAAAATGTAGCGAAATGGAGCAGACTGACTCCAAATATGATTCAATTAAGTACTTTTATTTATTTATTTATTTATTTTTGCAAAATGGGGACTGATAACAAAATGGGGGTAAAATGTTATGAAATGTAGCAGACTGACCCATTGACTGAAGTTTCATCTCTTGAACGCCAGATGGCGCACCTGCCCCACTACATGTACTGAGTGCAAAAAAACAAAAAAAAACAAAAGCCAAACATTAAATAAAAGTAGTTATTTGGAGTCAGTCTGGTTCACTCTGGTCCATTTCATTACATTTTACCCCCATTTCGTGATTATCAGTCTCCATTTTGCTCCATTTCAGATTTTAGTATGGCCCATTGTTTACTTGGACTGGGAGACGCTGGAACTCTGCTGGAGCTGCAGTGCATTTTGGGAAGCACGGGAGGCTGTCGTATACAAAACTAAGACCTGCATCAAATCAGATCTGCTCGTTAGTCTGCATCTAAAAAGGAGTGATCACACCTTGGAGAGCTGTTGCACCAAGTGGACTGACATGAATCATGGCTCCAACATGAGAGATGTCAATTGAAACAAAGGAGAGGATTATAAAACTCTTAAGAGGATAAATCATCACGCAATGTTGCAAAAGATGTTGGTTGTTCACAGTCAGCTATGTCTAAACTCTGGACCAAATACAAACAACATGAGAAGGTTGTTAAAGGCAAACATACTGGTAGACCAAGGAAGACATCAAAGCGTCCCCCCATCTGCAAAGCTGATCTGGCAACAGCAATCAGAGAAAGTTGGAGCCAGATTGATGAAGAGTACTGTTTGTCACTCATTAAGTCTATGCCTCAGAGACTGCAAGCTGTTATAAAAGCCAGAGGTGGTGCAACAAAATACTAGTGATGTGTTGGAGCGTTCTTTTGTTTTTCATGATTCCATAATTTTTTCCTCAGCATTGAGTGATTCCATATCTTTTCCCTCTGCTTGGTCTAAAAAAGTAACCGTTACTGACTGCCACAATTTTTTTTCCTGATTTCTTATAGTGTTTCTTAAAGCCAGAAAGTTGCCATTTGAAATGACTTTAGTTTTGTGTCATGTCTGTGATGTGCTTTTTTTCTGCAAAATGAAACAACTGAATGAACATCCTCCGAGGCCGGTGATTCCATAATTTTTGCCAGGGGTTGTATAATGACAAAACACCGGAGTCTGGGGAGCAGTGTGAGCGATCCAGAGATTTGGGGATCCTCCACTCATATTACTCCCCAGATGAGTGTGTGTTTTGTTTTTATACCTCAGCCGGGACTGTATTTTTATGAAACTAATACGTTTAACATGATTGAGGATCCATTTTGTTTGTGTGGAACTATTGTACCTCCGTCAACAAAGATGGCCGAAGGAAAGAAATTCGGCACAGTGTGGATCCAAAGCACCTGATATGGGGGTCTGGATCCACATCCGGCTGAGGTATAAATATATTTATATATATGGGTTGCCGCAGATTTCACACTGAGCGCCCCATTTTTGGCCGATGAAAACATTGCAGAGCTCAGTGCAAACACATGTAATTTGGTTGCTTTTCAAAGGGGTCAGACTCGTCAATAAAGTTTAATTTAATGTAAAATGGTTCATTTCAGGTCAGCTTGGTGCATAAATCTCGTAGTTCCAGGCAGTGATAGCTGTTAGCTAACTGAAGCAAGCTAGAGACAAAACAAAACCAGCTGATTTCAATAGACAATCAATGCAGCCCGAGCTTGTTTTCATTGGGCGGCCAGTCACGGAGGTACAAATTCTCACCTTCGGATTGACCACTTTGCTGGAAGTGACGTGGCTCCGTGGCAACCCATTTAGAACCCCTGGCAAAAATTATGGAATCACTGGCCTTGGAGGATGTTCATTCAGTTGTTTAATTTTGTAGAAAAAAAAAGCAGATCACAGACATGACACAAAACTAAAGTCATTTCAAATGGCAACTTTCTGGCTTTAAGAAACACTATAAGAAATCAGGAAAAAAAAATGTGGCAGTCAGTAATGGTTACTTTTTCAGACCAAGCAGAGGGAAAAAAATATTTAATCACTCAATTCTGAGGAAAAAATGATGGAATCATGAAAGACAAAAGAACGTTCCAACACATCACTAGTATTTTGTTGCACCACCTCTGGCTTTTATAACAGCTTGCAGTCTCTGAGGCATGGACTTAATGAGTGACAAACAGTACTCTTCATCAAGCTGGCTCCAACTTTCTCTGATTGCTGTTGCCAGATCAGCTTTGCAGGTTGGAGCCTTGTCATGGACCATTTTCTTCAACTTCCACCAAAGATTTTCAATTGGATTAAGATCCGGACTATTTGCTCTATGGCAAGATGCATTATCATCTTCAAAAATTATTTCATCATCCCCAAACATCCTTTCAATTTATGGGATAAGAAAAGTGTCCAAAATATCAATGTAAACTTGTGCGTTTATTGATGATGTAATGACAGCCATCTCCCCAGTGCCTTTACCTGACATGCAGCCCCATATCATCATTGACTGTGGAAATTTACATGTTCTCTTCAGGCAGTCATCTTTATAAATCTCATTGGAACGGCACCAAACAAAAGTTCCAGCATCATCACCTTGCCCAATGCAGATTCGCGATTCATCACTGAATATGACTTTCATCCAGTCATCCACAGTCCACGATTGCTTTTCCTTAGCCCATTGTAACCTTGTTTTTTCTGTTTAGGTGTTAATGATGGCTTTCGTTTAGCTTTTCTGTATGTAAATCCCATTTCCTTTAGGCAGTTTCTTACAGTTCGGTCACAGACGTTGACTCCAGTTTCCTCCCATTCGTTCCTCATTTGTTTTGTTGTGCATTTTCGATTTTTGAGACATATTGCTTTAAGTTTTCTGTCTTGGCGCTTTGATTTCTTCCTTGGTCTACCAGTATGTTTGCCTTTAACAGCCTTCCCATGTTGTTTGTATTTGGTCCAGAGTTTAGACACAGCTGACTGTGAACAACCAACATCTTTTGCAACATTGCGTGATGATTTATCCTCTTTTAAGAGTTTGATAATCCTCTCCTTTGTTTCAATTGACATCTCTCGTGTTGGAGCCATGATTCATGTTAGTCCACTTGGTGCAACAGCTCTCCAAGGTGTGATCACTCCTTTTTAGATGCAGACTAACGAGCAGATCTGATTTAATGCAGGTGTTAGGTTTGGGGATGAAAATTTACAGGGTGATTCCATAATTTTTTCCTCAGAATTGAGTGATTCCATATTTTTTTCCCTCTGGTTGGTCTAAAAAAGTAACCGTTACTGACTGCCACAATTTTTTTTCCTGATTTCTTATAGTGTTTCTTAAAGCCAAAAAGTTGCCATTGGAAATGACTTTAGTTTTGTGTCATGTCTGTGATCTGCTTTTTTCTACAAAATTAAACAACTGAATGAACATCCTCCGAGGCCGGTGATTCCATAATTTTTGCCAGGGGTTGTATAATGATTTCATATTAGCTCTTAGCTGGTTTAGCATGGCGGCTTCTCCTGTCTCTCCCGCACTTTTCTGCTCTGGGTGTGAAATGTTTAGTTATTCCTCGGCCTCCTTTAGCAGTAATGGTACTTGTAATAAGTGTAGCTTATTCGTAGCTTTGGAGGCCAGGCTGGGCGAATTGTAGACTCGGCTCCGCACCTTGAAAAATCTTACAGCTAGCCAGGCCCCTGTAGTCGGTGCGGACCAAGGTAGCTTAGCCGCCGTTAGTTCCCCTCCGGCAGATCCCGAGCAGCCGGGAAAGCAGGCCGACTGGGTGACTGTGAGGAGGAAGCGTAGTTCTAAACAGAAGCCCCATGTACACCGCCAACCCGTTCACATTTCTAACCGTTTTTCCCCACTCTGCGACACACCCGCCGAGGAACAAACTCTGGTTATTGGCGACTCTGTTTTGAGAAATGTGAAGTTAGCGACACCAGCAACCATAGTCAATTGTCTTCCGGGGGCCAGAGCAGGTGACATTGAAGGAAATTTGAAACTGCTGGCTAAGGCTAAGCGTAAATTTGGTAAGATTCACGTCGGCAGTAATGACACCCGGTTACGCCAGTCGGAGGTCACTAAAATTAACATTGAATCGGTGTGTAACTTTGCAAAAGCAATGTCGGACTCTGTAGTTTTCTCTGGGCCCCTCCCCAATCGGACCGGGAGTGACATGTTTAGCTGCATGTTCTCCCTGAATTGCTGGCTGTCTGAGTGGTGTCCAAAAAATGAGGTGGGCTTCATAGATAATTGGCAAAGCTTCTGGGGAAAACCTGGTCTTGTTAGGCGAGACGGCATCCATCCCACTTTGGATGGAGCAGCTCTTATTTCTAGAAATCTGGCCAATTTTCTTAAATCCTCCAAACCGTGACTATCCAGGGTTGGGACCAGGAAGCAGAGTTGTAGTCTTACACACCTCTCTGCAGCTTCTCTCCCCCTGCCATCCCCTCATTACCCCATCCCTGTAGAGACGGTGCCTGCTCCCAGACCACCAATAACCAGCAAAAATCTATTTAAACATAAAAATTCAAAAAGAAAAAATAATATAGCACCTTCAACTCCACCACAGACTAAAACAGTTAAATGTGGTCTATTAAACATTAGATCTCTCTCTTCTAAGTCCCTGTTAGTAAATGATATAATAATTGATCAACATATTGATTTATTCTGCCTTACGGAAACCTGGTTAGAGCAGGATGAATATGTTAGTTTAAATGAGTCAACACCCCCGAGTCACACTAACTGTCAGAACACTCGTAGCACGGGCCGAGGCGGAGGATTAGCAGCAATCTTCCACTCCAGCTTATTAATTAATCAAAAACCCAAACAGAGCTTTAATTCATTTGAAAGCTTGACTCTTAGTCTTGTCCATCCAAATTGGAAGTCCCAAAAACCAGTTTTATTTGTTATCTATCGTCCACCTGGTCGTTACTGTGAGTTTCTCTGTTAATGTTCGGACTTTTTGTCTGACTTAGTGCTTAGCTCAGATAAGATAATTATAGTGGGCGATTTTAACATCCACACAGATGCTGAGAATGACAGCCTCAACACTGCATTTAATCTATTGTTAGACTCGATTGGCTTTGCTCAAAATGTAAATGAGTCCACCCACCACTTTAATCATACCTTAGATCTTGTTCTGACTTACGGTATGGAAATTGAAGACTTAACAGTATTCCGTGAAAACCCCCTTCTGTCTGATCATTTCTTAATAACATTTACATTTACTCTGATGGACTACTCAGCAATGGGGAATAAGTTTCATTACAGTAGAAGTCTTTCAGAAAGCGCTGTAACTAGGTTTAAGGATATGATTCCTTCTTTATGTTCTCCAATGCCATATACCAACACAGGGCAGAGTAGCTACCTAAACTCTGTGAGTGAGAGAGATTATCTCGTCAATAGTTTTATATCCTCTTTGAGGACAACTTTGGATGCTGTAGCTCCTCTGAAAAAGAGAGCCTTAAATCAGAAGTGCCTGACTCCGTGGTATAACTCACAAACTCGCAGCTTAAAGCAGATAACCCGTAAGTTGGAGAGGAAATGGCGTCTCACTAATTTAGAAGATCTTCACTTAGCCTGGAAAAAGAGTCTGTTGATTTATAAAAAAAAGCCCTCCGTAAAGCTAGGACATCTTACTACTCATCACTAATTGAAGAAAATAAGAACAACCCCAGGTTTCTTTTCAGCACTGTAGCCAGGCTGACAAAGAGTCAGAGCTCTATTGAGCCGAGTATTCCTTTAACTTTAACTAGTAATGACTTCATGACTTTCTTTGCTAATAAAATTTTAACTATTAGAGAAAAAATTACTCATAACCATCCCAAAGACATATCGTTCTCTTTGGCTGCTTTCAGTGATGCCGGTATTTGGTTAGACTCTTTCTCTCCGATTGTTCTGAGTTATTTTCATTAGTTACTTCCTCCAAACCATCAACATGTCTATTAGACCCCATTCCTACCAGACTGCTCAAGGAAGCCCTACCATTAATTAATGCTTCGGCCTTAAATATGATCAGTCTATCTTTATTAGTTGGCTATGTACCACAGGCTTTTAAGGTGGCAGTAATTAAACCATTACTTAAAAAGCCATCACTTGACCCAGCTATCTTAGCTAATTATAGGCCAATCTCCAACCTTCCTTTTCTCTCAAAAATTCTTGAAAGGGTAGTTGTAAAACAGCTAACTGATCATCTGCAGAGGAATGGTCTATTTGAAGAGTTTCAGTCAGGGTTTAGAATTCATCATAGTACAGAAACAGCATTAGTGAAGGTTACAAATGATCTTCTTATGGCCTCGGACAGTGGACTCATCTCTGTGCTTGTTCTGTTAGACCTCAGTGCTGCTTTTGATACTGTTGACCATAAAAGTTTATTACAGAGATTAGAGCATGCTATAGGTATTAAAGGCACTGCGCTGCAGTGGTTTGAATCATATTTATCTAATAGATTACAATTTGTTCATGTAAATGGGGAATCTTCTTCACAGACTAAGGTTAATTATGGAGTTCCACAAGGTTCTGTGCTAGGACCAATTTTATTCACTTTATACATGCTTCCCTTAGGCAGTATTATTAGACAGCATTGCATAAAATTTCATTGTTACGCAGATGATACCCAGCTTTATCTATCCATGAAGCCAGAGGACACACACCAATTAGCTAAACTGCAGGATTGTCTTACAGACATAAAGACATGGATGACCTCTAATTTCCTGCTTTTAAACTCAGATAAAACTGAAGTTATTGTACTTGGCCCCACAAATCTTAGAAACATGGTGTCTAACCAGGTCCTTACTCTGGATGGCATTACCCTGACCTCTAGTAATACTGTGAGAAATCTTGGAGTCATTTTTGATCAGGATATGTCATTCAATGCGCATATTAAACAAATATGTAGGACTGCTTTTTTGCATTTACGCAATATCTCTAAAATTAGAAAGGTCTTGTCTCAGAGTGATGCTGAAAAACTAATTCATGCATTTATTTCCTCTAGGCTGGACTATTGTAATTCATTATTATCAGGTTGTCCTAAAAGTTCCCTGAAAAGCCTTCAGTTAATTCAAAATGCTGCAGCTAGAGTACTGACAGGGACTAGAAGGAGAGAGCATATTTCACCCATATTGGCTTCTCTTCATTGGCTTCCTGTTAATTCTAGAATAGAATTTAAAATTCTTCTTCTTACTTATAAGGTTTTGAATAATCAGGTCCCATCTTATCTTAGGGACCTCATAGTACCATATCACCCCAATAGAGTGCTTCGCTCTCAGACTGCAGGCTTACTTGTAGTTCCTAGGGTTTTTAAGAGTAGAATGGGAGGCAGAGCCTTCAGCTTTCAGGCTCCTCTCCTCTGGAACCAGCTCCCAATTCGGATCAGGGAGACAGACACCCTCTCTACTTTTAAGATTAGGCTTAAAACTTTCCTTTTTGCTAAAGCTTATAGTTAGGGCTGGATCAGGTGACCCTGAACCATCCCTTAGTTATGCTGCTATAGACTTAGACTGCTGGGGGGTTCCCATGATGCACTGTGTGTTTCTTTCTCTTTTTGCTCTGTATGCACCACTCTGCATTTAATCATTAGTGATCGATCTCTGCTCCCCTCCACAGCATGTCTTTTTCCTGATTCTCTCCCTCAGCCCCAACCAGTCCCAGCAGAAGACTGCCCCTCCCTGAGCCTGGTTCTGCTGGAGGTTTCTTCCTGTTAAAAGGGAGTTTTTCCTTCCCACTGTCGCCAAGTGCTTGCTCACAGGGGGTCGTTTTGACCGTTGGGGTTTTTCCGTAATTATTGTATGGCTTTGCCTTACAATATAAAGCGCTTTGGGGCAACTGTTTGTTGTGATTTGGCACTATATAAATAAAATTGATTTGATTTGATTTCATATCCAAACATCATTTACTTAGTGAACAGCAGTATGGTTTTAGAAAAAACTGCACCACTTGATTTTGTTGTACAAGTTACAAATGCAGTAGAGATGAAGCAATACACTGTAGGGGGTTTCTTTGATTTAGAGAAATCATTTGATACCATAGATCATACTTTGTTATTGACAAATTACAGAAGTACAGCATTAGAGGATTAGCCCTGGATTCGTGAGCAAGTTATTTATGTAATAGGTATCTATGTCCATTTTGGAGGGACAAATTCAGAATAATTGAGGATTACATGTGGGGTGCCCCAAGGGTCAGTCCTTGGCCATTGTTGTTTTTGTTGTATGTTAATGATATAAGTTTGGTGTCAAAGTCTGTGTCTTGTATTTTGTTTGCTGATGACACGACTGTGTTCGGTAGTGGGGACAATTTGGGACAACTTTTGGAAATGATGGAGAGGGAATTGCTAAATTTTAAATATTGGTTTGAGTCTTATAAATTGTCACTTCATTTTGGTAAGACAAAGTGTATTATATTTGGAAATAAGACCAGGAATTTAAATAGAAACTTATCATTGAATGATGTTGAAATTGAAATTGTATCTGAAACTAAATTGCTTGGCATTTTTATTGATTATAAATTAAGTTGGAAAACTCACATAAATTGTTAAATCTAAAATTTTAAAAGTATTTAATTATTATTATTTATTTTGTATAACACCAACATTCAGTGGTCATGTTGTATCATTCATTACTTGTCCCATATATGACCTATTGTATTGAGGTTTTGGGAACACATATAAAACAAAAACAACTCCAGTTTTTCTGTTACAAAAGAAAGCTATAAGAGTTAGAAGTAAAAAAAACATTATGAACCAAATGTTTGCTTGTCTGTGTATTTTGAAATTTCAAGATTTGGTGGATTATTTTATGATACAGATCATGTACAAAGTTAAAAATAAACTTTTGCCTCTACACGTTCAGGAGTTGTTTAAAATTAAGGAGTCCAGTTATCATTTGCGAGGAACATTGATATTTGAGAGAAGAAAGATTTGAACTACTGTTAAGTCATTGTATTTCTGTAAAATGTGTTAGAATCTGGAATAATTGTTTTGATAGTATTAAATCATCTGGTACATTGGTAGGTGTCAAAAGACTTTCTAAAAACAATGTCATTTCTTACTGTAGTATGTTTTATTAGGCTAACTGTTTTTGTGGTTCTTTTTTGTTTATTTGCACATCATTTTACTGATTATTTTGTTCTGTTCAGTTACGTTATTTTTCTGATTGTTACCTTGTTCTGAGTGTATTTAAATGTGTATAGTAACTGGTGTAGGGAGTGGGCGTTTATAAGCTTTTGCTTCAGCCCACGCCCTTTTGGACGCACCCAATTGGGAAATCTTTTGAATTATTGTTGTATTTTCTTTTGTTTTTTGTTTTGTTAGTAAGAGATTCTTATGTTGGTATTTTGTTCATGTGCGTGCTGAATAAAACTTATGAATTTAAATAATGTGTAGGTTAAAGTCTTTCTATAACATGGTGCTGCATTAGAAAAGAGTAGCAGTGGTTAGTGAGTGAAATATAATCTTGTTCAGCAGGAGAACAATTTGCTGTTTTCTTGCTGTCTCCACCTTGTTTTACCGTAAATCCTAGGACGCGATCACAAAAGGGTTTATATAAAAAGGTAGATGGTGAACGGCTTATGATTTGGGCGTGAAAAAAATTTCAATCCGATTTTTATTTTATTTATTTATTTTTGCTTTAATCCCTGTAACTGATATTATTTTGTTGATACTGTCACTGACAGATCTGTTACATTGATGTGGCTGATGTGGAGATTGTTGATGTTTGGCTGGTAATAATAAGTTTAACCCAGTTGAAGTGTAAATTGTCTTCCAGTTCCTGAGTTGTTACAGTTCAGAATGTTAGGTGGTCCTTAAACTTAACCTACTGCATGTATCTCATTCTTTAGACAGTCAGTATTGAAATAGGCTTACATGTTAACTTGTTTGTTTGTACCTTGCTCATGATTTCTCCACACGTAGCAAAAATTTGCCCTGAGGTGATCCCAGATGTTGCCAGACCTCACGACATAGAGAAGTAACTGGAGGTGAGACAGTCACTTTCAAGTCCATGAATTACTAGGCAACTTATGACTTTCATTCATTTAGTACCAAAAGTTGAGTGTCTTGGCAGTAATTTTATGTCACCTCTGTAAGAAGCCATTTCTGGTTAAAACAGGAAGACTACCATGTCATTCTTAGCTTGATCACTTTGACAGTAGATTAATAGATATTCACTAAAGCAAGTATCTTGCCTTCACAAGAAGCCGACTGGCGCATGAAGGAGGAATCGCATGCCAGTCGTGAAAAAACGGAGCTGCCTCGAACGCCTCGTGCAGCTGTTGCCACAACCATTCATGCACAGCACATGCACTCTACATTCATATGCTGCTCGCGCCAGTAACCCATTCGAACGGCAGGCAAGATGAGGTCACATTGTCAGCTGATTGTGTTTGCAGCATTCACACGGCATGTAGTATGCAGGCCAGACATATCGTGCCACAGCACAATATGCTGCACGAAATCAACGCCCATGTCGCCCCGTGGCCAAATGGCTCTATCAAGGCAGCATTCACACCAGCGACCGAAAGAGGGCGAGTGTCCTGGGAGTCGACCCTGTGTTGGCCACGAACATCCAACAGCACTTGCGGGGCACTAAGAAAAGGCGGGTCTGTTCGCGTAGCCGGCGAATGGCCCCACAATGTCTAAGTGCCCCACGAGTGCGCCGTTATCAAGCAACACATATGTCATGCACGTGTGCTCCCCCCAAACACGTGGTGTGCCAGTGTGTTGCTCCCCTCCCCCACCATAAACCAACATTGTCAGGTGTGCCTGAGGTCGCTGGAGTGCAATCACTGTCCAGTGCAGCGCACATTTGCGCACCTCAGCTGGAGAGCATATGTTGTGCCATGAACAACAGGAACAACACTTCACACAGTGCATGTGTGGGAGGGGTCTCATGCTGTCATGACATGCTGATAATTATGTACAGACAAGCTCACATGGGGACCGGCCAGCTACGTATGAGCGCGCACAGCATGGTGTGAACTTTGGTATCAGCCGGCCAGCCAAGCTAATGAACCTTCCACCACGTAAATTGGAGTCCACCTGACAGACAGGAAGAGTGGAAAATATATAAAACATGGAGAAAGGCGTGAACTCATTCATGTGTGATCATTTTAAACACAGCGCTGTGGAAACACGGCGCTTCGCAGCTGATCACCAGCCAGCGAGTCACTGTCACTTTGGAATGACGGTGACTCAGTGCACATGGCATGTTAAATTAAAAACAGAGATCACAGGCAGGACAATTATATATAAATACTACAATAACTACATACATAATTACATAACAAACACATAAAATAAATCACAGAACAAAGGAACAGAGTGGCACTTTGTTTTGTGAGATGATCGCAAGCTGCAGGCGCAAGTCACAAGCTGGAGAACACATTGCGTTATGCAGGATATGACCTTACAACACTCCATTGTGAGCATGTGTATGAGCATGCTGTCCTCATGTGGAAATACATAAAAACACATTTCACCTCTGTAACAGGCAGCGGCGACCACGTCAGAGCGCACCTCGGCAGGCTGTCCCATGTGATCACGTGAACATGTGAGTTATGGGCCATTTCACACTGTCCTTTGGTGCACCACTCACTGGACACGCAGCGCCAGCTGATGTGTCCATCCATGTGTCAGTCCATCAGCTTGTTTACGTGCTTGACCATGGGTCATGTACAGAGGAACAGGAGGATGATACTTGTATTGTCCGCTCTTCATAACAGGAATTAATTATTAGAAACTGCTGTTTTTTTGTTTGTTTTTTTACAGCGACAACAGATGCATGACCAGTAACATGATTAAATACATTCATTATTCCTATAATGTTCTGAATCTGTGCTTCGCATTATTGTGGGCTTCCATATATTTGTTGATTTACGTACATATGTCCAGCATCTAATTGCTCCGCTGCAGTGTGGTATCACAGCTTTAACGAGCTCACTCTGTGTTTGTGCGCACGCACGCACATGCAGGAAACCTTCGCCGCAGTATTGTTCACGCCTGTCCAATTCATTTTTTGTTGCATTTTTATTTATTTATTTTTGCCCGGTTCCTGCTTTTTTTTCCCAACGTCGTGTTATGTGTGAAGGGGCCCTTAAAATGGACTTTTAAAAGATCAGCTATGTTCCTGAGCTAACCATGCTAACTACATTGAGATTTGGATAACTTCAACCCCAAATCAGAAAAAATAATCCCTAGTGGAGATCCTTGCTTTGACTTCTATTTTATTGAAGATGGCATGAACCCAAGATATTTAATGTTTTAATGTGCTCAACATCATTTCATTTGTTATACATCCATTCCTGCATTTAAAGGCTGCAACACATTCCAGAAAAGTTGGGACGGGGCCAGTTTATTCTAAATACAAAGATGGATGTGATTGGATAAACCTGGAATGGTGCAACAATGGGTCACATATAGACAGACGTTGTTAGATAATCTATAGTTTCTCACAAAACTCATTTAATCCTCTTTTGTTAAAGTGGTAACACAGTTTTTAATCATAGTTTTATAAGATTTTTAATTTTCAGGGCTCTTTTCTGTTTTAAGAATTAAATCAATACCTATTGTGATGGAAGGAGGAGACCATAATTAAGACTGTTTGAACATGTTTACTATAGGCTCCAATGCTGTAAAATCTTTGTAGAATTCACTACGGAGTCCATTAGTACCGTTAGCTTTTCCATTTTAAAAATGCCTTATAGCGCTCCCTGTCTTGTGTATGCATAGATAACGGCACTTTGAGGCAGGACACCTATTCACGAGAGAGATACCTGGGTGATCTAGCTTCCTGAAGAAGAAGAAGAAAAGAAAAAAAGTTAGACTGTCCATCAATACATTGCTTAGACTGAGGCAATTTAAAATACAAGTTCTTGAATGTAGTGTTAATCATTTTACTAATCGGAGCTTCTGTCTCATCCTTAATTGAAACAATGATCTAACTGAAGCAATGATTCCCAACTAAGCTAAATACTGACCTGGGTTTCACTCTGTTCAAACATCCCTTGTTTAGCAAATGTCAGTTATCTTTTAGCTTCCTGTGTGAATAGAGTTTAGTGTACAGCATACAGTTCTGATGTCCATAGCTTGGCTGCAGAAGGCTTGTAAATATACTCTTTTTAAATTGATGCCAGCTGTGCTTCTTCTTACTAGCAGAGTAGGAGATAACAAATCTCTTTTGGTAGGCTGTTTCTCATAGAATCATTGGAATGCTACATGATGTGGAATTAATAACTCAGACGTTTTTAAATTTGGAATATAATCTACAATCTTATCATTTAAAATAAAAGGTTTCAGATTCAGTTATATTTTGGTTTAATATTCAGATATTGGTGTCATGGTTTTGCCAGTTCTGGGCTTTTGTTATGGTTTTGTCTCATGTCTGTATCTATGCCATCCCTCTTTGATCCTCTGTCTTTGATTTTCTGTTTGTTTTCTTGTAGTCACTGGTTTTGTTTTCTGTTCATCATTTTCTGTTCATCCATCTTTAGTCATGTGTTTAGTTCCATTCTAGTTAGTTTAAAAAAAAACTTTCCTTTTTGAAAAAGCTTATAGTTAGGGCTGGATCAGGTGACCCTGAACCACCCCTTAGTTATGCTGCTATAGACTTAGAGTGCTGGGGGGTTTCCCATGATGCACCCAGTGTTTCTTTTTATTCACCTCTTTTTGCTCTGTATGCACCACTCTGCTTTTAATCATTGGTGATTGATCTCTGCTCTCTTCCACAGCATGTCTTTTTCCTGATTCTCTCCCCTCAGCCCCAACCAGTCCCAGCAGAAGACTGCCCCTCCCTGAGCCTGGTTCTGCTGGAGGTTTCTTCCTGTTAAAAGGGAGGTTTTCCTTCCCACTGTCGCCAAGTGCTTGCTCATAGGGGGTCGTTTTGACCGTTGGGGTTTTTCTGTAATTATTGTATGGCTTTTGCCTTACAATAGAAAGCGCCTTGGGGCAACTGTTTGTTGTGATTTGGCGCTATATAAATAAAATTGATTTGATTTAGTTTCTATCCAGCCTTTGTTTTTCACCATTGTGTAATCATTATTCTTTTGCCACATGTGAGTTCTGTTCTAGTTTATCTTAACCTTTATTTTCTTGTTGATCCCTTTTCAGTTCTTATATTTGTTTCCTGTTTTAATTCCTTGTTCCTTTGTGTTGGGTCTTCTTTATTTTATTTCTTATTTATTAGGCCTTGGGTTTGTTCATCTTTTATTTTGGTATTTTATTTGGATCGCTGTGGTTTTAGGTTATCTTTTAGTTGGGTCCTGTTCACTTTGCATTTGTCTAACTGCACGCTCTTGTCTGGTGTTCAGGGTTGAGTATGGGTGTGTCTTGTCTCTTCTGTTTGCCACGCCCTCTTCCTGATTGTTCTCACACCTGTGTCTTGTTTTCCTAATCACCACCTGTCCTATTTAAGCCCTTTGCATTCCCCACCTCTTCGCCAGTTTGTTGAATTTACATTCGCGTTCCAGCCTTTTCCACAGTACCGTTTTGCCTTGTTCTGCTGCCTGCCCATATTCTGACGCAGCCTTGTTTTGACGTTGATTTTGTCTCTGCCACTGAACGCCACTCATTTTGTGTATTTTCAGTAAATAGAATAGTATATTGAGACTTGACTTCAAAAATCTTACTCTTTAATACTGGGAATTAACTCATTCCTGTGACACCATGAATATCTTTCCTGTTTCTTGTTGTGATTCACAAATGTTGCATTGTGAATGGTACAGAAAGCCTTCTAGCTCATTGAAATTGATTTTTGTTTGATTAAAGGTGTTAATGCATTTCTGCTTGTGTGTTTCAGTGGGCTGATAGGCTGCTCCTGGGCTATGGTGTTTGTCAGTGGGGGTTTCAATGTGAAACTCTATGATAACCAACCAGGACAGGCAGCCAAGGCCATCACAGAGATTAGGTGGGTCCTCCTGCACAATAAGGTCTTTGTGAACCATCTGCAGTTCCATCCACTTTCCACAGTTCACACCTCTCAGCATGATTGTAGTGTATCTGGATACCTTGGGTAGTGATGGGATTTAATAAAGGACATACATATATATATATATATATATATATATATATACACACACACACACATAAGCACACAATAAAACTCTATAAAGACATTACTTAAAAGTGTGAATCATTGAAGTTATGTAATGATATCTGTGTGGGGTCAATGTGTTTGTTGGAATTCCAGATATTCTGGTCCTGTACCTACTCCAAACTTAATTTTTGTAAGTCTTCCTATGTATAGTTGTGCTCAAAAGTTTACATACCCCGGCAGAATTTTAGATTTTTTTTTTTTTTTTTGTTTGCACTCGGGGTCACCACAGCAAATCCAAGGTGCATCTGCATGTTGAATTGGCACAGGTTTTATGCCGGATGCCCTTCCTGACCATATGAATGATAACACAAACTTTTTTTTCACCCATTGTTAGTGGTTGTGTGAGACCATTTATTGTCAAACAACTATGTTTACTCTTTTTAAATCAATAATGACAACAGAACCTAACCAAATGACCCTGATCAAAAGTTTCCATACCCCACTTCTTAATGCTGTGTATTGGCCCCCTTTAATATCAATGATAGCTTGGAGTATTTTGTGGTATTTCTGGACAAGGCTCTTTATTTTCTCTGATGGTAAAGCTGCCCATTCTTCTTTGCAAAAAGCCTCCACCTGTTAATATTACTACTACTACTGCTACTACTAATAATAATAACTAGTGCAGTCCCCCTGGATAAATAAGTCTGGGTAGGATGAAATGGGTGATAATGCCACAGCAGACTTGCTTTTCAGGGGTGGGGGGAAGAAAGCCTGACCTGGATATCTTACCCCCTACCCAATCATAAGTGGGGAGGTCAAATAATACATGAGCAGGGAAGAAATTATAGATGTGAACTGACAGAATTTACACAAAAGAGGAGTCAGTCACTTCAGAATGAAGGTCATCTTGCTTCTATAGCCAAAATTTGTGTGTCCACAAGTAGTTAAGGGTTCAATATGGGAATAGGTTTTCTATCAAATGGCCTACAATTAGTCCGGGGCAGGTGATAATACTGCAGCAGACTTGCTATGCAAGGGTGGGGGGGGAAGATATCCAGGGTAGGGGGTAACAAATCCCTAGGACAGCTTCCCCTGGGGCAAAGATATCCAGGGGGGAAGATAAACTGGGACACCAGTGTAAATGTAAAAGCATTTCCAGTCCACATACAACAGTTATGTGAGCGGTACCACAACTCTGTAAGTGCTTAACTCCTTCGGATAACACAGACTGCAGTGTTAACTGTGTTTCCCAAATCCAGGTTACCTGGACAATAGTGGCACTGATTGCAGCTGAAACAAAAGCATCTGATTCCATCAGCATCCTTCTCTGCATTCATCTTCTGTATTTCAGCTGTTGAAGATGCCTTGAAAAGCAACAGAACACTGCAGATTCCTGCCAGCTTGTTTTTTTTTTGTTTGTTTGTATGATTGTTTTTAGAAGTTCAATGACTTGTACTCATACTCTGTTCAAACTTTGAGTTAGTGCAGAAATGTACCCTGGAGGCTGTTGGCTCAGTGCCTATTTTCAGTGAGTACATTATTAACCACCCAAAACTGCTTCATTTACCCTTCTGCAGTAATTTATTATTAAGTGATAACTCTTTTTTTTTTTTTTTTACGTGTTTTTTTTGTTTTACTATTTTAGGAATTTGCCTGTACCATCTGGTAGGGGGACTAACAATGGAAATCAGCCTATGGCTGCAATTGTGTACATTTATGTTTTTATATATATATAAAAAAAAAAGAAAATATGAATTAATGTACGTTGTCCCTCTTAGCAAATAAAATTTAGAAACTAAGAAACTCACATTGTTGAAAGTGCAGCACAAGACAAAGATTTCGGAAAAAGTTATTACAGGGTGTGCTGATGAGTGCTGTTTCCACAGGAACCAGCTGGAGCAGCTGGAGGAAGCTCACATGCTCAGAGGGCAGCTGAAGGCCACGCAGCAGCTCGCTTTGCTCAGCAGTTACGATGATCTCGCTCAGGCACTAGAGGGAGCCTTCTTTGTCCAGGTAGCATTTCTGACTCTCCTCTGCATCGGCTTAGGCTGTTCAGGCTGGTTCTTTCTATAAAGAAAGGGAATTACAGTAGTGAGAATTTAAGTTTGTTGTAAAATGTTCAACATGAGGTGTGCTGTCAGGTGACGGCCTGATCAACTACATGAACCATTTAAAAAAAAAAAGTGCACATGTGCGTACACACCCACACATAAAAAAGTGTTACCTGTGTTTTCTTTTTTCTTGTATCACTAATACAGAATGTTAAATACATTTTTTTCCTTTTGATTGTACATTGTGATGAAAAAAGGAAATAAATTTGTAACAGCGATATATTAACACATTTTTTTTTTCAAAAAAATCTCCATATTCATTGTTTTCCACCAGTTGCCAAATGACATTTATCTGTGAAAAGACAACAACACAAATGTTTTATTGATCTACTTTCATATGTTTTTTTTATTTTATTTAATTTTATATGGATTAGTATAATCAATCAATTCCAATCAATTTTATTTACATAGCGCCAAATCACAACAAACAGTTGCCCCAAGGCGCTTTATATTGTAAGGCAAGGCCATACAATAATTACGTAAAAACCCCAACGGTCAAAACGACCCCCTGTGAGCAAGCACTTGGCGACAGTGGGAAGGAAAAACTCCCTTTTAACAGGAAGAAACCTCCAGCAGAACCAGGCTCAGGGAGGGGCAGTCTTCTGCTGGGACTGGTTGGGGCTGAGGGAGAGAACCAGGAAAAAGACATGCTGTGGAGGGGAGCAGAGATCAATCACTAATGATTAAATGCAGAGTGGTGCATACAGAGCAAAAATAGAAAGAAACACTCAGTGCATCATGGGAACCCACCAGCAGTCTAAGTCTATAGCAGCATAACTAAGGGATGGTTCAGGGTCACCTGATCCAGCCCTAAATATAAGCTTTAGCAAAAAGGAAAGTTTTAAGCCTAATCTTAAAAGTAGAGAGGGTGTCTGTCTCCCTGATCCGAATTGTTTGCTGGTTCCACAGGAGAGGAGCCTGAAAGCTGAAGGCTCTGCCTCCCATTCTACTCTTACAAACCCTAGGAACTACAAGTAAGCCTACAGTCTGAGAGCGAAGCGCTCTATTGGGGTGATATGGTACTATGAGGTCCCTAAGATAAGATGGGACCTGATTATTCAAAACCTTATAAGTAAGAAGAAGAATTTTAAATTCTATTCTAGAATTAACAGGAAGCCAATGAAGAGAGGCCAATGAAAGACTCATTAGTGGACGTTTAATGAGCCTTTCATTGGATTCAGGTGTGTTGGAGCAGGGAGACAACTAAGAGTGTCAGGAATGTGGCTCTCGAGGACCGAACTTGGCCACCCCAGGTATAGAGAGTCTATGGTATTATTATTTGATACAGTTGTATGTAAAAGTTTGGGCACCCCTGATGATTTCCATGATTTTCCTTTATAAATCATTGGTTGTTTGGATCAGCAATTTCAGTTAATATATCATATAGCAGACAAACACAGTGATATTTGAGAAGTAAAATGAAGTTTATCTGATGTACAGAAAGTGTGCAATAATTCTTTAAACTAAATTAGGCAGATGCATAAATTTGGGCACCCCAACAGAAAAAATACATCTATATTTAGTAGATCCTTCTTTTCCAGAAATAACAGCCTCTAAACACTTCCTATAGCTTCCAGTGAGAGTCTGGATTCTGGTTGAAGGTATTTTGGACCATTCTTCTTTACAAAACATGTCAGGTTTGTTGGTTTCCGAGCAAGGACAACCTGCTTAAAATCACACCACAGATTTTCAATAATCTTCAGATCTGGGGACTGTGATGGCCATTCCAGAACATTGTACTTGTTCCTCTGCATGAATGCCTTAGTTGATTTTGAGCAGTGTTTAGGGTCGTTGTCTTGTTGAAAGATCCAGCCCCGGCGTAACTTCAACTTTGTCACTGATTCATGAACATTGTTCTCAAGAATCTGCTGATATTGACTAGAATCCATGTGACCATCAGCTTTAACAAGATTCTTAGTACCTACACTGGCCACACAGCCCCACAGCATGATGGAACCACCTCCAAATTTTACTGTATGTAGCAAGCGTTTTTCTTGGAATGTTGTGTTCTTTTTCAGCCATGCATACCGCCCCTTGTTATGTCCAAATAACTCAATTTTAGTTTCATCGGTCCACAGCACCTTATTCTAAAATGAAGCTGGCTTGTCCAAATGTGCTTTAGCATACCTCAAGTAACTCTGTTTGTGGTGTGTATGCAGAAAAGGCTTCCTCTGTATTACAGCATCATACAGCATCTCTTTGTGCAAAGTGCGCTGTATAGTTGAATGATGCAGAGACACTATTTGCAGCAAGATCATGTTGTAGCTCTTTAGAGCAAGTCTGTGGGTTGACTATGACTGTTCTCACCATCCTTCGCTTCAGCTTATCTTGAGATTTTTCTTGGCCTGCCACTTCTGGCCTTAACTACTACTGTGCCTGTGGTCTTCCATTTCCTCACTATGTTCCTCACAGTGGAAACAGGCAACTGAAATCTCTGAGATAGCTTTTTGTAAACCGTGCCCCTAAAGCGTGACGTTGAACAATCTTTGTCAGGTCATTTGAGAGTTGTTTAGAGGCTCCCATGTTGCCACTCATTAGAAGAGATGTAAAGAGGGGAAACATTTGCCAGTGGCCACCTTAAATACCCTTTCTCATGATTGGAGTCACCTGTGTAAGGAGGTCAAGGATAAATGAGCTTACCAAACCAATTTTGTGTTCCAATAATGAATGTTAAATGTATTCAAATCAATAAAATGACAAGGGTGCCCAAATTTATGCAATTGCCTAATTTTGTTAAAATAATTATTGCACACTTTCTGTAAATACTAGAAACATCATTTCACTTTTCAACTGTATATAACATAAAAATTGCACACTTTTTAAATGGCACCAGTGAAATCCATACTTTGAGGTTTAATGTACTGTTTTCTGTCTTTATTCTCTACTAAAATCTCAGTATTTTCACAAATGTTCCATACTGCCATCTACTGGCAGTAGATGGGTTAGGGTTAGAGCATCAGTTATATTTGATTGTAGGTTCTGTTTCAGCAGAATTATGGGGTGGAAAGCTACAATGGGATTTGTTTTCTTTACAACTGTGATGATATAAGTAAGTCCTATACAGGTCTTGAGACCATTGGTGCCTGTGTTTATTCCCAGATTTTGTAGCATGAAGCGGATGATAACGCTCCCTAAAGGAAACACCAGTCCATCACAGGTTGCATCCTCAGTCAAGGCAGGTGCCCTTTTACAGCTGAGTGGACTGGGACAGTGCAGACGAAGTGTCTTGCGCCTTTAATAGGGCAGTACAGTCTTGTTTGAACCCCTGCATGATATTGTAGTATTTGACCTCTTCCAGTAACGGCCTGCCATTGAGCAACATAAACACAGCATCACTTCGCATGGAAAAATCGTGTACTGTTTTGTTTTGGCTGCAATCACTGAAGCAGTTGCAGAAAGTGCAGGGGGTTTTTTTTTTGGTTCCCAGTGGAGAAGGAAAGCCGAGGCAAATGGAAGAGAGGTCGTGTTAGCCTACACACCTAGCCAGAGTTGCTGCATCGCTGCACAACTGCCTCGACATGTTTTAGCGCCAGGTCATAAACAGACCGCAACACATGTCCACTTTCCACCACATCGTCACTTTTTCTTTGCATTTTCACTTTGTTTCCCGTGTAATTTGGCCAAAAACTCAGACAGAGTGACATGTTTGTGATGGGGACAGATGAGGGCTGTAGGATTATTGTGTCATATGCATCATATTTTAACCCTTTAGGTCCTGCCCCCAAACAAGACTGCACTGTCCAATTACTGCAGTGCTCCAAGTTCACATTCAGTCACCATAATAATCGACAATCTGGTATGCAGTGACAGTACTGATCATCAATGTCAGAGCACTGGCTTCAATACTCTGTTATTTGCAGAATTTAGATACAAAAAGTCTTAACAGGAATACACTATGTATAGCATTTACTTACTGTGTTACAAAAATGTGATGGTTTCCACTTCTTGCATTTCTTAAAAGATTTTTTTGCCTTCTTGTTATACAGATGAGCACATTATCTGCCCCCTATGAAATTTTACATTTTGTGCTCTTTTTTTAACAGAACAAGCCATTTTCAACACAGTATTTCTAAACATCCTAGTTTTATTTTGAATGCTTATATTATTTTACTTTGCACACAGACACAAAATGATTTAAAAAAAAATACTAGGGTAAAAAAAAATTGGGATGTTTAGAAATGCTGTGTTTAAAATTCTTTGCTCTGTTAAAAACCACCTTGGAAAATTTGGAAGAAAACAAAAACCACTTTGGAAAATTTGGAAGAAAACATAAAATTTTCTAGCCGGCTGATAATTTTGCCCTCTTCTGTACATGTGGTTCTGTGTGTGTTCACTTTTCATCTGCATGTGTATATGTGTTTTCTAGGAGTGTGTGTTTGAGATGCTTGAACTTAAGCAGAGCATCTTTAAGGACGTGGAGAGTCTTGTTGGAAAAGATGTCATCCTGAGCAGCTCTGCCTCCTGCCTAGTGCCGAGTAGCGTCTTCTCTCTGGTCCAGAACCAGAGCCGCTGTCTCATCTCTCATCCGGTCAGTACTACTGTAATCTTCGTACCAACACGTTCATGTAAATTACAAGGGAGCATCTTGATTAAATCTATATCTACAAAGGTCCAGTTTTACTTTAATAATACATAAATGATTTGTATGTCTTTTCTGCATTACTACTGCGGTCTTTGCTGTTGTGAGCTGTGAAATAATATGGTGCAACTTCTCACGGTCATCTGGAGGTCAACATGGGTACATTTCTCAAATTCTACTTGGAAATCTGTGTTTAATATTTCACCTTTATAAAAATGTTTTTTTTTTTTCATTCAATGAAATAAGGCACATCTATTTGCTAACTTTGCTCATCTTATTCCATCTTATTTTGTTTTATATTTATATGCAGGTTTTTCTGTGTTGTTTTTTTTGGGGGGGTGGGGGGGGGGGTCTTTAATAAAGATTTTGGCATTACATGAAGGTTTTTTTTTTTTGTTTCTTTTTTTGGACTGGTCATAACATGATGTAACAACAATATTTTAGCCCATTTTTAACTCTCACAACTACCCGTCACCTCAGGTTTACTTTATAAATATCCTTTAAAAAAAAATCATGTCCACAGTGCATGTATTGAGAAACATACAGGAAGGAAGGAAAATCATTTGAAAGTTAATTTATCTCATCTGGGCCTCGTAATTGTTTACGTACTATTTGTTTTGTAAAATTGGTTAATTTCACCACAGTCTTTTAGCAGATATTCATATATGTATCATCATGCACTTTCACAGCAATCAGTTAATCAATTTTACACCTCACCTTTATTGACCTGACAGAGGCTTTTGACAGCGTGTCCCACTTCTGTGGAAAATCCTGAGCAAAATGGGCTGTACAGAGAAATTGGTTGATCCACGATGACATGTCCACTACAGTTCTGGTGAATGACACAAAAACTCAAGCCTTGTTTCGTCAGGAGTAAAACTGGGCTGTATCATCGCCCTTATGTGGTTCATCATCTTTGTGGCCACATCTGATCAAAGACAAGGCCCCACTATTAATTGACATTGTGTACAGAACGGATGAAAAGCTTTTCACCTCAACCAACTGCAAGACGAGAAGAAAATCAGCACCACTTCGCTCAAGGCCTTTGAGTATGCCTACAACAGCAACGTGCCAACCGTTACGGAAAAAGGTCTTCAGAAAATTGTTAAAACCTTTGATTAAGCCTACAGCAGGCTTGGCCTTCACATTAACCTTAAGAAGATACAGATCAGCGCAAGGGCGCAGTTTAGAACTAGAAATTGTGGGGGACGAAGTGCGAGGCCCGCATGGCCGAAGCCCATGGGGGGGGGGTGTCTGGGGGCCACTTTACGCCCCCAGAAGCCAACGGTTTCTAGATAAGCTCAGATGCATTCTGAGCATCCAGAACAGTAATTTTAATGTTTTGAGAAGACCGTAAAGTAGACACCATTTGACTTATGCAATTTGAAACTGTGGATATAAGTACTTTATTTTGAGAATAGCCAGCATTGATTTTATTAACATCCTGGTGTAAATAAGGTATCACCACATGTGTAGAACTCAAAAATAATGATAGGTTGAGTTTTCATTAAAAAAACAACTGCAATTATATTAAAAACAATTATTAACTATCGCATACTGTATTTTTTTCCCTCAGGATTTGTTTTTGCATAAGTTTGAAAAAACTACAGATCATAAGTTTAGGATAAATTACTTATCATGAATTTAATTTTCGAAGTGGCACTAATGACAACACTCATACTGAACATAATTTCGCTTGCATAGACTGATTTTGGAGATCAAGCAATAATTGCAGATGGGCTTTCTGAGGTCCCAGATAGCTTTTCTGATTTCCTTTTCTAACTCAGAATTTAGTAAATTAGCATATGGTCCATTGATACTTATGTGTAGACACTAGTCCCTAGAGGCAACTATTTTTGGTTTCAAATCTGGGCAAATGTCCCAGAAAATTCAGAATGTGACAAATAAACAGGTGTTGTAAACAAGTCATTGCTGCTAAAAAAAGACTGGCATAGCATGTTTCAAGTACACACATATATGTCAGAAGGTGGGGGGACATACCATATTCTGTCCCCCCTGGTTGAAAAGGTGGGGGGGACATGTCCCCCCATCCTCCACCAAATTGCGTCCGTGCATGCAGTGTCTGTCAGAAACAGTGTGTCAAGATCAGGCCTGGTCAGTCATTTCCAGATGCATTTTCTCATCCAAGAACATTCCACTGTATACCATAACCACCAGGCTAAAAAGAGTTTATTTTCCCAAGCTGTCAGTATGATGAACAAACATATTCAACAGTCAAACGTACTGGTCAAACCTTGCACAAATACATACTATGTAAATAAAATGTTAATAGTATCTTTAAAACTGTGTATACTTAGGCTGTCTTTATTCCTATATTGTTTATTGTTATTTGTGATTTTGTACGTTTTCTGACTTGTGTTTTTGTTTTTTGTTGGTGTCCACCTGTGTTTATTGTGCAGTGTGAGCAAAGAGAGTCCAGAGATAAAGTATATGTATGTGCATTCATACTTGGCCAAATAAATCTGATTCTGTTTGTATTTTCAAATGTACTCCCTAAAAGTTACAATCTGAATGACAAACTTCATGAATCAAAGATTTTTTACTCTGTTGGAAATGTTTAGCACAATGATTCTCGAAGAGTGGACCACAGCACCCTGGTGGGTATGAAGGTACTGCAGGTGGGCCTTGAGAAGTCATTAAAAAGAAGTTAATAAGTGTCTTTGATAGCGAGGACAATTACCAAATATGAATGAAACTACAACAAATGGACACACTGGACTTGGTGGACAATGCGTTCATTCCAGGAACTGATTTTGTAGTTTAGTAACACACTGTTAAGTGGTACGTATAGGGAGAAAGGTGTACTGTAGTGTTGTGTACTGTATTGCCTACTGATCTGTGTTGATAAAGAGCTAGTTTCCCCACGCTCAGTCCCTGCCTGACTGGAAAAACACTAAGGGCCCTTGGGCAAGGCCTTTAATCCCCTATTGCTCCTGGTGTGTAGTAAGCGCCTTATATGGCAGCACCCTGACATCAAGGTGAATGTGAGGCATAATTGTAAAGCGCTTTGAGCGTCTGATGCAGATGGAAAGCGCTATATAAATGCAGTCCCTTTTAATTGTAGTGTGTGTCGGATCACCCAAGTGCTGTGGACAGTTATTCTATTATTTAGCTTCCGATTACACTTTGGCATGTGGGTATTTGACAAACAATCCTGATCTTGGAAGAGGGCTGATCCAGACACCTCTGAACTAGTTGAACAATAAGAAAAATATACCTCCTAATATCACAGGGGCAAAGAACTATAAGGCAAACCAGTCTAACAGAGCATCTACATCAAGTTTGTGAGTGAAATCTTCAACTCCTGTCAGTTCTTCTAATAATTTTAATTGCTTTTATGTTATAACATGATAGATGTTATGCTTCCAGCATGTGTGATGTCCATGGATTTATTACACGTAAAGAAGTAGAAGGTTGTGACAGAATTTCCAGTAACAAATTTCAACAAAAAAATCCTTTAGAAGTATCTGAGGAGAACAAGATTTGGCCTGTGATGAGTGTCTGAACAAGGGCAAACCCATAAGGCTAAAACACCAAATGTTTATGAATTAACCTTAATGGTGTCCCTCATCCTTATATGTTGCATCACAATACCTGCATACAGCAGAGTAATGCAAATATGAAACTATTACCCTGAATGTATTCTTTGTCACGTGAGCTGATGGCTTAACACACAAATGTCCAAAGCATTTTGTGTACATTGTATGGGTAAGAAGTTCTCAGTAAATGACTGCTGATTTTCCTGACATCTCTTAGGTGAACCCTCCCTACTACGTCAAACTGGTAGAGCTTGTACCTCACCCAGAGACATCAACCCTTGTTGTGGATTCCACTCGTGCCCTGATGACTCAGGTAGACATTCCAGACAATCTAATCTTGGCCAAGTTTTTAATGATTGATTTCCTCATACAAGAGTTCCAGGAAGACGGAAGACAAACAATTTATGTCAAGTCATGATAGACTTTTTTGAAACCACATTATACTTTGGATACAACTTGTAGATATAGATATATATAATAGATGTTGGATTTGAAGTACATTTTGGAAAACTTAACATGCTAATAATATTTGGCAGCATCCCTCTGTTTCACACAGACTGTGGTGATTTTCTCATGAACTTCACTGTCAAGAAAAACGTAGAAAAACAGTACACCTTGTGCATTATTGTTAGAACAGTAAAA
The DNA here is from genome assembly GCF_902500255.1 of Thalassophryne amazonica. NCBI lineage: Eukaryota > Metazoa > Chordata > Actinopteri > Batrachoidiformes > Batrachoididae > Thalassophryne > Thalassophryne amazonica. The sequence continues at coordinate 89,059,382 of NC_047116.1, read as the reverse complement.
CTCGCCTAAACCATCATCGTATAATGCGGTGTCGCAGACCGAATGGTCCCCCCTGAAAGTTGGTCCGCCCTGCCTTCACTGCACATGCGTCATTTCGGAGTGTTGGCAGTATTTCACCAATTATCGCCTCGTTTCTGCCTCAAACTGCACTCCAGTCATCATCTGTCTCAGCGACAGATATCTAAAGCTTTTGTACAACAATCATTTACACATAAATTCAGCATTATTTCATAATGAAGGATGGAGGAAGTGATCAGAGCGCAGCAGCCATGACCAGCTGCTCCTGATGCCTTCACTGCACCTCTGTCATTTCAAAGCGTCGCTGACTATCACCTCGTTTCTGCTTAAAACGGCCTCATTTCTGCTTAAAACTGAGAGGTTTTACTTTGTCATTTAATGACACTGATCCTGTCAGATCTCAGAAGCTAAGCAGTGCAGCGTGTGGTTAGTACTTAGATGGGAGACTGTTTCGGAACACCAGCGGCCGTGTGTGTTTTTCCAGGTAAAACTGGAGTTGCGTCAGGAAGGGCATCCGGCTTAAAACTTGTGCCAAATACCGGACCTGACTATATCCACTGTGGCGACCCAGAACAGTATTAGGAGCAGCTGACCTGACAACAACACTTTGTCATCTGATGGTTAATAATCACATTATTCCCTTTGGTCACTTTGGGTGAAGAGAGTCTGTCTCAGATGAGCTGCTGAGTTACGAAATGATGCACACGCAGTGGAGGCAGGGCGGACCAGTTTTTAGGGGGGGGGCCGTTCGGTCTGCGGCACCGGATATTAGCACTCACTGGACAAAAACATAAGTCCCAATGCTTTTGCATGGGTTTCCATGTAATAAACACTGTATATGCCGGATTTTGTATACCAGATTTTTGCCAACATCGGACAAAACGTCTCGTCTGATCGCAATGCATTTCCATTAAAAACCCCTCATATATACCGGACAGAGCAGTCTGGACGTGCCCGGTGACAGAGGTACGAAATGAAGTTCAGCACTGACACTCGCCGATTCTTGATTAAAATACCAGTGTTGACGAAACGGTCCCTTTGCCTTCACTGTGCATTCACTGCGCATGCGTTATTTCTGAGCGTCAGCAGCAATTTACAGATTATCACTCTGTTTCTGCTTAAAATTGCACTCCAGTCATCATCTGTCTGTGACAGATATCTGAAGCTTTTGTACAACAATCATTTCCACATAAATTCAGCATTAATTCATAACAAAAGACGGGAGCATTCAGAGCGCCACAGCAGGACATCTTGTACTGTAATATGGTATTAAGTTTCACACATACTCCTGGGTGTGACGAACCAAACTGCTTTAGATCACAGCCTTCTGCTTGACTGCAAACCTGCACACCTGCTAAAACGACAGAGACCACAAAAGGCTGTTTTGTCACTTCCCTGCTTTCATTTCATCTGCTCCAGTCCTATTTTAAAGGTTTTTTGCAGCATGCACGCCAATTACATTTCCATTATGGATCAAATATGTTTGGCAGAAAAGTCCTCAAATATGACCAACTTCACAACAGAGTCAGAAAAAGACACTCAAATGACCCACAATTCATGGAGGAAAATTACACGTACCGTTAGTTTTGAGGTTGATGATTGTATAAAGAAGTGGAGCTCGTTGACAGACAAATTAATCTCGAAAAAGCCGCTGTTCCTGTGGTAAGTTGCATAAAGATGTGATGGAGAACTTTAAAAAGGTAAAATACGCATCAGTGTCATTACGTGGCCACAGAGTTACGGAGCTGGAGAAACATAAATCAGAATTTAAGATTTTCAAGTTCCGCTTCGCAGCAAACTTAGAAAAAACAAGAGTGACTCGAACAAATGTAATCTTTTTAATGCACATAAGGCCTCGCTCTTATTTAAAGCAGGTTTTTATTTTTTCAGATGAGTTTTTGCCCAGTGTTGCAGACTAAATGCCCCACCCCTACAAAATCGGCCCCCCTGCCTTCACTGCGCATGTGTCATTTAGGAGCGTCAGCAGCGATTCAATGATTATCACCTTGTTTATGTTGAAAACTGACTTTAGAATGATTTGAGAAGTTAACTGTCATCTGATGGTTAATAATCACATTATTCCCTTTGATCAGTTTGAGTGTAGCGAGTCAGACTCAGATAGTGAAACTCAGACGCGTTGGTGTTGCACTCTGATCAATCCCCCGTATTTTATTATTATTTTATAATAATGTTGAATTTATGTGGAAATGATTGTTGTACAAAAGGTTCAGATATCTGTTGCTGAGATAAATGATGACTGGAGTGCAGTTTTAAGCAGAAACAAGGTGATAATCAGTGAATCGCTGCTGACGCCCCGAATAGACGCATGGACCGTGATGGTAGGGGGACTCATTTTTATGGGGGACCGTTTACTCTGCGAAACCGGTCATTAAATGAAGGAAGTCTCGATTCAAGGTCCGATGTTTAATCAAGGAAATACATAGGCCTAATTGGTGCTGGGAATTCCCCGGAGATCGTTCGACGCCTCCTTGCTGTAACTAATATGTGTGCACTCTGTTACATACATATAACAGATTTTGTCCATGTTATACATGGCGGCATGGTGGATTAGTGGTTAGCATTGATGCGTCACAGCAAGAAGTTCATGGGGTCCCTTCCTGCCCTTTCTGTGTGGAGTTTGCATGTTCTCCCCGGGTCTGTGTGGGTTTCCTCGGGTGTCCTCCCACAGTCAAAAAAAACATGGTTTATTGAGGGTCTGCTTCTTTCTCTGTCCCTGACTAAGGCAGAATCTCTACATCTCGACTGTGGCTGCCCACTGCTCCTACTGGTTGGATTGTGTCTAACTGTAATTAGGATGGATTAAATGCAGAGCACAAATTTTGTTGTATATATGTATGTACAATGACAAAAAAGGCTCTTTACGCTTATTCTTTACTCGTATAATGGATTTCAAATATAACGGACAAAATTCACTTTTCCACCTGAATCTACCATATGTGAGTTTTACTGTAGTAGGCATGTCACAGATCGCACAACCCATGGTTTGGATCAGATACGATTAAGCCATGGATCGGATCATTTCTGATCAGCCAAAAAAAAAAAAAGCCAGGAATACTCATCACTTTCCACAGCTGTGGACCTTCGACAAGCTTGGCTATGCATGCATTTCAAGCGCGACGCTCAGTCCACTGAGATCACTACTATACTGGGAAGAGATGACGGACACTTTGTTTTCAACTCCTTTATTATTTGAGAGGTTGTAAGTTTTTTAATCCAGAAGTGTGCTGAGCTTGCAGCAAACGGAGCATGAGGCTGCCTTTACAACGGCACAACGTGCAATGCCCAGCTGCATTAACCTTCACTCATACTGTGATCTGCATTGAAATTAATGCTGTTATCACTTTAAAAACAATTCATCATGACATGAAATCACACTTAGGTAAACGTAACAATCTCAATTGAATGGGAAAGTGTGTCCAAATGTTTGACGGGTACTGTCGGAACGATGGAGGCATGATTTCAGTTATCTTTGCCAGTTTACTATTTAATCATTGTAGTAATAGAATACTGTATCTCTAACAAAATGCAAAAAGTGTATTTTTTAAGTATTGCTGTAGTTGACATGACAAATTCTTTTGGGTCCAGGTTGGCCAGGTACCCATCTGCCTGAAGAAAGAGATTGACGGCTTTGCCATCAACAGAGTACAGGCAGCAATTATTGCAGAGTCTTGGAGGCTGGTCCAGGTATTGCAACTGGTTTCCATCAGCTAAAAAAAGATTTTGATTAATTCTGAAGAAGATGGCATACGACACGACAGGTAAACGGAGCTTGCACATGGACTGTGTAACCTTATTAATCAAGCACGTGGGTTGTGATGAAACAGCCCATTTGTACGGGGGACATCTAAGGGTGTTAGTACATACAAGTTCTCATGTCTGACTCACTTGAACTAAGGACAGTGTTGTAGAGCAAACGCAAGTTAAATGCATGTGAGCACAGTTTAAATACACCTCTAATATGGGGCTACTGAATAGGATTTAAAAACTTCATGCACCTCCTTTATGCACCAAATGCAAGTATTGGATAAACATTCTGTAGAGGTTGTTTATTACTGTTACCAGCAGTAACACATACGCAGCTCATACACAATGGCCGTTATCTCAGGCACCTTAACACATGCACAAATTTGATCCCTGCACTTGCACGGAATCTGGCATGGTAATGAGTAAACTCATCATAAACGGTGCGTGAAATGTACGCAGCTGCGTGCCAGTGCGCAAAGAAAATTTCGAAATTTTCAAAAAGGCACCACCTGGGGTAAATTCAGTTGATTGGACATGATTTGGAAAAACACACACCTGCCTACATATAAGGTTCCACAGTTGACAGTGAATGTCAGAATACAATCCAAGCATGAAGTCAAAGGAATTGTCTGTAGACCTCTGAGACGGGATTGTCTCGAGGCACAAATCTGGGGAAGGGTACAGAAACATTTCTGCTGCTTTAAAGGTCCCAATGAGCACAGTGGCCTCCTTCATCTGTAAATGGAAGAAGTTTCGATCCACCAGGACTCTTCCTAGAGCTGGCTGCCTGTCTAAACGGAGCAATCGGGGGAGAAGGCCTTAGTCAGGGAGGTGACCAAGAACTCGGTTACTCTGTCAGAGCTCCACCATTCCTCCGTGGGGAGAGAAGAACCTCCCAGCAGGACAACCATCTCTGCAGCAATCCTATTCAGGGCTGTGTGGTAGAGTGGCCACATGGAAGCCACTCCTTAGTAAAAGGCACATGGCAGCTGCTTGGAGTTTGCCAAAAGGCACCTGAAGGACTCTCAGACCATGAGAAAGAAACACACCCTCCAGTCCCCCTTCTAAAACAAGAGTCCACCCAGTCTCTAATATCCTTATTGAGCCCATGCCAGACAAACTTGGCTACCATCAGCCTTTGTGATGGTTTCCTCCTCAGGTGGGAAAGGCCGTGCATAGCATCAAAGACACTCCTCTTCCGTGTGGCCGGGACAACGGGCCATGGTTGTCGTGTGGAGATGTCGCAGAGCAGCCTGGTGCTGCCATCACCAAAGGTGATGTCTGTCAACTGCAATCCCCTGGCCGCAGAACCGAGTGATTGCACCTCTGGGTCAGCGGTCTAATTGGCTGCCATGAGAGTTTAGTCCAGGCCAAGGCAGACGGTGGCTGTGAAGGCTTGGGAGAGGTAGTCCGTGATAAAGTTAGTCTCGCCACTAGTGTGCTGTATGTCTGTGGTGAACTCTGAGACGTAAGCAAGCTGTCATTGCTGGCGGGCGGACCGGGGTTCCGACACTATGGCCATGACAAAAGTCAGCAGTTTGTGGGTGACAAAAGATGTAAACTGCCATCCCTCCAGCAGTGTGTGGAAGTGTCGGATGGCGAGGTGAAGAACAGCAGCTACCGGTCAAATGTGCAGTACTTGCATTCACTGGGGCGTAACTGCCGACTGAAGAAAGCAAGTCTCTCTCCGCTGACCAGTCTGCCGTATGCTTGGGCACTTTCTCCTTAAGGGCCTCATACAGGGGGCACATGACCGCAGCAGCTTTGGGAATGAAGTGGTGGTAAAAGTTTACCATTCCCAAGAACTCCTGCAGGGCTCTCACTGTGGTCAGTCATGGGTGAGTTAGAGTTGCTTCCACCTTAGTCAGGAGTGGCACAGCCCCATCCTTTGTGATTCTGTGTTCCAGAAAGTCGGTGGTCAACCCAAACTGGCACTTATTGGAGTTGATGATCAGTCCATGCAGGCTGAGGTGTTTAAACAGTATCCGCAGGTGGGACAAGTGTTCTATTTGGGAGAAGCTGGCCATGAGGATGTCGTCCAGGTAGAAGAACAGGAAATGCAGGTCATGTACCACAGAGTCCATGAGGCACTGGAAGGACTGGGCAGCATTTTTAAGGCCAAACGGCATTCTCAGGAACTCAAACAGTCCAAAACGGGTGATTACTGCTGTTTTGGGGATGTCCCATGAGTGGACAGGCACTCGGTGGTATCCACGATCGAGGTCCACCTTTGAGAAGTTGGTGGTGCCTGCTAGGTGCGTTGAAAAGTCCTGGAGGTTGGGTACTGGGTAGTGGTCCGGCTTTGTGGCGTCATTAAGTCAGTGGTAATCACCGCAAGGGCACTATCTACTGCCAGGCTTGGGCCCCATGTGAAGGGGTGACGCCCCTAGGCTGTTGGAGTGGCAGATAGTGCTGAGGCATCACATGCTGTCAAACTCCGCTTTGGCAATGCTGAGCTTGGCTGGGTTGAGCCATCTCGCCCAGGCGTACACCGGCAATCCGTGGTGGCCATATGGTGCTCCACTCTGTGCTTGAGAGTGGAGGCTGAAAAGATTGGTTCCGTGAGTGCGGGGAATTCCCTGAGCAGCGGTGAACCACGTCGGCCTGCGACATCATGCTAGACAGCCTGATGGAGTCCATGCTGCTGAGGGTGTAGCCATATGAGCAAAAAGTAGTGATGACGATCAAACGCCAGTCAGTCATATTCACCAGCAGTCCATACATGCACAGAAAGTCTGCACTCAGGAGGGGGACAGGGACCTTAGCTGTGATGAAGTTCCAGCTAGCGCTCTTTCCACTGAAACACAAGTCGATGTGTCGAGTGCAATACATGCATATGAACCTTCAATTGGTGGCTGTTGGGGTGGGCAAACCCATCCGCCAGGATGCCCAGTCTGGCAGCAGGCAGGATGCTCCTCTGTGTGCCGGTGTCACACAGACACTGCCACCTGGAGATGGTATCTTGGATGAATAGCAGCCTGTCGGTGCGGTTGACACTCATGGCCACTACTGAGCGCCGGCCCAGATGTTTACCTTGTGCTTAAATCTAGCATGGTAGAAGCAGAGGCCGGGTTGAGAAGACTGCCGGGGCGAGATAGATGTTGTCGCCATGACTGCTGCCTCCTCCGGGGGTGGTGCCGGTGTGTGGATAGTGGCGGCTGAGGAGAGTGCAGCAGCATCCATGATGTGGTGTTGGCCGGACATGAAGAACTTATTCGCTTCCTCTGCCAGCGCACAGCAGTCGGTGATGGTGGTGTTGGCCAAAGCTGCCCGCACCTGGGGAAGGAGTTGCCGCTGAAAGAGGTGGATGAAGAGGAAATCCGGCCTGTGTTGCCCCAGGAGGTGTAACATTTTGTCCATCAGCTCAAAGACTTTGCTGTCCCCTAACCCATGCAGAGAAAAATGCCTGCTGGCCCTCTCAGCGTTGGAAAATTTGAAAGTCTCTAAGAGGTGAGCCCTGAGTGTTGCATATTTATCTGTTGCCGAGGGATTTTGCTGGGGAGTGACCATCCTTGTTGCGGTGGAACTTCTGACGGTCGTAATAATACTTTACAGGTACATGCACAGGCAGACTAGTTCTTTGATGTTGTAATTTATTCAAATGGTAATACACTATTTCATGTGTATTATTTGGGTAAATAAAAAGTTCTGTTATTGATATCTTAGCCTACCATTCATTTTAGTCTTAAGCCTGCAGGGCATTAAAAAAATTTGTAATTTCAGTGTGCCACCCTGCAACGCCCCTGTGTAGTACCTGTATTTTTGAGCATGGAAAAAAGTGGGGGTACTAGGCGTGTGAACTTTTGTTATTTATCGTCATATTAATATTTTGAGTGAAATTTTATAGTTCTACTGATATTACTGCAGGAATTGAGAATTCTCAGCTCAGTCTGCGGCCTATGTCTTGTACTAACTCTGCTGTGGTCTAGTACAGGGGTGGCCAAGTTCGGTCCTCGAGAGCCACCTTCCTGACACTCTTAGTTGTCTCCCTGCTCCAACACACCTGAATCCATTGAAAGGCTCATTAAAAGTCTGCTAACGAGTCTTTCATTGGATTCAGGTGTGTTGGAGCAGGGAGACAACTAAGAGTGTCAGGAAGGTGGCTCTCGAGGACCGAACTTGGCCACCCCTGGTTTAGTATATGTAGGTGATGGCATTGCAGAAAACCCTGCATTTTGGTGGATACGGGGTCTGCATCTAATCTTTCTGCTGTTTACTATTTTCTTGAACAACAACAAAAAAATTGAGAAATACTGAAACCAAATGGAACATGGGGTTTGTAATGGCAATGAAGTTTTAGCTTTAGATTGGATATTCCTCAGACAATCACATTTGGTTTTTAAGTATATATATATATATATATATATATATATATATATATATATATATATATAAAACTCTCTTTAATTGTGTCCATCTCATTTTTTCTTCAGCTCTTACCATCAGATCCATAAATATTTGATGGTGGCAATTGTTTTTTTTTTTTTTTACTTTGCATCTGTGCACCACAACAGTGGAGTTGCAGTAAACCAGTCTGTGCCTTTGGTATTGGCTGTTATCTTTCATTCAACAGGTTTCACAAACATATTGTATTAATTATTTACATTTAAATATTTATGAGATGGGCAGCAATATACTTGCCTTTTTAACGTGTTTGCATAGAAAACTGGCTGCATTGTGAACGTATTTGCACACACTTACTGGAGAATTCCATCAGAGGACAGACCAAGGTATTCAGGCTATATAGAACTTACATATTTGCATGCTGGAAACAATAAACTTAAGAATTTGACTGATCTCTTGCCAGCTGTTCTGACAAACATATTTGTCACTGTGCCACAGCTGTGATGCATCAGCTACAATTGTTGGTTGAAACTTTACATACACTCATCATAGGCATGCATGTCATGGTACTTTGCGCTTTTAATAACATCCTTTTTCCAAGGTGGAGTGTTTGCACCGCATACATCATGAATGACTTTAAAGAACAAGAATCAGGTGCAGAACTTTGAATTTATTTTGGATCTTCTCTAATGCACACAGGTTCAAAATTATACATACAGGCTCAAATATATACATACACTCCCATGTATATTTAACCAAATATAGGTCTTGGCAGCTTTGGCAAGCTGCACCTCAACCAGATGCTTTTGGTAGACAACAAGCTTCTGACATAATTCTGTCTGGATATTTGACCACTCTTCTTGCCAGAATTGGTAGAGTTCATTTAAATAAGTTGGTTTTCCCTCCACAGACCTGGCTTTTAAGTGTAGTCTACAAATGTTCAATAGGGTTGTGGTTGGGGCTTTGGGAAGGCCATTCCAGAAGCTTAATGTTAGCCTGCCAACCCACAACCAGTTTTTATATGTGTTTGGGATCATTGTCTTGTTCAAACACCCAGTTGTGGCCAGGTTTCAACCGCCTAGCTGTTGACTTGAGGTGATGTTGAAAGATTTGGAGGTAGCCCTCCTTCTTCATGATGCCAGCCACAGCATGATACTACTACCATCATGCTCGACAGTTGGTACACTCTTCTTTGCTTTGAAAGCCTGACTTTTACTACTCCAAAGTTCCAAACACACCTCTTGTCATTGTGATCAAATAGTTCAATCTTTGTCTCGTATGTCCGTAAAACTTTTATCCAGAAGGCATTTGGCTTGTCCATTTGGCTTGATAGAGGGGAAGACAAAAGACCCTCTACCCTCACAGACTGAGACCGACCAGAGCAGTAATTACTAAACCATGACAAACAGCTTTCAGAGAGGCCTATGTCTTTGAGTCTATTCAACAGTATATGATGGTCCACAGAGTCAAAGGCCTTAGCCAGATCAACAAAAGTAGCAGCACAATATTCTTTGCTGCAGTGGCACAGATAATGTCATTAACAACTTTCAGAGTAGCCGAGATGCAGCTATGTCCCGCTCTAAAGCCAGATTGAACTGGACTCAGGATGTTGTGAGTCTCTAGGTGGTACACGAGCTGCTTGTTGACCATTATAACAATAATAATAATAATTTTGTGTGTGTGTGTGTGTGTATAAAACATTACCGTATCTGAAAAATGTTTGTTAGATAGCTCACTTTACCAGTGGCTTGTTTAACTGTCCCCCTCCATGAAATAAGGGGCACATTTGAAATGAACTCTGTCCATACGTCTGTCATGTTTTGGGGGCTAAAGATCTCCCTCTTTCTCTTTGCATACATAGTACACATCCATGGTATATTGTACACAGACACAATTACGACATTCAAGCATGTGACCTTTGGCCAGATTTTCAAGTTCATCCAAGATAAAGTCCAACAAAGACACCCAGCGCCTGACCCCAGACTGTCACTTTATTTCTCCAAATATCACTTCTACAGCTTACATTTGGATTGAACACCTTTAATAAATCTGGCATCCTGTCTCCCTTGACCTGACTGCATTTGACCTTGGACCTCAAGGTTAAACATGACAATTAGTGAAAAAATTCACTATATGTCCATAGTGTCATGGGAACATGGCAAATGTTGGGGATTTATATGCAGTACTGGGTGTGTCAGTGTTGTAGAGACCACACTAAATGTGAGTGGTTCAGTGAGAGTAGAAACAGGCTGTGTTTGAGCTCAAATTTAATTTATTTTTACAATCAGTTTTAAGTTATTTCATTTATATAGCAACAAATCACAACAAAGCTGCCTCAAGCTGCTTTACACGAATAAGATCTAGTCTTACCAACCCCTAGAGCAAGCACACAGACAACAGTGGTAAGGAAAAACTCCCTCAGATGATGTTGAGGAAGAAACTTTAAGCAGACCAGACTCAGAGGGGTGACCCACTGCTTTGGCCATTCTAACAGTTACAAGGTTTTTACAAAGTTTTAAAAAGCTGAAGAAACATGAAAAAAAAAAAAACAGAGTTACATCAAAAACACAGCCCATTATTGAGATGACCACACAAGCAATTATGCCACAAGCAGGGGGTCATCCAGCACCCTGGGATGCAGGGCCAGCCTCTAGCCCTCACACCATCAGCGGACCCGTCCTCCTGGCAGAGCATATTCCAAAAGCAGATTGCAGTGTGCTGTGTCAGCTTTAGCTATGGCATCTCGGAGTCAGGCCAGCACGCTGTGGTCTGCAGCTGTCAACCTTCTGAGGTGTCATCAGTACCTCAGACAGAGAAAAAAAAAATCCAGAGGTTGGTAATCCTGGCTTCACTGAGTATAAGGTTCTACCATATATTTGTTCCATCCCCCCATTAAACCAGCTGATTTTAATTTGTTAAACTCTTCAGTCAGGTAAATGAGATAATCAGTGGAATCACCTGTTTTAGGTGCACAGGTAGGAACAACACAAGGTGTTATTTTTGCTCATTGAAGCCGGGGTTCCCCACCACTGACAATAACACAATGTTACAAATTAAATTTTGTAAGATTTTACATATTTGAGTACATTTCCCAGATAAGCAGTTGAAGATCAGTGAGTGAGTAGAGGCTATTATATTTTGTCATGATAGTTAAGGTTTATATTTATGAACAACAAAATAAATCAGCTACAAACATGTGGTATGTGTGTTGACTAAATGTGCAAGAGAAGTAAGATACATGAGAAGCACATAAGTCATACTGTATATGTGAGTATGTCGTCTGATGAGACCTGTCCACACATTAAGGGCAATGTGTGCACTAATCTGGCCAATGCAAATAGTTTTCCACCTCCTAGTTAAAGACGGATGTATCCAGTTCAGCATGTGATTCCCACTGAACACACAGTCATCATTTATTACACTGAGGCAGCAGTGTGACACAGGAATTCACAAGACACTTGCTGAATGGCAAATAATGTGCTACTGGTCCAGTCTGCAGCCTCTAGTCTCCTCCTTAATGTGAAGATTAAAGCCTGTTCTCAAATTTCAAATCTCAAATGATAAGAGGTGTTATGTTGCATGTGTCTTGTTCCGCCCTTGTCCTAGAACAAATACCAACAGTAATTTTAAAAAGCAGCTTTCAAGTTTTCAAGCGTCAGTTCCGGTAGCCTTGTCTTATATAACAGAAATGGTCTACCCCTCCAGACGCAGGCACACACTCAGATACACACAGAAACTCATCCTTGAGATTGTGACGGCTTGGGAAAACACAGTGGCTGGTAGCCCCCAGTGATTACAGTGAGGAGAAACCCTGCCCACTGCTCAGATAACAGACCTGTTGTTGGGCATCGGACACAATGGTGACTCTGTCCCTCTCCTCCTGCTCACCTTCCCCTCCCTATCTGTGTCCGAGCTTTGATTTCCTCCCCACACGGCCATAAACTACAGTGCATCTGGAATGTATACACAGTGCTGCACTTTTTCCACATTTTTTATTCTACATACAGTACCCCATAATGACTATGTGAAATAGTTTTTTTTTTTAAGATTTTTGCAAATTAATAAAAAATAATAACAATAAACTAAGAAATCACAGTTACATAAGTATTCACAGCCTTTGCCATGAAGCTCACATTTGAACTCAGGTGCATCCTGTTTCCACTGATCAACCTTGAGATGTTTCTGCAGCTTAATTGGGCACCGCAGTCTTGTTTGAAGGTGGGCGATAAAGGGGTATTTTTCTACATCCGGGGACAGCTCTTGTCTGTTCCCAGCAAACATGACACGTTCTATGAGTTTTTGGGCAAATTACACGGCAAACAAAGTGAAAATGCAAAGAAAAAGTGATGATGCGGTGTAAAGTGGACCTGTTGCGGTTTGTTTATGATCCAGAGCTCAAACATGTTGAGGCAATTGTGCAGGTGAGAGAACACAGTTACTCTGGCTTGGTGTGTAGGCTAAAACATATCCACACAACCTCTCCTATTTGCCTTGTCTTCCCTTCTCCACTGGGAACAGACAAAAACTGCACTTTTCTTGACTGCTGCGGCGTTTGCAGCCAAAAACCAAACAGTATACCATGTTTCCATTAGAAGTGATGCTGTTTGTGGGGAGAGACTTATCCCCGGGTGTGGGAGCGTCAGCACAAACCATTCGGATGATGGGGGTTTCAGCTGAAAACATTTTAAGCCGGCAAGTCTTAAACCATATGTTTGGCATGTCCGATAGGTGGCAGCGAGTATTCATTTAAGTTTACCGAGCTGGGCCGAATAGTTTGTTCTGAAATTCCCACACTCTGCCCGAGGATCATTCTCTCCCGTGTTAGTGCAGGCTGACCCCGGAAGTGGTCAAATCCCGCAGTATCACGCAGGAGTTTAAATGAGACTGTGTTGCCCTGTTGGAGTCCACCTGGAGTAAATTCAGTTGATTGGACATGATGTGGAAAGGCGCACATCTGTTTACATACACTCAACAAAAATATAAACACAACACTTTTGGTTTTGCTCCCATTTTGTATGAGATGAACTCAAAGATCTAAAACTTTTTCCACATACACAATATCACCATTTCCCTCAAATATTGTTCACAAACCAGTCTAAATCTGTGATAGTGAGCACTTCTCCTTTGCTGAGATAATCCATCCCACCTCACAGGTGTGCCATATCAAGATGCTGATTAGATACCATGATTAGTGCACAGGTGTGCCTTAGACTGTCCACAATAAAAGGCCACTCTGAAAGGTGCAGTTTTGTTTTATTGGGGGGGGATACCAGTCAGTATCCTGACTGCCTCATGCAGTGCAACACATCTCCTTCGCATAGAGTTGATCAGGTTGTCAATTGTGGCCTGTGGAATGTTGGTCCACTCCTCTTCAATGGCTGTGCGAAGTTGCTGGATATTGGCAGGAACTGGTACACGCTGTCGTATACGCAGGTCCAGAGCATCCCAAACATGCTCAATGGGTGACATGTCCGGTGAGTATGCCGGCCATGCAGGAACTGGGACATTTTCAGCTTCCAAGAATTGTGTACAGATCCTTGCAACATGGGGCCGTGTATTATCCTGCTGCAACATGAGGTGATGTTCTTGGATGTATGGCACAACAATGGGCCTCAGGATCTTGTCACGGTATCATTCAAAATGCCATGTGTTCTTTGTCCATAACAGACGCCTGCCCATACCATAACCCCACCGCCACCATGGGCCACTCAATCCACAACATTGATATCAGAAAACCGCTCACCCACACGACGCCACACACGCTGTCTGCCATCTGCCCTGAACAGTGTGAACCGGGATTCATCCGTGAAGAGAACACCTCTCCAACGTGCCAAACGCCAGCGAATGTGAGCATTTGCCCACTCAAGTCGGTTACGACGAGGAACTGGAGTCAGGTCGAGACCCCGATGAGGATGACGAGCATGCAGATGAGCTTCCCTGAGACGGTTTCTGACAGTTTGTGCAGAAATTCTTTGGTTATGCAAACCGATTGTTTCAGCAGCTGTCCGAGTGGCTGGTCTCAGACGATCTTGGAGGTGAACATGCTGGATGTGGAGGTCCTGGGCTGGTGTGGTTACACGTGGTCTGCGGTTGTGAGGCTGGTTGGATGTACTGCCAAATTCTCTGAAACGCCTTTGGAGACGGCTTATGGTAGAGAAATGAACATTCAATACATGAGCAACAGCTCTGGTTGACATTCCTGCTGTCAGCATGCCAATTGCACGCTCCCTCAAATCTTGTGACATCTGTGGCATTGTGCTGTGTGATAAAACTGCACCTTTCAGAGTGGCCTTTTATTGTGGGCAGTCTAAGGCACACCTGTGCACTAATCATGGTGTCTAATTAGCATCTTGATATGGCACACCTGTGAGGTGGGATGGATTATTTCAGCAAAGGAGAAGTGCTCACTATCACAGATTTAGACTGGTTTGTGAACAATATTTGAGGAAAATGGTGATATTGTGTATGTGGAAAAAGTTTTAGATCTTTGAGTTCATCTCATACGAAATGGGAGCAAAACCAAAAGTGTTGCGTTTATATTTTTGTTGAGTGTATAAGGTCCCACAGTTGACTGTGCATGTCAGAGCACAAACAAGCATTAAGTCAAAGGAATTGTCTGTAGACCTCTGAGACAGGATTGTTTCCAGGCACAAATCTGGGGAAGGGTACATAAACATTTCCACTGCTTTGAAGGTCCCAATGAGCACAGTGGCCTCAATCTGTAAATGGAAGATGTTCCCATCCACCAGGACTCTTTCTAGAGCTGACCGCCCTTCTAAACTGAGTGATTGGGGGAGAAGGGCCTTAGGGAGGTGACTAAGAACCTGATGGTCACTCTGTCAGAGCTCCAGCATTCCTCTGTGGAGAGAGGAGAACCTTCCAGAAGGGTGACCATCTCAGCAGAAATCCACCAATCAGGCCTGTATGGTAGAGTGGCCAGACAGAAGCCACTCCTTAGTAAAAGACACATGGCAGCCTACCTGGAGTTTGCCAAAAGGCACCTGAAGGACTCTCAGATCATGAGAAAAAAATTGTCTGGTCTGATGAGACAAAGATTGAACTCTTTGGCGTGAATGCCAGGCGCCATGTTTGGAAGAAACCAGGCACCATCTCTACAGTAAAGCATGGTGGTGGCAGCATCATGCTGTGGGGATGTTTTTCAGTGTCAGGAAATGGGAGATGAGTCAGGATTGAGGGAAATGGTAAATGGACTGCATTTTTATAGTGCTTTTAAATGGTTTGCATTTGTGTAGCACTTTTCCATCTGCATCAGATGCTCAAAGCGCTTTACAATGAATCTTCTCATTCACCCATTCACACAAACACATTCGCACACCGATGTCAGGGTGCTACCATGCAAGGCGCTCACTACATACCAGGAGCAACTTGGGGATTAAGGACCTTGCCCAAGAGCCCTTAGTGATTTTCCAGTCTGGCTGGGTTTTGAACAGACGATCCTCTGGTCTGAACCCCAACGCTCAACCAATAGACAATCACCTCCCCCAGACCATCACCTCCCCTGGAAAAGATCAATGCAGCAATGTCCAGAGACATCCTGGATGAAAACCTGCTCCAGACTGCTCTTGACCTCAGACTGGGGTGACTGTTCATCTTTCAGCAGGACAATGACCCTAAACACACAGCCAAAACATGAAACTTGTGGCTTCAGGACAACTCTTTGAGGGTGATTCTTAGACTACGGGCACTTATTATGTCCTTTGATCATATTGTATGAAAAACAGAAAAAAGGGGAAATTTCACACTTTTATAGTTATCTTTACAATGAAAGTGTGTTAAGAAATTTGTTCTAGTAGTCTATGATGACTTTTTCACCTTTTTTCAGCATCATTATATGCAAATATTGCCATTTTGTGCTTGTCCCACACCAAGACTTTTGATCTTCAATGATAAAAATTAATGGTAAAGAAACATTTTTTCTAATGTTTTAAAATATCTCTGAATAAAATATCAGTAAAATAATCAAAACATAATTGGGGTATTCAATGTCATACAACTGTTGTGATTTTTTTTAAACAAAATGTAGTTGTCCCACACTATTGCCATAATTTCCACCACAACACTGTAATGTCCCTAAACAGTTTGTATGAAAGATTGTTGGGGTAGTTTCTATGGAGATAAACAGTGACATCAGAGCACATGTATATAGCGCCTTTACAAGGCCAATAGTGCCCGTAGTTAAAGAATCACCCTTGAATGTCTTTGAGTGGCCCAGCCAGAGCCCAGACCTGAATTCAATTTAAAATCTTTGGAGAGATCTAAAAATATGTTGTGTTTAATGCTAAACTGAGTCAAGATCAGACCCCAAATGCAAGCAGCCAGAACATGGAGTTGAGGGCAACAACCAAGGTGTTTCATATTCCACAGTGACTGTCAATGACAAAAGTGACTAGGCAATTCCACTTGACAACATTCCGAACATACTTCAATAGACTTGGTGAAAAAAGAAAAAAACGATGAGATAACAAAAAAACAAAACAAAAAAACAACACTTTCAAACCCACAGCGGGGGGTAACACTTACAAATTAGGATAATCAGGTGAAGATGAACACAACGCGTGACAGTAATATGGGTCTGAATGTAATCATAATGTCAATGATACACAGATAATGCAATAAAGCCTTGGTCCCACCAGATAATAAGCCATGAATAATGAGCCACGCATGGGTGTGTCAGTGATTATTTGAAGAATGATCCACGTTTTAAGCCGTCACGTATCCACTACTAAGATGCCTGGTGCCTACTAGTGAGCCATGACTGACCTGTCATTTAAGTCCCATCCACTGCCACAACTGTGGATCACTTCCAAAAAAATAAGTATTTCTTTATTTCTTTCACAGCTGACAGTCACCGTGATCCAATTTTTAACTTTGTGTTATGTCTGCAAAATCGCTCTTTTGCACGCTTTTGTTCTGTGTTCCTGGACAGCTCTGCACTCCTTCTCGCGGCTTCACTGGCGTTATTTCTTTCGCGGCCACACACAGCCACTTTGACACTGTGATCCAACTTTTAACTTTGTGTTTGTCCATTATTAACTGCAAAATCACTCTTTGCTTGCTCGTTTTGCGCACGAGTCATTGTATCAGTGCACGCACACACAGCGTAGCTCATCTGATCAGTTAACACGATATTAAATCTATCATAGACATACTTACTTTTACAGCTAGAAATGAACATGCAATTGTTTTACCAAACTATAAAAACATTAAAAATAGTTACCTTTAAGTAGTTCAAAAATACATTCTTCACTGAGCAGGAGAGAGTGGAAAAACGCATCCAGGTGAAGAGTCTTCTGTGATTCCAGAAGCAATTAGAGATATTTTCAACATCCAAGGTTTGACAGAAAATGATTAATCCACTACAAAATAATTATTTTATATACAGCGTCCAGCATGCAAAGCAGGTGGAATTGTGTGCACAAGAGGGCTGGGCTGCTCCAAAAATAGCCTCTCAGGACCCGCGTAGCCGCCAGGCGCTCGGATAATGGCCTTGTCTGCACCACATGCCTCTATAATCCTCGTTAGTCATCGTAGTAACTCGTATACAAACTGCCCCATGCTGTTGGAGCTAAATTTTGAACATCTTGAAATTCACTCCATGCTCCTGAGTCCAAGTCCCCAACGTTGATTCTGAGTTGATTTCTAAGACGGCGTGTTGTATGATGCATTTCGTATGATGTCATACAAAGAGGTTAAATGTGACATTTCATGCATATTCCTATGAATCTTCATGTACATGTGCAAAGGGTGTTGCGTATTTAACATTGAGAATCCTGCCTTTGGATTCGGGTTAAGGATAGGAATAGTGTTAGAATGACATTGACAATAACTAGAAGAAGAAATTCAGCTTTTTTCCAGACAGAAAAACCACCATGTTGTTCATGGTGGTGTCATCACTGCCTGCAGGCCGATAACTTCATGGGATAATATGTAACAGTTTTTGAGCATTAATTTTTGTGTTTTACTACAAATTTTTCTTAAGCATAATCTGTTTAAGATGGATTCCAGTTCTCCACTCTGACACATGAAACAGACTAGACGTCACATAGCACATATGCTATTTAGAAGTGAGCCGTGTCAATGTTGTTGACATTTTGGACACAGGACGTGCTTGCCAATCACCAAGCCAAACTTAATATTATGTCAGATTTCAAATGTGTATGTGTGCGTGTGTGTGTCTGTGTTTGTTTGTGTGTGTGTGTGTGCACACTCACATGTGTGACAGACAAACGTCATCCCGCAATTTAGTTAACTAATGTCAAGGTTGGACTTTTTCTGTTTCTGTGCAGCCATCCATCACCATAACACCACACACACACAAAAAAACACAACACAATTCACATTAAACACTCACTCACCTTTGTAGCATTTTGCGTGACACGTAATTTCTGTCTTCATTTGAAAATTAATTTATCTTAATAATGAAGATTTATGACAACAGTAATCAACCGCGACGTTACACCTGCAGAAATTAGCCACTGTGTGTCTTTCATATAGAGAACTGCGGTCTGCATTGAGACATTTAACATTCTTAACAAAACAACCACAAAGTACAGCCTTACCTCATTAAATATGCCCCCTGTAAAATGGGAACCCTGAGACTTTTCAGCTTGGTGCCTGTTTCTACATGTGTTTGAGTTCGACAAAAATGATGACAGTTGGTCGAGTACTGAGTTAGGATGCCGCCACTGTCAAGTGCTAAACAATCCATACAAGTTGACTGTCGATGAGGTGCTCGTTCTTCTGCTTCACTGGTAAACGAGCCCCTCATCAACAATCAACTTGTATGGACTTAGTGGAGAGCAAAGTCACCAAGCAGGAAGAAGAGTAAAACCCCTCTCACACCTTGACGATTTAGCCAATGTATGCCGTGTATTAAAAATGCTGGCATACACTAGCGTATGTCTAATAAGTTTTAGGTAAGTTTTGTATGAGTTAAGAGCACGTTGAAGCACGCTGATATATGTCGTAATACAGCAAGTGCCTCGAACAATTTTGGGCATGCACAATATATTCAGCGTATGCCGGCGTATGCCTGCAGACACGGGCCTAAGTAGTAGGTAAGTTAACACACATTTCAAGTTAATCAAGTTGAAATACATCCATTGATTGGCTGCAAAACTGAAAGCTGCAGTTCAGACTGTTAAAACCATTCACACACAAAGTAAATATAAAGTCTTAATTTTACCTGTTCATTTCTGTCTGATTCATCATCACAGCCTGAGGAAGACGTATCCACATAAAGGGTCCTGATTGTGGAAAATGACATCTGAAAATACTTTAGTTCTTTGTCATGGCTGAAGAAATTTAGTGTTTTAAAAGAACCTCCCTGTGTTTTGTATGCTCTCGGTGCATTCCTCAGCCTGAACCAAGGAACTCCAGCAATTTGTGCCACAAGACAACAATGAACCTATTTTTAAAGTTGAAAGAGTCACAGTGCCTCATTACATATACTGAGGTAAACATGCAGACGTGGCTCCCTAGAGAGCCTTTCAGTATTACCAGACACTTCTTATGACATTTTCACCTATTCAGCAGTGACAAGATGCAGTTTGATTTCAGATATTTAGTAGGGTTGGGATGACTAGTCGGGTACCATTAGTCATCAACTCTTTGAGTCATCAGCGACTAAATTTGACATTGAGTGTCGAATCTTCATGGTGAAACTCAAATGTGACTTTTTTTAACAGGTATGACCACAAAATCACAAATACAAAAAACAGTATTAGCATGAAGGCCATACCTGCATTCAGACATAGACTACCCATTTGGGCAGCATGGGCAGCATTCGTGGTTAGCACTGTTGCCTCACAGCAAGAAGGTCATGCCATCGATTCCCAGCTGTGGACTTATGTGGAGTTTGCATGTTGTCCCCGTGTTTGCTTGGGTTTCCTCTGGGTGCTCCGGCTTCCTCCCATATCCAAAGACATGCAGGTTAGGTGGGTTGGTAACTTTAAATTGTCTGTAGGTGTGCGTGCAGGTGTGAATGTGTTTTTTTGTCTATATGTGGCCCTGCGACAGACTGGCATCCTCTTCAGTTGTACTCCACCTCACGGCTTATGACTGCTGGGATAGGCTCCGGCCCCCCCGCGACTATCTTTGAACTGCTTATGTGAGATTTGTTGGATTGTCACTGAGCTGCTTATGTGAGATTTGTTGGATTGTCACTAGGGTTCGACATACAGAGGAACATAATTATCTCAATCTAGTTTGTGACATGAACCAAATTAATTCAGTTATGTTTCACTGTTCCTCCACCAGGATGGTATCATCTCCGTTAAGGACATCGACCTGGTAATGTCAGAGGGTTTGGGAATGCGATATGCCTTCATAGGACCGATGGAAACTATGCACCTCAATGCTCCTGAAGGTATTATTCCCACATCAGACTACAATCAAAGACTGTGAATGAACATTAAGCAACCAAGTACCTTAAAAGGGGAAATTACTGAAGGGATCATAAAACTAAGGAAATACTCATAGACTTCAAAGGATTAAAGCCTTTTTCTGAATACAGTGATGAAGTTTTCTGGAAATGGCTGGAAATCAGGGTTTTTACCCACATGGTGAACGTTTCCGGGTTATTTTTGGCAACATACGTCATAGTCCAGTTCATTCAGTTCATTTTATTTCCACGTTGGACTTAAAAAATGTTTGGGCTTAAAAGTAATATTTTGGAGGACTGGGTTGTTTTCCTAACGGTTTAATTTGTTGTGGACATTGAAAGCCATGAGCTGCGTTTTCCTCCAGTAATTATACATTAAGTGGAGCTAACGAGTGAAGCCTTCAGCTGCTAAAATACTAACGCCGTTAGCATTCTGATGAGAGTTTAACTCTGTCTGAGTCAAAAACCACAAGATTAATGAGTTTGACCAAAATTTGTCTGAGGGGAGTGAGTGAAAATAATACGTGACGTTAGTGCTCTGCTTAAGTTTATCAGCTAAATTGGGTTTTAGCTTCAGGATGTGTCGAACTGAGTGCTTGACTGATATTTATTTTTACCAAATAAAGCTACACAGTTTTTATTGTTACTGCTGTAACTATAAGAAAAGTCTCAACTTTAAATAACTTAGATTTTTTTTTTATTTAAAGTTTTTTTTAACCATCAAGTAATCAAAGAAAATAGCATATTTCTTTATATTTTAAGAAATATATTTCTTGAACCACATCAGAAACATAATTTGCTGAATGAATTCATGATATTTTATTGGTGTAAAAATAGTTTTCTAATGTAAGAAAAGTTTTTTTAACTTCAAAATGTACAGTAATCAGAAATTAATGTTGAATTAAAAACATATTTGTAAGGATTTTAAGATGGCCAAGAATTTGAAAACAGAGATAATCCATAGCTCCTGCCAAAACACAGAAGTGAGTAAAGGTTGAACAAGTTGATACATTGTGTGATAAATACTCCTATTGTTCCCTTTGAATTGATACTGAGAATTATTATTTTTGAGTTCTTTGAATTGTCATTTCATTTACTGTGTACTTTTCTGAACCACAGTATATGTTTTTTGGATTAAAGGCTGGTAGCACAATACAAGTTGTGTGAAAAGACTGGGGTGGAAAAGTTGACGTGACCTAACAAAAAAAATTACATTTTTTGGAGATTTTTTTTTGGTGGGTAAATATACCTGAAAATGCACCAGAATGCATCTGAGATCTCAAATTTTTCTGGGGAAGTAAATGGACTGCATTTATATAGCGCCTTCCCAGCTGCATCAGATGCTCAAAGCACTTTACACATCAGTGCCTCACATTCACCCTGATCTGAAGCAGCTCCCATGCAAGGCACCCACTACACACCGGCAACAAGTAGGTGATTAAGGACCTTTTGGGGGTCTGGCATGTCTGGGGGTTCTCCCCAGACCCCCTGCCAGAGGTTTTGGGCCTTTGGCATTTACCAAACATTTTCAGTTTTTTTTTTCCATGGCCCATTTTCATCACTGTGAATAATAAAACCATAAACACCATAAAATTAGTGTAAAGAGGTTTTGTTTGTGACCAATGCTGTAATACACTTAACTGTAATTTTCTGGGCCTTCCAGTATTGTTGAACTCAACAGTGAGAGCATTCTTTCTAAGAATACACAGTATTCTTGATTTGTTCACACAAGTGTTGTGGTCTGTCCCTTGTTAGTGTCTGTGTTCCTTTTGCGTGATCTGTCCATTTGTGTGCTTTTTGTCATTAGTTTCTGTGTCCTTTCGTTTGTATCCGTTTGTTCATCCCCCCCGGCCTCGTCTGTCAATGGTGTTTGTCATCATCCTCGCGGTCTGTCCCCTGTCAGTATCAGTGGTTTATCCCTTGTTCAGTTTTGTTTCCCTGTTTGGCACTGTGTTCACTTGTGAGTTCCATGTCAGTTTTCTGCATTTGTTTTCTTAGATTGTTATTTGATTGTTTGGTTTGAGATTGTTTTGTATTATCTTGTTGTTTTGTAGTTCCCCTTACACTCAGACTTTGTTTAAGATTTGTATCACCTTTTGTGTGTTAGTTTGTGTTTGTAGTGTCATGTGTATCTTTAGTTCCAGTTTCTTCTACTGTCACATTCCGCACCTGTCACATATTTGTTCATTTAGTGTACTGTGTATTTAAGAATGCACTGTGTCCCTTTTCATTGCTACTTCTTTCTTTTCTGTCTTTCTCATTTGATTCTCATTGGTCCCGTGAACCTGCATTCCTGCAGTAAGTACATGTTTAGCTTTGTCACCTCATGCGTGTAGCCCTGGCATGCCAAACCAGTTGTTCGCAGTCAAACAGTTGATTGCAGAGTGAGTTCCAGTCGATCGCATATAATATAAACTAAAATCTCGTGCTTCTTTCTATCTGGGCATGCGCATGGTCAAAAGGGCATGAGAAGCTTTTTCCTTGATTAAGCGCCTGACCTTGAATAGGCGCCTGCCTCATTGAATGACTGGGTCAAAAGTTCGTCTGAAAAAAAAAAAACATACATGACTTAAATAAGCACCAGGCATTATGTACATTAGAAGGATTACATTTGGTCGAGTCACTCTTTTTCTAAGTCTGCTGCGGAGGCGTACCTTCGCGTGACCATTTTAATGTTCTCTGTTGCGTCTTAATTCAATTTACCACAGGAACAGTGGCTTTTTCTGGATTAATTTGTCCCTCAATGAGCTCCACTTCTTTATACAATCATCAACCTCCAACCCAACGGTAAGATACGTGCAATTTTCCTCCATGAATTGCGGGTCATTTGAGCGTCTTTTTCCGACTCTGTGTTGATCATATTTGCAGACTTTACTGCCAGATGTATTTGAGCCATGATTGAAATGTAATTGGTGAGCACACTGCAAAAACTATTAATACAATACAATGGGAGAGGAAGGAGTGAAACCAGAAACGTGAGCAGTCACTGCCTTTGTGATCTCCGTTATTTATAAGGGGCGTGTCATGCTCGGGAGGGTTTGCAGCCACCCAGAGGGCTCTGATCTAAAGTGGCTGTCTCTGTTTTGCCACACCCAGGGATATGTGTGAAATTTAACCCCATATTACAGTGCAGGCAGCAAGCAGCATTTTGTTAAAAAATCGCCAGCCTTGAATGAAGTCTGTCTTGTTTAGGCGCATGGTCCATGGTTTGAAAAAATAAACGCCCAGGCTCTTGCAGAAAGCGCAATCCTGCTGCTGCATATCAACATTTGGGCTGAGTCTCAATTCTACCCCTTGGCCCTTCCCCTCCGTTTTGCGCGGGCACGAGAGACGGAGGGGTGTCTCAGTTCTCTTTTTGGAGCGAGGCGGTGGGCTACAAACCCCTCCGTTTGGAGTGAATCTGGATGCACACTCCGTTTGGAGGGGTAGGAGGAGCTTACTGCTCTCTCCGAAAAAACAAACATGGCGCCGAAAGAGTCGCACAAATGAAGCGGCTTTCATTACAAATTACGCTGTTTAGAAAGTTATAACTTGCCAAAAAACTTTACAGGCAGTTGTCTATGACAGCAACTTGTATGCTGCTGGATGCATGTTGCGTATATTGTCGTTCTGAAGAATATCGTAACGTCGCTCGTGCGCTGCGTTATAGAGGGTTTTCATGTGACGTATCGGTCACGTCATTTTGTGTCCCACGGCCGTTCAGGATTACAATGCGCTGGCCGCTGATAGGCTGCGTGCATTTGGCGAACAATTGCAGAAGTTTCAACGTCGGTGTGAAGAAGCCTCACTGCACCGTGTCGCTGTGAGAGATCCGCCGCTAACAGAAATCCACTCCTCCCAGAATTTTATTTTATTTTATTCGGCAATAAAATTATATAACAATACATAAAAATACTGCAGAGGATAACACAAGAACGCTTCCAATACGGATGCTTATTTACATTGTGGTCCTCGAGCACCGAGCTGCTGATCCACAAGCTGCCCTTCCAGTGCCTGGTGAGAGAAATCGCTCAGGACCTCAAGACGACCTCCGCTTTCAGAGCTCCGCTGTGATGCTCTGCAGGAGGCCGGCGAGGCTGACCTGGTCGGCAGCTTCCTAGTTCACAATATCGCAGTGTGACACTGTCGGCCAGTTCGTTACATTAACACTAAACTCACTATCTGGTATAAGATACGGATCCACTGAACCGACTGCTACACATCTAGCACGATAAATAGCTTTATCTCGAGGATTTAAAGCATCGTAATAACCGGACATTCTCTTCGTTTTTCTATCACGCGTCAGTCTCCTTGTAATCCAGAATGGCGACGGCACCTGTCCTGCAGCAAATCGGTCACGTGATTGAAAACCATCTATAATGCACACGAACGCTACGATAAGACACTTTTATATCTCACAACGGAGGAAAATCATGATAAAGTGTAAGCACGTTAATTTGTATGTTCATAAATCTGCATAATATCAACCCCTGCTGTTGGATTTCAAGGTCTGTAACGTGTGTATTTAGTAAACAAACAGGCAGCCCTGAACACACTCGACTCCTAATAAGCTTTCAGGCAGAAAATGAGAAGTTTCATCAATGGAAATAAGTTGGAAAATATATACAGACGCACATGTACATGTGTAACACATAACCTGACGTCCTAATAGACTGATATTATATGTCAAGGAAATTTCTAAAGGAAATAGAGCTGGATGCAAAAATGGGAGAATTTGAAAAAGAAATATTAACCAAACTAGATGCAGCCCAAAACATACATACAGGTGCTGATCATATAATTAGAATATCATGAAAAAGTTGATTTATTTCAGTAATTCCATTCAAAAAGTGAACCTTGTATAATGTATACATTCATTGCACACAGACTGATATATTTCGTGTTTATTTATTTTAAATAAATAAATTGTTTTCCTGTTTTATCATTAGTATTTTATATGATTGTGTGTCTGTTATTATTTTTATTTTATTTCTTTTACTTATTTATGTTTTACATTTTTTTATTGTGTTTTAATCATATTTAATTTTATTCTGCTTTTAAATTATGTTTATGAAGCGCCTTGAGGCGATTAGTCGTGATTTGGCGCTATATAAATTAATAAATTATTATCATAAATTATTTTAATTACTAATTCATTAATTACTAATCAATCAATTCATGATTAATCAAAGAATATTAATTATTATTGATTACTAGTATCATTAACAATAAATTACTAATCAATTAATTGTTAATACTATTAATTATTATTATTATTATAAATTACAAATTAATTAAATTAATTAACATGATATGATTGCAATGCGTCAAAGAAATATGCGATTTCTTCTATTTCATTGCATTTACACAGAAAGGCAAGAAAATAAAAAGAGCAAACAGGCTACTGCAGCAAGTTGCATTTCGGTTGCCATGTTAACAAACAGTGAAGACGGCAGTTTGACACCTGCAGTTTTTTTTTTCTCCTAAAGCGGAGGGGTGTCTCAATTCATAGGGCTAGAGGCATACCCCTTTCGCCTTACCCCTTGTTTTAAAGGGGTAGGGGTAGGGCCAAGGGGAAGGGAAGGGGTACAAAAGAGAATTGAGATTGGGGGTTGGTGTGGCCTGTGGAACCTTTCACACATGGACACAGAACTTAAATGTCAGGGCAAAGACTGAGAGTGCACATTATGAGGATCAAGTGCAGAGCATCTTGTCAGAATTTGACAGGCGCTTTACTGATTTTACATCCATTGAGCCTGTTGTCAGTTTTCTCTGTTTTCCATGTGGGAACAATATAGATGTGGATTGTACACTCAACAAAAATATAAACGCAACACTTTTGGTTTTGCTCCCATTTTGTATGAGATGAACTCAAAGATCTAAAACTTTTTCCACATACACAATATCACCATTTCCCTCAAATATTGTTCACAAACCAGTCTAAATCTGTGATAGTGAGCACTTCTCCTTTGCTGAGATAATCCATCCCACCTCACAGGTGTGCCATATCAAGATGCTGATTAGACACCATGATTAGTGCACAGGTGTGCCTTAGACTGCCCACAATAAAAGGCCACTCTGAAAGGTGCAGTTTTATCACACAGCACAATGCCACAGATGTCGCAAGATTTGAGGGAGCCTGCAATTGGCATGCTGACAGCAGGAATGTCAACCAGAGCTGTTGCTCATGTATTTAATGTTCATTTCTCTACCATAAGCCTTCTCCAAAGGCGTTTCAGAGAATTTGGCAGTACATCCAACCAGCCTCACAACCGCAGACCACGTGTAACCACACCAGCCCAGGACCTCCACATCCAGCATGTTCACCTCCAAGATCGTCTGAGACCAGCCACTCGGACAGCTGCTGAAACAATCGGTTTGCATAACCAAAGAATTTCTGCACAAACTGTCAGAAACCGTCTCAGGGAAGCTCATCTGCATGCTCGTTGTCTTCATCGGGGTCTCGACCTGACTCCAGTTCGTCGTCGTAACCGACTTGAGTGGGCAAATGCTCACATTCGCTGGCGTTTGGCACGTTGGAGAGGTGTTCTCTTCACGGATGAATCCCGGTTCACACTGTCCAGGGCAGATGGCAGACAGCGTGTGTGGCGTCGTGTGGGTGAGCGGTTTTCTGATGTCATTGTTGTGGATCGAGTAGCCCATGGTGGCGGTGGGGTTATGGTATGGGCGGGCGTCTGTTATGGACAAAGAACACAGGTGCATTTTATTGATGGCATTTTGAATGCACAGAGATACCGTGATGAGATCCTGAGGCCCATTGTTGTGCCATACATCCAAGAACATCACCTCATGTTGCAGCAGGATAATGCACGGCCCCATGTTGCAAGGATCTGTACACAATTCTTGGAAGCTGAAAATGTCCCAGTTCTTGCATGGCCGGCATACTCACCGGACATGTCACCCATTGAGCATGTTTGGAATGCTCTGGACCGGCGTATACCACAGCGTGTACCAGTTCCTGCCAATATCCAGCAACTTCGCACAGCCATTGAAGAGGAGTGGACCAACATTCCACAGGCCACAATTGACAACCTGATCAACTCTATGCGAAGGAGATGTGTTGCACTGCATGAGGCAAATGGTGGTCACACCAGATACTGACTGGTATCCCCCCCCCCCCCCCCAAATAAAACAAAACTGCCCCTTTTATTGTGGACAGTCTAAGGCACACCTGTGCACTAATCATGGTGTCTAATCAGCATCTTGATATGGCACACCTGTGAGGTGGGATGGATTATCTCAGCAAAGGAGAAGTGCTCACTATCACAGATTTAGACTGGTTTGTGAACAATATTTGAGGGAAATGGTGATATTGTGTATGTGGAAAAGTTTTAGATCTTTGAGTTCATCTCATACAAAATGGGAGCAAAACCAAAAGTGTTGTGTTTATATTTTTGTTGAGTGTATAACGTACAAAGTGGCAACACTCTTCAACCTGCATAGCTGTGCTATTGAGAATGAGATATCCACTCTGAGAAATGACGTGCTCAAATCCAGAACAACACCCGGCATGAGTGTCCAATTCTGGAATATAATGCAGAAAGAGAAGTACCCCAACCTCAGACGAGCTGCACAGAATTTGACTGCAATTTTTGGATCAACATATTTGTGTGAGTCTGCCTTTTCGCATATGAAAATCAAAATACAGATCCACCATGACTGATGACCATCTTGCGGCCTGCTTATGGCTGGTACTCAGTTTCTACTGTCCAGCCTATGAGAGACTAGCTTCTGCCTCTCAGTACTAGAAGTCCAACTAAGGTAGGGAACAACTTTCCAACTTGAATTAGGCATTGTGTTATTCCAGTCCTCGGACTACTTGTGCTTATTTGTGCACCATGCACATTTACTTTATTAATGTATTATTATTGTTAAAACTTTATGTTTGTGCCAGAAAATTGTGTTATTATATTGGTGCACAATATGTCGTCCATAATGGCATCCTGTCCAGAGTGAACCCTGCCTCACGCCCTATGACTGCTAGGACAGGCTCCAGCCCCCGATGATCCGATCTTGGATAAGCGATTACAGGTGTGTGTAACTTATTGAACACTACAAAAGTGATAAATCACCTTTTCAGTGGAATGATTGAGTGACATGCATGATATTTCTTAAATTCAGTCATATAACCATATATTTCTCACAAACGTCTCTGTATAAAGCCTCTCACTGTTGCCAGATACAGCTGATGGTTTCCAGCCCAAAAGCGGTTCAAAGGCAGAAATTGTTGGGATGATTGCCTTGGACACAAATGCAAGGCTCACACGGGTAGCTCTGGTTGGAAGTCTTTAGTGGAGGATACAGCAAGGGTCGGTACACAAAAAGGCAGTCCAAAAAACACAGCGACAGAACCAAAAATCAGGCTAAGACGAGGTCGGAATAAACAGGCTGGAGGTCGAGGACACTATGAGGCGGGCAGAACACGGAATCAAAGGCTGGAGAGAAGGCACAGGGCGCATCAATCTGGCAAGGAAACAGAGCAAAATGAGCAGTATATATACATCCAGGTGATTAGCAGAAGATAGACAGCAGGTGCGCGGGGAGGAGCCCAGAACAGGGCGTGGTCCAGAAGGCAGAGACACACCTACCAAGAGAGACACAGAAAAAGACCACAAAAAAGAAGAAACAAATAAAAGAACAATCGAACAGAAAAAACAAAACTAGGCAAAACAGAGCAACCTCACACCCTGACAGAAATATAAATATTTTAGTGGTCCCAGTTGCTTCTTGTATCATAAAAAACCAATGCAGCTGAAGCATGCATGAAAATTCTACAGCAATAAACTGTTTGCAACAAACCAAATTAATTTGCTTTTCCACGCCCCCATCCTGACCCCCACTTTGGGAACCATTTTGTTTTGAATCTTCTTTTTAGGACACACTGTGCTGTGCAAGGTTGATGAAAGCAAAGTCATGCAGTCATTGTGGGCAGAGTGACGACAGTCTGAGTGTTGCTGTATCTGATTGGAAACATTTAAGGATGGAACGTCACATAACAGTAACAGTTTTAATGTTATTTTGAGAATGTAATCGCACTGCTGTTTCCTGAATTTTAAAGAAAACAAAACACTAACTACATCTGGAGTTGGCAGCAGGTTTGAACGCCATAATCTGAGTTCGGGCAGTTTTGGATTACTGGTGTGAGGGAATGCATTCACCACAGTCATCAAAGGACTGCTTTGTTCGACAAAAGTGTCTTTTTGAGTGTGTGTGTGTATGTGTGTGTGTGTGTGTGTGTGTGTGCGCGCGCGCTTTCAGGGTTACTCTCTGTTTCACACTCCCCTTTGATAATTTTCATCTTCCTAAAGTTCCACTAACACACTGACATAAAGACACAGGAACATCACAGTGTGGTACTGCATGTATACCTGGATGTTAATCTGATATATCAGTTATATGTCACAGATAATTTTCAAAAACAGCAATTTAACCAAGACATTAATTGACATTAAGAACTGTTCAGTTGTTTTTGCACATTTTATTGGTCATTTTTTTCTTTCCCCTTTTCTGTATGTATTCTTGTAATGTGACTCACAGCTGGCTGATATCATGAATATATACAACTTCTAATATTGTAGCAGTATACAGTGAATCCATAAAGTATTCACAATGCTTCAGTTTTTCACATTTTATTATGTTACAGCCTTACTCCAAAATGGATGAAATTCTTTTTTCCTATCAAAATTCTAGTCACAAAACCCCATAATGACAACATGAATAAAAGTTGTTTTAAGAATTGGACTGATGCTGAACACAGACAGATAGATAGACAGACGGACGGATGGATGCAAAGTCTTCGCAATGCCTAATGGCCATATTTCATGGCCTCAGGTAAAAACTAAGAAATTGCATGTACAACACCAATTCCAGTGAAGTTGGGACGTTGTGTAAAATGTAAATAAAGACAATGCAACGATTTGTAAATCCTCTTCAACCTATAGTCAATTGAATACACCACAAAGACAAGATATTTAATGTTCAAACTGTTAAACTTTATTGTTTTTGTGCAAATATTTGCTCATTTTGAAATGGATGCCTGCAACATGTTTCAAAAAAGCTGGGACAGTGGTATGTTTACCACTGTGTTACATCACCTTTCCTTCTAACAACACTCAATAAGTGTTTGGGAACTGAGGACACTAATTGTTGAAGCTTTGTAGGTGGAATTCTTTCCCATTCTTGCTTGATGTACTGCTTCAGTTGTTCAACAGTCCGGGGTCTCCGTTGTCGTATTTTGCGCTTCATAATGCGCCACACATTTTCATTGGGCGACAGGTCTGGACTGCAGTCAGGTCAGCACTCTTTTACTATGAAGTCACGCTGTTGTAACACATGCAGAATGTGGCTTGGCATTGTCTTGATGAAATCAGCAGGGATGTCCCTGAAAAAGACGTTGCTTGGATGGCAGCATGTGTTGCTCCAAAACCTGGATGTACCTTTCAGCATTGATGGTGCCATCACAGATGTGTAAGTTGGCCATGCCATGAGCACTAACACACCCCCATACCATCACAGATGCTGGCTTTGGAACTTTGCGCTGGTAACAATCTGGATAGTCTTTTTCCTCTTTTGTCCGGAGGACACAACGTCCATGATTTCCAAAAACAGTTTGAAATGTGGACTCATCAGCCCACAGCACACTTTTCCAATTTGTGTCTGTCCATTTCAAATGAGCTCGGGCCCAGAGAAGGCAGCGGCGTTTCTGGATGTTGTTGATGTATGGATTTCACTCTGCATGGTAGAGTTTTAACTTGCACTTGTAGCTCTAGGAAGAATCCTTGTGGATCTGAACTTCTTCCATTTACAGATGATGGAGACCACTGTGCTCATTGGGACCTTCAAAGCAGCATAAATGTTTCTGTACCCTTCCCCACATTTGTGCCTCGAGACAATCCTGTCTCGGAGGTCTACAGACAATTCCTTTGACTTCTTTCTTCGTTTGTGCTCTTCACAGTTAACATTCACTGTTAACTGTGGGACCTTATATGTAGACAGGTGTGTGCCTTTCCAAATCAAGTCCAATCAACTGAATTTACCCCAGGTGGACTCCAGCTAAGCTGTAGAAACATCTCAAGGATGATCAGTGGAAATGGGATGCACCTCAGCTCAATTTTGAGCTTCATAGCAAAGGCTGTTGATACTTCTGTACATGTGATTTCTTAGTTTTTTGTTGTTGTTGTTGTGTTTTTTAATATTTAATATATTTGCAAAAATCTCAAAAGCTTTTTCACATTGTCATTATGAGGTATTGTGTTTAGAATTTTGATGGAAAAAAACAAATTTCATCTATTTTAAATAAGGCTGAAACATAAGAAAAATTGGAAAAAATGAAGCGCTGTGAATAGTTTCTGGATGCACCGTGTATAAGGCGTGCTGTGTTGTTGCACTCTTATTCCCAGATTAGCTAGTGCTCAGTGTACTAGCTACATTCTGAATGTACTATTGCTACAGCTTACCATGCCTCAGTTTTATACCAACATGTGCACAAGCAGTATTGTGATTTAAAGGACGCCTGCGCAGGGTGTAACAATAACTGTCAGGTAGAAACTAGCAATGACACACGCACTGGGCATGTGTTACTGGTTTGCATCATGTTGAACACAGGGCTCCAAATGATTGTTTTCTTATGATGCAGCTACCAGTATGACAGCAAAAGGCTCTCCTTAAAATGTTAAAGTGACTGAATTTAACGCATTGAGTTGTCTTTTCTGCTGTTCCTCTTTTTGTTCAGGGTCACCATATCTGTATCTGTATACAACCAGATCTGCATTGGTATTTGGCACAAGTTTCACGCCAGATGTCCTTCCTCACGGAACTCCAGTTTTACCTGGAGAAACACACACATCCCCTGGTATTCTGTATAGAGGTCTCCCATCTAAGTATTAACCAGCCCCACAACTGTTTAGCTTTTGAGATCTGACAGGATCAGGCTTACACAGAGCAGACTGGCTGGAAATTTCACACATTGACTCTGTTGTCATTTGGCTGCTCCCGTTTTATTCAGGGGTCGCCACAGCGGATACAGCCGGATCCGCATCAGTGTTTGGCACAAGTTTTACTCCGGATGCCCTTCCTGATGCAACTCCAGTGTCACCTGGAGAATACACACAGCCGCTGGTGTTCCGAAGAGGTCTCCCATCCAAGTACTAACCAGATCAAATTTCACACATTGACTAACATTTATTATTATTACTATTATTATTATTATTTGTAAGGCAACTCGGATTAAGTTGTAAAAATCTTCTTTCATGGCACACGGTTAAAAGTGTGAAGGGTCAGTGGAAAATTATGATTAGAAAAGTCGTTATTCCACTTGCTCTCGGCCTCTGTGGCAGCGTCTGTGCTTCTGCACCGATAGTGTCAGCTACTGCTAATGGTAAATATAGATTTCTCTTTGATTTAGATTTTTGCTTTCTATAACACGTGTGAGAGGTCTATAATGAGCAGTTTATCGCACATCTGCACATAGTCCTGTTCACTCTAAACTAACTGGATTTTAACCTTGGATTACTTTTGGATAGGGTTTATATTTTCAGAAATTAATATATGCTCCTGTGGGATCAGATACAAGTTCTTCGAGTTAATTTTGCATCAGTTCAACGCATTATTTTGTGTCATTAATCATCAGTCGTCATGATACTTAATGGCAAGTTGAACCAGTTTTGCTTGACTATTGTGTAGTTTGTGGGGGAAAAAATGTGTCAGATTGTCCAGAAAGTGTGGAAACTTAAGTATAAAATGTGAATATTTTGCCTCATATGCGGTAATTCATTAGTGTTGCCATCTATGTGTTCTAGATATTTAGAGGGGAGCAAACATATACTTGAATCCAGCATGTCTTTTGCCCTCCAAAATGTCAGTGTAAGTGATGCAACTGCAATGTACAGTCAGTCATGTAGAGCCCCAAATCAGGAAAAGTTGGGATGATATGGAAAATGCAAGAAAACAAAAACCTCACAGTGATCCTTTCATTTACTTCGTCATCTGTTCCATAGCAGACAGCATGAACCCAAGATTTTTCATGTTTCATGTGGTCATTGTCATTTCATTTGTTAATATACATCCATTCATCCAGTCTTGCAACACACTCAAAAAAAAAAAAAGTGACAGGGGTAATTTATTCTAAATATAAGGATTAAATAATCACTTTTGCAGCCAGTTTTCCTTAAACTAGTCAGGGAATGAATAGATGAACATTTCCAAGTCACTGAATTTGTATTGGACATCAGTCATTAAGAAAAACAAACAGTATGGCAAATATATGAGGGAAGGCTGAAAAGTTCTAAGGCTCACTATGATGCAGTTGTGGAATTAAACCAATTTAGAGTTATTTTTCAACATAATCCCTTTTTAGCTCCACACACTTTTTCCAGCGGTGCTGCAGTGCTTCAATCCCCTTGACGTAGAACCTTTCATCTTGAGAGTTGAAATAGTCCTCAGCGGCAGCTGTCACCTCATCATCACTCTGATATTGCTTCCCCGCTAAGTTTTTTTTTCAGGTTTGGAAACAGATGGAAGTCCGAGGGTGCCAAGTCAGGGGAGTATGGTGGGTCATCTACCAGTTCGAAGCCACATTTGTGCAAAGTAGCCATGGCCAACACTGACTTATGAGCTGGGGCATTGTCTTGATGGAACAACACTCCTTTCCTCAGCTTTCCTGGATGTTTCTTTTTCATAGCCTGGCGTAACTGTCTCAGTAGCTTAGAATAGTACTCTCTGTTGATGGTTTGTCCCTTTTTAAGGTAGTCCACGAACACAGTGCCCTTGGCATCCCAGAAAATTGAGGCCATGACCTTACCAGCAGATGAAACAACCTTGGCTTTCTTTGGAGGTGGTGACCCTGGGTGTTTCCACTGCATTGATTGTCTTTTTGTCTCTGGTTCAAAGTGGTGAACCCAACACTCATCCTGGGTAAGAAAATGTTCCATGTAATCAGCTGGATCCTCTTCAAAACGTTCCAAGTTCGTCTTTGACATTACCAGTCTGGTGTGTTTTTGATCACACCAGAAGACGTGGCACCCACCGTGCGGAAACCTTTGACATGCCAAGTTCTTCATGCAGAATGTGATCAACTCTTTCATTCCCACAGCATCTGCTAGCTGATTTATTGTCAGTTGCCTGTTGTCCATCACCATTTCATGAACAAGGTCAATGTTTTTCTAGGTTGTGGCTGTTACAGGTTGTCCAGACCTTGGGTTGTCTTCAAGACTCTCTCTACCCCTCTTAAATTCAGCTGCCCACTTCTGCACTCTAGATATGGAGGGAGCATTATCCCCTAATGTCGCAACCATATCGGCATGAATGTCCTTGGGCGTTAACCCCTTCTTCTGCAGGTACTTAATGACACCACAATGCTGGATTTTGTCCATTTTCGCTGCAACCCACTACCACAAACTTTCAAACTCAGCTGTGAACCATAAAGTAGTATATAACCTGCAAACAAACAACACCGCTAGTCATCAGAAGAGTTTAACTTGATGCATGGCAAGTTTCACTGAACTGGTATTACTCCTTCATGGTGAGCCTTTCAGCCTCCCCTCGTATGTCATGTAGACTGTTCTCAAAGTTTTGAATGGCCATGCTGAAAGTGGACAAGTGACGGAAGCCACCAAGACAACCAGACAACTCTGTGGTTGGAGAAACTGTTCAGTGAAAGAGGATGCAAAAGGCAAATGTACCATAACCAATTTCTGTGTTGCAGGCCTTAAATGAGGGAATTGATACCACAAGAAAACTGGGTGTAAAATTGAGTTAATCCTTATTTAAAATAAATTGCCATCATCACAATTTTTATTATTTTTATTTATTTATGTATTGTAATGCATTTGCAGGCCTTCAGGTGACCAAGCTGTTTTAGTGACGGAAATAACTGCATGGGATAATTTTAGTTTCAGAGAAAAAAATGTCTCAGTAATCGCTTGTCCATCTCGCACATTACAGCTTTTCACTTTCTAAGTAGTGTTTTGCGTCCGGAAGGGGATCCTGCCTAAAAACCTGTGCCAAATTAACATGCACATCCATAGGGGATCTGCTGTGATGACCCCAAGCAAAAAGCGAGTGACTGAAAGAAATTATTTCTATGTAGCACTGTGCTTACTTTAGCTAATGTGTGTCCATTTCAATTAAACACCTGTAAATTAAATTTAAAAGGGCTCGGATTGCGTCAAAGACACAGAGGTGGACTCAGGTTTATGAGCAGAGTCGCACCGTTAGCTCCACAGATGCACCTAAATTATTTTGATTCAAAAATTAATGGATATTTGGTGTCATTTTTCATTACTTCATTTGCATTATTCTTTATTGGTGTTATTAAAAAAAAATTCTGGCCTGGTGGGGGCACTCATAAGCTTGGCGGCCCTCAGGGCTTATAGTTCAATTCACCTTTTTTCAATTCAACTTATTATATAGCACCAAATCACAACAAAGCTGCCACAGGTAAGGTCTAACCGTATCAACCCAGGGGTATAGTACTACAAGGGAAACACTAGTATAAGTTTTAGAAAATTAAACTTACAGGAATTCATTTGAGATTTGTACTTGTTGATTGTACTTGGGTTTATAAGTTATCGATTGTTAAACAAGAAAAAATGTGATACAAGGGGAAGACAGCCATAGAAAAAAATAACTGCCTTGACTCAAGAGTTTGAGAAACGGTTTCTTTAAACCATTATTGAATCACAGAATTAATAAATTGTAATGGACTGCAGATAGGTCATATACATCAGAATTCCAACTACTATGTGGTCAACAAAAAGGACTATTTGAAACAAAGTTGAAACAAATGTGTTCTTGAAGTTTAGAAAGTACTGTATTATCTACGTAGCAAGTGAAACGCTCATTTCCAGATTAAACTACCCAGACATGTTTTACAGTGTAAAAATGTTTAAAGGTTCTAAGACCTGACTAAAGACACTTGGCCAGACACACAAAACTGTGCAGAGGCAACGCTACAAGTCTGTCATAGAGATGAATTTAATAAACACTTGAGGGAACATCATTATTCACTGAAGCAGCCAGTAAGGGTAGCTCGGGCTGCCACCTTGGAAGAGGGATTGAATAATATCATACTAAGTAAACAAAGCAACAAGCTCAGTTTACATGACAAAAGCAGCAGAAATGTTTGGGAGGAATTATTGTTGCTGTTTATTATGTGGATATTTTTGTGTTCACAAATAATATTATTAATAATAATCATATTGTAGATGAACATCAGTTAGGCACTAAGATAACCTAGCACCTGTTCCGTCAGTCACAGTGTGTCTGTGACTGGAGACACCTCAGCTATTAATACAGTTATATTTTTGATCCTTAATTGATTAAGTTTTAAGTTCTTTAGCCTTCTCGGGTCCAGGGGTATTTTCTAGATTTGGCCATACTTTAAGTCATTCCAGTTTTAAGGTACTTTTTATCCCCTGGTGGCTGAAGGCCCAAAGAAGGATTATGTTGTGGCGATTTTCATCTGTCTGTCTGTCCGTCCATCCCAAAAAGGGTATAAGCATTCGGAAATCAGCTCCTCTCACAGTTTTAGGGGGAATTTCATCTAATTTGGCACAAATCGTTGTTATAGGTTGATAATATGCATATTGTAATATTGTACAAGATTGACAGATTTTGGCAGAGTTGTGGCTGTTGATTAATAGACCCAGACACTTACAGTTTCATGAGTTGGTGTCTCCATTCTGAAAGCAACTCCTCTCACATTTTTAGGAGGAATTTTGGGAAACTTGGAATTCCTTGAAATTTTATCTGAATGTAGCAAGCACTTGTACCATAGCAACATTTGCCAGAGGTGGATATTGTGCTCTCAGAGCACTCGTGTTTAATATAAGGCCCATGTGTTGCATATCAAAAGCACACAACAATCTCAGCTAAAGTTTGGCTTGAAATCTAAAACAATTAAAATCATTTTTAGAAAATTCTTCACATCTTTATTGAAAATACACCTTTATTCTTGTGGATGAAGTTTTAGTGCTACAAATGGGTTCACCAAAGTCCTTGGCTCACAAAAATAGTGTAATATTTGAAGAAAGTTGCATGTCAGTGTAAAATAAATGCAAAATAAAATCATTCACCATTTCCAGAGATATGTTTTCTGTCTTCAGTCTCTGCAGAAATGTCCACAAATATCCATCACTGAATGAAAAGTGGAAAGTTGCACCAAAAAAAGCCCAATTCAGAGCTTGTTGATCCTGGTAAAAGAAAATAACCCATCTGTGTGTGTGTGTGTGTGTGTTCTTTGTTTTTATGACATGCATTGTCTGTAGCACTAAATAAAAAGTGTTCTCAGACTTACAGGACCATTTTTCTGATAGCATTTTATGAGTGTTTAAAGGCGGAGTATCAGACTCCGCCTTTAAACAGAG
Source organism: Thalassophryne amazonica (assembly GCF_902500255.1). Taxonomy (NCBI): domain Eukaryota; kingdom Metazoa; phylum Chordata; class Actinopteri; order Batrachoidiformes; family Batrachoididae; genus Thalassophryne; species Thalassophryne amazonica. Next base: position 89,021,489 of record NC_047116.1, on the reverse strand, counting down.
TGACGGTACACTCTGAATGAGCCTGTTGAAATGGCAGGCAGAGAGCCAAAGACAGACAGACACAGACCCATGTGATGTTCTCTGGGCTCTATGATTGGCTGTAAGACAAAGATCACTTACAACTGGGAATAATACAAGATGTGACACTTTGTAGTTTCAGGGAATGGTCGAATGAAGTCTTCATGACGTTCCGTCACTGATCTACTAATAGAAATGACAAAAAAAAAACAGAGTTAGACACGCCTGAATGTCCATCACTGTCAAACTGGAGCAGGTTTTTGTAATACATATTTACCAAAGACACAGTGTTACCAGATGTACGATAATTATCGTATTTGTACGATAGTTTTGCCCTCTGTACGATGTACGATCAATAATGGGAAAAAATCCAAAATGTACGATAATTTCAGTTGGTTGCCCAAACATGCATCTCTCTTTGACACCCAAGAATCATTTTGCAGGCGTTGCACTCAGGCGGCATCAAAGACACACCACACACAGGGCTGCTGCTAGCTTTGGCCGCCCGGGACAAAGTCATTTGAAAGCCCACCTCCTCTCCATACAAAGTAATCATAATCAACCATAATGAGTTCTCTGCCGTGACAGGAAGATTCCCCAACTAACATCTTTTTTTTTTTTTGAAACTTTATTTCAACAAATGCAATAACAAACGAACAAAACACAAGAGCAAAGAGATATACAAGAAAAAAAAAGTTCAAGTTCCTTATGGGTGTCAACATTTTATCTGTGTTGAACAAAACCTGCACAAGTGGCCATGGCATCGGATGACGACAGCGACCTCGAGGTTGAATTCGACTCTTTCTAGTCTGGTAATTAACACATGTTTGTGTCCCTTCACAGAAAAAAAAATTCTTTCTAGTATGGTAGTGCATTTGCTTGTGCATTTGCATTCTTTTTGTGCCATAGTTTCCCCATTACTATAGGGATATTGTGAATTACTATTTAAAAATGTGACAAAATTCTTTGGAAATTAAAAAAATGCTAAAATAGCTACGTTGTATGCGTGTTGTTTGTGTACGATAATTTCTCCCAAAATACGATAATTTTGAGGTTTTGGTACGATAGTTTCATATTTCATATCTGGCAACACTGCACAGACAACAGATGGTAGGTTTTATGCAAGAAATTTGTCTGACAGTTATTGACTTGAGTTGTGGGTGTTGGTGTCGGTGTTGGTGTCGGTATCAGTCCAGCGGTGTGTCGCAAACATAACAATCCTTTTCCCAAGAGGGCAGACAGAAATATTGTTGGAATGAGCTCCATGTTACCTCTCGTCATTATTTATCTTGGGAAGGTGATGGTCTAGTGCAGGGGTGCCCAAGTTTGGTCCTCGATATCTACCTTCCTGACATTCTTAGTTTGTCTCCCTGTTCAAACACACCTGAATCCAATGAAAGATTCTTTAGCAGGCTTTTAATGAGCCTTTCATTGGATTCAGGTATGTTGGAGCAGGGAGTCAACTAAGAGTGTCAGGAAGGTAGATCTCGAGGACCGAACTTGTGCACCCCTGGTCTAGTGGTTAAGCGTTGGGCTTCAGACCAGAGGATCCTCGGTTCAAACCCTAGCCTGACCGGAAAATCACTAAGGACCCTTGGGCAAGGTCCTTAATCCCTGAGTTGCTCCCGGTGTGTAGTGAGCACCTTGCATGCACCCTGACATCGGCCTGTGAATGTAAGGCATCATTGTAAAGCACTTTGAGTGTCTGATGCAGATGGAAAAGTGCTGTATAAATGCAGTCCATTTACCATTCATCTCTATAGTCTGTGTACACACAAAACCCACAGTAGGAGAGTGTGGGGGGGACTTTGAACATTTTTATTTCCAGAAATCATTACAAGCAGTCGGGTTACAAATTAAATTAGAAGTTAGTTTCTGCTTATTTTTCAGCATTCATACATTGTGTGCTGTAGGCATAAACCTGATGATTCATAGTTTTCCATGAAAAGCCAGTGTGCAAAATACTAAAATCCTATGGTGCCTTTTAAGTAAGTAAATTATTCTCAGACTAATTAACACTGCAAAATTACCATGTCTGAACAACAGCATATGATGACAATGCCATTATAATGACCAGTATGTCTGGTATTTTTCTACCATCAACATGAGAATGGAGCTTTGGACTAAGAAAATCTCTTTTGGCACCAGAAAGCAAGACTCCACAGAAAAGTACATGCAGATGATTATTAGTCAAAAAAAAAAAAAAAAAATCTGTTTGACCATTCATGTACTTCCAACATTGTCATCTATAATGGTGCAGTGAGGGTGTGTTAGGAACTGAAATATATAGCATTCCCTCAACATCTTGTGTCCCCACAAAAAAATAATGACAGGAAAATCCTAAAGACCACTGTATCTAACAAGCTGAGCAGCTAACATTGTGGCAAGAAAGTATAGTAGGGGAAACCGGGGCACAGTGAATCACGGGGCACAGTGAATTAGTAGCTATATCTGCAAAACTACATATATATATATATTTGCAGCAGTTATGCATAAAAGACCCCCCCCCCCTAATAAATTAGCATTTTTGGATACATTAAGGGTAAAACTAAGTGGCAAGTGAAGTCAGTTTTTTCCTATCAAAAGTACATTTTGTGGATGTCAGTGTCTTTGTATTTATTTCTCACAACAGAGGAAAGATGGCCCCAAAAATTGTTCTTAGTTAGAAGACTACCCCGTCCAACTGATGAGTATGTGTTATGTCTTCTCCAGACAATCAGCTATTTGATAACATGACTCGTGTGTCACATGCACCCAGGGCACAGTGAATCAGTCTAAAAAGTGATTTACTAAGCCCCACTATCAAGTGGATGACAAATATTACTTGTTGAAGCTAATACATTTATTTTTCCATGAATTATTTCTATAAACTGTGTATATAAACAACTGTTTTCACATTTGAACAGAAATTATGACAGTTGTATTTATAATAGTTTCTAAAGGACTTATATCACTACATAAGACACTCACACATTACATACCTGGTTTGCAGGATTATAGTTTCTATATGCATTAGCATATATTTAATCATTTTGAAGAAATCTTTATAATCGTGTTTTTTCATTATATTCTAAGTTGATTCACTGTGCCCCGTGAATTAGTGTCCAGGGCACAGTGAATCAAACATTTTAAAATCGATTTTAAACACCTGTAAATGACACTTGGGGAGACATAAATAACATGGCCTTATAAGCAATAACTTGCTGTATTAAATCCACAATAGAATGACCTAAACCTATGCATAATATGTTTATGCTGCCACAAAACATTTCTGATCCACTGTGCCTCGGTTTCCCCTAAATACCATCTAATGCAACATCAATATGACTGCTCCTGGCAAACAAATTCACACAATGTGGAAAAGCTGGAAACGTTTATCGTCTCTACTCTCCCTTACATATGCCATAACACTGACAGGTTGGATTTACATTTTGCCACAACGCCCCATGACTCATGAGGAGGCTGTATTTCAATGATTTCAGATTTAATGTAAACCACAAGAACTTATTTCTGTGGCATTTGGTTGTAAATAAAATCAGAAAAGAGCTTAAACGTCATTCTTGTAACTCAACTGAATATTTGTCTGTCAAAACCCACCTGTTGGGAATTTGTATTGATGAATCCTCCACTGGTTAAGGAAGACAGATATGTTTTGCTCCCATGTGCAATACGAACCAAATGTGTGTCGTTTTGAGAATTGAATGCCGTATCCTGATCGGTTTGCTCCTGTACTTTTCCTTTTCACATTTAAGTGCCATAAAAAAAACTTAGAAAGCCAGTTTGCACTGTGGTTCGTAACTTAATGTATATTTGATGCAAGCAGCCACCATCTGATCAGCTGTTGTCCCACAGGTTTAGAAGACTACATGAAGAGGTATGGAGAAAGCTACAGGAGGCTCCTGAGCTCTTTTGGACCGATTCCAGATTTTTCTGGCGAGGCTTCCAAGCGCATCATTGATGTAAGTATGACAAAAACAATAAAAGAAGAAATCCTTTAACATTTCACAAGTTATGGGCGGAGTTATGAAAGAAACTCGGAGTACAGCCATTGCTTCTTCTCATCAGTCAGAATCTAATTTATTGCAAAGTAAGTTCTCACATACAAGGAATTTGATCTAGTGTCATTGGTGCATAAACAACAATAAAAAGAAATGGAAAAAATACTTCTGTAAGAAGTAAAGGAGTCAGACAAATAAGCAAACAGGCAAAATGATGTTCACTGTCAAATAAATATAACCTTGTGGAATGGGGCTGTGCAAAAGCATGCAGACGTACAGTACCTTTCAGTGCAGGGATGATCAATCTGTACTTTATGGGAGTGGGAGGGTAAATGGGGGTCTCTGGCATTATTTATAAGTTTAGCTGTGGACGGAAAAAGCTGTTTTTGTGTCCTGAGGTTTTGATCGTGATGGACCTCAGTCCTCTGCCAGAGGGTAGGGTGATAAAAAGTTTATGTCCTGGGTGAGTGTGATCGGCCTCTATCTTCCTTGCTCACCTCAGGGCCCTGGAGGTGTACAGGTCCTGTAAGGATGGCAGATTGCGAACGATCACCTTTTCTGCTGCGTGGATGATACACTGCAAAGAAACCAATTGAGGTGATTTAGGCATCTAGTGAGGATGCCCCCAGGGTCATCTCCCTAGGGAGGTCTTCCAGGCAAATCCAACTGGGAGCAGGCCCCAAGGAAAGCCCAGGACACACTGAAAGGATTGTATTTCCCAGCTGGCTTAGGGGCTCCCTGAGGCTTGGTAACGCGTCAGGATCAATTCACTTTATTTATACAATGCCAGATCACAACAATGCTGCCTTAAGACACTTCACACAAAGTGACCCCCCCCCCCATTCTAACAATTACAAGTTTTTTACAAAATTTTACCAAGCTGAAGGAATAGGAAACAGACAATGACAGAATAGCATCAAAAACAAAGTGCATTATTGTCATTGGCACCACAGGCAGGGTGTCTTGAAATCAGTCTGGCGCCCTGGGTTGCAGGACCAGTATGAGTTCACAAACAGTAAATCGACAGGTAAGCAAAGACAATCAATCAATCAATCAATCAATCAATCAATTTTTTTATATAGCGCCAAATCACAACAAACAGTTGCCCCAAGGCGCTTTATATTGTAAGGCAAGGCCATACAATAATTATGTAAAACCCCAACGGTCAAAACGACCCCCTGTGAGCAAGCACTTGGCTACAGTGGGAAGGAAAAACTCCTTTTAACAGGAAGAAACCTCCAGCAGAACCAGGCTCAGGGAGGGGCAGTCTTCTGCTGGGACTGGTTGGGGCTGAGGGAGAGAACCAAGAAAAAGACATGCTGTGGAGGGGAGCAGAGATCGATTCACTAATGATTAAATGCAGAGTGGTGCATACAGAGCAAAAAGAGAAAGAAACAGTGCATCATGGGAACCCCCCAGCAGTCTACGTCTATAGCAGCATAACTAAGGGATGGTTTCAGGGTCACCTGATCCAGCCCTAACTATAAGCTTTAGCAAAAAGGAAAGTTTTAAGCCTAATTCTTAAAAGTAGAGAGGGTGTCCTGTCTCCCTGATCTGAATTGGGAGCTGGTTCCACAGGAGAGGAGCCTGAAAGCTGAAGGCTCTGCCTCCCATTCTACTCTTACAAACCCCAGGAACCACAAGTAAGCCTGCAGTCTGAGAGCGAAGCGCTCTATTGGGGTGATATGGTACTACGAGGTCCCTAAGATAAGATGGGACCTGATTATTCAAAACCTTATAATTAAGAAGAGAAATTTTAAATTCTATTCTAGAATTAACAGGAAGCCAATGAAGAGAGGCCAATATGGGTGAGATATGCTCTCTCCTTCTAGTCCCCGTCAGTACTCTAGCTGCAGCATTTTGAATTACTGAAGGCTTTTTCGGGAACTTTTATGACAACCTGATAATAATGAATTACAAGAGTCCAGCCTAGAGGAAATAATGCATGAATTAGTTTTTCAGCTCACTCTGAGACAAGACCTTTCTGATTTTAGAGATATTGCGTAAATGCAAAAAAGCAGTCCTACATATTTGTTTAATATGCGCTTTGAATGACATATCCTGATCAAAAATGACTCCAAGATTTCTCACAGTATTACTAGAGGTCAGGGTAATGCCATCCAGAGTAAGGATCTGGTTAGACACCATGTTTCTAAGATTTGTGGGGCCAAGTACAATAACTTCAGTTTTATCTGAGTTTAAAAGCAGGAAATTAGAGGTCATCCATGTCTTTATGTCTGTAAGACAATTCTGCAGTTTAGCTAATTGGTGTGTGTCCTCTGGCTTCATGGATAGATAAAGCTGGGTATCATCTGCGTAACAATGAAAATTTAAGCAATACCGTCTAATAATACTGCCTAAGGGAAGCATGTATAAAGTAAATAAAATTGGTCCTAGCACAGAACCTTGTGGAACTCCATAATTAACTTTAGTCTGTGAAGAAGATTCCCCATTTACATGAACAAATTGTAATCTATTAGACAAATATGATTCAAACCACCGCAGCGCAGTGCCTTTAATACCTATGGCATGCTCTAATCTCTGTAATAAAATTTTATGGTCAACAGTATCAAAAGCAGCACTGAGGTCTAACAGAACAAGCACAGAGATGAGTCCACTGTCCGAGGCCATAAGAAGATCATTTGTAACCTTCACTAATGCTGTTTCTGTACTATGATGAATTCTAAAACCTGACTGAAACTCTTCAAATAGACCATTCCTCTGCAGATGATCAGTTAGCTGTTTTACAACTACCCTTTCAAGAATTTTTGAGAGAAAAGGAAGGTTGGAGATTGGCCTATAATTAGCTAAGATAGCTGGGTCAAGTGATGGCTTTTTAAGTAATGGTTTAATTACTGCCACCTTAAAAGCCTGTGGTACATAGCCAACTAACAAAGATAGATTGATCATATTTAAGATCGAAGCATTAAATAATGGTAGGGCTTCCTTGAGCAGCCTGGTAGGAATGGGGTCTAATAAACATGTTGATGGTTTGGATGAAGTAACTAATGAGAATAACTCAGACAGAACAATCGGAGAGAAAGAGTCTAACCAAATACCGGCATCACTGAAAGCAGCCAAAGATAACGATACGTCTTTGGGATGGTTATGAGTAATTTTTTCTCTAATAGTTAAAATTTTGTTAGCAAAGAAAGTCATGAAGTCATTACTAGTTAAAGTTAATGGAATACTCAGCTCAATAGAGCTCTGACTCTTTGTCAGCCTGGCTACAGTGCTGAAAAGAAACCTGGGGTTGTTCTTATTTTCTTCAATTAGTGATGAGTAGAAAGATGTCCTAGCTTTATGGAGGGCTTTTTTATAGAGCAACAGACTCTTTTTCCAGGCTAAGTGAAGATCTTCTAAATTAGTGAGACGCCATTTCCTCTCCAACTTACGGGTTATCTGCTTTAAGCTACGAGTTTGTGAGTTATACCACGGAGTCAGACACTTCTGATTTAAAGCTCTCTTTTTCAGAGGAGCTACAGCATCCAAAGTTGTCTTCAATGAGGATGTAAAACTATTGACGAGATACTCTATCTCCCTTACAGAGTTTAGGTAGCTACTCTGCACTGTGTTGGTATATGGCATTAGAGAACATAAAGAAGGAATCATATCCTTAAACCTAGTTACAGCGCTTTCTGAAAGACTTCTAGTGTAATGAAACTTATTCCCCACTGCTGGGTAGTCCATCAGAGTAAATGTAAATGTTATTAAGAAATGATCAGACAGAAGGGAGTTTTCAGGGAATACTGTTAAGTCTTCTATTTCCATACCATAAGTCAGAACAAGATCTAAGATATGATTAAAGTGGTGGGTGGACTCATTTACTTTTTGAGCAAAGCCAATAGAGTCTAATAATAGATTAAATGCAGTGTTGCTGTCATTCTCAGCATCTGTGTGGATGTTAAAATCGCCCACTATAATTATCTTATCTGAGCTAAGCACTAAGTCAGACAAAAGGTCTGAAAATTCACAGAGAAACTCACAGTAACGACCAGGTGGACGATAGATAATAACAATAAAACTGGTTTTTGGGACTTCCAATTTGGATGGACAAGACTAAGAGACAAGCTTTCAAATGAATTAAAGCTCTGTCTGGGTTTTGGATTAATTAATAAGCTGGAATGGAAGATTGCTGCTAATCCTCCACCCCGGCCCGTGCTACGAGCATTCTGACAGTTAGTGTGACTCGGGGGTGTTGACTCATTTAAACTAACATATTCATCCTGCTGTAACCAGGTTTCTGTTAGGCAGAATAAATCAATATGTTGATCAATTATTATATCATTTACCAACAGGGACTTAGAAGAGAGAGACCTAATGTTTAATAGACCACATTTAACTGTTTTAGTCTGTGGTGCAGTTGAAGGTGCTATATTATTTTTTCTTTTTGAATTTTTATGCTTAAATAGATTTTTGCTGGTTATTGGTAGTCTGGGAGCAGGCACCGTCTCTACGGGGATGGGGTAATGAGGGGATGGCAGGGGGAGAGAAGCTGCAGAGAGGTGTGTAAGACTACAACTCTGCTTCCTGGTCCCAACCCTGGATAGTCACGGTTTGGAGGATTTAAGAAAATTGGCCAGATTTCTAGAAATGAGAGCTGCTCCATCCAAAGTGGGATGGATGCCGTCTCTCCTAACAAGACCAGGTTTTCCCCAGAAGCTTTGCCAATTATCTATGAAGCCCACCTCATTTTTTGGACACCACTCAGACAGCCAGCAATTCAAGGAGAACATGCGGCTAAACATGTCACTCCCGGTCTGATTGGGGAGGGGCCCAGAGAAAACTACAGAGTCCGACATTGTTTTTGCAAAGTTACACACCGATTTAATGTTAATTTTAGTGACCTCCGATTGGCGTAACCGGGTGTCATTACTGCCGACGTGAATTACAATCTTACCAAATTTACGCTTAGCCTTAGCCAGCAGTTTCAAATTTCCTTCAATGTCGCCTGCTCTGGCCCCCGGAAGACAATTGACTATGGTTGCTGGTGTCGCTAGAGTAACAATAGTAAGGTGATTCTGGCAGCTAGCCTCAAGCTTCATTAACAGACCCAGAAATTCAATGAAGGGAGGCTGAGACCTCTTCTGTTGCTAATAAGATGAATTAAAAGGATAGGGAACATAGTTTCATACAGTGCCAGGATGCTAACCATACGAGAGGGAGAACAGATGCATCTTTAGTCTGGACTTGAATGTCTCTACAGAATCTAACAGTTTAATCTCTGCAGGGAGATCATTCCACAAAGCAGGAGCATGACAAGAGAAGGCTCTGTGACCCGCAGACTTTTTATTAACCTTAGGGATACAAAGTTCCTAAGTCCTGCGCCCTGAGAACACAGAGCCCAGGCCCGTATGTAGGGTGTAATTGGGTCAGTTAGGTAGGGAGGTAGTAGTCTGTGAATAATTTTATAGGTTAATAACAGAACCTTAAAAAAAAAAAAATCAGACCTAACAGAGAAAGGAAGTCAGTGAAGAGAGGCCAAAATCGGTATAATGTGGTCAAACTTTGTGCTTCTTCTCAATATTCTGGCAATTTTATTCTCCAATTTTGAACCAGTGGGGGGCCCTTGATGCTGGACTGCAGTAAACCAGAGAATAGAGCATTGCAGTAGTCCAGTCTAGAAGAGACAAATGGCATGAATCAGGGTCTCAGCATCAGCCATAGACAGGATGGGATGAATCTTTGCTATACTACGAAGGTGAAAGAAAGCAGTCATGGTGGTTTCTCTGATGGGGAGGTCAAAGGACAGCTTGGGATCCAAAGTTCATCCCGAGGTTCCTCACTTTGTCAGTGTGATGTATAATGCGCAAGCCTAGGTTATGTGTTAGCTGCAAACTAATATCGATGTCTCATTGGATGAAGGGACCATCATTCAGTCTTCTCCAATTTTAAAAGTAAGAAATTACTTGATATCCAGCTTTTTACAGAAGCAAGGCAATCCTCTAAAGTCTTGATGTGTATGAGATTATCAGCAGTCATCTGCATGTACAGCTGAGTGTCATCAGCATAGCAATGAAAAGTAATCCCATAATGCCACAAATTGTGGCCAGGGGTGCTATATAAATGGAGGAAAGCAGGGGGCCTAATACGGATCCCTGTGGAACCCTGTATTTCATGGTAACAAGGTTAGAGGTTGCTCAGGAGGAGCTCGGAGTCAAGCCGCTGCTCCTCCACTTCGAAAGGAGTCAGTTGAGGTGGCTCGGGCATCTTTTCCAGATGCCCCCTGGACGCCTTGCTGGAGAGCTGTTCCGGGCACGTCCCATTGGAAGGAGGCCCCGGGGAAGACCCAGGACACGCTGGAGGGACTACATCTCTCGGCTGGCTTGGGAACGCCTTGGGGTTCCCCCGGAGGAGCAAGGCGTTCCCCCGGAGGAGCTGGGGGAGGTGTGTGTGGATCGGGAGGTCTGGGGCGGCTTTGCTTGAGCTGCTGCCCCCGTGACCCGACTCCGGATAAAGCGGAAGAAAATGGATGGATGGAAGGTTAGAGGTAATGTTATTGTATAGGACACAGTGAGAGTGACTAGTTAGGTATGATGCCAATCATGCAAGGACATTCCCAGCAATCCCAAAATGATTCTCCAACCTATCAAGTAAAATACGATGATCCACCATATGAAATGCAGTGCTAATAGTAACAGAACCATAGTGGTGTCCAAACCCATTGCAAGCAGAAGATCATTTACCAATTTAGTGAGAGCTCTTTCCATTGAATGTGTGCTCTAAATGCAGACTGCAGCAGATCAAGGAGATTATTCTCAGTCAAGTGGTCCATAAGCTCCTGTGAACCACTTTTCAAAGATTTTAGAACAAAATGATAATTTTGTTTATTGGCCTATAATTTTTCAGTAGACTGGGGTCTAGGTTAGATTTCTTAGGTATTGGTTTAATCACTGCAGATTTTAAACATTTCAGAACAGATCCTGAAGTTAGTGATAGGTTAATAATTTCCAACACAGTATGCCCAAGAGTCGGCAACAGGTCCTTAAACAGTTTTGTTGGTATAGGGCTGGGCTATTCAACTGGCGGCCCGCAGGTCAGAACCAGCCTGCAGCCCATCTACCCATATATAATAATAAAAACATGATCAGAAGCTGCTACAAAGTGCATTTGTGAATTTACGACACTGTGTGGCGCTTTGCGGCATGTTGAGTCCCTTACGGCACGTCAGCACTGTTTCCAAAACAGACCCTTCGTCACGTGAGGGCATTGCCAGCACTTGAACAGTTGGTGGCGGTAATGTACTGTCTTGGTTTGCAAACCACCAATAAACTCGAACAAAGAAGAAGAGAACATGGCGTATTCAAAGGAGAAGAGATGTAAAGTTGACAGCAAAAACAGAAGATTTAATAATGACTGGACTGATGAATATGTGCAAATAGAAAATGCCGAAGGCAATCCTATGTGCCTGCTGCTCGATGAATAAGGAATATTCACTTCATTATGACTCACTCCCGTTTCGACGATACATATCCACTGGGTTTTGATGCTTGTCAAAAAAAAAAAAAAAATGGACCTAATCCAAACTACAAGCAAAGCACAGCAATCTTCTCCCATTGCTGTGGCTCCAACAGAAGACAACGGCAGCATCCATGTGTGTTGCGTGGGTTCTTGCTAAAGAGAAAATGCAATTCACTGACTCCGAAACAGTGAAAGAATGCATACTAGCTGCCGTTGACGAGGTGATAGCGGACAATAAGCTGAAACAGCAGGTAATGTCTTCAATCAAGTCAATCCCTCTGTCAGATACAACCGCTGCAAGAAGAGCGGACGTTTTAGCCACAGATGTTTTCTAGACTTTTCTCAGTTGTTTCAAGGAGGATCTATTGGGCCTAATTCCACTGGAAGGACAAACAGGCAAAAAAAAATTCCAAAATATTATTGCTTTATTTTTTTAAAGACAACGGACTGGACTTGGAGCGTGTTAACCTGCTGGTTACTGATGGAGCTCCCTTAATGGCAAGAAGGATCAAAGGACTGTTTGCACCAAACTTGCAGTCTGTCCACTGCCTCGTTTACCAGAAGGTACTCTGCTCACAGCTGAGTGGTGAGTTGAAAAGTACCATGGACTCTGTGATTGCTGCAGTGAACCTTATCAGAGCAACACCCAGTCTTCAACACAGGCTCGCAGATGACTTGCTGATATGTCAGCTGAGCACTCTGACCTACTTTTACACAACGTCAGGTGGTTAAGCCAGGGCAGTGCACTTCAGAGTATGTGAACTAAGGGAGGAAATTACTACCTTTCTACGTGAAATGCAAGCACAAGAAGGCTGAAACATTTCTGACAAAAATGCTGGATGAGAAATTTGTCTCAGAAATGTGCTTTTTAAGTGATATCATGTATCATTTGAATGGTCTTAATCTGAATCTTCAGGGATAAAACAGTGGCTGATGTGGTTGAAAAGGTGACTGCTTTTATAAATAAACTAGACATTTTCACGTGAGCTTAATGACAGGCTGCTGCACTTTCCCACACTTCATTAAATCAATGCCAGTGACACAAACGTTATGCCAGATTTTCTAGATAAGATGAGGCACAACTTTGCACTGAGATTTAATGATTTTGGCATCCCAAAAGAGCTGCTGCATGTAGTGAGAGACCCATTTACCAACACAACACACACTTTACCCCAAGCAGGAGACGTCCTCAGGCTACATGAGACTGATGAAGGGCCCATGCAGCTGGAGATTGTTGACATGCAGCCATCATGTGAACTGAAAGGTGCTTTTAAGAAACAGGGCTGTGCAGAGTTTTGGACCAGGTGTGTTGTTGCAGAGAAATTCCCCAAAATGAAAAGGTTGGCTTTGTGTGTGTTAACATTGTTTGGTTCAACATATACCTGCAAATCCGGTTTCTGTCACATGAATGCCATAAAAACAGACAGTCGTGCCTCTTTGACTGAGCGTCTGCATCGTTTGCGGATCGTCCTCACTCCATACAAGGCTAATTTTTCTGCCTGAGCTCAGTCAAAATAAAATGCAATTTCGCTCACTAATAGCAAAAAAGACACGTACAGGAGTAAGAAGGCTGGTTGTTTCCCATCGCTCTTACTTTGTCCTTTTATCTCTTTTATCACACACTAACAACACAAAGCTTTTTTTTTTTTTGCACCAAGTACAAAAATGGCCATTTTTGTTTTTAGTTTTGAACTGAGAAAGCAGATTCTTGTAAATGCCAGCAATGACATGTATAGTTATTTAAACCAGAAGTTGGTTAGGGTTCATTTTTGTTGCACATAAAACAGCCAGCAGCTGCTATTGTTTTTGTTGTTGTTTTTGGTTTTTTCCTTATCAGAAACTGTTTATTTACTTTTTTCACTAACAACAGCATTTGGGGTTACTGTCATGCTGTTGACCCAAAGGTTGATTATGTATCTTCTCTTTTTTTCACATTCAGCCAGAAGTAGTTATTGTTTTGTTGTTAAGCCAGAAGATAGGTTTTGTTTACTTTTTACTTGCATTAAAAACAGTTGTTCCTGTTGTGACTGTGATGTTATTATACCAGAGGCTGCTAATGTTGGTTGAAACCTGCACTTAAAGTGTGACTTTGGATGTTCTGTTAAATAAAAATGGAAAAAGAAATGTAGTGGCATTTGTCTTAATTGTCCATCCGAGAGTAATAGTACAGGTCAGGAGAATGTCCGGCCCACAGATCATAGCATTTTGACAAATTTGGCACCCGGAAAAATATAGTTGAGTAGTCCTGGTATAGGGTCAAAAAGAAAGGTTGTGCATTTAGCAAAAGTTACAAGTTTCGTCAGCACGCCCATTGAAATAATATCAAGTTCAGTAAATCTAGGTGATGTTTCAGTAATCACACCCACATCAATAACAGGCTGCACTGGTGGGACTAAGGCATGCTGGGATATATTTAAGCTAATATCGTCTATTTTCTTTTCGAAGTAATCTAAGAAATCTGGGGCCGTAAATAGAGAGCGACTTGCAGGTGGTTGTCTGTGCCCACCGTGTCGAAGAGGAACTTTGAATTTTGCTTGTCTTTGTCAGAGTAGTGGGCCCACATTTGTAGCCAACAGTGTGTTTTTGTAGTCCAGAATAGCATCATGACATGCGAGGTGGAATCATTCTAATTTTGAATACACCATTTTCATTCTAGGCACCTAGACTTGTGCTTGAGGCAGCATAAATGATTGAACCAAGGCAAATATGCTTTTTGGGATGGGGGGGGCATGGTTTTAATGTAGGTGAGGCAATCATGTCCAATATACTCATGAGTGCTGAGTTTAACCCAGTTGTGTCCAAAGACACCAGCAGATGGTTTCACTGATTAACATCAGTTTGTGCAGATGGAATGAGTCTGTCAGTGAAATCACCTGCTGGTGTCACTGGTTGCAGAGAAAACCCGCACCCTCTCAGCCCTTTCTGGAATGTCATTGGACACCACTGGTTAAACCTCTCTGCAAGACTATCTACTTAATGATCATGTTCCAAAAGTGACCCCCTAAGAGGAGTTGCAGGACTTGGCTGAGGATAGGGAAGCGTGGGTTGAGCTGATTACTCTGCTGCCACCGTGGCCCACAGCTGGATAAGTGGAAGAAAATGAATGAATGAATGAAGTTATGGACACAACACCAACGGGAGTCAAACTGTCTGTTGACAAATACTTGTCATCTCACAACACCTAGAAACTGTTCATACAGACGATTTCAGTTTAAATGTAAATATTTGAATTCATTCACTGTTTCTTTAACCTTATCAAAGTGAGTTAAAACGGGTTGTATTCCACCAGTGTAGAATCATTCCCGCTGATGTTGTTAGACTGCATTTCTGCATGGCTGAGAATCATTCATTTCTTCTCAAACCGCTCAATGTTAAGTCACATGCTACAATAGGCTATTAAAATGGTTTCCACAAAAGGTCACATCACAGAAGCTTGAGGTAGAGCAATAAATAGTTGAACGAGAACTAATTTAAAATAAGATAGGACTGCAAGCAGTCATATACGGGCCCTCCTGTACGCGCAACTGCCTCCCTGGGCCAGCGCGTCCCCTTGTGACCAGATGTGGGCAGGTTCGTAGAGGCCGACCCTCATCACACAGTTAAAGTTTCAAGCAAATCAGACAATGCATGGAGTTATGACATGTTCGTGGGTCATCCACTAGGGGGCACTCAGAGCATAAACGGGGTAGGTGTGTACAAGCAGACACTCATCATCACACAGTTCAAGTTTCAGACAAATCAGACAGTGCATGAAGAGGTTATCACCAGTGATGCCGGTAACGCCTTACTCTAATCTAACCACTTTTTTTAGTAACGAGTAATCTAACGCGTTAATCTTTCCAAATCAGTAATCAGATTAAAGTTACTTCTCCAAGTCACTGTGCGTTACTATTATTTTTGCATTGTGGGTCGATAGCAGCATTAAACTTGGTCCGTGGGCAGGAGGTCGGGGTTCAACTGAACTACACACTTTAAGCGAGCTGTGAGCTCTTCATCTGTGGTTTTCTACAGCAGCTACGACTCGTCCTCACCTCTTATAGCGCAGTGACAACAGCACACCTGCACTGTCTGAGCTTTACAAAGACATTTTTATGCTTTTTTTGCCTTTATTTAGAATTCTGAGCTGAGCCGCTCCGTCTGCTGCTAAAAACATCCTCCGCGACGTGTCGACAGCTAACACTATTTTCCACTCAAATGCACCTAAACTCTCTGAGGACCACATGATGTGAAAACGCAATATAACTTTCTTACCTGTAAATCTGGTCATGTTTTCTGCATAAATATGTTATCCATTCTTTGTGCTCAGACGCCAAAGCAGGGGCAAATCCAGATTGAATGGGGGCGTGGGGCAGGGATGTGCCCCCCCCCCACAACACCCCTAGATTAAAGGTCCAGTTTTGAAGCCTTTTTTGTTTACTACAACTACTAATACTACTTATAATAATAATTTGGACAAGTAAAATGTTTAGAGAGAATTTAAATGTTAGAAAAATGTTAGAAAGAATTCAATAGTTACATTTATAAACAATGTAGGTTAGAAATGGCAAGTTTTACTGTTACAGTGCTGTCAACAGTTAAATATGAGGTCAAGAAAGATGTCTTTATTTTACTTTTTATAAAACAAGTATTTATTTTCATTGAAGTCAAGAAAGGGTGACTATAAAGTGAGTTTTGGCAAAACAGGTATTGTCATGTTGAGGTGGCAGAGGGTTGTTGTCAGCTGGGGAAAGTAACTAAAAAAGTAACTAGTAATCTAACTTAGTTACTTTTCCAATTGAGTAATCAGTAAAGTAACTAAGTTACTTTTTCAAGGAGTAATCAGTAATTGGATTACTTTTTCAAAGTAACTGTGGCAACACTGGTTATCACAAATTGATGGTTCATCCACTATACAAAACTTAGTTCCTGTGAGAGACTTGGCATTTTTCTTATATTTTATCTGCCCTTTGACAACTTGCATTTACATTATATATTGCTGCATATTCTATATTTTTTTTAATATATTTTTGTACTTATTGAAGGTTCACTTGGCTAAACAAAGCAGTTGTAGATCAACAGACACATTAATGCTCATGTATAATTCTGTTCTGTGAAATTATCAATATTATTATTTTTGTCAGTGTACATGACAACAAAAAGAGTTTCCAGCTGCTGGAATATTATAGTAAAAATTGAATAACACTCTTACAGGCACACAAAAAAGGTCAGATTCAAGTTAATGACATTAGTGATCATCTACCAGTTTTCATCGTTTATAATAGAAACCATCGGCGGAATCAGCCAGAGGACAAAATAAAATACAGGCGAGTGCGGACAGAGGAAAACATGAACACACTAAAGAAGGATTTACAGGAGCAAAACTGGGAAAAGGTATACAGTGAAAGTGATGTTGATAGTGCATATGAAACTTTTTTACAAATATTTACATCATTATATGATAAAAATTGTCCAATTAAACAAGACTACAGAAAACAAAAAATCCAAGCTCGACCATGGATGACGAAAGGGTTACGAAATGCATGTAATAAGAAAAATACACTGTATAGAGAATTCATAAAACTAAAGAGGCAGAAAATAGATATAAGAAATACAAAAATAGATTAATATTATACGGGTATGTAGGAAGGAATATTATAGTAACATATTATATAATAAAAACAATATTAAAGGAATATGGGATATATTAAATAGCATTATCAAAAATGGTAATAAAAACAGAGTTACCCTCAGTATTTCATTGATAATAATGTCAAGAAGGAAAATAAGGATGAGGTAGTCAACGGTTTTAATAATTTTTTTGTAAATATTGGACCAAGCTTGGCAGAAAAAATTCCCGATTCCCAACCTGAGGATTGGGATAATAATCTCATAGAAAGAAATCCCTGTTCAATGTTCCTCACAGCAGTGGATGGAAATGAAATTATAGACATTGTGAATAATTGTAAATATAAAACATCTACCGATTTAAATGAAATTGATATGGTGGTGGTAAAACAGGTCATTGAATGGATTGTAGAACCATTAACATACATCTGTAACTTATCATTTCAAACCGGTAAATTTCCCAATCAAATGAAAATAGCTAAGGTTGTGCCGCTGTATAAGACTGGGGATAGACACCACTTCACAAATTATAGACCTGTTTCTTTGCTTCCACAATTTTCCAAATTATTAGAAAAGTTATTCAATAATAGATTAGACAGATTCATAAATAAACATAAATTACTTACTGATAGTCAATATGGATTCAGAGCACATAGTTCAACATCACTTGCATTAATAGAATCAGTTGAGGAGATTACAAACGCCATAGACCACAAAATACATTCAGTTGGAATATTTATAGACCTTAAAAAGGCTTTTGATACAATCAATCATGACATATTAATCAATAAACTTGAACAGTATGGGATTAGGGGGTTGGTGTTGCACTGGGTGAGAAGCTACTTAAGTAACAGAAAACAGTTTGTGAAGTTGGGGGAATATACATCATCATGCTTGGACAATGCTTGTGGCGTCCCACAGGGGTCAGTATTGGGTCCAAAACTGTTTCTAATTTATATAAATGATATTGTCAATGTTTCCAAAATATTAAAATTAGTATTATTTGCAGATGACACAAGCATTTTTTGTTCAGGGGGGGATTTGCAGGAGTTACTGAGGAGGATCAGTATAGAAATGGGAAAATTGAAAATATGGTTTGACAGAAACAAATTATCATTAAACTTAAGTAAAACAAAATACATGTTATTTGGCTATTGTAATACAGACATACAGGTTCAGTTACAAATCGAGGGGGTAGATATTGAAAGGGTACATGAAAATAAGTTTCTGGGGGTGATAATAGATGATAAGATAAACTGGAAGACTCATAAAACATATACAAAGTAAACTGTCAAGAAGCATTTCAGTTCTAAACAAAGCGAAACATATTCTGGACCACAACTCACTCCGCATTCTTTACTGCTCACTGGTTTTACCATATTTACAGTACTGTGCGGAGGTATGGGGTAATACTTATAAAGGTACAACACAATCACTATCAGTAATGCAGAAAAGAGCTATAAGAATTACTCATAATACTGGCTATAGAGATCATACAAATCCACTATTTTTACAATCCAAATTCTTAAAATTCACAGACTTGGTTCATTTTCAAACAGTACAAATTGTGTATAAAGCAATAAACAATTTACTTCCAGCAAATATTAAAAATATGTTTTTTAACAGATCAGGGGATTACAGTCTGAGGGGGAAATTTAATTTAAAGCATCAGTGGGCACGAACAACATTAAAAGGTTTCTGTATTTCTGTCTGTGGGGTGAGGATGTGGAACAGATTGGGAGTGGGGCTCAAGCAATGTCCAAGCATGAACCAGTTCAAACAGCGGTACAAAAATATGGTTTTTTCTAGGTATAGGGAGGAGGAAGGGTAATGAGGGTTAGGGTGTTTTTGTTTTTTGCTTCGGCTTGTAATATATAGTATTTTGTATGTAAGTAGGTATGTGTAGGTGTATATTTATGTTTGTGTATATATGTATATGTGTATATATGTTGATGTGTGTATGTATATATATATATATATTGATATCGGTTTAGGTGTGTAGGAATCTATGTGTATATGTGGCAAAGGGTATTACTGGTTGTGGGGAAGAAGGGGTAGGGATAAATAAGCTGATGCTTCACCCTACCCCTTTTCGGACATGTTGGGTACACAGTAGGAACTTTTTTGTTGTTGTCTTTACTGATCTATCTTGTAATTGTTGTTGTATCAAATGTTCGAAATAAACAGTTTTCATTCATTCATTCAAGTCACTTCATCTGGTAATGTGAACGCAGCTCCACGAGTGGGCAGTTTGTCCTCTCCTTTGAGATTCAAACCCGTTCTTACACCCTGTCTGTCCTCTTTCAAATGCCTTTTATTTCATAAACTAGCTGCCTGTTGTGGGCTGGGGTGTTTGGCTGGCTTGGTTTTTGTTTTCTGTTTCTCCCACCAGGTGGTATGCATTCAGGACTGAGTGGCTCAGCATTAGGACCTCACCCTGAACACCTGAGGCTTGTTATCACGTGCAGGTCATCAGGACTCACAGCTGTGGTGTATTTTGTCTTGATCAGAGATTGCTGCATTTAAACCTTGAATGCACAGTGTGTGATTGCCAGAGACTCGACCTTGTGAGCAGACGTGTGAGATCGACGTCAGGAGAACAATCTCACCATCACGGACGCAGAGACCGCTCCAGGTTTGATGCCACAGTCTGTGAAGGAGGATTGGGTGAGGTCTCACGCTCTTCAGCACACTTCCTGAGGTAATTTGGTTTTGGTGACTTTTATGAAGTAATGACAGTGGATTTGGTGTCCCTCACACCTTGTGTTAGTGAGCTGTCATGTTATGCTAATTGTCTAATCAGCTTCTGCTGCAGTGGAGATTTGAACTGAGTTGTTCCGTGCCTGCAGGGTAAGAAGCTGATGTATAGATTTAAGCCAGGAAGTGTTTGCTGATTGCGTGCACCTTTGAGTTGTGTCTCTCTGTGTGGAGTTGGACTCACCTCATGTTTTCTTTCTTCACAGACTTGGTTTGTCGCGGCCACCTGGGGGGTGTCGGCGGGGTCCCTGGGTCCGAACTGCTGTGGCTCCGGACCATTTGCGCTGTTGAGAGCGCGCCGTGTTTCCACCTCACCAGACCGCTGACTTTTTGGTTGTTTAGCACTGCACATTGTTATGTTTATTAAATTCTGTTATCTTTTGAACCGTGCTCTGTTTATTTTATGCTGGGTCCTTTCAAACGCTGGGTCGGTGCTCCGACCGCGTCCGAAACATAACAGTAAAAACCAAGCCAGCCAAACACCCCAGCCCACAACAGTACCCCACCCTCACGGGAAGCCTCCCGGCGACCACACGGACCTGGGCCAGAAAAAACAAAGCCCCCCTCCAGGGACCATGGCTGGAATGTTGGCTGGGAACAAAAAACACCTCCTGCAGCTTCAGTTTCGGCTCCTTGTGCTGATGATCCAGCTGGGAAAGGCCCGTCTCCACGAGCTGTGCGTTACTGTGCTCTGACGACAGCTCCATCATCAGCTGCTCCACCTGCAATGTTAATTTCTTCATGCAGTCATTGATCATCTCAATGTTGAGCTTCTCCAGCTCTTCCTTCAGCTGGATAACGCACGCTTCCAGCCGCCTCTTCTCTGTCAACAGGGAACTCCGTGCCGAGACCATCACTCATGCTGGAGCTCATCCTTTCCCACCCTGAGCCTGTCTGCAGCAGACTGCTCCGCAGCTGACACTCCAGTGCAGAGACATCCCTTGTTGACTTTAATGGTCTTGCCCTCTGTTTCATTTAGCAAACCTGTTAGTCTCCACCTTTGCGTTCATTCCTGTCGACTCTTGCTTTAGTTGTTCACTTTGCATAGTTTTGGCCAGGAGTTCTTGAACCTGTGCACTCAGCCTTCTTCCGACTGTGTGTTAAAGTCTGCTTAGTCATAAAACAAAAAAAAGACAAACACAAACAACCATACCAACCCCCCCTCCCCAGAGGACCGTCCCATCAAACCCCGGGAAGAGGAGAAAAGAAAAAAACACAACCCAAACTTAAGCTTGCAAACAAAAAAAAACGCTAACATCCCCCCCCCCCCCCCCCCGGACGACATGTAGGGACCAACACCCCCCAGAGGACATCCCGCCAGCTCCAGGAGTAATAACCACAGCCGAGGTCCCTCTGGGATCCAAAGTCACCCACGGGGACTCCCAGCGCCTCCCAGAGGACCGTTCCATCAAACCCCAGGAGACGCCCCCCCTCATGACTAACAGACCCAGCCCCGGCCGTCTACGACTAGATGGACCCACCGCCCTTTCCCCCCCAGAGGACACCACAGTCTCACCCTGAGGGCGGAAAAAAAAAAAACATACAAACAAAACAACCCCACCCCCTCAGCGCAGTGGAAACTGGAAGTACGTCCAGTGTCACCAACCACGACTATACCCCAAAAGTCAACCGGGAGGAGTGGAACAGCGGTACTGGTGTACGGCACAAGACAGCGCCACCCCTCCGACTTTTAAACCAGCCACCAGCTGCGGGTATACTCCACTGCCCCAAACCTCACCTACGCCGATGGCATACGGCTCAAAGGCGCGCTGAAACCGGAGGTGGAACAGGGAATCAACAAAAAAAACACCCCGAACCCCCCCCCTCCCGGATGCAGAGGTCACCTGGGAAACGCCCAGCACAACCAAACTGCACCACCCCAGCAACGCCGACAACCTACGGCTCACACGGCTGGGGCCAAAGGAGAAGACAGGGAAGTAAAAAAAAAAAAAAAAAAAAAAATCCCCCCCCCCCCCCCCCCCCCGTGTGCAGAGGTTACCTGGGAAACGCCCAGCATAACCAAACTGCACCACTCCAGCAACGCCGACAACGTACGGCTCACACGGCTGGAGCCAGAGCAGAAGAGAGGGAACAAAAAAAAAAAAAAAAAAAAAAAAAAAAAAAAAAAAAAAAAAAAAAAAAAAAAAAAGGAACAACCCAATTACCCCCCCATCACCCCCCAGAGGACTGTCCCATCAAACCCTGGGAGGAGAAACCAAAAGAAATAAAAAAGAAAGACTAAGACTAACATAAAGTCACCTGGGTCAAACTATGCTCCAGACAGCCTGCATTTTCAACTCCACCAGACCACAGACAGTGCTTTAAAACCCACAAAAACAACAAATTAACCCCTGATAAAAACACCTCATACTAAAACAAGAAACAGATAATAGACCAATAAAAAAAAAAAAAACTAACATTGGCCTACATCATCAAGTGCAAAGAATGGAAAAACATTGTGTTTTCCATCCTTTGAACCTGGACGGTAATGTGATTCTGTCACCAACAGAGGGAGCCAAAGTGCCAAATAAAAAAATCCCCGTGGTAACAGTAAAAAATTCACACTGCTGTAAATGACAGCAGGTTATAACAAACAGCTTAAAGTGCAAACTAAAAACCACCGGGGCTGCTACAACAGGCGTCGGAGCCAGCTGCATGGGAGGAGACGGGGCTACAGCCGTAACAGCGGGGTGTGACATGACCCAAGCTGTAAACTCCACCATGCGCGCACCAACGCGCACAACCCGGGCGGAGAGCACCCGCAACTGATCCCGGATCAACTCCAACATCTACTGCAGCCTTCCCGGCAAAAATACCGTCTCTGCTTCCGCTGGTCCATTGTTAAATGGCCAGAGACTACTGTTATGTTTCGGACGCGGTCGGAGAACCGACCCAGCGTTTGAAAGGACCCAGCATAAAATAAGCAGAGCACGGTTCAAAAGATAACAGAATTTAATAAACATAACAATGTGCAGTGCTAAACAACCAAAAAGTCCGCGGTCTGGTGAGGTGGAAACACGGCTCGCTCTCAACAGCGCAAACGGTCCGGAGCCACAGCAGGTTGGACCCAGGGACCCCGCCGACACCCCCCAGGTGGCCGCGACAAACCAAGCCTGTGAAGAAAGAAAACATGAGGTGAGTCCAACTCCACACAGAGAGACACAACTCAAAGGTGCACGCAATCAGCAAACACTTCCTGGCTTAAATCTATACATCAGCTTCTTACCCTGCAGGCACGGAACAACTCAGTTCAAATCTCCACTGCAGCAGAAGCTGATTAGACAATTAGCATAACGTGACAGCTCACTAACACAAGGTGTGAGGGACACCAAATCCACTGTCATTACTTCATAAAAGTCACCAAAACCAAATTACCTCAGGAAGTGTGCTGAAGAGCGTGAGACCTCACCCAATCCTCCTTCACTGACTGTGGCGTCAAACCTGGAGTGGTCTCTGCGTCCGTAATGGTGAGATTGTTCTCCTGACGTCGATCTCACACGTCTGCTCACAAGGTCGAGTCTCTGGCAATCACACACAGTGCATTCAAGGTTTAAATGCAGCAATCTCTGATCAAGACAAAATACACCACAGCTGTGAGTCCTGATGACCTGCACGTAATAACAAGCCTCAGGTGTTCAGGGTGAGGTCCTAATGCTCAGCCACTCAGTCCTGAATGCATACCACCTGGTGGGAGAAACAGAAAACAAAAACCAAGCCAGCCAAACACCCCAGCCCACAACAGGCAGCTAGTTTATGAAATAAAAGGCATTTGAAAGAGGACAGACAGGGTGTAAGAACGGGTTTGAATCTCAACGGAGAGGACAAACTGCCCACTCGTGGAGCTGCGTTCACATTACCAGATGAAGTGACTTGAATCTGACCTTTTTTGTGTGCCTGTAAGTGTGTGTGTTATTCAATTTTTACTATAATATTCCAGCAGCTGGAAACTCTTTTCGTTGTCATGTACACTGACAAAAATAATAATATTGATAATTTCACAGAACAGAATTATACATGAGCATTAAGGTGTCTAACTGTTGATCTACAACAGCTTTGTTTAGCCAAGTGAACCTTGATAAGTACAAAAATAGAAAAAAAAATATAGAATATGCAGCAATATATAATGTAAATGCAAGTTGTCAAAGGGCAGATAAAATATAAGAAAAATGCCAAGTCTCTCACAGGAACTAAGTTTTGTATAGTGGATGAACCATCAATTTGTGATAACCAGTGTTGCCACAGTTACTTTGAAAAAGTAATCCAATTACTGATTACTCCTTGAAAAAGTAACTTAGTTACTTTACTGATTACTCAATTGGAAAAGTAACTAAGTTAGATTACTAGTTACTTTTTTAGTTACTTTCCCCAGCTGACAACAACAACCCTCTGCCACCTCAACATGACAATGATACCTGTTTTGCCAAAACTCACTTTATAGTCACCCTTTCTTGACTTCAATGAAAATAAATACTTGTTTTATAAAAAGTAAAATAAAGACGTCTTTCTTGACCTCATATTTAACTGTTGACAGCACTGTAACAGTAAAACTTGCCATTTCTAACCTACATTGTTTATAAATGTAATTATTGAATTCTTTCTAACATTTTTCTAACATTTAAATTCTCTCTAAACATTTTACTTGTCCAAATTATTATTATAAGTAGTATTAGTAGTTGTAGTAAACAAAAAAGGCTTCAAAACTGGACCTTTAATCTAGGGGTGTTGTAGGGGGGGCACATCCCTGCCCCACGCCCCCATTCAATCTGGATTTGCCCCTGCTTTGGCGTCTGAGCACAAAGAATGGATAACATATTTATGCAGAAAACATGACCAGATTTACAGGTAAGAAAGTTATATTGCGTTTTCACATCATGTGGTCCTCAGAGAGTTTAGGTGCATTTGAGTGGAAAATAGTGTTAGCTGTCGACACGTCGCGGAGGATGTTTTTAGCAGCAGACGGAGCGGCTCAGCTCAGAATTCTAAATAAAGGCAAAAAAAGCATAAAAATGTCTTTGTAAAGCTCAGACAGTGCAGGTGTGCTGTTGTCACTGCGCTTTAAGAGGTGAGGAAGAGTCGTAGCTGCTGTAGAAAACCGCAGATGAAGAGCTCACAGCTCGCTTAAAGTGTGTAGTTCAGTTGAACCCCGACCTCCTGCCCACGGACCAAGTTTAATGCTGCTATCGACCCACAATGCAAAAATAATAGTAACGCACAGTGACTTGGAGAAGTAACTTTAATCTGATTACTGATTTGGAAAGATTAACGCGTTAGATTACTCGTTACTAAAAAAAGTGGTTAGATTAGAGTAACGCGTTACCGGCATCACTGGTGATAACCTCTTCATGCACTGTCTGATTTGTCTGAAACTTGAACTGTGTGATGAGTGTCTGCTTGTACACACGTACCCTGTTTATGCTCTGAGTGCCCCCTAGTGGATGACCCACGAACATGTCATAACTCCTTCATGCATTGTCTGATTTGCTTGAAACTTTAACTGTGTGATGAGGGTCGGCCTCTACGAACCTGCCCACATCTGGTCACAAGGGGACGCGCTGGCCCAGGGAGGCAGTTGCGCGTACAGGAGGGCCCGTATATGACTGCTTGCAGTCCTAGCTTATTTTAAATTAGTTCTCGTTCAACTATTTATTGCTCTACCTCAAGCTTCTGTGATGTGACCTTTTGTGGAAACCATTTTAATAGCCTATTGTAGCATGTGACTTAACATTGAGCGGTTTGAGAAGAAATGAATGATTCTCAGCCATGCAGAAACGCAGTCTAACAACATCAGCGGGAATGATTCTACACTGGTGGAATACAACCCGTTTTAACTCACTTTGATAAGGTTAAAGAAACAGTGAATGAATTCAAATATTTACATTTAAACTGAAATCGTCTGTATGAACAGTTTCTAGGTGTTGTGAGATGACAAGTATTTGTCGACAGACAGTTTGACTCCCGTTGGTGTTGTGTCCATAACTTCATTCATTCATTCATTTTCTTCCGCTTATCCGGCTGTGGGCCACGGTGGCAGCAGAGTAATCAGCTCAACCCACGCGTTCACTTTGGAAATGATCTGGTCGTTTGAGCCTGTCGATCGCCGCTCGATGCGCAGCGCGCCATCCGCCACTGTGGGCCGTCTTTAATCCAGTTGTAATTGTCCTTAATCTGTGTGATCCCCATAAGATCTTCACCGAAAGCCATCTGAATTTTCCAAATGGTTTCCACTTGGCTGTCTCTCACACTTTCTGAAAACATTTTGATGAAGCAAAGCGGCAGTCGATCAGCCTGCATTCTGGATCATCTGTAAGGGCTTCACTGTGCAAGCCGGGAGGCTGTTACAAAGCCGTTACATTATCCAAGATAACATGGCCTGAATTTGGAGTTGAGTGACATATTGAGTTTGGTCTGGCCTGACGAGCTCAGTGTCTGTCACCTCCAGTTTGTAAATTAATCAGATTACCACTTACTTACATACATACATCTTCAACTGCTTATCCTTGGTCGGGTCATGGGGGCATCAGCTCCAGCAGGGGACCCCAAACTTCCCTTTCCCAGGCCACATTGACCACCTCTGATTGGGGGATCCCAAGGCGTTCCCAGACCAGTGTTGAGATATAATCTCTCCACCTAGTCCTGGATCTTTTCCGGGGTCTCCTCACAGATGGACATGCCTGCAACACTTCCCTGAGGAGGCACCCAGGGGGCATCCTTACCAGATGCCCAAACCACCTCAGCTGGGTCCTCTTAATGTGAAGGAGCAGCGGCTCTGCTCTGAGCTCATCACGAATGACCAAGCTTTTCATCTTGTCTTTAAGGGAGACGCCAACCACCCTCGTGATGAAACCCATTTTGGTTGCTTGTAACCACGATCTTGTTCTTTCGGCCATGACCCAACCCTCATGACCATAGGTGAGAGTAGAAATGAAGACTGGCCAGTAAATCAAGAGCTTTACCTTTTGGCTCAGCTCCCTTTCCATCACAACAATACATGAGAGAAAATGCAATACTGCCCTTGCTGCATTGAATCTACGGCCAATCTCACGCTCCATTGACCCCCTCACTTGTGAACAAGACCCCGAGGTACTTGAACCTCTTCACTTGGGGCAAGATGTCACTCCCTACTCGAAGTAGGCAATCCATTGGTTTCCTGCTGAGAACCATGGCCTCAGATTTAGAGGTGCTGATCCTCATGATAGCCGCTTCACCCTCGAACTGACTCAGTGAGTGTTGGAGGTCACAGGCTGATGAAGTCAATAGGACATAATCTGCAAAATGCAGTAATGAGACCCTGAGCCCACCAAACTGAGGACCCTCCTCCCCCAGACTATGCCTCTATATAATGTCCATAAATATCACAAACAGGATTGGTGACAGGGCACAGCCCTGGCGGAGGCCAACCCCCGCCGGAAACAAGTCCGAATTACTGCGGAAAACCCAAACACAGCTCTCATTTTGTGAGTACAGAGATTGAATGGCCCTGAGAACTGACTCCCTTACTCCATATTGCCGCAGCACCTCACAGAGTATCTCCCAGGGTACCCGATCATACGCCTTCTGCAAGTCCATAAAACACATGTAGACTGGATGGCCATACCCAGGCCCCCTCCAAGATCCTTGTGAGAGTGAAGAGCTGGTCAGTTGTTCCACCACTTATTTGAATTGTCTATTGTTGTGTATTGTCTAATCTCTGTCTATTGTTTAACATCTATGTAAATTATTCTCAATCAGAACAGTTATTAGCAGATACTTAGCTAGTGTTAGTGATAGCCCAAAGAAGACTGAAAAACCACCAAAAATATTTTGAATAATAAGTCCTCTATAGTCCCTGAGGCCTGTTGTGCTTATCTCCGGATTCCATAGTGTGAAGCAGATGAGAGTCTACGACTCCCACTGGACAGGATGCCGAAGCACGTTAGTTCCCCACCCAAAGCCAGTACCCATTTACAGCTGGGTGAACTGAGACATTGCTGATGAAGTGCCTTCTGCAAGAACACAGGGAGGCAGCATTAGTGGAATTTGAACCCAGGCCTACATTTTGGCAGGCCAGTTCATTATCCACTAAGCGTTTTGCTCTACTAGTAGTCAGTTCTTGTCCATGGCCTGCAGACCTCTGATAAATCACTGGAAGATGATTCATGTCACTCCAAACCCTTCCATGGTGTGTTGTGACAGTTTGCTTCTTTTGTCTACTTGCTTTACTTATTGCTGTCCACAGGAGATGTGCACACTGATTCCCAATGACCAGCTGCATCTGAAGGCCAGGAGGGACAGGAGAGACCAGCTCCTCATGGCCGTTGCCAAGCTGAAGCAGCAGCAGTGAGGTCATCGTGCAGCGCCATCATCAGGAACAACTCAAATTATGATCAGAAATCATTTGGTTATGAAACCTTCTTCATGATCCTCCACTGGCCAGTCCTCAGCCATGATTCCTGAAGAATAACACATTTTAGACTTGGCCCATGATTGGATTAGATTTAGTTGATGATCCAACCCAGATTTTCTTGTTATCTTACAAAATGCACTGAAATTGTTACCAGTATTAGATTGATGCCTTACATTGTTTCTTGTTCATGAAGTGTAAAACAAAATATGAAGATGAAAGCACGAATAAAATTCAGTCACATGTGGTAACTTGAGGTACTTTGAAGGTTTCAAGCTCAATAATTTGTGTATTGTTAAGATAGATCTTTGGATACAAAGTGATTTTTCTTAAACTTAAGGGTTTGTATTCATGAAGTGAATCAGTTGTGGCAGATTGTGAACATCATGTACCATAACGGTGTGGAAAAAAAAAAGGATCTGCCAATGTCCTGCCTGGAACTGTGCTGAATACCCACCCTAAAAATAATTTGGCTAGACATGGACATGGACAACATATATCATGAGACTGATGACATGATTTAAGAGTAAATCTGGGATTGATGATTGATTATTGTGTGATTCGTGGTTAAGTGCATCTGTTTCCAGTGCAGAAGGTTCAAACGCACCTCTGCCCATTCTCCATGTAATATGGCATGTCAGGAAGGGCATCTGGTGTAAAAGCTTGTGCCAAATCAACATGCAGATCCACCTTGGATATTTCAGGGTTTTAAAAATTAAACGGACCAAACAAAATCTCCTGCCCATCACATGAAACTGTACATTATTGAGATTTGTTGTCCTCATCATCATCAGCTTCCCACGGTGGAACACCATGCTATTAGCTCGTAGCTTAAGTAGCGATCTCAGCTGTTTCTGCATTTTTGGTGTTATGTGTCAAAATATTTATTTCACGCAAATATCTTTCAGTGCATGTCTGTGCCATAAATGTCTATATATCAAAACAAACATACTTATGAAACTTTTGTGCTGTGTGATTGTGCTGAAACTGCCCAGCTTCTGTGTTGGGTATCTCTGGCTTGGCACATGCACTCAATGCGTAATGACTGTAACTGTGATAAGTGTTATTAAACATCAGCACAATGAGATCAAGTAAAAGAACCAAGCATATCTGCACGAAAATAGTGGGAATAATGTGAGTTTTGAGAAAGTGTTCCCCCCCCCAGTGAAAATTGGCATTCATCAGGGATGTGATCTGGTTCCTACACTGTTCAATCCTTGCATGGACTGGGGTTGGGTTGTGGAAACTGGTGACTTCGGTGCCTTTGTTGGTGAAGAAAGGTTTGCTGACCTGGACTTCACTGATGAGTCTGTGACCTTTGCAGACTCAGTGGACACTGTGATTGCTGCACTTGAGAAGCTGAGTGCAGAATCACAGTCTGGGTTTGTCTTGGATCATGACTAAAACCCAGGCTTTCAATGATTTCTTGTACTCACCCATCAGAAGTGTATGTAATGAAAGTGTTGAGCAGAGACATTTATCTCAGCAGTGACATTCATGTCTCTGGATCCTCAACCTTTGAGATTGAGAGAGATCTGGGAAGAGCTAATGGAATCATGAGGTCACTGAACAGCCAAGACTTCTGAGAGTTGACAAAATATCTTGGTCTTGTAGGTCTTATATAGGTCTCAGTCCGGTGTAAATGGGGCATTTGGGAGACAAAGATGACAGTTATCAAATGCATTATGATGCAACATCAGCTATGGCGTTTTGGACATGTGGTGTGTTTCCCTGTGCTTGCATAGGTGCCTCATTGTTGAGGACCCCAAGAGACTCATGTCTTTAAGTAATACTGATGTACTGTTATTTGTCAGCTTTGTGCAGACATTTCAGTACCTTGCAGTTGTTCAGAAGCAAAGAGCATTCTGATTTACTGAACAATACAGAAACTTCTTGTGGGATTTCAAGTTAGATTAGAGATCAGATTAGATAGAACTTTATTAAGTTACCGTATTAATTTAAAGCTTAAGAAAAAAATTAATTTAGAAGAACAAATACAACTAGGACTGCAAGCAGTCATATACGGGCCCTCGTGTCCACGCCATTGCGTCCCCGGGCCACTGTGATTTCTGTTCAGGGGCTGACCTTCATCACACATGTGAAGTTTGAAGTCAATCAGACAAAGCATGAAGGAGTTATCATGGCTTGATTTTCCATGGCGAAGGGTGACAGTGGCGGCGCCATAGGAGCCACACCCTTTGACACAGAAAAAAGCTTTTGATAACGTTTGATCAGTATAGTCTGTGGATGATCTGAAAGAAAACTGAAGTGCATTGGACAAAACCCTAGGAGGAGTTAGTTTAAATACGTGTGGAAATCACACTAAAATGACATAAAAATTCAAAATGGCCAACTTCCTGTTTGGAGTTGACCAATGGTGCAAGAGACTTTTTTGTACGTTTGTGCAAGTCACACGTGTACCAATTTTCATCTCCCTACTCCAAAAAAAAAAAACCCCTATGAGGAGGGGTTTTGAAAGTTGCAAGGGGGCGCTATAGAGGCATTTTACCCCACTCATGGGAGATGCCCCTATCACCTGTAAGAGGTGGTCAAGCTTGGTGTGTGTATCAATTTTCATGATGATATGACAAAAATAAAGCCATCAAAAGGAAGAACGTAGCTTCACACTGATCTTCGCCTACATTCACCAACTTGTTCTGCATGTTTTAGAAGTGAAATGAAGTTGATGGGGTTAACTGTGACTTCAGTACCTGTTTATAATATTCCATGGCGAAGGGTCAAAATGGCGGCGCCATAGCGGCCACACCCTTCGACATTGAAAAACGCTATTGATAACTTTTCATCCATATAGTGTTTGGATGATCTGAAAGAAATCCAGACGAAATCTCAAGGAGGCGTTCATTCAAATACAACATGTGGAAATCACGCCAAATTGACAAGATAGTTAAAAATGGCCGACTTCCTGTTTGGAGTAGACCAATGGTGCAGGAGACTATTTTGTATGTCTCTTCAAGTCGCACGTGTACCAATTTTCATGTCCCTACTCCAAAAAAACCCCTATGGGGAGGGGTTTTTGAAAGTTTCAAGGGGGTGCTATCGAGGCATTTTTCCCCCGCCCATGGGTGACACCCCTATGAGCTGGAAGAGGTTGTGATGCTTGACCTGTGTATCAGTTTCCAGCTTCTTGCAGGATTTTAATTTATCTTGTTAATTCAGAAACCTTTTTTTAAATGAATAAATGCTGTGTGAGACACAACCAGTCTTTCTTCCGAGTACTTGGCTCCACCCAAAGCCACGCCCACTGCAGGAGGGACGACACAGGTGTAATCTGCATTCTCAGCTGGAGCTGAACCAGTCAAACCTTTCAAGCTGATTTAAGGTCCTCTGGAATTTGTCGGAGAGATTTCTCACTTTTCACACCAAAATTCAAGAATGAAAGGAATCTTTTAATTTTATGGAAAATTGTTAATATTTACAGGACAAACTCAAAGCAGGTGAGTTTTCTTCAAATTGCTGGTTTGGCTTCAGAGCAGTGAGCTCAGCATTTAAGAACATTTTGATTCATAGTATGTGATGTGTTAGTTCAGCTGATTTATGAAAATAGGAGGCAAATAAAAGCTTTAGTTTGTGTTATTGAGAACGTCTGTTTTCAGAGTTTCTACAGATGGAAAAGGCAATTTTTGTGAGGTTTAAAATAAATGGGTTTAAAGAAAACTGAGCAGCTGTGTAACTAAAGTTTCACAAATTTATAAATAATATACCTGATCACTTATCACAGATACATTGGGGCACAATACGGCGTGATACATAGACATGTAATAAGATATTTATTACATATTAGAACAAAATAAAGAACAAGAACCATATATCATCAAGTCCATTTAACAACTCTCTACACCAACAACATTCATTCAACATTTGTGCTAATAAAAAGCATAACACAGGAGGTCTGATCTATATAATCATCAAAATAGTTTAAGAATAATCATACACATGAACCATGTAGAACAAATAAAGCAGGTAAATCATGTAGATATGTAAATTATGGAATGTTCTTATATCTGTCTAATATGTATATGTTACGGAGATGAATGAACGAAGTCCAAGACATATTCAGTGACTTGGAAATATTCATGTTTCCATGCCCTGACTTGTGTGAAGAAAACTGGCAATAAAACTGATTATTATTTACAGGTATTATCAGGTTTTAGAGAAGCACCCCAGACTACAGCCTGCTTAACCCCCTGCCACTTTAAGCATTTTCTTTATTTGCATTCTCACATGCCTGGAAAAAGAGTCCTCACCATCTCATTGAGGTCCATCACACTTTATTTTTGGTAAATATGCTCCCCTGAAGCATTTACTCAAAACAAAAAAAATCTGAAATGACATGGTGAGATGGTGATGAGCTTCCAGGCATTTGAGAGACAAAGAAAAATGCTTGAAAAGGCGGGGCGAGGTGGAAAGCAACCCCCCCCCACCGAATAAACTGAAAGGTTTTAGCCATCCTAATGCTCGCCTGAAGCATTTCAAAAAAAAAAAATTAAGGTCATAAATGATATGGTGAAATGCTGAAGAGCTTTGCTCGTTCATGTCCGTGACATATACATATTAAGGTTAGGATACAGTGCCCCCCAAAGTATTGGAACACTTGGTATTTCACACATTGTAATTTGTTTATGCCATTTCAAATACAAGAAATACAAAAAATATAAAGAAAAAAAAATCTAAAATTATCTTCCTCACACTCAAACTGAAAGCAAATCTCTAAAATGTTGGGGGAAAGTGTAGTGACACGGACCCACAACAGGGGGCGCAAATGAACGGTCAATAGATTAGCCAAAAAGGTAATTTAATGTTGTGAATGTGCACAACGAATATACAGACAATCTCAGAATCTGATAGCAGTCAGTACACAAAGGTGACGTGTGGGCAGGCTCGAGGATAGAAGACGTCTGTCCTGAGAAGAGCCGGAACCACACGATTTCCACAGCCACCGAACCGAATTCCCAGGTGATCACCGTCCCCGACTGTCGGATCTGGTACTGCTGGCGAGGAGCACAAACAGTGAGATGTGGGTGTGTGCACACCCAGTAACAAAAACAGTCAGAAGGTGGAAAGTCACCACCTCTAATCACACACTCGTGCAGCTCCTGTTAACCACTTATCTGGTTTGGGTGTGAAGTGAAGCCGTCGCTGTTCACACTAAACGCCAATCCAGCAGATAAGGCAACACCCACAGGAAAGCGGCTGCAAAAAGAGTTCAGACTATGACACAGTTTTCAGTACAGCAGATATCTCGGCAGCGAGGTGGAGATGACATCCGGCTTTTATGGAGTGATGAAATGACGGGTGACAGCTGTCATGAGTTGATGTGTGACAGCTGTCACTCCCGGTTGTGTCCGTGGCGGCAGCGCCCTCTCGTGCCTGAAGCCCGCACTTCAGGCAGGGCGCCCTCTGGTGGTGGGCCAGCAGTACCTCCTCTTCTGGCGGCCCACACAACATAAAGCTTGATAAAACCTTTAAATAATAATCAGTTTTACTGCCAGTTTTCTTCAGACAAGTCAGGGGATGGAAACATGAACATTTCCAAGGCACTGAATATGTCTTGGACTTTATTTACATCAATTATGAAGAAATACAAAAATTTCTTTCACCAAAACATCAAATCTAGGCTTGCATCTCAGATGTACTTTCTGGTAAATTGTAAATTCATCAGGAAGCTCTATTTTATATTTTTAATTAATTTATATCAAGTTGTAGACATTTGCTTTCAGTTTGAGTTCAAGGAAGATAACTTTAGATTTATTTATTTATTTGTATTTGAAATGGCATAAATGAATTAAAATGTGTGAAATGCCAAGTGTTCCAATACTTTTGAGTTCACTTGAGAAACACTCCATGTCATGTGTATTTTTAAGTGAAATATCTTCCTGGTGTCACTCAGAACAAAATTAAGAGGTTATTTAAGTCTTTCAGACAACAAAATTAAAAGGTTATTTAATCAACAGCTGCCTGCTCGCCGCTTTTAACAACCTGGACCTCATTTCCGACATAAAATACGGTTGTTTACTCACCAATATAACTTTGGTGTCATTAGTCCATGGTTCAAACAACATGTTCAGTTCAAATCTGAGGCAAACATTTTTCTTCTTCTGCTAAGATGGATTAGAACTTTTTGTGGTACACAGCACCAATTACTGGACAGGAGTAACTTAGCAGTCAATGTGACTCACTGATTTCAAATTGCAGCTCTTTTCAACCAGACGTGTAGTCAGGGTCGCACTGGGAACAAATTTCGGCCCTGGCATTTTTCGTCTGGACCAGCCCACTATTGGCCCGACGAATCCACCCCCAAACACGCACACCCACCCGTCCATACCAAAC
Source organism: Thalassophryne amazonica (assembly GCF_902500255.1). Lineage (NCBI taxonomy): Eukaryota > Metazoa > Chordata > Actinopteri > Batrachoidiformes > Batrachoididae > Thalassophryne > Thalassophryne amazonica. Next base: position 88,986,923 of record NC_047116.1, on the reverse strand, counting down.
CCCCAATGAACAAATACTGTACACCTAAACACCATGAACACACACCTAAACACACACTTTCACTGTCATTTCACCTTGATCATAGTACAAAACATGGACCCGGCGCCATGAGGGGGCGTCCTGATAACATTAAAGGCAATTCCATATTTTGACGAAATTACAAGTTTAAATGACTATATATATATATATATATATATATATATATATATATATATATATATATATATATATATATATATATATATATATATATATATATATAAAAGAAACATCATGAGGTTTATGTCACAGAAATCCTACTTTACAATTACACTGCAGTCACTGTTAAATTATTTCCTTTTGCATTTATAATAAACATTTGTATTTATTTAGTGTTTGTTTTTCTGGTTGAAATAAGATATAAATAATCTACCAGACTTCAAAAAAATATACAAGTTTCCATGTTATTTTATTTGTCTAAAAATAAATGTCTGAGGTTCCTTATGTTAAACAAGAAATGATCTAATCTGAAATAACAGGTGGTTTTAATACAGATGAAAGGTTTCTAAAGAACCATTTATTGATTTATTTACCTGTTTTAATTACAAGTGTTCTAAACTTTTTTTCACAGTAATCAGAAATTTTGAGGTAACAACAACAAAAAAACATTTCAATTATTTTTCTTCAGAAAACTGCTCTATAAATTAGCAGTCCTGTCACACATTAATGTTTTGTACAGATCAGTGGTTTCTGCACCAATCGGATTGGTCCAATCCATTTTGTAGAGATCAGTGGTTTCTGCCACGGGTCTTCCGTGTTTTGGCCCGACGCGTCGTTCCTATTGGACAGTGCGAAGGTACGTCACAGCTCAGAGTGTCGAAAGTTGGCGCATCTCATCTCGACAGAACACCGGCTCTGTGTGGAATGCAGGAGATCACTTGACCGAGCATCTATACGTTCAAATAATAATTTAAAAAAATACTGTCATCACTCTTCACTCTTAGTCAGTCTCTTACAACGGTGCAGCGTAAATACACGAGCTTTCCAGGAGCGCACGTCTCCTCCGGTGCGCACTTTTTTTGGGGGGGGGGCGCGACCCCGCCCCCTGTGATATATATATATATATATACGAGGGCTGTCAATAAAGTAACGGTCCTTTTTATTTTTTTCAAAAACTATATGGATTTCATTCATATGTTTTTACGTCAGACATGCTTGAACCCTCGTGCGCATGCGTGAGTTTTTCCACGCCTGTTGGTGACGTCATTCACCTGTGAGCACTCCTTGTGGGAGGAGTCGTCCAGCCCCTCATCGGAATTCCTTTGTCTGAGAAGTTGCTGAGAGACTGGCGCGTTGTTTGATCAAAATTTTTTCTAAACCTGTGAGACACATCGAAGTGGACACAGTTCGAAAAATTAAGCTGGTTTTCAGTGAAAATTTTAACGGCTGATGAGAGATTTTGAGGTGATTCTGTCGCTTTAAGGACTTCCCACGGTGCGAGACGTCGCTCAGCGCTCTCAGGCGCCGTCGTCAGCCTGTTCAAGCTGAAAACCTCCACATTTCAGGTTCTATTGATCCAGGACGTCGTGAGAGAACAGAAAAGTTTCAGAAGAAGTCGGTTTCAGCATTTTATCCGGATATTCCACTGTTAAAGGAGATTTTTTTTAATGAAAGACGTGCGGACGGGTCCGCGCGTCGGGACGCAGCCGCCGCGACGCTCCGCCACAGGAAAAACACCTCTGTTGAAAGCCTTAAGGACAAGTTGGAACATGTCCTGCCTGTTAAACAATTTCTCATATACTCACTCCACTGAAAGCCATCAAAAGCCGCCTGGATTTTACAAATGGTTATCAACACGGAGGTGTTTTTCCTGTGCCGCCGCACTGCGTCGGCTGCGTCCCGACGCGCGGACCCGTCCGCACGTCTTTCATTAAAAAACTCTCCTTTAACAGTGGAATATCCAGATAAAATGCTGAAACCGACTTCTTCTGAAACTTCTCTGTTCTCTCACGACGTCCTGGATCAATAGAACCTGAAATGTGGAGGTTTTCAGCTTGAACAGGCTGACGACGGCGGCTGAGAGCGCTGAGCGACGTCTCGCACCGTGGGAAGTCCTTAAAGCGACAGAATCACCTCAAAATCTCTCATCAGCTGTTAAAATTTTCACTGAAAACCAGCTTAATTTTTCGAACCGTGTCCACTTCGATGTGTCTCACAGGTTTAGAAAAAATTTTGATCAAACAACGCGCCAGTCTCTCAGCAACTTCTCAGACAAAGGAATTCCGACGAGGGGCTGGACGACTCCTCCCACAAGGAGTGCTCACAGGCGAATGACATCACCGACAGGTGTGGAAAAACTCACGCATGCGCACGAGGGTTCAAGCATGTCTGACGTAAAAACATATGAATGAAATCCATATAGTTTTTGAAAAAAATAAAAAGGACCGCTACTTTATTGACAGCCCTCGTATATATATATATATATATATATATATATTTTTTTTTTTTTTTTTTTTTCTGGTGCCGGGTCTGACAAAGTGAGAAATGGGGGCTCCTGATTGGATGAAAAGCAGGGCGATACAAAGCCTGGTATTTTCAATGTCTTTTTTATATTGCCCTGTTTTAAGATTTGTATGGCCATAATTTATTGCCACAGTTTTCAGGGCAGTAAAACTGATAGGACAAGTATATTATTTATCAGCCCTATATTTTCTTATATCTCATGAGGGCTGGTTTACGAGTATAGGGCAGATTTTTGTTAAAAAGAACCATATCTACAACCCCAATTCCAGTGAAGTTGGGACGTTGTGTAAAATGTAAATAAAAACAGAATACAATGATTTGCAAATCCTCTTCAACCTATATTCAATTGAATACAACACAAAGACAAGATATTTAATGTTCAAAGTGATCAACTTTATTGTTTTTGTGTAAATATTTGCTCATTTTGAAATGGATGCCTGCAAGACGTTTCAAAAAACCTGGGACAGGGGCAACAAAACACTGGGAAAGTTGATGAATTCTCAAAGAACACCTGTTTGGAACATTCCACAGGTGAACACGTTAATTGGAAACAGGCAAGTGCCATGACTGGGTATAAAAGGATCCCCAACAGGCTCAGCCGTTCACAAGGTTCCCATTTTGAGACCATCCCAGTCCTTTCTCCATGTAATGTAGAATTACAAACAGAAGGGTGTCAGGAGTGAAAGTTGAGCCAAATCACTCCCAGCTGCTCACATTTTTACACTTGGTCAGTGCCCCTTTGTGTCATGACGAGTTAGGGACCTTATGCCATTTAGTGATGGGTGAACAAGATGTTTTTGTTTTTTGTGACAACTGTGTTATTTGTCTCTGACAGCACGTGGAATTATCTGCTTTACCTCTGCATCATCAGGGAATATTCATCTATGTTTTGGCTATGGTTGGGGTGTTAACGTTTCCCCGTGTGCCACACAGTGACGCAATGGGGTCTCGTCACAGATAGAGTGCCTTGATTAGAGAGTGGCGTCAACTCAGAACATTGCGCCATTTTGGGTTCAACTGCGCTGAACTTCTGAATGGACCTTTTCAACATCATTTTTAAATCATTTAACCACATACAGCAACACATCCAGGTACAATTACTATCAAAATAAATATAAAAATAGTAAAGCTATCAAATTTACAATTTATGATGATTTATTTAATTAATTTAAAGCTTGATTCATGCAGCTGCTGCTCTGTAACTCCGTGTCAATGACGTGTGTGACAGTTTAAAGTTCTCCATCTCTGGATTATGCTTTATTCTGGACTAATTTGGCCCTCAACAAGCTTTTCTTTCTACAATCAACACCTCCAAATCAAAGGTAAGCTGTACGTTTTCCTCTTTTACCGACTTTGTGCTGTAAATTTGCGGACTTTTCTGATCCATTTATCAGTGTGTGCACTATATGGAAACGAAGGATTAAAAGCAGAAAAGTGTCAAATCACAGCCTTTTGTCTGATTTAAGAGGTGCACGTCAGGCTTCAGGTCCCAGTCTGAACGCAGTTTGAAAAACTAAACTGTCAGACTTTTAATCAAAGAAATGACTCCTCTCCACAAATCGAAATGACTCTTTCCACAAATCGGCAAGTGTCAGAGCTGAACTTTAATTTGTACCTCTGTTACTGTGCACATCCAGACTGCTCTGAGTTTTTAATGGAAATACATTGTGATCGGAGGCGCCGGACATCTACGGGAATCCTGTATCAGGACGTTCGCCTCATTTAATGACTGGGTCAAAATTTCCTCTGAATTTTTTTTTTTTTTTTTTTTTGCCAAAAGTATATGATCCATTATCAAAATGTTATCTGCATGTGCACTGTAAAAACTATTAAAAAATGATGAGAGATGAAGAATTGAAAGCAGCAAAGTGTCAAATCACAGCCTTTTGCTGTGTCTGAGGAGTTAACAGGTGCATGTCAGGCTGCAGGTCCGAGTCTGAGCACTGTGTGAAAAAATAAATGGTCAGACTTTAATCACTCAAATGTCTCTGGTCCCACATGCGAGGGTTTTAATGGAAATACATTACGATCAGACAGGACATTTTATCAGATGTGAGCAAAAAATCCGATGTACAGAATCAATTATATACGATGTTTATTACATGGAAAACAATAGAAAAACTTTGGGACTTTTTTTGTCCAGTGACTGCGAATATCTGGTTTATACGACGACGGTTTAGGTGAGTTTTTCTGTACATGGGACTGAACAATAAATTTTCCATCTCAAAGCTTTGACGATGAAGTCGGCTTCAATCCCACACAGCTGACTTTATTTTCCCAAATTTTTCTTTTGTTTGGATTTGAAGGGAATCTATACATCTTGAAGCCCTTGTTGTGTCTATTTGTGCATCCAAATGCACAACAACCCGACATTTTCAGCGAATAAATAAATAAAATAGCTGGATATGCAGACACATTAACAGCGAACACTATTTTGAACCCAAGATGGCACCATGAGTCACATGAGTGATTTTTTTTTTTCGACTCGTCATGTTGCCACTCTCTCTAATAAAGGCACTCTAGTCACAGGTGGACATTTGGTATTGCTGTAGTCTTCCTATGTGTTTTCACCAGGATTCAGGTGAACCTGACTTTGGCAAATGGACCAGGTGGAATTCTGCATTGTAGTTTTTTGTAAAACATCTCTTCATCTGCTGGTCCGCTGATGAGTTGTGGTTCTTTTGAATTGACTCGAACCAGGCGAAAATGTACTGGTGTTAATGTTGACCCTTGAAATTTTAGTCAGTTGGGGTTTTCTAGATTTGAACTCTCTTGAAACCCTGTTTTTGTCTTCTTTCTTGAAACCCTGTTTTTGTCTTCTTTTCTCCTTTAAGGTTGTTTGAACATCCAATCTCATCTTTGTAACAATGAGTTGGGGAGCACTGTATGCCCAGCTGGGGGGTGTCAACAGGCACTCTACCAGCCTCGGAAAGATTTGGCTTTCTGTTCTCTTCATTTTCCGCATAACTATCCTGGTTCTGGCTGTAGACAGCGTCTGGGGGGATGAACAGTCGGGCTTCACATGTAACACTCAGCAACCTGGATGCAAGAACGTCTGCTACGACCACTTCTTCCCCGTGTCGCACATCCGCCTGTGGTGCCTGCAGCTGATCTTCGTCTCCACACCAGCCCTGCTGGTGGCCATGCATGTTGCCTACAGGAACCGTGAGGACGAAAGGACCATGTTGGCTTCCAATGTCACAGAGAAGGTAACTGATGTAGAGCTGCAGACACTGAAGAAGAGGAGACTGTCCATCACAGGTCTCCTGTGGTGGACCTACACCTGCAGCTTGTTCTTCAGGCTCATTTTTGAAGGTGGTTTCATGTACGCCCTCTATGCTGTCTACGATGGCTTCCAGATGCCCCGACTGGTGAAGTGTGAGCAGTGGCCTTGCCCCAACAAAGTGGATTGCTTCATCTCAAGACCCACAGAGAAAACAGTCTTCACCATCTTCATGGTGTCTTCCTCGACCATTTGCATGTTACTGAACATTGCAGAATTGGGCTATCTCATCACCAAGGCACTCATTAGATGGTCATCCTCAACAAATATGAGGAAGCGGCCTTGCTCTAACGCTACCTGTCCAATGCAGGATTGCACTCTACTGCACAACAAGAATGAGATGCTGTTGGCATCTGCTGCAGATTCAACCAGCAGAAAATCTCTGTCCTGAAGGAAACCGTCAGGCCTGGAGTGGGTCTGAGGAGGAGAAAAGCGTCAACTTTAAACCCCTTAAAGCAGTGGTGTCCAAAGTATTCCAGAAAGGGCCAGGTGGGTGCAGGTTTTCTTTTCTAGATTTCACTGATGAACTCATCCCATCTGCTCAAAGTGATGTTAATCAGTGAAATCAGCTGCCGGAGTCAGTGACTGCAAAGAAAACCTGCACCCTGGTGGCCCTTTCTGGAATACTTTGGACACCACTGGCCTAAAGGTTACTGATGGAGTTTGTTACTTTGACTCAAAACCTGTCCACCTGTCACATCCTCCACTGATCTTTAAGAGTTTACGGCAGAGGTCTCAAACTGATCCCAGAAAGGGCAGAGATGGTGCAGGTTTTCCTTGCAACCATCCACTCCACCAGGTGATTTAACTGATTAACTGATTCCACCTGCCCAAAGTAATGTTAATCAGTGAAATCACCTGGTGGAGTGGATGGTTGTAAGGAAAACCTGCACCATCTCGGCCCTTTCTGGAATCAGTTTGAGACCTCTGGTTTACGGGATCATAGGAGTAGTTTGTGCCATGATTGGACTTTATTGGGGGGTTTATTGTATTATTTTTCTGTTGTTTTATTCTTGCTTGGATTTTTTTTGTCTGATATTTGGTGTTGGGTGTTTCCCTCCTGCTTGCCACGCCCTGTTCCAGATCCTTCCTCCAAACCTGTCCTACATTTCCTCCTTATCACTCCCTATTTATTAGTTGCACCTGATTGTGAGATTGTTGTGTCTCTTTTGAGCGTGTATCATCTGAGTGTTTAGTCCTGTTTTGCTGACCTGTGTTTTTGACCTACCTGCCTGTTTTTGGATCCTGTTCTCTGCCTAATGCTTCAGATACTTGCTTGTAACAGTCAGCCTTTTTGTGTTCTGAACCCTGCTCAGACTGTCATTAAACCTTGTCCAACCTGTGTCTGAATCCTGCAGTTGTGTCCAACCACTTCACACCACTGAGTCTGACAGTTTGCAGGAGACCAGTAGCCGTGCTCCATTTTCCTTTATAGGCTCATTCAGAACATTCAAAAAAGTCCTCACATGTCATTTTTAATTCGATATAAAACAAAACCTACAAAAAAAAACAGGCACCTTCATGAAAAATTAATGCATTTTTTAATTTGATACAAGTTCATTTTAAATTGAACGGATTATTATGTTCTCTAAATATGAATAAATCATATTTACAGATGGACGTCTTTAAGACTTACATAGGTGATGAAACAGAATTCAGCTCTGATCAGTTTGGGGAAGATGCACTAAAATACACACTTTTGTTCACATCAATCAATCAATTTTTTTTTATATAGCGCCAAATCACAACAGACAGTTGCCCCAAGGCGCTTTATATTGTAAGGCAAGGCCATACAATAATGATGTAAAACCCCAACGGTCAAAACGACCCCCTGTGAGCAAGCACTTGGCTACAGTGGGAAGGAAAAACTCCCTTTTAACAGGAAGAAACCTCCAGCAGAACCAGGCTCAGGGAGGGGCAGTCTTCTGCTGGGACTGGTTGGGGCTGAGGGAGAGAACCAGGAAAAAGACATGCTGTGGAGGGGAGCAGAGATCGATCACTAATGATTAAATGCAGAGTGGTGCATACAGAGCAAAAAGAGAAAGAAACAGTGCATCATGGGAACCCCCCAGCAGTCTACGTCTATAGCAGCATAACTAAGGGATGGTTCAGGGTCACCTGATCCAGCCCTAACTATAAGCTTTAGCAAAAAGGAAAGTTTTAAGCCTAATCTTAAAAGTAGAGAGGGTGTCTGTCTCCCTGATCTGAATTGGGAGCTGGTTCCACAGGAGAGGAGCCTGAAAGCTGAAGGCTCTGCCTCCCATTCTACTCTTACAAACCCTAGGAACTACAAGTAAGCCTGCAGTCTGAGAGCGAAGCGCTCTATTGGGGTGATATGGTACTACGAGGTCCCTAAGATAAGATGGGACCTGATTATTCAAAACCTTATAAGTAAGAAGAAGAATTTTAAATTCTATTCTAGAATTAACAGGAAGACAATGAAGAGAGGCCAATATGGGTGAGATATGCTCTCTCCTTCTAGTCCCCGTCAGCACTCTAGCTGCAGCATTTTGAATTAACTGAAGGCTTTTTAGGGAACTTTTAGGACAACCTGATAATAATGAATTACAATAGTCCAGCCTAGAGGAAATAAATACATGAATTAGTTTTTCAGCATCACTCTGAGACAAGACCTTTCTGATTTTAGAGATATTGCGTAAATGCAAAAAAGATGATCCAACTTGTAATGAGGCCGTAAAGCCTGGATGAGGAATTCAATGTGACAAGTCAATATATGGACTTAGAAATATTTCTTCAGAATATGAATTTGCCAATGGGGGGGGGGGGGGGGGGGTGCTCAAGATGTGTTTGTAGTGTAGATATTTAAATAAATATACTAAAATATACTAAATATGAGGATTATTGTTTGTACAAACTTTTACAGCCAGGTTTTTCAAATTTTATTTTTACTTTTTTTTAAAGAAATAACAGATGGATAAATGAACATTTTCAAGTCCTTGAATATGTCTTGGCCTTTGTTCCTATCAATCACTAAATAAAAACAGTACTGTAAAATCCTTCTGGAGTCGGCAGTTTTCAAAAACTGAGTGACCATACAAGAAGCAAATACAATTATATTCCCAAACCCGAGTAACCTAATGAGAGCTTCTTGCAGGATTTTAATTTATCTTGTTAATTCAGAAACCACTGTTTTTTTATTAATAAATTATGCATCACAACCAGTCTTTCTTCTGAGTACTTGGCTCCACCCAAAGCCACGCCCACTGCAGGAGGGACGACACAGGTGTAATCTTCATTCTCAGCTGGAACTGAACCAGTCAAACCTTTCAAACTGATTTAAGATCCTTTTTTTTTATCTAGAATTTGTAGGAGAGACTCCTCTCTTTTCACACCAAAATTCAAGGATGAAAGGAATCTTTTATTTCCATTTTATGGAAAATTGTTAATATTTACAGGACAAACTCAAAGCAGGTGAGTTTTCTTCAGATTGCTGGTTTGCCTTCAGAGCAGTGAGCTCAGCATTTAAGAACATTTTGATTCATAGTTTGTGCTGTGTTAGTTCATCTGTTTTATGAAAAATAGGAGAAAATAAAAGAAAATAAAAGCTTTAATTTGTGTTACTGAGAACTTCTTTATTTTCAGAGTTTCTAAAGATGGAAAGAAAAAAAGCCCATTTTTGTGGGGTTTAAAATAAAGAAATGGGTTTAAAGGAAACTGAGCAGCTGTGTAATTAAAGTTTCATAAATTTATAATTATTTCATCTGTCTCCATTGACACTGTTCTTCTATCAATTCAAAGAAATTATTTCTTTTAATGACTTAACCAAAGAAACAATAATAATTCTGATATTGTTGTTTGTGTGTTTGGGACAGAGGTGAGCGGTTGGTGAGGAGGACAGCGACTGGTTTTGATTTGACAACAAAATAAGTGGATTTTTTTTTTCAAAGTCAATACTTTGTGTAATTTTTTCATCCTGACCCAGTCTTTGCCGTATCCCTGCTCCCCTGTTTGACAGGTTTCTGGTTTTAATCCCGACTTCACATGTTTTGTGAGGGAGAAGATGATCAAACATTCTCACTGTTAGTTACATCAGAACAACAAAGTTTTATTGCTGTTGTTTGTCTCCATTCAACAGAATACAAATACAAAAAATGTTTATGAGCATCAATGGACACAGTTATGTTCATAAAGACTCAGCGTTCTGCATTTTGCTGAGGATAAGTTCTATCAAACTATCTGCTCATACATGACCACACCACAGTGCTCCTTCAACCTGAACCAGGTGACGAGTTGCTAGTGAAGGCACAGCTGTGCTCCTGTACTCAGAACCTTTTCAGAATGACGTACAGAACCATATCTACAAATGGCCCAGTCCTGTAGTCATTACATAGCTTTATTTAGAGTACATACAAGGCTGTGGCATGGTGAGATAGGGCTGCTAGTTCCTTATCTTGCTGCCTCATTTCAACACAAAACCATTGTCATGACTGAATGTTAATGTGTGACAAGTTCTTGCAACAACGACATGACTCCCCACCTCATTTTTTTGTAAAGTAAAATCTCTACCCAGCTCTAGCTAAAGGGGACCTCATGTGATCACCCCTTTGTTTGTCTGTCTTTGTTGGCATAAAATGGAGCACATCAAAAAGTAATCCAGACAACTTTCTTATAAAATTTTGAAAAATGTTTAAGACAATGAATTTAATTTTAGTACTGAATTGGGGGGGGGGGGGGTTCTTTCATTTCAACCTTCTGAAGTTTTCTTTTAAATTAATTCCTTAATTTTCCTTTTTCTGTGATTAAAAGTGTCTATGAAAGAACATTATCAGACTACAATTATCAGAAAATAGGCCACTTAGACACATACAACATCAAAATGACCTTTGACATATAGATAGCAAAAGGTCATTAAAAAAGAAAACAAACATTAAAATGTAACACTTATCACTGTACAACTCCTCAAATCTGCATAAAGTTTATATCATGTCCATTGATGATGTATTGTAGCTATAGATGGCATATATCTACAAATCACACATGCATTAATGAATCTTCCACTCATGAAGAACTGTAGATGTGTGATCCACCCTGAAGGTAAAGATCGATCGCTTATGAAAGTAGTGTATTCAAATGAATATAGGTTGAAGAGGATTTGCAAATCATTGTATTCTGTTTTTATTTACATTTTACACAACGCCCCAACTTCACTGGAATTGGGATGATATTAAAAGTATTTTCATTAGGTGGATTTTCAGGGTGGGGGGTGGCAGTAAATATTTGAAAAAAAAATCTGTCTTTGATATTTTAGGAAAGAAAAGCAAATGAAAGTTTGCTGAATTTCCACATCAGACCTACAGAGTTCTTAATTAGCACACACCCCTCAGATTTAAAGTGAGCATGTCGTTTGAACCATGCACTAATAATGACACCAAACTTATACTGGTGAGTAGACGACCGTATTTTAGGCCAGCAATGAGGTCCAGGTTGTTAAAAGCAACATTTGTCCTTTAATTTGGGTTGCCTTAAATGTACGTGTTTTTGTAGTGATTTTTAAATGAGCAGCTATTGATTAAATAACCTCTTAATTTTGCTGTCTGAGTGACAGACCAGTGACAACTTTAGATAAATAAATCTAAAGTTATCTTCCTTAAACTCAAACTGAAATCAAATCTCTACAACTTGATATAAATGAATTAAAAATATAAAATCCAGCTTCCTGATGAAGTCGTGTAAAGGAGTATTTTCTTAAAAAGAAGACCTGAAAGTTCAGCTACAATTTGACAGAACGTACATTTGAGATGAAAGCCTAGATTTGATGTTTTGATGAAAGAAAGTTTAGTATTTCTTCATAATTGATGTGTCCAAGACATATTCATGACTTGGAAATGTTCATGTTTCCATCCCCTGACTTGTCTGAAGAAAACTGGTAATAAAACTGATTATTATTTACAGGTTTTATCAAGTTTTAGAGATTTGCTTTCAGTTTGAGTTTGAGGAAGATAATTTTAGAAATGTTTAGTCTTTATATTTTTTGTATTTAAAATGGCATAAACAAATTAAAATGTGTGAAATTACAAGTGTTCCAATACTTTTGGAGGGCACAGTATCCTAACCATATGATGAGTGCAAAATGAGTGTGGTATTATTACTGTTTGAAGAATGTTTAATTTTCACTGTTACTGCACTTTGTGTGAAATCATTGTCATATCGTATTTCATACTGATATGACAATATTGAGATACAATAATTTGGCCATATTGTACATTGTATTGTATTGTACATATTGTGCTCTACTGTCAACTAGCTGAAAACTTTAAATATTAATTTATATCTACATTTAAAAAAAATGCTTAAAGTGGCAGGGGGTTAAGAAGGCTGTAATTATGTGGGGTGGAGCTCCCCCTGAAGCTTTAAGGTTTTAGCCATGCTAATGCTCCCCTGAAGCATTTGCTCAAAAAACAGTCTGAAGGACCTCAGTGACATGGTGAGATGCTGAAGAGCTTCACTCATTCATATCTGCGACATATACATACTGTATCCGTGGCAAAGTTGGAGGCAAAATTTCAAAAGTTGCAACCAGGAAACCCTTATTTGGTGATTTTAGTGTTTGCCATTACTCTGATCTTGGCCTTTTACCTTGACCCTTTTGTGTACTGAAATGTGTCTCCATAAGACTGCTATATGTGAACTTGCAAGAGTCTGCAATGTAAACTGTGTGCTCCAAAGTCAGCTAAATATGAAGAAATGCAATGATTAAAAAAAACAAACATACATACTGACTGACATGGGACACGAGATCTACCTTGACCTTCAGGGTTTGCCTGGAGGTCAAAAAAATATCAGTTTTGTATTATGGTGTGTTTTGGTGACATTATGATGAGAAAAATGAGCAAAATGTTGACATTGAAAAGTGTGGAAAAAGCATGCAAATCATCTTGGATCATGTTCAAAATGCACATGTAGAAACTTGAAGAAAACATGTTTTGACATGTGAAAAAATTGAGGTCAAGGTCAAAAATTAAGGTCACAATATGGTCAAATACCAAACTCAGTAAATGAACATTCCTGAAGGCATTTTATTGAATTTTCGCATCCAAATATCAGGTAATTATAGTGGTTGGCCTTGCAAAAGTGCCGTTGCCTCCGAAAAGCGAAGAACCTTGACCTTCAGGGCTTGTCACAAGGTCAGATGTGACATACACATAGGTTAGATTTCCTTTCAGAGTGCTTTCCAAAGATATCATGACTGCTCAGGTATGATGTCACTGAGTGACGTTATGATGGAAAGACTGGGTCAAATCACGACATTATCTCACGGTATGGTTTTTGAAATGCATCAGTGGACACTTGGTGAATATCTTCTCTTGACACACAGTGTGATCATCTATAGAACTTGTCAGACCTTCTTCATGGTGGTCGTCTCTCTTCATCACCATTTGGCAACATACCCATCACCCTCAGGGTGACAGTTTTCATTTATTGATTGACAGAAACAAAGGCCAAGATATATTCAAGGACTTGAATGTTAATTTATGCATCTACAGACCTTTCTTTAAAATAAAAGTTAAAAAAATAAATAAATAAACAAACAAACATACCTGGCTGTAAAAGTTTGTACAAATAATAATCCTCATAGTTAGTTTGTAATTATTTATTGTCTGAGGATTGTGTATAAAATTGGTTGCAATTGCTAAATGGTTAAACCCTTGAATTTAAGCTAAATATCTACACTACAAGCACATCTTGAACACCCCCACCCCCCCGCCAAATTGACAAATTCATATTCTGAAAAAATATTTCTAAGTGCATTTACTGATTTGTCACATTGAATTCCTCATCCAGGCTTTACAGCCTCATCACAAGTTGGATCATGTGAACAAAAGTATATTTTAGTGCATCTTCAGAGCTGAACTCTGTTTCATCACTTATGTTAGTTTTAAAGATATCCATCTGTAAATATGATTTATTCATATTTAGAGAACAAATTAAGTTGTATCAATTTAAAAAAAAATATTTCATAAAGATGCCTGTTTTTTTTTTTGTTGTTGTTGTTTGTTTGTTTTGTTTGATATTGAATTAAAATGATGTGTGAGGACTTTTCTAAATGTACTAAATGAGCCTATAAAGGAAAATGGAGCATGGCCACTGTTCTTCTGCGAACTGTCAGGCTCAATGGTGTGAAATGGTAGGACACAACTGCAGGATTCAGTCACAGGTTGGACAAGGTTTAATGACCGTTTCAGCATGGTTCAGAACACAAAAAATGTTGGTCGTGACAAGCAAAGTATCCAAAGCATTAGGCAGAGAACAGGGTCCAAAAACAGGCAGGTAGGTCACACGAGTTGGCAAAAACAGGACTAGACACTCAGATGATACACGCTCGAAACAGGCACAACAATTGCGCAATCAGGTGCAACTAATAAAGAGGGAGTGATAAGGAGGAAATGCAGGACAGATGTGGAGGAAGGAACAGGGTATGGCAAGCAGGAGGGAAACACCCAACACCAAAAAAAAAAAAAATCCCTAACACAAAATCCAAGCAAGAATAAAACAGAACAATAATACAATAATAAAACCCCCAGTAAACCCCACAAGCTCAATCACAACACAAACTATCCCTATGATCCCATAAATGCTTAAAGATCATGGAGGAGGGGCATCCTGACTGTGGTAGGTGGACAGCTTGAGTCGAAGTAACAAACTCCATCAGTAACCTTTAAGGGGTTTAAAGTCGATACTTTTCTCCTCCTCAGACTCACTCCAGGCCTGACAGTTTCCTTCAGGACAGAGACTTTCTGCTGGTTGAATCTGCAGCAGATGCCAGCAGCGCTTCATTTGTTTTGTTGTGCAAGACAGTGATGTCCTGCATTGGACAGTCTGTGTTTGAGTAGAGGCGCTTCCTTGTCTCTTCCCTGGATGAGCACCTCATGAGTGCCTTGGTGATGAGATAGGCCAATTCTGCAATGTTCAGTATCATGCAAATGACTGAGGAAGACACCATGAAGATGGTGAAGACTGTTTTCTCTGTGGGTCTTGAGATGAAGCAATCCACTTTGTTGGGGCAAGGCCACTGCTCACACTTCACCAGTCGGGGCATCTGGAAGCCATCGTAGACAAAATAGAGGGCGTACATGAAACCACCTTCAAAAATGAGCCTGAAGAACAAGCTGCAGGTGTAGGTCCACCACAGGAGACCTATGATGGACAGTCGCCTCTTCTTCAGTGTCTGCAGCTCTACATCAGTTACCTTCTCTGTGTCATTTGAAGCCAACATGGTCCTTTTGTCCTCACGGTTCCTGTAGGCAACATGCATGGCCACCAGCAGGGCCGGTGTGGAGACGAAGATCAGCTGCAGGCACCACAGGCGGATGTGCGACACGGGGAAGAAGTGGTCGTAGCAGACGTTCTTGCATCCAGGTTGCTGAGTGTTACATGTGAAGTCCGACTGTTCATCCCCCCAGACACTTTCTGCAGCCAGAACCAAGATAGTTATGCGGAAGATGAAAAGAACAGAAAGCCAAATCTTTCCGAGGCTGGTAGAGTGCCTGTTGACACCCCCCAGCAGGGCATACAGCTCCCCCCAACTCATTGTTGCAACGTTGAAATCTGATGATCAATCAGCCTTAAAAGAGAAAAGAAAAACAGCGTTTCAATCAATCAATCAATCAATCAATCAACTTTTTTCTTATATAGCGCCAAATCACAACAAACAGTTGCCCCAAGGCGCTCCATATTGTAAGGCAAGGCCATACAATAATTATAAAAAACCCAACGGTCAAAACGACCCCCTATGAGCAAGCACTTGGCAACAGTGGGAAGGAAAAACTCCCTTTTAACAGGAAGAAACCTCCAGCAGAACCAGGCTCAGGGAGGGGCAGTCTTCTGCTGAGACTGGTTGGGGCTGAGGGAAAAAAACAGGAAAAAGACATGCCGTGAAGGGGGGCAGAGATCGATCACTAATGATTAAATGCAGAGTGATGCATACGGAGCAAAAAGGGAAAGAAACAGTGCATCATGGGAACCCCCCCACAATCTACGTCTAAAGCAGCATAACCAAGGGATGGTCCAGGGTCATCCGATCCAGCCCTAACTATAAGCCTTAGCGAAAAGGAAAGTTTTAAGCCTAATCTTAAAAGTAGAGAGGGTATCTGTCTCCCTGATCTGAATTGGGAGCTGGTTCCACAGGAGAGGAGCCTGAAAGCTGAAGGCTCTGCCTCCCATTCTACTCTTACAAACCCTAGGAACTACAAGTAAGCCCGCAGTCTGAGAGCGAAGCGCTCTAATGGGGTAATATGGTACTATGAGGTCCCTAAGATAAGATCAATCAATCAATCAATCAATCAATCAATTTTTTTATATAGCGCCAAATCACAACAAACAGTTGCCCCAAGGCGCTTTATATTGTAAGGCAAGGCCATACAATAATTATGTAAAACCCCAACGGTCAAAACGACCCCCTGTGAGCAAGCACTTGGCTACAGTGGGAAGGAAAAACTCCCTTTTAACAGGAAGAAACCTCCAGCAGAACCAGGCTCAGGGAGGGGCAGTCTTCTGCTGGGACTGGTTGGGGCTGAGGGAGAGAACCAAGAAAAAGACATGCTGTGGAGGGGAGCAGAGATCGATCACTAATGATTAAATGCAGAGTGGTGCATACAGAGCAAAAAGAGAAAGAAACAGTGCATCATGGGAACCCCCCAGCAGTCTACGTCTATAGCAGCATAACTAAGGGATGGTTCAGGGTCACCTGATCCAGCCCTAACTATAAGCTTTAGCAAAAAGGAAAGTTTTAAGCCTAATCTTAAAAGTAGAGAGGGTGTCTGTCTCCCTGATCTGAATTGGGAGCTGGTTCCACAGGAGAGGAGCCTGAAAGCTGAAGGCTCTGCCTCCCATTCTACTCTTACAAACCCCAGGAACCACAAGTAAGCCTGCAGTCTGAGAGCGAAGCGCTCTATTGGGGTGATATGGTACTACGAGGTCCCTAAGATAAGATGGGACCTGATTATTCAAAACCTTATAAGTAAGAAGAAGAATTTTAAATTCTATTCTAGAATTAACAGGAAGCCAATGAAGAGAGGCCAATATGGGTGAGATATGCTCTCTCCTTCTAGTCCCCGTCAGTACTCTAGCTGCAGCATTTTGAATTAACTGAAGGCTTTTTAGGGAACTTTTAGGACAACCTGATAATAATGAATTACAATAGTCCAGCCTAGAGGAAATAAATGCATGAATTAGTTTTTCAGCATCACTCTGAGACAAGACCTTTCTGATTTTAGAGATATTGCGTAAATGCAAAAAAGCAGTCCTACATATTTGTTTAATATGCGCTTTGAATGACATATCCTGATCAAAAATGACTCCAAGATTTCTCACAGTATTACTAGAGGTCAGGGTAATGCCATCCAGAGTAAGGATCTGGTTAGACACCATGTTTCTAAGATTTGTGGGGCCAAGTACAATAACTTCAGTTTTATCTGAGTTTAAAAGCAGGAAATTAGAGGTCATCCATGTCTTTATGTCTGTAAGACAATCCTGCAGTTTAGCTAATTGGTGTGTGTCCTCTGGCTTCATGGATAGATAAAGCTGGGTATCATCTGCGTAACAATGAAAATTTAAGCAATACCGTCTAATAATACTGCCTAAGGGAAGCATGTATAAAGTAAATAAAATTGGTCCTAGCACAGAACCTTGTGGAACTCCATAATTAACTTTAGTCTGTGAAGAAGATTCCCCATTTACATGAACAAATTGTAATCTATTAGACAAATATGATTCAAACCACCGCAGCGCAGTGCCTTTAATACCTATGGCATGCTCTAATCTCTGTAATAAAATTTTATGGTCAACAGTATCAAAAGCAGCACTGAGGTCTAACAGAACAAGCACAGAGATGAGTCCACTGTCCGAGGCCATAAGAAGATCATTTGTAACCTTCACTAATGCTGTTTCTGTACTATGATGAATTCTAAAACCTGACTGAAACTCTTCAAATAGACCATTCCTCTGCAGATGATCAGTTAGCTGTTTTACAACTACCCTTTCAAGAATTTTTGAGAGAAAAGGAAGGTTGGAGATTGGCCTATAATTAGCTAAGATAGCTGGGTCAAGTGATGGCTTTTTAAGTAATGGTTTAATTACTGCCACCTTAAATGCCTGTGGTACATAGCCAACTAACAAAGATAGATTGATCATATTTAAGATCGAAGCATTAAATAATGGTAGGGCTTCCTTGAGCAGCCTGGTAGGAATGGGGTCTAATAAACATGTTGATGGTTTGGATGAAGTAACTAATGAGAATAACTCAGACAGAACAATCGGAGAGAAAGAGTCTAACCAAATACCGGCATCACTGAAAGCAGCCAAAGATAACGATACGTCTTTGGGATGGTTATGAGTAATTTTTTCTCTAATAGTTAAAATTTTGTTAGCAAAGAAAGTCATGAAGTCATTACTAGTTAAAGTTAATGGAATACTCAGCTCAATAGAGCTCTGACTCTTTGTCAGCCTGGCTACAGTGCTGAAAAGAAACCTGGGGTTGTTCTTATTTTCTTCAATTAGTGATGAGTAGAAAGATGTCCTAGCTTTATGGAGGGCTTTTTTATAGAGCAACAGACTCTTTTTCCAGGCTAAGTGAAGATCTTCTAAATTAGTGAGACGCCATTTCCTCTCCAACTTACGGGTTATCTGCTTTAAGCTACGAGTTTGTGAGTTATACCACGGAGTCAGACACTTCTGATTTAAAACTCTCTTTTTCAGAGGAGCTACAGCATCCAAAGTTGTCTTCAATGAGGATGTAAAACTATTGACGAGATACTCTATCTCCCTTACAGAGTTTAGGTAGCTACTCTGCACTGTGTTGGTATATGGCATTAGAGAACATAAAGAAGGAATCATATCCTTAAACCTAGTTACAGCGCTTTCTGAAAGACTTCTAGTGTAATGAAACTTATTCCCCACTGCTGGGTAGTCCATCAGAGTAAATGTAAATGTTATTAAGAAATGATCAGACAGAAGGGAGTTTTCAGGGAATACTGTTAAGTCTTCTATTTCCATACCATAAGTCAGAACAAGATCTAAGATATGATTAAAGTGGTGGGTGGACTCATTTACTTTTTGAGCAAAGCCAATAGAGTCTAATAATAGATTAAATGCAGTGTTGCTGTCATTCTCAGCATCTGTGTGGATGTTAAAATCGCCCACTATAATTATCTTATCTGAGCTAAGCACTAAGTCAGACAAAAGGTCTGAAAATTCACAGAGAAACTCACAGTAACGACCAGGTGGACGATAGATAATAACAAATAAAACTGGTTTTTGGGACTTCCAATTTGGATGGACAAGACTAAGAGACAAGCTTTCAAATGAATTAAAGCTCTGTCTGGGTTTTGGATTAATTAATAAGCTGGAATGGAAGATTGCTGCTAATCCTCCACCCCGGCCCGTGCTACGAGCATTCTGACAGTTAGTGTGACTCGGGGGTGTTGACTCATTTAAACTAACATATTCATCCTGCTGTAACCAGGTTTCTGTTAGGCAGAATAAATCAATATGTTGATCAATTATTATATCATTTACCAACAGGGACTTAGAAGAGAGAGACCTAATGTTTAATAGACCACATTTAACTGTTTTAGTCTGTGGTGCAGTTGAAGGTGCTATATTATTTTTTCTTTTTGAATTTTTATGCTTAAATAGATTTTTGCTGGTTATTGGTAGTCTGGGAGCAGGCACCGTCTCTACGGGGATGGGGTAATGAGGGGATGGCAGGGGGAGAGAAGCTGCAGAGAGGTGTGTAAGACTACAACTCTGCTTCCTGGTCCCAACCCTGGATAGTCACGGTTTGGAGGATTTAAGAAAATTGGCCAGATTTCTAGAAATGAGAGCTGCTCCATCCAAAGTGGGATGGATGCCGTCTCTCCTAACAAGACCAGGTTTTCCCCAGAAGCTTTGCCAATTATCTATGAAGCCCACCTCATTTTTTGGACACCACTCAGACAGCCAGCAATTCAAGGAGAACATGCGGCTAAACATGTCACTCCCGGTCTGATTGGGGAGGGGCCCAGAGAAAACTACAGAGTCCGACATTGTTTTTGCAAAGTTACACACCGATTTAATGTTAATTTTAGTGACCTCCGATTGGCGTAACCGGGTGTCATTACTGCCGACGTGAATTACAATCTTACCAAATTTACGCTTAGCCTTAGCCAGCAGTTTCAAATTTCCTTCAATGTCGCCTGCTCTGGCCCCCGGAAGACAATTGACTATGGTTGCTGGTGTCGCTAACTTCACATTTCTCAAAACAGAGTCGCCAATAACCAGAGTTTGATCCTCGGCGGGTGTGTCGTCGAGTGGGAAAAAACGGTTAGAGATGTGAAGGGGTTGGCGGTGTACACGGGGCTTCTGTTTAGGGCTACGCTTCCTCCTCACAGTCACCCAGTCGGCCTGCTTTCCCGGCTGCTCGGGATTTGCCAGGGGGTAACTAACGGCGGCTAAGCTACCTTGGTCTGCACCGACTACAGGGGCCTGGCTAGCTGTAGAATTTTCCACGGTGCGGAGCCGAGTCTCCAATTCGCCCAGCCTGGCCTCCAAAGCTACGAACAAGCTACACTTATTACAAGTACCATTACTGCTAAAGGAGGCCGAGGAATAACTAAACATTTCACACCCAGAGCAGAAAAGTGCGGGAGAGACAGGAGAAGCCGCCATGCTAAATCGGCTAAGAGCTAGTAGCTACGCTAAGCTAGCGGATTCCTAAAAACACGCAAAGTGAATAATGTGTAAATAATTTAGAGGTGATTCAGCAGAAGGAGTGCTTTAGTTAAGGCACGTAAAGATTACACTGGGAAACAAATCGTAATCTAGATAACTAGATCAATCTAACTGCGCAGATTAAACAGCTAACAGATACAGAAAAACACCGCTGTGCTCCGGAACAGGAAGTGATACAATACCGCAGTGAGAGCCAACCACCAGTAGAGGCAAGCAAGAGGATCGTATAGGGACCTGATTATTCAAAACCTTATAAGTAAGAAGAAGAATTTTAAATTCTATTCTAGAATTAACAGAAAGCCAATGAAGAGAGGCCAATGAAGAGAGTTTCAAGAGAGTTCAAATCTAGAAAATCCCAATTGGTGTTAAATCTTGGAATGATAATGTACCTTGTGAATCCATCTATCACCTTATATACGTATAAAAGTAGTCTAAAAGTGAAGATCCTGCAGGAGTATTTACAATGATTTGTTTTAATCTGGAAAAAATGGTGTAATTCTTTTGTATTTTGTTATGTTTGCTTTGTTTGGGAGTGGATTCCACCACTCCCTTGCACTTTATTTATACTGTATTTTTTTTTGTCACTCCCCTTCTCTTTGGTTGTTTTATGTATATACATTATTTTGTGTGTTTTATTTTGTGCTAAATAAACAAATCAAATTGACTGCTGTTGAAGAAATTTTAAGGGTCAACATTAACACCAGTACATTTTCTTCAATTGTGGTTTGAGTCAATGCAAAAGAACCACAACTTGTCAGACTCACGCCCAAGGCTTCACATTTTGACACAAACAAGTAATTTTTACCAAATATCCGTCTGTGACGAGACCCCACCGCGTCACTGTGGCACACGGGGAAACTGTCAAACGGGAGCAGGGATACGGCAAAGACAGGCAGCTGGGTCAGGACGGAAAAATGACACAAAGTGCCGAGTTTGAAAAAAATCCACTTATTTTGTTGTCAAATCAAAACCAGACACTGTCCTCACTGACCGCTCACCTCTGTCCCAAACAAACAAACAACATTATCAGAATTATTATTGTTTATTTAAGTCATGAAAAGAAATAATTTCTTTGACTTGATAGAAGAACACTGTCAATGGAGACAGATGAAATAATCAGTTATAAATTTGTGAAACTTTAATTACACAGCTGCTCAGTTTCCTTTAAACCCATTTCTTTATTTTACATCCCACAAAAATTGCCTTTTTTCTTTCCATCTTTAGACACTGAAAATAAAGAAGTTCTCAGTAACACAAATGAATGCTTTTATTTTCTTTTATTTGCCTCCTATTTTCATAAATCAGCTGAACTAACACAGCACAAACTACTGTATTTATTAAAATGTTCTTAAATGCTGAGCTCACTGCTCTGAAGCCAAACCAGCAATTTGAAGAAAACTCACCTGCTTTGAGTTTGTCCTGTAAATATTAACAATTTTCCATAAAGTGAAAATAAAAGATTCCTTTCATCCTTGAATTTTGGTGTGAATAAAGAGAAGATAAAAAGGATCTTAAATCAGCTTGAAAGGTTTGACTGGTTCAGTTCCAGCCGAGAATGAAGATTACACCTGTGCTGTCCCTCCTGTAGTGGGCGTGGCTTTGGGTGGAGCCAAGTACTCAGAAGAAAGACTGGTTGTGTCTCGCACATAATTTATTCATTAAAAAAAAAACCAATTGGTTCTGAATTAACAAGATAAATTAAAATCCTGCAAGAATCTCTCATTAGGTTACTCAGGTTTTTAAATATAATTGTATTTGTTCTTCTGAATTAATTTTTTTCTTAACTTTAAATAATGCGGTAATTTAATAAAGTTTTATCTAATCTGATCTCTAACTTGAAATTCTGAGAGAAGTTTCTGTATTGTTTAGCAAATCAGAATACTCTGCTTCTGAACAACTGCAAGGTACTGAGGTGTCTGCACAAAGCTGACAAATAACATCAGTATTACTTAAAGACCAGAGTCTCTTGTGGTCCTCAACACTGAGGCACCTACGGGCCAGTTCATGCACAGGAAAATACACCACATGTCCAAAACACCATAGTTGATATTGTGTCATAATGCACTTGATACTCCTCATCTTAAAATATAAATATTTTTGCAGTCCCATTTGCTTCTTGTATCATAAAGAACCAATGCAGCTGAAGCATGCATGAAAATTCTACAGCAATAAACTGTTTGTTTGCAACAAACCAAATTAATTTGCTTTTCCACGCCCCCATGCTGACCACCACTTTGGGAACCATTATCTTTTGTTATGGATCTTGTTTTTAGGACACACTGTGCTGTGCAAGGTTGATAAAAGTCATCCAGGCACAGCAGGCAGAGTGACAACAGTCTGAGTGTTGCTGTATCTGATTGGAAACATTTAAGGATGGAACGTCACATAACAGTAACAGTTTTAATGTTATTTTGAGAATGTAGTCACACTGCTGTTTCCTGAATATAAAAGAAAACAAAACACTAACTACATCTGGAGTTGGCAGCAGGTTTGAACGCCGTAATCTGAGTTCGGGCAGTTTTGGATTACTGGTGTGAGGGAATGCATTCACCACAGTCATCAAAGGACTGCTTTGTTCGACAAAAGTGTCTTTTTGAGCGCGTGTGTGTGTGAGTGTGTGTGTTTGTGCGCGCGCGAGCGCTTTCAGGGTTACTCTCTGTTTCACACTCCCCTTTGATATTTTTCATCTTCCTAAAGTTCCACTAACACATTGACATAAAGACACAGGAACATCACAGTGTGGTACTGCATGTATACCTGGATGTTAATCTGATATATCAGTTATATGTCACAGATAATTTTCAAAAACAGCAATTTAACCATGACATTAATTGACATTAAGAACTGTTCAGTTGTTTTTGCACATTTTATTGGTCATTTTTTCATTCCCCTTGTCTGTATATATTCTTATAATGTGAGTTACAGCTGGCTGATATCATGAAAATATACAACTTCTAGTATTGTAGCAGTATACAGTGCATCCAGAAAGTATTCACCATACTACATTTTTTCCACATTTTGTTGTGTTACAGCCAAAATGGTGTAAATTCATTTTTTCCATCAAAATGCTATTCACAACACCCATAATGACAACATGAAAAGTTTTTTTTTAATTTTTAAAAATTTATGAAAAAGTTTTTTTTTTAATTTTTAAAAATTAATTAAAAATAAAAACAAAAAAAAAATCACATGTACATAAGTATTCACATATCATTATATATATATATATATATATATATATATATATATATATATATATATATATATATATATATATATATATATATAGATAGATAGATAGATAGATAGATAGATATAAGTTTAAGTAGTTTACGGATTTCAGTTTATGGATCAATTACTACAGGAAATCTTGATTGCAAACCCTATCAACGCAAAAAAAAAATTGTTTTTGGTTTGTTTATTTTTTGGAGGGGGTCATTCACTACAGACTGTGAGGTGGGGAGATGAGCCCCGAGCGGGCTCTAGCTTCTGGTGTCAAGCACCCGACCTGCTCCAGGGACAGTGTCAGGTGTGGAGTTTGACTGGGACAGTACACCTGTCAAATGGTAATGTAGGTGTCAAACTCAGGGAGGACAGAAACCTCCCCTGGAGACTCCCGGAAAGTTAGAAAAATATTCACAGATTTGAAGTTCACAGCTCAATAAAACCCGGACCCTGAGTAATGAACAGGCTGTACATAAATATCAAACTGTTGTGGTTTTGGCTAAATCGTCAAGGTGTGAGAGGGGTTTTACTCTTCTTCCTGCTTGGTGACTTTGCTCTCCACTAAGTCCATACAAGTTGATTGTTGATGAGGGGCTCGTTTACCAGTGAAGCAGAAGAACGAGCACCTCATCGACAGTCAACTTGTATGGATTGTTTAGCACTTGACAGTGGCGGCATCCTAACTCAGTACTCGACCAACTGTCATCATTTTTGTCGAACTCAAACACATGTAGAAACAGGCACCAAGCTGAAAAGTCTCAGGGTTCCCATTTTACAGGGGGCATATTTAATGAGGTAAGGCTGTACTTTGTGGTTGTTTTGTTAAGAATGTTAAATGTCTCAATGCAGAGTTTGTTTCTGTTCGCAGCTGGACCACAGTTCTGTGTATGAAACACACACAGTGGCTAATTTCTGTAGGCATAACGCCGCCGTTGATCATTGTTGTCATGAATGTTCATTAAGATAAATTAATTTTCAAATGAAAACATAAATTATGTGTCATGCAAAATGTGACAAAACTGAGTGAGCATTTAATGTGAATTATGTTTTTGTTTTTTAGGGGGGGGGGTTTTGTGTGTGTGTGTGTGTGTGTGTGTGTGTGTGTGTGTGTGTGTGTGTGTGTGTGTGTGTGTGTGTGTGTGTGTGTGTGTGTGTGTGTGTGTGTGTGTGTGTGTGGCAGAGGTGGGAGGAAGTCACTGTCAAGTCATTTTCAAGTCATGAATCTGCAAGTCCCAGGTCAAGTCTAAAGTCAGCTTGCAAACAGTCAGTGGTCATTATGACTTGAGACTTGACTTGGGACTTCCTGATTCATGACTTGAGAGTGACTTGATGGTGACTTCGTCCCACCTCTGGTGTGTGGTCTTATGGTGATGGATGGCTGCACAGAAACAGAAAAAGTCCAACCAGTCCAGTTAATTAAATTTGGGGATGACCTTTGTCGGTCACACGTGAGTGTGCACAAACACACACACACACACACACACACACACACACACACACACACACACACACACACACACACACACACACACACACACACACACACACACACACACACACACACACACATACACACACAAATGCACATTTGGAATCTGACATAATATGATTAAGTTGAGCTTGGTGATTGACAAGCATGTCCTGTGTTCAAAATGTCAACAACATTGACACGGCTCACTTCTAATTAGCATATGTGCTATTTGACGTCTAGAAAAGTGACAGCTGTTTCATGTGTCAGAGTGGGGAATTGGAATCCATCTTAAACAGATTAAGCTTAAGAAAAATTAGTCATAAAACACAAAAAATAATGTACAAAAACTGCTAGAAGTTATTGGCCTGCAGGCAGTGATGACACCACCAGGAACAACATGGTGGTTTTTCTGTCTGGAAAAAAGCTGAATTTCTTCTTATAGTTATTGTCAATGTCATTCTAACACTATTCCTATCTTTAACCCAAACCCAAAGGCAGGATTCTCAATGTTAAATGCACAACACCCGTTGTACACGCACATGAGGATTCATAGGAATATGCACAAAATGCCACACTTAACTTCTTTGTATGACATCATACGAAATGCTTCATGAGAGCACGCTGTCTTAGAAATCAATTAAGACTCAACCTTGGGGACTTGGACTCAGGAATTGTGTCATCAACTTGGACTTGACTCAGACTCTTTTTAAATGACTTGGACTGAGACTCGAACCCAAACACTAGAAACTCACGACTCAACATGGAATCAAGGTTTAGTGACTCAACTACAACAACGGAGGGTAATACAATGCGACAATTAATGTAAACTATATCGAACAACTCTTATGAAAAAGGTTTCACTAATCAGTCAATTCAGCCAAGTGTGTTTGTGTCCTCAAGATTACATGGTACGTGCTACACACAGGAGAAGCAGAGGGAGTGGCTAAGACATCTTGGGGTTGGACATACAGTGCATCTGGTAAGTATTTGCAGCTCTTCACTTTATAGCCTCATTACAAAATGGAGTAATTTCATTTTTGCCTCACAATTCTACTCACAACACGTAGATTGACAACATGAAAAAAGTTATTTTTTAAATTTTTGCAAATTTATGAAAAATAAAACACTAAGAAATCATATGTACATAAGTATTTATAAACTTTACTCAATACTTTGTTGATGCCCCTTTGGCAGCATTTACAGCCTCAAGTCTTCTTGAACATGATGCCACAAGCTTGGTGCACCTATCTTTGGGCAGTTTTGTCCATTCCTCTTTGCAGCACCTCTCACCATCAGGTTGGATGGGGAGCGTTGGTGCACAACCATTTTCAGATCTCTCCAGAGATGTTCAATCAAATCAAATCAATTTTATTTATATAGCACCAAATCACAACAAACAGTTGCCCCAAAGCACTTTATACTGTAAGGCAAAAGCCATACAATAATTACGGGAAAACCCCAACGGTCAAAACGACCCCCTCTGAGCAAGCACTTGGCGACAGTGGGAAGGAAAAACTCCCTTTTAACAGGAAGAAACCTCCAGCAGAACCAGGCTCAGGGAGGGGCAGTCTTCTGCTGGGACTGGTTGGGGCTGAGGGGAGAGAATCAGGAAAAAGACATGCTGTGGAGGGGAGCAGAGATCAATCACTAATGATTAAATGCAGAGTGGTGCATACAGAGCAAAAAGAGAAAGAAACACTCAGTGCATCATGGGAACCCCCCAGCAGTCTAAGTCTATAGCAGCATAACTAAGGGATGGTTCAGGGTCACCTGATCCAGCCCTAACTATAAGCTTTAGCAAAAAAGAAAGTTTTAAGCCTAATCTTAAAAGTAGAGAGGGTGTCTGTCTCCCTGATCTGAATTGGGAGCTGGTTCCACAGGAGAAGAGCCTGAAAGCTGAAGGCTCTGCCTCCCATTCTACTCTTACAAACCCTAGGAACTACAAGTAAGCCTGCAGTCTGAGAGCGAAGTGCTCTATTGGGGTGATATGGTACTATGAGGTCCCTAAGATAAGATGGGACCTGATTATTCAAAACCTTATAAGTAAGAAGAAGAATTTTAAATTTCTATTCTAGAATTAACAGGAAGCCAATGAAGAGAAGCCAATATGGGTGAGATATGCTCTCTCCTTCTAGTCCCTGTTAGCACTCTAGCTGCAGCATTTTGAATTAACTGAAGGCTTTTCAGGGAACTTTTAGGACAACCTGATAATAATGAATTACAATAGTCCAGCCTAGAGGAAATAAATGCATGAATTAGTTTTTCAGCATCACTCTGAGACAAGACCTTTCTAATTTTAGAGATATTGCGCAAATGCAAAAAAGCAGTCCTACATATTTGTTTAATATGCGCATTGAAGGACATATCCTGATCAAAAATGACTCCAAGATTTCTCACAGTATTACTAGAGGTCAGGGTAATGCCATCCAGAGTAAGGATCTGGTTAGACACCATGTTTCTAAGATTTGTGGGGCCAAGTACAATAACTTCAGTTTTATCTGAGTTTAAAAGCAGGAAATTAGAGGTCATCCATGTCTTTATGTCTGTAAGACAATCCTGCAGTTTAGCTAATTGGTGTGTGTCCTCTGGCTTCATGGATAGATAAAGCTGGGTATCATCTGCGTAACAATGAAAATCTAAGCAATGCTGTCTAATAATACTGCCTAAGGGAAGCATGTATAAAGTGAATAAAATTGGTCCTAGCACAGAACCTTGTGGAACTCCATAATTAACCTTAGTCTGTGAAGACGATTCCCCATTTACATGAACAAATTGTAATATATTAGATAAATATGATTCAAACCACCGCAGTGCAGTGCCTTTAATACCTATGGCATGCTCTAATCTCTGTAATAAAATTTTTATGGTCAACAGTATCAAAAGCAGCACTGAGGTCTAACAGAACAAGCACAGAGATGAGTCCACTGTCTGAGGCCATAAGAAGATCATTTGTAACCTTCACTAATGCTGTTTCTGTACTATGATGAATTCTAAAACCTGACTGAAACTCTTCAAACAGACCATTCCTCTGCAGATGATCAGTTAGCTGTTTTACAACTACCCTGTCAAGAATTTTTGAGAAAAAAGGAAGGTTGGAGATTGGCCTATAATTAGCTAAGATAGCTGGGTCAAGTGATGGTTTTTTAAGTAATGGTTTAATTACTGCCACCTTAAAAGCCTGTGGTACATAGCCAACTAATAAAGATAGATTGATCATATTTAAGATCGAAGCATTAATTAATGGTAGGGCTTCCTTGAGCAGCCTGGTAGGAATGGGGTCTAATCAGACTCAGGTCTGAGCTCTGGCTGGGCCACTCAAGGACATTCACAGAGTTGTCCTGAAGTTACTCCTCCTCATATCTTGGGTGTGTGGTTTGAGTTGTTGTCCTGCTGAAAGATGAACCGTCGCCCCAGTCTGATGTCAAGAGCGCTCTGGAGCAGGTTTTCATCCAGGATGTCTCTGTACATTGCTGTATTCATCTGTCCCTCAATCCTGACTAGTCTCCCAGTTCCTGCCACTGAAAAACATCCTCACAGCATGATGCTGCCACCACCATGATTCACTGTAGGGATGGTGCCTGGTTTCATCCAAACA
Source organism: Thalassophryne amazonica (assembly GCF_902500255.1). Lineage (NCBI taxonomy): Eukaryota > Metazoa > Chordata > Actinopteri > Batrachoidiformes > Batrachoididae > Thalassophryne > Thalassophryne amazonica. The sequence goes on along the minus strand of NC_047116.1, from coordinate 88,958,120 downwards.
TGGCACCTGCCATTCACACCAAAGAGTTCCATCTTTGTCTCATCAGACCACAGAATTTTGTTTCTCATAGTCTGAGAGTCCTTCTGTCAAACTTTTTTGTCAAACTCCATGCCATGTACTCCATGGGCTGCCATGTGCCTTTTACGAAGGAGTAGCTTCCGTCTGGTCACTCTACCATACAGGCCTGATTGGTGGATTGCTGCAGAAATGGTTGTCCTTCTGGAAGGTTCTCCTCTCTACACAGAGGAATGCTGGAGCTCTGACAGAGTGACCATCAGGTTCTCAGTTTAGACGTGCAGCCAGCTCTAGGAAGAGTCCTGGTGGATCTGAACTTCTTCCATTTACAGATGAGGGAGGCCACTGTGCTCATTGGGACCTTCAAAGCAGCAGAAATGTTTCTGTACCCTTCCGCAGATTTGTGCCTTGAGACAATCATGTCAATGAGGTCTACAGACTATTCCTTTGATTTCTTGCTTGGTTTGTGCTCTGACATGCACTGTCAACTGTGGGACCTTATATGTAGACAGGTGTGTGTCTTTCCAAATCATGTCCAATCAACTGAATTTACCCCAGGTGGACTCCAGTTAAGCTGTAGAAACATCTCAAGGATGATCAGTGGAAATAGGATGCAATTTTGAGCTTCATGGCAAAGGCTGTGAATACTTATGTACAGGAGAATACTTATGTACATGTGATTTCTTAGTTGTTGTTTTTGTTTTGTTTTGTTTTTTAATAAATTTGCAAAAATCTAAAAAAAACTTTTTACATTGTCATTATGGGGTATTGTGTGTAGAATTTTGAGAAAAACAAATTTTGGAATAACACTGTAACATAAAAAATGTGCAGCACTGTGTATACATTCCAGATGCGCTGTAGTTTATGGCCGTGTGGGGAGGAAATCAAAGCTCGGACACAGATAGGGAGGGGAAGGTGAGCAGGAGGAGAGGGACAGAGTCGTCATTGTGTCCGATGCCCAACAACGGGTCTGTTATCTGAGCAGTGGGCAGGGTTTCTCCTCATTATAATCACTGGGGGCTACCAGCCGCTTTCTCAGCCGCTCTGTTTTCCCAAGCCAGCACAATCTCAAGGACTAGTTTCTGTGTGTATCTGAGTGTGTGCCTGCGTCTGGAGGAGTAGACCATTTCTGTTATATAAGACAAGGCTACCGGAACTGACGCTCGAAAACTTGAAAGCTGCTTTTTAAAATGACTGTTGGTATTTGTTCTAGGACAAGGGCGGAACAAGACACGTGCAACATAACACCTCTTATCATTTGAGATTTGAAATTTGAGAACAGGCTTTAATCTTCACATTAAGGACAGACTGGACCAGTAGCACATTATTTGCCATTCAGCAAGTGTCTTGTGAATTCCTGTGTCACATTGCTGCCTCAGTGTAATAAATGATGACTGTGTGTTCAGTGGGAATCACATGCTGAACTGGATACATTGGTCTTTAACTAGGAGGTGGAAAACTATTTGCAGTGGCCAGATTAGTGCACACATCGCCTTTAATGTGTGGACAGGTCTCATCAGACGACATACTCACATATACAGTATGACTTATGTGCTTCTCATGTATCTTACTTCTCTTGCACATTTAGTCAACACACATACCACATGTTTGTAGCGGATTTATTTTGTTGTTCATAAATATAAACCTTAACTATCATGACAAAATATAATTACATATACTCACTCATCTTCAACTGCTTATCTGGGAATTACATGTACTCAAATATGTAAAATCTTACAAAATTTCATTTGTAACGTGTTATTGTCAGTGGTGGGGAACCCCGGCTTCAATGAGCAAAAATAACACCATGTATCGTTCATACCTGTGCACCTAAAACAGGTGATTCCACTGATTATCTCATTTACCTGCCTGAAGAGTTTAACGAGTGTGTGTGTGTGTGTGTGTGTGTGTGTGTGTGTGTGTGTGTGTGTGTGTGTGTGTGTGTGTGTGTGTGTGTGTGTGTGTGTGTGTGTGTGTGTGTGTGTGTGTGTGGCTAGTGGCCGGCGATCACCTTAGTATTTCTTCTGTTTTTCTTGTTGCTTAATGCTGACAAATTATACCTTATTTCTTGTCTTTCTGCCGCCTGATTCTGTTTGTTTCTCTCTGTTTGAGGTGCCGCTCCATCCAGAAGTGGGAGTGGCACATAAGTAGCACATTATAGGGTTCATATACGTAGATTTGCGGTCAGGTGTTGGGGATGGGTTTGCAGGGCAGTATGTGGCACAGCTATGCGCTGCAGCAACTTTATGTCTACACATTTTGTAAACACATCCATAAATTTAGAGTCGGGGTCACTAGGTGGTGGTGGGTTTGCAGGGAAGAATGTGGTGCAGCGGTGCGCCACGGCCTCCCACAGCAGTCTCCCATCTGACGTTTCCTGCAGTGCTTTTAATGCAGCCCTTTATCTTTGCTCATTTCAGGGGTCGCACACATCAAGGGAGATTAATTCTAACAACTATGGTGGGATAAGTGTGGCATGTGGTTTTGGTCCGGGATGGTTGGGAATCCCGGTTGGGCTCTGGGGTGGGGGATGGTCTGCCTCGCCAGTTCGGCCATGGTCCCGGGGCCCTACTCTGGGGCTTGTGAGGCCCAGGGTCCAGCAGCCCGTTGGGGGGGTTGACACGGGGGGTGGGACGACTGCTGGGGGGATGGGGGCCATGGTCTCTGTGGGATGGAGTGTTGTCCTGCTCTCGCTTGTGTGGTCTCGTGATCTTAGGCTTTGGTGTTTGGGGTGGAGTCCGAGGTGGAGAGTGGATTAGTGGCTGGGGAGCTTTTGGGGGGGGGGTCCTGCTGGCTGTCCTGGCGGAGTCTTGGGTGTTAAGGGAGCCTCGTGTGCTTCCTGGCCCAGGGGATTGGCTCCCGCCTCTTGTCTGGGAGCCCAACCGCATCCTCATTTGACTCGGTGGTCCCTGTCCACGCTTTGGGTTCGATTGCAATGGTTCCTTGGCCCCCCGCTCAGTACTGCCTTTGGGGGCCATGGCCTGGGTGGTGATTTTCTGCATCCACCCCCCCCCCCCCCCTTTTGTAGGCCCCTGTGTGCTTACCTTGGGTATGGGGTTGCTTCCTGCGCCTCCCTGGGTGGCGGGGGGAGGGGGCGTTCTGGTGCCACCAGGCCGTTCCCCTGGTGGTTCGTCGGACTGCCCCGGTGGCTCTGGTAGATGCCCTTCCTGGCCCCTGTGCCCTTCCACTGCCCTTTTTCTCCTGGTTTCTCCTGGGGCCCTGCGCCCATTTCTGTCATTGCGTGCGCCCGGCCGTATGGCTTCTGACATACCAGAGTGGTCCACGTCATATGGTAAGGTTCTGTACTTTTGTCTTGGCCCAACACACCAGCCACAGTAGTGATCGGGATACATCCGTCTTTAACTAGGAGGTGAAAAACTATTTCACTGGTGAACAACTTGATAACTGATATTACTATATATGCAGAAAGGAAAAAAAAACACAAGTGGGAGTGGGTGTCTTCTTCTGCAGGCCTCCTGTCCTGTAGCATGGACTCCCAAAATATATTTGAATTGTCAAGTGTGTCAGCATGGCCCAAGCAGAGGGTCACCCCTTTGAGTCTGGTTTGCTGTTTCTTCCTCAAATCATCAGAGGGAGTTTTTCCTTACTGCCCGTGTGCTTGCTCTGGGGTTTGGTAAGGTTAGACCTTACTTGTGTGAAGCGCCTTGAGGCAACTTTGTTGTGATTTGGCGCTATATAAATAAAACATGCACACACACACACACACACACACACACACACACACACACACACACACACACAGTATATATATATATATATATATATATATATATATATATATATATATATATATACATACTTCTACTTCTCTGAGTGTTTCTTTCTCTTTTTGCTCTGTATGCACCACTCTGCATTTAATCATTAGTGATTGATCTCTGCTCTCTTCCACAGCATGTCTTTTTCCTGATTCTCTCCCCTCAGCCCCAACCAGTCCCAGCAGAAGACTGCCCCTCCCTGAGCCTGGTTCTGCTGGAGGTTTCTTCCTGTTAAAAGGGAGCTTTTCCTTCCCACTGTCGCCAAGTGCTTGCTCACAGGGGGTCATTTTGACCGTTGGGGTTTTTCTGTAATTATTGTATGGCTTTTGCCTTACAACATAAAGCGCCTTGGGGCAATTGTTTGTTGTGATTTGGTGCTATATAAATAAAATTGATTTGATTTGATTTGATTGTTCACTTGAGCTTCACTTCACTGTGGGTCACTTGAGCCTCTACTGGTGGTTGGCTCTCACTGCGGTATTGTATCACTTCCTGTTCCGGAGCACAGCGGTGTTTTGCTGTATCTGTTAGCTGTTTAATGTGCACAGTTAGATTGATCTAGTTAACTAGATAACGATTTGTTTCACAGTGTAATCTTCACGTGCCTTAACTAAAGCACTCCCTCTGCTGAATCACCTCTAAATTATTTACACATTATTCACTGTGTGTTTTTAGGAATCCGCTAGCTTAGCGCAGATTGTAATTCACGTTGGCAGTAATGACACCCGGTTACGCCAATCGGAGGTCACTAAAATTAACATTGAATCGGTGTGTAACTTTGCAAAAACAATGTCGGACTCTGTTGTTTTCTCTGGGCCCCTCCCCAATCGGACCGGGAGTGACATGTTTAGCCGCATGTTCTCCTTGAATTGCTGGCTGTCTGAGTGGTGTCCAAAAAATGAGGTGAGCTTCATAGATAATTGGCAAAGCTTCTGGGGAAAACCTGGTCTTGTTAGGAGAGACGGCATCCATCCCACTTTGGATGGAGCAGCGCTCATTTCTAGAAATCTGGCCAAGTTTGAACTGTTCAGTTTGAACATTAAATATCTTGTCTTTGTGGTGTATTCAAATGAGTATAGGTTGAAGAAGATTTGCAAATCATTGTATTCTGTTTTTATTTACATTTTACACAAAGTCCCAACTTCATTGGATCTGGGGTTGTATCTCAACAAGCCGAGGTGTGCACATCGCTGCTTTTCTGGCAGCTGCGTGTATGATATGCTGCCATAGATATGTTAACAAGCAGAGATGTGCATGTCACTGCATTCCTGATAGGACGCTTGCAGAGGCAATGTCTGATTGATTGTTCTCAAAGCTGTCTCGACAGTGTGAATTTGGGTTCTGATCACTCACTGCATTGTGGCAGGTGCAGACATAGGTCTGTCCCTGGTGGGTATGTAATCAAATGGTCCTGCCCTTTGATGTTTTACCCGCCCGCTCCTTAACAAGGATTAAGGAGCGTGGCCGAACATCCATAAAGTCTGTGTCTGTGAATGAGGTCAGTGAAAAAAGTGACACTCAAATGCATTGTTGAAATGTGAAATTGTCACTCATTTTTGCGCCTGTCGCAGTTTCCACAAAGGTGACAATTACATTACAAATTCCAAAGTAGAGTTACAAGACAGTATATCATTTACATACACTGAACATAATGCCAGGTGTATACTATATACCAGTTTTTGTGCTGTTGGGCAAACAGTCTTCTAAATTTAATTATCTTACCCTCCTCCTGTCCATACTAAGCACTCCAAGCCTTACTTTGGGACCCGTCAGCCCTTATTGGACCATTCAGAGTCTTACAAAGAGGGAAAAGTTTGGGCAGCTATCGACAACAGTTTTTTTTTTTTTTTTCAATATTTTAAAAAAATTGAACAGTATATATAATAAGCATCAATGAACTGTCTCAAACAGTATTAGTTGTTGAACTTACAATGTTATCTGACATTGATTATAGTATGTGCATGTGTAACACATGCATGTTGTTTGCACATGCACGATGTTTGAAACATTACATCTGATATCATACACAGTGCATCCGGAAAGTATTCACAAAGTATTCACTTTACTTTTTCCACATTTTGTTATGTTACAGCCTAATTCCAAAATGGATGAAATTCATTTTTTCCTCAAAATTCTACAAACAGTGCCCCATAATAATTATCTTTTTTGAGGTTTTTATAAATGTATTAAAATAAAATAAAAAACTAAGAAATCACACATATGTAAGTATTCACACCCTTTGCCATGGAGCTCAAAATAAAGCTCAGGTGCATCCTGTTTCTACTTATCATCCTTGAGATGTTTCTTAACTTAATTGGAGTCCACCTGGAGTAAATTCAGTTGATTGGACATGATTTGGAAAATCACAAAGGTCCCACAGTTGACAGTGCATGTCAGAGCACAAACCAATCATGAAGTCAAAGGAATTGTCTGTAGACCTCTGAGATAGGATTGTCTCAAGGCACAAATCTGGGGAAGGGTACAGAAACATTTCTGCTGCTTTAAAGGTTCCAATGAGCACAGTGGCATCCATCCCTGTAAATGGAAGCAGTTCAGATCCACCAGGACTCTTCCTAGAGCTGACCACCCACCTCAAATGAGCAATCGGGGAGAAAGGTTTTAGTCAGGGAGGTGACCAAGAACTCAATGGTCAATCTGTCAGAGCTCCAGCATTCCTCTGTGGAGAGAGAAGAACCTTCCAGAAGAACAACCATCTCTGCAGCAATCCATCAATCACGCCTGTATGGTAGAGTGGCCAGACAGAAGCCACTCCTTAGTAAAAGACACATGACAGCCCACCTGGAGTTTGCCAAAAGGTACCTGAAGGAATCTCAGACCATGATTAGACAAAGATTGAACTCTTTAGCATGACTGCCAGGCGTCATGTTGGAGAAAACCAGGCACCATCCCTACAGTGAAGCATGGTGGTGCCAGCAGCAATGTACAGAGACATCCTGGATGAAAACCTGATCCAGAGCACTCTTGACCTCAAACTGGGGTGACGGTTCATCTTTCAGCAGGACAATGACCCTAAGCACACAGCCAGAATACCAAAGGAGTGGCTTCAGGACAACTCTGTGAATGTCCCTGAGTGGCCCAGCCACAGCACAGACCTGAATCCAACTGAACATCTCTGGAGAGATCTGAAAAGGCTGTGCACCAATGCTCCCCATCCAACCTGATGGAGCTTGAAAGGTGCTGCAAAGAAGAATGGACAAAACGGCCCACAGATATGTGCACCAAGCTTGTGGCATCACTCAAATGAACTTTATTTATATAGCACTTTAAAACAACTACATCTTGCCTCATGAAATTCATGAGACAATGTAACAATAGAACAATTTAAAGTAGACCTGCATTGAAATAAATGTGGTCAGATTTCAGAAAGAAATAGCTGATATGTATTTATAAGACCCTTGTGAATGCAGTAAAGTAAATCTGTAAGCCCAGATTTGTAGTTCAGCGGCGAAATCTTCATTTAAAAATGACAAATTTGCAGCTAAAATTTAGCCCTCCGTGAAAACAGTTTGTACATCCGTATCATTTCCATGACGTCAGGGACAAGACGACACGCTCCCGCCTTCAGTCCTATCCCGCATTGAAATTGATTTTATCTGTTAGTAATGTTACAGTTATACACATCCTGGTTTCAACATCCAAAAGTAAGCTGCACTGAATGTGAGATACAGCTCTGCATGCCCGGTCTGCATGCTCAGATCAACAGCGAGGGACATCGACAGCGGGTGCCGTTCTTCCCCGACGCCTCACTCTCACTGCCCCTGATGCGCTTACCGAGTGCATGCACTCGTTAAATGCCTCCGCGGGCCACTCACAGCCCCGTGTCTGCTGTGCAGCTGCAGACACGTCCCTGTCTACTGAATGGAGGTGCAGCCAACTTGGCACAAGTCCAGAGACTACGCTCACCATTTTAATGCGGAGCAGCCGGTGACAACTGTTGCCCGCAAGGACAGACTTCTTGCGGCAAAATCCGCAGCGCCGCACGTCTCGGTAATTGGAGCCGCAGAGCTCCGTGGCCGCTGAGAGAGGTTTATATTTTTTTAATGACTTGGATTCTTTGCGGGTCTCACCTCCGTAGCCCGCGACAGTACACCGGAGGCGAAAGACAGTAGATTTTCAATGCTTGCAGATTTACTTTACTACATTCAGAAGGATCTCATGTGTAAATGTAAGTCATTTTTTGTTCAAAAAATCTGACTGCATTTTTTTCAATGCAGGTCTCCTTTAAAGACAGAAAAATGAGAAGAGTAACACTAAGTAAGTACAATTAAGAATTAAAATAGAGTCTCATGTTGGGTTAAAAAAAAAACACAGAGTAAAAATGGGTTTCAAGGCGAGTTTTAAAAATGGACAGTGAGGGGGTTTCTCTGATGTGGAGTGGAAGCTCATTCTAAAGAGTAGGGACAGTGGCAGGGAAGACTTGTTCCCCTCTGAACTTAGGCGTTGACCTTGGCACCTCCAGGAGCAGCTGATCATCTGACCTGAGGCACCGAGCAGTGGTGTACGGGTGGAGTAGCTCAGAGAGGTAAGGCGGGGTGAGGCTGTTAAAAGCAAATAAAAGAATCTTAAATGAATGCTAAAGTGCACAGGCAGCCAGTGGAGAAAGGCCAGAATGGGAGTGATGTGCTCCAGTTAGGACGTGAGCAGCCACATTTTTAACCAAGTGGAGACGTGAGAGGGAGGAGTGGCTTACTCCAGAATAAAGTGCATGACAGTAATCCAGCTAAGTTGTCACAAACAGAACTCAAGAAGACTTGAGGCTGTAATTGCAGCCAAAGGTACATCCACAAAGTACTGAATATAGGGTGTGAATACTTATCTATGTACGATTTCTTAGTTTTTTCAATAAATTTACAAAAATGTACTTATGTATGTATACTTATTTACATGTGATTTCTGAGTTTTTAACTTTTAATAGATTTGCAAAAATTTCTAAACTTTTTTCATGTCATCATGAGGTGTTGTGAGTAGACTTTTGATAGAAAAATGAATTTACTCCATTTTTGAATAAGGCTGTAACATAACAAAATGTGGAAAAAGTGAAGCACTGTGAATACTTTCCAGACACACTGTATTGATTATGTTCAATCAATCAGACAGAATAGACAGCCACCAAACTTTGATCAACACTGTAAAATTAAGTCCTTTCTCCTGCTCCCTTGTTTTCACTCAGTGTCACCACAGCAGATCCAAGATGGATCTGCATGTTGATTTTGACTCAAGTTTTACACTGGATGCCATTCCTGACACAACCCCACATTTATTGGAGAAATGTGGTAGGGTTTGAACCAGGAACCTTTCACACTGAAACGAAGTACACTAACCACTTGACATTATACATCGATTCCACAGAGCACCGTTCCTTCCCGTGTCATCCTGAATAGCAAATCAGGGCAAGTTTTGAAGCATTACAGTAACTCCTTGATCCATCTTTTGTCAATCTTGAACAAACTTGGTATACGCAGTAGTTACAGCTATCGTCAGCAGCAGTTTTGAAATCGGCGGAAATTTTAGAGCTGTTCAAAAATTTCATCCTGATTCATCTAAAAGCAGCGTTTGTTGCGGTTGGCTGAGAACACAGCCATGTGCAGCTTTACTTTAGATTTGGAGCAGTTGGTAGGTCTGCACTTTATAAGCCAGCCTGTTAGGAAGCATGCCGGAGTAAACCGTTTCGTCCCAGTTTGGCAATTTTTCTGGATCATGGAGGATCGTAGTAGAACAATGTCATGTGAAATAGGGGTGTTAGTAGTTGAACTGAGTCAGTGTCTGGAACACGTGACAACATAATCATCATGTTGCAGTTCTGTCTGAAAGAAGTCAAGTTATAAAGCAGTGTATATGTCAGGTTAACAAACTTTATGTTTGATAGTAGATAGCGTAGTTGTGATTTGCCTTGAAAATTTCAACTTTCCATCTTTCCATCCACAGCGAGACTTATAAATAATGCCAAAGACCCCCATTAACCCTGCCCCCCCCCACTTCCACCATGTACAGATCAATCATCCCTGCACAGCCCCATTCCACTATGTTATATTTATGTAACAGTGAACATAGTTTTGCCCATTTGCCTATTTGACTCCTTTACTTACAAAAGTATTTTTTTTCCTTTTCTTTTGTTCTTGTTTATACACCAATAACACCAGATCAAATTCCTTATGTGAGAACTTACTTGGCAATAAATTAGACTCTGACTGTGATGACTGCAGCTTTGAGGCTATCAGTGGACATTATTAATGGACATATTTTGACTTATGAGTAAATTACAGGAAATGTGTGTCACCAATCACATAACGTACCTACAACTTATGTCCTGTATGTGTAGGCTGTATGAGGCATACGCTGGCATACGTCGAAAATATTGTGCATGCCCAAAGTTTTTTGAGGTACTCGGCGTATTACCATGTACATTGTATATCACCACAGTTCAACGGGCTCTAAACTTCTAAGAAAACTTACCCATTACTTATCAGGTGTGATAGCATGTAAGGGAAGATGCTAGTGGCCCATGCGAGGTCTGTGCTGGGGCGTAGCACCAAATTCTGGGCCCTAGGTACTAGCCATATTGAAGACACCCCCCCACCACCACCACCACTGTTATGTTCTTTTTTTATTAACGCAAACAGCAAATTTCTAATGCGTAGTCAAACCAGGTCTAAATCATGTATACCTTAGATCACACCTGGGAGTCAGAACCCTTTTTAAAGTTGGGGGAGCAATATTGAGTTGGGGGGTCTGGGGGACCAAATTGCACCAAATTGCACCATTTTTCTAGAAAATGGTGCTATTTGGTCCCCCAGACCCCCCAACTCAATATAGCTAGCTTTCAAGCTCACCTCTCTTTTCAAAGAATTTGGTTAGCAGCTGCTTTCCCTCATTTAGTTTTCTTTCCCTATCCTTTTTCTCTTCTTTTTTGAAATCCGGACTTTGATTTTTTAGGAAAGACATATTTTATTTCAGCCAAAACATTAGGGCTGCAACTAATGATTATTTTACTAATCAGTTCATCGGTCGATTATTTTTTCGATTAGTCGGTTTTTTGGGGGGGTTTTTTACTGACGTGAATTTTGCCATTATTTCTTTAAGTGAGTTATTATTAACAGGCCTTTGTCACACAACATCAACGTTTGACCTTGTAACAAAGTTATGTTATATTCTTGTCAAAAACATACCTGGAGTAGTGTTTTGTTTTATTTTGCACATATACATACATCACCGACACACCGCAAAGAGATTTCCATCAGGTTTAGATGCCTACAGCAACTATCTCAACCACTGACAGCATATTACAGCACGAGACCACAAAAGTATTTTAAAAGCCTGACTAAAGTGTAATATGTTATATTTAATAAGATATTTTCATGAAAAAAGACACAAATGTGCAGTTTACTGCATTTTTTTTTTCTTGTGTAAAAACACAGCTTAGATGTAGTTTGACCGAAACAAACTGTCATTAAACTTAATAAAACAGGGATGAAGTGGAGGTTTAAGAGTCACTCGGTGTTCACAGGAAACAGTTATTTCTATACTTATTTATGTTCATTGTTAATTGGTTTAAATTTTCTGTTTTGTTTATCAGATTCTTTTTGTCGGTTTCTCTAAAACTGTATTGTGCCATTATTAGTTATTATTACTATTATTGATGTTGTTTCTATTATTATTATTATTATTGATATAAAAATACAAATAAATGAATAAAATTACAATTTGTAATACATTTGACTCTTTTATGACAACAAACACTGAGCCATGAATTATTATACAGAAAATGTGCTGACAGTTGCAACAGCTTAATGCTAACCTTAACATTGAAAACGCCATAGACATGCTAACGCCTTAGCATCGGTCCCGTTTTTAAGTACATCTATCAGCTGTTTCAGAAGACCATAACAGGTCAGATTAACATAAAAAGGCAAATGTTACTCACAGACATATGCTCTTTGGGGTTTTAGTGGGGAAAAATTAAGATTAAGCGAAATAAAACACTGAATCAACAAAGCACCAGATCACTGCTTCGATTGGTTCAAGGTTCAAAGCAAAGCCGCGCTGCAGAAACGGTTGATTTATATGGAAGAAACGAAACATTTGAGGTAAAACAAAGTTATTTAATAACTAATTGATGACTAAATTAGTTGACAACTATTTTAATAATCGATTAAATCAATTAGTTGTTTCAGCACTACTAAACACCTCCTCTTTCTGTCAGATCCCGTTTGGGATGTGTGTGGGGGGGGGGGGGGGGGGGCGCCTGTGCGCCTGGACTAAACCATTGTACAACTGTGCAGGGGTGGGAAGGGCCCTCAGAGATCTTTCAATATTATTGTTAGAGCAGAATTATGTTTTGCAACATTTATACATTCATTCTAATTATATTCTTTTACAACATGAATTGTATGGACATTAATAACATGCAACACAAAAATGTATTTAATGCCAGTTTTTTGTGCTCTCCCACTCCCCCCCACCCTATGCTCTGGGCCCTGGGTACATAATACCCTTTACCCCCCCAGTCCGACGCCCCTGGGTCTGTGCTCAACCCAATATCATGCCAAGTTTGTGATGGCATCACAAAAAGTGATTTAATCTATTAGTTCATGATACCATCATGAAATTAAGTAGATTTTCTGGATGACATCATGAAAAAATGTAATTTTGGTATCACAAAATTTGGGGTGATGTTACCGAGAAAGATCCCTTTTGTGCTCTACATTGAGTCGTATCTCTAAATCTTTAGGATTTCCCTTCAGAAGAAGGTAGTTCAAAACAAACATGAAAAATGACTCACTGGACACATGGAGGAAATGGTCCCATCTTGTGCCTTGATTTAGTTGTTCCAACTGTGGTGCCAGCCTAAAGTCACCCAGCTTGACATTAAAGTCCTTGTCCAGGAAAACATTAGCTGGTTTCAGGTCCTGGTGCAGAACAATACTGCCATCAGGGCATCTGTGGAAGAGTTTCAGGGCTGACACAAGCTGCACCAAACCACAAAGAATGTGTTTCTCAGACAGGAAACTCCTGCTGGGATTAACAGACAGACAGTTAATGCTGCAGAGCACAGAGATGTTCTGAAATTATGCAAAGCCAAGAGAAAATAAAGTTTGATGTTTTAACTTTTGCTTGGTGCAGCCTTCACTGATACTGTTCAGACAGCCGCCGTCGCAGGACTCCATCACTATATTGACCGTTTTATTGTAGTAGTCTAGTACTTCATGTAGTACTTCACGAGGTTTGGGTGGTGGAGCTCCCTCAGGAGATTTACTTCCTGGATGGCCATCTCCTCTTCAAATTTACTCATCTTCTGAGTGCTCAGCACCTTCCAGGCCAGGATCTACACAGACAAACGGGTTTCATGAAAACACATCTTAAATTCATAGAATTCCACAATAAAATACAATATTTTCATGTTCTTTATGATGAAACCTTCTGTCAGTCAACACTTGACATTTGCAACTTTAAGACAAAATATTCTTTTGCAAATGCAAAAGACAGATTTAGACAGCTTTAAGTTTGAATTAAGGATTTGCTTTGAGTTTGAATTAAGGAAGATAAGTTTAGAAATGATTATATTAAGAAGCCTGATTTACATTTTGTATTTGAAATAGCATAAACAAATTAAATGTGTGAAATACCAAGGGGCCCTGTCCATTTGGAGGTCACTGTATTTGATGGTGTTGTAGTATTTGTCTCGACAGCCAGAACGATGTTTCAAAGTTTAATTTGTGTTTTGGTACCTTTAACAAAAAAAATGTTATTGTGATTAAGACTTCCAAAAGGGAGCATTTTAACGTTGAACAGAATTTTTTTATTATTATTTAACTGTTATGGTTATGGTGAAAATACGTTGAAAACGAGACGTCGAATAAATGTGTAGACGAGTGGATGTGTCTTGATCGTTCGGCTTCAAAAATGTGATGTCGGTTAAAACGGTCTAAAGCCGAACATTGATTAAATGTTGACACACAGACGGTGAAAAAACTTTCACTTTTGAAAAATTTTTGAACGTCTTTCCAAAGGAAAATTATCAGTGGAACAGAAACTCCCAACCCAAACTCCACAATCTGTCCAGTAGTGCGGTGCACCGGCTGAAACAACAGATCAGCACCCTGGACAGCTCCACCTACAGGAAAACAGACGATTAAACCTTTGTGTGTGTGTGTGTGTGTGTGTGTGTGTGTGTGTGTGTGTGTGTGTGTGTGTGTGTGTGTGTGTGTGTGTGTGTGTGTGTGTGTGTGTGGGTGCGCGTGCGTGCGTGTGTCTATTTTCATATCTGATCACAAGTCTAATCACAAACGTCGTTTTTTAATGCACTCAGTTTGATCGGTTTGAGACTAGAAGAAACAGTGTTTTGACATTTTGATCACAGTTCTTCTCAGCTACATGTTTTTAGCTGAAAACAGTTGTTGTTATTTACTTTCCCATCAGACTTTCTCCTGATTTTCTGGCATTTCCCAAATGCACCAGCACCAACTGTAGCCAGAACCTCAAAGTTATTGATCCAAGACATCGTGAAGTTTCTGCCAGTTGTATCACCACTAACAGTTTTTTCAGAACTATGTGACGTTTGCGTCCTACAGTGTTCGGAAAGTGTCACGTTTGCTTTGATCATATTTCCTATGCGCTTTGTTTAATACAAGATTCAAAATCAACGTCGATCGACGTTGGGAGGGAAGGAAGACGTTGGGAGCTCCCTGTTGCATTCTTGGTGTTATTCTTCTTCTTCTTCTTCTTCTTATTATTATTATTATTATTATTCATTTTTGTTTGTTTGTCCATTTTTTCGGAAATGTCCACTAGATCCAATAGTAATAATAATGATGATGATGATAACAATAATGACGACAATGATAATAATAATAATAATAATAATAATAATAATAATAATAATAGTAATAGGTAGTTTGTTTGTTTTCATTTTTTTTGTCCAGTTTTTTCAGAAATGTCCACTAGATCCAATAGTAATAATAATGATGATGATGATAACAATAATGACGACAATGATAATAATAATAATAATAATAATAATAATAATAATAATAGTAATAGGTAGTTTGTTTGTTTTCATTTTTTTTGTCCAGTTTTTTCAGAAATGTCCACTAGATCCAATAGTAATAATAATGATGATGATGATAACAATAATGACGACAATGATAATGATAATAATAATAATAATAATAATAATAATAATAATAATAATAATAATAATAATAATAGTAATAGGTAGTTTGTTTGTTTTCATTTTTTTTGTCCAGTTTTTTCAGAAATGTCCACTAGATCCAATAATAATAATAACACCAATAACAATATGCCATTTGTTGTGTATTTGTTCATTTGTTTGTCCATTTTTCTTAAATGTCCACTAGATACAACAACAACAACAACAACAACAATAATAATAATAATAATAATTAATTGGCTGTTTGTTGATTATTTTTATTTTTGCTTGTTTGTCCTGTATTTTTTTTTCAGAAATGTGCACTAGATCCAATAATAATAAATAACAGGCCATTTGTTGTTTATTTTTTCACTTGTTTGTCCACTTTTTTCAGAAATGTCTGCTAGATCCAATAATAATAATAGGCCATTTGTTGTTGAGTTGTTCGTTTGTGTTTCCACTTTTTTCAGAAATGTCTTCTTGATCCAATAAATACTACTACTACTACTAAGAAGAAGAAGAAGAAGATCCCTCATGGCACAGGAAGTCCCAAACAGGAAGTGACAAATTTTGAGTCCACAGTGAAACAGGAAATGTCAAATGTTGAACACTTCCTGGCATGGGTGGAGAGAGACCGGAGGCCAGGGTTGAGCTGGACTCCCCTGAAATCTGTTTGGACACAGATGATTGACATGTCATGGCACCACACGTCCAGTTGACAAGAGCTGCATTTTGAAATCGGTGACCCATATTGACTGCTAGGTCCCTCCTGTACAGTAGTAGGTGATGTGTACCACAAGAAGTTCTATTCACCCTTAGTAGAAGAAGAAAAATGTTTGAGATTTGAATCTGAATACATTGTCTGAACCACGGACTCCAAAGTTATATCGGTGAGTAAACTACCATATTTTATAACAGAAATTAGGTCCAGGTTGTTAAAAGAGGCATTTCTCCTTTAATTCAGGTTGCTTTATATATATGTATTTCTCCAGTGATTTTAATGAATGATACAAGCAGACAGCAGCTGATTCATGCTCTGTTGGCTTATATGAGATATAACGTGAAGATGCTCAGGCTGAAAGAAATACAGCACTCTTCCTTTGTTCTGTATAAATCTGTGTAACCTCTTAATTTTGCTCTCTGGAGGACTTATTTTTAAATAACCTCTTAATTTTGCTCTCTGAGTGACACAGGACATTGCATTTCACTTAAAAATACACATGCCACGGACTGTTTCTCAACTGTACTCAAAAGTATTGGAACACTTGGTATTTCACACGTTTTAATTTGTTTATGCCATTTCACATATAAATAAATAAATCTAAAGTTATCTTCCTTAAACTCAAACTGACAAGCAAATATCTACAACTTGATATAAATTAATTAAAAATATAAAATACAGCTTCCTGATGAAGTGGTGTAGAGGAGAATTTTCTTGAAAAGAAGACCTGAAAGTTCAGTCACAATTTGCAAGAAAGTACATTTGAAATGAAAGCCTAGATTTGATGTTTTGCTGAAAGAAACTTTTGTATTTCTTCTTTATGTAAATAAAGTCCAAGACATGTTTAGTGACTTGGAAGTGTTCATGTTTCCATCCCCTGACTTGTCTAAAGAAAACTGGTAGTAAAATGATTATTATTTACAGGTTTTATCAAGTTTTAGAGATTTGCTTTCAGTTTGAGTTTGAGGAAGATAGTTTTAGAAAAATTTATTCTTTATTTTTTTGTATTTTGTGTATTTGAAATGGCATAAACAAATTAAAATGTGTGAAATTCCAAGTGTTCCAATACTTTTGGAGGGCACTGTATCCTAACTTTATGATGAGTGCAAAATGAGTGTGGTATTATTACTGTTTTGTTTAAGAATGTTTAATTTTTACTGTTGCTGCACTTGGTGTGAAATCATAATCATATCATATATCATATTGATATGCCAATATTGAGATACAATAATTTGGCCATATTGTACAGCCCTACTGTCCACTAGCTGAAAACTTTGAATATTAATTTACATTTACATTTAAAAAATGCTTAAAGTGGCAGGGGGTTAAAAGGAATGTAATTAGGGGGGTCTGGGAAGTGGAGCACCCCCAGAAGCTGAAAGGCAAAAAAATAAAAATGCTTAATGCCCGGAGCAGACGCACGGACACTGGAGACGAGTGTGTGTGCGACTGTTTAGACAGTCTGGAAGCTGAAAGGTTTTAGCCAAGCTAGTGCTCCCCTGAAGCATTTATCCAAAAAGTCTGAAGGACCTAAATGACATGGTGAGATACTGAAGACCTTTGCTCGTTCCTGTCTGCGGCATATGCATATTACAAAACCTAGATCATAAGGACTTTTCAATGTTAAAAAGAATCAAATATCCACTAAATCTGAATCTAAATCTTAAATTCAAATGTCCACAAAATACACAATCCAGATCAAATCCAGATCAAACTTTGTCAGGCGACAGTGAGTGCCAGTCTGCACCTCACTTTCAAATATGAGAGTGATTGGGGCACCTTTGGTTAAGATATAATGTAAAATATACATTAGCATGTTTCCCATGGGGATCCATAGGCTCTAGATTGGGTAGTGTTTATCAAATAGGTAGCTGACATTTTTCAAGGGTGGTAATAAATTCTGCAAAGTTTCTATAATGAGTTGGAATAGTGTGTGAGTCCAGAATGTTTTTAGAACCTTAGACCTCAACACTTTTTTGAAGAACTCAGCCCTTTAATTTCCTGTTAATTGTATAATTCTTAAATGTTATTTTACTGTCTTAATGTATTTATAAATTATTTAGATTTGTGTTATCATATACACACACACACACTATTATTATCATTATTACATCCACCAAGGACGCAATAAAATCATCAATGTTTACTTATTTATCTGTCTGTCTGTTAGCAGGATTTTGTCAAAATTACTGCATGGATTTTGCCGAAATTTGCACCACAGAGAGATATTAGGCCATGGAAGACTCCATAAACCTTTTGGAGGTGATCCATATCCGGATCTGGATTCTGGATTCTGGATCAAGATTTAACTTTATATAGACTTTGAAGGATTACGTCAAAACAACTTAATGCATTCTCACCAAATTTGCACCACACATACTAGGCCATGGAAGACTCCACTGAATTTTGAAGGTGATCGGATCCGGATCCAAATCCAAATCCAGATTCTGGATCAAGATTTAACTTTATATCGACTTTGAAGGATTACATCAAAACTACTTCACGGATTGCCACCAAATTTGCACTACAGATGGAAGACCACTGAATTTGGGAGGTGATCCAGATCCAGATCCAGATTCTGGGTCAAGATTTCACTTTATATCGACTTTGAAGGATTACATCAAAACTACTTCACAGATTCCCACCAAATTTGCACCACAGATGGAATACCACTCAATTTGGCAGGTGATCCAGATGTGGATCCGGATTCTGGATCAAGATTTCACTTTAGGCTTTGAAGGATTATGTCAAAATTACTTCACTGATTCTCACCAAATTTGCACTACAGATAGATATTAGGCCATGGAAGACCCCATAAAATTTTGGAGGTGATCCATATCCGGATGGGATTCTGGATCAAGATTTAATTTTACATAAACTTTGAAGGATTACGTCAAAACTACTTAATAGATTCCCACCAAATTTGCACCACAGATGGAAGACCACTGAATTTGTGAGGTGATCCGCATCTGGATCCGGATTCTGGATCAAGATTTCACTTTAGGCTTTGAAGGATTATGTCAAAATTACTTAAGGGATTGTCACCAAATTGGCACCACAGACAGGTATTAGGGCGTGGAAGACCACTGAATTATAGAGGTGATTTGGATCCGGATTGGCGGACGTCCTGTGATTGTTCTTGTTTTGTTTAAATTTCTTTCCAAAATGTTTGGAGTTCAATAAAAAAAAAAAAAAAAAGTAAAATAAAAGCTAGACTGACATTTATTTCATCTTTATGTGTATTTGACATTGTGATGATTCCAAAGTAATCACATAACTCAGCATTGATTTTATGATGATTTTGTTCATGGTTTCTGTCTTTAATATTACACCGTTTTCCTGTCGAGTGAGTTTATCAGAGTTACTGAGAGAAAACAAGTGTTTTTCTCGGATTTAGACAGATTTTGAAGATAGTCTAAACTGTTTGTGGCAATCCGTTTTTGCACGGGCATTTGTGCCAACTTGCCAGGCTACCAGGGGCGAGGCGTGGCGTGGCGTGGCGTGGCGTGGCGGGCTGATGTGGGTTCACTCATGCATAGTCACGCAACGTGACAGTCCAGACATGGCTGGAAACGGGACGCAGCCCCGCGGCCGCCTCCAGGCAGCCACCGCAAACTAACACCGGCAAGAGGGAAAGTTCTCATTGCGCAGCTGAGGGGCCCGGAGCAGACGCACGGACACTGCAGACGTTTGCGCACGAAGGAGTGTGTGCGCCAGTTTTAGCGCAGTGTGTGGGGGCGGGTTGTGGGTTCGGGGAGAGGGAGGGTTCCCCGAACCTCTGAGCGCACTGCAGCGGCGGCACCAGTGATGGAAGATGGATTTGATTTCAGCTTCTGGGTGTGACATCTCCGGTGAAAAGGTACGACACCTTACCGACAGCAAACCGGCCGCAGTGCGCCGTTAACAAAGAAGAGAGATAAGACTGTGGCACAGCCTGGCCACCAAATACACTAGTGTACCAACAAAAGTTTTAGAAATAGACACACACACATACACACAAAATTGTAAATACACGACTGTGCCAAAAGTTTTAGAAATGCACACAAAAACTCTAAATACACAACTATACCTATAAAAAAACTTTTAGAAATCGACACAAAAACCTCTAAATACAGACTGTACCTACAGAGGTTTTAGAAAGACACACAAAAAACTCTAAATACACTACTGTGCCTATAAGTTTTAGAAATATGCACAAAACACTTCTAAATACATAACTATGCCTGTAAAAAGTTTTAGAAATCCACACAAAAAACTTCTAAATACACGACTGTGCCTACAAAAGTTTTAAAAGACACACAAAAAACGTTTAACTGTTCCTACAAAAGTTTTAGAAAAACAAAAAGGAAAAACTTCTAAATACACAACTGCACCTACCAAAGTATTTATAAAGATACAAAACACTTCTAAATATATAACTGTGCACATAAAAATTTTGGAAAAGCAAAAAAAATCCCTCAACATACAAACCGGTCTTAAGAAGCTTTAGAAACAACAACAACAACAACAGCCTTCTAAATACAAGTCTGTGCCTACAAGTATTGGGAAAAAAAACTTTTATGTACACAACAAAAATTTTTAGATATATAACAAAAATCTTCCAAAATGCACAACTATACCTAAATGTTTGAGAAGTTACAAAAACTTCTAAATACACAACCATGCCTGAATTTTTAAGAAAAACACAAAAAAAACCAAAAAAAAAAAAACAAAACAAATAAACACACACACACACACACACACCTGCCTGAAAGTTGTAGAAATACAAAAAATGTTCTAAATACAAGACTGTGCCTGAAAGTTTTATAAATAAAAAACCTAATAAATATGTCATATTTGTAAATAAATAGATAAAAAATACAAGCAAATTTGGTTGTCCTGATTACTGTGCAATGACAATAAAGGTGATTCTGATAAATAGATATAAATACAACCTGTGACCATTTTCACCATTTAAATATATATATCCATATTTGTTTTAGATGCAGTTTGACAATTTATTACATATTAATCTGTTGGTTTATCATTATTATTATTAATTATTATTATTGTTGTTATTATTATTATTTTATTATTGCATGATCATTCTTTACTTGTGTTGTCTTGTGTAGTAAAGCTAAAAAGATATCAAGTACTTTTGTACTCAATTTATAATTTCATCAGTGATCAGATTTATAAAATAGGAAAACTCTCACGTTTATTTTTTGTTGTAATGGGAATGTTTAAACATTTCTAATTAGAGTTTTCTATTGATATTAATGATGACATCAAACACCAAAATGTAATTTCTTATAAAATGTTACAGTACCTTAAACTTTTGTGCATTACTGTAAATACTTAAAACAAGTGTATTTGAAGTAAGTGTTAAACATTTTTTTTTTACAATTTAATGGGTTTATTTAAAATAGAAATGTGATTAGAGCAGAGTTCTTGTAATCACATTCTGCAGCTTTTGATTCAGTATTACCACAGTTACTTTGAAAAGTTGCTTTTGTTATTTTATACAGCTACTTATAGCAGCTTTAGGCAGTTACTTTATTAGCAGCTGCTGACAACTTGTAACTAATAAGTAATGTAACTAAGTAGGTAACTAGTAAAGTAACTTGGTTACTTTTTAGATTGAGTAACCAGCAAAGTACTTTGCTGAGTACTCAATCTTAAGAGTAACCAAGTTACTTTACTAGTTACTTTATTAGTTACATTCAGCAGCTGCTGACAAGTTTTCCGCAGCTGCTAATGAAGTAACTGTATAAAGTGACCGTAAAATGTAACTGTGTAAATTTTCAAAGTAAATGTGGCAACACTGCTTTTGATTCCTTTTACTTTTAATTAGTTGCTGCTTGACTAACATTTTTCTTTTCCAGGTTCCACACATATTGTGAATCCCAGTCAATGGATTTACTCACTTTCATACATGAGTATTTTAGTAAGTTTTTCTCTCCTCTTTTCCTACCTTGCATATTTTATGCAACTTTTACATTTGACTCTTAAGTGACATGTAGCTCAAAGTGCTGCTGTACTAGCTATCTTGAAGAAGTGACAGAATTGTTGAAATATGTTTGAAACCTTACATTGAAAAACTATTTGCACTGCTTCCTATGTCCCAGTCATTTCCAGCCCCCTACTCCTACCTCCAACCCTAACCTTAACCATAACCTAACCCTACTCCTACCCCTGACCCTAACATAAAACCAATAGATTAATGTATATTTCATGCTGCTAAATCACGACAATCCATGAGACTGGGTTGGTCATTTCAGATGATGCTTTTAAACTGGACACACATGCAAAACTCCTTTACGTGTGTGGAACTGCATGTTTTCACTCTTGATTAATCTGTAGCTCCTTTGTAGTTAATTAGTCTTCTGTTCCCCATGTGCCAAAATAGATTTTTCAAATGTCAATTTCCCACAGAACAAAGTGACATTTTTAAACTGTTTTGTCTGTTCAACAGCCCAAAATTGCAAAAATTCAAAACGTCCTCAAATTCAAAAAGCTTTAATCAATCAGTTTGATATTTTTCTCCTATAAATGACTTACAGTAATTGGATGTCAAAATAGATGATAGTTGTATTTCTTGCAAATGATCAATCAGCTAAAAGAGAACACATTTCAAATAAAGTATTTCAAATAAATCTCTAGATGAAATTTCAGGTATAAATTGGTAGGGCAATAAAAAGGGGGTTGTTTATTTTTTTCTATTAATTTCAAATATTAAAGCTTCCAAATTCAATTTGATTTGAAACTCCCTATATTTTAAGGTGTCACAACTGTATGAAATTACAACCACATTCATTATTCATATTGGATCCTGATGGCTTCACAGTATTACAGTGGACTCTGTGTGTGTGTGTGTGTGTGTGTGTGTGTGTGTGTGTGTGTGTGTGTGTGTGTGTGTGTGTGTGTGTGTGTGTGTGTGTGTGTGTGTGTGTGTGTGTGTGTGTGTGTGTGTGTGTCACACCAGATCCCTGTCTCTGCTAAATGCTGTTTTCGAGCGTTATAATGTTGATCTCAGCACATGCCTGGTGGTCAGTGGAGCGAGCAGGACAGCGAGAGAATGAGGGTCGAGTTAAACACTTAAATGCCTAATACAGTACATGAGCTGCAGAAAAGCATCTGATGGGGACAGTCCAATAGTCCTAGGGTCCACTGGTCCTAGGGTCCAGTCGTCCTAGGGTCCATTGGTCCTATTTTTATTATTTGATGGTGTATATTACAACCCCAAACTGATTTTAAACTTCACAAATACATGTAATACTTTCAAATAACTAACAAACCAGATTAAATTTTCAATTTACAAAAAAAAAACATAGGATTCTGTTGACATACACCATTAATCACCTTTAACTGTACTGTTTTCTATAAATCTGTTGAATCTGTTGAATATTTCACCATAATTAAATGTTTATTTTTAATTGTCACACTTTTCTAACATTGCATAGCTTACTTTAGTGCAGCATTACCTCCCGTAAATTCAAAAACAACTTCAACATGCTGTCCTTGATACTAGGTCTAGGACAGCCCAGTCTCACGCTTTTATTTGTGCTCCTGTCACGGAAATGGGGCACTTTTCGTGACGTGTTATTTATTTGTTTTTTACCATTTATAATCTTCCCCCTTCTCCTAATCATAACGCCTCCAGACCCCCCCCAACCCCCCCGTCACCCCGTAATTTATGCCTCCGTCATGAAAAGCTCCCCATTTTCGTGACAATATCAGGAACCCATAGATTAATTGACTTTTCATAATGTCATCACGAAATGCTGTGAGACTGGGTTGCTAGTGGATCCCAGGACTATTGGACCCTAAGAAAAGTGGGAAGTTCCCCTTACCAAAAATAGTACTGATAAGTATATAAAAAGTAAACTGGAAGTATACTTGAAACATACTTGCATGTACTACTTTTTGGTAAGGGTCCTCATCTGTTTGTTAGCAATTTTTAAGCTAGTTAACAACAAAAGTAGTTAAATCCCACCTTTTGCCACATTTATGTGTTGGACTATCAGCCTTTGAGTTAGCTTTCATGTGCTCTTATCTCCTGAAACTGTTGACACACTGCTACAAGTGTTTCTATTAAACTGACTTGTTATCCTCATGTTACGTTTTGAGTTCCCTCTCTCTGTGTCACCTTCCTTCTTCTTCTTTGTCCACTCCAGCCTGTACTTTCTCCATAGACTACAAATCTTGAAGGAAGCATGGGTGACTGGAGCTTTTTGGGCCGGCTGCTGGAGAATGCTCAGGAGCACTCGACGGTCATCGGCAAAGTGTGGCTGACCATCCTTTTCATCTTCAGGATCCTGGTGTTGGGGGCTGCCGCTGAAGAAGTCTGGGGCGATGAGCAATCAGACTTCACCTGCAACACCCAGCAGCCCGGTTGTGAGAATGTTTGCTACGATGAGGCCTTTCCCATCTCGCACATCCGCTTCTGGGTTTTGCAGATCATCTTCGTGTCCACGCCGACGCTCATCTACCTGGGCCACGTGTTACACATTGTCCGCATGGAGGAAAAGCAGAAAGAGAAGATGGAGGAAATGCGAAAATCAAATAGGTTCCAGGAAGAGAAAGAACTCCTTTATAGAAATGGGGGAGATGCGGGAGGAGGAGATGGGAAGAAGGAGAAACTACCTATCAGGGATGAACACGGCAAAATCCGCATCAGAGGCGCATTGCTGCGTACCTACGTGTTCAACATTATCTTCAAGACCTTGTTTGAAGTGGGTTTTATTTTGGGCCAGTACTTCCTGTATGGCTTCGAGCTGCGGCCGCTGTACAAGTGTTCACGCTGGCCCTGCCCCAACACTGTGGACTGCTTCATATCAAGACCCACCGAAAAGACTATTTTCATTATATTCATGCTTGTGGTGGCTTGTGTGTCTCTTTTGCTGAATTTGATAGAGATCTATCACCTTGGCTGGAAGAAAGTCAAACAGGGATTGACAAATGAGTTTGCCCCTGAACATGAGTTCCACGCTGACATTGCGGCACCTGAGTGTTTGCCCTCGGCATCCAGAACTGCACCCTCCACCATCAGCTACCCACCCAACTACACAAATGTGACAGTGGGTAGCGGGGCATTCTTGCCACCCATGAGCCCGGCAGCTTTGTCCTCAGCTGCTGGGTTCAAGATGGACAACCTACAGCAGGAGGAGTCCCTCCGCCAGCCTTTCCCCTCTTCCCATTACTACATCAGCAACAACAACCACAGGCTGGCCACACAGCAGAACTGGGCCAACCTGGCAACTGAGCAGCAGACTCTAGAGATGAAGGACACATCTCCCTCACCTTCCACCTCTTCCGCCACCAACAACAATCCGCAGCAACAGCCTGCTGATGTTGAGTTGCTTCTCCCCAACAGCAAAAACACCATCGCCACCGTACCCACCAGTGCCACCACCACCACCAGCAACAGTACCAGCAGCCCTGGCACAGCCGCTACCAGTGGCAGTTGGGGTAAGATGAAGAGCGTGCATGAAACCACCACCACAGTGGAGATGCATGAGCCTCCAGTAAGGGTCCTCACAGACCCTCAGAGGTTTAGTAGAGCCAGTAAGTGTAGCAACATCAGAGCCAGGCCAAGCGACCTGGCAGTCTAAATCCACACTAAACAGTCCCCTTCTCAAATATCAGCCTTTCCTTTGGACTCCCCAATCAAACACAGTAACAAAAAAACGGGTACATCAATCAAATCATGTCAAACAAACATGGTAAGTCGGGCACAGAGTTTAGACAGATCTGGAAAAGACTTTGTCAGGAGCAAGTTGACACTAGCTTTGGGCTTGTTTTTGGATATGTGTGTCCTCAGTGTTCAGGTGTGATTATGCTGGGCTATAAAGTCAAATGTCTGCACTGGAAGGACTGACGTAGCCTGTGATTATCATATTTCTGCTATAACAAGGCACTTAAAACCATCACTCAATGAGCTCTTTGTATTTTCTATTTGTTCTGCATGAAGTATTAATCAAGCAGATATTGATCACATTTGTCAATGTGATGAATTGACCAAATCTGCTGTAATTAGAAGAGGTGATTTTGGCCAGTTAGCACTTCCATGCCATATCCATATTGTTTACATGTTCTCCAATGCCTGACTGAGTTTCTTCTGGATACTCCCTATTCATGTCACGGATGAAAATCACAAATATTCAAGTAACGGGTGACTCTAAATTGTAGGCATAAATGTTAGAGTGAGTGGTTACTGTCTGTATCTGTTGGCACTAATGACAGACTGGTGATATATCTAGGGTGGACCCTGCCTCTTGCCCAACCAGTTCTGGGATAGAAATCGGACACAAAGCACAAACTCGCTTTGGTTTACTCGCTTTGGAGGACTTGGTGTCAAATGTGGCCAGGTGT
Organism: Thalassophryne amazonica; assembly: GCF_902500255.1. NCBI lineage: Eukaryota > Metazoa > Chordata > Actinopteri > Batrachoidiformes > Batrachoididae > Thalassophryne > Thalassophryne amazonica. The sequence continues at coordinate 88,932,088 of NC_047116.1, read as the reverse complement.
GAGCTGCTACAGAAAATCAGTCACGGCGTGTCGAGTTGTACAGTAGTGTTCAGAATAACAGTAGTGTTATGTGACTAAAAAGATTAATCCAGGTTTTGAGTATATTTCTTATTGTTACATGGGAAACAAGGTACCAGTAGATTTAGTAGATTCTCACAAATCCAACAAGACCAAGCATTCATGATATGCACACTCTTAAGGCTATGAAATTGGGCTATTAGTAAAAAAAGTAGAAAAGGGGGTGTTCACAATAATATTAGTGTGGCATTCAGTCAGTGAGTTCGTTCATTTTGTGGAACAAACAGGTGTGAATCAGGTGTCCCCTATTTAAGGATGAAGCCAGCACCTGTTGAACATGCTTTTCTCTTTGAAAGCCTGAGGAAAATGGGACGTTAAAGACATTGTTCAGAAGAACAGCGTAGTTTGATTAAAAAGTTGATTGGAGAGGGGAAAACTTATACGCAGGTGCAAAAAATTATAGGCTGTTCATCTACAATGATCTCCAATGCTTTAAAATGGACAAAAAACCAGAGACGCGTGGAAGAAAACGGAAAACAACCATCAAACTGGATATAAGAATAACCAGAATGCACTGAAAAAGTGAAACAGTGCACTTCATTCAAAGTACTTATTTACATTGGCCTAATGGAAAATTGTGGTTTCCAGTTTAAATCTGCTGGAATCACTTTACAAAATCATAAATATACATTGTGAGAAACTAAAAAAAATAGCTGTAACAAATTACATCAATTTTTTAAAGTTGATCCAAAGTAGCATTTTTTTTCAGTGTGGCAAAAGCTCACCCATTGATCAGCTCCAGGATGATCAAAGACAGTCTGGAGTTACCTGTAAGTGCTGTGACAGTTAGAAGACGCCTGTGTGAAGTAAATGTATTTGCAAGAATCCCCCGCAAAGTCCCTCTGTTAAATAAAAGACGTGCAGAAGAGGTTACAATTTGCCAAAGAACACATCAACTGGCCTAAAGAGAAATGAAGAAATATTCTGTGGACTAATGAGAGTAAAATTGTTCTTTTTGGGTCCAAGGGCCACAGACAGTTTGTGAGACGACCCCCAAACTCTGAATTCAAGCCACAGTTCACAGTGAAGACAGTGAAGCATGGTGGTGCAAGCATCATGATATGGGCATGTTTCTCCTACTATGGTGTTGGGCCTATATGTCGCATACCAGGTATCATGGATCGGTTTGGATATGTCAAAATACTTGAAGAGGTCATGTTGCCTTATGCTGAAGAGGACATGCCCTTGAAATGGGTGTTTCAACAAGACAATGACCCCAAGCACACTAGTAAATGAGCAAAATCTTGGTTCCAAACCAACAAAATTAATGCCTCGCAGATGTGAAGAAATCATGAAAAACTGTGGTTATACAACTAAATACTAGTTTAGTGATTCACAGGATTGCTAAAAAAGCAGTTTGAACATAATAGTTTTGAGTTTGTAGCGTCAACAGCAGATGCTACTATTATTGTGAACATCCCCTTTTCTACTTTTTAGACTAATAGCCCAATTTCATAGCCTTAAGAGTGTGCATATCATGAATGCTTGGTCTTGTTGGATTTGTGAGAATCTACTGAATCTACTGGTACCTTGTTTCCCATGTAACAATAAGAAATATACTCAAAACCTGGATTAATCTTTTTAGTCACATAGCACTACTATTATTCTGAACACTACTGTATGTATGCTGGTTATGGTCCCAAATTATGCCAAACTTGGCCAGGTGTTGCAGAAGGATAAGTAAGGATAAGTCTGCTCAAGTTGAGGTACATAACCTGAAGGTGTGTGTGACAGAGGCCAGCAGGAGTCGCTGGCCGTCACACCACACACTAGGCGTCACTCCCCCGACAGCCAAAGGATGCTTTGGCCAGTTGCGCTAGAGGCAGAGTTTTTAGCCGGCTAGTCAGAGCATCCACCACCCATGCTGGAGATTGCGAGTTTGCATCCAGAGGGGAGCGAAACAGGAGGAGTCACAAAAGAAACACAACATAGATGAAAGAGAGTACATCCACTACATGTGCAATGCCACACTGTTACTAAGCATTACTGCATCCTTAAGGAATGGCATGTTAACATGACACCAGTGTTAATCTGGCCACCAACCTGATGGGGACATATCTACATCCTGGAGACCACCTGTAGATAACAGATGTAGGAGATTTAAACATGTGCTAAGTTCCCTTTAAGTGCAGTTGGAAGTCCAAAGTGGGAATTGCTTCATTTGCATCCTCAGTGCACAGTAAATTTTGCAGAGTAAAATATACTCTGCCAGGATAACATTTGGTTCCAGTCCAAATAGAGTTAAGTACACTCTATTACATAATGAAATCAGCTCTATCGTCTTGTCAAATCACATATTTCAACTCCAATAAGAGTCATTCACAACATGATAGAGTTGATTTTACCTTGTGATAGAAATGATTTAGCACTGTGGTAGAGTATATTTCACTAGTTCAAAGGTTCAGGTCAATAAATGAATATATTTTGATGCCAAGTTTTATTGGGCTGCACTACTAGCTGTATACCTTACATGTGCCTTTTGTTTCAATTAAAAAGATGTTTCTTTTCATCGGTGAGGCAAGAGTGAATATTACTTTGAGGAAAAAAAACATGTCACTTTGTTTTTAACTTTGCTGATGATAAAGATTTACCGTACAATGTAAATGTCATACGCAATATAACATACAACTTTAGCATTTCATTCAAATGCCAATTATCCAACCTTCACGGGTGACTCTGTGAACTGAGATGTTTGACTTAATTTAGAGTAAATTCACATAGACTACTGAACCTTTGGACTAGTGAACCTTTCCCATGCATTGCTTGTTAATGATAGAGGTTAAAGGCCTATGACTCACTGATTCATTGACACATTTGCAGGACAAACCTGGCTTGGTGTTGCAATCATCATGTGCTTTATGGTGATTTCTAAATATATTTGCAGCACTTGCACTGGATTGGACTGATGTGATGTTGTTACATTGTGAAAAGAAATCGCGTCGTGCATATCAAAGCTCCGAGCTTCTTTGTTGTCACGGGGATACGAAGATATGTTCATGACCAAAACCCTTGACTACACCAGCAGCTGTCGCGATCAATCTCTGGTATGTTACTGTGACGTTTAGTTCAATCACTACCAAAGAGCTCACTTTAAAAATGTTTGTGCTTTAATTTTACAGTGATGTTAATCTGCTGTGTCATGCTGCACATTAACACCACTCAGTCGTACAGTGTGATAAACAATAATCTGCCTTTGACTTTTTGTGCACACAGGTATGATGACTGATAGGGGTCACAATACCGCCAGATTATGATAACACTAGCAAATGCAGAAAACCTTTGCAAATACAAAAAACACCTGCATCAATTCAAAAACAGGTAGTTGCATCAAAAAAACATCTTGCAAATTGAAAAATGCTGTAAACTGAGAGAATACAAATACAACCTGCAGCAGGTGACAGTTTAATTTGATAATGTGTTTCCTGCAAATTCACGCAACATGCAAAGCACAGAAATGCACAGAAATAGCAACAATACAACACAGACAGACATTTCTGAACAGAGGAAATTGGGCAGCGCAGTCTTGTTTGAGGGCAGACACTAAAGGGTTAAAATATGACACAATAATCCTACATCCGGGGACAGCTCTCGTATGTCCCCTTCAGAAACATGGCACTTTCTCTGAGTTTTTGGGCAAATTACATGGCAAACAAAGTGAAAATACAAAGAAAAAGTTAACAATGTGGTGGAAAGCGGACGTGTGTTGCAGTTTGTTTATGACCCAGAGCTCAAACATGTCAAGGGACATGTGAGAGATCGCAGCTATTCTGCCAAGGTGTGTAGGCTAAAACTTACCGTCAGTACCTCTTCCATTTGCCTTGTCTTCCTTTCTCCACTGGGAACAGACAAAAACTGCACTTTTCGTGACTTTGCAAATGAAAACAAAACAGTACACCATTTTTCCGTTAGAAGTGATGCTGTGTTTGTGTTGCGTAATGGCAGGCTGTCCCTGGAAGTGGTCAAATCCCGCAATATCACACAGGGGTTCAAACGAGACTGTGCTGTCCTATTGGCTTCTACTCATCAGAGCATAACAAGGAAAAAAATAATTGAAAATATAGCTAGGTAAGAGTAAAATCATGAATAAAGTAAATAAATAAATTTACTCAGCTTTCAAGACTAGGTAGAGATAAAGAGTGGAGCACTGCGATGTAGTGAATGGTCCGTCGGTGTTTGGGTGTGTTGTCTGAATTTACAACAGACACATTATGAAATTAAATTGTTGGATGTGATACAGGTTTTATTTGTTTTTGTTCTCCAAGTTTGCAATTTTTTTTTTAATTTGCAAAATGATTTTAATGCAACTACTTGTTGAACTAATGTAGATGTTTTTGTATTACAACCCCTGGCAAAAATTATGGAATCACCGGCCTCAGAGGATGTTCATTCAGTTGTTTAATTTTGTAGAAAAAAAGCAGATCACAGACACGACACAAAACTAAAGTCATTTCAAATGGCAACTTTCTGGCTTTAAGAAACACTATAAGAAATCAAGAAAAAAGATTGTGGCAGTCAGTAACGGTTACTTTTTTAGACCAAGCAGAGGAAAAAAATATGGAATTACTCAATTCTGAGGAAAAAATTATGGAATCACCCTGTAAATTTTCATCCCCCAAATTAACACCTGCATCAAATCAGATCTGCTCATTGACATTGACCCTATGCCATGACATTGACCCTATGTGTCTTTTTGCAAGGAATGTTTTTGCAGTTTTTGCTCTATGGCAAGATGCATTATCATCTTGAAAAATGATTTCATCATCCCCAAACATCCTTTCAATTGTCCAAAATATCAACATAAACTTGTGCATTTATTGATGATGTAATGACAGCCATCTCCCCAGTGCCTTTACCTGACATGCAGCCCCATATCATCAATGACTGTGGAAATTTACATGTTCTCTTCAGGCAGTCATCTTTATAAATCTCATTGGAAAGGCACCAAACAAAAGTTCCAGCATCATCACCTTGCCCAATGCAGATTCGAGATTCATCACTGAATATGACTTTCATCCAGTCATCCACAGTCCACAATTGCTTTTCCTTAGCCCATTGTAACCTTGTTTTTTTCTGTTTAGGTGTTAATGATGCCTTTCGTTTAGCTTTTCTGTATGTAAATCCCATTTCCTTTAGGCAGTTTCTTACAGTTCGGTCACAGACGTTGACTCCAGTTTCCTCCCATTCGTTCCTCATTTGTTTTGTTGTACATTTTTTGATTTTTGAGACATATTGCTTTAAGTTTTCTGTCTTGACGCTTTGATGTCTTCCATGGTCTACCAGTATGTTTGCCTTTAACAACCTTCCCATGTTGTTTGTATTTGGTCCAGAGTTTAGACACAGCTGACTGTGAACAACCAACATCTTTTGCAACATTGCGTGATGATTTACTCTCTTTTAAGAGTTTGATAATCCTCTCCTTTGTTTCAATTGACATCTCTCATGTTGGAGGCATGATTCATGTCAGTCCACTTGGTGCAACAGCTCTCCAAGGTGTGTTCACTCCTTTTTAGATGCAGACTAACGAGCAGATCTGATATGATGCAGGTGTTAGTTTTGGGGATGAAAATTTACAGGGTGATTCCATAATTTTTTCCTCAGAATTGAGTGATTCCATATTTTTTTTTTCCTCTGCTTGGTCTAAAAAAGTAACCGTTACTGACTGCCACAATCTTTTTTTCTTGATTTCTTATAGTGTTTCTTAAAGCCAGAAAGTTGCCATTTGAAATGACTTTAGTTTTGTGTCATGTCTGTGATCTGCCTTTTTTCTACAAAATTAAACAACTGAATGAACATCCTCCGAGGCCGGTGATTCCATAATTTTTGCCAGGGGTTGTACTTAAGTTGATTACTTAAGTGTTTTTCTTCTTTTGCTAGTGTTGTCTTGAAGTATTGTGGCCCAAATCAGCCACCGTACCACAGGGATGTAATGATGTATTTAAATGCAGATGCATGTGTACACTTTGTTGGTGTGCCATCTTTAGCAGGAACTATGTATACATTAATAGATGTTAATGTGCAGGATAACATAATGTGAAATAAGATTAGTTTTGGTGGATCTTTTTCTATTTCAAGTCCAGGAAGGGCTGGAAAATGTACTGTATGATGTCAAAGTATCTGTACCAATATAAGTTAGATGTTTTGCAGTTAGTTCCTTTAACAACATCCCACGCAAAGAGAATCCACAACTTCATAACCTAATTTGGACCACTGACGTGTTCATTGTACTACGACAGCATTTTAGGGCCACATTGAGTTGGGTTTTTTTTTTTGTTTGTTTTGTTTTGTTTTTGTTTTTTTGGTTGTTTTTTGGGGGGGTTTTTTAGACTTCAAGAATAAATTTGTAATATTACGAGAATAAAGTCGCAATTTTATGAGAAAAAAAAGTAATTTTATGAGAAAAACTCGTAATATTATAAGAATAAAGTCATAATATTACAAGAATAAAGTTGTATTTTTATGAGAAAAAACTCAGAATATTACAAGAATAAAATCCTAAATTTATAAGAAAAAAAAACCTCAGAATATTATGAGAATGAAGTCATAATATTCTGAGAATAAACTTGTAATATTACAAAAATAAACTTGTACTTTTATGAGAGAAAAACTCTGCATCTCAAAATAAGATCTGTGGAGCACTTTCTTAAGTTGTACTTCAGTATAGGTTTCACAAATAAGGAAATACTTCATCTTTTGGCCCATCTGCACCCCATTATCATTAGTATCACAATTTTGAAAAGAATATGCAAGAAAATGTGCCTCTTCCAGAGGAGGAGCCATACGGACTTTACATGTAGTTCTGGCGATTAGCTCCCAAAATTGCCTCTTTCGTGGAGGTCTGCAGTCTTGTCACTTCTTGTACAAATACAGCTTTATTCTCATAATATTATGACTTTATTCTCGTAATATTACAAGATTTTCAGATAAAGTTACAACTTTATTCTCTTAATAATACAAGTTTTTTCTCATAAAATTACTACTTTATTCTCATAATATTACAAGTTTTTTCTCATAAAATTATGACTTTATTTTCACAATATTATGACGTTATTCTCGAAGTCTAAAAAACCTCAATGTTGCCCTGGAATGCCGTCGTATTGTACAAAATATCTGCTTTTTTTGTTGTTGATGTTCCTGACATTTACATTTCAGTAGTTAATTTGCACATTTGGGAGAAAATGATGTTGTACTATGGTAATATTTATAGTAGCACAGAAAGAGCGTGGCCCTAAACCGCTAATCTCTGTGATCCTTAAAATTAAGAAAATGTCTTAAAAGCAAAAAAGGTATTGGCTCTTTGTGGGACAGGCGGTATTTAAAAAGAGCTGTAGTTCTTTGTGAGGTCATGATCAGGAACAGAGAGGAACCAGTCAGAGTATTTCTTTCAGACTCACTTGGACTTAGTTAGGTGTCATACCGAACAATGTCTCTTCTCTGTAGAGAGACTGTTAGCTGGGTAGCTGGTCCTTCCTCAACCCCACATACGGAATCCTGGCAGGATTGTTGCTTTCAACTCCTGTTGTCCTCACTACTTGTCCAAACTCTCTTTTGCCCTGTTTTCTGCAGAACGAGAATTTTGTGCCTTGCCAGGGAACAGAAACGAGCTCAGAACGCTAAGAACAGCGAGCCCTTTTTTTTTCAATGCTGTCTTAAACAGTGGAAGTGCCTTGTGTATGATCGATTCTTTTGTAAGAACAAGTTGATGTAAATGTTCATTTACCTCAGATGTTTACAGAACTGTTGTTCAATAAATTTTTTGTACCATATTGGCTCTGGTGTTGCCTTTAATTTTTCTTGCACAGATTAAAGAAATTGGCAGAGATTTCACTGACAGCACAAAATCAATGTCTGTACTAAAAACAAACAAACAAAAAATATGCAAAAATAAAAATTTTAAGGCACACTGGGGAAAAAAGAAGCCTGACTTTACATGATTTAACAAGAGCACTGTGCTCGTAGAGCGCAAACCTCCACTAACACTATTTTCCAATTCCACTAATTTTTACCTTAGAAAAGTCCTGTTAGAAGTGGCCTTTTATATGCTAAATTAGATGTGATCAAATGTCATTAGTTTGTGCACTTGAATCAGTTTTTTTTTCTGGTGTTGTCAGGATTTTTTTTTTTTTTTTTACTTTTTCAGTTTCTTACAGATAATTTATAATTTTTGCAGAACACTGGTTATCTCTACTATGCATAATTTGTTATTGCTTTGTGGCACCTGGCTTCTGACTGATGATTAGAAGATAGGACCTTGCCCAAGGGCCCTTAGTGAGACAAAAAGGCATAAAATTGGAACTTCCATTCAGTTTTAGTGGTGTAAGTAAATCAATAACAGAAAACAGAAACTGACTGAGGCACTTTTGATTAATGCAAAATGTACACAATCCACAATCCAGATCAGATCTGGATCAAACTTTGCTAGGCATTAGTGAGTGCCAGTCTGCACCTCTCTTTCAAATATGAGCATGATTGGGGCATGTTTGATTAAGATATAATGTAAAGTCTATATTATAATAGCAAAGTGGCCTCTGTGTGCATATGTGCGTGCATGTGTGCTTCAATTACGCTGAAACCAGGGAGAGGTGGCATTTTCCGTTTGGTATGCTTATGTATTTTGGGTCAAAGATGAACACTGAAAAAACATAAAGTTGATTCAACTAATATTTTTTGAGAAATGAGCAATTTTAGCTATCCAATAAACAACGGACGTTGTGCTGTAACAGCGTTGTTATTCTTATTGATTTATTGTGTTTTTGCAGTTCAATTGGTTTAGTCAGTTTAGTTAAGTGTCATGTTGCGGTTACCATGACTGAAAAGTGTCTAAAATTAGAAACACCTACTTGTGCCATAATTCAGAAAACCGAAAAGCTTTGCATGCATGCCTGCGTGCATGTAACTTTGATCACAAAGAAACTGTGGACAGTTGACATTTGCCATTTGGTATGCTTATGTATTTTGGGGCAAAGATGAACACGGCAAAACAGAACATTGATTGGACTAATATTTTCTAATATTGGACTAATATTAATATGCCATTCCAGCAGGGGGCAGTAAATCATCTTTATATTAAAAGCGTGAGTGGGTGATTTTATTTAGTAAGTTCAACGTAAGTGCATAATATGATCGTAAATATGTCAAAAATACATGGATGACACAAGAAAGTGAAAACACTTATTTCCATTGTGGTCCATTTAAAAAAATCAAATGACAAAATGGAAGTAATAATAAAATAATAATAATAATAGTGATGATAATAATAGCAATAATAGTGTATATGATAACAAGAACCTGAACCAGTTATAAATACATTAAGACAGTAAGTTAACATTTTTAAAAATTACATAATTAACAGGAAATAAAAGAGTTGAGTTCCTCTTCTAAAAATTGTTGAGGTCTAAGGTTCTAAAACATTCTGGACTCACACGCCATTTCAACTCATTATGCACTTTGCTTAATTTATTACCACCCTTGAAAAATGTCAGCTACCTTTTTATGAAGACCCTGTGGATCCCCACGGGCAACACACTAGTATACATTAAATGGGGTTTCTCAATGTTAAATTTAAATGGCCACAAAATCTGTAATCCAAATCAGATTCAGATCACACTTTGTTAGTTGATAAAGGATATCGTCCTACATAACACTCTCAAATATGAATGAAATTCTACCTTTTTTGACAGAGTTATGAATTTTTGAATATTTGTTCAATGTTAAAGGATAGGGATTTTTCCAAGATTTTTCCTGACATTGACCTTTGACATGTGACCTTGAAAATTGATTCAGTTCTTGCCTATCAGGGTATGAATAGTCTGTAAAAATGTCACAGTGATATATAAAAAAAATTGTGGGTTTCAGGCTGTTCACAGACAAACAAGCAAGCTGATGAAAACATAACTTCCACCCAACTTCATTGGTAGAGCTTAATATGATTCAGCATGATCAGAATGTTTCCAAATAACATAACTTTCTGATGTGTCTTAATTACATCCAGATGAAATTTGTTATTTTGACACATTCATGTGCAACCGATGTGCATATTTAAGCGCCTGTCACACCATGAAGGAAACATGAAAGGAGCTAATAGGAATTTTGGATGTTCATGGTTGTCCTGCAAAAACCGTTTTCCCCATTTGCTAACAGACGTTTGGCGTGTGAGCACTGCGTACTCCACGAGTCGCTCATGTACAACCCCAGTTCCAATGAAGTTGGGACGTTGTGTAAAATGTAAATAAAAATTATTAGAGTACAATTATTAGAAAAACTTCAACCTATATTCAATAGAATACACCACAAATACAAGATATTTAATGTTCAAACTGATAAAACTTGTTGTTTTGTGCAAATATTTGGTCATTTTGAAATGGATACCTGCAACACATTTCAAAAAAGTTGGGACAGGGCAACAAAAGACTGGAAAAGTTGATGAATGCTCAAAGAACACCTGTCTGGAAACAGGTGAGTGTCATGATTAGGTATAAAACGCGCATCCCTAAAAGGCTCAGCCATTCATAAGCAAAGATGGGGCAAGGATCACCACTTTGTGAACAACTGCATAAAAAAATAGTCCACCAGTTTTAGAACAATGTTTCTCAATGTTCAATTGCAAGGAATTTAGGGATTCCATCATCTACAGTCCATAATAGAATCAGAAGATTCAGAGAATCTGGAGAACTTTCTACACATAAGCGGCAAGGCCGAAAACTAACATTGAATGCCCGTGACCTTTGAGCCCTCAGTGGCACTGCATTAAAAACCAACATCATTGTGTAAAGGATCTTACCGCGTGGGCTCAGGAACACCTCAGAAAACCATTGTCAGTTAACACAGTTCATTGCTACATCTACATGTGCAAGTTAAAACTCTACTATGCAAAATGAAAGCCACACATCAACAACATCCAGAAATGCCGTCGCCTTCTCTGGGCCCGAGCTCATTTGAAATGGACAGACACAAAGTGGAAAAGTGTGCTGTGGTCTAGATGAGTCCACATTTCAAATTGTTTTTGTAAATCATGGATGATGTGTCCTCCGGACAAAAGAGGAGAAAGACCACCCAGATTGTTACCAGTGCAAAGTTCAAAAGCCGGCATCTGTGATGGTATGGGGGTGTGTTAGTGCCCGTGGCATGGGCAACTTACACATCTGTGATGGCACCATCAATGCTGAAAGGTACATCCAGGTTTTGGAGCAACACATTCTGCACGTGTTACAACAGCGTGGCTTCGTAGCAAAAGAATGCAGGTACTAGACTGGCCTGCCTGCAGTCCAGACCTGTCGCCCACTGAAAATGTGTGGCACATTATGAAGCGCAAAATACGACAACGGAGACCCCGGACTGTTGCACAACTGAAGTCGTACATCAAGCAAAAGTGGGAAAGAATTCTACCTACAAAGCTTCAACAATTAGTGTCCTCAGTTCCCAAATGCTTATTGAGTGTTGTTAGAAGGAAAGGTGATGTAACACAGTGGTAAACATACCACTGTCCCAGCTTTTTGAAACATGTTGCAGGCAACGATTTATATTGATAAATAATATTTGCACAAAAACAATAAAGTTTATCAGTTTGAACATTAAATATCTTGTCTTTGTGTTGTATTCAATTGAATATAGGTTGAAGAGGATTTGCAAATCATTGCATTCTGTTTTTATTTACATTTTTCACAACGTCCCAACTTCATTGGAATTGGGGTTGTAGAACGCCTGTGGAGAGTGGCGCCTTTTAATGTGGACATGCAGGCTCTGACATGCATTCAGACATGACTGAATCTATGAATAACACTGTGACAAATGCCTGTAAGTTGCCCAAAGAAAGGTGGACAGAGTCTCTTAAAAGTGTCCCAGATGTGACAATCTGGACAATGATAATATTTAATAGAGAACATTGGCGCTGTCAGCATCCTGTACGCACTGTGCTCACATTTTTGTCACGGCTTTATTCATGAAAATCATTCAGTATTATATAATGGCTGAGTGGATCCTTGTCATTTGATTCGTGCTTCATATGGATTATTCATCCCATTTGTGTTCCATTGCATTTGGTTGTCCATTTGGCTGCTCCCGTTTTGTGTTCGGGGTTGCCACAGCAGATACAACCAGATCCGCATTGATATTTGGCACAGGTTTTACGCCGGTGTCACGGTCTGAGATTACCACCAGTCTGAATTTACCAGGTAAAATTAGACTGTAGCAGCCACAGTCTGAACTTACCATCAGTCTGATTTTACCATCTTGGTATATTGAGACTTGTGTGTTATTGACCCTGGTCCAAATTTGCCAAGCAAATATATTATATAATTTTTTTAATTGGAACCACAAGTAAATCCTGTCACTTTCTTATCCTGTCGCTGATGCTTATTGATTTAACCATTATAATTCTGGTTACTAGTTACCTAGCTAGTCTGAAATTTCCAGCCTGCAAGTCTGAATTTATGTCCCACTTCAAGTTTTCTGAATCAAAAGTGTGTGGAAAATGCAGTTATTTCAAAATACATCTGCTCGGTTGAAGATCGCCGCAAGAAATGGTAAATCTAGACCTCCCGGAAGTTGACTGCGAAAAAAAAATCGATTTGCGCATACGCTTGGTAAAATGAGACCGGCGCAAACTCAGACCACGACACCGGATGCCCTTCCTGACACAACTCCAGTGTTACCTGGAGAAACACACACAGCCGCTGGTGTTCCAAAGAGGTCTCCCATCCAAGTACTAACCAGGTCCAGCACTGCTTAGCTTCAGAGATCTGACGGGATCAGGCTGCATTTAACGTGCAAATATGGTTCCATTTACCATGCAAATTTGGTTCCATACGTTTTGTACCATTGCACGCTGTGAATCCCGCCCACGCACACACTAGTGGGAGCAGCATTTAGCTAAACATGGTAAAGTTTGTTTTGCTGATGGACGACGATTCGAATGAGCTAATTGATGGTGATAATTCTTGTAACACACAAAAACAAAGCTACTATGCCGTAAACTGTCTGGAGGCACAAAGAGCTGCCAGAATAAAAACCTGGACAAATTTCTGATGCGATTTGTCTTTGGACTGAGGAAGGGTTTTTTTTTTTTTTTTTTTGGAAGAATCACAGACTACATCGTCAGAATTATTTTCGAACTATCTAACTTTTTTCCAAGTTGACTGACAACAATTTTGGACTCTTATTTAAAGTTTGTGTAATGTAAGTATGTGTTAATGTAATGTAAATATAAATCCCTTTTCTGTTGTTTATAAATTTAAAAAATATCAAATGACAAGGATCTATTTTTGCTGTTATATAAAACAAATAATGAATGTTTTTTCATTCTTTCAATGGAACGAATATTTCATTTGGTAAAAGATGGAACTTGGAACATTCCATCTTTGACCTCATGAAATATTAGTACCATTGAGCTCATAAACATTCATTATTTGTATATTACAACAGTAAAAATTGAATGTTTTGATTCAAACGTGCTTCACACAAATGGCAGCTGTGTTTGGGAGGAAATCCAAAAAAACTCCTCCATTAGGAAGTGTTGGTGGGCAGATTACAAAACGCTATAAAAATGCAACGTTCCATTCTTTCATCAAAAACATTAACATGTACTGCTCCAGTCATCATGAAAAGAAAACACCAACTCAATATTTTTCAAGTGTTTAGAAAAAGTAAAATGCGCACTGTAAGCCGCAGAACTTCTGGCTGAGGGCGCTGTTCTTTACTTTCGTTTTTGGGTGAGTTGCCAGACTCGAGCCTAGGTTTGATCTGTTTTCTTGTATGAAACTGTGTGTGACTGTTAATGCAGTAGATGAATACTGCACTATCATTTCCTCACAAAAGCCTGCAAGTCTTTCAGCGTTATCTGGGTGTCTTGGTGGCTTCCCTCACTAGTCTACTTTCATGCTGGAAAGAGGCTAGTGAGGGAACAATGGGTCATGGATGGTAATCACCCAAGCAACAACTTCTGAGTACTACCTACTTGACACAGATTTTCGATAGAGTGCTTTTCGAAACTGTTTGAATTTTGTAATGATTAATGTAAATGAAGTCAATGACATATTCAGTGTTGTGGAAATGTTCATGCGTCCATCCCAAGACTTTTGATTAGAAAACAGGCTGTACAAGTTATCATACAATACTTAAGTTTGGTGTATACAATTACTTATGGCTTCTGAAAGTTAAAGCTGTAAGTCTACACTACAAACTCCACTGTGGAGGAGCTCAGTGAAAATGACAAAAACTGTCAGCCTCCAACTATGTATGGACCTGACTGTCCAAGCTTCAGTAGCTGTGACGTGGTGAGACTGCATGTGTAAAAACTGTTGCCGGTTGTTTCAACAGTCCCATGATGGAGATGAAATCTAGATGAAGTCTCCGAGGTCTTCGTGACTGGCATGAGGTTTTCGGCTCATCAGTACTAGAAAAAGCTACAAGTGATAATGGCTGTCTTTGTAAATATTTGACCTCTGACCTTACAACAGCTCCCTCCTTGACTCTGCATTCCAATAGAAAGATGTGAGGAGGTGATGGTGAGCGACGACTAAACAAAACAAACACAAACCACTCGATAGTCATGTCCACTAGTAAACCAACGTCGATGACTGACTCAGTCTGACAATTTACAGAACCGTGCAAAGCATGATACCAAATTTATTGCTGCATGGATTGTTTGGAACTCCTCTCACCTGCTCAAAGGGATGTTAATCAGTGAAATCACCTGCTGAATCAGTGGCTGCAAGGAAAACCTGCACCCTCTCGGCCCTTTCTGGAATACTTTGGACACCACTGGGTTAAGGCATTGGGTTTGAGATCAGAAGATCCTCAGTTCAAATCCCAGCCTGACTGGAAAATCACTAAGGGCCCTTGGGCAAGGTCTTTAGTGCTGCTCCTCTACCTCTCCGGGAGCAAGAACAGCTGCTGCAGGAGACTGCTGTGTGGCAGCATGCCCTTGAGCAGGCTCCAGTGGCGAGGCTGTACATACAGTAGTGTTCAGAATAATAGTAGTGCTATGTGACTAAAAAGATTAATCCAGGTTTTGAGTATATTTCTTATTGTTACATGGGAAACAAGGTACCAGTAGATTCAGTAGATTCAGTAGATTCTCACAAATCCAACAAGACCAAGCAATCATGATATCCACACTCTTAAGGCTATGAAATTGGGCTATTAGTAAAAAAAGTAGGAAAGGGGTGTTCACAATAATAGTAGCATCTGCTGTTGACGCTACAAACTCAAAACTATTACGTTCAAACTGCTTTTTTAGCAATCCTGTGAATCACTAAACTAGTATTTAGTTGTATAACAACAGTTTGCATGATTTCTTCACATCTGCGAGGCATGGAGTCAACCAACTTGTGGCACCTTCCAGCTGTTATTCCCTCCAAGATTCTTTAACAACATTCCACAATTCATTCACATTTCTTGGTTTTGCTTCAGAAACAGCTTTTTTTTGATGTCACCCACAAGTTCTCAATTGGATTTAGGTCCGGGATTGGGCAGGCCACTCCAAAACTAATTTTGTTGGTTTGGAACCAAGATTTTGCTCGTTTACTAGTGTGCTTGGGGTCATTGTCTTGTTGAATCACCCATTTCAGGGCATGTCCTCTTCAGCATAAGGCAAACATGACCTCTTCAAGTATTTTGACATATCCAAACTGATCCATGATACCTGGTATGCGATATATAGGCCCAACCACCATAGTAGGAGAAACATGCCCATATCATGATGCTTGCACCACCATGCTTCACTGTCTTCACTGTGAACTGTGGCTTGAATTCAGAGTTTGGGGGTCGTCTCACAAACTGTCTGCGGCCCTTGGACCCAAAAAGAACAATTTTATTCTCATCAGTCCACAAAATATTCCTCCATTTCTCTTTAGGCCAGTTGATGTGTTCTTTGGCAAATTGTATCCTCTTCTGCACATGTCTTTTATTTAACAGAGGGACTTTGCGGGAGATTCTTGCAAATAAATTAGCTTCACACAAGCGTCTTCTAACTGTCACAGCACTTACAGGTAACTCCAGACTGTCTTTGATCATCCTGGAGCTGATCAATGGGTGAGCCTTTGCCATTCTGATTATTCTTCTATCCATTTTGATGGTTGTTTTCCATTTTCTTCCACGCGTCTCTGGTTGTTTTGTCCATTTTAAAGCATTGGAGATCATTGTAGTTGAACAGCCTATAATTTTTTGCACCTGCATATAAGTTTTCCCCTCTCCAATCAACTTTTTAATCAAACTACGCTGTTCTTCTGAACAATGTCTTGAACGTCCCATTTTCCTCAGGCTTTCAAAGAGAAAAGTATGTTCAACAGGTACTGGCTTCATCCTTAAATAGGGGACACCTGATTCACACCTGTTTGTTCCACAAAATTGACTAACTCACTGACTGAATGCCACACTACTATTATTGTGAACACCCCCTTTTCTCCTTTTTTTTTTACTAATAGCCCAATTTCATAGCCTTAAGAGTGTGCATATCATGAATGCTTGGTCTTGTTGAATTTGCGAGAATCTACTGAATCTACTGGTACCTTGTTTCCCATGTAACAATAAGAAATATACTCAAAACCTGGATTAATCTTTTTAGTCACATAGCACTACTATTATTCTGAACACTACTGTACTACAGCAGGCTTCAGTGAAAGTCCAGCAGTCCCTGAAGGAGACACCATGATATGGGGTGCTGTTGAGAAGAGGCACAGTACATCATGGGACACAAGAGGATGTGGCATCTGCTCATTTTTCACTGGGGTACCTGGGGTGGGAGCCTTTGGAACTTAAAACTGACTTTGTGAAGGGGAAGACACTGAAGCCTGCCATCATAAGGGCCATACAAATCTCTAAAGGCAAGCTGAAGGTCATTATCTGCGTGCTTATCACCAACCACTGTGGGGTCTGTAATCATCCGAAATGCATGCCAAATCAGACAGTGGAGTGAACAATGAGGTGTTGTTAAGCAGACTTTATTAAGGTCAGAACACAGGAGGTCTGAGGGTCCAGTAAACAGAGATTTCACAACAAAAATCCTCAGAAATCAAGATTACGCATCTACGGTCAAAACCAGGAAGCACGGGAACTCTCGTGATACAGAATTAAGAACATTGAAATTATACTCAGTAGAAGAACACTGGGAATTAGCAGCCAGTCTGCTCTGTGTCAGTCTGATCTCATCAGATCTCAGAAGCTAAGCAGAGTGGGGTCTGGTTAGTACTTGGATAGGAGACCTCTTCAGAACACCAGAACCTGTGTGTGTGTGTCTCCAGGTGGAACTGGAGTTGCGTCACTTGTGCGGGTCACAATGCAGATCTGGCTGTATCTGCTGCGGCGACCCTGAACAAACGGGAGCAGCCAAATGGACAATAACAACAGAGGAACCATGATGATCTAGCAGAGGACACTTTATAAAGAAGTGCCTTTTAAACTAAGCCTTCTAAACTAAGGTCAAACCTTTACTAAACCGCAGAGATTTTGAGAAAACCATCCATGCTTTTCTCAGTTCACGTTTGGACTATTGTAATGCTCTATATACTGGACTTAGTCAAGCCTCTCTTCACCGTCTGCAACTGGTGCAGAATGCGGCTGCTCGTCTCCTCACCAGCACTCGCAAATACGACCATATCACACCAGTTCTTTACTCCCTCCATTGGCTCCCGGTTCAGTTCCGAATATAATTTAAACTCTTGTTGTTCATCTTTAGTTCAATTCATGGCCTCGCACCGCCTTACCTCAGTGACATTTTGACCCCTCACCAGCCCAGCAGAGCCTTGCGCTCTTCAGACCAACACCTGCTGGTGGTTCCAAGGTCGAGGTATAGACAGTGGGGCGATTGTGCCTTTGCCGTGGCAGGTCCTAGACTCTGGAACTCTCTTCCTCTGGAGTTACGCTCCATCTCATCCCTGCCCCTGTTCAAGCCAGGCTGAAAACGCCATTTGTTTCAATTGGCCTTTGACACATAGAGCTGTGACTCCCTGGAAACCAACAACTGTAATATATTTTAGATGTATATGTTTTATCTTATGGTTGTTTTCAACTGTGTGCAGCACTTTGATCAACTTTGGTTGTTGTAAAGTGCTTTAGAAATAAAACTTGATTGATTGATTGATTGATTGACTAATTAAACACGCTCTTCTATTAGCGGACATGCTCAGACGTGGGATCTCGGAGGAGTGATGTGCGAAAACCATGACAAGGAATTAAAATCAGAGCGGGAATCACGAGGAACCAATATTAAACTAAGATCATTGAATGGACATTAGGAACAACACAAAAGGTCCAGAGGAAAAAGACACAGATGTGAAGGAATAAAACAAATGCGGCAACACAATAACCAGCATTCAGGGTGGGCTAAAGAGAACAAACAACAACAGAGACACGGAGGAAAATACACTAACACGAGGAGGACACAGGAGCGACAAGGGGACACTAAAGCAAGATCAACACTGTACTGTGGGGAACACAACAACCAGAAAGGCTTGAACTGAGCACTGAGGGAAAGGAGACAACACAGAGAGATACTAGTAGAGTGTTCTGAGGGGTAAACCAACATAAAATAGAGGGAGAGCAAAATGAACAATAACCAAAGAAAAGCTTTGCACCACACGCTTCACTTCCCTCTGGTCATTGGTACTGACCACTGCCACACTATTTCTACCTTTGCGTTATGGGGTAAAAACAGCAAGAATGGAAAGAAAGGTCAGTTTCAGTTTGCACAGGAGTCAAAAGTTAAAGTTGCTCCAGTTTTGGTAGAAAGTGGTGCAAAATATTGGTTGAACTAATAGGATTAATAAATGGCATAGTTTTGACTGTGTTGAATGCTGGTTTGCAAAGTAAAGGTCAACAATGTTGACGTCAAATTGATTCTATGGCCTATGATGTATGTGACCCTGTAATGTGAAACTAAGCATGGCACATGGTGCAAACTATTCCTTTTTAAGCCCCTATTAGCTCAACCGATAATTTGCATCACATTTTACAAAAATTGGAGCAGCTTTAACTTTTGACCCCCTGTACAAACTGAAACTGACCATTTTTGCTGTTTTTACCTCATAACTCCAGAACATTCAATCATAGATAGTCCCCAAACTATACCTTTATGGATAGTTATGATCAGACAAATAATGTGTTATACTTTCAATATGATTGGAGCATTTTTAAATTTTGACCCCTGTGTAATTCTTCATTGACCCTACCTGGCTGTCATATTGGATTTTCACGTGGCCAGCACTTTTTTCTCAAACACTGATTTATGAAGAACATTCATGCCAAATCTGATGCTTGTATGACCAAGTGAACAATTCTGGCAAAAGGTCCATACTTATCTGCTCCACTATAACACCTCATCCAGTCTGTGACAAATGTTCATGGAACATCTGGCTAAATACCAATGATGTTGTCTAACTACACTAAACAGGACTGTGTAAGCACATCTGAATAATGTACTGTATAAATAATGTACTGTATAAATACCCCGGCTTTATATTGTGTCTAAGCCCCCCATATCATTCCATCTTTTACTGATTTGGACTTGTACTATGTCCTCTCTGTAGATGTTTTTTTGTTGTTGTTGTTGTTGTTTTTTGTCTATATTGCCTGAAAAGTCCAGCTTGGCCCTACGGTGGAGAATTAACTATTTCAGAAAGGCATTTATCTGCTGATGACCAATACAAGGCTTGACTGACCAGTCTGCAGCTTGGACCAGAACAGGAGGCTATATTTAGCATTAATCACTGAACAAATTCACACTCAGCCCACAGCACAAATACTTCAGGCCCTCTTTATGTATTTCAGGAGTGTGACGGATTTGTTTCTGGGAGGCGTGATCACTAGCTCATGGAAAGAAATTGTTTGTTTATGAGGAACATTTGGAGGACCACAGACAAACACATTCATATTTCTACTCACACCTACGGCCATTTTTAGAGTCACAGGTTCACCTGACCTGGATGCTACTGGAAGTGACGGGTAGTGAGCAACTGGAGGGAACCGCGGAAAGACCAAGTCAGAAGCAACCCTGGGATCTTCTTCCTGTGAGGCAATAGTGTTAACCACAAAACCACTGCACTGTCCTTTCATTCACATGCTATTGTTACATACGACACTATGACATTAGCATCAGTTATGCCATATAAATGTTCATATTCACATCACAAATACACCAACTTCTTCAGAAAACAATTAAAATATTTCTGATGTCTTTATCCTCTGCTTGGGTATGTACTGTATACAGTGAGCAGTCAGCTTGTCCTTTGTAGAAAATGTATTTGTTTACTGCTGTGACTACGATGTCATGTGAAGTTTAGATGTTACATGTTTGGAGTGAATCAGTATAGAAAATGGATGGATGGATAGATGGATGCATGGATGGATGGATGGATGGATGGATTTGCTTGTTTCTAACAAACTGGTCCAACAATAGCACCTCAAATTGTCTGCAGTTCTCCAAAGACTCCATGCTGAGTGAGCCCCGCCCACTTTCAAACCATGGACTCAAATGCCTACAAGTCCAGCACAAGTGATAGAGGTATGGTCGACTTTAATTTTACCCATGGGGATGCTGTGCCCAAGGCTGCAGTATAAAAACAGAAACATGGACCACTTACATAACAGTGGATCAAATAATTTACTGCTGGGAAGTTAAACCCACACAACTGTAATCACTCAAGTATTTCTAATAGTACTGCAGAAGCCATGTCCCACATTATGAAACTCCTAAAATGTCCTTGTGCAGTCCCGTCATGCATTTTAAAAAGACAAAACGGCACCAAAGAGTATCTGAAGCTGTTGGTCTGCACCTGGACAATGCCACGCCTGCAGGAGGGTTAAAGTCCACAGTCCGACTGGAGGCCACAGGATGGATCAGCTCATACTGGTTTGAGGACAGAGCTTAATTAGAAAGCGATTGGACAGGTTTGAATTTAGTCTCACCTCTGAAGAGCAGATGGATGGGTAGACTTCAGAAGCTCCTAAAATTGGCTTTTGTATTTATTACTACAAGGGACACATTTTAATAGAAGCGCTGCATGCACAATTACTGGACAAGTTGTATTCATTCATTCATATTTTATATCAGCTTATTCCAGTTCAGGGCTACAGGCAGTCATAAATCACTGCGTGTAAAGTTTGTCAGCTGCTGTTCCATCAGAAAGTTTTGTGCATGTTCAAAACTTTAAGTAGGCTTCTGAAGTTGTAGTGTCAATTCAGCACAAACGGTGTGTTGGGCCAAGACTCAAGTACATAATCTTACCATATGACATGGACCACTCCGGCATAAAAGGAGCCACACAGGCGAGTGCACATAGCACATAGCTGCAGGATACAGAGCCCCAGGGAAACAAGGAGAAACAGGACAGCAGAAAGGGCCAGGGAGGGCACCTACCAGGCCACTGGAACTGCCGGATGAATCCCTGGGGGAGCAGCCCAGGGTGCACCCGACCACCCCCCCAGACCCCCACCCCCTTCCCCACAAAGGAACATGAAACACCCCCACACACAGGGGAAGCACGCAGGGCACTGGCCGAGCCATACAAGCAGGCCACCCCGGCACCACACCACACTGGCCACTACACCACAGGGGAGGAAGTGAGCAGCAGTGGGGATGAGAACCGAAGAGCAGGCACATCTGAGCCCCAAGCCTGGGCAGGGCGCTGACCAAATTTACAAATTTTTGATCAATAACATGGCTGCTGTCCCAAAAATGGCTGATGGTGCGCGGTTCCCATCAGCCTCATGGTGTCCTATGCAATTCTGCCCTGACTGCAGTCCAGTTAAAGGGACAGTCTTCAAATTTTTCAAAGAAAAAAAATATTAACCATATATCATTACCTCCACCAATGTAAGTTGAAGGAAGTTATGTTTTTGCCCCCAGTTTGTTTGTTTATTTGCTTGTTGTTTATGAACAGCCTGGAGCCCACACTTTTTCAGATATCGTTATGAAATGTTTACTGTAGATTCATATCCTGATAGGGAAGGACTGATTCAGATTTCAAGGTCATAGGGCAAAGGCCAAAGTCAGGAAATCTTGGAAAATTGAGGAAAAAAATCCCTATCTTTAACATTAAACAAATTTTCAAAAATTCATAACTCAAGCTTCTTTTAGATTTGAGAGTGTTATGTGGCATGGTTGAAAAATACAATGTGGAAGAAGTGAAGCACTGTGAATACTTTCCAGATGCACGGTACATCATTTTAGAGATTTATTTTTATTGATAAAATATCAATTCTATGAGTCGCGGCAACGTCACTTTTGGTTTGCTTCTGCGTCAAGTGCCTCACTGGCGTAACACACGGCCGGCGTCTTGTTATCCCATAGAGATCCAATGTATATTTGTGAGTGTCATTTACTGTTGAATTCAAACAGTGGCTACAATGTAAGAAAATCCCATCAAATTAACCTGATCTTTCACATAATTTTGGAGATGTTTTTAATTGATAAAATATTCAATTGCATTTTTTACTTTTTAATCTCCAAAATCTTTCTACAAGATACAGCCTGGATATGCATCTTAATATAGTTAACTGACAACTGGTTAATCAACAACTGTTTTGCTGCCAGAAAACCTCTCACTTCTGAGTTCAGTGTTGAAACAGCAATGCACCGGGTGCTGATGCTCTTGTGTCCTGACTGACAAGTGGCCGTGTGACTGGTTTCTTTCATGTTCTGCCCAAAATACGCCCATGACGAATTAAAATGAATAACTCCAACTCCTTTGTACCCTGCGCTTCACTTTGCTCTGATTATGTTCTGTGTTAATAGTAAACTGGAGTTGAACAAATCAAGTGCACTTGCATGATGCCATTTTCAACATTTTCCATGTTGTCAAAATGGGGCCCAAAATGCCCAGTTATTCTTCTCACTGGGGCAAAAGAAGGTCAGTGGCACTCTGAAGCTCAAATGGTGTGGGACGGCTGTGGGCAATTTTTTTTTAAACACAGCTTTGGTCACTCTGCTGCTCAGCAGAGATTGTTGGCTCACTCTGGCTTACCAAATAGGATCGGGGCATCCTAAATTTAACCTGACACCACCCCTCCAACTCCCCTCAGCACAGTGACAGCCAAGGTGACACTGTTATCCCTGTGTGTGTGTGTGTGTGTGTGTGTGTGTGTGTGTGTGTGTGTGTGTGTGTGTGTGTGTGTGTGTGTGTGTGTGTGTGTGTGTGTGTGTGTGTGTGTGTGTGTCATACAAAACAAAAGTATCTTATAGGACTGAGGTCATCCTTGAGGGAAACGTGTGTGGTTTTGTTGTAATTCAGCGCCTCTTCCAGCCGTCCCCACTGATGTCTCTCCCTTCCTGCAGCCAGGCCTGCACCTGGTGTTGAGGCACATGACCTGAGGAATGCAGTTGTCATCCATTCCTGCATGCTGGTCCACTCTGCAGCTGCAACGGAACGGCTAGCCATCACAGTGCCTGTTGTTTTATCCGTTAAACGGCGACATTAGTTCATATCGCGTGATTCATAGGATTCATTGCACATTCGAGGCCCTAATCGCCTCCTATAGTCTGCCCCTGGTGCCGCGCCCACATGACCCTGCTGAGTGCAGCGCTTTCTTTATGCCCCACTCAACGACCTGGGATTGAGCCCAAACAAAAAAACCCACAAGGGGTGAAAAAATGTTTTTACACACACATCCGTCACCCCCGGTGGGGCGAGTCCTGCGGGCGCTTTGGGGTCGTTTTTAGCTTTCGATCCGTGGGCAGGTTACTGGAGTTTGGCCAAGTCCGACAGCACAGAAAGAAAAAAGCTTGCCTCTTCAAAAAAGGAAAAACAAAAACAGATTTGTAACCGTGCTTTGCACCTTCACCCGTCCACCTCCACAAAACCTGCAAGGGGAACAGGGAGGGGTTTTCCTTGTAGATTTGGTTCCCCGGCTTTGCTTCTGTGCTCACGCTGCAGAGAGGGTGAAAAAGGTTGGTGGTGTGTGCAAAGGCACATGGGAGGAGAGGCCACAGACAGAGTCCTAAGGCTTGGCATGCCATCAGCTCGCTGAGGTGACGATGCAGATAAAACAAGCTGTGTCACCAGCTACCAGTGGGAGTGGGGGTCATGGTGCCAGTGCAGCGCCCCCACATGGGAGCAGCAGAACACCGTTTACAGTGATGTAACAGCTCGTGTATGTGACTGCCTGCAAAATAACTCCCAATCTGACGACAAAATTTCTCCACAGTTGGTAGGACTATTCTATGGGTGACCGTCTTCCGATCATGGAGTAAATTAGCTAAAGTTCAAAAATCATCAACAATGTGGTTTGTCTTCTGGCTGCCTAAGTTGCCCTGGTTTTACTCCGGATGTCCTTCAGGACACGACTTCAGTTCTACACATGTTCACGGCACCTGGTGTTCCCAAGCGATCCCCAGACTAGTGCATATCAGAACCCACTCTGCTGTGTGAAGTGTGTCAGCGTGGCGTGGCCACAGCTCAAAGGTCATCAGGAACACAGTCAGAAAAACAGGCCTTCTAACCAATAGGATCAAAGACAATTACGGTTCACATCTACCAGTAAATTATTTGTGATCAAATAGTATGAGTGATGTCACGATGATGTCACAAAGGAATCCCATTTTCCAGGATGCCTCTCTCTCTCTCTCTCTCTCTCTCTCTCTCTCTCTCTCTCTCTCTCTCTCTCTCTCTCTCTCTCTCTCTCTCTCTCTCTCTCTCTCTCTCTCTCTCTCTATATATATGCACAAGGCTTCATAAATCACGTGCAAACCCAAGACTTTGCATGTGGCTGCCTAAACAAGTACAGACATGTCCCACGAACACTCCTATTTAAAATCACAAAACCAAGAGGTTCCCTGGTCTTTTATCTATAACAGAATCTAAAATCTCAGAGATGAATATGTCATAACTAAATTGTTTTGTTTATGCTGCACACACCCCAAAAATATCACATTAACTAGTTAGGAATTACTGCCATGTTTATACACAGTAGGTCCATTTCCAGAACCCATATGTAACTGGACAAAATAAATAAAACGATTGTTCAAAGAAATCATCACTTTTTCAGCCAGTTTTCTTCAGACATGTCAAAGGAAGGATACATGAACATTTGACATATTCAGTGACTTGGAAATGTTGTACTGGAGTTCAAAAAAGGAGTTTGGTGAGGGAAGCCACCAAGTCTGCTCAGGGTACGGGGAAAAAAACCCAGGAATAAAACTTGTAACATGCAAAGTTTCTGATTAAAACTGATTTTAATCTCCCATGAAAAGAGAGTTGTTTCAAGACACCAAATAACTGATACTGAAGGGAATATATGATGTGACATATTACCAAGAAACTTGGAAGAGGTGGGACGGCTTGATGCTTTAGGTGCAAAAACTACAAAGCAGAGGGGTTTTGTTCCTGGAGTTTTTTTTTTAATCCAGTGGGGTTTTGTTCCTACGTCTGTCTGACCTGACAACTGTGAAGGAGTTCCAGGCTTCTGTGGCTGTGATGGCAGAAACAGTCTGCGGATCACCCTCCTCTTCATGTCAGAGTGGAACAGATTTTTGGGAAAAGATGTGAGATTTCAGCTTGTTTTACAGAAGGTAGACGGGAGACTTGAGCCTATATTTTTCTTGTATGATTTTCTTGTTTTCTTTTCTGTTGCGACTACAGTTCTCACACTCACACACAGCCCTTTCTTAAAAAGCTGACTGCGCTTTGTTCCCTCCACAGAGGCATCATCCATCCCCAGGCAGTCAGGACACACTTGTGGCTTTGACCCCTGGGTGTTGACAAGTCACAGCTTCCTCCTGTCCGTCATGTTTCCAGAGAGCACTCACTGGCTCCATGTCCTATCTGCTTGACACCTTGTAAAAATGGACGCAAGCGGGATGACGGTCAAAACCCGGTGAAGAGGCGGCACATATGCCAGCCCGTAAACAACACACGATGTTTTAAAGTGAACGTTGGAAAACCAACTGAAATTCAACTTCAAGGTGGTTACTGCAAAGGGTGTCAAAGTGTGACATCACACAAAACAAAGCAAGCAGGTTTCTGCACAAGTTTAATGGATGACTGCAACCTTCCAACAGGGGGCAGTAATGCAAGGAATTCAGCATAATAAATGTCTGTTTTGAAGTTTATTTTCCTGAAAAAAAAAATGTGAATGAGCAAAAAAATACTAACTTAAGTAACATTTGTCCATCATTTATCCTGTTCATCTGAGGTGCTGTTTTTATTTTTCACCAAAATTGATATTTGGATGATCAACCCCAGAATTGCCCTGAAAGACTTTGTTCATGCAACAATCCAGGTCATTCGGGTTAGCAGTTAGAAAAAAATAAAAAATAAATAAATAAATACAGTATATCCTCAAAGTATCCACAGTGCTTCACTTTTTCCACATTTTGTTGTTACCTTATTCCAAAATGGATGAAATTAATTTTTTCCTCAAATGTCTACACACAAAACCCAATAAAAACAATGTCAAAAAGTTTTTTTCCAGATTTTTGCAAACTTGTCTTAAAAAAAAAAAGGAAACAAAAACTAAGAAACCACGTGTACATAAGTATTCACAGCCTTTGCCATGAAGCTCACAATTGAGCTCAGGTGCATCCTGTTTTCACTGATTATCCTCGAGATGTTTCTACAGCTTAATTGGAGTCCACCTGGGGTAAAGTCAGTTGATTGGACATGATTTGGAAAGACACACACCTGTCTACATATAAGGTCCCACAGTTGAAAGTGCATGTCAGAGCACAAACCAAGCATGAAGTCAAAGGAATTGTCTGTAGACCTCAGAGTCAGGATTGTCTCGAGGCACAAATCTGGGGAAGACTACAGAAACATTTCTGCTGCATTGAAGGTTCCAATGAGCAAAGTGGCCTCCATCCCTGTAAATGGAAGCAGTTCAGATCCACCAGGACTCTTCCTAGAGCTGGCTGCCCATCTAAACTGAGCGATCGAGGGAAAGGGCCTTAGTGACCTTGTGGCTTCATATTCAAGAAAACCTGAGGCTGTACTTATGTACATGTGATTTCTATGTTTTTACTTTTCAAAAATTTCAAAACAACTTTTTTTTATGTTGCCATCATGAGGTGTGAGTAGAATTTTGAGAAATGAATTTCATCCATTTTACAATAAGGCTGTAACAAAGGAAAATGTGGACAAAGTGAAGTGCTGTGAATACTTTCGCAATGCACCGAATATTTTCCCATCGATATTTGCACAAAATACAGCACCTATATGGAATGAGTTCTGGAATTGCTCAGCCCAGATCAATCACTGGGGTCAAAGTCATTGACATCAAAAGTCACATATGTTTTTCAGTCCGATTTGTGCCAAACTTGCCACATATATGAAGCTGGGTTCTGGAATTGCCCAGGTCATGTCTGTCTTTTTGTTGGCCAAATTTTCAAAAGTCCATTTGGTACGTCAATGAAAGATGACCCCAAAATTGCTCTTATAGAACTAATTTTACCAAAGGTCAGTTATTGTTTTTCAACCTAATTTGGATTAAAAGTGGCACGAAGGTGGATGCCAGAATTTCCCTGGCAAGGTTAGTCAGTGGTCAGTCATTTAAGCTAAGGCCAAGGTCATTGGGGCCAAATGTCAGATTGCAGTAACACTTACCGTCTTAATGTCCACAGACACCACCGTGTGGAACAGAAAAGTGACCCCACATTCCACTGTGCATTGATATGGCCATAGTACAAGACGTCCACAGCACCTGCTGGCTTCCTGAATCCTATTTAAGGTCCAAACAGAACAGGGTGAGGACTGACCTGACCATTACACCGCTCAGCTTGTTTGTTTGGCTTTGCATTTTGCAAAGAACACCCTTGCAGATTTCCTGCAAACACCACATTGGAGACTTTGTTACTTCATGAGGCAGATTCCACAGTGACGTGAAAACCTGTTTGTGATCTCGACTGAACAATCAAGATGTGAGATCTTACAATAGACCTTTATGATGTCATCAAGTGATTACAAAGGAAACCTACAGTATGTGTGTTGGAGATCAAATCAAATCAAATCAATTTTATGTATATAGCGCCAAATAACAAACAGTTGCCCCAAGGCGCCTTATATTGTAAGGCAAGGCCATACAATAAAGATGAAAGAGATGAAAGCAGAAACTTTGCAGGCAGATGTGGATCAACACAAATGTGATCTACTCATTGTAGTCTCCTTTTTGAGAGCTGCCTACTCCAGACAGTTTGATCATACAGAACCATAGTTTGTATTTCTTCATGACTGATGCACATAATTCAGTGACTTGGAAATATTAATTTTGACTTATCTGCAGAAAACTGTGAAAGTCTGAATTTAAAATAATCCCAATTGTTTGTCCAATTAATTACGTGGTCTGAAAACAGAGGGACTTTAAACATATAAGCAGTTGGCACAGGTACCTCACAGCAACAAGGTCTGGAGTTTGATTCCCACCCATGGTGGTAACTTGTGCGTGGAGTTTGCGTGTTCTCCACGTGTTTGTGTGGGTTCCCTCCAGGTGCCCCCCACCTTCAAAAAGATGCAGGTCAGATGAACTGATTATGTTCTCACCCTGATCATGTCCTGTGTAAAGCGAATTTGGGTTCCTTGAAGGGCACTATAGAAACAAACGTATTACGATTTTGTTGAATCCCGAATTAAAACTGGAAGCCTAAACTACAACCACATCTTCACTGCACTTTTAATTGCATTGGTGTGGTGTACAGAGGCAAAATTACCAAAACAGTCACTGTCTAATGACTTCTGCACCTGACTAGAACCTCTGATATTATCTTGCGCGTTGTTAGATAAGGTAGAACTTTATTGATCCCTTGGGAAGACTCCCTCAGGGAAACTGAGTTTCCAGCAGTATTGTACAGCAGCACACAGGGAAAGAAGCACACAGAGTATCAAATGTGAAAGTAAAAAAGAAAAAGTTTGTAAATACGTATAAATACAAATACACAATGTAAATACCAGACATACCGATCAATACTAGTTTACTGGCTACTACTGTTCCTCTCATTCTTGTCCTGTCTTGAATTACCATCATTATTACACCAGACTGTGGATTGAACACAATATAACCATTCTGGCCTTTTTTTATTTTAATTGAACAGGTTATGCAATTATCCATCTGTCTGCGGCTTCACGGTGAGATTTTGTGTATACTTTGGGTTTCATTGATGTTGGGGAAAGTTGAGCAGATTCTTCAGGAGGTGATCTGGATCAGTCTACAAAGTCTCCCTTTTCTCTGACATTCTTGCCCTGTGACATCACAAATATTGAATTCGAGCATAGACAACCACAATTCAAAGTATTCCAAATGATCTGAAAGCATTTCCATAAGTTGATCTATTTTCCCATACATTGGCAAAGGGCTGGAAATATTAGGGGTGGGAATCTTTGGGCATTTCACGGTTTGATTCAGAGGGCTGTGATTTAATTATAAAACAATGCATCATGATGCATCTTTTCTCTATATGGGATTTTTTTTTTCATACACTGCAACAGACTGGCATCCTATCTTGAGTGCACCCTGCTTCATGCCCTATGACTGCTGGGATAGGTTCATTTGAGATGTGTTTCTGCACTTTATAGGTTTTCCCCTCTTCAACTTCTTAAAGTACGCAGTTATTCTGAACGATATCTGGAATGACCCATTTTACAGCAGGTACATTTACTGCCTTCATCCTTAAATACGGACCACTTATTTTTTCACAGAAGTAAAATACACTCTTTTTTTTTTTTGAACAGCCTAGTCTTTTTTTTCTTCACTTTCTGTAAAGTAAAAAATTTTATAAGTTTTGCTTTATGTTTTGATTTGGAATAGAATTTGCCATGTTGTCAATGCATTTGCGAGTCTGGAAATAAAAGCCATTTTAAGGACTTTGAGCATAAATCACTTTTTAAAACATGCACTGCTATTATTTTAAACACAACCGTCTAGTTAACAAACAGGTGGTCTTCCTCAGTTTCTTCACACAGGCAATGAGGAACCTGCAGCTCTGCTTGGTGCCGTCTGTCTCCTGTTTTTGATGCAGAGTGGCCGTAACAAAGCTGTATGGCAAATGCACTTAAATAAAATAAAAATAAAAAGATGTTACCAGTTCAAAAAAATGATGAATAAAACTAGAAACAGGTTTCCACAAGGGGGGGAAGACAGTGACAAGCAGCTACATTCAACACTCACAGTTATCGTTTGTAAAATCAACTGAAACAGACCTTTTTAAACCGGAGATCGTATGGTCAGAGTATTTTTATTGTTAAAGTATAGGGGTGCAAAAAGTTTTGGGAACTGATTATGACATGAAGATAATGTTTTACCTGTGTTTTTTTTGTGTGTGTATTATATATATGTGCCTTTGTACCATATGCAGCAATGATTATATACAGTGTACTTTTATTACTATTTTTATTTTATGTTAATTATTGTTGTATATTTTTAGTACTTGTCTCAGGGAATGTTCTGTTTTGAAAAAAAAAAGAAAAAAAAAATCCCAAATAAAAGTTCCACAAAAAAAGAAAGAAAAAAAAAAAATCAACTGCCCTTGTGAATTATTCAGAATCATGCACATCTGCACCGTGATGCATCAAAGCAGCGATTTTTTTTCTCACCTCGATTGTTGAGTGAATCAAATTAGGTGCAATGCACCTGCCAAGTTTGACCAAAATCAGATCAGAGACAGTAAATGTGACAAACTCAAGGGACTGATGAGCTGGAGGTTTGTAGGTTTGAACTCTTATAGTTAGTACCAAGTGAAATGCCAAAGCCCACACAGATCAAACCCACGTGAGCACAGAAAAACAAGAGGCCATCAACATGAAGTACCAGTCTTTAAAATACATCCACTATTAAAACACTGGTAAATTACCATATCATCAAACATGTTAGAAAATGTAATTTATTCATCATGACCCTTTCATCAGATCAGCCCACACACATCAGACTCACATCACAATCACTCACTTTCAGTATATACAAATAGGCACATTCACATTCAACATTAAAACCTGCCACAGCGCCACCTGTCAGTCCGACCCCCGCTCCCACAGGTTTGGCCACCGTGTCCGAGTCCAGCAGGAAAATCGGGAGCTGATCCAAGTTCAGTTTTACAAAGTCCACAGTAGAAATATAGGGTAAGATTTTGGGTCAGGACACAATGGAACAATTTGGATCAGCGCCCACCTTTGAAACCCAGGACCTTCCTGTGATGTTCAGCTGAAGTTCTGCAGCGCTGAACATACAATTAACTGTGAAAATAAGAACACCTACTCTTCAACAAAAAAAAAGAAAAAAAAAAAGAAGAAGAAAAGTCCGAGGGTTGAATAAAACTCATGAGAGTAAACACTGAGCAGCTCCAACACAGGAAAGTCCAAGTCAAGGTGTGGAGGGAGTTCCTTTGATTCGGAGAAATGTGTACAAAATCCAATCTCTCTCCACTTGTTCTCCACAAGCCAACAAATTAAAGAGAAAAAACCCTCTAATAACACATTTATGTTTTAACATAACACATTTGTCAGTTTATTGGAAAAAACAAGAAAACTTCTAAAAATTTCATGAAGACAAAATAAAAAAAGAGACAACTTCAACCACATAAATAAACATATCAAAGAAACAGAGTTTATAACATAAAAAAGCAAGAAAAAGCTGTTTTCCCAAAAAGCCAGATATCTAAAGCTTTTGCTGTGCTAAAAACTAAAACGGCTCAGGAAGAACAACGCTCATCACGCGTATCGAAATACTCTAACAAAGTCCAATTTAAAGCAGAATAATGAACCAAAAACAGCAGAAGTATAAACAAGACAGTCTTTGAAAAACGGTCTCTCGGGATCCACGACCTTCATGTTGAGCAGATTAGTGCGGATAGGGAGGGAACAGGACTGCAGGTGGGAATGACATGGCACACGCAGAAACTCCAACACACACGGGGAGAAAAAAAAAAAAAAAAAAAAAAAGATTTCATGAAAATAAATAAATCAGTTGTTTTATAGGCTTTTTTGGGGGGGTTGGGTTTTTCAAGTTGAAGACTTCAGTGAGTGTCTTCATACCAAACCAGAGAGCAGCTCTCCATGTGCTACTCCAACCGCAATAACCACCTCAGTGTCTTGGTTATTTACACATCAAAGAGACCCGGTCTGGGTTTAACACGCATACAACGCTACATCGCCTGAATGGAGCTTTACCAAAGTCCTTTAAAGAAATGCAGCATGTCGGCAAGTTGTCGTTGCAACCCCCCCCCCCCCCCCCCCCCCCACACACACACACACCATCCTGTGGAATCAGCCTGAGATCAGTCCTAACAGAGGAGGAAGTGTGACGACAGGAAGTGAAAGCAGCACTGTTAATGGATAAGTGATAGATCGTCCTGACGGAGCTCGAGAGACGAGACTGCAGAATTCCACTTGGGCAGGAAAGCTGGAAGTTCCTACACTTAGGGATTAACCCTGTTGTGTCTGGTGATAAACTCAATTTATGACTGTAAAATCCAGCATGAACGTCTGCAAATCACCAGAAACAAGGGGGTTATTCCCATTCTAATCCAATTCCATCGTTTGCACAGTTCCGAATCATTGCGAAAGGGTGTGGTCGGCTCGTCACAGCTTACCGTAGCAACAGCGTCTTCATGCCAAATTGGAAATTCTGTGAGCAGATCCCCAGATTTACCCATCTCGTAAGCTGCATTGAGCAATTCTCTATCAGACTCCACATCAAAACTTTCGTATTGTCGCTTAAATCCACTTATTTCGGCATAGTCGTCATTCCGCCAGTTTCTCTTGCTCTTGGCTGACATCGCCATTATTGACACCTGCATAGCAACGCGGTCAGGGTGCGGAGTAATACATCAAATGTGAAACAGCTGAATATTTTGCCACCGTCAACGCGATATTTTATGGTCTGACATCTCACACGATTAACCAATCAGATTTGTGGAACAAATGGAATTGGATTAGAATGAAGAGTTAATCTCCTGCAATATCACAACTTCATTGAGGGGGGTAAAAAAGATGATTAAAAAAAAAAAAGACAGGTGTTTTGTTGAACTACCATAACTTTAAAAATCCATTTAGAGGTTTTCATGCTATTTCAAAAACAAATTCCTACCAAAGGCAGATTTTTTTCGTACTGCACAAAGGACGCATGTCACACTAAAGTGCAGTGTCATATTTATATTTTATTCTTTTGTAGACTACTTAGTGTTTGAAATATAAAGGTGCACTGAGTGTCCTTCCATACTGAGCAAAACATTCAACTCCGCACTTCAGCATCACCAATACGTCAGCCCTTTGCAAACATATCGGTACTGGCGTTATTTTAGCCCATATGAAAACTTATTTTACCAAACAAATAATGCAAAAAAACACTTTGGCTGTTGGAAATGGTGTCATTGCGTAGTTTATCCAGCAGAAGGTCCGCCGATGGTACTATTTACAATGCTGTCAAGCATGGCTGGGACCACTCCCCAATCACCCCTTGGTCACATTAGCTACAAGAGATGTAGGCCAAGTGACCAGCTGCCATTTGATTTCAGAGTGGGTGTTTGCTAGCTAGGTAGAGCCAAAATAGACAAGAAGTCTATTTTATGCCAATTCTGAGCAATGCCGCCAAGCCGAGTGAAAGCAGCATGATGTACGATGGTTGGTTGTTGGATATATTTATAGTTATTTGCAATAAAGTTCATGTTTAAACTGTAAAACATCAAACCTCAATTAGATTACTTTATGTAACAGCTAAATAGATCCTTAACATTTGATTTGTTTGTATGTCACGTGATATGGCTTATTCATACTATTTGACATTGTGTTCCATTTAGCGTGCAATTTTCGATACATTTTGTGCTATTTCACGCCACGACCACAGCGCAGGCACTAGCGGTGGTGGCGTTTAGCTTAATAACAAACATGGTGGGGTTTGTTTTTGCAAGGGCATTAGGTACGAACCACATCGGCAGGATTGTTTTTGAACTATGTGACAAGCTGACAGAACTATTTTGGATTGGACTGCTACTTAAAGTTTGTGTTGGACTGTTTGAAACCTCTTGATGTCAAAGAACCAGTGACGCACACCAAAATGTAGGTCCCTTTTGTTTTTCATTCATGCAATGGAAATATTCTTTCCATTGCACTGGTAAACATTCATTATTTGTATACTGCCAAAAGGATTTAATAAAATGTTGGGACTTGTCATTTTTTATGTATATGTCAGCAGATATAACTGTATTGTAAATTTTCCCCATCTAGTAACTGCTTCAGACTACTAAGACCACTACACTGATATGACCTTTATGGACGCCATGATCTGAAATCTTTAATAGAAGATGGTATAGATCAACAGAAACCCAATGTTATAGTTGCAGCGTCAGTTTTCATAGTACCCAAGTCTTGTTCTGTTCAGTTTCCTCGTCCCACTTGCTGCAGACTCATTCAGCCCTCTGGTTTGTGCAGCAGTCACAGCAGCAGGACAGGAACTGAAAGTAGACATGATACTGTAATCATACACGGCCCATCATTCGTGCCACCTGTGCAACATAGTGACACACTGACATGGAGTGTTTGTGCAACATGCCGCTGTGACATTCCACCAGTGAGCACAGTAAATGTTGTCTTTTATTTGGATGCAATGCCCCAGAACTAGAAAATGTCTGAATGATGCCAACTCTTCAATGGACCCTCCTGGGAATCTTTATCCATCAGACTTTTAAAGGAACGGGCAACAATCAATAAACTAACGTGAGTGATTTTGGGAATTGTGCACAATGTGATGGAGACACTGGATGATGCTGATGTGGTTGAGGAAAGACTTCGACCACACATGGACACATTTTCAGTTCTGTGTTGAATGTTTTGCTCAGGATACTTTACTCAGCCAGTTAACATCTGTGGCTAATACAAGCAACTAAAAATCATGTAAGCTGAACCGTTCTGCTTTGTCCGAGAAGAACTCCTGGCAGGAACTGTGAACTACCAACTGGAATCCAACTTCCAATGCGGAAGAGGAACACAGCATTACGTCTGTTGAAACATGAAACACGAGCACTCCTCAAAGCTGTGAGGAAGGAAATAAAGAAGAAACTCCATGACACTGTTTGTCATTGTCATGAGATTTGGTTGGTATTGATTTGCAAAAGATGGTTGAGCTGTAGTAGAGATGTTGGTGCCCTAACTGCTCAAACACCAAGACCTCAGCAGATCTCCACTGTGTAAAAAAAACACCTCCCCTTTATCTCCTACTCCTCCAGTGGATCGATCAACACGTCTAATTGGAGGTAGTACCTTCAGAACCTCCATCTTTCAGGTTCTCAGTTCTTTGTTGTGGATGTCTCTCACCAGCGTGTCAGCAAAGAGGTGAAGGCGTTCACAACGAGCCATCGTCACTTGCCTGTTCAGACTCAACATACATGCCGAGACAGCTACACTCCATCAACTTGTTCACTGCCGTCCTCTTCCTCCTCGTCTTCGTCCAGACATTGTTTGTCTGTGTACACGTCCCTGACCAGAAGCACTCGGGTTAGAAGGCGCTCCAGAATGTGTCGCTCCAGCAGGGTGGTGGTGAACCACTGCGGATCACTGGAGCTGCAGGCTGGATCTGGCTGTACGTAGAAGATATCCAGACGTTCCCGCAACAACGCCGGACTGGAATGCAGGAGGAGACAAGACAGGAGACATTGGAGTGTGTCAGTAAATGCAGCAGGAGAGGGAAGGACAAGAAGATTATAGGACAGAAAGAGATTCATAAGAGCAGGACATAAAGTAGCAAACCAAAACCCAAGATGGAACAGGAGGGGCAGAGAAACAAAGGTGGATTAGGTGGGAGAAGAGAAGTCAGGATGACAACCACAGTCCATCCCCACCTCTGAAAAGAAGTCATCTATCTGCGTGCGATGTGGCCATTAACATTAAAGCTGATGTACGTCTTACCCAAACCGTGTCATTAACAAAGTTATTCTTGCTGCTTGGTCCACTGCTGCTGTGACCCACATAAGCAGCAGACAATGAAGGAATGAATGTATTCCAGTGGTACCCAAGGATTCACCCTGGACAGGCCTTGAACCTGGACAAGCCTCACATTTAGTCAGTCAGTAAAGCACCAGAACCCTAAACACTTGGACCTCCATTCAGCAGCAGAGATATCTGCATCACCAAACACTTCTGTCCAGTGACCTCATGATTCCATAACTCTTCACAGGCATCTCTCCACCTCGTAGCCTGAGCTCCCAGAGAAAGTTAGTGTCACTGTGGAGATAAACGAATCTCTCAACAAGTTGAGCACTTTCACCACATACAGACATACGGCTGAGCTCAGGAAGTCACTGAAAGCCTGGATCTTTGTCTCAGGCTTCTCCCCAGAAATTTTTAGTGTAGCTGTGCTGCTGGGAACGATCACCGTGCGCAACGCTTAAACTCGGGGTCTTATTCACCCTTGTGTCCTGAAGCCCCAAGACAGAAATGAAAATCTTTTAGTACAGTTTCTGGTCTGATTCTGTGCTAAATTGTTGAGTTAAATTCATCTAAAATGTTTGTGTTTCACTGACACACTGTATGCTACGAATGTGCAATAAACGTATTTGAAAGAAAAAAGAATGTACAAAAAGACAATTTAAAATGTGGGCGATTCTAGACTTTTTTTTTTTCTTTTTTTTTTTAAACACATTTCCGCTGCATAATTTTCAATTTCTAAAGTTTGAATTCCCAAGTCACAATATCACCAATCTGGGGGGATTCACTTCCAAGTGTGAAAATCTCACCTTGTCCTTGTGATTCAGATTTTGACACCCCTCTATCTTGTCAAAAACTAAACTAAAAATAGAAAAACAAAAGGTCCAGCTTTCCTCCCCGACTCAGCAGGTGCATTTCTGGAAAACGTCTTACTACTCTGCATTTGTTGGTATTTCTCAGCGTGTGATGCACATTTTAGGAAAAGCAGAAACATCTGATGGTTGACAGACGGTGAAATGAACACTGCTTCATCCGATAACGAAGCTTCTGAGCTTTCATTTGAAAGTGAAGGTTCGGATTTACAGAGGCTGTACAGAGAGACAGAAGATGACACACTTCACCCCAAAACTGTTAATTTTTTCAGAGTCTGTTAGATTTTGGATTCTAACGTGTGGTGACACTACTGTTAGTGTCACTGGACACTATTTTAGCCCCGCCGTGGAGCTGCATTGGATGTTGTAACCTGAATCCAATGACTCTTAGACACATATCCACATATATAGGCATATCCACAGACACCACAGCATAAAGCAGATGAGAGCACGACTCCCCTGGACCGGACACCAGACTTCCCCAGCCAAGGCCAGTACCTATTCACAGCTGGGTGGACTGAGACAATGTAGAAGAAGTGTCTTGTCCAAGGACACAGGCTGGTAGTGTGAAGCATACACCAGGACTCAAAACCATCTCTCCGCACTGGTAGTCCAACCCCTTCCCACGTCTGCAAAGTCAAGGAGCAATCAGCCATATTTCACCACAGGTGCAAGATCGATGGGACCAACACAGTCCTTGTAATCAGCCTGGCAATGCTTATGGTTACACAGTAATCACCCATGATTACAGGAGTGTCCCATTTGGGGCAGCAGTCAATCATCAAGTTAAGATTTGAGTAAAAAGTCTCCCCCACTACCGAGTGTACACACACACAACATATACAAAGAGAGGAAAAGCCGAGGCGGTGGTGGAGGAGGAAGAGCAAAAGAGACAGAGAACAACATTAAGTAGTGGGTTATAACAAAACAGAAGCAACAAATAATTTAAAGAGACGGGAGGTCCTGAAAGTCAGAAAATAAATATTTCAGAATTGGGGAACTGTGGGGGTAAATAGTAGCAAATGTAATAAACAGTTTCACTGCTAACATTTAAGACATAATTATGACATTTTTATTTTAAATGACATTTTATTTATTGGTGAATTCTAAATGTCGGCACCAACATTCCGTTACATTAGGTGTGACTATGCAGTAGCCAAAGAAGTACTGATCTGTTTCACAAATAAGTACTTTCATTGCATGAGCTAATATAAGCATTTCCAGTTTGTTTCACATTAAATTACCATCATCTTGAGGTGAAAATACTTTCACTGTTGAGCAGTTTCAGAAGCACTATGGGCATTATTATTAGCGTTACACAAGTTTGCACACCGCCTCACGCACTATTTTTGATAAAGCCACTGTTTCATTGCAGTGTTACTGGATGCGCATGTACGTGGCACGTGCACGCCTCACATCTGACCAGGAATAAACATACATAACATCAGAATCAGTGCATCCCTACAAAAAATAACACACTATGATCTTGAACATGTTAATACAAATTAGAGCGTAGTTAAAATCATGACTATTGCAATTTGAAAAATCACACTTTAAACATGAAATTTCAGATATAAAATTACTCATTTTTCAGCCCAATCTGCACGATTCCAACCTCTATTTAAGAATTGAATCAGTTAAAACTTATACTGCTCATTTATTTTACACATCTCAAGTTGCTCTAAATTGACCCAAGTAATATTTTCATTATTAATTAACCTAAATAATTTCAAGTTAACCTGAGCGATGACACAACAGAAGTAAATCTCATTCCGCTTTTCCAGAGGCCAAGGCAATTTGCATCAAATTATTTAACCCACCACTTGGATCTGTAGAGTTCGTACAGGTGACACTCGTGTTTCTTAACGGGGCAGCGGATGGTGGAGCCCCCTGTGTCATCGTCTGGATCATATTCGCGGTCGTCATCCTCTGCTTTACGTTTCCTCTTCTTAGACCTTATTTGCACTAGAGAACAAAAAAGATGAAAATGTTTATGCCACAGGTAGCAGACGTACATTATGCAGGTCATTATGATTAAAACCTGAAATCAAAAGGAATTCACAGAGTACAGAGTTTCTACTTCATCAAATCATCAAATTGTAAACAAAACAAAACAAAAAAAGAAAACAGAGGCCCAGCCCCAACCTGTATACACTGCAAACCTCTCACCATGGTGATCCTGAGAGATGGAAGGCACACGGATACAGACGGTGGTTTCCTTTGTTACAGGATGGACGGTGTCTGGGCCATAGACATTGGCGAAGGAGAGGCGGAGGTGCTGTTCGACAGTACGGAGACCAAAATATTTGGTGTTCAGGTAGACCAGCGAGCGCAGCAATGCACCAGGACTCTGTTCCCCGAGCTGCCGACTGCTCCACAGGCTCTGCTCCTCCACGCGACCCCAGAGTGAGCCTGAAAAAAAAAAAAAACTGTGTTGGGTTTTAAGTATCAAGAATAGACCTACAATAATTTATCAATGGTTAAATTAATCGCTGACTAATTAAAAATAATCTATTAAAATCATTTTAAGTAGTGTTGGGAATCTGTTATGTCTTCCTTACTTGAACGCGTGGCAGTTTTTATTAACAAATATAATCCTATAATCTGTTGCATTTTTTTGCCCCCTGCCAAGGCGATGATAATCCTAGTGCCTGTCAAGGCAGCAGCTGGGGCTGTCTTGTGTGGGGCTGCATACATTTTATTACATACTCTACATCTTATCTTCTGTGGCTGATTTTTTGGAAGTCACATCTTTAACAATGCAAGCTGGCTTTTTGTGCACCTCGGTATGAGGACCATGTTCACACATTCCATTTTTTTTTTTTTTTTTTTTTTGACGTGTTCGTAGCTGATGTAGCCTTCAGCTGCACCTCCCAGGGTTTGAGTGAATGTCATCCCTCTACAGAAATAACACACTGAAATCCAAAATGACAGACATCACACACATGTAGTGTCCCGGGGATGCAGAATTTCTGTAGTTGGATGTGTGTGTAATTTACGTGTAATTTACTGATTGAAAAGGACACGTGCCTTACGCTATTGTTGCATTACAGTGAAAAATGTCCAGTCGGTTTCTGCAGGTTTGATGTGACTGATTTTCCTGTATACATACATGTTCTATCACAGCTGAAAAGAGTACAGTGGGTGCACATTAGCTGGCTTTGTGGCTTTTCATTGGTCTCTGTACATGAAAACGCACACACCAATTTGAACAGCATACAAGTAGAAAACGAAACAGCCAGGAGCAAAATATTCTCCAACAATACATCAGTTCAATAAGTTTCTTCTTAGTTGAAACTGTACACCTTGTGCATATCATATTATTAAAAAAAAAAAATTATTTAAAATTTCCACTAATTACAAACAGCTCATTAACTGGTTGCCACTGGATGTGAAAACAGACAAACTGGAAAATTATTTTTCCTTTCTAAAGCTGATGAAGTGCCCTCATATAAAATTACAATGCAATCACAAAGCATCAGGATGTGAACAGCAGAAGAGTTATAATCATTGGACACTTATTTATGTTATTAACACTCCTTTTAAAATATACAACTGATCACTGAAATTGTGTATTATTAAGTAGGTGACCTCTTTCAGATGTATCACAAAGAGAAACAGAATCATCTGGTGCAGAGCAGACTTCCTTCTCATGCCTTGTGCTGAATGGATTTCTAGAGTGCTGTAACGTGTTTAATTGTACTCACCATCAGGAAGTACACTGGGCTGCCAGTCCTTTAAGACCCTGTTAAGTTCCTCCCCGAACTGCTCATAACACGGGTCACTAAACAGGTCATCCTTCCGGCCTTTGGTGTGAAGATGCTACAAAAACAACTCGGTTAAACATCAAATAATAAACTGTGATCGATGAATGCCCAAATATTTTATGGTGTCCTCAGATTTAAATAATCAACAACATTCTTCAGGATGTGAACAGCAAAATACTCTAATCATGTGACACCATAACTGAACATTATACAGCTGCGTGTAACACAGAGAGCGATGAAGAGAGAGTGCGAGATAGAGAAATTACAATAGCAACAGATAACGTTATTTTGTGAAGTTTCATGTTCAGATACTTGATTAAATTTCACACAAACCTGAACTCTCCACAATGCTGTCAGTTTTCATAAATTGGCTTTCATTTTTCTAAGAAAATCATAGTCCAGAAGACTTTACGCTCCAATCTGAGAGACATGCTGCATTGCTCACATGAGAGCAGGACAGTGTATCAGAAATATCGGTCCCACCAGAAACAGCGATTCCACACTTCAGTTCCCTCTTCTAAAATGGCTGAATGAGCCTTTGACTTTGAGGTAAAAAACAAACAAAAAAATCTATACATGCAATAGTAATAATTATGATAATATTAATAAACCATAACAATCTGTACAAACTGTACAATCTCTGTTTGTGCAGGACTCTGAGGAAGATGTGACTCTCACATCGAAACGTTAGTCCCGTTGAACATTTTTTGCTTTTAGCACCTTATTAAATTTTCTGGCACTTATTCCTGTGTTGCACCAGTTATTTTTCTTTTTTAAACCATAATATATGACAGAATTTAATTAAGTTTTACAATGCAGATTTAATGACTTAATTTTACAACAGTCAGGACGCCAAGAGAAAATCTAGGCTATATAATGACAACGAACGTTTGTGTCTCACATTTTACGTAAATTTTAGAACATCATAATAATAATAATAATAATTATTATTATTATTATTTCTATTTAGCTATCACCATCATCATTATTATTTATAAATGTGTGATTTTCTGTATATAATCTGCCACGGAGTAGAAGTCACAGGACCCCCCGAAACTAGTTCTATTTCATTCCTCCTGACCGCCAGAGGGCGGTGCTTTAGCACCTGGATAACTACTTGTGCGCAGAACAGAGGTCGAGAATATATACCAACAAAGTCACGCCATTGAATGTGACCTGGGTGACGTCACTGGTTGTCTTTACATACCAGACACACCCAGTGCTCGCTTCTTTTCTACATTCTCGCATTCTTAGAGGTTGAGAACGCATTTAGCTGCGATTGCCGCTCTCGCTTGTAGCCTCGCAACCCACCTTCGGTTGGAGCTACGTGCACTGCACACGTCCTCCAGAGGCTGCGAGACACGGCTTCACCGTTTTTTTTTTTGTATTCTTTGACGCCTGTCATGAGTACACCTTCCTAAACGCCGGGTGCGCACCTTTGCCGCTGCCCTGCTGGGTATTTTCCTCTGTGCACATTAGCTGTGTTGTTTCGACGAAAGCTGGCTATTTGTTTAGTTGTGTCACTAACCCCGTTAACTACGTGGTAGTGTGTGTATCAGAACCAGTATAGTGTACTGTGTTGGGCTTGCCGTGAGTGTTTTCCCAACAAACTTTGGAGCGTGCTGTTGAGGCTAGTAAATCTCGGCAACAGTTTGTTGACCTACACCGGTCTTCCAGACCTCAGCCAGTCAGACATGCTACAGCTTTTCACTCTACATCCAGGCTTCTGCCGACTCCCAGAGCTGCATGTGCTTTTGCAGTTGAGGGCCAGCTCTCCCAGCAGCCTGCCTTTTGTGAGCCTATGGGCAGACCCCCGAGAACTGAACGGTTTCACAGAGCTTCCAGTAATCGCGCCCAGAGGTCCTCAGGGATGCGAGGCAGAGGTGGTGGGGTCTGATTGCCAATGTCTGGCCCCCAGCCGTTTTTCACGAAATCAACTCAGCCACTGGGAGGCTCAAGTTCAAGACCCATGTGTCATTTCAACCTTGTTCGAAGGTTACAGAATTCAGTTCAGATGTCGTCCTCCAAAGTTCAGTGGGGTGAGGATGACTGTTTCTGACTCGGTGCAGTCTGCTGCCCTACAACGGGAGATTTTGGAACTCCTAGAGAAGGGGGCCATAGAGCCAGTTCACAGTTCAGACCAGCTCAGGGGGTTCTATTCAATTTACTTCCTTGTTCCAAAGAAGGATGGCGGCTTTCGTCCTAGCCTCGATCTCCGACGTCTGAATCGTTATATCAAAGTGCTGCAGTTTCACATGCTCCGCACAGTAGACATCCATCAAACTATCACACCAGGAGACTGGTTCACAGGAGTCGACTTAAAAGATGCCAATTTCCATGTGCCAGTGGCGCCTCATCACAGGCAGTTTCTCCGCTTTGCTTTCGAAGGTCAGGCATACCAGTTCAGGGTGCTTCCTTTCGGCCTCTCTCTCGCCCCTCGTACATTTACCAGATGTATGGCTGCAGCACTAGCCCCACTGCAAGCTCTTGAATTAAGAATCCTACCCTACTTAGACGATTGGCTTGTCTGCGCTCCGACTCAGGAGCAGGTGCACAACGACACAGCTCTTCTACTGAACCATGTCTCTCATTTAGGACTCACAGTGAACTTTGCAAAGAGTTCTCTTGTTCCCAGTCAACAAATGACCTTCATCGGCATTGCCATCAATCCCTGACTATGACTTCATCGCCATCCCCGCAGAGAGTGGACGATGTAATTCGTCTCGTCTCACACATTCAACGGGCTGTGACGCTGCCTTTTGGTTTGCTGCTCCGGTTGATGGGCAAATTGACTGCAATGTCGCTAGTGGTACCTTTGGGACTTCTGTTCTTACGTCCCCTACAGATGTGTATCAACAACCTAGGCCTCAACTCAAAGTTGCATCAGCACAGGCTTGTACGACTCTCCAACCAGTGCCT
The DNA here is from genome assembly GCF_902500255.1 of Thalassophryne amazonica. Lineage (NCBI taxonomy): Eukaryota > Metazoa > Chordata > Actinopteri > Batrachoidiformes > Batrachoididae > Thalassophryne > Thalassophryne amazonica. Next base: position 88,888,630 of record NC_047116.1, on the reverse strand, counting down.
TCTGCACCTCAAACCCTTGGGGAATGTGGACTTCATCTGCAAGGGTGTCCCTCTAGGCTCTGTTCCTTCTTGCCGAGAGGTGGTTGTTACAGATGCATCACTCAAAGGTTGGGGGGCCGTGTGGAATCACAGGATGGTGAGGCGTGTCTGGAGTCCTCAGGAGAGACTCCAACACATAAACGTGCTGGAGCTTCGCGCTGTGCGACTGGCTCTCAAGCATTTCCTCCCGGCCCTGAGAGGAAGACATGTTCTTGTCCGGTCGGACAACACGTCAACAGTCTATCACATAAACCATCAGGGGGGCACCAGGTCCAATCACTCATTGGCAGAAACTCGGAAGCTTCTCTTATGGGCGTTGCCTCGCCTTCAAAGTGTCAGAGGAGTTCATCTGCCCGGTGTACAGAACAGCGCAGCGGATTTACTCTCCAGACAGAAACCACCACCGGGAGAGTGGAGACTGAATACGATTGTGGTCCAAATGATCTGGCAGAAATATGGTGCAGCGGAAGTGGACCTTTTCACTTCAAGCACCTCGACACATTGCCCACGATGGTACTCCCTCTTGGAACCAGACAGCCTGCTGGGGCAGGATGCATTGGCTCACCCGTGGCCGGATTGCCTCCTTTATGCCTTCCCTCCTCTCCTGCTGCTAATGTTGACACTGCACAGGATAGATCAGAGCAGCCACAGGGTGCTGCTGGTTGCTCCATTCTGGCCTGGGAGGATTTGGTTTCCCATGATTTACAAACTCCTCGAGGGAGAACCTTGGGCTCTCCCGGAGAGGAAGGATTTGTTGTCACAGCTACAGGGGAGGATTTGGCACCCTCACCCAGAACGCCCTCAACTGTATGTGTGGCCGTTGAGGGGCCAGACTCCTTGTTAAGTTCTTGTGACCAGGCTGTTGTTCAGACTATCCTTAATTCACGTGCTGCTTCTACCAGGGCTTTGTATGACAACAGATGGAAGCTGTTTGCGCGGTGGTGTGAGAAACAAAAGTTAGACCCAGAGCATTGCCCTGTGCCTATTCTCCTCAAATATTTACAAGAACTGCTGGAGAAAGGACTTTCTGTCGCTACCTTGAAGGTTTATGTTGCTGCAATCTCTGCCCGGCACGTCTATGTTGATGGCCGGTCAGTGGGTTCACACCTCTTAGTGTGTCATTTTTTGAAAGGTGCTCTACGTTTGCGGCCTCCAAGGCTTGCACGCGTACCTTCATGGGACCTTCCTCTAGTCCTGGAGGGTTTAAGCTTATCCCCTTTCGAACCAGTTGAAAGTGCTGATCTTAAATGGGTGTCAGTGAAGACTGCCTTTCTACTTGCACTGTCTTCGGCTAAGCGGGTGGGAGAGCTCCATGCCCTATCAGTCGCTGGGGACTGTTTGCGATGGAATTCTGACGGATCTGGGGTTATGCTGTGGCCTAATCCGTCCTTTTTACCCAAGAGAATTTCAACTTTTCATGTTAACCAACCAGTTTCCTTGGCTGTGTATGTCCCGCATTCTGATTCAGGATTATCTGTTTCAGGTTCCCTGTGTCCTGTCCAAATGCTGAAGCAGTACATTAGTGCGACTGCCGGGATCCGGAAAACGGATGCCCTGTTTGTGTGTTACGGTGATCACAAAAGAGGCTGTGCTGTCTCAAAGCAGCGACTCTCGCATTGGGTCGTGGATGCCATTTTACAAGTATACAGGTCCAGAGGTCTTCAGCCTCCCAAGGTTACGTGACATTCCACCAGAGGGGTGTCCACCTCCTGGGCTGCACTGAGAGGTGTCCCTTTGAGTGATATTTGTGTTGCTGCTACGTGGGCTTCGTCCTGTACCTTCGCCCGCTATTACAGACTGAATGTGGCTGCTCCTCCTGCGGTGACTTCGGCGGTGTTGTCTGCCTCCACTCCCCACTGCTGATGCGAGGTGAGTGTGACTCTTCGTGACCTTGTTGGTGTCAAGTCATCCAGGTGCTAAAGCACCGCCCTCTGGTGGTCAGGAGGAATGAAATAGAACGAGAGTTACGAATGTAACTACGGTTCTATGAATTCCGGATGACCACCAGAGTTGTTTGTCACTCAGAGTCTTGCGAGTTCATTCCGAAAAGAAGCAAGCGCTGGGTGCGTCTGGTATATAAAGACAACCAGTGACGTCACCCAGGTCACATTCAATGGCGTGACTTTGTTGGTATATATTCTCGACCTCTGTGCTGCGCACATGTAGTTATCCAGGTGCTAAAGCACCACCCTCTGGCGGTCATCTGGAATTCATAGAACCGTAGTTACATTCGTAACTCTCGTTTTAGTCATATGTCAAGGTGCCTTCACACTTAACACCAACGAGGCTGAATGGCGCACAAAGGAGGATTCGAACAGCCGCACTTGTACACCTTGTACCTGTACAGCAGTCGACACAACCATCCGACCACATCACACGTACACCACATTTGCAAGGTCGTGGCGGGAACCCAGTCAAACGGTGGTCGAAGATGCAGGTGCACCGTGAGACGACCACCGCAGGTCGGACCATTCAGCCCGTGGCTGAAGAGCCATACGACACGATTGGCTACGATGAGACCTGGCTGAATAATCAAGCCAGACTTCACACCACAGGCTGAATGAGGGTGAATGGCACATGAACGGCCATTCAACCCACACTCAGCCAAAGTCCAAGTGCAATCCAAACACCCCCCAACACCAGTTGCAACGCACTTACACCAGCCGGGGCCAATCGCGCCACTGGGATGAATGTAGTGCACATCACACCACAATCGAGCTGCGGTTGAGGTGGCGAAAGAGCGCAGGGCGGTTGTGGTGCTGTGTGATGGCTGGCCAGACTGGGTTCGAGGGATATTCGCTATGGTCAGGCACATGAAATCCTGCTGGAATGTCCAGCTTGTGCCGTAGGTGCACCTCCACTGGATCTTGTTCAGGAAGCGCGCATCATGTAAAACATCTGTGGCACCCATTCATCATGTAATCCATCAGGTGGATTCATCTTTCCATTTATTTTGTTGTAATTTCTGTTATAAGGAACCTAAGCCGCCAGATGATCACGGCCGACATGCGCGCACCGAGGCAATCAGATCAAGTCACACCTGACCGCTGTGTCACCGCAACTCAAAGCTGGAGAACACAGCGATGCAAAGGGAAACTTCTAAGAAATGTCTAAGAATTCGAGGAATTCTAAGATCTTTCTTAGAATGACATCACTAAGAGCTATTTTGCTTCCTAGATACGGGCCAAAGTGTTTTCTTCATAGGTGATCACTTATTCTTTTTCTACAATAGCTGCTGTATTATTATTATTCAAGTTACCAATACATTAGAATCAATAGAATATCAGCTCTCTGCTTGAGATGTATGCAATATATATCTAGACAAGGCATTGAGTCTTCTAAGAAAGGTACTCAAGATCCTAAATTAGACTCTTACTTGGTACCAACCTGCTGGATCCCTAGACAGAGGTAGAGGATGCTGTCTGGAGAATAGCGCTCCCCACTGGGCCGACAGACTTCTCTGACAAACCGGGACAAAGCCACATTCAGCTCCTCTGAACTCAGAGAGGAGAGACTGGTCTTAGGCCGGGCTGCAGAAGTGAGAACAGACAGACGCCGGTAAGCAAACACCCCAGTTTTTTGCCTCAAAATGAATCCTTTCATTTAAGTATTTTCATTGGAGTAATGTACCTCAGATTATGCTCCAGATACAGCTACTTGAAGGTAAAACTGCTTAATATACTGTATATTTGAGAGCATAAGTCATGTTTGTTTTTTAAATAGTTTGGGAGGTACAGCGATTTATACTCTGGTAATTTTTAAATAATAACAACAACAACAACTGGTGAGATTGACTCCAGTGTCCCCCCTGCATCCCTTGTTTGGAGTAAGCAGCAGTGTTGTCACAGTTACTTTGAAAACTAATCTAATTACTGATTACTCCTTGAAAAAGTAACTTAGTTACTTTACTGCTTACTCAATTTTTAAAGTTACTAGATTACTAGTTACTTTATTAGTTACTTTCAGCAGCTGCTGACAACAACCCCCCTGCCACCTCAACATGAAAATAATAACCAGTTTTACCAATACTCACTTTATTGGAAGTGCAGTTTTAGCAGTAACTTAAACAATGTATGTCCTGACATTTTAAGTTCAACTTAAATACCATTTCCTGAAAACCAAAAAAGTTTTTTGTCTTTCCTGAATTCAATGAACATTAATACTTGTTTAATGAAATAAAATAAAGAGTCTTTCTTGACCTATTTAACTGTTGACAGAACTGAAATGGTAAAACTTACAATTTATAAACTACATTGTTTATAAATGTCACAAATTCTTTGTGCCATTTTCCTATCATTTAAATTATTTCTAAACATTTTAGTTGTTGAAATTATTATCATTATTATTATTGTTATTATTATTATAAGTAGTAGTATGAAAAATGTCTTCAAAAGTGGACCTTTAATCTAGGGGTGCTGTGGGGAGGGGGGTGGGCATCCCTCCTATGTTCCATGTCCCCTTTCCGTCTGGATTCACCCTTGGTTTGCCGTCTGAGCAGGAAAAATGAATAACGTGTATTTATGCAGAAAGCATGACCAGACTTAAAGGTAAGAATTTTATCAGCACTGTTTACATCACGTTGTCCTCAGAAAGAGACTTTAGGCACATTTTGGTGGAAAAAGGTGTTAGTATTGGTTGTTAAAGCATTGCAGGTCTTCAGCTGTTTTTAGCAAGGACACTCACAGAGCGGCACAGAGTTTTAAAGGGGGGGCAAAAATGTCTTTGTAAAGCTCAGTGCAGGTGTGCTGCTGTCACCACGCTTTGAGAGATGGCAACTGTTTTTGCAACTTGGAGCCACTGCACAAAACAGAAGATGAAGAGCTCGCAGCATCAAACACTAAAAGTGAGCAAAGTGGGCAGTTCAGCTGCACCCCGACCTCCCACTGCCCACGGACTAGTTTTAACGCTGCGATAGAACCACACTATCTCTGCGATCGACCGGTCAATGTCAATCAATCAACATTTATTTATAAAGCGCTTTACAGCACCGACTGGTGTCCAAAGTGCTTAACATTAAAAACACAAATTTACAAAAATAAAACACATCTAAAATAAAATTTTAAAACACATAAAAAAGAACATAAAAATAACAGAACATGTCACCTCCCCACTAAGTGTTAAAAGCCAGTTTAAATAAATAAGTCTTTAATTTAGATTTAAAAAGTGCTAGGTCAGGAATAGTACGTAACTCAAGAGGTAGCTCATTCCACAGTCTCGGGCCAGCTACCGTGAAAGCATGATCACCCCAGCGTTTATATCTTGACCTTGGAACATCTAAGTAAAGCTGGCCAGACGCCCTTAATGTCCTACTGTAGGTGCGCAAAGTTAAAATTTCAGACAATTAGGGAGGTGCAAGGCCATAAATAGCTTTAAAAACAAACATTAAAATTTTTAAATCAATTCTAAAACAAACTGGAAGCCAGTGGAGTGAGTACAGGACGGGCGTAATATGCTCACGTCTAGAAGTGTTTGTCAAAAGACAAGCAGCAGCATTCTGCACCAACTGGAGACGTGCAAGAGATGACTGATTAATGCCCGAATAAAGTGCATTACAATAATCAAGTCTGGAGCTGATGAAAGCATGAATGGCTGTCTCAAGATCACGCCTACTGAGAAAATGCTTTATTTTAGCCAAAGGCGAAGTTGGAAAAAACTAGCTTTGACAACAGAATTTATCTGTTGATCGAACCTCAAACAGCTGTCAAATATCACTCCCAAATTCTTGACAGCTGGTTTTACATAGTTAGCCAAAGCACCAAAATTTTGTGTTACCACATTTGGTATGCCAGTGCGCTCAAACACCATGATCTCAGTTTTACCATCATTCAGGTAAAGGAAGTTTTGGGACAGCCACTGCTTTACATCACAAATACAATTAAATAATGATGACAAAGCATCACTCCCATTAGTCCTCACAGGCAGATAGATTTGCAGATCATCTGCATAACAATGAAAGGACAGGTTGTGCTGGGTTATAATTGACCCCAATGGCAGAATGTACAAAGAAAATAGAATCGGCCCAAGGACAGATCCCTGCGGCACTCCACAGCACAGAGGAGCAGTTGATGAGGAAAGGTCCCCAATCATGACAGAAAAGCTCCTTTCAGCCAAATATGATCTAAACCACTTAAGTGCAGTACCATGAATGCCAATAAAATGTTCCAACCGGGAAACAAGTACTGTGTGATCCACAGTATCAAAGGCTGCTGTGAGGTCCAACAGAACCAGCACAGCAGGATTCCCTGCATCCACCGACAAAGTGATGTCATTATGAACTTTTAAAAGTGCTGACTTAGTGCTGTGTCACGATCTAAACCCAGATTGGAATTTTTCAAGGATGAGATTGTCTTTTAAAAATGATTGTAACTGTAAAAAGACAACCTTTTCTAAAACCTTAGATAGAAATGGCAGATGAGACACAGGTCTAAAATTGGATAAAACTGATGAGTCTAGGTGAGGTTTTTTAAGAAGAGGTCGAACCACAGCATGTTTAAAAGCAGCTGGAACAGACCCTGATCTAAGACAAGCATTGATAAAAGTTAGGAGACCCGCCCCAACAGTATTAAAAACCTCCTTCAGCACCTTAGCTGGAACAACATCTAAAGGACAACTTGTAGATTTTATGTGTTTTACAACATCAGCGAGAGATGCAAAAGAAATGGGCTCAAACTGTTCGAGCACAGCAGAATGTGCACGAGGAGCAGACAACTCAACATTACAGCTGTGATCAGCGTTCTGTCTGACTGATGAAACCTTATCAATAAAAAACTGAAGAAACTCCTCACAGGTTGTGGTTGTAGCGTCCATCAAAAAAGAGGTGTGTGGATTTACAACTGAGTTTATAGTCTGAAATAACACACTGGGACGATGACAACTGCTCGAAATAATATGAGACAGATATTGTGCTTTTGCCTCCTTCACAGCCTTCTTATAGTCAGTCAGACTGTCCCTCAGAAAACCCAGAGACACCTGTAGTTTGTCCTTTTTCCATTTTCTCTCCGCCCGTCTGCAGCGTTGCCTGAGGACACGGGTCGTGGCATTTAACCAGGGGTCGGATTTTGATTTCCTGGATTTGCAGCACATCGGTGCAACAGAGTCCAAAATTACTGTGCATGTGGAGTGGAAAGAAGAGAGGATGTTATCTGGGAGTAATGGAGAAACCAGTCCATTCATGGCATAAAACTGAGAGTCCATGAAGGCAGCAGCAAAGTCCCCCGCTGTCGAGGAGGTGACCAAACGGCGGCGAGAGACAGGAACAAGTGGCTTACTAGCAGATGGAGGAGCAATAAATTTAAAAATAACAGGAAAGTGATCTGAAATAGCAATGTCTGATATGTCCTTAAGTGAAACTGAGAGCCCAAAAGAAATAACCAGGTTCAAGGTGTGTCCAAGATTATGTGTTGGTCCATCCACCATTTGTGTTAGACCAAAAGAGTTCAGGAGGCTTTTAAAATCATCAGCCAGCTGATTAGAAGGACAACAGATATGAATATTAAAATCACCACAGACCACAAATTTGTCATATTTTGGGATAAAATCTGCCAGAAACTCAGAAAACTCCTGAATAAAATCCTTATTAAATTTTGGTGGACGGTAAACAACAGCACAGAGCACAGGACAGTCGAACTCCATCACAAACAACTGAAGCTCAAAAGTGGAGTAGACATTAGAAGATAAAAATCGGCATTTAAAGCTGTCTTTAAAAACCGTGGCCACACCCCCGCCTCGACCTGATGCTCGTGGGGAGCTGAAAAACGAGCAGTCGGGGGGGAGGAGCTCAGAAAAGGCGCTAATGTCGATCGATGTATTAATTTATACGGTATAAAAATACAAAATAATAGTAATGCACAGTAACTTTAATCTGATAACTGATTTGGAAAGATTAACGCATGAGATTACTCGATTCTGAAAAAAGCAGTCAGATTAGATTAATTTATTACCAGTATCCCTGGCATCCAGGATGATGTAAGGAAAATAACTATTTATACAGGAGGATAAAAAGTATTTAAAATATACTCCAATAACAAAACCAAAAACAAAATCTGTCAATAATAAAAAGGACATTGCAATAATGCACAAAAATCCCAAATTAAAGCACTATAAATTCCTTTGGCTTCTCTGTCAGGAAACAAAATTAGTCTAATTAATAACAAATCTTGTTATTAGTAAGTTCTTTCAGCTTCTCCCTTCCTTCTGTGGTCACCACCACATCAGATCCCATGTGGATCAGCATGCTGACTTGGCATCAGTTGCTGATCCTGACACAACTCTTCATTATACCGAGAAGGGGCACAGGTGGTGAGTGGTTAATTGCTTGGCCACCACGCTGCCCAGCTAATTAAAGAGCTGATAATACAGAAAAAGGTGCCATTTTAGATGAGAGTTTTTTCCCCTCTTCAAGAGCCATTTTTTTGACAGGTGCATCTTATACTTCCAAAAATACAGGACTTGTTATACTGCAGTATAACAGAAAACAGCAGAATGTGTTTATGCTGTGACTAGGCATGGGAGATTAATGACCTCATCATATACCACAGTTTCACAGTTCCTAAGTTAAAAAACTGTGTTCTCTTTGATAGTACCAGCTCTGTGAACAAACCTAACATTTGACATCGGTCACTAAGTTTTCATCAGTGTTGTAAACTTGAAATATAACAGTATTATGCGTTGTGACTGAACACTGTAACAGTATTTTTGGTTAAGGGTGTCCATAAGGGCCAAAACAGAGTGACGCATGCCTCGTTGTCACTCGTGCAGAAAATAAGGGAGCCATATTTAACACACCTGGTTTGGAGCCATCCATTGCACTGGCATTTTCTGATTTGTCACAAGAAGCTAGTGTCCAGCGTTTCCAGGCATTGACACCATAGCGAGCTTTGAGAGGTAGCGACCGCCCTTCTGAATGTCTGCCTGTCAATCGGGATGGAGATGACGACTCAAGTGGCTCCTCCTCTACCGCTTGCCTCTTGTTGCCCTGAAATAGACACAAACATCATTAATCAACAGTTGTACTCCCCTACTGAGCAAGCAAGTTTATTAAATGGGGGAAGAGGCTTGTTGCATTTCTCTTTACAGAAGCCACGTTCACTAGATATCGCAGAATCCCATGTTCTTTAATTGATCATTTAAAGTCTTCAGGCTAGACAACAAAGTACCTAATTTCTGGAAGAAAACATCTGCCTCTCTGTAACAAGTGGATTAATGAAAGGCATACACACGCACACAAACACACACAGCGCAAGTGAGAGGCTAAAAAGACACGTCGCATATTTTTAACATCCTGGTTAGCAACACAGCATCAAAGCATTCATGATTTTAAGTCTCTCCGCACACATGCGGTCATAATTAGTGGTCTCTGATGTTTCTATTGCTCTCCCTGAGCGGGTTAACAGGTGCATTTCTGGAAAATGTCTCACTCTTAATGTGACCTACATATTAGCAAAACAGAAACATCCCGATGGCTGACAGACAGAGCAAAATGAAAGCGGGTATGTCCGATAAAGCTTTCGGAGCTGTTCTTTGAAAGCGACGGCTCGGATTTACAGGGGAGATTCAAGGATTCAAAAGAATTTTATTGTCATATGCACAAAGGAACATGTTCCCTGCACAATGAAATGTGTTTACTGCATTTAACCCATCCTAATTGCCAGTTAGGTTCTCTGAGGATGCTGGTTTACTGTTGCTGTGAACATGGACGTGGACTGTCTCCACCACGCTGTTTTTACAGACTGCCTGGACACACAGATGTATGTCTCATATTGGGAAAAACTCAGAAGATGCTACTTTCAGGAGATAATGGGCTCACCGTGACAGAGGTTGAGCTGAAGGCTGAGTTGTGATCGCGCAATCAGAACCTGAGGGCAAGTGGACCTGGACATTCTCTGGCTGTCCATCTGTGTGAGGACTAGTGGACCTTTAATCAACTGGCTGTTAATGCGTGTGTGGGGGCTTCTTTGATGTTGTGGACTTATTATTTGGAAATCTTTAGAAATAGGTGAGTAGCATGGTAAATGGACTGCATTTATATAGCGCTTTTCCATTTGCATCAGACGCTCAAAGCGCTTTACAATAAGAGAGGGATAAGAGATAAGAGAGACTTTATTGTCATTGTAATAAACAACAAAACTTCACTGGTGACAACCAGTCAGTAGCAGCAAAGGTTAAATATAAAAGATAAAATAAATAAAAACAAAATATAAGTGCAATAAGGTGCAAGAGACAACAATAGACATGTTATTTACAGTGTAAAGTAAGATGTAAAAATTGCACTGCCCATGGCTGTTTAAAATCCAGGAGGAGGAGCAATAGTCTGTGGCTCACACAGTAGCTGAAGCTGGTGAGTATGAGAGTGGGGGGCGGGGAAGAGGAGGGGTGATGGAGGCTACAGCTCCTGGGGGAAAAGCCTCACATTCACCCTGATGTCAGGGTGCTGCCATACAAGGCGCTCACTACACACCGGGAGCAATAGGGGATGCAGGACCCTGCCCAAGGGCCCTTAGTGACCTTCCAGTCAGGCTGGGATTTGAACCAAAGATCCTCTGGTCTCAAGCCCAACACTTAACCCATTTATGCCAAGTTTTTTTTTTTTTTTTTATAAGTGGAAAATTTGCATTAGTACCTTTAAGATTTTTTTATTGTGAGTAGAAAATGACAGTGATACACTTTGTCAACAATTGTTGCCAGTGGGGCAAAACGGGTTAAGCACTAGACAATCACCTCCCCTATACATGTTGACTTTTTAGTCTTTTGCTTTGTGTTCCTTTCACTGGAGCTTTCAATGAAAGTAAAATTTTTATTTTACTTTGAGAGTCTGCAGGAATGGGGGATCTGAATGTGTGCGTGCAGCGCGCTGTCTTAACGCGCAGCGCAGCTGTTAATTACAGCTTTGTACTTAATGTGAAATGTCACAGATCTGATCGTGATCAGATCTGACAGATGTGATCACAATTACTGTGTACACACACACGCACGCACACACACACACACACACACACGCACACACACACACACACACACACACACACACACACACACACACACACACACACACACACACACACACACACACACACACAGGGTTGTTTACAACATCAAGATGTAAATACTCTGAACTAAAAGCAGACATTATACACTGCCTTCTCATATTCATCTTTTGGTCTCAAACCCAAATATCATCAGTGTATTGCAAAAGTCCATGAATTGGCTTTGTTGTACTAGTACCTTTAGAAGGGGATTGTATATAGAAGTTACACTGAGATAACTGAGACAAGGCTGTGCTGGAAATGTGTGCCAACACTGACAGGAAATTGTTGTTACAGATATCATGACTGCCTACTGGAATTCTGAACACAACATTTTTAGATATTGCGTACTGCACAGAAGCACACAGCCTACACAGTGTGTGGGTACATACATGTTTCCTGGGCTGGGGCCGAGGTGTTGACTCCTCTGGCTCCTCCTTGTCCTCTGCTAGAACTGGAGGTAGTGAGAAGCCCAAGTCCTCATCCATTCCCTCCAGGACTGGATCAGGGTCTGAGGCTGAGTCAGAAAACTTTTTCTTTAAAATTATGTTATGTAGAAACATTTAACACTACAATAAAAAAACAAACAAACATCAAAACCCCAGTTTCTTGCACTGGGTAAACGTAGCATATTCTGGAACCACTCCTGACATTGATTCCTGTGATATCGGTCCAACAAATTTCATCAGATTGCAAGAATAAACTCTCATTCATAATCTTTACCTCCCCATGACATTATATTTACCTAAAAAAGGTCATGAAGATGCTTTTGAATAAGATTATTCAATCTTATTAAAAACTAGACATCTGTGAGCAAGGTCACATAAAGATACTCTGTGTTCTGCCATACTATCTACTTGTATATATTACATATGCTCGGGACAATGCAATTCTTATATATTCCCCAATGTTTAGGGGGTTATAACTACATTCATTCAAATGTTATGACAACTGACAAGTCAGTAAGACCACAATGTCACAGTGACCAATGGGACCACAGTTTTATGATGAATGAATGTCTTTTTAGCAAACGCTATCTCGCTGTTCAAGTGAGCCGTTGTTGTCTGAAACTCGTTCTCCCTACCTCTTGTTTCACACCAGACAGCTGCATTGTTGAAGGTAATGTGTTATTAAAAAAACAATAATAATAAAATTTTTGTGACATTTAATGTGATCTGCAGCTGAAACTGAAAGTGGTGAAACTCAGTGATGTTGTTTATGTATTTTTATTATGGAAAATACACATGTACATATTGTGAAAAGCAGTGAATTGTTTTAAGCTTTCATAAGACTATGCACACTCTGCTCCACCTAGTGGAGAATGTCTACTTAATTGGTACAAGACACAAACATTATCATCCCAGATGGAACTAGCAAAATTTATAGCATTTGGCACATCCATTAATGAAACCTTATAAAGTAAATCCTTTCAGCTGCTCCCTTGTTTTTTTGTTTTCCCCACTCGGGGTCGCCACAGCAAATCAAAGCTGGATCTGCGTGTTGAATTGGCACAAGTTTTATGCCACATGCTCTTCCTGATGCAACTCTGAATGCATCAGGGATGGGGTTTGAACTGGGAACCTTTCGCACTGAAACCAAGCACTAACCACTTGTTCACCATCCCTTCCATTAATGAAACCTTTTAAATGTTCTAAAATGAATAACAAATAAATCAGTGATCAAACTTTTGAGCGCTTGACATTTTTCTGCACAAAGCACCTCTTGATTTGAGGGCTTGGCTGCACTCTGATGAGAATAACCAGGCCTGAAAATTTGAGGGGAAGCACTAAAATATCAATACAGATTTACCAGACAAATGCTGGACTACAAGTACACAGATTTAGAACTTTGTAAAGTAATGCAACATCCTTTTAGAAAACCTATTGGATGTGTACGCTGAATTTTTAAGTTGACCTGCGTGCCACTGTCAAATATGGGGAAGGCGGGGTTAATGACCTGTAATGCACCAGCCACTAAAGGGTGATGAAGTTATGGTATCTTGGTTTCATATTGGAGGAACAGATGTACCTCTGATGTTTACGGACTATGGTGTGGACAGATAAAGGTGGGACACATGTCAACACCTTCTTCTCACTATCAGGATAGTTTCAGATGCCTTCATCGTGGCAAAAACTAATCTTTCCACTTTCATTTCAAATTTTGTGTGCTAACCTTGAGGATAATCGGTCTCAAGGTCCAAGTCAGACTCATACTTGTCTTCTTCCTCCTCTTCTTCGTCAGAGCTGCTGCTGGACACATCCTCTTTACACGCGCTCTTCACATTTACTGGCTTTACATCTGAAAAAGAAGTTGCTATGTTGCAGGCCCATTTTATAGAAACATGAATAAAAAGATGGAAAAAAAAATCCCTTGTGTATAAGTAAGCAAAATGTGTGACCAATTTTCACTTTTTAAAATATAGCAATTCTTTTAGTTCTCCTACAATTTACATGAAAATGAGGTTGTATTTATTCAGATTTTTATCATTTTGTCATTTATCTACTGAGTGATCACCTGCAAGTGTCTAAAAAAAATCACCCCTGCCCCCCATCATTTTATTCTGTAAACAAAGTGTACAATTTGATAAATAATTACCTTTTACCATTAGTCACATTTTATGTTTGTCTAAACAGGAGTGTTATTGGCATAGAGGCAAAGAAAATCCTAGAGGGCCTGGAACTGGTTTTTTTCTTGTTTGTACATGAACATACAGGGACAAAGAACTCAAGCTGTTTATTTGCTTTTACTGTTATGAGAATTAGGCTTGTACCTTGTTAGGCTTTTACCTCTAACTAGTGAGTTCTGGATTTTTTTTTAACACAACAGGGAAAAAAAATGCATTTTTAAAGGAATATATATATATATATATATATATATATAAAGACCTGCAGTGAAATCTGAATGTGTCCATGAGAAGCTGCAAAAGTCACATCATGAGTTACATTCCTTTTCTCAAATAAATATACAAGTAGTTTACAGATTTACTGCAAATTCCTGTTTAAAAAGTTACAGTGGCTGTATCAAACATTTTTGTGAGTATATTGTGTGAATGGCTAAAACAGGACGTGTTGGACGGACTCAAAAACTCCACCTGGGAGATGTTTGTTTGTAGTCTGACATAAAACAAAATCTTGGCTTCAAAAGGTCTGGGGACCACGTATTGAATCACTGATCCATAATCTCTATACAGACATTTAACGAGGTCTTGACCATACCTGGCTTCTGGTCCTGTGTGATCACCTCAGCCGCCGAATGCAGACTGGCATTCAGATGGTCAGTGGGTAGCTTATCTTTCAGGTTGCACATAGTCTGGACAATCTGCTCTGCCCCCTGCAGAGTGGTGGGGAGAAATACAGGCACAGGAACCTGCATAGGACATTGGTTTATTATGAGACTTTTATGCCACTTTGCATTCGAATTTTGACGTAATATGGCTTTTGCACACAAAAGAGGAATTTAAATTAAATATCTACAATCTGATTATTTATTATACACCATGACAACAACAACAACAATAACTGTGGTATATATAATGTAACTAGCTTGTAATCAAAATTTGTTACACTGATGTTCAAAATAATGGTGAGTGAAATCAATGCAACATGTTTACATACACTCAACTATTCAACTGTAAAGATTTTCAAATGAAAACATATGATACTATACATACAACAAATGTGTGTGTTAGAGTCTGATGCTTATGAAGCATTGCTTCATTTTCCTTTGCTTACAAAACCAAGCCCATAACTATTATGGCCAATATTATATTTCTATAATATAAGTCTGTGGGTGCAGTCAGACTCTTAGGAAGCATTACTTCATTTTGCTTCGTTTGCAGAGCTGATTCTGACTCTTATGAAGCATTGCTTCATTTCAGTTCACTTTCAGCAGAGAGCGGTGTCAGATCAGTTTCATTTAAGTGTCGAAGCCACAAAGCCGTTAAATGCTTCATTATGAGCCGTCTGCTCCATCTGTATTGCCTGAATGAAAAGTTGCTGAGTTAGCTTTAACCTTATTTGAAATAAAGCAGTTGACTTCTTAATTACATCATACAAAATGAGTTTGTTCAGTTGACTTAGCGTACTACCAGGGAGAGCCCGTGTGTACCACAGTTTGAGAACTATGGGTCTAGTCCATCAAATACAATGTTTTTCAGTGTGAATACATTTAATGAAAAGCCATAACTTACAGGTACAGGTAGGGAGACTGGTGTGGGAGTGACCTGGGAATACATATTCATGGGTATGGGGATGAAGACAGGCACAGGTATAGGTACAGGTACATACTCCCGCTTTATGCCATCGTCCACATCTGAGGAGACAAATAATCATTAACACCACATCAGTACAGTGGTTAAAACGTCAAAGTAATTCGGCGCAGTATACACAGAACACTAACTTAGTAGTAACACTATGAGGCCTACTAGTTACAAAAAATAGTTCTTAGCCAATATTTCCTCAAGACCTTCTTGCTGAATGCAAATCTTATGAAAGAAAAATGAACACTTCAGCTGCAGGACTTTGGCAGGGTTGATATGATGTCACATTTCTAACTTGCTGTCTTTTGTGATTAGATGACATGGACATGGTGACAGATTGACAATCAAGTACTCATGAGTGTGACTAGTGGCAAAAACAAAATTTGGTTATATTGAGACTTTCATACATAAGTTCTATTTCATTCGTCCTGACCGCCAGAGGGCGGTGCTTTAGCACCTGGATAACTACATGCGCACAGCACAGAGGTCGAGAATATATACCAACAAAGTCACGCCATTGAATGTGACCTGGGTGAAGACACTGGTTTGTCTTTATATACCAGACGCACCCAGCGCTCGCTTCTTTTCTACATTCTCGCATTCTTAGAGGTTGAGAACGCATTTAGCTGCGATTGCCGCTCTCGCTTGTAGCCTCGCAACCCACCTTCGGTTGGAGCTACGTGCACTGCACACGTCCTCCAGAGGCTGCGAGACACGGCTTCACCGTTTTTTGTATTCTTTGACGCCTGTCGTGAGTACACCTTCCTAAACGCCGGGTGCGCGCCTTTGCCGCTGCCCTGCTGGGTATTTTCCTCTGTGCACATTAGCTGTGTTGTTTCGATGAAAGCTGGCTATTTGTTTAGTTGTGTTACTAACCCCGTTAACTACATGGTAGTGTGTGTATCAGAACCAGTATAGTGTACTGTGTTGGGCTTGCCGTGAGTGTTCTCCACTCTTTGAAGTACTTCGTCTGCACTGCCACCATTTGCTAAGTTTAACAGCTCCGCTAGCAGCTAGTGTTGTCGTCGTTGCTCTAAGTGACTTAGCACTTGGGCTGTGAGTTTTTCGGCTGTGTGCATCGTGTTATTACTGTGGCTGTGAGTGTTTCACGCTCCGGGCCTTGTATTAGCTTTTACACTGTGAGTGTTTCACGCTCCGTGCCTCGAGCCGAGTCCTGTGGGATGGAGTGCTTCACGCTCCGTGCCTCGTGTCGAGTCTGCGGCTGTGAGTGCTTCAAGCTCGGTGCCTAGCGTCAAGTCGACGGCTGTGAGTGCTTCACGCTCTGTGCCTCATGTTACTATTTACACTGCGTGTGATTCACGCTTTGTCTTTCCATTTGTAACCATAAGGGCTTGCGTTAGCCATCTGCACGCAGTCCACAATGTTGACAGGGCCTTTGTTGCATGGCTGTAGTACCTGTTTGGCTCCCTTGAGCCCAGATGATGGACACATGTTTTGCCCCTCATGTCTTGGGATCGGACACCTGAGGGAAGCCCTGACTGACGATGCCTGCCTTAACTGTGCCAGCATGCCACTGGCAGAGAGATCTGCTAGACTTGCGGCATTGGAAAGTGGAATATCTAGTGCGACTTTGGCCTCCAGCCCCAGGAAGGAACCAAAGCACCGTAAACGCCCCATGGCAGGAGCCCCTTCTGCTAAGAAGGTTACTCATGACCATGCTTTGGCTGAAAAGGTCGAAACATTGACTTCTGAGTTTGCTCAGATTAAGTCCTTGCTTCTGAATCTACAGCCTAGGGATGCAGTGACAGTTCCTGTTGTCCCTAATGAGGCTCATCAGACAAATGTAGTTACTCAGCAGGAGGAAGATGTCATGTCTATTGCTGCAACTGATTCCTTGTACATGACAAGTGATATAAACTGTGTGGAGATGAGGATGAGAGGGGTCATTTCCTCCAAGCCATTCATTAGTGGGCTCTCATACCTCTGAGGCAGAGTCCATGCCGCAAACCGGACCTGGACTATCCTTTGTCAACAAGCTGTTCAGTTGGCTTTATCCAGGCTTGGGGTTGACAATCCCCCTGCGGAAACCACCGCTTCAAGTACCTTTTCAAAGTCACTCAGAAGCCTGAGTTCAACGTTCCAGTTTCACAACCATATATCGAGGAGCTCCCCGATGTTGGGCGGACCATAAATCACTGACCCATCTATCACAGGACTGCAGAGTCCTTAGCTCTATGTGTGATTCGGCGCAGTATGGTCCTGAACCGTATGCCCGCCGTTGACAGCATTATTGCGAACCTGGTTGTGGCTCCAGCTGATGCTGCTCGGCTGGAATGCCCGCTGCCCACGTCCTCAGTGTAGGTCACTGATAACCTCCTCACCAAAAGCTATGACATAGCTGCTCGCATCGGTCGCCTAGGCAACTCACTGTCCCATTTAGCCCTGCCTTCTCAAAGTCTTTGAGGGAGCAGAGGTTGATGATGCTACGCAAAGTCCTTAGTGATGCCTCACTCCAAATCTTTGCTTATATGTCCAGAGAGCTTGGCAGACTGATGTCAAACCCTTACCATCACTAGACATCAGGTTGGGTTTGCGCAGTCCCCACTATCCGAATCCTGCAAGAGGCACACTCCGTTCGCTGCTGGTTCTTCCCAGGCCAAGTATTTTTGACCTGCGGCCCAACAAACTTTGGAGCGTGCTGTTGAGGCTAGTAAATCTCGGACACAGTTTGTGTGACCTACAACCCGGTCTTCCGACCTCAAGCCAGTCAGACGGCTACAGCTTTTCACTCTACATCAGCTTTCGCCCACTCCCAGAGCTGCACGTGCTTTTGCAGTTGAGGGCCAGCTCTTCCAGCGGCCTGCCTTTCGTGAGCCTACGGGCAGACCCCGAAGAACTGAACGGTTTCGCAGAGCTTCCAGTAATCGCGCCCAGAGGTCCTCAGGGATGCGAGGCAGAGGTGGTCAGGTCTGACTGCCAATGTTTGGCCCCCAGCCGTTTTTCATGAAATCAACTCAGCCACTGGGAGGCTCAAGTTCAAGATCCATGGGTCATTTCAACCTTGTTCTAAGGTTACAGAATACAGTTCAGATGTCGTCCTCCAAAGTTCAATGGGGTGAGGATGACTGTTGTTTCCAACTCGGTGCAGTCTGCTGCCCTACAACGGGAGATTTTGGAACTCCTGGAGAAGGGGGCCATAGAGCCAGTTCACAGTTCAGACCAGCTCAGGGGGTTCTATTCAATTTACTTCCTTGTTCCAAAGAAGGATGGCGGCTTTCGTCCTATCCTCGATCTCCGACGTATGAATCGTTATATCAAAATGCTGCAGTTTCACATGCTCCGCACAGTAGACATCCTTCAAACTATCACACCAGGAGACTGGTTCACAAGTGTCGACTTAAAAGACGCCTATTTCCATGTGCCAGTGGCGCCTCATCACAGGCAGTTTCTCCGCTTTGCTTTCAAAGGTCAGGCATACCAGTTCAGGGTGCTTCCTTTCGGCCTCTCTCTCGCCCCTCGTACATTTACCAGATGTATGGCTGCAGCACTAGCCCCACTGCAAGCTCTTGGATTAAGAATCCTACCCTACTTAGACGATTGGCTTGTCTGCGTTCCGACTCAGGAGCAGGTGCACAACGACACAGCTCTTCTACTGAACCATGTCTCTCATTTAGGACTCACAGTGAACTTTGCAAAGAGTTCTCTTGTTCCCAGTCAACAAACGACCTTCATTGGCATTGCCATCAACTCCCTGACTATGACTGCATCGCCATCCCCGCAGAGAGTGGACGATGTAATTCGTCTCGTCTCACACATTCAACGGGCTGTGACGCTCTTTTGGTTTGCTGCTCCGGTTGATGGGCAAATTGACTGCAATGTCGCTAGTGGTACCTTTGGGACTTCTGTTCTTACGTCCCCTACAGATTTGGATCAACAACCTAGGCCTCAACTCAAAGTTGCATCAGCACAGGCTTGTACAACTCTCCAACCAGTGCCTTCTGCACCTCAAACCCTGGGGGAACGTGGACTTTATCTGCAAGGGTGTCCCTCTAGGCTCTGTTCCTTTTCGCCGAGAGGTGGTTGTTACAGATGCATCACTCAAAGGTTGGGGGGCCGTGTGGAATCACAGGATGGTGAGGGGTGTCTGGAGTCCCCAGGAGAGACTCCAACACATAAACGTGCTGGAGCTTCGCGCTGTGCGACTGGCTCTTAAGCATTTCCTCCCGGCCCTGAGAGGAAGACATGTTCTTGTCCGGTCGGACAACACGTCAACAGTCTATCACATAAACCATCAGGGGGGCAACAGGTCCAATCACTCATTGGCAGAAACTCAGAAGCTTCTCTTATGGGCGTTGCCTCGCATTCAAAGTGTCAGAGCAGTTCATCTGCCCGGCGTACAGAACAGCGCTGCAGATTTACTCTCCAGACAGAAACCACCACCGGGAGAGTGGAGACTGAACCCGATTGTGGTCCAAGTGATCTGGCAGAAGTATGGTGTAGCGGAAGTGGACCTTTTTGCTTCAAGCACCTCGACACATTGCCCACGGTAGTACTCCCTCTCGGAACCAGACAGCCCATTGGGGCAGGATGCATTGGCTCACCCGTGGCCGGATTGCCTCCTTTATGCCTTCCCTCCTCTCCCACTGCTGATGTTGACACTGCACGGGATAGATCAGAGCAGCCACAGGGTGCTGCTGGTTGCTCCATTCTGGCCGGGGAGGATTTGGTTTCCATGATTACAAACTCCTCGAGGGGGGAACCTTGGGCTCTCCCGGAGAGGAAGGATTTGTTGTCACAGTTACAGGGGAGGATTTGGCACCCTCACCCAGAACACCTTCAACTGTATGTGTGGCCGTTGAGGGCCGGGACTCCTTTAAGTTCTTGTGAGCAGGCTGTTGTTCAGACTATCCTTAATTCCACGTGCTGCTTCTACCAGGGCTTTGTATGACAACAGATGGAAGCTGTTTGCACGGTGGTATGAGAACCAAAAGTTAGACCCGGAGCATTGCCCTGTGCCTATTTTTCTCAAATATTTACAAGAACTGCTGGAGAAAGGACTTTCTGTCGCTACCTTGAAGGTTTATGTTGCTGCAATCTCTGCCCGGCACATCTACGTTGATGGCCGGTCAGTGGGTTCACACCTCTTAGTGTGTCGTTTTTTGAAAGGTGCTCTATGTTTGCGGCCTCCAAGGCTTGCACGCGTACCTTCATGGGACCTTCCTCTAGCCCTGGAGGGTTTAAGCTTATCCCCTTTCGAACCAGTTGAAAGTACTGATCTTAAATGGGTGTCAGTGAAGACTGCCTTCTACTTGCACTGTCTTCGGCTAAGTGGGTGGGAGAGTTCCATTCCCTATCAGTCGCTGGCGACTGTTTGCGATGGAATTCTGACAGATCTGGGGTTACGCTGTGGCCTAATCCGTCCTTTTTACCCAAGAGAATTTCAACCTTTCATGTTAACCAGCCAGTTTCCTTGGCTGTGTATGTCCCGCATTCTGATCCAGGATTATCTGTTTCAGGTTCCCTGTGTCCTGTCCGAATGTTTAAGCAGTACATTAGTGCGACTGCCGGGATCCGGAAAACGGATGCCCTGTTTGTGTGTTACGGTGATCACAAAAGAGGCTGTGCTGTCTCAAAGCAGCAACTCTCGCATTGGGTCGTGGATGCCATTTTACAAGTATACAGGTCCAGAGGTCTTCAGCCTCCTAAGGTTACGTGCCATTCCACCAGAGGGGTGTCCACCTCCAGGGCTGCACTGAGAGGTGTCCCTTTGAGTGATATTTGTGCTGCTGCTACGTGGGCTTCATCCTGTACCTTCGCCCGCTATTACAGACTGAATGTGGCTGCTCCTCCTGTGGTGACTTTGGCTGTGTTGTCTGCCTCCACTCCCCACTGCTGATGTGAGGTGAGTGTGACTCTTTATGACCTTGTTGGTATTAAGTCATCCAGGTGCTAAAGCACCGCCCTCTGGCAGTCAGGAGGAATGAAATAGAACGAGAGTTACGAATGTAACTACGGTTCTATGAATTCCGGATGACCGCCACAGTTGCTTGTCACTCAAGAGTCTTGCGAGTTCGTTCCGAAAAGAAGCGCGCACTGGGTGCGTCTGGTATACCAAGACAACCAGTGACGTCACCCAGGTCACATCCAATGGCGTGACTTTGTTGGTATATATTCTCGACCTCTGTGCTGCGCACATGTAGTTATCCAGGTGCTAAAGCACCGCCCTCTGGCGGTCATCCGGAATTCATAGAACTGTAGTTACATTCGGGGAGGTGATGGTCTAGTGGTTAAGGTGTTGGGCTTGAGTCCATAAGCTCATGGGTTCAAATCCCCACCTGAGTGGAAAATCACTAAGGGCCCTTGGGCAAGGCCTTTAATCCCCTATTGCTCCCGGTGTGTAGTAAGCGCCTTGTATGGCAGCACCCTGACATCGGGGTGAATGTGAGGCATAATTGTAAAGCGCTTTGACCGTCTGATGCAGATGGAAAAGCGCTATATAAATGCAGTCCATTTACCATTTACATTCATAACTCTCGTTTTTGGGTGTTCCAATGTTTGAGCGGATATCAGGTGGAGAACTTTGCACCTACTTGGTTTCTGTTTTTTGCCATTGCATTTTCTGCATGTCATTTATTATATGTAAGAAATAGACAGCAAGCTCTCCTTTTCTGTCTATCCCTCTCCCTCCCTCTTCAAGATTCAAGATTCAAAGAAATTTATTGTCATATGCACAGTACAGAAGAACATCTTCCCTGCACAATGAAATGTGGCTACTGCATTTAACTCAATCCTATTTTCCAGTAGGAGCAGAAGTCGCCATTAGGCGCCCGGGGACCAGCTCCAGATGTACATCCCTGCCTTGGTCAACAGCAGGGCTGAGCAAACCAACACCGACCCATAACAAACAACACACACACAACACATAGGCCGGCCCGGTACATAAAACATATATATGAAAGCAAAACACGAGGGAAAAGGAGAAGAAAAAAAAACCCTCATAGCTGCTGCATTACACAGCGGCAATGAGGAAAAAAAATCCCCATCAGCACAGAAAAACAATAATCACAGAGACAAAAACAAGGACACAGGACGACAACCGAGATTTGAAAGGACCAGTTTATCAGAACACTCCGGAGGCAGCCTGTTCGGCGCCGTCAACGGCCTTGTCCGACAATCCTGGAGGGGGGAGGGAACAGCCCTGCGCAGTCTGAGCAGTCCTGGACAGTTCTAACACAGTTAACGTCAGAGCTGGAGAAGCTGAGGGGAGGGGGGAAGACCAGGGAGCGAGGCTTAAGTGTTGATCTTCTGAGGAGGTTTTTATCACAGCGACCTTGAAGTGCAGCTGTATTTGGGGAAGCCAAATGAATAGCCAGATTAGCAGACGCCTGAAAGATTCCACAGTTCTGAGAACAGAGTGCCTCTCAATGCATCTGAATGTAGAATGTGGTCTTCACAGACGGTCATAGCGGGTTTCCAGGGCTGCAATCTTGCTCAAGATGTTTCCAACGCGCAGTTAACCCCCGCCGACTGCGCAGCCACTGCCTTCCCAATCGAATCAATCATATAGGGCAGCCGGGAAGGACCAATCAAAGCTGCTTCCACTTTCTTGATTTTCCGGTAAACCAGCAGAGTGCCCGCACCACACATCAGAAAGCCGGTCACCACCAAGCTGAATATGTACACATCTTCGACGTCCTCCACAGAAAGCATGTAAAGGCACATGACCTGCCATCTCCTCCACGAGTCCATCACGTAACCCATCACATGTGTCCCAGCAGGACAGGTCGGGTCCTCCACTCCCGAATGTCTTGTAGAAAAAATAGTGTCAATTGCATTCAGAGACCACTTTAACAGATCCATTTTTGTCGTTTCCAGAAGAGCAAAGCTGCAGCCTCACAGACAACACGCCACAGAAGCAGGAAAGATAAGGAGGGAGGGAGAAGAGAAAAGTGCGTCCATCTCGGTCGAGTGCAAGCTGGCAAAAAAAAAAAAAAAAAAAAAAAAAAAACGGGGGCTGTTCGAGTGAGAAAACAGAACTTAATGTTTTCAGAATGCCAAACTCTGTTCAAATGCAGCATATTTGTCTGTAAACTGTGGAAAACATTTCTGCTCAGAGCAGAACTCCGTGGAAATACCACAGGAGATCAAGATATTTGTCAATGGATAAGATATTTAAATACATAACTAATGCTTTTGCTCTTTCCGTCATAGCGTGACTGGGCCTTTAACATCACTTTGAGCAGATGAGATCAGTGAAATCACCTGTAGGAGACAGTGGTTGCAAAGAAAAGCTGCAGCCTCTTGGCCACCAGGAACAGCTCTACAGGGGAAACCGCGTGTTTACATCGGTAAAAACAATGAGAATACAACCACTATGCCAACAAGGTACTAGTGTTTATTTTGTCACCTGTTTTTTAATTTAATCTAATGTCCTTTTCAGTTTTAGTCATATTTATTCACATACCGTTTTTATTTCAACATGTTTTAGTTGACTAAAAGTCTTAGTTTTAGTCAAGAGAACAGAACGTATTTTAGTCTCATTTCAGTCAACACATTTTAGTCATTTTGATGAAACACAGATTATTTCTGATTACCATTTCAGTCAATATAGTGTTTCACATATCCCAAATAAGGAATGTTAACATTACCTGACAAATATACTTGTTGAATGATTGAAGGTTTGTGGTATTTTTCTCCAATACTTTAAATCTGCAAGGCTTCCAGTTAGATACATTTAAACATTTGGTTTTCTTGTAAATCCACAGCACTGTGGGGGAGCAGGTCGTTTCAAATAAAACATTTGTCGGATCTAGTTTTTCCATTTTCATGTTCAGAATTGGCTGTAAATTGGTTAAAGCAAAGCAGAATAAAAATAAAATAATTAATTCAATTGTAATGTTTTTATCTATTGTAACAGCCACAACTTGAGTCAACTTATTTTAAATATGATGTATGCTTCATGTTTCACTATGTTGTTATATTTCATGTCATTTGTTATATATTTGTCATAAATAATGTGAAAAATTAATTGATATTGGATGGATGTAGTGTTTGCTGCTGTGTTGACAAATCTACACAAATCTGAGCCTCAGAGAAGTGATCAGACACTTCAGAGTGTAAATGTAAACTCTTTTGTCATTAAATGTTTGTCATTCACGTTGTATGGATTTACTCTGCAGCACATTTATTTATTTTGTGTCTAATCGCGTGATGTAATTAGTGCAATTTCTTCTTAAATACACAGTTATTAAACACACGTTTTTAGGTTCCTAGTTTGTAAGAAAAATGTAAGTTAACTTTCTGGTGGTGTTCACTCTAGTGACCTTTACAGATCTATGCTCAAAGACACAGCAGGATGGCACCTTCTGCAGACAGGAGATGGAACCAACAACAAAACGGAGACATTTTAAAAAACGATTTTGAAAGTTTTGAATGCGTCGGACGACCCGCGCATTCAAAAGATGAAAATGGAGAGATTTTATTTCACTTCTTATTTCATGCAAAACATTTCATCTCGTCTTTTTTCGTCAACAACGCATACTAATTTCGTCATATTCAGCATTTTAGAACACTGGCGTAGAGTCATCGCCATGAAAGAAGAAACAGTTGTTGACAAATAGATTTCATCTCTGCTGACAAAATTAGTGTTATTTCAAAACCAAAATTGATTAAAGTATTTATCTTTTCTGCCCCAGCCACAATATTCATGGCTTGACTGCAAATATGGAACTGTTGCAACACATCACTCAATCTCCATCCACATAAATAAAGCAAACCGATCATGTCAATTACAAACTTTAGACTCGGGCTGCGTTTACCTGTTTGCAATGGTTTGCTTTGCATGTGCGGCTTGCAGTAAGTAGCCTTGGTTAAGGTGAGCGGTTTGCAGAGTACAGCTTTGTTCTTGACATCTCTCAAAAAACCACCAGCATACGAAACAGTGCCGTGGTTCATCAGCTGCAACACAGCAGGTAGGACAAAAATAACTACGGAGAGAGAAAAAAACAAAACAAACCCCAAAGCCTACCACAAAAAAGGCCTCTACCATTTCTAAAAGAACACTGAGCACACTTATGTATGTAAATGTGGGCTCCATTACAACACACTAGTACATAAATGCTTTAGCTACAAACTAAACAGCAGAAGAAAAAAAAATTCCTGGTTATATGAAAATGTACCAGACACAAAATGAAAAGCAGGCAAGATTGTTTTTAACGCCTCGCTTTTTGATGAAAGAGGAAATCCCTGCCGTAATGCAGCATGTATGATACTTATATTTCAGTGAAAAGTATAATACAGGGCAGTATGGTGGCTCAGTGGTTAGCACTGTTGCCTCACAGCAGAAAGTTCATGGGATCGATTCCCATCAGTGCCCTTTCTGTGTGGAGTTTGCATGTTCTCCCCGTGTTTGCGTGGGTTCCCTCCGGGTGTTCAGGTTTCCTCCCACATCCAAAGACATGCAGGTTAGGTGGATTGGAAACTTGAAATTGTCCCTAGGTGTGCGTGCGGGGGTGAATGTGTGTGTTTGTTAATATTTGTACCCAGCCTCACGCCCTATGATCGCTGGGATAGGCTCCAGCCCGCTCCCCTCTCATGACCCTGAATTGGAATAAGCGGTTGAAGATGAGTGAGTGAGTGAGTGAGTGAGTATAGTACATGCATCTTCTGTGTACTTACACCATGTTTGGCCCCTTGCATTTCACACCCTGTGAAGGCAAAGTTAAATATATCTTAGCTTCATAAAATGTCAGTGCCACAGTTCTTCAAAGAATGCATCAATGAATCAGAGTCATTCCCACTACTAGACAGGCCGTTTGTAAATCAACAAAAAGATTTGGGATCCTCTAGAGAAAATGTGGATGTGCACATGTACCCAGACTGCTGTTCTCTGGACCTTTCTGCGTGACCATGATGGGATCATTCTGCTGGCAGTAGAACTTCAACAGACAATGTTGGTCACAAAACTGCTTCAGCTCAGTTCTCCACATCACAGATTCTGTCAAGTTCCCCTGAACCTTACAGCAGTCACACCGTGCTGCCTGGAGGCCACAAGAGAACAGTTTAAAGACTTTGAAAACACTAAATACAACCACATAACATTTTCAAAAGAGGTCTTTTTTTCCAAATGAGCTTAAGACACACCGCCACCCCCCCACCCCTCACACACACACAAACAAAATTTAAGTTACCTAATCCAATAAGCATCATCATGAGCACATTTATGCTGTTCCACTGAGTGTGAGCAGACCTTGTAGTACCAGTCGTGAAACTTCTTTGCACAGTCTTCGCTGCAGAAATCCCGGGTCATGCCACCCAGCTGCTGGGTCACACCTCTCTTACACAGCTGACTGCAGTGGTTACACGTAACACACTTCAGACCCAGTCGTTTGATGAAGTCCTGCTTGAACAACAGCTTACACCCTGGAAGGGAAACAGAGATATCCACCATAACGCACGGTCAGGTCCATAAGTATGTGGACTGAATTTTTGTGCTTTGCCTTTGTACACCACCACAGTGGGGTTAAAATGAAACATGCAACATGTGATTTTTAGTGTTAACTGCCAGCTTTAATTCAAGGGTTGAACAAAATATCACATTAACCATTCTGGAATTTCATCCATAATTCCTCCATTTTCAGGGGCCATAAATAATGGGACAAACAAAATATATGCATTAGTGTTAATTAACAGTAATATGATTGTATTCTAGGCCCTGCAGTTTATCCTGCACCCTTCATCTAAGGTAAACAGCCTGACATTTCATTTCATTATGCTGCATTGTGTTGACGGAAGGAACACAGACAACTGCGTGCACAGTTCTTTATTTGCTCTTCTGGTAGGATTATTCACCAGTTTGCTAAAATACCATGGATGGAACAGAAATTAAATGTCAAAACTGGGAAATTCTTTTTTGATTAGTTCTTTGTTGTCATATCCAGGGCATGAACATGTTCATGAGCTGCCCTGTGGGCACAGCTGTGATGTCCCACACAGACACTCGTGCATCTGCGCATTTTCCACCAGTTATGCATGAAAACAGCAACAAAACAGCAAAATTAAAGATGCCCTAGGTTAACAATGAATGGTTTTCTTTTTTGATTTCGTGCAGCCACTGTGCTGGAACAGCAGCCTGTCAAGTGCAATCAGGCACAAATTTTACGCTGGATGTCCTTCCTGACAGAACTCCACATTACATGGAGAAATGTGGTAGGGGTGGGGCTTGAACCGGGAACCTTCCACACTGAAACCAAGTGCACTAACCACTTCAGCACCCCTGCTGTACCCATTAAATTTCCTTTCAACCTTGGTAAATAGTGTTGTGTGTGCAAATATCACCTATTCACAAGTTCGATTCCAGAATTTTGCACACTCTGGTGGGCAAACCCCAAATTCCATAATTATGAAAGCACATGCACTAAACTGACAATATGTGCTATTTTGCAGATCTGCCAGACACCATCCTCACTGCGCACTGAGAGTAACGGCAGGCAGGCGTATTTGCAAGTGCAACAGTGTTTGCACGTTCTTGCACACACAAACCTTTAGTAAATCAAGCCCTACATGTGCTTTAGTGAGGTACAAGATGTCAGTGTTTTTGAATTATGACATTAAAATGGTTTTCCAAAGCTTTGGGATAATCTTCATTTAGTTTGTCTGACTTATGGCCTGTGATAATCAAGTGTCTATGGATAAAAATAGCTGTAATTCCTAAACTGTTAATGTGATATTTTTTTTTTGTTAACTATCTTGATTTAACCCTCATCAGTACATGTCATGAAACTTACTCACCTTACCAGAATGTCTTGTTTTTTCCAATACTAATAACATGTTTATATTTATGCCGTTATTGCTGGCATCTGGGCACAAAATTATTGCACTTGTTTCCAGAGCAGAAGGTTGCTAGTTCAAGACCAACCATGCCAATTCTCCTTTTAATATGCAGTTGCCTCAGGAAGGCCATCAAGCATAAAATTTGTGCCAATCACCAAGCAAACCCATCTCGGATCTTCTGTGGTGGTCCAGAGTGGAAAAAAGTGAAAAGTCGAAGTAACTTAAAATTCTTGCTAGTACCTGTAATGTAACTACATGGAGTCACTTTGCAACTATTTAGAAAAAAAGCTTTAGTATCTGCCCCCCCCCCCCCCAAAAAAACATATTGCATTTTGAAATAGGACAATTTTTTTCTTTAATATGATTTTGAAAAATTCAATATTTACCACTCCTCCCTGCAGATGCTCTGATGCAAATAACCTGAATTAAAAACTGCTCTGACACTTCCGTAATTACAAAAAAATTCACACCAAGCTCAAAATTTTGCAATGGAGCCCAACCAGATAGCATTATATCATGTCTGAGTCCAAGTGGACCCTCTAAGAAAAACAGTTGAACCAAACGGAATCACAATAAATGAACTTAATGACAACTGTATGTAGCAGTTGAAAAAATGTATAAAAAAAAATTGCACCCCCGGGGTTTGCTTGGTTAGGGTTAAGGCTGAAAGGCTACGTGCACATCTTAACTCCACGGTTGTGGTGTACAGAGGTCATATCACAAAATATAAAGAAACAAACCGGTGTCAATGGTACTTGTGTGCCTGAGAGTATGGCAGTATGACTGTATGGTGTATTAGCTGTTTCGCAAACACACAATACTGTGTAACAGTTTTAGAGTAATTTTCATGCATTTTTAAATTAACAGCCTTATTGACATATTTCTACATGATTTATGTGTGTCACCATTATACATACACACAGTGTTAAAATAAAGTCTACAAAAAAAAACTCTCAAATTAGGACTTTTGGTGGGAAATTTTATACACACACACACACACACACACACACACACACACACACACACACACACACACACACACACACACACACACACACACACACACACACACACACACACACACAAAACAAGCTGTGTGGTGGGTATGAACATATGAATTGGGGTGTGTCTAATCACACCACCGTTTCCCCAAGTTTTTTTTAGGCTCTGTGTTTCTTTTTTAAACACTGATTCTGGTGTGAAATGAGTTGTTAAGGAGCTTTGACAGCGTGAATAGGGACAGAACGGGGGGGAATGAAACTATCATTCTATGTCATCCAACTAATGTCCAACTTAAATGGATGGATTAGATGTCATATCTTGACGCCCAATAATAACTGAAAACTGACTGCACGGATGTGCAGCTTTTAACGCCGCACTGCAGTCAGCAGGGTGCCAGTAAGATAAAAAATAAAAAATAAGACTATTACCGTACTGTCAAATCACTATAACCCTATGACCCTTGACTGGAAAGACCAGACACAGAATATGAATGAATGAATTCAACAGAGTGCATTTCAAGCCAATCAACACCTGAACATTCTGCTTTGTCTTTTAAAACAAAGATGATGAGTCAATTTTCTCTGCGGTGGCATTTTAGACAGTGGCACACGTTGGCCAGATCACAGATAGAATTTTGGCAAGACTTTCATAATTCAAGTTATAATTCAAGGTTGTTACCTTCACTACAGAAAGGTCGTTTTACTCCGGAGATGTTAACGGTCTCGTGTAGGGTCTTCTCCTCTTGACAGTACTCACAGAATGTGACAATACAGTGAAGCTTTTTGTAGTCGTCACAGCACGTCTTACTGCAGAACTGGTACATCTTATCCTGAAAAAAGATTTGGAATTTTACACACACCCACACACACGTTTATATTTCATGAGACAGCCTTGATGGAGAGTAATTATAAATTAACAATGCGATTACAATTTCTAGCATATACGAGGGCTGTCAATAAAGTATAGGTCCTTTTTATTTTTTCAAAAACTATATGGATTTCATTCATATGTTTTTACGTCAGACATGCTTGAACCCTCGTGCGCATGCGTGAGTTTTTCCACGCCTGTCGGTGACGTCATTCGCCTGTGAGCACTCCTTGTGGGAGGAGTCGTCCAGCCCCTCGTCGGAATTCCTTTGAGAAGTTGCTGAGAGACTGGCGCTTTGTTTGATCAAAATTTTTTCTAAACCTGTCAGGCACATCAAAGTGGACACGGTTCGAAAAATTCAGCTGGTTTTCGGTGAAAATTTTAACGGCTGATGAGAGATTTTGAAGTGATACTGTCGCTTTAAGGACTTTCCACGGCGCAGGACGTCGCGCAGCGCTCCCAGGCGCCGTCGTCAGCCTGTTTCAAGCTGAAAACCTCCACATTTCAGGCTCTATTGATCCAGGACATCGTGAGAGAACAGAGAAGTTTCAGAAGAAGTCGGTTTCAGCATTTTATCCGGATATTCCACTGTTAAAGGAGATTTTTTTAATGAAAGACGTGCGGACGGATTGCAGCATCGGCTCACAGCCGCCGCGACGCTCCGCCACAGGAAAAACACCTCCGTATTGATAACCATTTGTAAAATCCAGGCGGCTTTTGATGGCTTTCAGTGGAGTGAGTATCTGAGAAATTGTTTAACAGCTGGGCATGTTCCAACTTGTCCTTAAGGCTTCCAACAGAGGTGTTTATCCTGTGGCGGAGCGTCGCGGCGGCTGCGAGCCGACGCTGCAATCCGTCCGCACGTCTTTCATTAAAAAAATCTTTAACAGTGGAATATCCAGATAAAATGCTGAAACCGACTTCTTCTGAAACTTCTCTGTTTTCTCACGACGTCCTGGATCAATAGAGCCTGAAATGTGGAGGTGTTCAGCTTGAAACAGGCTGACGACGGCGCCTGGGAGCGCTGCGCGACGTCCCGCTCCTTGGGAAGTCCTTAAAGCGACAGTATCACCTCAAAATCTCTTATCAGCCGTTAAAATTTTCATAGAAAACCAGCTGAATTTTTCTAACCGTGTCCACTTCAATGTGTCTCACAGGTTTAGAAAAAATTTTGATCAAGCACAGCGCCAGTCTCTCAGCAACTTCTCAGACAAAGAAATTCCGACGAGGGGCTGGACGATTCCTCCCACAAGGAGTGCTCACAGGTGACTGACATCACCGACAGGCGTGGAAAAACTCACGAATGCGCACGAGGGTTCAAGCATGTCTGACGTAAAAACATATG
This sequence comes from Thalassophryne amazonica, assembly GCF_902500255.1. Taxonomy (NCBI): domain Eukaryota; kingdom Metazoa; phylum Chordata; class Actinopteri; order Batrachoidiformes; family Batrachoididae; genus Thalassophryne; species Thalassophryne amazonica. Next base: position 88,857,306 of record NC_047116.1, on the reverse strand, counting down.
AATGAAATCCATATAGTTTTTGAAAAAAATAAAAAGGACCTATACTTTATTGACAGACCTCGTACAAGCACTTCATCCAAAATTGAAGCACTTTTCAAACTTTGAAAACACATTATAATTCAAACATATTCAAGGATTTCAAGCAACTGTACAAACTCTGCAAACCGACAATATTTTATTTATTTATTTATTTGCTTTTCCTGCTTGCTCAGGGACACCGCAGCAGAACTGGGACTGGAACTGAGTCACATTACAATTTGGCACAACATTTAATCCGCTGCCTTCCTAATGCAGCTCCAGATTTGCATGATGGACCTAATGGACCAGAGATCCAGGACCTTCAGGAGGCAACAGCACTAACTCCTTCCCCACCATATGATCATAATGACTTTAAATGCATGCATGTCAGTCTTCAATCTATGCAGAAAATACCTTCGATGGTGATTACATGACTGCAAAGCAGCATTTTTACTTTGAAACAGTTTGTTCTTACCTCCCATTCCAAAATTTCAGGCTTTAAACTGAAAGCTCCTCGACAGTAATTACATTTAAGCTGGATGATGTCATTTGTAGTGGATAATTGTGTTTGGCCATTGGTGGTTGTTTGAAGAGTAGCATTCTGCAAAGACAATACACACAGAAACTGAAAAACAGTTGAAGACTTGCACACAGCGTGTATCAGATGGAAACTTGTTTATTAATGCACCACAATATCTTCCGTGATGAAATGTGAACATTAAAGAGAAACTAATTATTTTCAACATGAGCCCCAACATGTGTTCAACTTTTCACTTGGGACCAACCATTTGCAGAATGTAATTTTATACGGAAAGCTAAAAATACTTAGAGTAAGCCACTTTTTGTCCCCAATGAACAGAGAGAGGTCATGTGAAGTCTGGTAGCGTGGTAAGCATCTCTATGGTAGTAAACATAACAGCCTTTTATAAATTCCACTACAAATTACATTATTATTGCTTATACACTCAACAAAAATATAAACGCAACACTTTTGGTTTTGCTCCCATTTTGTATGAGATGAACTCAAAAATCTAAAACTTTTTCCACATACACAGTATCACCATTTCCCTCAAATACTGTTCACAAACCAGTCTAAATCTGTGATAGTGAGCACTTCTCCTTTGCTGAGATAATCCATCCCACCTCACAGGTGTGCCATATCAAGATGCTGATTAGACACCATGATTAGTGCACAGGTGTGCCTTAGACTGTCCACAATAAAAGGCCACTCTGAAAGGTGCAGTTTTATCACACAGCACAATGCCACAGATGTCGCAAGATTTGAGGGAGCGGTGAGCGGTTTTCTGATGTCAATGTTGTGGATCGAGTGGCCCATGGTGGCGGTGGGGTTATGGTATGGGCAGGCGTCTGTTATGGACGAAGAACACAGGTGCATTTTATTGATGGCATTTTGAATGCACAGAGATACTGTGATGAGATCCTGAGGCCCATTGTTGTGCCATACATCCAAGAACATCACCTCATGTTGCAGCAGGATAATGTACGGCCCCATGTTGCAAGGATCTGTACACAATTCGTGGAAACTGAAAATGTCCCAGTTCTTGCATGGCCGGCATACTCACCGGACATGTCACCCATTGAGCATGTTTGGGATGCTCTGGACCGGCGTATATGACAGCGTGTACCAGTTCCTGCCAATATCCAGCAACTTCGCACAGCCATTGAAGAGGAGTGGACCAACATTCCACAGGCCACAATTGACAACCTGATCAACTCTATGCGAAGGAGATGTGTTGCACTGCATGAGGCAAATGGTGGTCACACCAGATACTGACTGGTATCCCCCCCCCCCCCCAATAAAACACAACTGCACCTTTCAGAGTGGCCTTTTATTGTGGGCAGTCTAAGGCACACCTGTGCACTAATCATGGTGTCTAATCAGCATCTTGGTATGGCACACCTGTGAGGTGGGATGGATTATCTCAGCAAAGGAGAACTGCTCACTATCACAGATTTAGACTGGTTTGTGAACAATATTTGAGGGAAATGGTGATATTGTGTATGTGGAAAAGGTTTTAGATCTTTGAGTTCATCTCATACAAAATGGGAGCAAAACCAAAAGTGTTGCGTTTACATTTTTGTTGAGTGTAATTAAAGCAGTTTTTATTAGCTTTGTCATAATATACAACAGTCAAGATGGAATGACTGGGTCAAATAAATGGTTATTTGGAGAGACTCTGATAAGAAGTACTGCTTGCATTGTGAGGCAAGCAGACAATGACATTTTGTCCAAGTGGTGCTGTTCTCTGGGCACGATCCAGCAAGCAGGTGCCTCATGTTCATGTTTCATCTGGCTGCTGCAGACAGATGGCTACTTTTGAGAGGCAAAGATGGCCCAGTTGTCTGCCTGTGTCGTTGCCATCCAGGACTAGACCATGCCTTGACACACCTGGTTGCACTAGACTATGCGTGAGTATGTGCAGGTCATCACTGACTTGGTCTGTAAATAGAGTGTTTTTGAGAGCAATGACTGGTTTGGATGTCTGTGCATTTGGACACTTTTTTTGCACGGTTTAGACAGCACCAGACAAGAATTTTTTGTTGTTTTTTAAGTAGCAGGAAGGAAAAGTAATAGGAAACCGCAGTCTTGTTTGAACCCACCGTGATATCGTTGGATTTGACCACTTACAGGAACCTCCATTTAATATATATGCAGCATAAATTCACATGGATAAATGGCGTAGTTTCGTTTTCTGCTGCAGTTACCGAAGCAGTCGTGAAAAGTATTTATTTTTTTCAGTTCTCAGTGGAGAAGAAAAGACGAAGCGTGTGGGAGACGTTGTGCTGGTAAGTGTTCGCTTACAAAGCTAACCAGAGTAGCTCTCTTTTCGTCTGCAAAACCACCTTGACATATTTGAGCTCCGGATCATAAACAAACAGCAACATATGTCCACTTTCCCACTGCATCATCACCTTTTCTTTGCATTTTCATTTTATTTGCATGTAATTTGCCCAAAAACCCATTGAAAATGCCCTGGTTTGTACCTCAGAAGTAGAGAAATTACATCATATGTGTCATATTTTACCCCTTTAGCACCCGTCCCCAAACGAGATTGCCATGGCCTTCTATCAGCACAATCAGAGGGCACGGCTTAACTTTGTTGTTCTCTGATACGAGGAGTAACAGCTGCTAAGCAACATTGTTTTATCTCAAATGTGGGATTTTGTGCATGAACGTCAGTTCACACGCAAAACGCCAGTTCGGCAGCACAGTGGCTTAGAGATTAGCAACGTTGCCTCACAGCAAGAAGGTTGTTGGGTTGCTTCCCTCCTATGGCCTTTCTGTGTGGAGTTTGCATGTTCTCCCAGTGTTTGCGTGGGTTCCCTACAGGTACTCCGGCTTCCTCCCACATCCAAAGAAACGACTGTTAGGTGAAGTGGAAACTTTAAATTGGCTGTGGGTGGGTGTTTGCCTATATGTGGCCGTGCGATAGAGTGGCGTTCTGAGTGGGGTGTACCATGACGTATAACTGCTGGAATAAGCATCAGCAACCCCACTAACCCTTGACTGGAGGAAACAGGTACAGAAAAATAATTAACAGGCAAAATCTCAATATTGATCTCATATTATCTGTATCAGTTATCATCGTCCCAGAGTGTTATTTCAGATGATAAACTCAGGTGTAAACCCTCGTACCTCTGTTTTGATGGATGCTTCAACCAAGACCTGCGAGCAGTTTCTTCATGATTTCACTGATAAAATTTTAATCAGAAAGACAGATTGCTGAACATAAATGCAAAGTTGATTTGTTTGTTGCTCCTGCACATTCTGCTGTGCGTGAGCAATTTGAGCCCATTTCTCTTTCATCCCTGAGTGAGGTGGTGAAACACCGGAAACCTACCAAGTGTCTCTTTGATGTTGTTCCAGCCAAGGTGCTGAAAGAGGTTTGTAATACTGTTGAGTCTCCTTACTTTTATCCACACTTGTCTTTAAGGTGTGTTACAGCTGCTTTTAAACACGCTGTGGTTAGGCCCCCTTTAAAAAAAAAAAAAAAAAAAACCTCACCTCGACTCATCAGTGTTGTCCAATTTTAGACCTGTGTCTCATCTGCCATTTCTTTCAAAGGTTTTACGACGCAGCAATGAGTCAGCACTTTTAAAAGTGCACAATGACGTCATCTTGTCTGTTGATGCAGGGAATCCTGCTGTGTTGGTACTGTTGGATGTCACCGCAGCTTTTAGGTCCTTTTCCATTACACAGATCCAGCACTACTCGGCTCGGCTCTACTCTGCTTTTTTTTTTTTTTTTTTTTTTTTTTGCTTGGTTTTTTTTTTTAGGACTAGTACCTGGTACCTGTATGGGGCCATTATTGTAGCAAAAGTACTTTAAAATGTGTATTTTACCTGCGCATGTGTAACCAGATCCACAAATGGGTAAAAAAAAAAAAAAAAAAAAATCTGTGTGTGTATTGGCTGTGCTCTTACACGTGACCTGTAAATGTGTGCAGATCTGTAAATGCGTGCAGGAATTTGTGTCTGTGGAGACATGTTTGTGCCGCCGTGGCTATACAGCTTCACACCACCAGGCGACAAGCAACAATGATATCGGTCACTCCTCCCGTTTTAAGCCTGCCCACCACTTCAATTTGGATGCAATGCATTCTGGGTAAAGTGTACTGATAAATAAATGTGTCCCATAATACAACCCAACTATTCACTTATGGTGTCATGTTTCATAATTTAAACATCAAAAGCACCTACGGACATAATTTTAACAAGCTGTAAGAAACTTCGACATGTGCAGCATAAAGCACTACAATGTGCAGAATAAGGACACTTTTATAAACGATATTGTTTATATTGTGGATGACAAATTCCTGCCATGAAGAGAATTTCTACGAGTATATCGATAACAATATGTAGTCTGTCGCTGTGATACAGCCTAGAGCTGGCTGTCCTCAAAAACTGAATGGAAACGAGTGAGAACCACCAAGACTTACATGACAACAAAAGATATTAAAAGATTCAGTGGCTCTAATTGGACAGACTGTGCATGCAACAACTTTTGGCCATTGCCTCACTAGTCACAGCATTATCGTTCATCAGATCTGAGCCAAGTATCTCACGTGCCTTCTGGCAACCTCAAGCCACGGTTTCATATGTTTTTTTTTTTTTAATCTCTTTCTGTGCCAATAAAGCTGTGACTGTTGAGGCAATAGTCTCTGCAAACACAGCCACCAATATGGGGCCATTATTGTAGCAAAAGTATTTGCAAATGTGAATTTCAATCTGTGCGTGTGTAACCAGATCCACAAATGAGTAAAGTAAGTCCCTTCGGCTGCTCCCTTGTTTGCACTTGGGGTCGCCACAGCAAATCCAAGGTGGATCTGCATGTTGAATTGGCACAAGTTTTACACCGGATGCCCTTCCTGACGCAACTCCACATTACATGGAGAAATGTGGCAGGGGTGGGATTTGAACCCGGAACCTTCTGAACTGAAACCAAGCGCATTAACAACTTGGCCACCACCCCAAATGAGAAAAAACAAAACAAAAAAAAAAATCTGTGTGTGTATTTCTATTTGTGCATGTAACCAGAGCTAAAAATGTGTAAAAAAACCCCAAAAAAAACCAAACTGTGTGTGTGTGTGTAACCAGATCCACAAATGAGTAAAAAAAAAAATCTGTGTGTGTATTTCTATTTGTGCATGTAACCAGATCTACAAATGTGTAAAAAAAAGAAAAAAAATCTGTGCGTGTGCAAAAGTATTTGCAAATTTGTATTTCCATCTGTGCGTGTGTAACCAGATCCACAAATGTGTAAAAAAAAAATAAAAAAATAAAATAAATAAATAAATAAATCCATGTGTGAATATTAGCTGTGTTCTTACACGTGACTTTTGCTACAGTCCTGCTGCGTTAGATCTGTAAATGCATGCAGCAATGTGTGTGTGTGTGTGTGTGTGTGTGTGTGTGTGTGTGTGTGTGTGTGTGTGTGTGTGTGTGTGTGTGTGTGTGTGTGTGTGTGTGTGTGTGTGTGTGTGGAGACTTGTCTGTGCTGCCATGGCCATTCAGCTTCACACCACTAGGGGCACAAGCACCAATGATATCGGTCACCCCTCCACTTTACGCCTGGCCAGCACTGGAGTCTTTCTGGAGTCTTAACTTTAAGATAATGTATCACTCCATAAAATAAATTAAAACTGTTTTACGGAGTGATATGTTATCTTGAAGTCATATAAATTAACATATCACTTCCTAAAAGTTTTATTTTTTTTAAGGTGTGATATGTTAAAGTAACTTAAAACGTAACTAAGATATCACTCCATAAAAAAACTGAAACTTTGTTTTAATCGAGCGATACATTAATTTAATAAGATAATGTATCACTCCATAGAAGAAATTAAAACTGTTTTATGGAGTGATACGTTATCTTGAAGTCATATAAATGAACATATCACTTCCTAAAAAGTTTTCATTTGTTTTATGAAGTGATACGTTAAAGTAATAAAACGTAACTAAGGTATCACTCCATGAAAAAATTGAAACTTTGTTTTAATGGAGTGATATGTTAATTTAAATAACTTTAAGATAATGTATCACTCCATAGAAGAAATTAAAACTATTTTATGGAGTGATACGTAATCTGCAGATTAAAGTTATTTAAATTAACATATAACTTCCTAAAAAAAGTTTTAATTTTGTGTTTTATGTTTTATGGACAAGTCTCCACACACAAAATCGCTGCACGCATTTACGCGGCAGGACTGTAGCAAAAGTCACGTGTAAGAACACAGCAAATACACAGATTATTTTTTTTTTAACATGCACAAATTGAAATACATGCACACTTTTTTTTTTACACTTGTGGATGTGGTCACACCCGCACAGATCAAAATACACATTTGCAAATACTTTTGCTACAATAATGGTCCCATACACCAACACCTCCAGTGGTTTCTCTCACAATTCGCCTTGATTAACAGCCGCTGTCTCGTGCACCATACCAGTACCAATGCAAAACATTATTTTGTGACTTTACTTAACTTCATTTTGAAGAAATTTCCATTCATTTTTAAATTTGAAGAGAGTTTCTAATTTATGTATAAAGAAGCCAGTTTTTATGTCGTAAAATAGTGGACATTTGAAAGTCCAGGAAGGTGAGTACTTTTTATAAAACACAGTATCCAACTTTCTGGAAGGATATCCCGTATATAAGATCATCCGATTTTCCAGCTTGGCCGGCAGTGGTTGATCATCAACTGTCTGATTATGTATGCTGCTGCCTTTAGTCGCCACGTATGCTCATTTTCAGAGTTCTTCTGCATCTTCACCATATTGAAGAATTACAGGAGATAATTTGGGGAAACTCGATAAGATGTTACGCAGCAACTACTGAAGTTACTGCTACATGCAAACTAAACCAAAATTGTGTTTCTGTTATAGTCTGAAATGATGAGCCCATACCTGGAACTTTGTAACACATTGGGAGCTACAGAAGTTAAGGATGTTTCCTTCTGGCAATGTTGCTTGGTACTGTGGCAATGAATTCCTTTTACAATAATGACATGTGGGTTCTGCATCTGCACACAAAAACAGGTAATACTTAATACACATGCTTGTGACTTTTAAAAGACCCTTTCTAGAAATAACTGTCCTACTTAAGATCTCACATATGCTTATGGAATATAAAGTCTGCTTGTTAAGGAGGGCACAGCAAATCGGGGATTGCACATTTTTAAAGCAATCATCTTCCAGGACATTTTCCTGACAATTCATGATGGCAGTTGCTCACACACTGCCATATAATTTACCAGGGGCCAAGTAATGACACATTTTTGTTGCTCCTACTTTTTGTCTTTTTTCTTCATATTTTTTGTGCAAAATAAATACAACAGAGTTAATGATTGTCAACAAATTTGAAATTAACACTAAAATGAGTGTATATTATTCTTCCCAAGTAGCTGTACTGAACCAAATAGCCACAAGAAAGCGTTAATATTTGATCTACATAAATTACAAACCTTCTAGCTTTAAATTTTGAAAGCAGAACTATCAACATTTCATTTACCTAAATCCAAATGTGGTGGTGAGTTTAAGTCAGCAACACAGCTGGATGCTTTCATGTTCAAATACAGTGTCAGAACATCAAAGACCTGCTTCAGTGAATATCTCTTTATTCATCTGCCCAGTTGATCAAGCCAACATACTTCCATTTAAATGCCATGATACACATTATGGGCTGGTGATGCTCAGCACACTTGTCTGCCTTCTTTTTCTTTTTTTTTTTTTAGCAATTCTTCCTAATTTTTAGTGTTCTACTAAATACAGGTGGGAGTAGGGGTGGAATGATACAGTAGCTGCACAATAATGCATAATAATGACACTGTTCACCCTAATTATACAGAGAAAGTAATGTGTGGTGAATATTTTACTTTAAACCAATTATTCTGAAGTGTAAATTATAATCTTGTTTATACAAATACAAACATACAAATGTTTCCTATTTTGTATAGTTCACAAATCATGCAAGATTCTTCTGCAAGAGATCATTACAGTGCATCCAGAAAGCATTCACAGCACTTCACTTTCTCCAGATTTTGTTCTGTTGCAGCCTTTTCATTTTCACTCAAAATTCTCCACACAATACCCCATAATGACGATGTGATTTTTTTTTTAGATTTTTGCAGATTCATTAATAATAAAATAACAATAATAATAAAAACCCTAAGAGATCACATGTACTTCTGCGACAGACTGGCGCCCTGTCCAGGGTGTACCCCACCTTATACCTTATGACTGCCAAGAAAGGCTCCAGCACTTCCACGACCCTTAATTGGTGGAAGTGGTTGAAGATGAGTGAGTGAGTGAGTGGTTGAGTGAGTGATTACAAAAGTATTCACAGTGTTTGCCATGAAGCTCAAAATTGAGCTCAGGTACATCCTCTTTCCGCTGATCATCCTTGAGATGTTTCAACAGCTTTTGGAAAGACACACACCTGTCTACATAAAATGTCCCACAGCTGACAGTGCATGTCAGAGCACAAACCAAGCATGAAATCAAAGAAATTGCCTGTAGACCTCTGAGACAGGATTGTCTCTAAGCACAAATCTGGGGAAGGGTACAGAAATATTTCTGCTGCTTTGAAGGTCTCAATGAGCAACATGGCCTCAATCATGCATAAATGGAATAAGTTTGGATCCACCAGGACTCTTCCTAGAATTGGCCACCCATCTAAACTGAGCAATCAGGGGAGAAGGGCTTTAGTTAGGGACATGACCAAGAACCCAATGGTCACTCTCTCAGAGCTCCAGCATTCCTCTGTGGAGAGAACAAAACCTTCTAAGAAGGACAACCATCTCTGCAGCAATCCACCAATCAGGCCTGTATGGTAGAGTGGCCAGACAGAAGCCACTCCTTAGTAAAAGGCACAGGGCAGCCCACCTGGAGTTTGCCAAAAAGGCACCTGAAGGACTCAACTCAGATTCAACTCTTTGGCGTGAATGCCAGGCATCATGTTTGAAGGAAACCAGGCACCATCCCTACAGTGAAGCATGGTGGTGGCAGCTTCATGCTGTGGGGATGTTTTTCAGCAGCAGGAGTGATCTGAAAATAGCTGTGCACCGATGCTCCCCATCCAACCTGATGAAGCTTAAGAGGTGCTGCTAAGAGGAATAGTCAAAATTGCCCAAAGATAGGTGCACTAAGCTTGTGGCATCATATTCAAGAAAATATGCTGCTAAGGGTGCATAAACAAAGTATTGAGCAAGGGTGTAAATACTTACGTATATGTGATTTCTTAGTTCTTTTACGTTTCATAAATGTGCAAAAAAAATAAAAAATACAATAAATCTTTTTCATGTCATCATTATGGGTGTTGTGAGTAGAATTTTTTGAGGGAAAAAAATGAACTTACCTCCATTTTGGAATAAGGCTGTAACATAAAACGTGGAAAAAGTGAAGCACTGTGAATACTTTCCGCATGCACTGTGTCCACATAGTAGTTGACTTTTCATGGCATCACACTACTCATTAAAAAAAGATTAGATACAGGCCCACAATATGATTTTGACAATACGCAATGTATCATTCAACCGAACCCGTTATCAAAAACATTTCAGACATGATACTCATAAATGCTCATCCAAACTCTATTATAAATGTCTTCTAAATGTTTACTTTTTTCCTCATTGTACTTTCTGGATACTCACTGATGAAGGTGCTTGATGCCACACTGCCTTTGTTCATGCAGTTGACGGAGCAGTAACAGCCCATGGTGCCTCCTGAATCGAGACTGTGGAGAACTTCACCTGATTTGATAAGAGTTTTGCAGGTCAGGCAGCTTGCAAGCTTACTGTGGACCTATGACAGAAAGAAACCATGAACAACCAAAGTAACCTCTAGCCATGGAAGGATTAGGGCAATGTAAAATGTGTCAATTTGTGACAATAAGGCACACCACACTGCAATGAACTGAGGACACCTGTGACATATAAAGTGCAGTTATCTCCTGCCACAGAAACAGGAGTAGGCCCACCAGTATGGTTTCTCTTTGCAAGTGTATTCATCTGGATTATTAAGGACAAGCAACAACATTGATAACTAAGCAGAATAAAATTAACTTTTTTTAAGTCTCGAAAATGTGTAGTTTGAAAACGTTTATGCAGACATTTTTGAGGGAGTTATGGGCAAATGTTTTCTCTTCTACTGTCTTGGAAAGGCAGCCAACAGCTCTGCCAGCTACTGCTGATACCTCATTCTCCAGAATGTGGTTTCACACACCTGCACAAAAAGGCATTTCGACATCGATGATAAAACTCAAATGCCGACAGCAGCACTTGCAGCTCTGCACACACAGGATGCGTGACCTCATCAGTGCGACTGCACACAACACCAGCTAAACTATCTTTTGTGTTAAACATTCCCCTGTGACCCCTGTGTAATTCTTCAACTGACCCTACTGGTGGTTGGCTCTCACTGCGGTATTGTATCACTTCCTGTTCCGGAGCACAGCGGTGTTTTTCTGTATCTGTTAGCTGTTTAATCTGCGCAGTTAGATTGATCTAGTTATCTAGATTACGATTTGTTTCCCAGTGTAATCTTTACGTGCCTTAACTAAAGCACTCCCTCTGCTGAATCACCTCTAAATTATTTACACATTATTCACTTTGTGTGTTTTTAGGAATCTGCTAGCTTAGCGCAGCTACTAGCTCTTAGCAGGTTTAGCATGGTGGCTTCTCCTGTCTCTCCCGCACTTTTCTGCTCTGGGTGTGAAATGTTTAGTTATTCCTCGGCCTCCTTTAGCAGTAATGGTACTTGTAATAAGTGTAGCTTATTCGTAGCTTTGGAGGCCAGGCTGGGCGAATTGGAGACTCGGCTCCGCACCGTGGAAAATTCTACAGCTAGCCAGGCCCCTGTAGTCGGTGCGGACCAAGGTAGCTTAGCCGCCGTTAGTTTCCCTCTGGCAGATCCCGAGCAGCCAGGAAAGCAGGCAGACTGGGTGACTGTGAGGAGGAAGCATAGCCCTAAACAGAAGCCCTGTGTACACCGCCAACCCGTTCACACTTCTAACCATTTTTCCCCACTCGATGACACACCCGCCGAGGATCAAACTCTGGTTATTGGCGACTCTGTTTTGAGAAATGTGAAGTTAGCGACACCAGCAACCATAGTCAATTGTCTTCAGGGGGCCAGAGCAGGCGACACTGAAGGAAATTTGAAACTGCTGGCTAAGGCTAAGCGTAAATTTGGTAAGATTGTAATTCACGTCGGCAGTAATGACACCCGGTTACGCCAATCGGAGGTCACTAAAATTAACATTGAATCGGTGTGTAACTTTGCAAAAACAATGTCGGACTCTGTAGTTTTCTCTGGGCCCCTCCCCAATTGGACCGGGAGTGACATGTTTAGCCGCATGTTCTCCTTGAATTGCTGGCTGTCTGAGTGGTGTCCAAAAAATGAGGTGGGCTTCATAGATAATTGCCAAAGCTTCTGGGGAAAACCTGGTCTTGTTAGGAGAGACGGCATCCATCCCACTTTGGATGGAGCAGCTCTCATTTCTAGAAATCTGGCCAATTTTCTTAAATCCTCCAAACCGTGACTATCCAGGGTTGGGACCAGGAAGCAGAGTTGTAGTCTTACACACCTCTCTGCAGCTTCTCTCCCCCTGCCATCCCCTCATTACCCCATCACCACAGAGACGGTGCCTGCTCCCAGACCACCAATAACCAGCAAAAATCTATTTAAGCATAAAAATTCAAAAAGAAAAATAATATAGCACCTTCAACTGCACCACAGACTAAAACAGTTAAATGTGGTCTATTAAACATTAGGTCTCTCTCTTCTAAGTCCCTGTTAGTAAATGATATAATAATTGATCAACATATTGATTTATTCTGCCTTACAGAAACCTGGTTACAGTAGGATGAATATGTTAGTTTAACCTGTGCCAAATCAACATGCAGATCCACCTTGGATTTGCTGTGGCGACCCCGAGTGCAAACAAGGGAGCAGCCGAAGGGACTTACTAAATGAGTCAACACCCCCGAGTCACACTAACTGCCAGAATGCTCATAGCACGGGCTGAGGGGGAGGATTAGCAGCAATCTTCCATTCCAGCTTATCAATTAATCAAAAACCCAGACAGAGCTTTAATTCATTTGAAAGCTTGACTCTTAGTCTTGTCCATCCAAATTGGAAGTCCCAAAAACCAGTTTATTTGTTATTATCTATCGTCCACCTGGTCGTTACTGTGAGTTTCTCTGTGAATTTTCAGACCTTTTGTCTGACTTAGTGCTTAGCTCAGATAAGATAATTATAGTGGGCGATTTTAACATCCACACAGATGCTGAGAATGACAGCCTCAACACTGCATTTAATCTATTATTAGACTCAATTGGCTTTGCTCAAATGTAAATGAGTTCACCCACCACTTTAATCATATCTTAGATCTTGTTCTGACTTATGGTATGGAAATTGAAGACTTAACAGTATTCCCTGAAAACTCCCTTCTGTCTGATCATTTCTTAATAAGATTACATTTACTCTGATGGACTACCCAGCAGTGGGGAATAAGTTTCATTACACTAGAAGTCTTTCAGAAAGCGCTGTAACTAGGTTTAAGGATATGATTCCTTCTTTATGTTCTCTAATGCCATATACCAACACAGTGCAGAGTAGCTACCTAAACTCTGTAAGTGAGATAGAGTATCTCGTCAATAGTTTTACATCCTCATTGAAGACAACTTTGGATGCTGTAGCTCCTCTGAAAAAGAGAGCTTTAAATCAGAAGTGCCTGACTCCGTGGTATAACTCACAAACTCGCAGCTTAAAGCAGATAACCCGTAAGTTGGAGAGGAAATGGCGTCTCACTAATTTAGAAGATCTTCACTTAGCCTGGAAAAAGAGTCTGTTGCTCTATAAAAAAGCCCTCCGTAAAGCTAGGACATCTTACTACTCATCACTAATTGAAGAAAATAAGAACAACCCCAGGTTTCTTTTCAGCACTGTAGCCAGGCTGACAAAGCGTCAGAGCTCTATTGAACCGAGTATTCCTTTAACTTTAACTAGTAATGACTTCATGACTTTCTTTGCTAATAAAATTTTAACTATTAGAGAAAAAATTACTCATAACCATCCCAAAGACGTATCGTTATCTTTGGTTGCTTTCAGTGATGCCGGTATTTGGTCAGACTCTTTCTCTCCGATTGTTCTGTCTGAGTTATTTTCATTAGTTACTTCCTCCAAACCATCAACATGTCTATTAGACCCCATTCCTACCAGGCTGCTCAAGGAAGCCCTACCATTAATTAATGCTTCGATCTTAAATATGATCAATCTATCTTTATTAGTTGGCTATGTACCACAGGCTTTTAAGGTGGCAGTAATTAAACCATTACTTAAAAAGCCATCACTTGACCCAGCTATCTTAGCTAATTATAGGCCAATCTCCAACCTTCCTTTTCTCTCAAAAATTCTTGAAAGGGTAGTTGTAAAACAGCTAACTGATCATCTGCTGAGGAATTGTCCATTTGAAGATTTTCGGTCAGGTTTTAGAATTCATCATAGTACAGAAACAGCATTAGTGAAGGTTACAAATGATCTTCTTATGGCCTCAGACAGTGGACTCATCTCTGTCCTTGTTCTGCTAGACCTCAGTGCTGCTTTTGATACTGTTGACCATAAAATTTTATTACAGAGATTAGAGCATACCATAGGTATTAAAGGAACTGCGCTGCGGTGGTTTGAATCATATTTATCTAATAGATTACAATTTGTTCATGTAAATGGGGAATCTTCTTCACAGACTAAGGTTAATTATGGAGTTCCACAAGGTTCTGTGCTAGGACCAATTTTATTCACTTTATACATGCTTCCCTTAGGCAGTATTATTAGACAGCATTGCTTAAATTTTCATTGTTACGCAGATGATACCCAGCTTTATCTATCCATGAAGCCAGAGGACACACACCAATTAGCTAAACTGCAGGATTGTCTTACAGACATAAAGACATGGATGACCTCTAATTTCCTGCTTTTAAACTCAGATAAAACTGAAGTTATTGTACTTGGCCCCACAAATCTTAGAAACATGGTGTCTAACCAGATCCTTACTCTGGATGGCATTACCCTAACCTCTAGTAATACTGTGAGAAATCTTGGAGTCATTTTTGATCAGGATATGTCATTCAATGCGCATATTAAACAAATATGTAGGACTGCTTTTTTGCATTTGCGCAATATCTCTAAAATTAGAAAGGTCTTGTCTCAGAGTGATGCTGAAAAACTAATTCATGCATTTATTTCCTCTAGGCTGGACTATTGTAATTCATTATTATCAGGTTGTCCTAAAAGTTCCCTGAAAAGCCTTCAGTTAATTCAAAATGCTGCAGCTAGAGTGCTGGCAGGGACTAGAAGGAGAGAGCATATCTCACCCATATTGGCCTCTCTTCATTGGCTTCCTGTTAATTCTAGAATAGAATTTAAAATTCTTCTTCTTACTTATAAGGTTTTCAATAATCAGGTCCCATCTTATCTTAGGGACCTCTTAGTACCATATCACCCCAAAAGAGCGCTTCGCTCTCAGACTGCAGGCTTACTTGTAGTTCCTAGTGTTTGTAAGAGTAGAATGGGAGGCAGAGCCTTCAGCTTTCAGGCTCCTCTCCTGTGGAACCAGCTCCCAATTCAGATCAGGGAGACAGACACCCTCTCTACTTTTAAGATTAGGCTTAAAACTTTCTTTTTTGCTAAAGCTTATAGTTAGGGCTGGATCAGGTGACCCTGAACCATCCCTTAGTTATGCTGCTATAGACTTAGACTGCTGGGGGGTTCCCATGATGCACTGAGTGTTTCTTTCTCTTTTTGCTCTGTATGCACCATTCTGCATTTAATCATTAGTGATTGATCTCTGCTCCCCTCCACAGCATGTCTTTTTCCTGGTTCTCTTCCTCAGCCCCAACCAGTCCCAGCAGAAGACTGCCCCTCCCTGAGCCTGGTTCTGCTGGAGGTTTCTTCCTGTTAAAAGGGAGTTTTTCCTTCCCACTTTCGCCAAGTGCTTGCTCACAGGGGGTCGTTTTGACCGTTGGGGTTTTTCCGTAATTATTGTATGGCTTTGCCTTACAATATAAAGCGCCTTGGGGCAACTGTTTGTTGTGATTTGGAGCTATATAAATAAAATTGATTAAATTGATTGAAACATTCAAGTGCAAGCACTTGAATGTGTAATATATATATAATATATAATCTTTTGGTCAAAGATAAATTTGCCTTGTGGGGATTAAAATTCACCATTACCAAAGTTCCATTCAGTATCAGAAATCTCGCAGGATGCAAATTTGCACATCTAAAAAATAAATCTGTGTGGGACATAAGAGTAAAAAAGTGATTTGTTTGTTGTGCCATTGTTTTTTTGTTTTTTTTTAACTGTGACACCAGGGCAGTATAATTATTTGAAAGAAAAATACTGAAAAGGTGAAAGTGTATTTTGTTGATGAATTTGCACTGGCATTTCATTAGTTTGAAATGAAGCAAAAATTGCACGGCCAAACCACCAGACCAATAAATTTATTATTATTATTTTTACCTCAACTATATTTTATTTTTCTTTCACAACAATACAAACACAAAACCAAAAAACAATGTACAACACATAACAATAACAACAAAAAAAATTAAACAAACGAACAAGTGCCCCAGTAGTCTCTATACATAACTGAGTAGTCCCAAACCTAATTTTCTTCTATTCACATCTTCTTGACAAATGAAACGAAAGGCATCTAGCTATCCTCAAATTCATGTGTAAACCTTTCCAGTGGGAGAGTCGGTGTCATTTGCCGCAGCCACTGGTCCAATGTTGGTCTATGGGATTTCTTCCAGTATAGAAATTGTATTTGCAGACCAGTAATTTTAATTGTGCTCTAACTTCCACTGTTCACAGTGTGTCAACCTTTAAACAGGCCCGCTTCATTTCCAGTGTGAGTTGAGGAGTTTGTGCTCAACTATGTGGTTCCACAAGGAACAAGTGAGATTTTATCACTTTAAAACACAACATAGGAGAGTCACCTACCACAGTATCTTTGTGACGGAGCATAACTGACTGAAACCTGCTCTATCCTGTCACTCTGATTAGAAATTTTGATTGATGACTGAGTGCTCCTTTAAAAGAGCCATTATAAAAGTTAGTGTGTTTTCACCTTTGTATCTGTGGATGTCGTTTCCTGTTTGTCACACGGTTGTCACTAGAAGTGAAAGTAATATGACAAATTATACTTCTGTTGTGAAATTTGAGACTGGACTACATATGGTCTCAAATTTCCCAACAGAAGCAAAATTTTAAAATCGAACACAAAAATAAATCAAACCAGCAACCTTTGTTTAGTCCGACAGTACCTGCTTGAATTCCCTGATGCAGTTCTGGCAGCAGAAGCGTTTCTGCTGGCCATCGACCAGCAGGAAATGGTTGGCTGTGGCTCTGCTCGGCAGGTAGTCACCACACTGCTCACAGCAGTTCATGATCAACCCGTTGGCCATGCGGTAGGTGTTGAAACATGTATCACTGCAGATCTTGTGTGTTACAGTCTTAAAGCTGACCTCATGCCGGATCTGTACACACAGAACAACGCAGGATGGACGGTGAAAGAAAGCCTTGTTCAACAGATGTCTGTAAAGGCTGGTTTTGCTAAATTATGCTGCTGCAAGTCAACACCATCATAATATATTTTATTTATTTATGGCAATAAATTGCAAGACTGAAATGTCGGAATGGATGCGCGTAAATTAATGGAACAAAGTTGACCACAAAAATCATGGCATATTTTTTAATTTGCATTTTACATTACATCTCAACCATTTCTGATTTGGGGTTGTACTTTTTGAAGAATTTTTTGCAAAGTACATTCAATATCGGCCTACAACTTGCTAGTGAACACAGAGCTAGTGTTCAGAATAATAGTAGTGCTATGTGACTAAAAAGATTAATCCAGGTTTTGAGTATATTTCTTATTGTTACATGGGAAACAAGGTACCAGTAGATTCAGTAGATTCTCACAAATCCAACAGGACCAAGCATTCATGATATGCACACTCTTAAGGCTATGAAATTGGGCTATTAGTAAAAAAAAAAAAAAGTAGAAAAGGGGGTGTTCACAATAATAGTAGCATCTGCTGTTGACGCTACAAAGTCAAAACTACTATGTTCAAACTGCTTTTTTTAGCAATCCTGTGAATCACTAAACTAGTATTTAGTTGTATAACCACAGTTTTTCATGATTTCTTCACATCTGCGAGGCATTAATTTTGTTGGTTTGGAACCAAGATTTTGGTCGTTTACTAGTGTGCTTGGGGTCATTGTCTTGTTGAAACACCCATTTCAAGGGCATGTCCTCTTCAGCATAAGGCAACATGACCTCTTCAAGTATTTTGACATATCCAAACTGATCCATGATACCTGGTATGCGATATATAGACTCAACACCATAGTAGGAGAAACATGCCCATGTCATGATGCTTGCACCACCATGCTTCACTGTCTTCACTGTGAACTGTGGCTTGAATTCAGAGTTTGGGGGTCGTCTCACAAACTGTCTGCAGCCCTTGGACCCAAAAAGAACAATTTTACTCTCATCAGTCCACAAAATATTCCTCTATTTCTCTTTAGGCCAGTTGATGTGTTCTTTGGCAAATTGTAACCTCTTTTGCACGTCTTTTATTTAACAGAGGGACTTTGCGGGGGATTCTTGCAAATAAATTAGCTTCACACAGGCATCTTCTAACTGTCACAGCACTTACAGGTAACTTCAGACTGTCTTTGATCATCCTGGAGCTGATCAATGGGTGAGCCTTTGCCATTCTGGTTATTCTTCTATCCATTTTGATGGTTGTTTTCCGTTTTCTTCCACGCATCTCTGGTTTTTTTTTTGTCCATTTTAAAGCATTGGAGATCATTGTAGATGAACAGCCTATAATTTTCTGCACCTGTGTATAAGTTTTCCCCTCTCCAATCAACTTTATAATCAAACTACGCTGTTCTTCTGAACAATGTCTTGAACGTCCCATTTTCCTCAGGCTTTCAAAGAGAAAACCATGTTCAACAGGTGCTGGCTTCATCCTTAAATAGGGGACACCTGATTCATACCTGTTTATTCCATAAAACTGACGAACTCACTGACTGAATGCCACACTACTATTATTGTGAACACCCCCTTTTCTACTTTTTTTTAATAATAGCCCAATTTCATAGCCTTAAGAGTGTGCATATCATGAATGCTTGGTCTTGTTGGATTTGTGAGAATCTACTGGTACCTTGTTTCCCATGTAACAATAAGAAATATACTCAAAACCTGGATTAATCTTTTTAGTCACATAGCACTACTATTATTCTGAACACTACTGTAGGTTGGATTTATCACTATAGATTTAAAGTATGCCGGAACAGAATTGTCTGTTAGCTAATGATTTTATGTATAATGGCTCCAAGTGAGGACCACAGGTCCTTAAATAGTTTAGCTATAACAGATCAAAGAGGCTAGTCGTATTAGCATTATCCATAATTTGCAACAGCATACCAACCTAGAATGTCAAAACTGGTAAATGTTGATTTTCTATCCATTACAGCCTACATTAGTTATGGGATCTCTCAGTCTAGCTCAACATTGTGGGGATTTTTCTGGCCTAATATCGCCTATTTTCTTTTTAAAGTAGCCTAAGGAATTTTGGGCAGTAAATGATTACCATGTTGCAGATGGCTGATCTTTAAATGGCCACCGTTTTAAATAGGAATTTGGGGTTATGCTTATTATTTCTAATTGGGTCAAAATAATAAGCCCTTACACATGACTCTACTCCAATACAGCATCAAGCCAGGCAAGATGAACATATGCCATTTACACTACAGACTCACTTAGACTTGAGATATGGTAGGTGTTCATTAAGTTGAGGTTTTTGCAACTTCGGCCAACAAGAATTTAAAATTAGTCAATCAAATGCAATAGATTAGTATACAAATCATTAATATTTATGAGTTCAATGGTAAGAATACTTCATGAGACGAAAGACAGAATGTTCCATTCATGGTATGTTCCATTTTTCAAAGACTTAAATTTTGCTCCATTTCAGCAGGGGGCAGTAAATTATCCATATATTAAAAGTGTGTGTGCGTGCATGATGTTATTTTGTAAGTTCAATGTAAGAACACAATATAATTGTAAATACATTAAAAATAATGGATGACTAGAGAGTGAAACACTTATTTCCATTGTGGTCCATTTGCATCTTGACAGTGTTCTTGACAAAGATATGTCCCACATTCAGAAAGTTTAGATTGGGCATTATACCACATACAAGTACCTTAAACAGGAAATTACTGAAGGTATAGTAAAAATCAAGAAAATACCCATAGGGCTCTAAGGATTAAGTGGTCCTTTGTAAAAGTTTGAGAAACACTAATTTCAAGGCAAGTGGCTTTTTACCACATTTCAGATAAGCAGGTCAAATCTAAATGGTGCTACAAAATTAGATAATTTATTATCAATGATTCAGAGAACTGTGACTAAATATTAATAAATCCTTGGCTGAGACACTTACTGGATTTGGCAGATGATACGTTTGAAAAAATAAAATAAAATAAAATTTTGTTTTGATGTGAAGCATCATTTTAGGTTTACATAATCTAAGGACTGACATGCAAAGAGCAATATTGTTGAGATTTCTTGGTATATTTGCAAAGACTTGTACAATTTGACATCTTACAATATCATCTGAAGTGTTAATGAGCACTAAGTTTTCATAACATGAATTTCTAAATGTTGATGAGAACAGTCTCAATATGTAGAAGTTTCCTCTCTTTCACACATTCTACACTATCACCACTGTGGTTGTAATGCTTCAGTGTCCCCACTAAACTACTGGATTCCACATCCACATTAATGCCATGGTCACATTAGCTACAAATGAGTACAAGTGGTTGCTTTTGACGCTTGTTGGTGCGCCGCAAAGTGTCTTGTTAATCTGACATTATGCTGCCTATTCACTCAGATTGGCAGTTAAGTCATGTTGCTCATTATTTGCATAAAATAGACTTCAAGTCAGCAATCATTGTATTTTGCTGCTACAAAATGCCCACTCTCACTGAAAATGAATGGCAAGTCACCACTTTGCCTCTGTCCCTTACTGTCGCTTGTAGCTAATCAGGAATCAAATTTATTGCCAAGTAAGTTCTCACATACAAGAAATTTGTTCTGGTAATGCCACCGTATCTCCAAGCCCCAGTCACAGGGCACTAACGAAGGACAACGAAGGACAACGAAGCCCAAAAGAAAAAAGAAATCTAGACTTGCGTTGACTTTCGGAGGCATCGTTTAACCATTCGCTTCGTCAAATTTTTTCAACTGTTGAAAAATATGAATGAATCCCGACAACAACCTGAATTCATCCCTATTTCATTTTACTGTCTACCTTGACGGTTCCTCATTGTTTGTGTAGTTTCCCCTAATATCAGCGTTCCGTTTGACTGTCGTCCAACTTCGTTCAGTCTCACAAGTCTGACATATTGCATGAACAATGACGATATCCGAACAGATCAATAACTAAAGTTCTGACAAGCTGCACGTAACATCACTGTATCGCTGATGACTCATCCATGTGTGGGAACGAAAAGCAACGTTGTCATACAGAAACAATATTGTTTGAAGGTTTTATCAAATACTTAACTATTTACACAGCTATCACTGTGTGCCGTGTGACCGGGCCCTCAACAATACACCTGGCAGGCTCTCTATTCACCGGCTCCGTGGCCTGTTGTAGCTTCCCCAATATCACCCTCACTTTAAAGCTCAGATAAGATATCTACAAAATCTACAAAACTAAATCCCTGTTCTCTAGAGAAATTTTCCAGCCACCTATTTAAGGATGTAACCCCGCTGTAGACCTCATTATTTCCCTGGGAGAAGAGGGAACCAGACACAATTACTTGCTGCAGACTTGGGGTGTCACGGAACACAAAAGCCCCAATTTGGTTCATATTTGTGTTTAGACATCATGGTTTTATAAGCGTTCCATTCTTACATGTAGTAGTTTTAATCTGTGAGCAGTAGAGAGCTCCCTACTTCACTTCTTCAGAGTTGTCTTGTATGTCTTGGTGGCTTCCCTCACTAGTTTCCTTCTTACACAGTCACTCAGTTTTTGAGAACTGCCTCCTCCAGACAGATTTACATACAGTACCACACCGACTGTATTTCTTAAAGATGGATGTAAATGAAGCCCAAGACATATTCAACGAATTGGAAATGTTCATGTATCCATCCGCTGACTTGCCTAAATATAACTGGCTGTAAAAGTGATGATTTACTGTAAATTCATCAAAGGCTGAAAATAACTGTGTCCAGCATACATTTTAGATCAGGATTTTTTTTGTTCACTTTATGAAAGCATTTTGTTTTGTTCTTGTTGCCAAATAACTGGACATTTTTAAAGTATTTTGATTAAACTGAATTGCTTTGTTTGCATTTATTTCTGACCATATATCAGGGCTGTGAAATGAAAATTGTGAAATCCAAGGAAAATTTGCAGGGGGTCGGGGGGGGGGGGGGGGGGGGGGGGGGTACAGCTCCCCAGAAGCCAGGGTCTAGGGCTCTGTGGGGACCCAGAATTAATTTTTTATCTAATGATACTTTTTCGGCATCTCCTGGAAGAACAAATCTCAAAATTAGTGCATATTTAAATGATCCTATATTCAACCTTTTATTTGACCTGTCAATAACGATGTTGAAATAACAGAATATGACGTGGAAGTAGGACCTGGAATGATTTTCCTTTTAATTGTAAACCAAATTATGCATTAACTCAGAACAATTAACTACATGAAATTTATTAAGACTGAAAAGACTGTTACAGCATTTCAAAAACCACAGCTACAGCTTGGAGAATATTTGGAAAATCATGGTAAAATATCAATAACATACCTAATGGTAAAAAGTCACTTATATTCTTGTGTAAATTCCTGTAAATCCATTCAAAGCCACAGTCTTTTTTCCAATGAAAGAAAGTCAACATTAACAATAAAAAAGTCACATAATCTTGTCTGAAATCCTGTTTGAACAGCACAACGTTTATTTTCCAGGGACAGAAAAATTCTTACCG
The DNA here is from genome assembly GCF_902500255.1 of Thalassophryne amazonica. Classification (NCBI taxonomy): domain Eukaryota; kingdom Metazoa; phylum Chordata; class Actinopteri; order Batrachoidiformes; family Batrachoididae; genus Thalassophryne; species Thalassophryne amazonica. The sequence goes on along the minus strand of NC_047116.1, from coordinate 88,834,695 downwards.
TGTTTCCTGAGAGGGCACAGTTCACTTTTCCCGTTTCTTTTATCTTTCAGGTGTGTTGATGAAGCCAGCGACGATTCCACGGATTCTTGTCCTTATAAGACTTTTTCAAGCCGTCTTTCTCGCCATCTTCTCTCTGTGCGACGTCGCTCCGTGACACAGACATGCTGCACAAATCTTTTAAAAACTTGAAAGCTCTAAACGTTTGGTATGTCCACATGCTACGTTTATCTTAAGCGCCGCACAGGCACCGCACAGTGTCGCAACCAACCAGTCCTACTTTACGACAACTGTCGTAACAGCTACGCTTTGAGTGGCATTTTTCCTCCGCGAAACTCCACGGATCAGAGGAAACTGATTCGTATCTGTAACACACAGATCAGTGTCTGCGGACTTATAAAACTTACACGATGTCGTAAAAAAAAGAGAAAGCTTTGCAATAAGCATTTTAAAAACTCAGTGATGTTCACGATTAAGAGTACATCACTAACACCCCACCCCCCTCCCCATGATGAAATCCATGGAATCCCGCGGATCCGCAGAGTTTTCACAGCCCTGATATATTAAAATGTGTACATGAAGTACAGGAGTACTGACAATTTTGTCCACGTGTGTATGTATCTGTTGGCTAAAATTAGCCGATATGAGCCTTTCACAAACATATGAGGGGTGAACAAGACGTTTTGAGCCTGACCCAGAAAATGTAGGTCATGGCTCTCCATCTTTTGCATTCTGAGAAACCAGCATTTCTCAAGAATGCGTGAAATATCGACTCACTGGCTGCAATGTTGAGAAATGTTGGTTTCTCAGAATACAAAAAGATGGAGAACCACCATTTTAGTTTTTCAGGGTCAGGATCAAAACTTCTCAATTACCCGTCGTATTGGTACCTGTGTTGTTTTTTTTCTGATATGAAAACTTATTTTACCAAAAAATCCAGAAAAACACTTTAGTTGTTGAAAGTATGTAGTTTGCCCAGCAGGGGAGCTCCAATGGCTTTGTTTACCATGCTGGGACCCCCCTCCCCATATCATCTTTTGGTTACAATAGCTACAACAGAGAGTCAAAGCAACCAGTTTCCATTCATTTTCAATCAGTATGGGCATTTTACAGTGACAAGAGACAAAAGGTTGCCGCCAGCTTGGCAGGGCCCAACATAAACAAGTCTATTTTAAGCAGATACTGAGCAAAATGACTTGATGAATGCCAAGTGAAGGCAGACTATTGTACCCTGGTTGGTTGTTAGTTATATTTAAAGTTATTTATAAAAGAGTTCATGTTTAAACTGTAAAACATCAAGCCTCAATTACATTTCTTTGTGATAAGGGTTTAATAACAAAATCTTTAGAACTACTGCTATTTTTGTTTCAGTTGTTTTTTTGTTTGTTTGTTTTTTTGCTTTCCCATTTAAGCTTTGGCCATACCTGCAGGTGGATAGGAACACATGGATTCATTTATAAATTTATTTTGCAAGGAGTGGTTGTGCATACTGAATTATATATTTTTTTAGGGCATGTGCAATGTGTATTGTGTAGTGTGTCGAACAGACTGACCTCTGTGAGCTTGCCGCAGACAGTACATTTGGTTTTGACGACAGTTTTAGGCGAATTCTGCTTGTTCTCATATGCACCTAGACAGCCAGTGCTGCAGAACTCCTGGAAAGACTCACTGGAGTCAACTTGGGCCACAATGGTACCTTTCATATTTGTAATGTCCCTGTAAAACACATGTACACATCACATCTTATATATATATTCACACCATTTAGAAACAAGCAATTGTGACTTTAAAAGCCGCCAGGAACCTGCGATTAGCAACAAGGTCCTACAAACAACTTGACAGACCTGTCCATTGGTCTGTTCAGACTGTCCAGTTCATTAGTCCTCATTTCGCCAACTTCAATCAGGAAACACGGCATGCGGAATGTTTCACTGGGCCAAGTGAGCCAATAACATTGTCGAGCCCTGACAAGATGCTTCTGAGCCACTGTTGCCTCTATTGTTTCGGGGGTCTATTTGTTGTTTGTTTTTGTTGTTGTTTGTTTTTTATAAACTGTTTGCAACTATGCTGAAAAAATTATGTCATTTTTGGAAAGATATTAAACCTGTTTATTTAAATTGAGGTAGTGTACTGACTTCATGTTTAAGTGATTCTTTCTTTTTATGATGCCTTGAATTTTGTTTAAACTCTGTAGTTATGCATGCTTATGAAAATTAATAAGTTAATAAAATTAAATTCAAAAAGGTCAACTCAATTCTAAGCTGTGTTTGACATGTAAAGCAAAGTCAATTTAACAAACAAAGTTAAAACATTAAAAATAATTGTCTGCCACCACAATGACGCCATTAAAGGTTGAATAGTGCTCAAAGTTAAATCGAGATAGGGACAGTGCCTTCTGACTCCATGCTGCTTTCTTCCACATTTGTGACTATTTTCTCAAAGTGTCTGGATACAGATAAATACCACTTAAAGTCTTGGGGCAGTGTAACCAGGGTCATAGTCAAAGGCAACCCTAACCCAAAAGGACACAAAGAAGCCCATTACCAGTGATGCCGGCGTTACTCTAATCTAACCACTTTTTTTTTAGTAACAAGTAATCTAACGCCTTAATCTTTCCAAATCAGTAATCAGATTAAAGTTACTTCTCCAAGTCACTGTGCATTACTATTATTTTTGTATTGTAGGTCGATAGCAGCATTAAACTTGGTCCGTGGGCAGGGGGTTGGGGTTCGACTGAACTGCCCACTTTAAGCGAGCTGTGAGCTTTTCATCCACTTTTTTTGCAGCAGCTACAACTCGTCCTCACCTCTTAAAGTGCAGTGACAACAGCACACCTGCACTGAGCTTTACAAAGACATTTTTATGCTTTTCTTTCTCCGCCGCTCCGTATCTGCTCGCTAAAAACAGCTGATCCTCCGCGAGGAGTCAACAACTAACACTATTTTCCACTCAAATGCACCTAAACTCTCTTTCTGAGGACCACCTGATGTGAAAACGCAATAAAACTTTCTTACTTGTAAATCTGGTCATGTTTTCTGCATAAATAAATGTTATCTATTCTTTGTGCTCAAACACCAAAGCAGGGGCGAATCCAGCTGGAATGGGGGCATGGGGCAGGGATGTGCCCACCCACAACACCGCTAGATTAAAGGTCCGGTTTTGAAGCCCTTTTTTTTTTTACTCAACTACTAATACTACTTAAAATAATAATAATTTCGACAAGTAAAATGTTTAGAGAGAATTTAAATGTTAGAAAAATGTTAGAAAGAATTTAATAGTTACATTTATAAACAATGTAGGTTAGACATTGCAAGTTTTACTGTTACCGTGCTGTCAACAGTTAAATATGAGGTCAAGAAAGAGGTCTTTATTTTACTTTTTAATAAACAAGTATTTATTTTTATTGAAGTCAAGAAAGGGTGACTATAAAGTGAGTTTTGGCAAAACAAGTATCATTGTCATGTTGAGGTGGCAGAGGGTTGTTGTCGACAGCTGGGGAAAGTAACTAAAAAGTAACTAGTAATCTAACTTAGTTACTTTTACAATTGAGTAATCAGTAAAGTAACTAAGTTACTTTTTCAAGAAGTAATCAGTAATCAGTAATTACTTTTTCAAAGTAACTGTGGCAACACTGCCCATTACTAATGCCAGAATATTTTAATAAGAGTCTTATGCCTTATAATCTTATCATTGAGTACTTAATGGCCACACTGACCACCTCCATCTACACCACTACCAACACTTTGTCTCTTTGGCAGCAGAAAAATCACTGCAACTTCTTTGACAATCACAATGTTTGAAGTTGTCAGAAACTCACAAGAAGACAGTCTGCAGTCCCAGTGGTTATTTTTCATAACATCTGTTTCAACCTAAAGGGGAGTACGTGGGCAATGACTGTTACAACTTTTGAAAAGCACAGATAGATTTACATATGTAAATGGACCACAAAAGAGGATTGAGACCAACCTTTAAAAAAAAAAAAGAGGGAAAAAAAAGTTCTGGAAAAGCAGAATGTAACCCACCACAATAAAAACCACCACCACATCTACGAAAATTTAATGTGACATTCTCTCAACTCAGCTCAGAATCACCTGGATGGATGGATGGATGAGATTTATTGTCATTGTCATTACAGTGCAAAAACAACAAGATTACGTCCACACTCACATTTCCACAGACAAGATACAGCAATTTAATCCACAATTATTACTTGTTTACCGTAATAATGGCACACATCAGAATTAAGACAACACATATACATTTGACACTGTTTATGTGCACTAAACTTGAAACAGTCCGTTTCCCAAATTGAGGCGATGCGAGTGTGTGGTAACCGCTGCAACAGGAATCACGCCGCCGCTAGCTTGGGAGGAAACGGGGACCTGCCGCAGCTAAAACCGTGCAGCCCCGGAGGGGAAAAGGGGTGGTGTGATTGGTGGCCGGGATGGGGTGTATGATGGGGGGCAGGAGGGGAGGTAGGAGGGAAAGTGGAGCATAGCATGCTTCAGTCTTTGTCCATGTGTGAGTCTGTCTGTCCTTGTGTACTGGAGTGAGAGGGATAAGGAGGCAGCCAATCTTCCCAAGGCTGTAGAAATTCTTCTGGAGGAAAAACAATGGGCATTTTATCCTTGAGAGGCTGATAAGCCTGTCGTGTTTGTGGTTGAGCAGTGAAAAACACTTTTCCAGCTTCACATGAACAAACCAAATCCCAATTTGAAAATTCTCCAGCCTCTGAAATGTTCACCTTCTCCTGCAAGGCACGCATTTGCTCCAAGATGTTATCCAATCTTCCGGTAGGTCAGGGCAGCACATAAGCCAATAAGTACCAGCCCTCCTACTATGAATCCAAATATGAATAAATCCTCGACGTCCTCCACAGAGAAAGGCGCAAAGCATGCGACCCGCCAAGTCTCCCAGGTGTCGAGAACATAGCCTGCAGGGTAAGTTCCATCCGGGCATGCAGGGTCCCCCGGCCCTGATTTTCTTGTACAAAAATGGTGTCAATAGCGTTCAGAAACCAGCTGATCAATTTCATGATTAATCCAATATAGTTTGAAGAATTCACAGCCTGGTGAAGCAGGGACTTTGAAGGTTGGAGCAGAGATAGAGGAGAGAGGAGGAGACACGACCACCTTCCCCGGAGTCCCAAGCTGACAAAAAAATTGAGAAAAAAGTTCTGGAAAAGCAGAATGTAGCCCACCACAATAAAAAACACCACCACCACATCTACGAAAATTTAATGTGACATTCTCTCAACTCAGCTCAGAATCACATGGACAATAACCTGTTTATTTGACAAGCTAATGAGCATGAAACCTAGGGAAAAAGAAGCCATGTCTATATAATAAATACTATATGACAAATATAATCAGAGCTGTAGAATTCAGGACTTTATTTTGAAATATCTAAGGATCTAAATTTAAAAAGTAAAAAATAAGTTGTCTTGAAAAGGAGTTACATTCAATTTATTTATCCAGTGCAAAATCAAGAGAGACTTCTCAAAGGGCTATCCACATCATTGCATGGCAGCACCCTGACATCAGTGTGCAAGTGTGCATGAAACGGTGAATGTCAGGCATCATTGTACAGCACCTTGAGCTTCAGATTCTCAATGTTCCTGAGGGAGTCTTCCCAAGGGATCAATAAAGTTCTATGTAATCTAATTCAGATGGAAAAGTGCTCTATAAATGCAGTCCAGTCATCATAAATACACCTCTGATGGCCAGGTCTGAGAAACCTGGATTTTACCCATGGTTTTAGGATACTGGGCATTCACAAACCCAGAAACACCGATTCCGTTCTCAACTTCTTAAGTGCTGTAATGAGAGTATCCACTGATTCTGCAAAGATCACTGCACTGTCCACAAAGTCAAGGACTAGGCTGAAGATATACATCAAAGAAGCAGAGGCCAACAAAAGAAGCGGCCTGTTCTGCAATGACAGATCCAGAGTGTACTCTTATCGGCAAGAGGAAAATGGTACCACAAGGACAAGCCTGCCTAGAGCTGAGACTGAGCAATACTGGAAGAACATCTGGAAGAAAGAGGTGTCACACAACACCAATCCCAAGTGGCTGGTGGACCTAAGAGCACATCATAGTGAGCTCCCAGAACAAGAACCAATCAACATGACAAAGGCAGACATCCAACAAGGTGTCTCAGGAATGAAGAGCTAGACAGCACTGAGACCAGAAATGATGCATACAAACTGGCTTAAGACACCAACTGCACTTCATGAGCACATAGCAGCATAAACAGATGGGCTGTTAAGAGCAGGTACTTACTCAGACTGGCTGAAACAGGGCAAAACAATCCTGATTTTGAAGGCTCTCCACAAGGGTATAACACCCTCAAACTAATGGCTAATTACCTGCTTCTCCACAACATGGAAGCTCCTCTCAGGCAACATAGCAAACAACTCGAGTAGTCACTTGAATCAACACAGGAAAACAGCTCAGAAAGTCATTGAAAACAATAGCAGAGGGTCAAAGTACCAGCTACTAGTTGACACAGCAGCACACTAGGACTCAAAGAGTAGGCAGACCAACCTGAGCACAACCTCAAACAACTACAAGAAAGCCAGTGACTCTGGCCCACACATGGATCCTCGGGTGCTTGGCACTATACAAAGCTAACAGTGCACTGTTAACCTTCATCAAGATCTCAATGGGACTATGGACGATGGCACTGAAGACCAAGTCCAAGGTGATCACATAAGTCATCATCAAGTTCGGAATATACCAAAATGATGCACTGTCAGCACGGCTGTCCTCACTCAACTCCTCACAAAGAGCAATTAAAGAGTAGAGTAACCATCAGCCACCTCTCCATGGATGACCTCGAGCTGTACACCAAGAGTGAGTGAGACGTTGACTCACTGATCAACCTTTCCGGGATCTACAATGAGGAGATCAGGATGTCACTGGCGTAGCAGCTTCTCTACGTTGTTGTGACTGACTCCTCCCACTTGCTCCACTGGGGACACAAACTCACAATCTCCGGCATGGGAGGTGGACGCTCTGACCATTCGGCTAAAACCTGGGTTCCAATAAATAAACCTTTATTTCAAATGTTGATTTAGGATTATACCTTCAACTAAGCAAGATATTAATCAAATATGAACAAAATCCAAGTGACTGACAAATAAAGCATAAAAGATATTTACAGAAAAATCCTGATTAAAAATTTTGATTTTTAATACCATGAGACATTTCTAATAGCTCTCATTATCTCTATATTGCACTAGAACAAGAAGCTGCAAAAGTAGCACTTTACCAATCATGTATGTCTAAAAAAGGCAACTCAAAACATCAGTGAAGGTATATCTATATACATAAGTAAAAGAATTCAAAGTTGATGTAAAAAGTGTGCAATTAGAAAAAGTCACCAAATACACTTCCATACAATTATAGTGTTTTATATAGTGTTATAAAAAAACTATTAATATATTGTTTTATAACTTCTGTATGAGAATTATGATGCCCAGGATCATAACCCGGCATAATCTAGAGATGCCTTTGTATATTTATGTACGAGGAACATGCTTTGGCAGCTTCAGGAAGCACTGTCCACCTTGGCTGAAAAACAGCAGCTTCATTGTTCAGCCAACTCCAATCAAGAGGTGGTGGTGGTTTTGGTGATGCAATATTTGATTGGCCCCAGATGTGCCCACCTAGAAAAATAGGCCGCTTGATTTGTTGTTTAAGTGCTGCGTGTGATTGCAGAAATACACATAGTAACGGTAATCTCTTTCAAGCTTTGAAAACATATAACTGAAAATGCATTTTCAAGAGCGTCCCAATTTGTATCAACCAGGCACATATTAACTCAATGCACACCATGTTTGTTGCTTTTATCACCTAATGCACAATTCGTATGACTTTATTAGCTAATCTGCTGCACTATTGAGGATCTCCTCAGACCTACTGACATGCCATCCTTCAAAGAGGCAGGAATGGAAGACTCAGGCACATCTGGTGCCATCTCCCTTGTGGAAGTCACTGAGGTAGTCAAAAAACTCCTCATTTGCAAATCACAGAGGGCAGACAAGATTCTCGCCGAGATGCTGAAGTCTCTGGATACTGTTGAGATGTCATAGCTCACACACCAATACACAATGTTGCTTGGAAGTCAGAGACAGTAATTGTGGATTGGCAATCTGGGGTAGTGGTTAACATCTGTAAAAAAAAAAAAAATGGGGGGGGGGGACCAGAGAGTGTGCTCCAATTGCTTCTTAGTCTCCCGTGGAAAGCCAGGATACTAAAGAGGAGACAGACTGTTAGTCGAACCTCAGATTCAAGAGAAGCAATGCAAGTTCAGCCCGTTCAAAGCGAACGTCGGTCGTAGAACAGTGGACCATCTCTTTACCCTCAAAAGGAAGGGGTTCGGAAGCATGTCCAACCAGTCTACATGCGTTTTGTGGACTTGGAAAAGACACAAGACCGGGTCCCTCAAGGCGTCCTGTAGGGGTGCCATGGGAGTATAGGGTACTGAAACCTCTGCAACGAGCATTCCAGTCTCTATACAACCAAAGTAGGAGCTGTGTCCGCATTCTCAGCATTACATCAGACCTGTTCCCGGTGGGTGTTGGACTCAGACAGGACTGTCCCTTATAACCAATCCTGTTCATAATCTTCATGGATAGGGTTTCAAGGCACAGCCAGGGACTAGAGGATGTACAGTTTGGTGACATCAGAATTATATCGCTGCTTTTTGCAGATGATACTGTTCTGTTGGCTTCAGACGGTGAGCTCCAATGTGCAGTGGACAGGTTTGGGGCAGAGTGCGAAGCGACCGGGATGAGGATCAGCATCTCTGAATCTGAGACCAAGGTCCTCTTTTGGAAAAGGGTAGATTATTCCCTCTGGGACAGGAGAGAGTTACTGCACCAAGTGAAGGAGTTCAGGTATATCAGGATCTTATTCACAAGTGAGTTAAGGTGGAGTAAGAGATCGATAGATGGGTTGGGGCTGCACCTGATGTTCTGTGGATGCTGCACCAGACCCTTGTGCTGGAAAAACAGCTGAGTCAGAATGCGAGACTCTGGATTTACCAGTCGATGTACACTCCTATCTTCAACTATGATCATGAACTTTGAGTCACAAACGAAACAACAAGTTATTGATACAAGTGGCGGAAATGAGGCGTGTCAGATATCTGGGCTTACACTTAGCGACAGGGTGATAGGCTCAAACTCCCAGGAGGGACTCTGAGTACAGCTGCTGCTTCTTTGTATCAAAAGGAGCCAGCTGAGGTGGTTTGGGCATCTGGTGATGATGCCCCCTGACTGTCTCCCTCAGGAGGTCTTCCAGGCATGTTCAATTGTGAAGACACCCTGGGGGAAATCAAGTAACACTGGAGGGATTATATTTTCCATCTGATTTGAGAACTGCTCAGGATGAGCAAGAGTTGGAGGACTTGTCTCTGAGGATAGGGAAATGTGGGTTGAGCTGCGAGGTCAACTGCCACTGTAACACAGATAAGCAGCAGAAACCGAATGATTGTTTAACTCTCTATAATGTTATAATACAGGCTGTGCAAAAACTCATTAAAATACACAGAGGTTTCCACCCAAAGTACAGCACCCTGAGACCACCTTGATAAAAGATAAAAATCATGTTTTAACTAGTGGATAGTAACTAGATAGATTTGATAAATGCACTATGAAATCTGTAAGTAACCTGTGTTACATTGTCAATGGCATCCTTCAATCTTCAGGAGATGTGTAGCATGCATTCATATCAGCATCAATGGAGAGCGAGCTGGAGATAGTGGATCCAAGGCAGATAGGTAACGTTCTCCACAACCTCCAGGTTGTACCAATCAATGACGTATTTGAACAATGGTGTGCACCATGTGCCACGATGTTGACTGTTAATCCGAACTCAAACACTGGAAAGGTGACTAACTGCCGCAGGCCGTCTTCCATATGTGATGCAAAAACTATGTTATCAACAAAAAGTATCTCTCAGATGAGTACCTCCATGACTTTGGTCTTGGTGTAGAAGCAGATGATGTTCAACAACTTGCTGTCAGCCCTGGTGTGAATGTAGACACCCTCTCTGCAATCACTGAAGTAGTACTGAAAGAGCAGGGAAAACAAGATGCTGAAGAGAGTCGGCGCAAGGATGCAGCCTTGCTTTACTCCACTGAAGCAGACTGTGTTGCATGTTTTATCATGGAATGACATGGTGACTTCAAGAAGCCAATCTTCTGTAGACCCAGGAGGCTAGAGTCTGCATGTGTGCCAGAGCAACATGTGCAACTGCCTTGCCAACGACACTCAGGAGGGAGATACTCCAGCAATTAATGCAGTCATTGCAACCTCCTCTGTTCTCATACAAAGTGATGTTAGCGTCTTGCAATTCGTGGAGGATATAATTTTGCTGTCAGCAGAGGCCGAGGAGTTTGTTAATGGGCAGGAGCAGTACAGGTTGACCGCTCTTAAGGATTTTAGGCAGGATCCTGACATTCCTATTAGCTTTCCCACAAGCAAGGTAGTCAGTTTTTTCTGAGATCTCCCATGGTTGGTGAAGTATCCAGCTCCTCCTTGACAGGCAGGTCTGGGATGGAATTTAGAGCTGTGTCAGTGACAGCATTTTGAGCTACCTACAAATCAGTGTAATGCACAACCCCATGCTGCGGCTGCTTTCCATGGTCTCTGATGGTTTTGCCCAACTTGAACTTGAGGGGGCAGTCTTAGACGCAGAGGGGCCCGTCACCTTCTTGATGCCTTTATATATCCCTCTTTCATCTTCTGTGTCCAGAGCAGTCTGTATGCTACTGCAGAGGTTCAAGCAGTAGGTGATGGTGCAGTGGTGAGCAATTTCATGAGCAAAAGTATTGCATGTTTTACTTAGCAACTCAAAGTAGAAAATAAATGTTGGTATTGCTGCATAATGTAGCAGGTTTCACTTTCCATATCAGGGTTTTTTTTAAACTTTAGATTTTGTAATATTGTGGTAATCCTGGGCTGTTGAGTGTGGGTGACCTTTTGGTAATCTGAGGTAAATTAAAGGCATTTGGGGGTATTTCTTCGATTAATATCACAGAACCCTAAAATGACCTATGCCAGGCCTAAATTATGTTTACGGCAGGAAAATGTCTCTGAAAAATGTCAAAACTGAGGGACTTTGGAGATGCTTAATATCAAAAAGCAAACACATAAAACTGTGAAAAGTAGATAAAAACTGATCTCGCACACGACTTTACTTTTTCATATCTGCTCCTTGAAAAGGCATTCAATAAGCACTTGACATGTGCAGGTTTCAGTGCAAAATTCTAAGGTTCACACAATAGAAACACAATTCACACCATATTTCAATTAAACATGACGTTATAGCAATAAAGTGGATGAAGGAAGACATCAGGAGGCAGAAGAGAAAAAGTGCATCTATGATTCTTCACATTAAAAAGGTAGATGCAGGAGGGAGGCTTTGCCAAAGCATCAAGTTAGAGATTTTTGTTATTATGAAAAGTATTTAAATTTTGCATCAACATGACACAGTGATTAAGAACAAAAAAAAACAAAGTCATTTTGCAAAATCATGTATTTTGGTGATAACAGCATTTCAGCGAACCCTGCAAATGACAGTTTAAGGAACGTGTTACAGTGGCCACTTGAGGCATATAGCACAGATAGAACATCTGATATTAATCTCACAAAGCAAGAATCACTGAACCGCAACCTTTCACTATTGGACATAGACAAAAAAAAGCAGATGGGCAGCTTCCTTAACGTACACAATAATAGAAATCCATATGTCTGTGGCAAGGAGATGAATATTTTAACTCTAAACTTAAACTAGTTTAACCCCACTCTTCCAAACAGTCCAACTTCAAATGCCAAATCCCAACTTTTGTCCATAAAACGTCTGCCTGACAGTCAGTTGAGGACTTACTTTTTGCACATAGTACAGCTCTTCTTGGGGGCAGGTTTGTGTGAGAAGGCAGAGAGACAGGTGGTGGAGCAGAACAGGTGTGTTGATCCTTTACGTTGGTATGCTGTTTGGCCTTTCTTCAAAGGCTTTTTACAGTTAGCACAGGTCACCTGGAATTAACAAATAATAATTTAACTACAGAACTGCTTTAAAACAGAAAAACAAACCATTATCTTAATGCATTTGCTGTCAGTAGAAAGCATCTCCTCTACTACAAACTTTGTATCTTCAGAGGCTGCACAGACATTTGTATTACCCATCAGCCGACAGCTGAAAGGGGTACAGTTTTTGTCATGTAGTGTGAGTGTTTTTCCACTTCTTTAGATGCTGAGAAATACCGTATTGGACCAAATATAAAAAGGTATTTTCCAGAAAATACAGCCAAAAAATAGAGGAATGTTTCATAATAACAGGCTAAATTCTTAACAATAGTAAGTGCAGACAATGATGATCCTTAAACTATTTTTGTTTTACAACCACCCACAGCAGCCAAACTAAAGGTGAAAGTCAGTCAGAGTTACACTCTATGTGCTGAATGTTGCTTCTTCATTTTTAACTGCACATTTGCTTATCTACTTAACATTAAAAGCATCACAAGAACCAGTATAAAACATTATCAAATAACAGAAGAACAGTTACAGTTCTCCAGGAATCGGTTGTGCTGCTTTTCCCTGGTCAGAGGGAACTGCTGCCCTGACTACTTGTACAGAGAAGCTCTAGTAATTAATACTTTAGCCTTGCTCAGAGTGCCAGTGAAAATCCAATTTATGCACATTTCCAATGTGAATCCGATTCCATGTCGCCAAGCTGAACAGTCAAAATTCCCATGACGTCCATTTTTTACAAATCTGTTTAAAGTGTCATTTTTAGATACTTTGAAAGGTTAGTCAAAAACCTAATTTTAGAGCATCCATTTTGGTTTGAATGCTCAGATCACATTCTGGGTATGTGTTGTAACTTCTCAGGCCACACAATTTTAAAAAGAAATGTACACTCTCCTCACCACGCACAGTCAGTGCTGCTTCAATGTCTCTGCTCTGGTCAGGTTTCAACCAGCTCCAATAAAAGAAAAGACGGCTGACATGATGTGTTGACAAGGACATACTGTTGAGTGACAGCCATCACACAGCCGAGAGAAAGCGAGTGAACGAGAAAGCGAAAGGCGCTGAAGAGAGTACAAGAACAGGCACACGCATGCACACACACAAGCCCACAGTTACCTAAAAAAATCATGTCGGGCAAGAGATTAAGGTGACGACTTAAGCCCCTGCAAACCCAAAAAATAAATAAATAAAGAAGCTGCACCACCCACATGCCCTGCTGGGCACAGTCATTGCTACAGCAACTGATGTGGCTCAGCATTAATGAGGATTGCTACACAGACAGGCAAAACAGATCTTGTCACTTGCTATACACATATAATGTGCAAAGTCAATCAGTGAGATCGCATTTGCATCAGATATGCAATAAAACTGATTTGAAATGGCAGTCTGAGCAAAGCCTCTGTATATAACAGTGCCATTAAAGTTTACACAGTTATCGTTGTATCAGCAGTGCATGTCTAGGGCTTTCATTGTGAAAGGTCAGTACAGGAGCTCTGTCTGATTCTCTTTTCCTCTCGGCTGTTGGTGACTTCAGCGAATGTGTTCTTATCTCTCTCTTCATATACAGTAGTGTTCAGAATAATAGATTTTAGTACCGTACTTTCCGCACCATAAGGTGCACCTAAAAGCCTTAAATTTTCACAAAAATCGGCCGTGCGCCCTATAATCCGGTGCGCCTTATGTGCGCACTGGATTCCAAAATCTGTAAAAAAACGACCGACGTTGTCTTTGACCGTCGGAATATCGGACCATTTCCCGCTGACACAGGGACGTAATACGTCCCTGTACGTACCCTGGTAGCGATAAACCAATCGGAGAACATTACGTAATATGTAAAGTACGTACGCTGGTAGCGTAGAGTATGTGCGCTGCCAGCGATAAACCAATCAGAGAAGAGTCCGTGAGTCCGTGGTACGTACACTTACCTCCGCCACTCCTCCGGTAGTTACCGTATACTACAGGTATCCTGCAAAACAACATTTGTTTGTCTAAGGACCCCCGAAAATGGCGCCAGCAAAGAGACATGCTTACGAGGCACAATTCAAATTGCAGGCTATCAGTTACGCGGTTGTTCATGGGAATAGAGCAGCTGCGAGAGGAAACAAGAAAATGAACTGCGCCAAGTTAAAAAGAGCAAATGGAGTTTCCGCGGAAACAAAGCGAGGTGGCCACAGCTAGAAGACCAGCTCGAGCAATGGGTCACTGAACAAAGAACAGCCGGGAGAAGCGTCTCTACAGTCACCATTCGGCTGAAGGCAAAAACGACAGCGATGATAAGAGGGAAGATGAGCGGGAACCTGGCGTGTTTGATGGCGAAATTGCCCAGCTGTTCAATTCAGACACAGAAGATGAGGACTTCGATGAATTTGTGACAGAACCATAATAAAAAATAATGTGAGTACCATATTGTTGAATACCGGTAGTTCAAAGTTGTTAAAAAGTTAAAATAAACTCACCGTTTTGCTTCCGTGACTTTTTTTTTTTTTTTGAAGACTATATGTTTTAGCATGCGCCTTTTGTCAGGGTTAAGTACCCGCTAATTGAGGCCGCGCCTTACAATCCGGTGCGCCTTTTGTCAGGGTTAAGTACCCGCTAATTGAGGCCGCGCCTTACAATCCGGTGCGCCTTTTGTAAGGGTTAAGTACCCGCCAATTGAGGGCGTGCCTTATAATCCGGTGCGCCTTATGGTGCAGAAAATACGGTAATAGTAATAATAATAGATAATAGGTTTTGAGTATATTTCTTATTGTTACACTGGAAACAAGGTACCAGTAGATTTAGTAGATTCTCACAAATCCAACAAGACCAAGCATTCATGATATGCACACTCTTAAGGCTATGAAATTGGGCTATTAGTAAAAAAAGTAGAAAAGGGGGTGTTCACAATAATAGTAGTGTGGCATTCAGTCAGTGAGTTTGTCAATTTTGTGGAACAAACAGGTGTGAATCAGGTGTCCCCTATTTAAGGATGAAGCCAGCACCTGTTGAACATGCTTTTCTCTTTGAAAGCCTGAGGAAAATGGGACGTTCAAGACATTGTTCTGAAGAACAGTGTAGTTTGATTAAAAAGTTGATTGGAGAGGGGAAAACTAACATGCAAGTGCAAAAAATTATAGGCTGTTCATCTACAATGATCTCCAATGCTTTAAAATGGACAAAAAAACCAGACACGCATGGAAGAAAATGAAAAACAACCATCAAAATGGATAGAATAATAACCAGAATGGCAAAGGCTAAACTGCAAATATATGAATGTTTTAACATTTATGAAACACTTCTCTAAATAAATAACAGTAAATTCTGAAATAGAACTTTTTTTAAGTGTTGCATGTGCTACATAATGAAGTACACCTTCTATAAAGTGCACCGAAGCAGAATATATGCGACAGTAAGGTGCTGATGTCAGCCTCTGGGTTTTCTGGATCCAAGGCGTGATTCATCAACACCTGGGAGTGAGTTTTGCACCTTGTGTATTTTGTTCAGTGATGTGCACTGAACCAGAACTTAACCACTGCTGAGTATACTGCTGACTCATCACTTTGCTTTTGCTAAGTGAAGTAATCTGGGTAGTGATATTCATTGCCACTAAAATATAATAATGCCAAATGATAGTTCTTCATCTAATAAATTGATTGTGCTCCCCAGCCCTGTATAGTTTGTCATGAGGGATTTCCTCTTTGCAGTGTGTTGCATAATTTACTAACAAGGCCATAGAGATTCCCTCCGTGGCACAGTGATCTATTCAACAATTCAGTGTTACAACCAAAACTATGACACATACACTTTTCTTTCCTTTATATTTGACATCCTTGACCATGAAAACATACCACTAGAACTTGGAATCAGTTTTATGTCTTTATTAGTTCAAACGTTATTGTATAAAAACGATTTTTCGGTAATGGTGGTTTTCTTCTGGATCTAGCTCCATAACATTTGAAGCTACATCAAATCTGATGACACCTTACTGAATCAGTACAGATTCAGCTACAATTTGGTGTTAGTTGTGCATCACTAGCTTCATTTGTCACCTCACACTGACACATTTTCTATTTTGCCTACATTTTTGCATATTCTGGATCACCAGATTCGGAATCCGGATCTGATCATCACCAAACTTTGTAGTTTGATAGAACATTTGACTATGTTACACCCTAATTTTTTTCAAGCCTTTCTGCCTTGTTTTTGTGGAGTTAGAACCTAGAATGTCAAAATTCCCCCTATCCCGCAATGGTGAAGAATCCTTTAAAAAAATTCCTGGATCCGGATTGTGATCCGGATCACCACTAAAATTTTATCACTTGTTCCTCTTGTCATTTCCAACCACTCCACAAAATGTCATCAAAATCCGCCAACAAGCGTCAAAAGCAACCACTTGTAATCATTTGTAGCTAATGTGACCATGTTTCTGTGTAGGCTCTCAGTTGTCCAGGTGGTTTCCATAGTAGAGAAGCTTGAATCTTCGACTGGACTGGGTTGCTTGACGCGAGGACGTT
Organism: Thalassophryne amazonica; assembly: GCF_902500255.1. Lineage (NCBI taxonomy): Eukaryota > Metazoa > Chordata > Actinopteri > Batrachoidiformes > Batrachoididae > Thalassophryne > Thalassophryne amazonica. Next base: position 88,818,163 of record NC_047116.1, on the reverse strand, counting down.
TCACTTTAAATCGCAGAAGCTTCCTCAGCTAAAATTCTTGCTCTGGTGGTCTGACTTCTGTCTTGACTCTTGTAGAGAAGAATATTCAAGAAGTCACAAAAGCTGGAGTTTTAAACCTAACCAGACCCCTCCTACCGAGAGGCAGACTGCTATAGGCTAGTGACTAAACAATAGCTCTAATCAGCACCTATTGTGCTCTAGTTAGAACCCTCCTAATGACAGGGCAGCTGTCCCTCCAAATGATGGGACGGACCTGATAGCTCCCTTGACGACTCTGCTGATGACGTGAATGACTCATTACCATGAACAAAAGACTGAAACTGCTTTGACCTGAGTACCCCATTGTAAACAGGGGATAAAGCGTGTCTCAGACCCCCTCCCCAGTTAAGGCTGGGTTTCAAACATTTCACAAAGAATGCCTCTTTGACCCCTCTCTCAAACCATTTGTTCTCTCTGGCTAATATTTTAACTTCCTTGTCCTCAAACGTGTGGTTAGTGTCTTTAAGGTGGAGATGAACTGCATACTGAGGTCCACTGGCGCCCTCTCTGCGGTGCTGGTATAGCCTTTTGTGTAAAGGTTGCTTAGTCTCACCTATGTAGTGTTTGTTACAGTTTTCCTGACATCTGATAGAATACACTACATTGCTCTGTTTGTAACTAGGGATCCTGTCCTTAGGGTGAACTAATTTCTGTCTCAAGGTGTTAACCGGTTTAAAGTAAACTGGGATTTTGTGCTGTCTGAAGATCCTCTAATGTGACCGTGGCATTAATGTGGATGTGGAATCCAGTAGTTTAGTGGGGAAACTGAAGCATTACAACCACAGTGGTGATAGTGTAGAATGTGTGAAAGAGAGGAAACTTCTACATATTGAGACTGTTCCCATCAGCATTTAGAAGTTCATGTTATGAAAACTTAGTGCTCATTAACACTTCAGATGATATTGTAAGATGTCAAATTGTACAAGTCTTTGCAAATATACCAAGAAATCTCAACAATATTACTCTTTGCACATGTCAGTCCTTAGACTATGTAAACCTAAAATGATGCTTCACATCAAAACGAAATTTTATTTTATTTTTTCAAACATATCATCTGCCAAATCCAGTAAGTGTCTCAGCCAAGGCTTTATTAATATTTAGTCACAATTCTCTGAATCATTGATAATAAATTATCTAATTTTGTAGCACCATTTAGATTTGACCTGCTTATCTGAAATGTGGTAAAAAGCCACTTGCCTTGAAATTAGTGTTTCTCAAACTTTTACAAAGGACCACTTAATCCTTAAAGCCCTATGGCTATTTTCTTGATTTTTACTATACCTTCAGTAATTTCCTGTTTAAGGTACTTGTATTAGTATAATGCCCACGTGTTGCATATCACAATGTACAGAACAATCTAAGCTTTCTGAATGTGGGACTTATCTTTGTCAAGAACACTGTCAAGATGCAAATGGACCACAATGGAAATAAGTGTTTCACTCTCTTGTCATCCATTATTTTTAATGTATTTACAATTATATTGTGTTCTTACATTGAACTTACAAAATAACATCATGCACGCACACACACTTTTAATATATGGATGATTTACTGCCCCCTGCTGAAATGGAGCAAAATTTAAGTATTTGAAAAATGGAACATACCATGAATGGAACATCCTATCTTTCACCTCATGAAGTATTCTTACCATTGAACTCATAAATATTAATTATTTGTATACTAATCTTTACATTTGATTGACTAATTTTAAATTCTTGTTGGCCCAAGTTGCAAAAACCTCAACTTAATGAACACCTACCATATCTCAAGTCTAAGTGCGTCTGTAGTGTAAATGGCATATGTTCATCTTGCCTGGCTTGATGCTGTATTGGAGTAGAGTCACGTATAAGGGCTTATTATTTTGACCCAATTAGAAATAATAAGTATAACCCCAAATTCCTATTTAAAACGGTGGCCATTTAAAGATCAGCCATCTGCAACATGGTAATCATTTACTGCCCAAAATTCCTTAGGCTACTTTAAAAAGAAAATAGGACATATTAGGCCAGAAAAATCCACACAATGTTGAGCTAGACCGAGTGATCACATAACTAATGTGATCCTATAACTCAGTGTTTTTCAACCTTTTTTGAGTCGCGGCACCCTTTTTATATTTACAAAATCCTGCGGCACACCACCAACTAAAATAATATTATAATGCTATTACCTCTGGTTTTGCGCAAAACCCAATTATCGCAATAGAAAATCGATACAGAAAACATCGCATTTCGAAAATCCTCAAGCATTTTGCGCTCTGATCTCAAGTAGGGCTGTCACGATTAGAAATTTCTGGAGACGATTAATTGTCAGAGAAATAATTGCGATTGACGAATATATTGTCTTTTTTTTTTTCTTTTTTTCCCCTTCTTTATATTCTACTATCGTAGTGTAATTACACAACTCTGGAAGAACGTTTGGCTTCTGTGAGTGGAGAAACTGGGAATGGTGCAACATTTTTATTTTTATCTTCATTTTACATACAGTCCCAACTTTTTCTGATTTGTGGTTGTTTGTTACATTTCTGAAATTGTTTCTCCACATCAGTCACGTTTTGTGCTTAAACACTACATTAAGCTCAAGACTGAACAAATAAATACCTTTGGAAAATAACAGCTGTTAAAGTTCAGAGTTCTCACCTGTTTTTGTGATCTGTGCGTCTGAACATTTTTTTTTTTGTGTATCTCAGTTCATTCATATATTCTCATTTTTTAAATATGTTTTTAAAGATATTTGACCGTTTATTTAATCTCATGATCTCATAAATTCAGCATACGACGCGCACATGGTGTGAACAGGACGGTAACGGCAGAATCACACCTTTAGAGAAAGTTCAGAGAGAAGTAAAAGCTTCAGGTTTTCGTTTTGTTAACATGTTCACTCCATTTAAAATCCTCTCTCTGCTCCGCGCTCGCTGCGCACTGAACGTGTCGCGCCTGCATTCAGGAATCTCCCTCACCCACCCCCTCCCCTCCCTGACCCACCCCTCCCTCGCAGTCTGCAGCCTGTTAACTCCGCGCGCGTGCACACACAGGCACAGACACACACACCGACAGCTCCGCATTTTAGATGGCTTTTGAAGGAGACGACACTGTTTTAATCGGCTGTCAGCCTCCTTGTTATTGTCCCGCCTTAAAACGAGAGCGAGGCTGCAGCACAATGACGTCAGATTCTGAGTCGTTTTATGCTTTGTGGATAAAATAAATCATTCACGGTAATCGCGAATATGAAAAATAATCGCGAATATGAAAAATACCCACGGCACCCCTGACGATCAATCACGGCACCCTAGGGTGCCGCGGCACCCCGGTTGAGAATCACTGCTATAACTAATGTAGGCTGTAATGGATAGAAAATCAACATTTACCAGTGTTGACATTCTAGGTTGGTATGCTGTTGCAAATTGTGGATAATGCTAATATGACTAGCCTCTTTGATCTGTTACAACTAAACTATTTAAGGACCTGTGGTCCTCACTTGGAGCCATTATACATAAAATCATTAGTTAACAGCCAATTCTGTTCCGGCATACTTTAAATCTATACTGATAAATCCAACCTACAGTAGTGTTCAGAATAATAGTAGTGCTATGTGACTAAAAAGATTAATCCAGGTTTTGAGTATATTTCTTATTGTTACATGGGAAACAAGGTACCAATAGATTCTCACAAATCCAACAAGACCAAGCATTCATGATATGCACACTCTTAAGGCTATGAAATTGGGCTATTAATAAAAATTAAAAAAAAGTAGAAAAGGGGGTGTTCACAATAATAGTAGTGTGGCATTCAGTCAGTGAGTTCATCAATTTTGTGGAACAAATAGGTGTGAATCAGGTGTCCCCTATGTAAGGATGAAGCCAGCACCTGTTGAACATGCTTTTCTCTTTGAAAGCCTGAGGAAAATGGGACGTTCAAGACATTGTTCTGAAGAACAGCGTAGTTTGATTAAAAAGTTGATTGGAGAGGGGAAAACCTATACGCAGGTGCAGAAAATTATAGGCTGTTCATTTACAATGATCTTCAGTGCTTTAAAATGGACAAAAAAAAACAAAAAAAAAAACAGAGACGCGTGGGCGTGGAAGAAAACAGAAAACAACCATCAAAATGGATAGAAGAATAACCAGAATGGCAAAGGCTCACCCATTGATAAGCTCCAGGATGATCAAAGACAGTCTGGAGTTACCTGTAAGTGCTGTGACAGTTAGAAGACACCTGTGTGAAGCTAATTTATTTGCAAGAATCCCCCGCAAAGTCCCTCTGTTAAATAAAAGACGTGCAGAAGAGGTTACAATTTGCCAAACACATCAACTGGCCTAAAGAGAAATGGAGGAATATTTTGTAGACTGATGAGAGTAAAACTGTTCTTTTTGGCTCCAAGGGCCGCAGATAGTTTGTGAGACGACCCCCAAACTCTGAATTCAAGCCACAGTTCACAGTGAAGACAGTGAAGCATGGTGGTGCAAGCATCATGATATGGGCATGTTTCTCCTACTATGGTGTTGGACCTATATATCGCATATCAGGTATCATGGATCAGTTTGGATATGTCAAAATACTTGAAGTGGTCATGTTGCCTTATGCTGAAGAGGACATCCCCTTGAAATGGGTGTTTCAACAAGACAATGACCCCAAGCACACTAGTAAACGACCAAAATCTTGGTTCCAAACCAACAAAATTAATGCCTCGCAGATGTGAAGAAATCATGAAAAACTGTGGTTATACAACTAAATACTAGTTTAGTGATTCACAGGATTGCTAAAAAAGCAGTTTGAACATAATAGTTTTGAGTTTGTAGCGTCAACAGCAGATGCTACTATTATTGTGAACACCCCCTTTTCTACGTTTTACTAATAGCCCATTTTCGTAGCCTTAAGAGTGTGCATATCATGAATGCTTGGTCCTGTTGGATTTGTGAGAATCTACTGGTACCTTGTTTCCCATGTAACAATAAGAAATATACTCAAAACCTGGATTAATCTTTTTAGTCACATAGCACTACTATTATTCTGAACACTACTGTACGATGGAGTCTCTGTGTCTTTATTGAGGCGGCACAAGTCATCATCACAATTGTGATGTTGGCCTGTGTGACAATATGACTATGATGATATAACTATGTGATTTAAATACATAAATCATTTTCAGTGTGCAACGCTGAGGTCTGTGTACACTGCTCCATTAAAATGCAATTTTTCCCCTTCCACTGGACAATGTGCACTTTAAAAATGTTTGATAAAGAATGATAAATGTCTCAGTGCAGAGGTTTTTTTTTTTTTGGTTGAGCTCTGTGCGCTGCTTCATAAATACATATCAAATAGTTGATGACCATTTCAAAAAAACTTGCCAACTAGGAAAAATGAGTAGACTTGAAATCTCTGGAAAGCAAAACCTTTAACAGTGCTCGCATACTGCTCTGTTTTTATTGCATATGATCGTTTATTTTCAGAAAGTAAAACTGAAGTGAGATTCATTAGATGATTAGTTAAAACACTTCAAAATGCACATTTGTTTTTCATTTTGACTTTCAATAAAATAAAAACAATGCTTTTTTTCAAACATATATTTCATCACTGAAGTCTTTTTAAAAACAGTGTTAAAATGCCATTAACCGAATATTGTGTATCGTGTCTTGCCTTCTGAGCCAAGTATCGTCGCATCCCTGTTTACGCAAGTGAACGTCCTTGATGAATCACCTGACCGTTGTTCCTGTTATTATAGCCAGCATGTACTACTGTGATTGCATGTACTACTGTGATTACATTTGTGTTGCATGTACATAAATTAAACAAATGTGAGAGCAATCCAAGTAAACACAATCATTCCCCTTACATTTAAAAATACAAGCAAATTAGCCATTACCCCCTTAAAAAAAACGTGATGTTGAAAATACTCTCAAATAGTAAAATTCCAGAAGGAACAGTGTCACAATTCTATGTGTGTGTGCTCCCAAAAATGATCACACAATAAACAATGTAAGAATGACCCCCACCTGTTTAGAGGTTGTGTAACATGTAACAAATATCTCCCAGATGATATTAAAAGACCACTCCCACTCAACAACTAGGACTGCAACTAAAAACCTGAGATGCACAGTAAAAATTGCCGTATCACTCAGAAATACCACCAATGTTTTATACATTAATTAGGTAAGTCAAAAAAAAAAAAAAAGCTGATAAAATAAACTCTAGTGCATTTGTGCATTTAGCTTTGAGAATGAGCAAATCATTCAAATTAAGTTTTGGGATAGTGGTACTATTTTTGTAATTTTGTCTCTGTACACAATAGAGCTGAAATGAAGCTATGAAAATGCTGAATGTGCATGTAGTGAAGGCTGTTTTAATTTAATTATTTCAAGAGGTTTAATAGATATAGTGCATTAATTATTTAGGAATTATCGCCATGTATAGCACTATCACAGAAGCCTTCAGATCTGCCGTGTATGTCCCGGTGGCTTCCCTCAGTCTCCTTGATGTTTTTGAGAACTGCCTACTCCAGACTGATGCAGCATGTAATATCACAATAGTAGGATTTAAGGATTGATGTAAATCAAGTCCAAAACATATTCTGTGACTTGGAAATGTTTAAGTATCCAAACCCTTAACTTATCCAATCAAAACTGACTTTAAACAATAATCAGCTTGCATACATGTCAACCTATACAGATTGTCCGTAAATTATACGGATTTTTTCAGAGTTTCAGTCATATGGACGTACAAATAAAGTCTTACGAATATTCAGGGTTTTCTGTTGTAAATTGTTTTTTACTGTTGTTTTTCTTAACTCTGCGGACTTTCGGCCAGCCATCCACCATCTTTGTACTCTTCATAGAAGCTGTGTGATGACATGCGCAATGTGAGCATCCAATCGGAATTGGTTCACCGTCACATGGTTTTCCAATATCCAATCGTAGGGCAGAGCAGTCTCAGATGGTAGGGCCAAAGATTGTTAGGAGCAGTGATCTGTTACTCTGCAAGTTCTTGTTTCTGTAAAAACAGAACAGCTGTGTGACACTATATTCACGGGAAATATATTGAGTTTGTACAAAATACCTACAATGTACTTGTAGACATTGATTTTATTGACAGCAAGCAATTTTACTGTGGAGCAAGAGGATTTAACTGTGGAGGACTTCCACCATAAAAGAGTTCATGAGATTCCTGGTGTTAGTTATTAATATATGGACAAAACCCCAGTTATGTGATAACGCTATGCAGTTGTGTGTACTGTAATAAAACTGATTTTGGTGCGATTTAGGAGGTTATAAGGATTTTGTGTTGATTTTAATCACTTGGTTACACAGGTGGACCCTCAAATGGGTTGACATGTATGAGCTCGTCCAGTCACTTATATTGGGGGTGGGGTTGTTCTGTAATTTATAAATGATTGATATTTTCCTAAAACCTTTTGAATTAAAGCTAAAAGTCTACACTAGAAGCAAACCTTGTTAGTATCATTTGTACAAAGGCAAAAACACAAAAAATGTGTCACTGTTTAAATTGTTATTGGGAGTTAGAAATAAATATCACAATTGAGAGTTGGAATCACAACATTATCGCAATATGACTCATCAAATCGTGCAGCCATGCCTTCAAGACAACCCTTTCTGTGATCATGGGCAGTTAAACCACAATCACAACTGGTATACTGAAAGAAGCACATACATACATGATTGCATTTTTTCTTCTCAACCTTTGCTTATACAAATGCACTTAATGAATGACGTGTATAGGTTCCTTCATCTGAGCACTGTTCATTGTCTCACTGGTGCAATGGCAAATAAATACAAAGGAACTCTGAATAAACTTCGGGATTATCACCTTCACTGTCCTGGGCTGTATCTGGGAGCCTGAGGATGAAGACGAGGAAGACTGGCCTGGAGGTTTAGACAGTGAAATGGCAGGTGAAGGAGAGTCCACTCCTGTCTGTTTTTGGTTGCGGGGGGCTGAAGCCGACTGGGAGATCCATGTGTCTGCAGGAAAAACAGCCAATAATAATAAGACAAAAATAATTATAAGAAATAAATTAATAAATTTACTCTGCCACATTCCTTTCCTACTTTACTGAAATCACATGTAAATGAAATCTTTTTTTTTTCCCAATTCTGGAGGTACACAAGTGAAAAGGACATTAAAGGAATGTATGAGCCACTGAAATGTTTAAAACCAACATAAAGAATACCACGTGTTGCATGACTAGAAAACATTTTACAGAGTATACAGCAAGGTCAAGCACTGGTGCTTCACGTCGCTGCATCCACCACAGCATGGAACCACCTTGTGTGCCAGGTGAAACATATGCACTGGGCATCCATTGACCTTTTCCAGTTATTGTGGTCCCCAACACCAAGGATATTGCCCAGAGAAACAAATCACATACCCAAAATGTCAAATGACATTCCCTCTTAATGCAAGTGGTACTGCACAGAGTCTCCCTAATGGCCCAGTCACATGGCACTTAATGAAGGGCAAGGAAGCCCTAACGAAACAAGAAATATGGACTTTCGTTGACTTTCGTTGGCATCGTTTAACCTTCGCGCAGCTTCGTTCCTGCGGCTGGGCTTCGTCAGGATTTTTAAACTGTTGAAAAATTTGAACAAAGGGCAACAAGAGCCTCAGTTTGTCCATGTTTTGTTTTGCTGTCATTCTTGACGTGTTTTAATCGTTTGTTTAGTTTTTGTAACGTTGTTGTTAAGTTTGACTTTGTTCGATCAGCTGAAAGTTTTCACACAGTGCAGAAGCCAGTTTATGAGTGCTGAGACTGCTGCTGCGTTCATGTACCGTTGGAAATTACAGGGCAAACTCAGCCTGTTTGCTTGGATTTTTTTTTTTTATCTGGGTGGGGGGTCAGCTTCAATGGGCTCAGGCACCTTATATAGCCCAGAGTTAATCTTTTGTGTGGATACAATTAATTATTTTGCCACAAGCAACTGCTGAATTTGAAACAACAAAAAAGTTGTGTACTTTCCGACGGTACTCAAACGCAGCAGCAGCGGCAGCAGCAGCTCCTGCATGCGCTTATTATTTTTATTAAATATGACAATATGAGTGTAGGAATGACAATCCAGCCCAAGCCAAGGCAGGAGTGAGCAGGACTTTTATGGACTGTATTTAAACACATTTGTGAGAGAAGACCGAGGAGCTGCTGCAGCAGCTGCAGCTAACAGCGGGTTTTTTTTTTCTGTGCTCTTAGTTTTTACTGCATTGTGTACACGGCATCGTCATGACGACGCACCTCGAAGCGGGTCCATATGAAAGGGGCTTAATAAGGAACAGTCTCTGAAATAATGCACATGTGTTCAAATACTTATTTTCTTCACTGTGTATATATATATATATAATTTGTGGTTTACTGCGGTACTCTGGCAAAATGATTTCCTTAGGGATAATACAGTTCATCTTATTTTTATAAGTCAAGGTCAGTAACAATAATATCCCACACTGTATTCTCCAAACCAGGAAATACTCCTGATGCGTAAGCCAAAAATTGCTAAATAGCAATAATACTCAGTGTTGTTGATTTAAAAGTGTTGTTGATTTAAAAGTGCAATAATTTTTTTTCTTCTCTTCTATTAAATGTTATATTAGCTCAGTTTTTCAGGACTACATCGGTGCTGGTAAGCACTTTATTTGTTTTAAACAAATTCTCACCGTTGCCCCGGCTGTACAGATGTGCCACACAATAATGCACAAGTGTCCTGGGTGTAATGCAGTCTCTTAGGAGTGACTGACAAAGTTCTGATATGTGATATTTTGAGTAAAATATATTATTAAAGTTGCTGTGGTATAAAAATAAGTATATTACTGATAAATATAACAAAATCATATTTAAGCTGAATTTTAAAAAGCTATAATAACATCACCTAAATTCACCTTAAATATATCAGATTATGGTCACATTTCACAAGGTGGTCCATAAAGTGTTACATGGGCCAGAACAACTATTTTTTGAAAAATTTAATGATTCACCTTAATAATATCTATTAAAACACTGTTTCAAGCTTAAATTGGTTTTTATTAAAGCTAAAACCAATAAATTACACATTAAAATACAATGTAAATCAATGTAAATCTGAAAATTTAAAGCCAGTTTTTTCCCATTTCCACTTTTCTGTAATATATCGCCACATTTTAGGAAGTTTTTATGCCATTTAATTCAAATTTACAGAAATAACTGATAACAGGTGGACCTACACTTAGTGTGAAAATTGTTTGTAATTGAAAGCACAAAAATTTGGCATACAATTATTTTAGTTCAAAATTTTAGTACATTACAGGAACTCTGCCTATAAAAAATGTGCATCTGTGACTATATGTTTTAAATTTATTAAATTGTAACAAAAAAATCATTAAACAAATGCTGAGCACTTGAAAACACAGACTATGTCTGTGTTGTAAAGTTGGTCATATTTGTGGACTTTTCTGCCAAACGTTCCTCTATTTGATCCACGACCAAAATGTAATTGGCATGTGCACTGCAAAAACTTTTAAATGTGAAAGGAGATAAAGGAGTGAAACTGGAAACGTGACCAATCGCAGCCCTTACTCTCTCCATCATTTCGAAGTGTAGTTTTGATTTTTGGGAGGGGCACGTCTGGCTACAGAGAGGGGCTCAGAGAGACTGAGAAGCATAAATCAGGCTTTCATGGCTTCAATCACGTTCAAAGTTCGGGGTATTCATAGTGACTACGGCTTGAAACTTGTTTACCCATCGGGGTAAAATTTTTAAACCGTAGCAGCGTTTGTTGCAGTTATGGCCGAGGGCGCAGCTACTTTTCTTCTGTTTTTGGGCAGGTTGCCAGATCTGCACAGCCAGACAATTAGGAAACAATAAGGATTAAGCATTTCATCTCGTTTTTGCACCTTTTTTTTAATCGAATCAACGGCAATCATAGTACACCGCCGCCTTGTGGAATAGCCCTGTTAACATGTTTAGTTCATGCTCACATCCAACTAAACATTGGCGAGTGGAGTAAACTGGGATTAGCACACACGTTTACGTGTGAATGTCCAGTATTTAACTGACTGTGAATGGCATCATTCTCTTACAGAAATATAAAAGTTAAAAATTGTTCAACTGAGTTGCCAAATATACCTGGGCGAACCGGACTGTCTAGTGAAGCCTATGTGCGAGAAACCCAGAGTAAAATAGACTATGATAGAATAAATAATTCATTTGATGGAAATCAGTCCATCAACAGTGAACTTGCACCCACTCCTCCTCAGGCTTTCCTCCGCATCCAACAGCAGGAAAACCATTTAAAGTCTGTATGTGGAAAATATCATCTATATGGATGTCTTACCAAGTTCTTGTTCTGAGACATTTACATTCTCTAAATATTATTTTTATATGCATTTTTGGAAAGTCGATACCCTCCACTATCTTGTGAGACAGTTAAAAATAAACAGCTATGCACCGAGTAATGAATACTACTGTCTCTTATGAACAAAGGGAGGGGCAAGTTTCACAGGGCAGCACTGAAATTTCATGTACCAAACGTGGACATTAGGTATACTTTTTTTCAACCCCATTGTCCTATATCATATTCTGATGAGTTTTCGCTGGAAAAAAAAATGAAACTCAATGTGTGTTTGTTATTGATCAAAAAAGTTCACCCATGAGTAAGTTTGAAATTGTTATACTCATTTGTGTGGATTTAAAAAATAAACAAAATATCCAAAACGTTTTGGATCGTTCCCCCCCTTTTTTATTATTCAACCAGGGTTCTAGTTTTTGTAAATCTACTCAAATGCAACAGAGTATAAAATTTTCAGTTAGTCATGGGTGAACTTTTTCAATCCAATACAATAAATAAATAAATAAATATAAATAAAAAGCTTTTCATTTTCTGCACAGGACAGCATTAAACAACTAAATCTTTGCACAGAGTGTAGTTGTTGCTTACTAAATAGATGTGTAAAATATGTGGGGCACCATCAAAGATTGCAATATAAATATTAATTGGTTCAGTGTTGGATATTGAGCAATACAGTGAGTTTAAGTATCAGAATCTACATAAAGGAAGAGTTTCCTTCACTTGCTCTGGTATATATATGACTGCTTGATCAAATTCACTACCGGTTCTGTTGTGGGTCCCTGTGTCGCCGTTTTGTACCAGCTGGCCCATGGAGTCTGAGCCGCGTCCAGGATTGAAGGAGGCTGATGACCGACTGGACGGGGTGTCAGGATTCAAACTGAATGCGCCGCTGATCTGTAAACCATTTTCTTCTGAGTGGTCTTCAATTTCCTGGAAAGACATGTTGGTTAGCCATTTTCAATTCTGTCATTTTGTGGAGAAGCAAGTTCAGGAACTCTTAATTTGATAAAAGAGGCTTTTAGTTTAAAGTGAACCTGCTTAACTCGTGCAAGTCTCCAGAAGCTACAATAAAATCTTCCTTGATGTTTTTAAAGAATATCTGCCACTGACAGTACCAATATAAATACATCACTGTCCACTTGGTCAACTTGCAATGTCAAACTGTAAAAGTACGAGGTCTGTGATGAAAAAAGCGGTCCTTTTTATTTTTTCAAAAAATAAATGGATTTGATTCATATGTTTTTACGTCAGACATGCTTTAACCCTCGTGCGCATGCGTGAGTTTTTTCACGCGTGTTGGTGATGTCATTCGCCTGTGGGCAGGCCTTGAGTGAGGAGTGCTCCACCCCGCCCGTCGGAATCTCTTTGTCTGAATAGCCGCTGCGGACGGCGCGCGTTGCTTTATCAACATTTTTTCTGGAGCTGTGCGGGATATCCGAGTGGACACTATTCGAGAAATTAAGCTGGTTTTCGGTGAAAAGTTTAACGGCTGATGAGAGATTATGGGGTTTTTCTGTCGCTGTAAGGACTTCCCACGGAGCGGGACGTCGCGCAGCGCTTCCAGGCACTGTCGTCGGCCTGTTTCGACCTGAAAACATTCTAATTTAAGGCTTAATTCAGCCAGGACGTCGTGAGAGAACAGAGAAGATTCAGAAGAGGCCGGCATGAGGACTTTATGCAGACATTCCACTGTTTAAGGACATTTTGTAATGAAAGACGTGCGCGCAAATTCGCCGAGTCGTTTCCGTGACGACTCGGCGAATCTGTGTGCGCCGCAACAGGAAAAACACCTCCGTGTTGAAAACCATTTGTAAAATTCAGGCGGCTTTTGATGGCTTTCAACAAGTGAGTAACTGAGAAATTGTTTAACAGCTTGGGCATGTTCCAACTTGCCCGTTAAGGTTTCCAACGGAGGTGTTTTTCCTGTCACGACCCCCCGCGGTCGGGTCCGGCCTGACATGCAACTCTGCCCGCACGTTCTTTCATTACAAAATGTCCGTTAACAATGGAATGTCCAAATAAACTCCTCATGCCGACTTCTTCTGAAAGTTCTCTGTTCTCTGACGACTTCCTGGGTCAACAGAGCCTGAAATGTGGAAGTTTTCACCTTGAAACGGCAAGACGCTGCCGCCTCGAATGGTAGATCACCGTCAGGCGCCGTGGGCCGTCCTTAAAGCGACACTACAGACCAAAATCTCTCATCAGCCATTAAAATTTTTACCGAAAACCAGCTGAATTTATCGAATGGTGTCCACTCAGTTGTGCCTTACAGTTTTTTAAAAAATTTTTATCAAACAAAGCAGCAGTCTCTGAGCCATTCCTAAACAATGAAAAAACGACGAGAGGGTGGGCGACTCCTCACTCAAAGACTGCCCACAGGCGAATGACGTAACCGACAGGCGTGAAAAAAGCAAGCATGTTCAAGCATGTCTGATGTAATCACACGTGATTCAAATCCATATGGTTTTTGAAAAAAATAATAAGGCCCGTTACTTTTATCACAGACCTCATACTTTCATCAACATTTACAGGCAGATATATTACACTCGTTTTATGAAACCAATTAGAGTAGACAGAGGAAAACTACATTTAAGCAAAAGGTTGTGGCCACCTTTCCAGCTGTTGGAACAATAATCAGTTTATTTTTCGAGTTGCTCTCACATAATCATTTACAGTGATCATGGAATCAAATATTTTTTCCACACCCAAAAGAAAATTATAACCTGTGTCTATAATATAAACTTACGACGGCATTTTAGGGCCACATAGAATTTTTTTTAGACTTCGAGAATAAAGTCGTAATGTTACGAGAAAAAAGGTCATAATTTTACGAGAAAAAAAGTCATAATATTTCGACTTTTTTCTTGTAATATTACAACTTTTTTCTCGTAAAATTACGACTTTTTTCCTCTTAAAATTACAACCTTTTTTCTCGTAATATTACGACTTTATTCTCGTAATATTACAACTTTTTTCTCGTAATATTACGACTTTATTCTCAAAGTCAAAAAAAAAAATTCAATGTGGCCCTAAAACTCCGTCGTAATAAATTAAACCTGAAAGGCTGAGAAAGTGCACCAACACTATGTGAGGCCGATGCCAGCAGAAGTCAAACTGAACTCGCATGACCACTACTTCAACCTGGCAATACTACCAGCACCGGAAAAACAGGCAGAGCGTAGCTAATTGTTCCAGCACAACAGAAAGATATCCATAACGGTAAATAAATATAAAAGTAAGGGTGTCACAACACACATATTTCTACTGAACTGTACGGTACACAGAATACACAGTACGACTCTGCACAGTATAATGTCCTTGGGTGATGTGCGCACATGTAGCATGCACGCTGACGTCTGTGAGATGTCTTGCAGCTAGCTCACTTCAGAGGTGTTAACTAGTTACAGAAACAGCGTTTTTGGATTTATAAGTGTTTACTACTCACTAGTCTTTACATACTATATGAGAAACATGTTAAGAAACGCAGTGGTTTCAGAGTGTTTTCCGCCATGTTGGATTAGCAGGCAGAGAGGAATCAGCCAGCTGACCATCTTGCATCTCTACTCTGATTGGCTGCAACTGTGTGCTTCCCAGCATTACTCGCGCAAGTCGTGGGAAGCCCTTACATGATCTATGACAATGCTATAATTGCTATCATAAACTCTGCAGGTTGCTGCCAAACAGTTCAAGGCATCTGTTCTTTTGAAATTTTACCCTTCGAAGCAACTTTTTATTAATTTTTTTCTAGACAATGCAAATTTTGACCATATTGGCAACATCGTATTATGAATCCCCCATTAAATGCTAATAAATAAAATTATAGTGGTGCCAATGAAATTTCTTTTGATGCCTTAAATCTTAAATAGCTTAGTGGTCCTATACTTTTAAGCAGTGGCGAGCCTTAAGCCCCATTTACACAGAGACGGTAAGAGCTCCCAGAAGAGTTTTTGGCTCCTCCGGGCCGTCTTAGGGATCAAACGCCGTTGTTAACGCCGGCGCTATGGGGCGTGGCTTAGTTCCGGCTTCACCGGGAATCGTCGAAAAAATTATTCAACATGTCGAATAATTCCGGGAGAGCTCCCGGAGAATTCGCGTCAGAACAGAGACAACGAGAACGGCGTTTGATACTTTTTAATCGCTGTTTCATCCTGTCCCTTCCTGTAGTGCCGCAGTTTACACCGCCGTTATTCGGCAGCCGGTGTTGTATCCCTAATCAACGGCGTATAAAATGGAGATAGAGCCCACATCGGCGTACACAACAGCGTTTTAACCGGCGACAGAGGCAGACAAAACGGCGGCGCTAGCGGACACCGTTCTAAACACCACCTCCCGGTTAAAACGGCGTTCCAAACAGCCGATAGGCGGCGGTCAGTATAAAAACGCTAGCGCGCTGCATGCACGCCTCTCACTCACGGCCAGCTCCAGATATTTTTGCAGAGAAGCTCCAGTATGCCCCCTAAAAGAAAGTTGGCAGCGGCAAGGACTTAAAATCAAATCAATTTTATTTATATAGTGCCAAATCACAACAAACAGTTGCCCCAAGGCACTTTATATTGTAAGGCAAGGCCATACAATAATTACGGAAAAACCCAACGGTCAAAACGACCCTCTGTGAGCAAGCACTTGGCGACAGTGGGAAGGAAAAACTCCCTTTAACAGGAAGAAACCTCCAGCAGAACCAGGCTCAGGGAGGGGCAGTCTTCTGCTGGGACTGGTTGGGGCTGAGGGAGAGAACCAGGAAAAAGACGTGCTGTGGAGGGGAGCAGAGATCAATCACTAATGATTAAATGCAGAATGGTGCATACAGAGCAAAAAGAGAAAGAAACACTCAGTGCATCATGGGAACCCCCCAGCAGTCTAAGTCTATAGCAGCATAACTAAGGGATGGTTCAGGGTCACCTGATCCAGCCCTAACTATAAGCTTTAGCAAAAAGGAAAGTTTTAAGCCTAATCTTAAAAGTAGAGAGGGTGTCTGTCTCCCTGATCTGAATTGGGAGCTGGTTCCACAGGAGAGGAGCCTGAAAGGTGAAGGCTCTGCCTCCCATTCTACTCTTACAAAGCCTAGGAACTACAAGTAAGCCTGCAGTCTGAGAGCGAAGCGCTCTATTGGGGTGATATGGTACTATGAGGTCCCTAAGATAAGATGGGACCTGATTATTCAAAACCTTATAAGTAAGAAGAAGAATTTTAAATTCTATTCTAGAATTAACAGGAAGCCAATGAAGAGAGGCCAATATGGGTGAGATATGCTCTCCCCTTCTAGTCCCTGTCAGTACTCTAGCTGCAGCATTTTGAATTAACTGAAGGCTTTTCAGGGAACTTTTAGGACAACCTGATAATAATGAATTACAATAGTCCAGCCTAGAGGAAATAAATGCATGAATTAGTTTTTCAGCATCACTCTGAGACAAGACCTTTCTGATTTTAGAGATACTGCGCAAATGCAAAAAAGCAGTCCTACATATTTGTTTAATATGCGCATTGAATGACATATCCTGATCAAAAATGACTCCAAGATCTCTCACAGTATTACTAGAGGTCAAGGTAATGCCATCCAGAGTAAGGATCTGGTTAGACACCATGTTTCTAAGATTTGTGGGGCCAAGTACAATAACTACAGTTTTATCTGAGTTTAAAAGCAGGAAATTAGAGGTCATCCATGTCTTTATGTCTGTAACACAATCCTGCAGTTTAGCTAATTGGTGTGTGTCCTCTGGCTTCATGGATAGATAAAGCTGGGTATCATCTGCGTAACAATGAAAATTTAAGCAATGCCGTCTAATAATACTGCCTAAGGGAAACATGTATAAAGTGAATAAAATTGGTCCTAGCACAGAACCTTGTGGAACTCCATAATTAACCTTAGTCTGTGAAGAAGATTCCCCATTTACATGAACAAATTGTAATATATTAGATAAATATGATTCAAACCACCACAGCGCAGTGCCTTTAATACCTATGGCATGCTCTAATCTCTGTAATAAAATTTTATGGTCAACAGTATCAAAAGCAGCACTGAGGTCTAACACAACAAGCACAGAGATAAGTCCACTGTCTGAGGCCATAAGAAGATCATTTGTAACTTTCACTAATGCCGTTTCTGTACTATGATGAATTCTAAAACCTGACTGAAACTTTTCAAATAGACCATTCCTCCGCACATGATCAGTTAGCTGTTTTACAACTACCCTTTCAAGAATTTTTGAAAGAAAAGGAAGGTTGGAGATTGGCCTATAATTGGCTAAGATAGCTGGGTCAAGTGATGGCTTTTTAAGTAATGGTTTAATTACTGCCACCTTAAAAGCCTGTGGTACATAGCCAACTAATAAAGATAGATTGATCATATTTAAGATCGAAGCATTAATTAATGGTAGGGCTTCCTTGAGCAGCCTGGTAGGAATGGGGTCTAATAGACATGTTGATGGTTTGGAGGAAGTAACTAATGAAAATAACTCAGACAGAACAATCAGAGAGAAAGAGTCTAACCAAATACCGGCGTCACTGAAAGCAGCCAAAGATAACGATACGTCTTTGGGATGGTTATGAGTAATTTTTTCTCTAATAGTTAAAATTTTATTAGTAAAGAAAGTCATGACGTCATTACTAGTTAAAGTTAAAGGAATACTCGGCTCAATAGAGCTCTGACTCTTTGTCAGCCTGGCTACAGTGCTGAAAAGAAACCTGGGGTTGTTCTTATTTTCTTCAATTAGTGATGAGTAGTAAGATGTCCTAGCTTTACGGAGGGCTTTTTTACAGAGCAACAGACTCTTTTTCCAGGCTAAGTGAAGATCTTCTAAATTAGTGAGACGCCATTTCCTCTCCAACTTACGGGTTATCTGCTTTAAGCTGCGTGTTTGTGAGTTATACCACGGAGTCAGGCACTTCTGATTTAAAGCTCTCTTTTTCAGAGGAGCTACAGCATCCAAAGTTGTCTTCAATAAGGATGTAAAACTATTGACGAGATATTCTATCTCACTTACAGAGTTTAGGTAGCTACTCTGCACTGTGTTGGTATATGGCATTAGAGAACATAAAGAAGGAATCATATCCTTAAACCTAGTTACAGCGCTTTCTGAAAGACTTCTAGTGTAATGAAACTTATTCCCCACTGCTGGGTAGTCCATCAGAGTAAATGTAAATCTTATTAAGAAATGATCAGACAGAAGGGAGTTTTCAGGGAATACTGCTAAGTCTTCAATTTCCATACCATAAGTCAAAACAAGATCTAAGATATGATTAAAGTGGTGGGTGGACTTATTTACATTTTGAGCAAAGCCAATTGAGTCTAATAATAGATTAAATGCAGTGTTGAGGCTGTCATTCTCAGCATCTGTGTGGATGTTAAAATCACCCACTATAATTATCTTATCTGAGCTAAGCACTAAGTCAGACAAAAGGTCTGAAAATTCACAGAGAAACTCACAGTAACGACCAGGTGGACGATAGATAATAACAAATAAAACTGGTTTTTGGGACTTCCAACTTGGATGGACAAGCCTTAGAGTCAAGCTTTCAAATGAATTAAAGCTCTGTCTGGGTTTTTGATTAATTAATAAGCTGGAATGGAAGATTGCTGCTAATCCTCCCCCTCGGCCCGTGCTACGAGCGTTCTGGCAGTTAGTGTGACTCGGGGGTGTTGACTCATTTAAACTAACATATTCATCCTGCTGTAACCAGGTTTCAGTAAGGCAGAATAAATCAATATGTTGATCAATTATTATATAATTTACTAACAGGGACTTAGAAGAGAGAGACCTAATGTTTAATAGACCACATTTAACTGTTTTAGTCTGTGGTGCAGTTGAAGGTGCTATATTATTTTTTCTTTTTGAATTTTTATGCTTAAATAGATTTTTGCTGGTTATTGGTGGTCTGGGAGCAGGCACCATCTCTACGGGGATGGGGTAATGAGGGGATGGCAGGGGGAGAGAAGCTGCAGAGAGGTGTGTAAGACTACAACTCTGCTTCCTGGTCCCAACCCTGGATAGTCACAGTTTGGAGGATTTAAGAAAATTGGCCAGATTTCTAGAAATGAGAGCTGCTCCATCCAAAGTGGGATGGATGCCGTCTCTCCTAACAAGACCAGGTTTTCCCCAGAAGCTTTGCCAATTATCTATGAAGCCCACCTCATTTTTTGGACACCACTCAGACAGCCAGCAATTCAAGGAGAACATGCGGCTAAACATGTCACTCCCGGTCGGATTGGGGAGGGGCCCAGAGAAAACTACAGAGTCCGACATTGTTTTTGCAAAGTTACACACCGATTCAATGTTAATTTTAGTGACCTCCGATTGGCGTAACCGGGTGTCATTACTGCTGACGTGAATTACAATCTTACCAAATTTACGCTTAGCCTTAGCCAGCAGTTTCAAATTTCCTTCAATGTCACCTGCTCTGGCCCCCGGAAGACAATTGACTATGGTTGCTGGTGTCGCTAACTTCACATTTCTCAAAACAGAGTCGCCAATAACCAGAGTTTGATCCTCGGTGGGTGTGTCGCCGAGTGGGGAAAAACGGTTAGAAATGTGAACGGGTTGGCGGTGTACACAGGGCTTCTGTTTAGGGCTACGCTTCCTCCTCACAGTCACCCAGTCGGCCTGCTTTCATGGCTGCTCGGGATCTGCTGGAAGGGAACTAACAGCGGCTAAGCTACCTTGGTCCGCACCGACTACAGGGGCCTGGGCTAGCTGTAGAATTTTCCACAGTGCGGAGCCGAATCTCCAATTCGCCCAGCCTGGCCTCCAAAGCTACAAATAAGCTACACTTATTACAAGTACCATTACTGCTAAAGGAGGCCGAGGAATAACTAAACATTTCACACCCAGAGCAGAAAAGTGCGGGAGAGACAGGAGAAGCCGCCATGCTAAATCGGCTAAGAGCTAGTAGCTGCGCTAAGCTAGCAGATTCCTAAAAACACACAAAGTGAATAATGTGTAAATAATTTAGAGGTGATTCAGCAGAGGGAGTGCTTTAGTTAAGGCATGTGAAGATTACACTGTGAAACAAATCATTATCTAGTTATCTAGATCAATCTAACTGCGCAGATTAAACAGCTAACAGATACAGTAAAACACAGCAACACTTAAAGAAGAAGGAAACCAAGAGGTCTGGTTCAGAAGCAGAGGGGAGGCCTGTGGTGGAGACGGAGCAACACGTTGAGGAGGGGGAAAGGAAGGAGAAGAAAAGGCTGAGGATGATCTCCCTCCCGCTGTAGCGACAGAGGCATGTATTCCTGCTGCTTCAGCCTATTATACTCTGGGGGCGGTGCCTATATGCAAATGATCCTGGAGTAACGCAGGATTTGCCTGGATAAAAACCTGGGTATTAACCAGCGGTACACAGGGCATTATCGGCGGCAGCAGAACACCGCCTTTTCAAACCGTCTTTCTCGCCATCTTCTTTTTGTGCGACGTCACTCCGTGACACAGACATGCTGCACAAATCTTTTAAAAACTTGAAAGCTCTAAAAGTTTGGGATGTCCACATGCTACATTTAGCTTAAGTGTCGCACAGGAGCCACACAGCGTCACCGCAGCAACCAGCCACTCCTGCTTTACGACAACTGTCGTAACAGCTACACTTTGAGTTGCATTTTTCCTCGGCGAAACGCCGCGGATCCGAGGAAAATGATTTGTATCTGTAACACACAGATCAGTGTTCGTAGACTTATAAAACTTACATGATGTCGTAAAAAAAGAGAACACTTTGCGATAAGCATTTTAAAAACTCAGTGATGTTCACGATTAAAGAGTACATCACTAACACCCCCCCCCCCCCCCCGATGAAAACCGCGGAATTCCGTGGAGTTTTCACAGCCCTGATTAACCCCCGCCACTTTATTCGGCGGATTTAGCGGCGTCTTATCCACCTATTTGCAGATAGTATGGCGGTCAAAACGCCAGCGAAATGCTCCACGCCTTTCCACCGCGAAAACAGCCGGAACTACCGCGAACTTCAGTCTACGTACTACCCGCCGACAAAACCGTCTATATGTAAATGGGGCTTTAGCATAGCACGAGTCAAACACCATGCTGAGGGAAAAAGAAAGAGTGAAGCTCCTTGCACACAGAAGTTAGTTGACCCGCGTGGATCCTTTAAACCTCCTGTGTGGAAAAATGACAACCCCTGTTGTAACCAATAGCAGCAGTGGAAAGCGAGTCATGAACCACATGAAGACTGAGTGCTGATGTTGTTCCACACTTATCCGGTATGTGAATGAAAACATCCCCGTTCACGAAAGAAATTTAGCCTTACACATTTGCTTTTGTCTTTTTGTTGCTTTTTTAGCCCACTGTCCCAAAGTCGTATTAAATCATTACATCTAAACACAAATGTGAACTGAACAGTGACTTCTGTGTACTGTGACACCCATGTATAAAAGACATGGCCATTATAAGCATTTCATCAGAAATAGGATGTAAATCGGTGATTCTCACTGCTGCAACAGACGCTGCCTCGCCCTGCAGTGATGTCACAGAAGTTATCATCAGATTCATGTCCTGGACCTCCTCCGGGAGTGGTGGGCTATTTACTGTTGAAGCAGAAGAGCCTCCTTTCTTGCTACTGGAGCCCAGTGTGGTGACACTGGCGATCCTGATCTCTGAATCTGGCTCTGTGCTGCTAAGGACACTGGGTGAGTGGGGTGCAGAGGAACCTTCAGGAGGTGCTGGTGAGGAGTCTTCATCATCAATCACGATGGGCTCTGCAGCTATGGCTGGAACTGTTGAAGGTGCTGCCACCATACTTGCACTGGAAGACACAGGAGGACTGGGGGTGTCGGAAGGCATTGTGTCTACAGTCCCTTTTGCAGTTGACATAGTAACTGCCACCTCTTGGCAGTTTGTGCTGGATGCATCTTGAGAGTGGGTGGCAGCAGAAAGCTCTGTGACCTCCTCCCCGACCACAACCACATCATCATCATTGTCCTCTATGATGTCCTCTTTAGCAGTTTCATCTTCCGTTACTGTGGAAACTGCATCCCCAGACTTTTCAGGGAGGGGTGTGATAGCGGTCTGTTGCTGGGGGGAAGGAGTGGGATCCATGAGTTCCACCTGCTCCACAGCCTCTTCTGCTACAGCATCCATGAGTTCCACCTGCTCAGCAGCCTCTTCTGCTACAGCAGGGTGTGGCTCCAACTCCCCATCCATCGCTAAAGCAGCCACCTAGCAACACACACACACACAGAGAGACAAAAAAGAATTATGTGAAGAAATCACCTTTAATTAGGTTTATTTTTTTAAATAATCAGACTGACAACAGCCAACCAAGAATGTAACCCGTTATGTGTGCTGCTGAGTCAGTGCATCTCAAAAATAGCTCTTTACATTATTAAAAAGAAAACAAAAAACAAAAACTGCAGATCTGTGAGCAAGCTGACAAAACGATAACCCCGCTCTGCTGTACAAATTAGTCGCGCACACACACACACACACACTGAACAAAAATATAAATGCAACACTTTTGTTTTTGCTCTCATTTTTCATGAGCTGAACTCAAAGACTGAAAACATTTTCTATGTACACAGAAGACCTATTTCTCTCAAATATTGTTCACAAATCTGTGTTAGTGAGCACTTCTCCTTTGCAGATAATCCATCCCACCTCACAGGTGTGGCATATCAAGATGCTGATTAGCAGGGTTGGGTAGGATTACTTTGAAATGTAATCCAAAAGTAATCAGATTACAAGTAATCCAAATGTAATCCACATGTATTCTTTCAAAGTAATCCTACCCAACCTTGCTGATTAGACAGCATGATGATTGCACAGGAGTGCCTTAGGTGTGCCACAATAAAATATAGTACTTAGAAAATGTTTTAGATCTTTGACTTCAGCTCATGAAAAATGGGAGCAAAAACAAAAGTGTTGCATTTATATTTTTTCAGTGTATACACACACACACACACACACACACACACACACACACACACACACACACACACACACACACACACACACACACCGTATTTCACCATCATCCCCAGCCCACCCCTTTTTTGAAGAACGTTTGTTACATGCCCACCCAAAATATAATTAAATTAGAGTGCGAGGCGGGGTACACCCAGGACAGGACGCCAGTCTGTCACAGATGGGTATTCCAACGAACATTATATTGGTCATGCTTAGAGATGGATATCAAAAACTGGTTCCTGTTAAGAATCAATTCAATCCACCGACATCAACAGCATTTTTGCTCAACGTTTTCCTTATCAATTCTTCAGTTCACATTACAGCGGAGCAGCCATTGTTTTTGAGGGTGTGTTTTGGTAAAATGATCATTTCTCTATGTTGATCGTGGGCCCACCATTTCTGCAGCGGGTTGCAACTCTGCTTGAAGCATCGAAGCTTGAAGGTCCGCAATTTCTTCATAAAAGCCCCCTCAAAGCCATTTTAAAATGTCAATCGTAAGTCACCTTTGTGCTGATTAAAGTCACAAACTGGGACTCTTGTCTTATTGCAGGCAAGAAACGAGAATTGTTCTCTGTTCCACATCCGAGTTTTACGCGATGGTTACGCAATCACTTTTTATTTTAAAATTTCTAAAATTCCACCCTTTAAACTCAGAGTGAAAGTAATTTCTACATCATGAATTAAAAGAAATAAAAATCTAAAAGCCAAAATGATGGTATGAATAAGTAAGTGCCCCCTTTATTATAACACATACAAACCATCACTTTTACATCCAATTTTCTTCTACAAGTCAGGGGATGGATACATCAGCATTTCCAAGACACTGAGTATGTCTTGGTCTTTATTTACATCAATTATGTACACTCAACAAAAATATAAACGCAACACTTTTGGTTTTGCTCCCATTTTGTATGAGATGAACTCAAAGATAGGTGAAAGGGTTAGTTACTGAAAGGTGCAGTTTTGCTTTATTGGGGGGGGGGGGGGGGGGGGGATACCAGTCAGTATCTGGTGTGACCACCATTTGCCTCATGCAGTGCAACACATCTCCTTTGCATAGAGTTGATCAGGTTGTCAATTGTGGCCTGTAGAATGTTGGTCCACTCCTCTTCAATGGCTGTGCGAAGTTGCTGGATATTGGCAGGAACTGGTACACGCTGTCGTATACGCCGGTCCAGAGCATCCCAAACATGCTCAATGGGTGACATGTCCGGTGAGTATGCCGGCCATGCAAGAACTGGGACATTTTCAGCTTCCAAGAATTGTGTACAGATCCTTGCAACATGGGGCCGTGCATTATCCTGCTGCAACATGAGGTGATGTTCTTGGATGTATGGCACAACAATGGGCTCAGGATCTCGTCACGGTATCTCTGTGCATTCAAAATGCCATCAAAATGCACCTGCGTTCTTCGTCCATAACAGACGCCTGCCCATACCATAACCTCACCGCCACCATGGGCCACTCGATCCACAACGACATCCGAAAACCGCTCACCCACACGACGCCACACACGCTGTCTGCCATCTGCCCTGGACAGTGTGAACTGGGATTCATCCATGAAGAGAACACCTCTCCAACGTGCCAAACGCCAGTGAATGTGAGCATTTGCCCACTCAAGTCGGTTACGACGACGAACTGGAGTCAGGTCGAGACCCCGATGAGGACGACGAGCATGCAGATGAGCTTCCCTGAGACGGTTTCTGACAGTTTGTGCAGAAATTCTTTGGTTATGCAAACTGATTGTTTCAGCAGCTGTCCGAGTGGCTGATCTCAGACGATCTTGGAGGTGAACATGCTGGATGTGGAGGTCCTGGGCTGGTGTGGTTACACGTGGTCTGCGGTTGTGAGGCTGGTTGGATGTACTGCCAAATTCTCTGAAACGCCTTTAGAGACGACTTATGGTAGAGAAATGAACATTCAATACACGAGCAACAGCTCTGGTTGACATTCCTGCTGTCAGCATGCCAATTGCACGCTCCCTCAAATCTTGCGACATCAGTGGCATTGTGCTGTGTGATAAAACTGCACCTTTCAGAGTGGCCTTTTATTGTGGGCAGTCTAAGGCACACCTGTGCACTAATCATGGTGTCTAATCAGCATCTTGATATGGCACACCTGTGAGGTGGGATGGATTATCTCAGCAAAGGAGAAGTGCTCACTATCACAGATTTAGACTGGTTTGTGAACAATATTTGAGGGAAATGGTGATATAGTGTATGTGGAAAAAGTTTTAGATCTTTGAGTTCATCTCATACAAAATGGGAGCAAAACCAAAAGTGTTGCGTTTAGATTTTTGTTGAGTGTAGAAATACAAACAATAGGGCGCTCTATTGTAAATCTGTGTGGAGCAGACCATTCTCAAAAACTAAGGGGCCGTGCAAGAAGGAGACAAGTGAGGAAAGTCAACAACACACCCAACCCTGAGCAAGTTATAGACTCTGTGGCTGCGACTGGAGAAATTATGCATAGTGCAAGTTTTGAATTTTGCATCACTACTCATAGCGTCATAGTGGAGTAAAGCAGAGAAGAATTTTCTTTCAACAAAACAGATCAAATCTAGGCTGGCATCTCTGATGGGCCTTCTGGCAAATTGCAGCTGAACTTTGAAGTTTTTTTTGTTGTTTTTTTTTAAGAAAAATCCTTCTCTGTGCCACTTCATCATGAAGGTGTACAACTGGTGATGCAAAAATCAACTGATTCCATTCAAAGTGAATCAGTGAAATCACCTGGTGGAATGGGTGGTTGCAAAGAAAGCCTGTACACTCTGGGCCCTTTCTGGAATAAGTTGAATACCCCTACTCTAGTCTCATGCTCTGTGCAGGAAGGCATGGTCATCCCCCTCAGCCTACTCTCCATGTGAGACAAACACAGGAAACAGCGAACCATCCATTTGAAGCAAGTGACCACATGATACCACCCAGAAACTTTGGAAGCATAAATGGGATTAGTTAATTCACAGTTTCCCTCTCAAAATGTGATCTTAAAAGTGAAAGCGTACCAATCCAGTGTTTCTGTGTAGGCTCTCAGTTGTCCAGGTGGTTTCCATAGTAGAGAAGCTTGAATCTTCGACTGGACCGGGTTGCTTGACGCAAGGACGTTTCGCTTCAAATCGCAGAAGGTTCCTCAGCTAAAATTCTTGCTCTGGTAGTCTGACTTCTGTCTTGACTCTTGTAGAGTCAAGACAGGAGACTGTCTTGACTCTACAAAAACCAGGGAGAGCTGACATTTACTGTTTGGTATGCTTATATATTTTGTGACAAGGATGAACGCTGCAAAAACAAAGTTGATAGGACTAAAATTTTTGGAGACATTAGCAATTTTAGCTAACCAATAAACAATGGATTCTGTGCTGCAATGCACCATGGGAGTTCAGGATTTTAAATGTTATTGTGGTTTATATTAGTTTAATAGTGCTGTTAGTGTTATTGATTCATTGTGTTTTTGTAGCTCAATTGGTTTTGTTAGTTTAGATAAGTCTCATGTTGCTATTACCATGAGAGACTTAAGTTTCATGTTGTACCATGAGTGAAATGTGTAGTGGTTTTAATGTCTTCAGCCACTGTCTTTGTTTGCCAAATTAAAACCACCTGCTTACAGCAGCTGTGCAGGTGTGCATGCAACTTCAATCAGGGACAAACAGAGCACAGCTGACATTTGCTGTTTGGTACGCAATGTATTTTGGGTCAAGCATGAACAGCACCAAAACAGAACACTGATAGGACTAATAGTTTTGGAGAAATGACGAATATTAGCTAAAGTTGCTAATTACATTTTGGACTTGCACGCCTTTCCAGCAGGGGGCAGCAAATCACCTTTATATTAAAAGCATGAATGTAAGTGCATATAATTGTAAATATGTTAAAAACAGGGACGCACTAATCCACAGTTTTTCACTTCTGAGCCGATCCCGATACCTGAATTTGGATATCTGTCGATACTATTCTGATACCAGAGTTCTGTTTGCTTAAACAGTATTACTATTGTTGTTGTTGACTTTATATGAGGATTTTCTTAAAAAGAAGGCCCCAAAGTTCAGCTACAATTTGCCAGAAGGTGTATCTAAGATGCAAGCCTAGATGTGATGTTTTGGTGGACTTTTATAGCCTTATTTTTATAGACTTAAGGAGAAAAGACAGTACACTGTCTGTCTGTCTCTCCTTCTCAATTTTCACTTTCAATGGAACTTTACTGACATGGGAAACATCTGTTTACATTGTCAACGCAAGTGTTAAGTTCTCTCTCTCTCTCTCTCTCTCTCTCTCTCTCTGTCTCTCTCTCTCTCTTGAGCTAACGTGGAACTTTTTTGAAACACGAAGCCTTTCAACTGTAAAATAAACTCATCAGCGATGCTCACGCAACAAACTCTGGCTTAATACTGAAGGATTTTAATGGAGATTTTTTTCCCTTTCAACAGGCAGAATCTCTGTTCAACTGTCCTTAGCTGCGCTGAGCTGCCGTTTCAACTGACCCCTACCTGGCTGAGATATATATATATATATATATATATATATATATATATATATATATATATATATATATATATATCTATATATATATATATATATATATATATATATATATATATATATATATATATATAGAGAGAGAGAGAGAGAGAGAGAGAGAGAGAGAGAGAGAGAGAGAGAGAGAGAGAGAGAGAGAGAGAGAGAGAGAGAGATATATATAGATAGATAGATAGCTGAGTTACCCGTTCTACGCACAGGTAATAGAGAAACATTTTAGCCATGACTTGAGACTTGCTGATTCATGACTTCGTCCCACCTCTGGTAAGTTGCGCTGCATTTTGTGTATG
The DNA here is from genome assembly GCF_902500255.1 of Thalassophryne amazonica. NCBI lineage: Eukaryota > Metazoa > Chordata > Actinopteri > Batrachoidiformes > Batrachoididae > Thalassophryne > Thalassophryne amazonica. Next base: position 88,790,085 of record NC_047116.1, on the reverse strand, counting down.
TTCTCATCATTCATTTTCATAGTACAATGTGTAACATTCATGAGACTCAAGTAAGTAATGATAAAAAGGTGATAGCATGTCATATCACGGCAATGCTGTGGGATATACACTCAACAAAAATATAAATGCAACACTTTTGGTTTTGCTCCCATTTTGTGTGAGATGAACTCAAAGATCTAAAACTTTTTCCACATACACTATATCACCATTTCCCTCAAATATTGTTCACAAACCAGTCTAAATCTGTGATAGTGAGCACTTCTCCTTTGCTGAGATAATCCATCCCACCTCACAGGTGTGCCATATCAAGATGCTGATTAGACACCATTAGTGCACAGGTGTGCCTTAGACTGCCCACAATAAAAGGCCACTCTGAAAGGTGCAGTTTTATCACACAGCACAATGCCACAGATGTCACAAGATTTGAGGGAGCGTGCAATTGGCATGCTGACAGCAGGAATGTCAACCAGAGCTGTTGCTCGTGTATTGAATGTTCATTTCTCTACCATAAGCCGTCTCCAAAGGCGTTTCAGAGAATTTGGCAGTACATCCAACCAGCCTCACAACCGCAGACCACGTGTAACCACACCAGCCCAGGACCTCCACATCCAGCATGTTCACCTCCAAGATCGTCTGAGACAAGCCACTCGGACAGCTGCTGAAACAATCGGTTTGCATAACCAAAGAATTTCTGCACAAACTGTCAGAAACCGTCTCAGGGAAGCTCATCTGCATGCTCATCGTCCTCATCGGGGTCTCGACCTGACTCCAGTTCGTCGTCATAACCGACTTGAGTGGGCAAATGCACACATTCGCTGGCGTTTGGCACGTTGGAGAGATGTTCTCTTCACGGATGAATCCCGGTTCACACTGTCCAGGGCAGATGGCAGACAGCGTGTGTGGCGTCGTGTGGGTGAGCGGTTTTCTGATGTCAATGTTGTGGATTGAGTAGCCCATGGTGGCGGTGGGGTTATGGTATGGGCAGGCGTCTGTTATGGACGAAGAACACAGGTGCATTTTATTGATGGCATTTTGAATGCACAGAGATACCGTGACGAGATCCTGAGCCCATTGTTGTGCCATACATCCATGAACATCACCTCATGTTTCAGCAGGATAACGCACAGCTCCATGTTGCAAGGATCTGTACACAATTCTTGGAAGCTGAAAATGTGCCAGTTCTTGCATGGCCGGCATACTCGCCGGACATGTCACCCATTGAGCATGTTTGAGATGCTCTGGACCGGCGTATACGACAGCGTGTACCAGTTTCTGCCAATATCCAGCAACTTCGCACAGCCATTGAAGAGGAGTGGACCAACATTCCACAGGCCACAATTGACAACCTGATCAACTCTATGCGAAGGAGATGTGTTGCACTGCATGAGGCAAATGGTGGTCACACCAGATACTGACTGGTATCCCCCCCAATAAAACAAAACTGCACCTTTCAGAGTGGCCTTTTATTGTGGGCAGTCTAAGGCACACCTGTGCACTAATCATGGTGTCTAATCAGCATCTTGGTATGGCGCACCTGTGAGGTGGGATGGATTATCTCAGCAAAGGAGAAGTGCTCACTATCACAGATTTAGACTGGTATGTGAACAATATTTGAGGGAAATGGTGATATTGTGTATGTGGGAAAACTTTTAGATCTTTGAGTTCATCTCATACAAAATGGGAGCAAAACCAAAAGTGTTGCGTTTATATTTTTGTTGAGTGTATAATGTTCTTAGTGTCTATGCAGATGTTTCAGAATCAGAATCACCTTTATTGTCATTGCACAACAATCAACACAACGAAATTTGCTTGTGCATCCTCAAAAACACCGGCTCTATCCCCAGCTCTATTACATTTCATCCATTTAGCACTTGGGATTTTACAACCCAATGCCCCCATTTTCTTGGGAGGCATATCGACAGTCTGCATGCTGTACACAGCAGGTACATTTTAAGTCAAAAGATGCACACCTTAACTCGCATGCAGTGCGCACTGGCCCATTCAGATTCTAATTAAAGTCCACCCTCACCAGCCGCTACTATGTAGTAAGTAAAGTGTGATGCTGCTACCTGAACTGTGTACCATGTGAACTGTGAAAATAAGGCTCCAGTGAGCATGTCGTGATCTAATATATAAGGCTGACCATGTATGTGTGTGTGTTCGTGCACGTGTGCTTGGTGCCCCCAGTCACCATACCAAGTTTGGTGTTGATTGCTTAATTACTGTGGCTGTGCATAGAGAACAGAAACTGTGCCACAAACATTGCATCTTATATATATATATAGATTGCAGCAACAACACCAAACGGTCACAAGGAAAAGTGAGGATTTAGTTCAATGTGCACGCTTTTGACAGATTGTTAGAATTTTAGAATGATTAAGAGGTTTTACATTGTCATCTGACAGTTAATAATCACATTATTAGTGTGAAGTTCGCTGATCCACAGGAGGATTGTTTTCCACCGGCGCGGCTCCACCTGAAGCCCGAGGCGTCAGCGCAGTTCCACCGGCGTGGCTTCACCAAGGCCCGATGCGTCAGCGCACATCCACTGGCGCGGCTCCACCTGAAGCCCGAGGCGCCAGCGCAGTTCCACCGGCGCGGCTCCATTTGAAGCCCGAGGCGCCAGCGCAGTTCCACTGGCGCGGCTCCACCTGAAGCCCGAGGCGCCAGCGCAGTTCCACCGGCGCGGCTCCACCTGAAGCCCGAGGTGCCAGCGCAGTTCCACCGGCGCGGCTCCACCTGAAGCCCGAGGCGCCAGCGCAGTTCCACCGGCGCGGCTCCACCTGAAGCCCGAGGCGCCAGCGCAGTTCCACCGGCGCGGCTCCACCTGAAGCCCGAGGCATCAGCGCAGTTCCACCGGTGCGGCTTCACCGAGGCCCGAGGCGCCAGCGCAGTTCCACCGGTGCGGCTTCACCGAGGCCCGAGGCGCCAGCGCAGTTCCACCGGCGCGGCTTTACTGAGGCCCGAGGCGCCAGCGCGGAGTTATCTGACCATGGCTCCGAAGAAGGCACTGACGACGGAGGAGGGAGACGATATCAAGAAGTCCCTGGACTTTTTGTCTGAGGAAATCTCTGTTGTTAAAATGCAGCAGAAATCCATTATGGAGCTGGTGGAAGAAGTGAAGGCTCTCCGGATCCAGAATGCTGAGAAAGACCGGCGTCTGGTGTACCTGGAGAACCGTGTTGCGGAGTTGGAACAGTACACAAGGATGAATGACGTTATTATTACAGGAATTCATATTAAACCTCGATCCTACGCACGGGCGGTGTCAGAAGACAGCGGAGGGGAGGCCAGCAAGCAGGAGGTCAGCTCAGTGGAACAACAGGTGGCTGACTTCCTGCAATCTAAAGGTATTCAAATGGACTGTAATAACATTGAAGCGTGCCACCCCCTGCCCAGGAGAGAGGATGGAGACAAGCGAGCTGTTATAATGAGGTTTGTCAACAGAAAACATAAATGGCATTGTTAAAACAGGGACAGAAACTCAAAGGAACAAACGTATTCATCAATGAACATCTGACCAAAAGAAACGCAGACATCGCCAGGAAAGCTCATTTCTTAAAAAAGCAGGGAAAAAATTCAACAGACATGGACATCCAACTGCAAAACATTTATCAAATTGAATGGAACACCAGAACAAGCGAAGGTTATGGTAATCAGGAACATCGAGGAACTGGACAAATACGACCAATAAGGTATGAGGACACAAACACATCATAACACCATGACACAGACCAGAGGAACCTATTCATCTACTACATCATCTACATCTGGAGACAAGAAGGATATAACTCAAAGGACTGCTGATCATGGAAAAGTAGAACTGAGAACATTTAAATACAGAGACCACAATGTACTGGACTTGGAGCACGATAGAGACCCGGACAATAATTTCTTCTCAAATATCAATGACAGTTGTTGCTATTATACAGATGAACAGTTTAATCGGATCATTAAAACGGATAACAAGTTATCAATAATCCATTTCAACAGCAGAAGTCTATATGCAAACTTTAACAACATTAAAGAATATTTAAGTCAATTTAAAAAAATATTTAACATAATTGCTATATCAGAAACATGGATCAATGAAGATAAAGGAATGGATTTTGAACTGGATGGATGTGAATTTAACTGTGTAAACAGAAAGAATAAGAGTGGAGGAGTGGCTGTGTATGTGGATAAGAACATGGATTATAAAATAGTAGACAATATGACAACTGTGATCGATAACTTATTAGAATTTATAACTATTGAAATATGTTATATGGCTGGGGGGGCCTGGCTGCCGGTTTGTTTCTGTTTTTTGGTTTTCCTCCCAGGTGGCGTGCGTTTGGGACTGAGTGGCTGTGTTGCTGAGGCTGTCAGGACCTCACCCTGATCACCTGCGACTCGTCAGGACTCACAGCTGTGGTGCATCTGGATGGATTGGAACATGTTGGCATTTAAGACTGGAGTGCACAGTGTGTATTTGCCAGAGACTCGACCTTGTGACCAGACGGGTGAGATCGTCGTCTCGGGAGCCATCTCATCAACAGCGGATGCTGAGAACGTCCAGGTTTGATGCACAGTCTGTGAAAGAGGAGGGGGTGAGGTCTCACGCTCGTCAGTACACTTCCTGAGACTCGGTTGTTGCGGCCACCTGGGGGGTGTCGGCGGGGTCCTTGGGTCCGAAACAGCTTCTGGCTCCGGACCGTTAGCGCTGCTGGGAGCGCACCACGCCAGGCCGCACCTTTTTATTATATTATCACTGTTATGTATTAAATTCAGTTATCCTTTGAACCGTGCTCTGCTTATTTCATACTGGGTCCTTCAAACGCTGGTCGGTTCTCCGAGCTGCGTCCGACACATAACAGAAATATGTGAAGAAAAAAGCAAAAATGTATTAGTTAGCTGTATATATAGAGCACCAGGATCTAGTATTGAAACATTCAATGACTGTATGGAAAAAACGTTCTCAAAAACTAATCAAAAAACTGTGTTCATTTGTGGTGACTTAAATATTGATCTGCTCAATCCAAATAAGTGGGAAACCCGTGGGAAGTCCTTAAAGCGACAGTATCACCTCAAAATCTCTCATCAGCCGTTAAAATTTTCACCAAAAACCAGCTTAATTTTTCGAACCGTGTCCACTTTGATGTGTCTCACAGGTTTAGAAAAAATTTTGATCAAACAAAGCGCCAGTCTCTCAGCAACTTCTCAGACAAAGGAATTCCGACGAGGGGCTGGACGACTCCTCCCACAAGGAGTGCTCACAGGCGAATGACGTCACCGACAGGCGTGGAAAAACTCACGCATGCGCACGAGGGTTCAAGCATGTCTGACGTAAAAACATATGAATGAAATCCATATAGTTTTTGAAAAAACTAAAAAGGACCTATACTTTATTGACAGACCTCGTATGTATGTATGTGTGTGTGTATATATATATATATATATATATATATATATATATATTGATATCGGTTTAGGTGTGTAGGAATCTATGTGTATATGTGGCAAAGGGTATTACTGGTTGTGGGGAAGAAGGGGTAGGGATAAATAAGCTGATGCTTCACCCTACCCCTTTTCGGACATGTTGGGTACACAGTAGGAACTTTTTTGTTGTTGTTTTCACTGATCTATCTTGTATTTGTTGTTGTATCAAATGTTCGAAATAAACAGTTTTCATTCATTCATTGTCAAAAGCATTAGATTCCGTTTATCTTTATAATGTACCACGTCACAGGTGTCTGTCATGCCCCCTTGATTTGCCAAATGTTTCGGCTTTTTTGGGGGGGGGGGCCAGCCCAAACAGTGCCCCAGCAAGCTTCCATTCATCTTCATCATGTAGTGAGTGACAGGTGGTGGACCTCCTTGATCTGCTGAGCTTTTGGGCTAACTTCTAATCAGTCCACACTCCTGAAATTCAGTGAATGGCAGCAGATGTATAGATGGCGGCAGAGGGCATTAGTGCATTTGAGGTGGATTATTCATTTATTCTGGCCATTCTGATAGTAATGCACAGAGTTTTCAGAAAGTTTGGAAGGAAACGTGACTGACAACGGATACAACAACATTAGCATGAACGTGGTGGATTGTAACAAATTTTCACTTTTGCCATGTTCCTGGGTTAAAACCATAATTTCCCATTTCTTCACAACCAATCAAAAGAGAAAAGGGTGGTCTTGACCTCCAAACTTTGGTTTTGTGGTCAGGACAATGAAATTGCAAATTAACCATTTTTCGCTTTCACTGAGTGGTCACTGCTAATTTCTGGAAAAGTTAAGTCCATTTGTCAGAGTTGTGGTCACATTTTCTTTTTGTGATCATGTCAAAAGGGTTCAAACATTTCAAACATAATACAATGTTGACAAAGCAATTATATTCATGAAAACCTTCCTCGTTTGTACAGATTGAGCCACAACTTTCAAGAACAGGAGAGTAATTTACTGAGGTTTGAAGAATCTCCTTTGTTCATGAATATTTCACTCTTTAATCAAAGAAAATTAAACAACCTAAACAACACAGGGGAAAAGAGAGCAACGAAGTTCGCTGTTCCAAGAATATGGCGTGAACCCACTGACCACTCAACCAACTGCTACTCCTGCACGGTGGATCCTTCCAAATGCCGAAGTGGGAAGAATGCACCCGCTATTCCTTATCCTGACATTCCATCTTCCATTGCACCAGTGCCACATAGTGCTGAGCTTCCTGTACCTTCACCTCCAGAAAGAAAACAACCATCAGAAGAAGAAAGCACTGAATCAGAGGATGGGGAGAACAGTGAAGTGGACTGTGAAATTACAGTAGAGCCCGACCGATATATCGGCCGATATACGAGGTCTGTCAAAGTAACGGTCCTTTTATTTTTTTCAAAACCTATATGGATTTCATTCATATGTTTTTATGTCAGACATGCTTGAACCCTCGTGCGCATGCGTGAGTTTTTCCACGCCTGTCGATGACGTCATTATCCTGTGAGCACGCCTTGGGAAGAAGGAGTGGTCCCGCCCCCTCGTCGGATTTTCATTGTCTGGAAATGGCGGAATGAAAAGGACTTTTTTTCCATCAGAATTTTTTCAGAAGCTGTTAGAGACTGGCACCAGGAAACCATTCGAAAAATTTATCTGGCTTTCGGTGAAAATTTTACGAGCTTCACAGAGAATAAGGTCTGTTAGTACAGCTTTAAGGACCCCTTTAAGGACCCCTTTAAGGACGCTCGGTGCGCCGTGCTCCGAGCAGCGATGACGCGGCACAAGCCACCGGACCATTTCTAAACAGATGGCTCTGTGGATACGAGACCGTCGTGTGCTCTTTCTCTGGTTATCACAAGAGCCGGACATCAGCCATTTTCCGGCAGATTTCATTTTTAACAAGAGATTTTGTCATGGAAAGCCGCGCGGAGGCTTCGCGCGTCACGACCGATTCGCTTTGGAAGCGAGACAAAGGAACACCTCCGTTTCAGCGTGTCAGAGGACAAGTTTGGACATGTCTATCTCAGCTTTCAATGCTTACCAGTCCAGTAAGTATCAGTGAAATTGTGGAGAGCTGGAATGTGTAGGAAAAGTGCTATGTGCACCTCTCTTGCCATTTCTCTGCTAGTCAGACGATGTCCCGGATCAACACAGCATTCAGTTTGAAAATGATCAGGTCGTTTCAGCCTGTCGATCGCCGCTCGGAGTACGGCGCGCCATCCGCCATTGTGCGCCGTCTTTAATCCGGTTGTAATGGTCCTTAATCTGTGTGATCCCCGTAAGATCTTCACCGAAACCCATCTGAATTTTCCAAATGGTGTCCACCTGGCTGTCTCTCACAGTTTCTGGAAAAATTTGATGCACCGCTGCTCCAGCCGTTCAGACATTTCCCTCACAATGAAAATCCGATGAGGGGGGAGAACGAGTGCTCATTCAAAGCCTACTCACAGGCGAATGACGCAACCGACAGGCGTGAAAAAACTCACGCATGCGCACGAAGGTTCAAGCTTGGCTGATGCAATCGCACGTGATTTAAATCCATAAGGTTATTGCAAAAAATAAAAAGGTCCGATACTTTTCTAACAGACCTCGTATTTCCTCTTTTTATGAGATAAATAGAGGTACACCATAATTGTCCAGTTGCATACTTAGCAAAAGTTTTTTTCTTATGTAGAAAAATGTGACTCCTGCAAATATGTATAAGATACAACAGAAATCATGGCATGCAATTTAATTAATACAGTAGTGTTCAGAATAATAGTAGTGTTATGTGACTAAAAAGATTAATCCAGGTTTTGAGTATATTTCTTATTGTTACATGGGAAACAAGGTACCAGTAGATTCAGTAGATTCTCACAAATCCAACAAGACCAAGCATTCATGATATGCACACTCTTAAGGCTATGAAATTGGGCTATAAGTAAAAAAAAGTAGAAAAGCGGGTGTTCACAATAATAGTAGCATCTGCTGTTGACGCTACAAACTCAAAGCTATTACGTTCAAACTGTTTTTTTTAGCAATCCTGTGAATCACTAAACTAGTATTTAGTTGTATAACCACAGTTTTTCATGATTTCTTCACATCTGCGAGGCATTAATTTTGTTGGTTTGGAACCAAGATTTTGCTCGTTTACTAGTGTGCTTGGGGTCATTGTCTTGTTGAAACACCCATTTCAAGGGCATGTTCTCTTCAGCATAAGGCAACATGACCTCTTCAAGTATTATGACATATCCAAGCTGATCCATGATACCTGGTATGTGATATATAGGCCCAACACCATAGTAGGAGAAACATGCCCATATCATGATGCTTGCACCACCAGGCTTCACTGTCTTCACTGTGAACTGTGGCTTGAATTCAGAGTTTGGGGGTTGTCTCACAAACTGTCTGCGGCCCTTGGACCCAAAAGAACAGTTTTACTCTCATCAGTCCACAAAATATTCCTCCATTTCTCTTTAGGCCAGTTGATGTGTTCTTTGGCAAATTGTAACCTCTTCTGCACGTCTTTTATTTAACAGAGGGACTTTGCAGGGGATTCTTGCAAATAAATTAGCTTCACACAGGCGTCTTCTAACTGTCACAGCACTTACAGGTAACTCCAGACTGTCTTTGATCATCCTGGAGCTGATCAGTGGGTGAGCCTTTGCCATTCTGGTTATTCTTCTATCCATTTTGATGGTTGTTTTCTGTTTTCTTCCACGTGTGTTTTTTTTTTTTTTTTGTCCATTTTAAAGCACTGGAGATCATTGTAGATGAACAGCCTATATTTTTTGCACCTGCGTGTAAGTTTTCCCCTCTCCAATCAACTTTTTAATCAAACTACGCTGTTCTTCTGAACAATGTCTTGAACGTCCCATTTTCCTCAGGCTTTCAAAGAGAAAAGCATGTTCAACAAGTGCTGGCTTCATCCTTACATAGGGGACACCTGATTCACACCTGTTTGTTCCACAAAACTGACAAACTCACTGACTGAATGCCACATTACTATTATTGTGAACACCCCCCTTTCTACTTTTTTTTTTACTAATAGCCCAATTTCATAGCCTTAAGAGTGTGCATATCATGAATGTTTGGTCTTGTTTGATTTGTGAGAATCTACTGAATCTACTGGTATCTTGTTTCCCATGTAACAATAAGAAATATACTCAAAACCTGGATTAATCTTTTTAGTCACATAGCACTACTATTATTCTGAACACTACTGTATGCACAATGCTAACTGGATTGTTTTCTGAATTATGTCCCCAATTCAAAGCGCAAAAAACAGTCTCTTTGGAGGTCTGTGTATTGGACCTTCTTCATTACCTCCGCCAAGAAGGTTATGTTTTCGGTCGCGTTTGTCTGTCTGTCTGTCTGTCTGTCTGTCAGCAGGATAACTCAAAAAGTTTTGAACGGATTTTGATGAAATTTTGTGGAGTAGTTGGAAATGACAAGAGGAACAAGTGATTAAATTTTAGTGGTGATCCGGATCACGATCCGGATCCAGGAATTTTTTAAATGATTCTTCATCATTGCGGGAAGGGGGAATTTTGACATTCTAGTTTCTAACTCCACAAAAACAAGGCAGAAAGGCTTGAAAAAAAATAGGGTGCAACATAGTCAAATGACAACAACAAACAAAGTTTGGTGATGATTGGATCCGGATTCCGGATCTGATGATCCAGAATATGCAAAAATATAGGGAAAATAGAAAATGTGTCAGTGTGATGTGTCAGTACTGATTCAGTAAGGTGTCATCAGATTTGATGTGGCTTTAAATGTTATGGAGCTAGATCCAGAAGAAAACCGCCATTGCCGAAAAATCATTTTATACAATAACTTTTCAACTAATAAAGACAAAAGTGATTCCAAGTTCTAGTGGTATGTTTTCATGGTCAAGGATGTCAAATATAAAGGAAAGAAAAGTGTATGTATCATAGTTTTGGTTGTAACACTGAACTGTTGAATAGTCACTGTGCCAAGTAGGGAATCTCTTTAGGGTCAGTGACCCTATGGCCTTGTTTAGAGAAGTGCTTCATAAATGTTAAAAAAAATCATATATTTGCAGTTTAGTTGAATAATAAATTTAATTTAGTCTCTTATTTGTTTTTGTCTATAAGCACATGCAATATCAATATCAGTGCTCAGATGACAGTAGCTTCTGGGAAAGGTGCAAGTTGCAATAAACTGTGATGCCAAGCGCTAAGGATACATGCTATCCAGTCACAGCAGATGAAACTTTTTTTTTTACTACTGAGCAAACATCATTGTTAGACTTTTTTAGGTTCAATGATTCCACGGCGTGTAGATGTTATGGCGTCAGTGACCCCATGGCCTTGGCGGAGGTTTGCACTCTGAGTGCTTCTAGTTATTCATATGCAATTTGGAAAAAAAAAATCATATTGTTAACAGTCTATTTCATACCAAGTTAAACTATCATTTGAAGCCTTAACTGTCTGAAAATAAAAAAATAAATAAATTTCTAAATTACTAGATTCTCAGCATCACAAAAATATTTAAAACTGTACAAAACCAGACAATTATGTAGTACCTCTATTTGTTTCATAAAAAGAGTGAATATACTCAAATACTTCAAGATTGTTTTGCACCAAGAATACTTTAGACATTGCCATTGTGCTATTGCATCTGAACTACAACAATATTACCATAACCTGTAACCTTACATACCTGAGTGAAGAATTTTGGCATTTTTACCTTACAAAAAATGTATGCCTATTTGTTGTGTGAAAACAGATAGTACACCCCAAAATTTTCAATGTTAACTTTCGATTTCATTAATGGGACACTAAGGCTTTTGAGAAATATAGATTCATAGAGTTGTGTGTGTGTGTGTTGGGGGGGGGGGGGCGCACGTATACCCATGTTGGCCTGTGGACGACCATTAAGTGTACACTGTGTTCTGGAGATTTTATTTTTGCAAAACAGCTCTGCATTACACTGATGCTGCACTACATAAAACTGATACAGCACTACTGTACTGCATCATCATGTATAGTTGCAAGTAAGATCTGGTTTTCCCATACTGATAATTAATATTAGAGAAATGACAGCTCTGGTACCACAACAAGCTGTAATGTGAATGCAACAAAAGTAAAACATATGAGACTGTTAAAAGCATCATACTGTGAAAATGGTATCAGGACAGACTGTGTAACTGTAAAACACTGAAGCTGGAGGAGGAAGAGCTTCTGCAAAGTGACCATGTGACAGGAAGCACATGCCACACCAGCATAATAGTCAAGATCAATAAGTTGTTCTTGACTGTACAAAAACAAGTCAACCTGACATCAGACTCCCTGAAGAAAATATAAAATCAAACCCTCTTTTTCCCCTGGAAAACACATTTATTCATACAACACATCTCTGCAGGAAAGAGAAAAAAAAAATCCACACAGGAGTCATATGTGCAACACACCACCAAAGCCACATAAATAAATAAAGTGCATCAGTACGAATCATATACGTGCAAATCAACACAGTGACAGGGGGGGGGTCAGCGGCCAGGCGAAGGGATGCGCTCATGTGGACAAGAGGAAACGAGGGTCCAACCTTAATGAACTTTGACATGCAACCTTGATTTGAGCACCAGGTGCACCTAGTCTGCTGCGGTGAGACAACCTGCATCCGGAGCGCAAACAGTTAAAACCAACAGCTGCGCCAGTCCAACCCCAGCCACATCAAAACCACAAGGGAGCTCCTCCACCTCTCCTGCCAGCAGCACGGGCATGCGCACCCGTCTGCGCCAGTTGCGCACATCACCACCTAACAGCGCATTCAGCAGGCTGGGTGATTATGTAAGACTTGTGTCACTCATGAGTGACGCAAAAAGCCGCCGCGCCACTACAGCACCCGAACACAGTTTGATTCGGTTACCTGGCTACTAAACTACAGGGGCCCGGGAGCCCAAGCCTGTTATCTCCCTATATCCCTTTGGTCAAAAACAGATCGAGGAACGTGATCAACAGCGCGTGCTTCCTTTTAGAGTAAAGTTCTCTTGAGATGGTCCAAAACTTTGGCGCTACCTGAGCTGCGCAATGGGGGGAGGGGGTGTGACTGGCCCCAAGTTGCGAGCCAAAAGAAACGTGGTTCAGGGTGTTCCGTTCCCACCCTTAATGACGCAAACAGCCTTTTGGAATAGCGGCGGATCGAGTGCAGATTGCGCCGTTGCGAAAGCGCCGTCCGCAGTTTATTCAAATAGCGGCAAAGAGTGGCGCAAGCGGCAAAGGGTGACACTCGGAAAACGCAAACCCCCAACGCGTGGTTTTTGACTCCACAGCCACCCCCCCCCTCCCCCTCCACTCCTGCTCCACTATCGGCTCCTTTTATACCCCACGCGCGCGCACACGCGCCAAAAACACCAAAACAAACCGGACAGGCCGTCAAGAAGCGCCGTTTTCAGGATACCTGTGACGCCGGGGTTTTTAATTGGAAAGTTAGCCCGCACGGAGTCCACCCTGGCGCAATCAGCAGTGAGTGCACACGACGGCCACAGGGGGCGCTCTCGCGCTACATATCACATGAACTGTGGTCATTTGTGTCATGCGGCGGTAAACAACGAGGCTCAAAGAAAAGCCAGCAACGTGTTTACAGAAGGCGTCCCGGGAGCCGCTGTGACCCGCAAACCAGAGGTTTCCCAACACTGCAACAATCACACATATTAACCCCCTCCCCCTCCCCTCCCCTCCCCAGCGCGAGCAGCACTGCCTGCCGTCCGCCATTAGGGAGCCCACGGAACAATACTGGAGCCCACGGGCGGCAGTTTCCACAACACACAAATCACCTTAAATTAACTGCTTATTCCTCCACGCAACGCGGCTCCACGTCCCGCCGCGGCTCCGCACACAGCCGCCGGGCACGCGCCTGACACCCCACACAAGTTCCCCAAACTTTGACGAATTAGGCGTAAAACTGGAACACAAAATGCGGGCGAAATTGGCTTACCGGAGTCGAACTGGAATCGGTGTAGCGCCACTTTTGTGCCTTGACATTAATCCCGGGCAGCGCGTGCGCACTACGCCGAACTTTCCACTTGGCCGAGAGATTGTCTGTGGAGAAGATGCATCACTCTGAAGTATCACAACCGCAGAACGGCTGCTGCTGAGAAACCATGACACAGAATCGTACAACGGGGGCGGTACCGCCCGCAAAGCATAAACCACGCCTCCACCACGCACGCAGAAGGACACGGGTTCTGCGCTGTAACGAGTATGTTTTAGTCATTTTTAAATCTGGGGTGTGGTAGGTAGTACAAAGACCAATGAGAAACTTTTCGGTTGCAGATATCCATTGTTTTTATTGTGGGGTTTTTAAGTATAGTGACGTAATTTCCTCATGTTTTAGTGACGTCATTCAGACCTCACTTATTCTACATAAAGGGCCAATGATCAGCTGATCATTATCAGCTTTGATCACTTCTCCAGCCCTTTTGGTTTTGGAGATATCTTGGAAAATGTGTTTTTCTGATTATTACAACACAATTTCACAACACAGTTACGACATGATCACTGTCACTCAAACCATGCGATTACAGTTTACTTACTGATTGATAGAAGTTCTACATGCAGTCAGGTGCATAAGTAACTGGACACTGACTTTAGCCTATTTTCTTTTTAATTTGGTTTCTGTGCAACACTGCTGTGGAGTTGAAATGACAGTCACAGTGTGTTTGTCATGTAGAATTTTAGCTTGAATTCAAGGGGTTGAACAAAAATATCACATAAGCTGTTTAGGTATTACGGTCATTTTTACATACAGTCCCTCCATGTTCAGAGGTCATAAGTAATTGGACAAGCTAAATAAAATTATTATTGTTCATACAAATTACCGATGTTGCAGCCAGTTTTCTTGAGACAAGTCAGGGGATGGCTACATGAACATTTCCAAGTTACTTAATATGTCTTTGACTTCCTTTGACCATGCAAGAGGGAGCCTAGTGAGAGAAGCCACAAAGACACCCAGATGACTATGAAGGCGTTATAATCTTCTGTGACAGTGAATAGAGAAAGTGCAATGTGCAGCATTTGACTGTTGCATCAGCAGCCACATTTTCATGGTGTGCTGGACCATAGAAGGATTTCCATGCATGAAAAGAGATCAAGTAATGCCCAATTCTCTCATGTGCCTTCTGGAAAACTGTAGCTAAAGTTTAATTTCTTCTTTTGAAGAAAATTCTGTTTCACTCCACCATGAAGCTGTACAACTGGTAGTGACAGACAAGAACTGCCACAGAAGTCTATAACTCAGCATTGTCTGGGAGTCTTGGTGGCTTCCCTCACCAGTATTCTTCTTCCACAGTCTCCCAGCTTAGATGACTCATCAGCTCCAGACACATTTATCTCCATTCTGATGATTGCCGTAAATGCAGTTCAATAACCTGGAAATGATAAGTGTTTATGTATCCATCCCCTGACTTATCTAACCAAAACTGGCTGCAAAAAGTGATGATTTGTATTAAAAATAATCACAATATTAATTTTTTTCCATATACTTTTGGGCTCTAAAATGGAGGCACAATGTATAAAAATGCCTGCAGTGGTTAGTGTGATTTTTGTTGTTGTTGTTGTTGTTAAGCTCCTTGAATAAAAGCTGAGTATAAAAGGTTTCATTTTGAGTAAAATCTATTTTTTTAATCTACCTTTTACAGGAAGTCACTCCACAGCAGCTGTATCTCACATATGTCTGGAACCAAACAAAATGACCATTTAATTCTCAGAAAGTTCCCATGTCACCCATGGTCCAACCGAAACCAGATCCAGGTTCCAACCAATCAGATAGGAGACATCCAGAAGATGACTCCACACCAACAACCATCCAGGAGACTCACCTGGACAGTGACCAGAGCATTCGCACAGAGAACAGAACAGAAATGAATGTATCCCCTTTAACTGCAAATTAAAATTGAATATGGTCACTGGTAGAAGAGTCCTATACTCCGGGTACATGACCCAAAGTTAGAGTTTGACCAGGCTGAGTTCTTCCTCATGGACGATTTAATTGCATACAGTCAAGAGACAATCCAGCGCTGTGCTACCGCAAATTAAAGGTAATTACAGTGCATTCGGAAAGTATTCAAAGCGCTTCACTTTTTCTGCATTTTGTTATGCTACAGCCTTATTCCAGAATGAGTAAAATCATTTTTTCCCCAAAATTTGTAATCACAACACCCCATAATGACAACATGATAAACTTTTTTTTTAATTTGCCAAAAGGCACCTGAAGGACTCTCATACCATGAAAAACAAAATTCTCTGGTCTAATGAGACAAAGTTTGAGCTCTTTGGCATGAATGCCAGACATCATGTTTGGAGGAAACCAGGCACCATCCCTACAGTGAAGCATGGTGGTGGCAGCATCATGCTGTTGGGGATGTTTATCAGCTGCAGGAACTGGGAGACTAGTCAGGATTGAGGGAAAGATGAGTAAAGCAATGCACAGAGACATTCTGGATGAAAACCTGCTCCACAGGGCTCTTGACCTCAGACTGGGGTGACGGTTCATCTTTCATCAGGGCAATGACCCTAAACACACATCCATGATATCAAAGGAGTGATTTGAGGACAACTCTGAATGTCCTTGAGTGGCCCAGCCAGAGCCCAGACCTGAATCTGAATGAACATCTCTGGAGAGATCTGAAAATGGCTGTGCACCGACGCTCCACATCCAACCTGATGGAGCTTGAGAGGTGCTGCAAAGAGGAATGGACAAAACTGCTTAAAGATAGGTGCACCAAGCTTGTGGCATCATATTCAAGAAAACTTGAGGCTGTAATTGCTGCCAAAGGGGCATCAACAAAGTATTGAGCAAAGGGTGTGAATACCAGAATCAGAATCAGAATCAGAATAGCCTTTATTCACCAAGTATCCACAAGAATACAAGGAATTTGACTTCGCTTTGAGCTGCACTCTCTCTGTAGGGCATGCAAAAATATACACTAAACTGGATAATTCACAGTAAAAATGTACAAATAAAATGTGCAATAAGAAAAAAAATGTGTGAAACAGAAACAGACTGAGATATTGCGAGTGCAACAGTGCCACCCTGAGCAAGTGTGGCAGTCTGTGAGCGCTCTGTGATCGTCAGGTCAACAGCTTACAGCTGTGACCTTATGTCGTCAACAGAAAACTTCCTCTTCTTTAGCACAAAGCATAGATTTATGTTTGTGTGACAAATATTTAATAATAATAATTATGACTTGGATTTATAGAGCGCTTTTCAAGACACCCAAAGCGCTTTTCAAGTTGAATTATTCATTCACACATTGGTGGTGGTGAGCTACTAGTGCACTGGGCAAACTCACGGAAGTGTGGCTGCCATTCTGCGCCTACGGCCCCTCCGACCACCACCTCATTCATACACAGGCAAGGTGGGTGAAGTGTCTTGCCCAAGGACACAAAGGCAATATGCAGATTTTTGACTGGTAGGGAGTCGGTGTCGCAGACCGATTGGTCCCCCCCTAAAAATCGGTCCGCCCTGCCCTCACTGCGCATGCATCATTTCAGAGCATCAACAGCTCACCTAGAAAGAGTCTCTTCACCCAAAGCAATCAAATAGATTAACACGACCATTATGTCTGCGACACCGGATTCGAAACACTGACCATTCGGTCATAAGACGGCTCACTCTATCAACTGAACTATTGCTTCATTTTATCTTGATACAACTTTCCTTTGTTGTTCAAAAAGTTTTTTTTTCATTGTTCAAAAACAACCAAAGCACTAGTGCTTTGCTTCCTTATTAGCTGTACGGAGTGCATCATATTTCTTCCTAAGGTTCCGAGCTTGTTAGCTGAGCGGATTGCATCATATTTCTCCCCATCATTGTGATTGCTAGCTTGTTAGCTGTGCAGAGTACATCATATAGGTACGGTCGGGCCTACGTCACTTCCGCTTAGTTACGGCCGACATTTTGGATCGCCGCTGAAAACAAACTCTACGCGCACTCACAACCATTGACTTGTCTTTACCGCTATTTATTCGCATAGGCCTGCCGATTTGGTCATGCCAAATGGCGTATGAGTATGTGGAGAGCCTTGATAGGTGTGCAAAAGTTGCTGCAGTTAAAGTTAAAGTTGCTAGAGTTAAAAACTCGTAGTTGGATCTCAGCCCCTGCCTCTGGGCGCCCCCTCCATGCGCTAAGCTGAGTGTCCTGCAGGGTCCGAAGCATTTACTTTGAAAAAATTAGAGTGTTCAAAGCAGGCCTGGTCACCTGAATACCCCAGCTAGGAATAATGGAATCGGACTCCGGTTCTATTTAGTGGGTTTTCTTTCTCTGAATTGGGGCCATGATTAAGAGGGACGGCCGGGGGCATTCGTGCTGTGCCGCTAGAGGTGAAATTCTTGGACCGGTGCAAGACGGACGAAAGCGAAAGCATTTGCCAAGAATGTTTTCATTAATCAAGAATGAAAGTCAGAGGTTCGAAGACGATCAGATACTGTCGTAGTTCCAACCACAAACAATGCCAACTAGCAATCCAGTGGCGTTATTCCCATGACCATCCTCACTTACTCGGCTGATATGTCATTTTAATTTGGTGAGTTACAAAAAGGATACATTGTTTTTGTGTTATTGTCTACACAAATTGGCTGGGACAGACTAACTCACTCACTTACCCACTCGCCTACATTTTTGCTGTCCAAGCCCAACACTGTTACCAGTGTACCCCACAAATAAATAAATAAATGTGTGTGTGTGTGTGTGTGTGTGAGCTTTCTTTTATTTATTTATTTATTTTTTTTAATAAAAATTTCAACAGTAGCTCAAGATTTGATTATGAGGCTGGGTGGACAGAGATGTCTGGACACAAATGCAGGACTCAAACTCACAGCTCTGAATTTTAAGATTGTTTACTGGTTGGTCCGGTACAGGGTCCGGTGCACAAAAAGGCAGTCCAAGAACAGCAAACAAATCAGAAGCATCAGGCGATAAGGTGTGGTCTTAAAAACAAGCAGGACTAGAAAAACACATGGACAGAGCTGGAAGCGAAGGCATAAAGCACAACAATCTGGCGGGGAACTAGTACAACCAGTGAAGCTGATATACACCCTGGTGATGAGCTACAGATTAGAAACAGGTGTGTGGAAAGCTCCAGAATAGGATGTGGCCCAACCAGTATGCACCGCCTACCACAAAGAGAGACAGACAAGAGAAAAAGGGAAAGACAAAGCCCAAGCAGGAAAAACCAGCAAGAGAAATCACAAACTGAAAAAAAAAAAAAAAAAAAATCAATCAAACCTAAGATAAGCAGAACAAACAGAAAAACATGACACAAAAAGTCCAGATCATGACACTGATACAGAAATAAGCCCATGACAGGCAGTGCATCTCAAAAGATGAATAATATAAGCACTTTAAATGAGCTGAGATTTTATACTACTTACAAATGGAAGTATTATGGGAAGTTGGAAGTGGTTTATTCTGTGAAAAAACAGCCCCCTTTTACTGAAGTATCGCTCTGCTCAAGGGTGATTGATTTAACGTATCCGCAAGTGGAGGCAGAGTGAGGCCTCTCACATTTGTCTTCCTCTCTGAGGACATCGTCGTCGTCGTCGTCCCCAGCGCGCATGCGCAGTCTGACCAATCAAGGATTTTATGGTCTTATGGTTGATAATTAAATAATATCATTAATTGGCTGTAATTTGTTTTCGTTTATCACTTTGTCTCAGTATTTCTTGTTTTGGGCCACACGTGACTTCAAACAGTACAAGCGTCTGATGGGTGCTGCGTTCACGTGCGCCCAGTTCAAGTCCAATCAGAAACGTGGATCCGGGTTCAGAGAGTTCGTCAGGATCAGGACTGCCGATCCAACAGAGTCTGTTCACATTCAATTTTTTTTTTTTTTTTTTTTTTTTTTACCCACACCGAGAAGAGGGGCCACGGGAAATCAGAAACAACTCTATTCCCACAAATAATAAAATAAATGCACCGTTTTTACAGTTAGGCTGACAGCAAATAAAAACATCATTAAACTAAATAAAAAGTGAGCATTACGCGTCAATAAGACAGAATAGAAAATATGTCAGAGACCATAACGACACATTTCTGTGTTTTGGGGATAATCTGGTGCTTTTTAAAGAGAAACGTGACGATCACGATCCTAATATGGCGGATCAGGTGCGTTCAAGTGTCTCTCTGAAACACGGAGATCAGAATTACGTATTGAAAATGCTAAAATATTTGTAAAGTCTTTCTCCAGTCCGGAATATAACTAATACTGAAATTACAAAGATGTGCTTGGATGCAATTTCGGTAACCGTGGACAAATTATAATTTTTATACAACACATAAAAATAATAAAAAAAACAAATATAAAAGGACACCTGGCCATAATTAAAAAAAAAAATCTGTGCCAAGTATCTTTTTCAATATATTGAGCTTGATACAGAGTAATTAAAAAGTTGCATATGCAATCACATTATTTCTGTTTTGTTTCTGATTAATTGATGTATTATTATTATTATTATTATTATTAAATTATTTAGCTACCTGTCCGGATCTGGGTCATGGCAGCAGCAGACCAAACAGCTCATCCCACACTTCCCTATCCTCACCAAATTCCTCTAAATCTTCCTGAGGGTTTCCAAGGCATTCCCAAGATAGCTGGGCACATATAATCCCTCCAGTGTGTCTTACGAGATGACCAGGGAACATCCTCACCAGATACCTCAACCCACCTTGTTAAACTCGGGGAAGAGATATCGTGTTCCTTTGCGCAAATGTAACCGGTACAAATATTCATTTGTTCTGTTGTCCATTAAGCTTACATATTAATGAACAAGCTTAAATTACACTTTGTCATAGGATAGATCTTGCACATTTTCCAGTGGAATGGTGAGTTGTTAATGGCTGTGTGGTTTTAGTAGTTGATAGTGGGTTGGTTACAGTGACTTTATGTCATTTCACTGGTTTTAAGGTTATTTATGCTATTTTATTGTTGTGTGTATTTATTCTGTGGGTATCACTGTTGTAATGTTGGTACTGTTTATTGTTTGTGCAGCTGAGCCCCCTCATGCACCAAGCTAAATTTCTCTGAAAGGAGACAATTAATAAAGAACTTTGACTAACTTTGACCTTTTGATGCTAAAGAGTAACAGATCTACTCCAAGCAGGGGTGCCGCCAGAGATTTTGGGCCCCATGAAAAGAAATCTTACTAGGCTACACCCCATTCCTTCTCCTTATTCTCTGCTTTTTGGCACCTCAACTCCAAGTCTCTTCCAGATATTCAAGATTCTCACTCTGTGCTGGAGCGTAAGCCCAGATACCCAACAAAGGAATCTTATTTCTGTTGCATCCATGACCTTGTTCTTTTGTTCATTACTCAAAGTTCATGACCATAGATGAGGATAGGAGCGTAAACAGATTTGTAGCTTGAGAGTCTCACCTTCTGTCTCAGCTCTTTCTTCACCTCGATGGTCTGGTCCAGCATCTGCAAAATGTCAGACTGAACACCAATCCATCTGTTGGTCTCACTTGTGTACAAGACCCCAGGATACTTAAACTCCTCCACTTCGGGCAATAATTCTCCCGATTCCAGAGGGAACAATCCACCCTTTTCCAACAGAGAACTATATGGTCTCAATTTGGAGATGCTGATTCTGATCCCAGTTGCTTCACACTTGGCCTCAAGCCTACTGAGTGCACATCGGAGGTCACTGACTGATGAAGCCAACAGAAATACATCATCTGCAAAAAGCAGAGATGCAATTCTGAGGTCACCAAACTAGACACTCTCCAGTCCCTGACTTCACTTTGAAATCTCGTCCATGAACATCAGAAACAGGATTGGTGACGAGGGACAGTCCTGGTGGAGTCCAACTCCCACCAGCAACAGGTCTGATGTCATGCTGAAAATGCAGACACAGCTCCTACTCTGGATGTACAGAGACATGAGCAAGCATTGCATCAGTTCTGGTACCTCATACTCCCACAGCGCCCCTCACAGGACACCGTAGGAGACCTGGTCATATGGCTTTTCTAAGTCCACAAAACACATTTAGTTGGGTTTTGATTCTCACTAACTCATCCTCAACCACTTACTCCAGTTAAGGGTCACGGAGGGCTGGAGCCTATCCCAGCAGTCACAGGACGTGAGGTGGGGTTCACCCCGGACAGGACCCCAGTCTGTCACAGGGTCACATATAGACAAACAAACACATTCACACCCTCACACACCTACAGACAATTTAAAGTTTCCAATCCTAATCTGCATGTCTTTGGATGTGGGTGGAAGCCGGAGCACCCGGAGAGAACCCATGCAAACACGGGGACAATATGTAAACTCCACACAGAAAGGCCACAGGTGGGAATTGATCCCATTACCTTCTTGCTATGAGGCAACAGTGCTAACCACCAAACCATTGTGTCGCCTCACACTGTTAAACTGCACTTCATAAATACATCATCTTATCTGCATGTGTCCGTGTCCCCCACCATCAAAACTTTACATCTCAACTTGCCACAAGGACCACGAACACTCAGAACATCAGATGTACAGCACAAAAATCCAGATCTGGACTCCTTCTTGCACCCACCCCTTTTTTTTTTAAAGCAACACGCAGAAACGTGTCAGATGTCCACTGAGGTTTGGAGTATTTTTTTCTGCTTGTGGGCTTTTGTTTTTTTTTTTTTTAATCACTGGCATTCCCCGTTTCTGTGTGTCTGCACTGTGGGTTTGGTGTTCCCATCTCTCCACTGGTTCCACATCTGCACACCTGCATGTCATTTATTTCATTCACTCACCACAGCTGTTACACATTTCCCTCACCGCCTCTGCAGGAGTCACCTTGGCTTCTCATGTTCACGTTGCCCATCTGTTCATTTGTGCCCACCAGTCTCACCGGTTATTTGTCTGATCTGTCTGCTCATCCATCAGCCTGCACGTTCCTCAAAAAAGCCATCCATCCTCTCAGTGTGTCCACCCATCCTTCTGTCTTCGTGAGTGCACATCATACTGTCTGTCTCTTCAGCATAGTTCCTCAGGTCAGTTGTATGTCTCTGCTGGCCTCACAAAGTGGACTCTGAGGGAAATAAGGTTTCCAGAGTCCTCAGAACCACTACGATCTTGGTACCACATCTTATTTTTTTCTTTCTTCGGCTGCTCCCGTTAGGGAGCGCCACAGCAGACCAATCATTTCGATCTCACCTTTTCCTCTGTAACTTCCTCTGTCACACCAACCACCTGCATGTTCTCCCACAGCACATCCATAAACCTCCTCTTTGGCCTCCCTTTTCTCCTGCTGCCTGGTGGCTCCATCCTCAGCATCCTTCTCCCTATATACCCTGGGTCCCTCCTCTGCACATGTCCAAACCATCTCAGTCTCACCTCTCCGACTCTTGAACCGTCATATCTGAGCTGTCCCTGTGATATGTTCATTCCTAATCCTGTCCATTCTTGTCACTCCCAAAGGGAATCGCAACATTTTCAGCTCTGCCACCTGTCTTTTTGTTAGTGCCACCGTCTCTAAGCTGTACAACATAGCTGGTCTCACTGCTGTCTTGTTAAACCTTTCTTTGGTCACAAATTGTTCCTGCCTGCACTCTCTTCTTCATCTCTCTACCACACTCTATTACTTTGGACAGTTGACCCCAAGTATTTAAACTCATCTACTTTCACCACCTCTACTCCTCGCAACTGCACTATTCCACTGGGCTCCCTCTCATTCACACACATGTACTCAGTCTTGCTCCTACTGACTTTCATTCCCCTTCTCTCCAGAGCATATCACCCCCTTGACTAGACTCAACCTGCTCTCTTCTCTCACTACAGATCACAATGTCATCTGCAAACATTATAATACATGGGGACTCCAGTCTGATCTCATCCGTCAACCTGTCCATCACCATTTCAAACAAGGAAGGAGTCAGAGATGATCCTTGGTGTAATCCCACCTCCATATCGAATGAGTCTGTTATTCCTACTGTGGATCTCGCCACTGTCCCACTACCCTCACATACTTCTCTGCCACTCCAGACTTCCTCATACAATACCACAACTCTTCTTTTACACTCTATCAGAAGCTTTCTCTAAATCCACAAACACACAATATAACTCCTTCTAGCCATCTCCATATGTCTCCAACAGTATTCTCTGAGCAAACATTGCTTCTGTAGTGCTCTTTCTTGGCATGAAACCATATTGCTGCTCACAGATCTTCACCTGTTTCTAAGTCTAGTTTCTAATACTCTTTCTCATAACTTCATGCTGTGGCTGATCAACCTTATGCCTCTGCAGCTGTACACATCACCCTTGTTCTTAATAATGGGAACCAGAACACTTCATCTCCATTCCTCAGACATCTTCTAATTTTCCAAGATTTTATTAAACAATCTGGTTGGAAACTCCACTGCCATTTCTCCTCGACATTTCCATGCCTCCACTGTAATCTGGACCAAATGCCTTTCCACTCTTCATAGCTGGCCTCACTTCATCCTTACGAATCACTTGCACTTCCCGATTTACTCTCTCCACATCATCCAGCCTTTTCTCCCCTTCATTTTCTTCAGTCATCAGCTCCTCAAAATATTCCCTCCACCTTCTCAACATACTCCTCGCTTGTCAGCACATTACCATTTGCATCTTTTACCACCCTAATCTGCTGCACATCCTTACCAGCTCGGTCCCTTTGTCTGGCCAATCTATTCAGCTTCTTGTACAGCTCGCTATATGCCTTTTCCTTCGCTTTTGCAACTTCTCTTTTTGCCTTACGCCACATCTCCTTGTACTCCTCACTCGTTTCTTCATCTCTCCGACTATCCCCAATTCTTTTTTGCCAACCTCTTTCTCCTTATGCATTCCTGGACATCATTCCACCAAGTCTCCTTGTCTTCCTTCCTTCCACTGTCCACGTGATACCCAGTACCTTTCTAGCTGTCTCCCTCATCACATCTAATGGTTAAGCGTTGGGCTTGAGACCAGAGGATCCTTGATTCAAATCCCAGCATGACTGGAAAATCACTAAGGGTCCTTGGGCAAGGTCCTTAATCCCCTAGTTGGTCCTGGTGTGTAGTGAAGCACCTTGTATGGCAGCACCCTGATGTCTGGGTGAATGTGAGGCATTATTGTAAAGCGCTTTGAGTATCTGATGCAGATGGAAGAGCGCTATATAAATGCAGTCCATTTATCATTTACTTTCCAGTTGTCCAAAATTGCTTCTCCTCCATCCAGTGCCTGTCTCACCTGCTCACTGAATTTCACAGTCTTCCTCCTTCAGCTTCCCCCATCTGATCCTTTGATGAGCTTTGACAATTTCTTCTTCACCTCTAAAGTCACCCCATCCTACAGTGTGGAAAATAAGTATTTGATACACTGTCGACTTTGCAAGTTTTCCCACCTACAAAGAATGGAAAGGGCTGTATTTTTTAATCATAGGTACACTTCAACTGAGATTAATTAAAGAAAAAATCCTGAAAATCACATTGCATGATTTTTAAATAATTTGCATTTTTATTGCATGAAATTAGTATTTGATACAATAGAAAAACAGACCTTTAATATTTGATACAGAAACCTGTTTGTAGTTACAGAGGTCAGACGTTTCCTGTAGTTCTTGACCACGTTTGCACACTGCAGCAGGGATTTTGGTCCACTCCTCCATACAGATCTCCAGATCTTTCAAGTTTTTGAGTTTCAGATTTTCTATTGAGTTCAGGTCTGGAGACTGGCTCGGCCACTCCAGGACCTTGAAATGCTTCTTACAGAGTCTCTCCTTAGTTGCCCTGGCTGTGTGTTTCGGGTCATTGTCATGCTGGAAGACCCAGCCATGACCCATCTTCAATGCTCTTACTGAGGGAAGGTTTGGCAAAATCTCATGATACATGACCCCATCCATCCTCCCTTCAATACGGTGCAGTCGTCCTGTCCCCTTTACAGAAAAGCACCCCCAAAGTATGACATTTCCACTCCCATGCTTCATGGTTGGGACGGTGTTATTGGGGTTGTTTGATAATATCTGTGCTAATTCTTTGTTTTATGTTAGCTATTAAGTATTTGTGTTATTTGTTTGGAAGTTGTGAGAAATATGTTAAGTTTTACTCTATCATCTGTCCAAGATTCAGACATAGGGAGATCTCCCGTTGATGAAAGCCAGTAACAATAAAAATGTGAGACTAAACCACACCCATGTTAACGCCTACAAGGTATAAAAAATGTTGTACGACTCATTTTAAGGGCCTTTCACAAGATGGACACTGTCTGTGAGGGTCCCAGGCCTGGTTTCTAACGTAACCTTGAATAAACTCAAAATGAGGAATACAGTGGTTTGGTTTTTGGTAAGGGGCAGAATCTTACATAAAAGAACCGGGTAGAAATAACAGGGTTGTTCTCATCCTCCAAACACTGCGAGTGGAGTTGATACTGGTCTCATCTGACCACATGACCTTCTCCCATGCCTCCTCTGGATCATCCAGATGGTCACTGGTGAACTTCAAATGGGCCTGGACATGTGCTGCCTTGCAGTTTTTTAAACCATGACAGCATCATGTGTTACTAATGTAATCTTTGTGACTGTGGTCCCAGCTCTCTTCAGGTCACTGACCAGGTCCTCCTGTGTAGTTCTGAGCTTTCTCAGAATCATCCTTACCCCACAAAATTAGATCTTCCATATAATCCCAGACTGAGGGAGATTGCAGTCATCTTGTGTTTCTTCCACTTTCTAATAAATAATCATAACAGTTGTCTTCTACCAAGCTGCTTGCCTGTTGTCCTGTAGTCCATCCCAGCCTTGTGCAGGTCTACAGTTTTGTCCCTGGTGTCCTTAGACAGTTCTTTGGTCTTGGCTATGGTGGACAGGTTGGTGTGTGATTGATTGTGTGAACAGGTGTCTTTTATACAGGTAACAGGTTCAAACAGGTGCAATTAATACAGGCAGAGTGCAGAATAGGAGGGCTTCT
This sequence comes from Thalassophryne amazonica, assembly GCF_902500255.1. Taxonomy (NCBI): domain Eukaryota; kingdom Metazoa; phylum Chordata; class Actinopteri; order Batrachoidiformes; family Batrachoididae; genus Thalassophryne; species Thalassophryne amazonica. Next base: position 88,763,745 of record NC_047116.1, on the reverse strand, counting down.
TAAAGAAAAACTAACAGGTCTGTGTGAGCCAGAATTCTTGCTGGTTGGTAGGTGATCAAATACTTATTTCATGCAATAAAATGCAAATTAATTATTTAAAAATCAATGTGTTTTTGATTTTTTTAAGATTCTGTCTCACGGTTGAAGCGTACCTACGATAAAAATTACAGACCTCTCCATTCTTTGAAGGTGGGAAAATGTTTTCCTCACTGTATGCTGTCTAGCTACACTCTCCAATTTCTTTTAGCTTGCATCCCCTACACAGAATATAGTCCACCTGGGTGCTCCTCCCTTTTCTTAAAGCAGGTGTTCACCACAGCCATTTCCATCCGTTTTACAAAATCAACTACCATCTGTTCTTCCACATTCCTGTCCTTGATACCACATCCATATGTGGTATCAAGGGGATCATAAGGTATCATATCGAGGAGGTGATGGTCTAGTAGTTAAGCGTTGGGCTTGAGACCAGAGGCTCTTTGGTTCAAATCCCAGCCCGACCAGAAAATCACTCGGGGCCCTTGGGCAAGGTCCATAATCCTCTAGTTGCTCCCGGTGTGTAGTGAGCACCTTGTATGGCAGCACCCTAACATTGGGGTGAATGTGAGGCATTATTTTAAAGCGCTTTGAGCATCTGATGCAGATGGAAAAGCGTGCTATAAATGCAGTCCATTTACCATATCTATCCATTACTTCATCACCTCTGTTCCCTTCACCAACATGCCCATTGAAATGTGAGGAAAGCCACCAAGACAACCAGACAACCCAGAAGTTACAAGATTCTGTGGCTGTGATTGGAGAAATTGTGCACAGTAAATATTTTGCATTTTGTATCCCCAGTTATACACCTTCATGATGGAGAGGTATAGAGGAAGATTTTCTTTCACCAAAACATCAAATCTAGGCTTGCATCTCAGATGTACCTTCTGGCAAATTGTTGCTGAACCTTCAGGTCTTCTTTTTAAGAAGACTGATTTACTTATTGTATTTAAAATGGCATAAACAAATTAAAATGCTTGAAATACCAATAGGCCCAGTACTTTTGAAGGGTACTGTATGTCAATCCATTGCATTTCTACACTTGAGACAAATTTCAAACCTGTCCCACAAAACTTACCCAGCAACATTTTCATGGTCGCTGTGTATCCTCAACTTTTTGACGTGGATTCAGAACTATTTATCACAACTGCAAGTTGTGAGTTTCTGGAGAAATTCCCTCTTTCTGGTAAAGTTTGGCATCTTAACTCAGTTATCGTAAAAACTCTCAAAATCAATTTTTTTTTAATACACCAATACTGGGAGATCAATGCTCTGGGTGCCCCTCCTCTCCCCCAAAAAGAGCAACAACAACAAAAAACAAAAACAAACAAAAAAATTCATTAATTTCTCACATTTGTAAATTCCTTTTGACTTTTTATACTCAAATTTGGGTTTCAAGTCAGAAATGCATGGAGCCCTGAAATACTCACATCGCACACTAGATGGTGACAAAAGCAGCTCAATGGGTGACAAGATCTCAACTATTTATTCATGTGAGAAGTTAACTTTTGGTAAAAAAAAGATGTGTTGACACCCAAAAACCAACTTGCCGTTATGGGCAACTAACTTATGTAAATAATGAATGAAAAAGAAGGCAGAGACACGCGCGTGGAAACATATGTACAGAGTTTAACTATGACCAGCGCTGTCAGGGTTTGCAGTGACCAGCTACAGCACCTGTAGAAACAGCATCAAGCTTATTCTTCATACACATTTCTGTCAGCAGGGAGATTCAGAGCCAAACGGGGAATGACGACGCACTCTGGGTCATCTATCATCATCACCATACTCACATCGTTACATAATTAATTCAAACACCTACAAATCTTGTGTCCATCACATAATTGCCAACAACTTTCTGATGAATGCTGAAGGATTAATTTTTCTCCTGCCATCCAGAGTCCAGATGAGTGGCTTCTATAAATTTTGTGCTTGGAAAAAACAAACAAACAAACAAACAAAAAAGTTAAAGTAAACTTTGTGCTGGGTGTGACTGAGTGAGTAACTCGGGTCTACCTCAAAGGTCTGTTAAGTTTTTAATCCCTAAATACCAAAAATCTCCTCCTTGGTAATGGTGCATTTACACATAGGCAAGACGCATTACGAATGTCATATTTGCGTCATTCTTGGCATATTCCTGACATTCTTAACGTGACTTAACACATCTGAATAGGTTTCTTAATAGTGCATGTTGGTGCATGATATGTGTGATTTTTGTGGAGCGTGTTTTTGGCTGCCAAAAAAATCTTCCACCAATATCACGCACCACCCTCATTTCGCCTCATGTCGTGGAGGTTGCAACTGAGCGTGTTGATCGGTCTTGATTAGTGGTGATCCTTAATAGAGCGTGACGGCATTCTTCTCTGACATGCGCACAATTAAACCCTGCTGCACCGCATTCAGTTTCATTGCTGCAGTATGCTGAAGGAGGACAGTGACACCAAGTCGGCTCTGTGCTAGTCATTCTAATGCTCATCAGCGTGCTCCTGCAGGTGTTCCACCTGCTGCATGTGTCTGATGTTTGGGAAAACGAGCGAGATGAGAGCTGCGTGAAGCCACACATTTGGCTCTCTCAGTCCCCTCCACTCCATGGCACAGAGCCCAACTAAGCATGCAGTCACAAAGTTCTTCTGCTGTGGATTTTGAGGAGCAAACTGGAGTGATCTGAATTGTTCACCAACTGACAGTTGGATGAATATGGGGTGTGTGTGGAGACAATTCACCTCATTCACAATGTGACAGAACTTAACGATGCGCTGTTAATGCGTGATAGCACACACCAACATGGAACATTATTCTTGACCGTGTGTAATGGTTCCTGATAATTCTCCAGCAACACGTGCCATTAAGGTGGAAATTCAATTGGCTACATTCTTCAGTTACTCCTCAACATGAAAACATGAATAATGGGATCATAAAGCAGAGTGGGGCAGCCACGGTCCCTCTGCAGATGAACTCCAATCCACACATCAGGGTGTTTACAGTCTGAGCCTGCAGAGGGCGCTCACCTATGCTTTTTCACAAAGATTGTCAGATATAAAGGCTGAGATTTTATTGACAGCTCGGCACTAGAGTTTGACACGGAGTCTCTGCTAAACGTGTGACTTCTGCAGCAGTGTCTACGTTTAACCTCTAACAGCAGGGCGCTGAGACACGTTTAAGCCCTTCAAGTAAACATACAATCATAGCTTTAAACTGTACACCCTAAATAACTTAACCAGCGACTCTCGCAACAAAGAGCAACTAAACGTTGTAGCTGCTCATCTGTATAGTTTTTATCGTGAGTGACACTACGTACAGAAAATATAAACAATGGCTTTGTGCAAGAAAAACAAATAAACATACATGAAAAAAGTTCTAGTAGAATCACAGAGTCCGGGCAAAGCTGAGGTCAAACTGATGCAGCTGCGCCATAAAAACCAGAGGCTGCTTCACTCAAAGACCAAAAAAAAAAAAAAAATAGTACAAATCAACTGAACGCATCAAAATTAAAAAGACTGGAAATTAAACATTAACGCTAGGGAGGAGGAGCCTGCTGAGGAGAAGGAGCCTGCGGAAGATCGGACACTCTTCCTCCTTTGGGTGGCAGCGTGGCAGCTGTTGGTCAGAGTGTGCGTCCGTCACCGACGTCACTGCAGCTGCACTCTATACGCACAGATCAGGAGCTTCACCTGAGGAGCAAAGATCACAGTAATCAGAGTTCAGCTCCGGAACCTCAGCCAGCGTGTGCGGAAATGTTTGCCTGCGGTGGATTCACAACAGTTACATGTTACTAACACAACTAAAACACCGTGAGGTGTCAAAGTACAAAGTTAAGGTACCTTGACACTTACATGAATTTGATCCCCGCATTGCCGCGTAATTCATCCTGCCAACGCGACCTGCTTTGTGCCGCTGGACAGGCGTTATATAAAATAATTACTTTGTAGTGGATAACGCATTTGCTCTCAGAACTTGGCCGATGAAACCATCTCTCTTCACTCCCGGAATCACAGAGGAATTATCTGCAGCTTCTCTCGTGTTCATCCTGAGGTGGAGAACGCGTTTGAAATTGTCTCAAAGGTAATTATTTATAATATTTATATAGTAATGGATCAGTAAAACAGTTGCCTTTTCACATTCCTTCTTATGAGTTAGATAATGTATCTGTAAAATTATGTTTATTGTGGATGTAAAATCTTGTCATAATCGTTCAGATGCGCTGCGGCAATGAGACACATTGACCCACAGTGTTTTTGAATAAACTGCACAATATTCACATCTAGTTCACCAAATTCATGCGTGCCAGAGATTTTGAACATTGCAAAATTTTCTTTGCGCACTTACATGCAGCCGCGCGCAGTTTACAACTGTTTTACACAGTTTACTCTCTGGCACGCCAGACTGTGTGCCAGTGCAGGGATCAAATTTGTCCAAGTGTCAAGATGGCGTTACACATGTAATAAAAGGTTTAAGAGGAGATCAAAATTTTGACACCACATTTACAACATAACACTAGTCTGCTGGATTACTTCCCGGATTTACAAAGGCTGAAAACGGTCAGATTTTATTTAATTTCCCAGAACCCCCTTTTTTCCCAAGAGCTTTCACACAGTCGAAGCATGTACTGTGTAAAAGTGAACACGTGGGTGGATAAAAACAGTCCAGTGTATTTGAGCTATTGCATTACTCAAAACCAATAAATGTTATCATCTCTTATGTCACCAAATTAACCATTTTATTACAATTTGGTGAACTTTGATGCACCAGATCAATCAGAAAAAAGCAACTTTTTGTTGCTAAGATAACATTCCACAGACATGTCTGCCACCTGCTGGATGGGCAGTGGATGTTGGAGTGATGACCGATGATTAGGAGCAGGTGCCGATGTCTAAATAAACAAACAAAACTCAGACACTATCTGATACTAAAAATTAGTATCAGTAACTGATATTACTGATTTGCAGCAATATCAACACTGACAGTGTGGTCTTTGCTTCTTCACTTAACACACAAACTTCAGCAGCGCTGCAGACACACAGCTCCTCATCCACTTCATGCATGTACACAGTAACATATTCAAGCTCTGCTGTCTTTACAAGGAAGACAGAATTAAGTAGTTTTGGGGATTTTTTTTGGGCACATTCGCATACAACAACATAAAAATTTGTTTGTCCGTACTACCTAAACACAATATATTTAGAAAGTCAAATACTGTATTTTTGTTTTGCACACCACCAGATGACTTAAAAAAAGTGTTTTTGTTTGTTTTGTTCTAATCTTGATAAAAAACATGTTTCTTAATTTTTTATCTTGAGTTCTTTCCTGGGCATCGGTATCGAGTGTGCGGGTTTGTGTATTTCACCTTGGCTGCTGGGGCCTCTGCCAGACGGATGAAGAGTCTGTTGATACCTGGAATTGGGCTGAAGGAGTAGATGAAGTGACTATCCTGAAAAATTTAAGATAAAAGTGGAAGATTAGGAAGAGCAAGGGACTTAACAAAATTAATATACAGTAACCAAATATTTGCTGTGTTTTTTTTAAATGTATCTGCATCCTTTTTATTCATTATATTACTTCTTCTTCTAACAAATGATTGTTTGAAATGTCTTAACTGAATGTTGCACAACTGAAGGATGATGTTGTTATGACTGTTAACCACTGAGGAGCGCCATCATTCTCTGTCCCACAAAGTCTATAATATTTGTTTAATGTGTGAAGAACCAACCAGGAAGATGGGTAGCTGGAACTTGTCGTTCAGGATGACCGCATGAACACAGCAGGGCCCGCAGAGCCTCGCTGTAATCTCATTCATGAAATTAGCATGAAAGATGAAGAGGAGGATTCCTGAGCCTGGAGACAGAGGGAGAGAAAGAGACAAGAGATGACACCATAGCACTGCACCAAACTCCACCCTGATTTCAAAACAGACGAATGTTTGTCTTTACAGGAACTTGAGTGCTGATGGTGGGAGTTGACCCTATAATGTGCAAGTTTTGATGGTGGGCAAACTGGACTTTTTAGAAATCTAATGAACGGTCCTCTCCCTGTGACATAACAGTACTATCTGCACCACAGCGCTAACCATGATTACTGAATGCAACACAACCTCAACATAAAGCTAACTGAACAAAATGCTAACTAACAGAACACACATAAAGCTCACTCACATAATATAAATCTGACAGCATTATGTTCCATGAGCTTTATATGCTAACTGACCATGAAGCTCACTAAGCACACTGCTGACAGAATAGAACGCTAACTGACAGAATATAAAGCTTAAAGTGCATATCTCTGGTAAATGAAATGTCAAAATGAGCTGACTATTCATAACAAATAAAGAATTATGAAAATACTGATGTATCGTGTTTTGATTTTGGCGCCATATGGATGGATGGATAGCTTTATTATCATTGTCATTACAACAACGAGATTGCCACACTCATATTCCACAGACAAACAGCAATTAATCCACAATTATTACTTGTTTACCGTAATAATGGCACACATCAGAATTAAGACAACACATATACATTTGACATTGTTTATGTGCACTAAATTTGAACAGTCCGTTTTCTAAATTGAGGCAATGTGAGTGTGTGGTAGCCGCTGCAACTGAAGTCGTGCCGCCTGCCAGCTTGGGAAGAACGGGGGCCTGCCACGGGGGGGCAGGAAGGGAGGTGAAAGGGAAAAGCTGGAGCATGCTTCAGTCCATGTGTAAGTCAGTTTATTGTCTTTGTGGGTTGAGATAAGAATGGAGCCGAATAATCTCACCAAGGCCTGAATAAATTCCTCTGGAGGTAAACAGTGGGCAATTTGTCCTTGAGGCTAGATAAGCCTGGAGTGTTATAGCTGAGCAGTGAAAAACACTTTTAACAGTTCCACTTGAACAGCCACATCCCAAATTATGAATTTAGAATATTCCCCATTATGAATTAAGAATATTCACCGGCCTCCGAAACCTTCAGCTTCAACTGCAAGGCACTCATCTGCTCCAAGATGTCATCCAATTTGCATCTGAGTTCAAGAGTCAACGCAGTCTGAGAATGCACTGCCTTGCCAACCTCGTTAATCATGACGGACAAGTGAGGGGCAGTGGTTCTTGATGCCGCCGTCGTGCCAATTTTCCGGTAGATGAGGGCAGCACGTAAGCCAAAAAGTACCAGCCCTGCTGCCATGAGACCAAAACTGAATAAATCCTCAACGTCCTCAACGGAGAAAGGTGCCAAGCATGCAACACACCAAGATACCCAGGAGTCGAGGACATAGCCCGCAGGATATGTTCCATCTGGGCAGGTAGGATCCCCCGGTCCTGACCTTCTTGTAGAAAAAATGGTGTCAATAGCGTTCAGAGACCAGCTGATCAATTCCATGGTTAATCCAATAGTAGTCCAATAGATCCAGAATCCAATATAGTTTCGAGGAATTCACAGTCTGGTGAAGTAGGGACTTGAAGGTTAAAGGCAGAGAGATAAGGGAGAGTGGAGGAGATGCGACCGCCCTCGTCTGAGTCCCAAGCTGAAATGTCCCTGAGTTATTAAGTCATAAACATGGGGAATTTATCTTGATTTTTTCTGTGTGTTTATAAGTGTGACCACGAAGACTCAGAGAAAGTGACGGCTGTTGCAGTCTTAACAGGACAGCTGTGCTGTGGACACTGGACCAGCCCCCAGCCATTTAATGGCATTAACTGATGACTGAATTAAGGACTGTGGATTGACAAATAAGCGAATGAAGCAACACAAACATGACGATGGTGATCGGATCTTTACTGACCGTCATATGTTCATACAATTTTGAAGTTTTTTGTTTACTTCCAGAGCCGTGGAATTGGAGAAGGAATTATATTCAACATGGCTGCTGTGTGTGGACACGAGTGAACTCAGTGGGATACATCTCTCAGGGTATGTACTTAATATTTTGCTTTTACCTATTTAATCTTATTTAGGTGTATTTGATGTTAATTTTTTTCTGAATACATAAAGCCAGGGGTTCTCAATCTGGTCCTCAAGGACCCCTGAACCTGCACTTTTTCCATCTCTCGCTGCTCTGCCACAAGCTGATTTGCTAATTCAGGTGTCTGTTACGAGTTGATTGGCTGTGCACCTAAATTAGCAAATCAGCTTGTGGCCAAGCAGCAATAGATGGAAAATGTGCAGGTTCAGGGGTCCTTGAGGACCAGATTGAGAACTCCTACAAAAAACAACCCAGACTGACATACTGGGCTAAGTGCAAACAGGCTGCAGGCTGAGTGTACTGGATGTGCTGGCTGTTTCGCTGCGTTTCGCTGACTTGTACTTAAAGTGAATTAATGTGTAAGTGTGCTTTTACAACACGCACCGTGGCTCTGTGGTGAATTCTGCAGTGGCACTGACTAGCTGCTAGCTACACTGGCATTGCGCAAACTTAGTAAATCAGATTTAATTGACACGATCAGTTTAAACAAAAACGACTTTATTGGACCAATTCTAATCAGGACATCCCGTAGACTTAAACAAGCTGGACCACAGTAAGAACTATTTAGCACTTGTCTGGACAGTCAACTGACAGCCTTAAGAGACACCAGACCACACACACATTCAGGTTTTAGTATCAGTACGTCCATGACATTAACCCAGTGACTACATGTATAATGTGGCCAACACTCTCCTCTTCTGCACAAGTGGCCTGTAAATTTGGGGATCCAGGTTATATATTCCTTTCAAGCACAAAATGTTCCCATGACACAGTTGTAGTCACCTTTAGCAATATGGTGAGCACATGTTACGCACAGAATTGTGGTAAGTGACACCAGTGTAAACAAAAGAATATAAAGCTGATGGAACAGAAAGCAAACTGAAAATAAGTAAGTACAAGAATAACTCCATGCGTAGAGCAGAGGAGTAGTACCTACTTCTAAATACCTCTGAGGGCTGGTCTCGTTAAAATTATACAACATTAACAGTAAAATGTTTTATCTTTTAAATTAAAAGTTAGAGCCGGATTAAGGGAGAAATTAATGCTAACAGAAAACAATATTTAAACATATGATGACTGTATTTACGGTAGAACATCAATGTGTGTGGTTGTGTCTTACCCTCTGGCTGTGGTTGTGCCTTATAGCCAAACTCCAAGGAGAAGTCAGGACCCTCACAGAGCCTGTGACAGGCCAGAGGGAAGATGGGCTCCAGCAGCATCAGACGAGACTCGAAGTAAGCTCGGATGGTGTCCTCTGCCACGCTGGACAGTCTACAAGTGGAGGGGTACACCAAAAGAATGTGTGAATGAACACAATAGAAACACATTTGTAGAATAGGCGGGGGTTCACCTCGGACACAACGCCAGTTTGTCGCAGGGCCACATGTAGACAGTCAAACACATTCACACCCGCACGCACAACTACGGTCAATGTAAAGTTTTCAATTCACCGAACCTGCATGTTTTCGGATGTGGGGCTGAGAGGAAGCCGGAACACCCAGAGAGAATTCACGCAAACACGGGGAAAACGTGCAAACTCCGCACAGAAAAGCCCCAGGTGGAACTGAACCCACCACCTTCTTGCTGTGACAGGGTAACCAAACATCCTGTTTTCCCAGGACATGTCTTGTTCTTCACATCCTGTCCTGGCCGTCCTGGGTTTTTTTTTTTTTTTGTCCTGGTTTTCATTGTTTTTCATCTTTGAAAATCTTTGAGTAAACTTTGAGTATCATTTAGTACAGGGGTGGGCAACGAGGGCCGAGACACCGCAGGTTTTCCATGCAACCAATCACCTCAGCAGGTGGGTTGCTGATGAGCTTCTACCTTGAACATAAACACCTGGTCGTCTTGAAATTACCTGCTGAAACACCTGATCATTAATGAAATCACCTGCTGAGGTGACTGGTAGCAAGGAAAACCTGCAGTGCTTTGGCCCTTCATGGCACATGATTGCCCACCCCGATTTAGTATCTCATTGTCGGACCAAGTGTCTCGGTTTTTGGTGATCAAAATATGGTCATTAAGCCACTGTGCCACCCCAACTTATTCCAGTTTGCGCAAATATTGTGGCGCCACTGAGGTTGTGTTCAGCAAAACCTTCATGCAAGTTGGAACATTCGACATAACTGCTCTTTAACAAGCTTAAGTACATAAAAGGACTGAATTTAGAGCTAAATTTGACAGACAGAAGAAAAAAGAATAGTGAACATCAAGCAGGTAAAATTTAAGATCAATCAATCAATCAATTTTATTTATATAGCGCCAAATCACAACAAACAGTTGCCCCAAGGCGCTTTATATTGTAAGGCAAGGCCATACAATAATTACGTAAAAAGATCTCAAAGCATCAGCAGAAAAATACTGACAAGTAAACTGGTGTGTCTAAAAACTATAAAGTGAGCAGCAATTGAAAAGTGGAACTGAAGAAAACATCATAAAGGTCACTTAGGCCCCAACAAAAGGCAGCAAAACTGCAAATCACAAGAATAAAAAAAATTACACAGTGCTTTAAAAAAAAACTCATAAAATATCAACAATTCAAAGTCCAATTCCAAAGGTCTTCAATAGGCAGAGAAATAAAAGCAAATGAACATGCAGTTGTGGTCAGAGGTTTACATACACCCATTATGAACATAAATGTGACGGCATTACTGGGCTGTCAGTGGCTTGTTTTAACTGATGCTTTTCTGGGGCACAGTCATTGTACAAGAGAAAAAACAAAACAAAACAAAAAAAACAAGCATTTAGTGTACAGGTTGTTTTACGAAAGCATCACAGGGTCAAAATTATACATACCGGATCATAAATATACATACACCCACTGAGATCATTAATTCATTGGTGCTGAAAGCTCCAGAATGTTGAGTTGCCAACTTCTTATTAGTGATCATGATTGACAACACGTGGTAGTACATTCTGGGCAGTATGGCAAACATCATTTTTTGTTTCATATTTTCTGGAATTTATTAAGTCATTCAATTTCCGAGCCCACTTACTTCTCTTAAGGGTCACAGGGGTTTGGGGGTGCTGGCAATCATTAGGCGAGAGGTGGGACACACCCTGGACAGGTTGCTCGTCTGTCGCAGGGCCGACACAGACAGACAGACCAACATATTCACACTCTCACTCACACTTTACCGTTAATTTTGAATCACCTCACCTGCATGTCTTTGGAAGTGGGAGTAAGTCAGAGCACCGGGAAGGAACCCAGGCAAACAGGGGAAAACAGGCAAACTCCACATAGACACGACCAGATGGAAAGCGAATGTGAGAACCAACCACAAAGCCACTATGCTGCCATATTTATTATAATAACTAATTTAATAATGGCCGCCAATGTGAAGAGTATCCTGATAAAGACTGAAACCTGAAGAGTTCATGCATTTAACTTCTGTCTTTAATTGTATTTTATTTTGAGAAGCACATTGTATATATGAGTAGCAAACTCTACATGAATAATTACTATTATTATGGTCGTAGCAGTACACATAAAGGGCTTTTATTGTGAAAGGTCAGGATGGAGGTGTGACTATGTCCTTGTGGAATGCTTGACGGTGACCTCAGTGCAGTAAAGTTTAGCTGGCACTCACATGCTGATGTGGTCCTTGATGAGGTCACACACCAGCAGGTTGTTGCTGACTTTGGCAAAGTACATGGCCGTGTTCTTGTGTTTGGACTGGATGTTGCAGTCAGCTCCATACTCCAGCAGGAGGCGCACCACATCAGCATTCCCCCGCTTACATGCCTGTAGTGAAGGACCAAACAGCGCACAGCTCAGCCTGTGCTATGACAAAACACTACACGTGTAGAAACACTTCTGGGTACCAAGTTAAAGGTACAGCAGTAAATATATGTTTTAATTTCACTGTAAACCTGTTTAGACTCAGGTGGCTTCACACATTAATGTGACATGAGTTTACTGGCCAAGCTTCCATAATAAATACACAAACTATTGCCTAAAAATGTCTGTTCTTTCAAACATGAACATTTACTATGAGATCCTATATTTCCTTTTCATTCAAGACAAAACACAAAGTTGATGTTCATATGAAGTCATCACCTGCTCTGTGACATCACGCCGTGAATCCTGCAACAAATCCTCCACATCTGCTTCTACATCTAGTGACAAACGTGCACCTATTCAACGCACACATCCTCTCTTTGTTTAAAGCTGTACGGTCTTTCAAATTTCATAAAACGGACAATTAAATTTTTACTGAAATCCAAGTATTATAGTGGCGGTATATTTTGTAACGCAGGGTTCTCGCCAGCGCAATTGAGCATAGGGGGCCCCTATGCTGTGATTTGAGTCCCTATGCTGTGATTTAACAAACATAGGGGGCATTTCGTTTTTTTGTTTTTTCCTATTTTAAAGGACATGTCGCACATTATTTAACGTTCCAGTTAGCAACACAAAGTGGCCCTCAAAATGCAGGAAATAGTATTTTAAAGGATTCAAAATTTAAAAAATTTTCTGGGTGGAGGTGGGGGTAAATGTCCCTGGACCCTCCTACAATACTCACACCTGCAACACTCGTCACGTGGTTATGCTCCACTAAGTCCCGCCCCCCCATGCTGTGAAAAAATCCTGGACATTACAACAAAGAGAACATACTTATATGGGGGGGAATTCCACTGCAAATATTTTCTTTTCCTTCTAACGCAGTCTACAGCAGAAGACGTGGGCGTATGCATGAGGTTTTGAGATTGCCTTTGGGGCAGCGTCTTGAGATAAGCGCCTTGGGGCAGCTGTTTGTTGTGATTTGGCGCTATATAAATAAAGTTGATTTGATTGCCTTTGACCTGACACTAGTGTGATGCATGTTCACGGACGTGCACGCTAACATCTGTAAAACGTCTTATTTTCTCAGTAATCATGCATTAACGGGACATAATGGATGAAGCTACGAACACCATCGGTATACAACATTAAATGACGAGAATTTCACTCAGCGCGATTACTGCAGCAGGGACGTCTTAGATGGGGAATTACTGAACCTATGTTAAAATCAAGAAAATGCCCTTAGAACCCAGAGGATTACTAACTGATGCAAACTGTTGCTGGACTGAGGACTTAACATGACTTGTCTGGAATAATTTTATGATTTTAGCAATTTTGTGTGTAATCGTGTGAGGGATAAATCTGTGTCAACAGGCTGGTGTAAAAAGGTCAAACTTGAGGTGAGCATGTGTTTACATCTCTGTGTCAAATATGAGGTTTGTGTCATTACCTTCATCAGTGCCGTCTCCCCTCCTACTGTCTGAGCATTCACATAGGAACCGGCCTCCAACAGGATCGCAACAGTTGTCAAGAAATTCTGACAAAGGGAAACAAAAAAATAGGGTCATAATGGCACAAAACTAAAAAATGTTTTAACCTTAATTTTGTACCCATATTCCTCAATTCAACTTCAGAAATTTCAAATTTAATGTTATTTTTTAAGAGGAATAATGATTTTACAGCATCATTTTTACAGTGCATCTGGTCATACATGGTGCTTCACTTTTTACACATTTTGTTATGTTACACCCTTATTCCAAAATGGTGTAAATTCATTTTTTTTTTCACTTCAAAATTCTACTCACAACATAATGAAGACATGAAAAAAGTTTTTTTTTTTGTTTTTTTTTTTTTTTTTTTTGCAAATGTATTAAAAGTAAAAACTAAGAAGTTGTGTAGATAAATATTCACACCCTTTGTACAATAATTTGTTGATGCACCTTCGGCAGCAATTACAGCCTCAAGTCTTCTTGAATATGATGCCACAAGCTTGGTGCACCTATCTTTGGGCAGTTTTGTCCATTCCTCTTTGCAGCACTTCTGAAGCTCAATCAGGTTGGATGGGGAGCATCAGTGCACCGACATTTTCAGATCTCTCCAGAGATGTTCAATCAGATTGTCATCTGGGCTCTGGCTGGGCCACTCAAGGACATTCACAGAGTTGTCCTGAAGCCACTCCTTTGATAGCTTGGCTGTGTGCTTAGGGTCATTGTCCTGTTAAAAGATGAACCGTCACTATAGTCTGAGGTCAAGAGCGCTCTGGAGCAGGTTTTCATCCAGGATGTCTCTTTACATTGCTACATTCATCTTTCCCTCAATCCTGACTAGTCTCCCAGTTCCTGCCACCATGCTTCACTGTAGGGATGGTGCCTGGATTCCTCCAAACATGACACCTGGCATTCATGCCAAAGAGTTAAATCTTTGTCTCATCAAACCAGAGAATTTTGTTTCTCATGGTCTGAGAGTCCTTCAGGTGCATTTTGTCAAATTCCAGGTGTTGCTGCCATGTGCCTTTTACTAAGGAGTGGCTTCCGTCTGGCCACTCTACCATACAGGTAGGGCTGTCACAATTATTACAATATTCGTCAATCGCGATTATTTTTCATATTCGCGATTACCGTGAATTATTTATTTTATCCACAAAGCATAAAACGACTCAGAATCTGACGTCATTGTGCTGCAGCCTCGCTCTCGTCTTAAGGTGGGACAATAACAAGGAGGCTGACAGTCGGTGTGTGTGTCTGTGTGCGCGTGGAGTTAACAGACTGCAGACTGCGAGGGAGGGGGTGGGTGAGGGAGATTCCTGAATGCAGGTGCGATACATTCACTGCGCAGCGAGCGCGGAGCAGAGAGGATTTTAACCCGAGTGAACATGTTAACAAAACGAAAACGTGGAGCTGCCTTCACTTCTCTCTGAACTTTCTCTAAAGGTGTGATTCTGCCGTTACCATCCTGTTCACACCATGTGCACGTTGTATGCTGAATTTATGAGATCATGAGATGAAATAAACAGTCAAATATCTCTAAAAACATATTTAAAAAATGAGAATATATGAATGAACTGAGCCACAAAAAAACAACACAAAAAAAAACAAAAAAAAAACAAACCCTGACATGGAGAAGCTGTGGTGATGTTCAGATGCAGAGATCACAAAAAGCAGGTGAGAACTCTGAACTTTAACAGCTTTACTTTCCAAAGGTATTTATTTGTTCAATATGGGCTTAATGCAGTGTTTAAGCACAAAATGTGACTGATAAGGAAAAACAATTTCAGAAATGCAACAGAAACAACCACAATTCAGAAAAAGTGGGGACTGTATGTAAAATGAAGATAAAAATAAAAATGTTGCACCATTCCCAGTTTCTCCACTCACAGAAGCCAAACGTTCTTCCAGAGTTGTGTAATTATACTACAATAGTAGAATATAAAGAAGGGAAAAAAAGAAAAAAAAAAAAGACAATATATTCGTCAATCGCAATTATTTGTCTGACAATTAATCGTCTCCAGAAATTCCTAATCGTGACAGCCCTACATACAGGCCTGATTGACGGATTACTGCAGAGATGGTTGTCCTTCTGGAAGGTTCTCCTCTCTCCACAGAGGAATGCTGGAGCTCTGACAGAGTGACCATCAGGTTCTTGGTCACCTCCCTGACTAAGGCCCTTCTCCCCCAATCGCCCAGTTTAGACGGGCAGCCAGCTCTAGAATGAGTCTTGGTGGATCTGAACTTCTTCCATTTACAGATGATGGAGGCCACTGTGCTCACTGGGACCTTCAAAGCAACAGAACTGTTTCCAGTGTCCACTGTTTCCAGTTTCCATGTCCAATCAACTGAATTTACCCCAAGTGGACTCCAATTAAGCTAAAGGATGATTAGTAGAAACAGGATGCAACTGAGCTTAATGGCAAAGGCTGTGAATACTTATGTATACGTAATTTCTTAGTTCTTTATTTTTAATAAATTTGCAAAAATCTAAAAACTAAACAAACAAACAAACAAACAAAAAACAACAACAACAACAAAAATGTTTTTTTCACATTATCATTATGGGGTATTGTGTGTAGAAGTATTTTGGGGAAAAATTAATTTCATCTGTTTTGGAATAAGGCTGCAACATAAAAAATTGTAGAAAAAGAAGTGCTGTGAACTCTTTCTGGATGCACTGTAAAGACAACACTGTTCTTGTTCAGTCTATTTTCTGTTATGCACACAATTCTTGTGAGCACAGTTAATACTGTGAGAAATCTTGGAGTCATTTTTGATCAGAATATGTCATTCAATGCGCATATTAAACAAATATGTAGGACTGCTTTTTTGCATTTGCGCAATATCTCTAAAATTAGAAAGGTCTTGTCTCAGAGTGATGCTGAAAAACTAATTCATGCATTTATTTCCTCTAGGTTGGACTATTGTAATTCATTATTATCAGGTTGTCCTAAAAGTTCCCTGAAAAGCCTTCAGTTAATTCAAAATGCTGCAGCTAGAGTACTGACAGGGACTAGAAGGAGAGAGAATATTTCACCCATATTGGCTTCTCTTCATTGGCTTCCTGTTAATTCTAGAATAGAATTTAAAATTCTTCTTCTTACTTATAAGGTTTTGAATAATCAGGTCCCATCTTATCTTAGGGACCTCATAGTACCATATCACCCCAATAGAGCGCTTCGCTCTCAGACTGTAGGCTTACTTGTAGTTCCTAGGGTTTTTAAGAGTAGAATGGGAGGCAGAGCCTTCAGCTTTCAGGCTCCTCTCCTCTGGAACCAGCTCCCAATTCGGATCAGGGAGACAGGCACCCTCTCTACTTTTAAGATTAGGCTTAAAACTTTCCTTTTTGCTAAAGCTTATAGTTAGGGCTGGATCAGGTGACCCTGAACCATCCCTTAGTTATGCTGCTATAGACTTAGACTGCTGGGGGGTTCCCATGATGCACTGAGTGTTTCTTTCTCTTTTTGCTCTGTATGCACCACTCTGCATTTAATCATTAGTGATTGATCTCTGCTCCCCTCCACAGCATGTCTTTTTCCTGGTTCTCTTCCTCAGCCCCAACCAGTCCCAGCAGAAGACTGCCCCTCCCTGAGCCTGGTTCTGCTGGAGGTTTCTTCCTGTTAAAAGGGAGTTTTTCCTTCCCACTTTCGCCAAGTGCTTGCTCACAGGGGGTCGTTTTGACCGTTGGGGTTTTTCCGTAATTACTGTATGGCTTTGCCTTACAATATAAAGCACCTTGGGGCAACTGTTTGTTGTGATTTGGCGCTATATAAATAAAATTGATTTGATTTGATCTGCTCTCAGATACTAAACTGCCTTCGTCATTATTCATATTAAACGCTTTTTCTGAGTAGGTTGTAAGAAAAGCCATTTCAAAGAAATAATCAACTACCAAATGGTTTTGATAGATCACAAAATTAGTTGCCAATACTTGTACTTGCCGAGGATCTACTCCATCTTGCGTGAGCTACGTTACCTTCTCAGCAGCGTGCATCAGGGCCGTGGTGCCGTTCTTCTGCCTTGCATTTACTCTCACCCCCTTCTTTATCAGCAGCCTGAGGATGTCATCCTGACCTCCAGCTGCTGCCAGCATGCTCAGGGACATACCACTGACATCCTGCAGGTGAAGAATGCGCCAACATCAGAGTGGGAGCAGGTAAGACAGTTTCACAATAAAAAAAGTTACATACTAACAGCTGGTAGTTTTAATGTATTACAGCTGAAAAAGACTGCAAACCAAAATCTTACCAAGTATAACAGTCTAATTTTAGTCAAAATATCTAATGTGCACTTTAATATCACACAAAGATAAATAAAATGTCAGAAAGAAATAAGGAATTGTTTTTATTTTTATATATGAAACCCCCAATATAAATCATTCCCTGCATTTAACCCATCCTATTCACATAAACTATCTGAAGACACTGAGCAGCACCTGGGGGATCAACTCCACATCTTCACGTGTTTGTAACTGTGGAAGGAGGACCAACAGAATATATATATTTTTTTAATAGAAGGAGGTGGCTATTAGGCCCAGAGAAAACCCACACACGTACACATGGAGAGAACGTCCAACCTCCACACAGAAAGGAACTGGGCACAGATGGTGCCGTTCAATCTTCATAGCCTTGAAAACATCTTGTATTGAATCATGAGATCAAACAAGCTTTTTTTGACTCACCCTAAGATTTTTAAGTTCCTGTATGGTTGATCAAAAAAATAAGGAACTACCAAGTGAGAGTCAAACAGAGCTCAAACGGAGCTTTTCCCAGCTAATTTCAAGAACTCTTAACTAGGGTTGGGTATCGGTTAGGTTTTATCCGATACTGGTGCCTACTCTGTATTTTTTAAACGATACCGGTGCTTAAACGGTTCTCGAACCGGTACTTTAAAAAAAATGAACTGCACACACTTTGTCAAAAAAAAAAAAACAATACCGTTTTATTCCTAAATAAAATTGAAACATAATATTAAGTTGCTCTAAATCTTTAAACAATATAAATAAAACATATGATAATAATGAATATAAAATAAAATGTCCATAATATCAAATAGAACAATAACCCGAACAATCACTTTAATATAAATATAACACAAATATGGAACAAAATATTATTGGTGATGTGCAACGCCACTAGCAGGGCTGGGAGTGGGACTTTCTTCAATTTACCCTGCAGCTCCTGCTGCCGAAGTGCTGGGCCGTGAAACGTTGCACAGTTTATCAAACACCGTGCATTGTTCAGCTTTCAAATAAACTCCGTGACTGGCCAGATGGTTCATCAAATTTGATGTGTTACCTCCCGTACACGCAATTGTTTTATGACATCTGTGGCACGTCGCAGAGTCGTTGCCCTTGGGTGTGAAATGAAGCCAAACTTTGGAGGGTTTCGCCTTCGGCATTTTTATTGATCCTCTCGCTATCAGTTCTCATCAACTAATGCGGCGCTGACGTCACGCAGGTTGACGCCGGAACACCGTGGTCGGTCACCCCCTTTCGGCTGATGAAGGAAAAAAAAAGTCAGGCACCAAAATTTTCATTCTTATTCGGTCTTGTTACTAACATTTACGTTGGAACCGGTGCTCTATTGGCACAGTGTTTCGGTACCCAACCCTACTCTTAACTGAATTTCAACTTCTTCGATTGGCAACCCCCCCGCCCGACAAAGTTTTTTATTTTTTAAATTTAGCAATCTACGTGAATGTATAATCTGAATATTTTCTCACCTTAAACATCTATATATTCTGCCTCAATTCAGTGGTCAACTAAGATGCCATTTCAATTCCTGAATATGCAATTATAATCTGCTGTGACAAATGTTTATTTCTAAATCAACAAACTAACCATTTGTGGTTTTGATATTTTACTGCAAAATGTTTAGTAGTGAATATGTGAACTCCAAAAATAAATTTTCTGAAGACATAAGAAAGTAAGGCACTTTATTACTAAATATACCTGCAAAAACAATAATTAATAATTAGTATTATTTATAAGTCTTTTAAAGCCCTTTTGACTGCACCCCAAACAAGGATAATCATAACAGATCTCGTACAAATCTCCATCAGTTTTTACAAAACCAATTTTTGTTCAGAATTCCTACACTTAGGTTAAAAAGGTTAAAAAAAAGTCTGAAGTCTAGCCTTTTAAGTATTGATTATTTTCATATTCAAAGCATCCTGAAAGGTTTGACTGATGTCAGCATGTGTCCCACGTACTGTATTTTTTTCCATCATCGGTATGGGCAGGCATACAGAGGAAATGTCAAATGAGGTTAAGCGCAATATTCAGATTTCTTTCCCTTTCTCTCTCTCACACACACACCCCTCTCCCTGAAGAGGTGTGTGTCTGCCTTATTCAAAATCATGTGAGGGACATCTCCCCGCATTCAACAATGACTGGAGACATGGTACATATTATATATTGCGTCCGGCCTTGCTGATTTTTCCTCAGGATGACATAAACATGAATCCAGGTGTTCTTAGTTGGCGAAGCCCAACCTTTACTCCTCCAAACATACCTCTTGTCATTGTGGCAGAATAGCTCAGTCTTTCTCTTGTCTGACCATAAAACGCTTCTCCAGAAGGCATTTGGCTTGTCCATGTGGGCAGCTGCTAACTTCAGTCTGCCAATTTTGGAGAACAGGGTTTTTCGATCAGCACCCTGTCATACTGGTGTTCTAGCAGTTTCCACTTCATTGCAGGCCTGAACCTTGGTAGTTCCTGGGTTCTTCCTGAACATCCTAACTAATTTACTCTCATCTGAGGGTGATAGTTTGGGTTTTCTTCTAGACATGGGCAAAGTGGTGACACATTCGACAAACTTACAGTACTTACATTGCGCTCCACTAGGTATTTCACACATTTTAATTTGTTTATGCCATTTCAAAAAAAAAAAAAAAAATCAAATTATCTTCCTTCAACTCGATCTCAAAGCAAATCTCTACAACTTGATATAAATTAATCAAAAACATAAAAGCCAAGGTGATGGGTTGCATAAGTAATGGAACGCTTTGGTATAATTCCTGTAAATATCAGGTTTACTGCCAGTTTTCTTTGGATAAGTCAGGTGATGGAAACATGAACATTTCCAAGTCACTGAATATGTTTTGTTATTTACATCAATTATGAAGAAATACAAACAGTACAGCACCCTATGGTAAATCTGTATGGAGTAGACAGTTCTCAAAGACTGAGTGACTGTGCAAGAAGGAAAAGAGCGAGGAAAGCCACCAAGACACCCAGAAAAAGTTATAGGCTTCTCTGGCTGTGATTGGAGAAATTGTGCATTTGAATTTGATTCTGGTTCAAGATTTCACTTGATATAGGCTTTGAAGCATTACATCAAAACTACTTCCCAATTTCTCACCAAATTTGCACCACAGATACATATTAGGTCATGGAAGACTTCATAAAATTTTGGAGGTTATATAGGCTTTGAAAGATAATGTCAAAACTACTTCACGGATTCTCACAAAATTTGCACTATATTTACATATTAGGGCATGGAAGACTCCACTGAATTTTGGAGATGGTCCGGATCAGGACTGGCAAATGTCAGAAATCTCTGATTGCTCTTGTTTAGAAATGGCTCCAAGACATTTTCCCAACTCGTGTAAATCTACAATTCTCCTTAGATCTTCACTGAGTTTCTTGGACTTTCCCATTGTTCTGAGTATTGGCCAGTCCAATGATTGCTATCAAACATATTGTTTTTATGCTGGCAAAGAGAAACTACCAGTTGTAGTCAATCATGATCACCAACAAGGAGTTAATAGGCCTTGGCCTTGTTAACACAATGTAGAACCTTCAGCACCACTTATTAACAGATTTAAGTAAAGGCATGTATACGTATGTTTGAGCCTCTATGCATAATTCTGGCCACATACAATACAGTGCTCAGGATAAATGAGTACACCCTAATAGGTTTGTCATAAAACATTTCATTTCAGAATCAACATTTTCTAAGGGACACTATACTAAAAAAAATATACTCCCACACATGCAGGCCACTGACTGCAAACAAGATTTGTTAATTTGCACCCACAAAAATATATTTTCAAATTTGATGTGTTACCTCCCATACACGCAATTGTTTTATGACATCTGTGGCACGTCGCAGAGTCGTTGCCCTTGGGTGTGAAATGAAGCCAAACTTTGGAGGGTTTCGCCTTCGGCATTTTTATTGATCCTCTCGCTATCAGTTCTCATCAACTAATGCGGCGCTGACGTCACGCAGGTTGACGCCGGAACACCGTGGTCGGTCACCCCCTTTCGGCTGATGAAGGAAAAAAAAAGTCAGGCACCAAAATTTTCATTCTTATTCGGTCTTGTTACTAACATTTACGTTGGAACCGGTGCTCTATTGGCACAGTGTTTCGGTACCCAACCCTACTCTTAACTGAATTTCAACTTCTTCGATTGGCAACCCCCCCGCCCGACAAAGTTTTTTATTTTTTAAATTTAGCAATCTACGTGAATGTATAATCTGAATATTTTCTCACCTTAAACATCTATATATTCTGCCTCAATTCAGTGGTCAACTAAGATGCCATTTCAATTCCTGAATATGCAATTATAATCTGCTGTGACAAATGTTTATTTCTAAATCAACAAACTAACCATTTGTGGTTTTGATATTTTACTGCAAAATGTTTAGTAGTGAATATGTGAACTCCAAAAATAAATTTTCTGAAGACATAAGAAAGTAAGGCACTTTATTACTAAATATACCTGCAAAAACAATAATTAATAATTAGTATTATTTATAAGTCTTTTAAAGCCCTTTTGACTGCACCCCAAACAAGGATAATCATAACAGATCTCGTACAAATCTCCATCAGTTTTTACAAAACCAATTTTTGTTCAGAATTCCTACACTTAGGTTAAAAAAAAGTCTGAAGTCTAGCCTTTTAAGTATTGATTATTTTCATATTCAAAGCATCCTGAAAGGTTTGACTGATGTCAGCATGTGTCCCACGTACTGTATTTTTTTCCATCATCGGTATGGGCAGGCATACAGAGGAAATGTCAAATGAGGTTAAGCGCAATATTCAGATTTCTTTCCCTTTCTCTCTCTCACACACACACCCCTCTCCCTGAAGAGGTGTGTGTCTGCCTTATTCAAAATCATGTGAGGGACATCTCCCCGCATTCAACAATGACTGGAGACATGGTACATATTATATATTGCGTCCGGCCTTGCTGATTTTTCCTCAGGATGACATAAACATGAATCCAGGTGTTCTTAGTTGGCGAAGCCCAACCTTTACTCCTCCAAACATACCTCTTGTCATTGTGGCAGAATAGCTCAGTCTTTCTCTTGTCTGACCATAAAACGCTTCTCCAGAAGGCATTTGGCTTGTCCATGTGGGCAGCTGCTAACTTCAGTCTGCCAATTTTGGAGAACAGGGTTTTTCGATCAGCACCCTGTCATACTGGTGTTCTAGCAGTTTCCACTTCATTGCAGGCCTGAACCTTGGTAGTTCCTGGGTTCTTCCTGAACATCCTAACTAATTTACTCTCATCTGAGGGTGATAGTTTGGGTTTTCTTCTAGACATGGGCAAAGTGGTGACACATTCGACAAACTTACAGTACTTACATTGCGCTCCACTAGGTATTTCACACATTTTAATTTGTTTATGCCATTTCAAAAAAAAAAAAAAAAATCAAATTATCTTCCTTCAACTCGATCTCAAAGCAAATCTCTACAACTTGATATAAATTAATCAAAAACATAAAAGCCAAGGTGATGGGTTGCATAAGTAATGGAACGCTTTGGTATAATTCCTGTAAATATCAGGTTTACTGCCAGTTTTCTTTGGATAAGTCAGGTGATGGAAACATGAACATTTCCAAGTCACTGAATATGTTTTGTTATTTACATCAATTATGAAGAAATACAAACAGTACAGCACCCTATGGTAAATCTGTATGGAGTAGACAGTTCTCAAAGACTGAGTGACTGTGCAAGAAGGAAAAGAGCGAGGAAAGCCACCAAGACACCCAGAAAAAGTTATAGGCTTCTCTGGCTGTGATTGGAGAAATTGTGCATTTGAATTTGATTCTGGTTCAAGATTTCACTTGATATAGGCTTTGAAGCATTACATCAAAACTACTTCCCAATTTCTCACCAAATTTGCACCACAGATACATATTAGGTCATGGAAGACTTCATAAAATTTTGGAGGTTATATAGGCTTTGAAAGATAATGTCAAAACTACTTCACGGATTCTCACAAAATTTGCACTATATTTACATATTAGGGCATGGAAGACTCCACTGAATTTTGGAGATGGTCCGGATCAGGACTGGCAAATGTCAGAAATCTCTGATTGCTCTTGTTTAGAAATGGCTCCAAGACATTTTCCCAACTCGTGTAAATCTACAATTCTCCTTAGATCTTCACTGAGTTTCTTGGACTTTCCCATTGTTCTGAGTATTGGCCAGTCCAATGATTGCTATCAAACATATTGTTTTTATGCTGGCAAAGAGAAACTACCAGTTGTAGTCAATCATGATCACCAACAAGGAGTTAATAGGCCTTGGCCTTGTTAACACAATGTAGAACCTTCAGCACCACTTATTAACAGATTTAAGTAAAGGCATGTATACGTATGTTTGAGCCTCTATGCATAATTCTGGCCACATACAATACAGTGCTCAGGATAAATGAGTACACCCTAATAGGTTTGTCATAAAACATTTCATTTCAGAATCAACATTTTCTAAGGGACACTATACTAAAAAAAATATACTCCCACACATGCAGGCCACTGACTGCAAACAAGATTTGTTAATTTGCACCCACAAAAATATATTTTCCCTGGCAAGTGTATTCAAGATCATGTTGAAAACAGAATACACCGCAATGCAGGCATTAGGAGCAAAGTTAAATTTTAGACTATGTTCTAGACCATCTGTAAGATCAGACAAATAATATACCTTTCAATATGATTGGAATACTTTTAAATTTTGACCCCTATGTAATTCTTCATTGACCCCTGTAGGTCATGAGAGGTTAGCTCCAGGATACCTTCACATGTGAAAATAAGTATTAATTTAGAATGTGTGCCAAATTTGGCACTTTAGTCACATGGAAACGTTAGCCAAGCTGCACCACTAAATGTATAAACTTCCATCAAGCAGGCACATACACAGCACTCAGGTTTTTGATACAGTGTAGATCGAAACAAAGGTTAAACAAGAAGATTTTTATTGGTCAAGCAGCTATAGGTTCTTAATGAGACATGACAACTCAAAGCAATATCATAGTTTTAACAGTAACACTGTGCTTCTATACGATGGTGTTTTAGGGCCACACTGAGTTTTGTTTTTTTTGTTTTTTAGACTTCAAGAATGAAGTCGAACTATTATGAGAATAAAACCACATTACGAGAAAAAAAAAAACTTATTACGAGAATAAAGTCATAATCATTAGTATCAGATTTTTGAAAAGAATATGCAAGAAAATGTGTCTACTCCAGAGGAGGAATCACACAGACTTCGTCTGTAGTTCCAGTAATTAGTAGCTTCCGAAATCGCCTCGAGGAGGAGACGGCTGGAACTGGCATTGTGGGGTTCCTGGCAGGGATAACTACTTTGGCACGACACTGGCACTTCACGTATAAATACAACTTTATTCTTATAATATTATGACTTTATTCTCAGTCTTAAAACAAAAAAAGTCAACGTGGTCCAAAAATGCCATCGTACTTTTACAACAATGGGGATACAAAGAAAAAAATCATTTTCCAATACTAGACGGCAGTGATCACAATAAAATGGCCATATGCATATAAACCAACAGATTAATATTTCAAGCACAACTACATCTGTATCACAAGTCGAACTGCTGCATATATAGACACAAATATACAAAAGTACATGGAACTGGTGCACCTGGGATATGTAACCCACATTTTAATCCCAACTCAAAAACAAATTTGTCATTCTGACAGCCAAGCCTCTGGCATATTAAGCTGACAGCAACAAAATGTATGAATAAACACTTCAAAAGTGTGGAAGGAAAATATTCATTCATCTGCAGACGCATTTTAAAGATAAATGTCCAGCTCCGAGGCCATGGCTGTTGTAGAGGTCAGAAGAATACAAAACGAGGAAAAAATGTTCCTGGGGGCCTTAAAAAACAAAAAGAGAAATGTTTAACTGCAGCGGGAGCCAGGAAATACTTTTGTTTTCATTTCTTTTACTTTAAAATTTTTGTACAATACTGGCACCTTTCGAACTTTGTCATGAAAGTTTGTACACAAGTTACTCTACAGAGGAGCAAACCCTACAGTTTCAGCACAAGGAATAAATGTAGACTGTTTGTTGCATGTGTGAAATGACCATAAGACGTGCAATGTCGCTTACAAAGCAACAGGACAATCTATAGTGGCTGGTACGTCACATTTCACCATTAATGTGGACCATTTTATAGCAGACAAGATGTCAGTTAGTGTATTTTAACTCAGCTCTGTCATTTCTCCAAAGCACTTCAAAACTTAATTTTACTTATCACTGACAATGCTGTTATATCAAGTCACATAAGTAAGAAAAAATAAAACTGTTTCAATATGAAAACGCTTGTGAGAGCTTGTAAATCTGCCATATGGCTGCATTTTTGATCTGTTACATAGAAATCAACAAATGGGAGAAAAAATGACAATGAAAGAATAAGGCAACCTGACCATGACAAATTAATAATAAACTTTAAACTTAGATATTTAAAGGTTAAAACAAAGTATAAAAGTGCAAGTGTAATGTAGTGTACCTACAAAGTACCTTAACATATAACATTATGCTATACACTATACAGCAATAAAACAAAAACAAATTCATTTTTCCCCTCAAAATTCTACTCACAACACCCCATAATGACATGAAAAAAGTTTTTTTTGTTGCAAATTTATAATAAAAAAAAAAAGAAGAAGAAAAAGAAATCACTTGTACAGAAGTATTCGCACCCTTTGCTCAATACTTTGTTGATGCACCGTTGGCAGCAATTACAGCCTCTAGTCTTCTTGAATATGATGCCACAAGCTTGGTGCAGCTATCTTTGGGCAGTTTTCCCCATTCTTATTTGCAGCACCTCTCAAGCTCAATCAGGTTGGATGGGGAGCGTCGATGCACAGCCATTTCCAGATCTCTCCAGAGATGTTCAATCAGATTCAGGTCTGGGCTCTGGCCGGGCCACTCAAGGACATTCACAGAGTTGTCCTGAAGCCACTCCTTTGATATCTTGGCTGTGTGCTTAGTGTCATTGTCCTGCTGAAGGGTAAACTGTCACCCCAGTCTGAGGTAAAGAGCGGTCTGGAGTAGGTTTTCATCCAGGATGTCTCTGTACATTGCAGCATTCATTTTCCCCTCAATCCTGACTAGTCTCCCAGTTCCTCCTGCTGAAAAACATCCCCACAGCATGATGCTGCCACCACCATGCTTCACTGTAGGGATGGTGACTGGTTTCCTCCAAACATGACGCATGGCATTCACGCCATAGAGTTCAATCTTTGTCTCATCAGACCAGAGAATTTTGTTTATCATGGCCTGAGAGGCCTTCAGGTGCCTTTTGAGACACTCCAGGCAGGCTGCCATGTGCCTTTCACTAAAGAGTGACTTCTGTCTGGTCACTCTACCATACATGCCTGATTGGTGGATTGCTGCAGAGATGGTTGTCCTTCTCTCCACAAAGGAATGCTGGAGCTCTAGCAGAGTGACCATCAGGTTCTTGGTCACCTTTTTTTATTTTTATTAAATCTGAAAAAACTGTTTTTCATATTGTCATTATTGGGTATTGTGTGTACAATTTTGAGGAAAAAAAAATGAATTTCATCCATTTTGGAATAAGGCTGTAACATAAAAAAATGTTTTAAAAAATGTGAAGTGCTGTGAATACTTTTCGGATGCACTGTACATGTGGCATTTGAAAAATGCAAAGCAAGACTATGTGCAAGCATTTAAGAAAGTGTTCAAAATGATTTGCTGGTGAATATATAATTTAGTTTGTGATAAAGTACATAAAAATGCTACGCTAGAGGCAGAAAGATTTTAGGTCTTAAGAACACTTCCTAAGTTACAAGAGACATAAAGAACATCAGACATCCATGTGGAAATGTAGTGACTGAGGCAACCTTTGCTCTCAGCAGGTGCAAAATTTAATGGTCACAACACCTTGTATTGCAATACAAAATTTCACAGGTCTTATGTAAAATTTTGAAACCCTGCCAAAAATGGTAAGCAGGTGAATGATGGCTGATGTCATAATCAGAAACCTGGTAAACAAAAGTTAATGTTTGTTCTGTAATCACATTTGAATTAGATCATTTGACACATAATGCATCATAATGAAAAAACAATTGTTGCATAAATCTATTAATAACTAAATACCTTTAAGTTCTTTTGGCTTATCCCTCTTCACTTGGGATTACCACTGCAGATCAGACATGGATCAGCATGTTGATTTGGCGCATGTTTCATAACAAATGCCCTTCTTGACACAACTCTGCATTACATGTAGAGTGGGCAGGGATGGCCTTGTACCAGGAACCTTCTACTTTGGAAACAAGTGCACTAACCGCTTGGCCACCACACAGCCCTAATAAATCTATTACTAGCTCACCATCTTATTTTGAGAGCCAAATTCCATAAATCCCTTGTTCAACCCAGTTATTGTCTATTCATGCAACAACCCCCCCCCCCCATTACTAGGAGCAACTTCATAACGACAGGACTGTATAAACATTTCCACACACACATATATATAGTTGACAAACACACAGATTTGGCAACAAATCATCGGAGACTAATTTTTACATCCCATAATATTTTACAGTTAAAGCCATAGCCTGAAGACATCTGATGCCTCACTGATGGTCAACGTTTTCTAGACTACATGAAGAATATTTACAGAGACAGATAAACAGGACCATCCCACTCCATGTTAGAACTAGTAGTCTCGTGTTCCTTTTCTTCATGGGGTTGGGGGGCACTTAAAGCATTTCTTCTTTTCATGGACTGAATTGAGTTGTGTACAAAATATTTGACTTCCCTCCATGTCCTGGTGCTTAAGGCAGGCTCAGCAGCTAAGCATGCATCACAATCCTTTTTGCCAGGAACCTTCACCAGCTTGCAGAAGTCTCCAAGATGACGCCTCACTGCAGACTGTTCCTCTTCACTCCACAACCTCTTGGTTCTCTTCTGAGGCTTGACAGATTGGGTGACTTCCTTTCGTGCAAGCGGTATGGGTGTTCCTTCTTGTACCACAGATGCTCTGTCAGGAACATTAAGTGCATGGATAGATGGGACAACTTGTGATGTTGCAGAGGGCCCAGGGGGGCTTGTGGGGTATGCTGGTGGACTTGAATGGTTCAGAGGTGTAAATGATGAAATAATAGGCCTACTTTCAGCAAATAGTGGCGAGAATCCAGGGACCACTGGTGTACTTTGAGAATTAAGCTGTGTGAATCTAGGAGCCATTTGGGTACTTGGGGCATTAAGGGGGGTAAACGTAGAAATCATTGATGAACTTGTAATGTCTTGCTGTGTATACACAGGAGGAAGTGGCATTCTTGTGGTATTCTGCTGTGTATATACTGGAGACAATGGTGGAAAGCTGATGTTTTCTGATGTATAGACAGGAGACACTAAAGAGGAATTTGTAGTGTTGTGTGGTGTAAATGTGGGAACCACCTGGATGTCAGTAGCATTTAAGGGTGTGAAAGAAGAAATCAATGGTTGACTTCCATGGAGCACACTGGTACCGGCTGAACTCATGGATACATAACCTGAAGTCACGTCTTGGGGAAATGGTGCAACTGCAGATGTTACTGACTTTGTCAAGTCGGTTGGTGATGCTATTGTCATGTTACAACAATTTGGACTTTCTCTCAGCTCAGATGGCCGTACAGTTGCCATACCACCAACAGCCAGTGTATCTGCCAAATCTTTCTTTGTTGTTTGAGTCACTTCACATCTTTGTTGGTTACTTTTCCTTCGTATTGTCTGTACAGTGTTGTGTACATAGCTCTTAACATCTGTCCAAGATCTTCCAAGCAGATCAGGTTCGGCAGCTATGCATGCATTACAATCCTTTTTACCTGGAACCTTCATCATTGTGATAAAGTTACCTAAATAACGTTGAACCGCAGCTTGCTCCTTTTCACTCCATGGTTTTCTTTTTGTAGGTGCTTTTGGAACTGTTCCTAAAAAGTTGAAAGCAGAAAATTAGGGATACAAAGTATAAAAGATTCCAAGAATTTAAATTCAGAAAGCGGGGGGGAGGGGGGCACGTCTCATAATAAAGCAAATAATACACACCATCTCTTACAGTTGCTGGTGGAGACAATGGCATTTTTCTATCCATTTTGAGCAACTGTCTGCTCACTTCTTCTAACTGTGAAGCATTTTCACAGAGTCTGTTGTAGTCCTCACTGCTCCTGCCCATTTGCATTGCCACTTGATCCAATTCTTGTTCACCAAGGCTCATTAGCTGCCAGCAGCAAGCAATACGGTCCCTTAACGACGGGGACAGAAGGGTTTCTGGGTTTTTAACTCCACATTCCACTGCAGCCCTTCGGAAACAATCCAGTGCTCTGACGAAAGATGGACCTTCAGCTCGTGCAAACAGATAAGGGTTGTTTTTTGATACACCAGCTTGATCTCGATTTTCAACCAGCATGTCAATTGATGACATCATCCTTTCAGTTAGCAGAATGAGCATGTTCCTTCCATACTGGCCTTCCAGTTCCAACTTGGTGAACTTGTCACCAAGGTCCAATTCCAATTTGGTGCTTTTTCTCATTTGATCTGCAGAGGGAACAAGAGCTTTCCTATTGTTCCTGCTAGTGTACGTCTGCAAGAGCAGTCGTCCAATATTACCTATCCTACGCCTGTTGAAAAGACAAACATCTGCTAGAGTGGCTTCACTGAGCTTTTTCCATGGTGACAAACTAGGATTTTCTTTAAGTGCCTTTCTTGCTTCATCTCCTTCATGCTTGATATATTTGTAAAGTTTTATCAAATCTTCTGTCACAGTTGATGTGTCCATTTCCACTTTCTTGAAATCCTGCTTCTGTGCAGAGGATGCCAAAGCTTTATGAGAAAAACACCCATTCCATTTAGTGTCAAGAAGCTGGATGAATTGCTTTACTTGACCCTCAGTTTCACTGTTCTCGGTCATGCGGCTCTCCCCAAAAGCTATTTCTGCAGCTCGTTTCAAAGAGTAGTGAATCTTCGGGACGAGTGAAAAAGTTTTAAATTTTGTGGAGCTCGGATCAAAACCACTTAGCTTCTTGGCCCCTTCAACTGCTAACTCAAATCTTGATGGTAGACATATTTCATGCAAATACTGAACAGTTTTATCAAGCTCATTTACAGCAAGGATAAATCTACCCAACTCTCTCATTTTTTGTGCAA
The DNA here is from genome assembly GCF_902500255.1 of Thalassophryne amazonica. NCBI lineage: Eukaryota > Metazoa > Chordata > Actinopteri > Batrachoidiformes > Batrachoididae > Thalassophryne > Thalassophryne amazonica. The sequence continues at coordinate 88,733,092 of NC_047116.1, read as the reverse complement.
TGTAAGCAAACTGAGATTTGTCATGGTCATACTTGGTGGACAGTGCATTACCGTATTTGCAAATAAGTGCGTCATTTCTGATATGACGTGCAATGTCATCTTGATGCATGACATTGATAATTTCCTCACAGCTCTCAGTTAAAAAGTCCGACATTGGAAGAAGTTGAGAGGCAGCATTGTCATCAGTGTTTCTTTTGTGTCTTCAGAGGATTTTTGATCCCCTTTTTTGGCCTTACAAGACCGTTCGTGCCTCCATAAATCAGTTTTGCGATGAAACGCAAAGCAATGCTTACAAGGTAGATAGTCACGAACACATGAGCTGGAAGTTTTCACTTCCTTCTTCATCATAATTTCACCCTCTCCACTTTTTTGAACTTCGCAGTTTTGGTCATGATTTCCTTTATTATGAATTTCATCAAGCAAAGTCTGTCTGTCTCTGGAGCCTTTGGGAAATTGCATTGCTTGGGCGACATGTGTTTCCTCTGCATGGTGCATTTCCAAATGCTTCACAAGTTGTGTGAATGCTATTTTACAGTACATACAAAAGTGCTTTTTGGCAGGTTCCTTTTTGCTGGTCTCTGCACTTGGTGTTTCAAGAACCACTCTTTGAGAGGTCCGTAAACTTGACCTTGTTGGTTGTTTTGATTCTGCAGTTTTCTTGTCGTAGTCCGATCCCCCTTTAGCAATCTCATTTTTGTCAAACAGAGGTGCAGCATTATCTGCACAATTTGAGTGGCCGGACACCTCATCCTTTGCCTCATCACTTGAGTCATTCATTTTCTGGGGGAAAGAGGGTTCAATAGTTGTGTTCTTTTTTTTTGTTTCATTACATGCCCATATCTGCACACCTTCAGATCTTCCTCTTGGACTTGAATCAAAACTTCCCAATTCATGTGATATGTTACTCATGTCATTTGACATTTCAGTGTCCTCTCCTGCTGGTGTGTCCTTTTCGTGTGGGCTTTCCTGCATATTATCTGAATTAAAGGAACTGCTCTTGGCATATCCTTGCCCATCCAAATCTTGCAAGGCATTTTCTTTCACTGTTAGAGAACCCTCTTCATTTGTTGAATTGTCAAGGTTAGAAGGCAATCTATTAGGTTCACTTGTGCTCCTGTCTTCAATCAAGCTCCTTTCTCCTTCAAATGACCTCTGCTCATCAACAGTATTCTCCTGTAAAAGAACAAGTATATGTAAGACTTATAGCCAAATCTAATCCTTTAATAATCTGAGTAAAACCATTTTAAAAAGACAGACAACTGAGAAATTTGGGAACATTCAAAGCAAAAAAAAGAAAAGAAAAAAGAAACAAAATCTTAAAATTTAGGGACTAAACAACACAGACTTGTTGTGTAATGCATGAGCACCTTGGCATTGCCCCATCAAGCAACAGGCTCATTCAACCAAAAGTCAATACAACAGCCAAATATCACATTTTAGCCCCAACAATGGTGTGAAAACACAAACACCTCTCAAATCTCAGTACAAAAACCACATGTGACCCATTCAAGAAGAGTTATTGGCTTTATTGCATCAAGCAGCACTACAATGTGTTGACACTGAACATGTCTGACCAGGAGTATATAATAATGGGGTGCTGGATGAAAGTCTGCATGGACAGAACAGATTATTCAGTAATGTTAGCCCTATATTCATGACGTTCAAAACATTTTACTTTTGATGGTGTGTACAATATAATATAGGCAAACCTGACAGCACTTTCATTATGGACCTGTTGACTTAAAGGACCGGTCACACGGCACTTACAAAGGGCAACGAAGCCCAAACGAAACAAGAAACCTGGACTTTGGTTGTTTAACCTTCCTGCAGCTTTGTTCCTGCAGCTGGCACTTTGTCAGGATTTTTAAACTGTTGAAAAATTTGAATGAATGCCACTGAAAACCTCAATTCGTATTTCGTTTTGCTGTCGTTCTTGATGTTTTTTTTATCATTTGCTTAGTTTTTGTAACGTTAGCCTTTAGTTTGACTTTGTTCAACCAGCTGAATGTTTTCACACAGTACAGAAGCCGGTTTGTGAGGGCTTTTGTGGAGGAGCTGCAGCTCCTGCTAGTGTGTGCCTTGTGGGGCTTCTGTCGCTGCGTGCGATGTGGCGAGTGCTGCAGCTGTCATGCCGTGGTGCTGGCTGGCCAGGAAGAATTACCAGCGCACGGCAGTCATGGTCTTGTTCCAGCGCTGTGCCCACCTGAGGAGAGAGTTGCTGCACAAAAAGTCCAGCTGGAGCTGCGGCATTCTGTTCATGAACTCTGAGAGCTTGCTGTTCTCCAGCACATGCAGAGAGAAATGCCTGCTGGCCCTTAAGGCCCCCTGACATGAGCACAACTTTGATTCACGCACTAGCACGACCTGTGTCAAGCGGGAGAGTAAACTCATCTTTAACGAGTGCAGACATGACGCAAGAGGGGTGCTGGTGCATGCTATTGCGCAAAGAGCATTTTGAAATGTTCAAAAAAATCTTTCATGCATAAATGTCGTGCTACGTGGCGCGATCTAATCGCCAACACAATGTGCAGCTCGTCAAGTGGAGAAAAGAAGTAAACAGAGCGAGTGGTGTCATCAGTGGATCGCATCAGAGCGCAGCTCGTCTGAACGATTAAAACACGTTAAATCTCTCATAAACATACTTTAACAGCTGCACACAAGAAGGAAAGAACACACAATTGTTTTACCAAGCCATGACAATGTAAACATGAGAAATAATTACCTTTTTAGATGGCTCAAAATGCTTTCTGTAGCTTGTTAGATGTGCGCTTGTTAGAGAGAGAGAGAGACAGCACTAGTTCTCTCTCTCTCTCCCTTCTGTCTTGTACGCGTGCATTTCAGGTGTACAGACAGCGATTAGAGTTTTGGTATTTCAAAAATATTTGGCACGTTTGCAGTGTGTATAATTTTGGTGGCATATTCAGTGTGTGTGGTTATGAATGTTAAACAAATGCTTCAGTTTTTTTTTTTCTTTTTTTTTGTTAATGGACCAAGACAGAGCGCACAGCATGTCATCAGAGTCTGACCAGACAGTGAGGATTCTGGCGATGAAGGAGATGATCCCTCTTTTGTTCTGTATGAGGAACCAGAGCAGGTGGATCCACTGACGTGCGCACAGATCTACACAGTAGGTCGGATCACGCATTTGTTTGCAGATGAGCTCCGTCTCACAGCGCTGAGTCCTGGAATGCAGAGATGCAGACACACACTGCTCCAGCAGTTGCTCCAGGCACGTTCTGTTTAAAGCGTCAAGTTAGCTTTGGTTCATTTTGTTCCTCTTTCGTCCCTTTTGCACTCTTAATTCACAGGGTATTCGGTGATAAAGCTCATTCGTCCACCTTTTCTCAATGATTTGTGACTTTGTTTTTTTTTACTTTTTTCCCTTCATTCAGGAATCGTATGCTGTGTGACCGGGCCATAAAACTGTGGTCCTTAAAACTGCTTCTGGCAATCTCACCAACATTTTTCAATCCTCCTATTTACTAAGGATGGGATCAATCAGATCCTGGATTGGTATAGGGTTCCGATACCGACGTAATTCACATATCGGAAAATACCGATGCATTTTTCGATACCAGAGAAGGAGAGGGGGAGGTTTTCTGAAGTCGGGCTGTTTGAGAGAGCTCTCTTCTGCAGTGTTCTAGCTGCAGGTAGCGGCAAATTTCGGCCTGGCTCTCGGGTTCAAATTGTTTGTTCGTTGAGCACGGGTTTTCCAAAAAAATTAACCGAATTGTTGCTGAAAATGTATGCTAAAAGGTTAGCTGCTTCACTGTCCTGAGGCTGTAAAACACTAGCTCAGCGTGCAGCCGAAGAAGACAGCGAACAGAGATTCTGTCCGCTGAAAGGGGAAAAAGTCTCCATTAAAATCCTGCACGTGAGAGTTGATGATACATTTATTTTACAGTTGAAAGGCTTCGTGTTTCCTAAAGTTTAAGTTTGTGCAGCACGAAAACAGCAAGAGGAAGAAAAAGAGAGAGACGGAGGGAGAGAGAAAGCAAGCAAGAGGCAGAAATAGAGAGAGGGAAAGAGAGAGAGACAGACAGAGAGAGAGTGCTGTCTATTCTCTTTAAGTCTATAAAAAAAATAAAGTACTTAATTCTTTCACCAAAACATTAAATCTAGACTTTCATCTTAGATACACCTTCTGGCAAATTGCAGCTCAACTTTCAGGTCTCCTTTTTAAGAAAATCCTCATAATGCAAACAGAGCCCTGGTATCGGAACAGAAAAGTATCGGTATCAGCAGATATCCAAAATCAGGTATCGCGATCAGGCCGTAAGTGAAAAATTGTGGATCGGTGCATCCCTATATTTTACACACACCCTATTCAGACATGCCAACCTTGAATACAGCTTCACGGGGAGGGGGGGGACTCACTTATTTACATCTATGCACAGCCCAAAAACATGCAACCGTGGTGATACCCTAACGACAAAGTGCCTCTGAAAATAAAGTAAGCCATTTACAGTTGCTTAATATAAAGTACAACATAAAATGAAGTAAAAGGCCCATAATCATACAATTTCATATATAAACTACTAGTAACAAAATAGATTAAACAGGTTTTTCTCTTTTAATATTTACACTCTCCATCACACTTCCAGGAGCCTGTTGTACAAAGTTTTACTTAGATGAGTTGACACAAAGAGTTCACATTAGTTGCATTCTGAAGCTTACACACAGAAGGGGCAGACTTGATTTTTCTAAGCTCTCCTCTCATAGTTACTAAACAAACTAAAACTAACAGACAAACCTTGGTTCAGGTGATTTATTAATACACCCCCCCACCCCTCTTGTGGAGTAACAGTGGAGCTGACTTCATGAAGGTACTAATACCTGCTAACAGTGCTAACATACAAATTAACTAAATGGAAATACTGGAGCACAGACTTCTTAGATGGTCTGCTGATACAACTAACAAGACAACAAACCATACTGTACTACAAACTGTACTAGCGCACTCTGATATCAAAATGTGTGTGTGGACAGGCTGGCAGGTCTGACGATGAACCAAAAACAGGTGTATTTAGTCAATCAAGAGCTGGTCGATGCCAACTCCTGATTAATATTAGACAGCTATTTTCAGGCACGTGACGAGGAGAGAAGAATGGAAAATATGCAGTGGAGCAGGTGAAGAGTGCAATCAAAAGAAAACTTTATATGGTATTAATCCACTGATGTTTCTGATCAAGTACAACCCCTGGCAAAAATTATGGAATCACCGGCCTTTGAGGATGTTCATTCAGTTGTTTAATTTTGTAGAAAAAAAGCAGATCACAGACATGACACAAAACTAAAGTCATTTCAAATGGCAACTTTCTGGCTTTAAGAAACACTATAAGAAATCAAGAAAAAAATTGTGGCAGTCAGTAATGGTTACTTTTTTAGACCAAGCAGAGGGAAAAAAAATATGGACTCACTCAATTCTGAGGAATAAATTATGGAATCACCCTGTAAATTTTCATCCCCAAAACTAACACCTGCATCAAATCGATTCTGCTCATTAGTCTGCATCTAAAAGGAGTGATCACACCCTGGAGAACTGTTGCACAAGTGGACTGACATGAATCATGGCTCCAACATGAGAGATGTCAATTGAAACAAAAGAGAGGATTATCAAACTCTTAAAGAGGGTAAATCATCACGCAATGTTGCAAAAGATGTTGGTTGTTCATAGTCAGCTGTGTCTAAACTCTGGACCAAATACAAACAACATGGGAAGGTTGTTAAAGGCAAACATACTGGTAGACCAAGGAAGACATCAAAGCGTCAAGACAGAAAAACTTAAAGCATATGTCTCAAAAATCGAAAATGCACAACAAAACAAATGAGGAACGAATGGGAGGAAACTGGAGTCACCGTCTGTGACCGAACTGTAAGAAAACCGCCTAAAGGAAATGGGATTTACATACAGAAAAACTAAACGAAAGCCATCATTAGCACCTAAACAGAAAAAACAAGGTTACAATGGGCTAAGGAAAAGCAATCGTGACTGTGGATGACTGGATGAAAGTCATATTCAGTGATGAATCTCGAATCTGCATTGGGCAAGGTGATGATGCTGGAACTTTGTTGGTGCCATTCCAAGATGACTGCCTGAAGAGAACATGTAAATTTCCACAGTCATTGATGATATGGGGCTGCATATCAGGTAAAGGCACTGAGAAGATGGCTGTCATTACAGCATCAATAAATGCACAAGTTTACGTTGATATTTTGGACACTTTTCTTATCCCATCAATTGAAAGGATGTTTGGGGATGATGAAATCATTTTTCAAGATGATAATGCATCTTGCCATAGAGCAAAAACTGTGAAAACATTCCTTGCAACAAGACACATAGGGTCAATGTCAAGGCCTGCAAATAGTCCGGATTTTAATCCAACTGAAAATCTTTGGTGGAAGTTGAAGAAAATGGTCCATGACAAGGCTCCAACCTGCAAAGCTAATCTGGCAACAGCAATCAGAGAAAGTTGGAGCCAGATTGATGAAGAGTACTGTTTGTCACTCATTAAGTCCATGCCTCAGAGACTGCAAGCTGTTATAAAAGCCAGAGGTGGTGCAACAAAATACTAGTGATGTGTTGGAGCGTTCTTTGTTTTTCATGATTCCATAATTTTTAACTCAGAATTGAGTGATTCCATATTTTTTTTCTCGTCTGCTTGGTCTACAAAGTAACCGTTAATGACTGCCACAATTTTTTTTCCTGATTTCTTATAGTGTTTTCTTAAAGCCAGAAAGGGTGCCATTTGAAATGACTTTAGTTTTGTGTCATGGTCTGTGATCTGCTTGTTTTTCTACAAAATTAAAGAACTGAATGAACATCCTCCGAGGCCAGTGATTCCATAATTTTTGCCAGGGGTTGTATACCTTCAAATGTTTTCCTGTAAGACCAGGAAAACAAGTTCCTCAAGGCATTTCATTTACTGTGTAAGACAACCGGTTGTACATGTTCAGCAAAAACCATCATGGTATATTTTCTGAAAGTATATATGTACCTGCATCAACGGTTTCATCTCCAAATGACTTCATTCAGCATTTTCAACAGGTTTCCTCGCTGTAAGGAAAAAAGGACACCAATCTGATATACACATGCTACTTTAAAAGTTGAATTTAAAATAATCTTGGGTTCAATTTACCAAGGAATATTTATGCACATGAAATGCATGGAAGTTATATAAATCCCCAACTGTTATCTGCACATGCAACACATAAACAGTAACTTTTTTTACTTCAAAAAAATTACATCTGTAAGATGCTGAAATTGAAACAACTGCAAATTACACTCTAGAACTTATTTCAATATCACACTGCTAAAATTTAAAGCTACATAATAACAACTAACATTTGGAACTTCCCCCTAACAAACTAAACAGACAACATTCATATAAATTATGAGAGCATTGTAAAACAAAAACAAATGAATAAATACATTTTAATGACTGCAGTATCACTTGACATATATTACATGTATTTCCATAAAACATTTTCTTATTTATATTTATTTATTTTTAAAGGCTTGTCTCTTACCTGGATTCCTTGTTTTGAAGTTCCAAAAAACATTTCAGGGACTTTAAGTTCACTGAGGTCACTGGTTCCAAATCATGCTGTCTGGTATAGTATTCCTAATGTTGATCAACATTGTTCTTCATTCTGCTGATACTGGGTTCACAAATTTACTACGGGACTGAATTAAATCAGTGGGTTAATGAGATGACCGAATGTGTAAATAGAAATTCAACCAGTAATTTTAATGTTTCACCACAAGCAAAACAAATGACTTATCAATGTTTTTCACATAGCTCCCAGTTGTGTTTCCATAGAACCTTTACCACATGAAACTTGTTACATTTACAGAATACTTTTTTTTTTTTACCTGTCAGCAGGAGAAATGCCACATTTCTATAGGATCTCATCACATATTTTTATATTAGTCTGTTTAAGCATTGCACATACAGTATGTGAAAATGTGACTACAACATATAAAATAAAGTGAAACTAAAGCAGAGATTTTCAGTTACTATCTCATGCTCAACTGCGTAATCCTGAAAATAACCATATGATAATCAGATATGGTCCAAAACATGATAGACCAGAAGAACAATCAACCAATTAACTCAATTTTTCCCATAAGGCCGATCAAAGAAAATGTATGCAGACAGTTTTTTTTAGCCAAATGAGCGGCATATAAAGTCACTGCCAGAGTAGAGGCTGACATTTTTTCGGGAATCTCACGGGTCAGTCAACTTTGCAATTTATCACGATCGGGACGGTACAGAATGAATGTTGGGGGAACAGATGGGAGCGGGAACCAAGGTTTCAGGCAATGAGCAGTCCTGCTGTCATTTGAGCAGTCAATTTTCGAAAAAGACGCCAAAAAAAAAAATAGCGGGCGGCTTTGCTTAAAGCTGGGCAGACACTGTAGGATATTTTCAATCGTTGTACTCTGCTCCAGCTCAAAACTGTACGACAAAACCGCAGCGTGTAAAAGCTCAGAGCGCACGATTTATGTTCAAAGGGCCCGATGCTCTGATGCGATCTGACTACTCACATTATATGTTCAAAAACCACATGTGTAGCTGTTTTATGTTCAAGCACAAACGTGACTGAGGAGAAAAAAAAGATTAAATGAACTCTAGTCAGAATAAAAATGCAAGCTGCTGATTTTTGTTATTTTTCAAAGTTATTAGGCTGCAGCTCTGTGTTTCATTTATTTCAAAGTAAGTTATCGCTTATTTTCAAAAATTATGAGAGTCAAATCACTCTACACTGTTCAGTTTTTCCTGCATGTTTGTGTATTTTTTCCTTCTTCATAAGAGTTTGGTGTTTGCTTTTGTTCCACAAAGTTTGAAAAAACAAAATGTTAACACTTTTCTTTATAACAGTTCTGTAATTTCAGACAACCACAAATCAAAAAAGTTGGGACTGTATGTAAAATGAAGAAAAAAAAAATAAAAATGTTGCACTATTCCCAGTTTTTCCACTCACACCCACAGAAGCCAAAAATTCTTCCAAAGTTGTGTCTTGGTGGCTTCTCTCACTTGTCTTCTTCCAGCATGGACATTTAGTTTTTGAGAACTGCCTACCTGACACGGATTTACCATAAAATACCACACTGTTTGTATTTCTGAATGATTGATATAAATGAAATTTAAGAAATATTCAGTGACTTGGAGATGTTCATGTATTCATCCTCTGACATTTGTCAAGAAAACTGGATGCAAAAATGATTAATTAATTCTTACATTTAGAATGAAGTGTCCTGTCTCAACCTTTTTTCTTGGAAAATGCTGCAGGCCTTAAATATAGGAATGGATATATATTAACAAAAAATAAACAAAAATAAAGCTGATCACACAAAACATGAAATATGTTGGTTTCATACAGTCTGCAGTTACAGAAATAGACGGCAAAGTAAATGTCAGGATCATTACGTGTCCACCACCACCACATTTGAAAAACTGTAAGACCACAGGCCATGCATTACTTATGTTTTGTGTCTTTTAGTGAAGTTTTTTTTTTTTGGATTAAGGCAAAAAGTGCCTTAACCATCCATGGTTCCCGTTGTTTCTGTTGATAGCATAAGCATATGAAACATCATTTTCATATGACCAAGTAGGAAATCAACCTTACTGGCACCTTAATTTGCAGGCTCAATCATAAAAGCTCATCTTGCACATGTTCTCTGCAATCCCTCCCACATTCTCACATTTATACATTAGGGGCAACCAAGGTGCAACCTGCATCATATCAAATTATATCTATATATATGTATGTAGGGGTGCACATAACTGGTACTCATAATGCTTGTGCGTGCTAAAAAAATGATGCATAGCAGAAAACACAAGGGAAGCACTTCATAAGAGTTATAAGTGTTTCCCTCTGTTGTGCATCAATGATGCTTTGCACACATGAGAACAATGAGTACCAGTTATGTGCACCCCCTGTGTGTGTTTATATAGCAGTTAAAGATATTGAACATGTCACCATTTTTCTCAGTAAATATATTTCTAAAGGTGCTACTGTCATGAAATTTTCACCAGGTGCCAGTAACAACCAAAGTAATCCATAGATGCAAAGAAACCAAATAAATAAGTACAGAAATTAAGTTATGTGTAAAAAAAATTCCAGGTATTTCTGAAGTGGTCCTTGGCTCTTGGACAACTCTTCCAATAATTCTTTCCAGTCCTCTGTTAGAAATCCCGCAAGGCGCACCTGGTTGTGGCTGGTTTATGGTAAATGTTCTTTCCACTTTCAGATTATGGCCTCGCAGTGTTCACTGGAACATTAAGAAGTTTAAAAATCCTTCTGTATCCAATGCCATCAGTATGTTTTGCAATAATAAGTTTGTGAAAAAACAGAGAGCTCTTTGCTTTTATCCATCATGAGATGTTTCTTATATGATACCTTGGTAATGAAACACCTTTTAATAGGCCATCAGTTGGGACTGAACCATCTGTTATGAATTTGCACTGACAAGGGGCAGGACGGCTTTCTAATTATGTCAGCTTAGCTGTCAGCTAGTGTCTTGGCTTTCCATGCTTTTTTGCACGGCTCCCTTTCTTTGGCTGTTCAACAGTGGTGTCAAAAGTACACACATTTGTTACTTAAGTTAGAAGTATAGATACTGCAGTTTAAAAACACTCTGGTAAAAGTTGAAGTATCAACTTGACCTCTTTACTCAAGTAAAAGTGAAAAAGTATGTGCTCCAAAACCTACTTAAAGTATAAAAGTATAAAGTAACCTTAAAAAAAAAAAAAAAAGGTAGATGCCACTATTGAATTGAAAGCTTAATTTAAAAACTGATTTGTTCTACATGTGGCCCAAGACCCAAAACCCAAAATTACCCCCCAACACCACCTGCATGAAAATGTTTCAATTCTAGAAGCTCTGAAATGCAATCTGGGACTATTCCAGACAATAAACTGCAGTGAGTGCAGCATCCATTTAGTGAGAAAAAAAAAAACTTTCCTTATCAGATTCATTCCAGTAGTATTCTGCTCTTACTAGGATGCAGCCGTTTTCTAGTTTGGCAGATAGTTCTGGAGGAAATCAATGAAGAAATTAACACATTGACAATATGGTTTGACCGAAACAAACTGTCATTAAACTTAAATAAAACAGGGATGAAATGGAGGTGTAAGAGTCACTAGGTGTTCACAGGAAACACTTATTTATTTCTGTATGTATGTATGTATGTTCATTGTTAGTTGCTTTTATATTTTATTTTCTGTTGTGTTTCTATTCAGGTTCTTTTTGTCTCTTTCTCTGAAATTGTATATAATAATTATCATTAGATTAATATATAAACAAAAATAAATTTAAGAAATATTACAATTTGAAAACAAATGCACCCGAACGTGAAGACAGCTGGAACTGCTTCATGCTAACTTTTAACATTGAAAATGCCATAGACATGCTAACGTGTTAGCGTCGCTCTCATTTTTAAGTTATAAAATACATCTATCAACTGTTTCAGAAGACCATAACAGGTTGGTTTAACATAGAAAAGGTAAATAATACTCACAGAAGTATGCTCTTTAGGGTTTTAGCGGGGGAAAATTAAGTGAAAGAAAGAGAATAAACGAAACAATAGGTTGAAGCATTGCTTCAATCTGCAAACTACTGCTTCGACTGGTTCAAAATCCATTCCTTTATCTTCATTGATCCATGTTTCTGATATAGCAATTATGTTAATTTTTTTTTTAAATTGACTTAAATATTCTTTAATGTTGTTAAAGTTTGCATACAGACTTCTGCTGTTGAAATGGATTATTGATAATTTGTTATCCGTTTTAATGATCCGATTAAACTGTTCATCTGTATAATAGCAACAACTGTCATTAATATTTGAGAAGAAATTATTGTCTGGGTCTATATCGTGCTCCAAGTCCAGTACATTGTGGTCTGTGTATTTAAATGTTCTCAGTTCTAGTTTTCCATGATCAGCAATCCTGTGAGTTATATCCTTCTTGTCTCCAGATGTAGATGATGTAGTAGATGAATAGGTTCCTCTGGTCTGTGTCATGGTGTTGTGATGTGTTTGTGTCCTCATACCTTATTGGTCGTATTTGTCCAGTTCCTTGATGTTCCTGATTACCATAACCTTCGCTTGTTCTGGTGTTCCGTTCAGTTTGATGAATGTTTTGCAGTTTGATGTCCATGTCTGTTGAATTTTTCCCTGCTGTTTTAAGAGACGAGCTTTCCTGGCGATGTCTGCGTTTCTTTTGGTCAGATGTTCATTGATGAATACGTTTGTTCCTTTGAGTTTCCGTCCCTGTTTTAACAATGCCATTTTATGTTTTCTGTTGACAAACCTCATTATAACTGCTCGCTTGTCTCCATCCTCTCTCCTGGGCAGGGGGTGGCACGCTTCAATGTTATTACAGTCCATTTGAATACCTTTAGATTGCAAGAAGTCAGCCACCTGTTGTTCCACTGAGCTGGCCTCCTGCTCACTGGCCTCCCCTCCGCTGTCTTCTGACACCGCCCGTGCGTAGGATCGAGGTTTAATATGAATTCCTGTAATAATAACGTCGTTCATCCTTGTGTACTGTTCCAACTCTGCAACACGGTTCTCCAGGTGCACCAGACACCGGTCTTTCTCAGCATTCTGGATCCGGAGAGCCTTCACTTCTTCCACCAGCTCCATAATGGATTTCTGCTGCATTTTAACAACAGAGATTTCCTCAGACAAAAAGTCCAGGGACTTCTTGATATCGTCTCCCTCCTCCGCCGTCAGTGCCTTCTTCGGACCCATGGTCAGATAAATCCGCGCTGGCACCTCGGTAAAGCTGCGCCGGTGGATGTGCGCTGAGGCGTCAGCGCACATCCACCGGCGCTGAAGCCAAGAGTAACGAGGCTGTTTGTTTTAAAAATGTAAGGAATAGAAAGTACAGATACTTGTGTGAAAATGTAATAAGTAGAAGGAAGTAGGCAGAAAAATTAGTAATGGAGTAAAGTATAGATACCTAAAAAGTGTACTTAAGTACAGTAACGAAGTATTTGTACTTCGTTACTTGACACCTCTGCTGTTCAATACTTTTTACTTGTGTCATTTTACATGATTATACATAATTTATGAACATCTATGGTTTGATTTCATTGTATGTGTGGATTATGTGGGCTGTTACAGACATCTGTTGAAAATTTCATGTCAATGGCACCTTTAGAAATAATTTATTGAGAAAAATGGTGACGTGTTCAACACTTATTATATATATATATATATATATAATACACACACACACACACACACAGTTGTATGTAAAAGTTTGGGCACCCTTGATTTCCATGATTTTCCTTTATAAATCATTGGTTGTTTGGATCAGCAATTTCAGTTAAATATATCATATAGCAAACACACAGTGATATTTGAGAAGTGAAATAAAGTTCATAGGATTTACAGAAAGTGTGCAATAATTCTTTAAATAAAATTAGGCAGGTGCATAAATTTGTGCACCCCAACAGAAAAAAAAAAGCATAAATATTTAGTAGATCCCCCTTTTGCAGAAATAACAGCCTCTAAATGCTTCCTATATCTTCTAATGAGAGTCTGGATTCTGGTTGAAGGTATTGTGAACCATTCTTCTTTACAAAACATCTCCAGTTCACTCAGGCTTGTTGGTTTTCGAGCATGGACAGCCCGCTTAAAATCACACCACAGATTTTCAATAATATGCAGGTCTGGGGACTGAGATGGCCATTCCAGAACATTGTACTTGTTCCTCTGCATGAATGCCTTAGTAGATTTTGAGCAGTGCTTAGGGTCGTTGTCTTGTTGAAAGATCTAGCCCCAGTGCAACTTCAACTTTGTCACTGATTCTTTAACAATGTTCTCAAGAATCTGCTGATACTGACTAGAATTCATGTGACCCTCAACTTTAACAAGATTCCCAGTACCTGCACTGGCCACACAGCCCCACAGCATGACGGAACCACCTCCAAATTTTACTGTAGGTAGCGTTTTTCTTGGACTGCTGTGTTCTTTTTCTGCCATGCATACTGCCCCTTGTTATGTCCAAATAACTCAATTTTAGTTTCATCTGTCCACAGCACCATATCCCAAAATGAAGCTGGCTTGTCCAAATGTGCTTTAGGATACCTCAAGGGACTCTGTTTGTGACGTGTACACAAAAAAGACTTCCTCTGCATTACTCTCCTATGCATCTCCTTGTGCAAAGTGCACTGTATAGTTGAACGATGCACAGACACTATCTGCAGCAAGATCATGTTGTAGGTCTTTGGAGCAGGTCTATGGGTTGACTATGACTGTTCTCACCATCCTTCGCTTCAGCTTATCTGAGATTTTTCTTGGCCTGCCACTTCTGGCCTTAACTAGTACTGTGCCTGTGGTCTTCCATTTCCTCACTATGTTCCTCACAATGGAAACTGACAGCTGAAATCTCTGAGATAGCTTTTTGTATCCTTCCCCTAAACCATCATGTTGAACAATCTTTGTTTTCAGGTCATTTGAGAGGTGGTTAGAGGCTCCTATGTTGCCACTCATTAGAAGATATGCAAAGAGGAGAAACATTTGTAAATGGCCACCTTAAATACCCTTTCTCATGACTGGATTCACCTGCGTAAGGAGGTCACGGGTCAATTAGTTTACCAAACCAATTTTGTGTTCCAATAATTTGTGCTAAATGTATTAAATCAATACAATGACATGGGTCCCAAATTTTGCACCTGCCTAATTTTCTTTAAATAATTATTGTACACTTTCTGTAAATACTAGAAACTTCATTTCACTTCTCAAATGTCAAGTGTGTTCATCTGCTATATGATATATTTAACTGAAATTTCTGATCCAGACAACCAATGATTTATAAAGGAAAATATTGAAAATATCAGGGGTGCCCAAACTTTTACATACATCTGTGTGTGTGTGTGTGTATATTATATATATTTGTTTTGAAATCCTTAAGTTTAAAAAAGTAATTTGGAGTAATGACAAAAATACAGCATATACAAAAATAAAGCCACTTGCATAGAAATAAAATAATAATTAAAAAATGATATGGGTCATGCGAGTAGGTTCATGGAAAAAAAAAAAAAAAAATTACCAGGAAGGACTTGTTACTTACCTCTTGGTCCAGATTGTAGTCCTCCTTTGAATTAAGTGCTAGTTTCACAGCCATGTATTCTCCATTTTTCACAGCTTCCCGCAACTCACCTGAAAAGATGTTAGAAGCAGGATACATTGAAACAATGGAGACAAATTAAAATAAATACATACATGGAGTACTCCACTATATAAAAGAAAAAGGTGGCTAATTCCAATGTGTAGGTGGCAGGGCCAATGGTGACAGGTTTTGCAGTGCCGTGATGCCAAACCAGTGTAGCGGGCTCTGGAGGACAACAAAAATTTATTTCTCCATTAACCCCCGGGGGTTGACGAGGTCATATATGACCTCAGAGAGTTTGCTTTACATTTTTGCGTGTATCTTTTGATCCGTAGAAGCTATCAACTTACTTTTTTTTGCAGAATAAAGTTGAGATTTCAAGCTTTCAGCGCATTTTCAGCTCTGGTTTCCAGTTTTGCCCTCCCTCACCTGTGTTTCTAAAACTCTGAAAATGCCTGTCCAATGGGATCGTGTGCCTTACGCATGTGATAATCAGAGTGCAAATACTAATGACAAAGGTTGTTTGTGAACAAGAGAATGATCTGCTTTGACTCTATACACTTGTAGTCACTCAGCTGACACTTAACGGCTATATATGCAATCAAATCATGAAAATAAGGAGCTATATCAAAGTCTATCATGCACAATAACGCATGTGCACTGCACAAGCAATAGCTATACTACAGAATGGCACAAACACAATACGGTGTTGGAAATGACGTCACGAACCAGAAACGGCTCTGGACTCGGTTGCTATGATAAAATAAGGAAGCGTCTCCATGCGCCCTGGTGCCTTTACGCACAGACCTGCGCGCAGCCATCGGATATACTTTTTCTGGGAAGAAGCAAGAATGGCAAAGAAAACTTTTCACCGTCCAGGAAGCTTTGCAGCAGATTTCTGACGACAGCGATGTCGAGTCAGGCTCATCCGGTGAGGAGAGTTTTTGCACCGACAAGGAAAACTATTATAACTATAGTAAATTGTGATAAACAGCAGTGCATTATGTTGTTTTGAGTGTATGTTTTTGTCTATTGGAGAATATGCAGTTTTACTCTGCTCAGCAGTGTAAACAATATGAAAATGTGCGTCTATGCATTTGTTATGTGAATAGACTATGTGAAATTCACATTTTAGTGATTCTACACTAGTATGCACACATATACTGTAATGTATGTGTACTGTAAAAGCTAACATTGTACTTTTACTTTGGGAGTTCACTTGGAGCTCCTTTGTTCCTGTCTGTCACTTTTCACACCTTTGGCCTGGGGGATGGGGGTACTTAGGTGTGGCCCCTGGGGGCTTTGCGAGATTACAGTGTAAATGCTATATTATTATAATATAATAATAGCATAATGAGAGGTATTACAAGATACAGAAAGTAACTTATTTCTCTTTTGTTTTAGTGATGAGCCACAGGAGGACGTCAGCAAGCGTGCCTCTTATGGGAGAAGGAAGTATGTCCTGTGCTTGGACAAACTGAACAAGCAGTAGTCCACACCATGGAAGTGTTTTCTATGTGATGTCCCTCTGTGCCTGGTGGCTGACAGGAACTGTTTTTTTGAGTACCACCACACCTAACCTGTCAGGACGAGTGACTTTTTTTATTGATTGAAAAAAAAATAAATAAATAAATAAAATTTTGCACATTGGTCAAGTAAACCTCCAAGATCATATTTCAGCTGTGACTTTGCTTATTCATTGGTGTTTAGTGTGTTTTTCCAATAAAACTTTGTAAGATTTATTTTCTGCATAAATTTTTCCTTTGTATTTTTTGTTCTATAAGTTTTTCTACCTTCATGGAAATAGAACAAAGTGTGTATTTTATGAAAATTCAGTTTGTCCTGAAAAAAAGGGTATATCCTACTTGATTGTGGCTCATACGTTGTTGTTATAACAGCATAATAAAAAAAGTCCAGGTGAGAGAAATGGCCAAAAAAGGTCTTAGACCCAGGAGGGTTAAAATGAATAACTAAACAAAAACTCTGGTGGAGTATGAGAGAACTACAGCAGTTCAATGTTCAAATAAGATATGGACAAAATGGTTGTAGACAATCGAGAAGCATTGTGCCTGTCAGGATCATATGGTGAACCTTTATTTTTATATTGTAATCATCCAATGTATGTAATAATCCAATGGTCCATCAGTGCGGATGCCAGTTTCAAAACTAAATTATACATAAATGTTACAAGCTGCTCAAATAAAAGTTCTTCATAAATTCATTTATTATTTAGTCAAAGCCACAGGCCTGTCTTGCACAAGATGAGACTCTTGTCAGGGTTTTTTCATGCAATTTTGGAATGCTCCTTCAGTGGACAAAGACCAAAAACAATATGAGCTAGGACTGCAAGCAGTCATATACGGGCCTTCGTTCGGCGCGACCGCCTACCCAGGGCAGTGTGTTCTCATGACCAGATGTGGGCATATGCGTACAGGGGCAACCACTCATCCCACAGTTCAAATTTCAAGCAAATCACACAATGCATGAAGGAGTTTGATATGTTGATGGTTCATCCACTAGGGGGCGCTCAGTGTAGAAACAGAGGGGCCAGGTGTGTTGAGGGGCCAACCGTCATCATACATGTGAAGTTTCAAGTCAATCAGGCAAAGAATGAAGGAGTTATCATGACTTGATGTTCTATGGCGAAGGGTCAAAATGGTGGCACCACAGTGGCCACACCCTTCAACATAGAGAAAAGCTTTCGATAACTTTGGTTAATATCATCTGTGGATGCTGTTAAATACATTTGAAGTGCATTGGACAAAATCCCTAGGAGGAGTTTGTTCAAATACGACATGTGGAAATCACGCCAAAATGAGAACAAAATTCAAAATGGCTGACTTCCTGTTTGGAGTAGACCCATGGTGCAAGAGACTTTTGTACGTCTATGCAAGTCACACATGTGTACCAATTTTCATCTCCCTACTCCAAAAAAAAAAACCCTATGGGGATGGGTTTTTGAAAGTTTCAAGGGGTGCTATTGAGGCATTTTGCACCGCCCATGGGCGATGCCCCTATGAATTGTAAGAGGTTGTCGTGCTCGACCTGTGTATCAATTTTCATGATGATGTGACAAAATTAAAGCCGCAATTTCATGGCGAATGGGCAATATTCGGCACGCCGCCACACGGACGCCATTACTCGTAACTTCACGGCGTTCATCGCCTACGTTCACCAATTTGCTCTGCATGTTTTAGAAGTGGAATGAAGTTGATTGGGTTAAGTATGTAACATCAGGAGCTCTTAAAGTAAAAATAGGACATTTCCCGCCACCACTGGGGGGCGCTATGGCGGAGGTGGGAACATAAGATATGTAGACGTTCAGGGCGGAGCCCTCATCATGTCCAGCAAGTTTGAAGGATCTACGATGAAGTATGTGGGCGTGACAGCCATTCGAAGAGCAGGGGTGATGGCCAAGTGGTTAATGCGCTTGGTTTCAGTTCAGAAGGTTCCGGGTTCAAATCCCACCCCTGCCACATTTCTCCATGTAATGTGGAGTTGCGTTCAGGAAGGGCATCCGGCGTAAAACTTGTGCCAATTCAACATGCAGATCCACCTTGGATTTCCTGTGGCAACCCCAAGTGCAAACAAGGGAGCAGCCGAAGGGACTTACTAGAAATGGTGAACTTTAAAAACAAAATGGCTGCCCTATGAATCTGAAATTTTGTGGGCGGGGCCTCTTAGATAGTGCAATTCATATAACAAAAGTTGGTACAGTGAACAACTTCAGGATAAATATGTAAATAAACACACACACACACGCACATATATATATATATGTGCGTGTGTGTGTGTGTGTGCGCGCACGCATGTGTATACACACAGTCATTGCTGTAGTAGGCGTGTTCCAGTAAAATAGATGGTTGAAAGAGAGCCTGTTTCACGAGTTGTCACTTTCATTGTAGTATTCAATACTGATAATTTATCTTAACAGATACCAAAAGTGAAAAGAAAGACGATTGCTAAAGGCAGCAGCAGAGCTGCCATCCAGACAGCTACAGAAAGACAAAAATGAAGAGGAATTCAAACAGATGTAATGAAATGAACCCTCCAAAGAATTATGAATTATACCCCACCTTCAGATGAATCAGTTGATGTAAGTGCCGTCAACATTCATACATCCCCTCCCTCTCCTTTTGCGTCTTTCTTTTTGACATTTTCTATTTGTATTATTTATTTGAGTGCAAATTACAATATAAGATAAGGTAATCTGTCTTCATGTTTCTGCAATCAAACTAAAAACTGATTTCTCCACAGCTTGTTGCATGAGCCCAGGAGGGTCAAATTTGCTTCTGTAGTCACTCTTGTGACTACTTCTCCCACAAGGAGTTTGTCTTCACTCACAACGATACAGGGGAGTCTGAAGAGACCATCAAGGATGGAACTTGGGTCCTTGTACACTATGATGGAGAGCTCTATCCTGGCACTATAACACAGGCATGTTCAAGACCTCTCAGAGCATAAAACATAGCAGGGAGGTCAAAATATTAAATATTCAGGAAATATTCTTTTGTAAGTTCAGATGCAGGTTCATACAGGGATGTGATGCCAAAGGTCAGAGTCATGAGCACTTCATAATTCTTAATGAAAGTATGCTGGACAGCATCTTACACTTAGTGCTGTTGATGGTCATTAATAAGGCAACCTGACCATGACAAATTAATAATAAACTTTAAACTTAGATATTTAAAGGTTAAAACAAAGTATAAAAGTGCAAGTGTAATGTAGTGTACCTACAAAGTACCTTAACATATAACATTATGCTATACACTATACAGCAATAAAACAAAACAAATTCATTTTTCCCCTCAAAATTCTACTCACAACACCCCATAATGACATGAAAAAAGTTTTTTTTGTTGCAAATTTATAATAAAAAAAAAAAGAAGAAGAAAAAGAAATCACTTGTACAGAAGTATTCGCACCCTTTGCTCAATACTTTGTTGATGCACCGTTGGCAGCAATTACAGCCTCTAGTCTTCTTGAATATGATGCCACAAGCTTGGTGCAGCTATCTTTGGGCAGTTTTCCCCATTCTTATTTGCAGCACCTCTCAAGCTCAATCAGGTTGGATGGGGAGCGTCGATGCACAGCCATTTCCAGATCTCTCCAGAGATGTTCAATCAGATTCAGGTCTGGGCTCTGGCCGGGCCACTCAAGGACATTCACAGAGTTGTCCTGAAGCCACTCCTTTGATATCTTGGCTGTGTGCTTAGTGTCATTGTCCTGCTGAAGGGTAAACTGTCACCCCAGTCTGAGGTAAAGAGCGGTCTGGAGTAGGTTTTCATCCAGGATGTCTCTGTACATTGCAGCATTCATTTTCCCCTCAATCCTGACTAGTCTCCCAGTTCCTCCTGCTGAAAAACATCCCCACAGCATGATGCTGCCACCACCATGCTTCACTGTAGGGATGGTGACTGGTTTCCTCCAAACATGACGCATGGCATTCACGCCATAGAGTTCAATCTTTGTCTCATCAGACCAGAGAATTTTGTTTATCATGGCCTGAGAGGCCTTCAGGTGCCTTTTGAGACACTCCAGGCAGGCTGCCATGTGCCTTTCACTAAAGAGTGACTTCTGTCTGGTCACTCTACCATACATGCCTGATTGGTGGATTGCTGCAGAGATGGTTGTCCTTCTCTCCACAAAGGAATGCTGGAGCTCTAGCAGAGTGACCATCAGGTTCTTGGTCACCTTTTGTTATTTTTATTAAATCTGAAAAAACTGTTTTTCATATTGTCATTATTGGGTATTGTGTGTACAATTTTGAGGAAAAAAAATGAATTTCATCCATTTTGGAATAAGGCTGTAACATAGAAAAATGTTTTAAAAAATGTGAAGTGCTGTGAATACTTTTCGGATGCACTGTACATGTGGCATTTGAAAAATGCAAAGCAATGTGCAAGCATTTAAGAAAGTGTTCAAAATGATTTGCTGGTGAATATATAATTTAGTTTGTGATAAAGTACATAAAAATGCTACGCTAGAGGCAGAAAGATTTTAGGTCTTAAGAACACTTCCTAAGTTACAAGAGACATAAAGAACATCAGACATCCATGTGGAAATGTAGTGACTGAGGCAACCTTTGCTCTCAGCAGGTGCAAAATTTAATGGTCACAACACCTTGTATTGCAATACAAAATTTCACAGGTCTTATGTAAAATTTTGAAACCCTGCCAAAAATGGTAAGCAGGTGAATGATGGCTGATGTCATAATCAGAAACCTGGTAAACAAAAGTTAATGTTTGTTCTGTAATCACATTTGAATTAGATCATTTGACACATAATGCATCATAATGAAAAAACAATTGTTGCATAAATCTATTAATAACTAAATACCTTTAAGTTCTTTTGGCTTATCCCTCTTCACTTGGGATTACCACTGCAGATCAGACATGGATCAGCATGTTGATTTGGCGCATGTTTCATAACAAATGCCCTTCTTGACACAACTCTGCATTACATGTAGAGTGGGCAGGGATGGCCTTGTACCAGGAACCTTCTACTTTGGAAACAAGTGCACTAACCGCTTGGCCACCACACAGCCCTAATAAATCTATTACTAGCTCACCATCTTATTTTGAGAGCCAAAATTCCATAAATCCCTTGTTCAACCCAGTTATTGTCTATTCATGCAACAACCCCCCCCCCCATTACTAGGAGCAACTTCATAACGACAGGACTGTATAAACATTTCCACACACACATATATATAGTTGACAAACACACAGATTTGGCAACAAATCATCGGAGACTAATTTTTACATCCCATAATATTTTACAGTTAAAGCCATAGCCTGAAGACATCTGATGCCTCACTGATGGTCAACGTTTTCTAGACTACATGAAGAATATTTACAGAGACAGATAAACAGGACCATCCCACTCATGTTAGAACTAGTAGTCTCGTGTTCCTTTTCTTCATGGGGTTGGGGGGCACTTAAAGCATTTCTTCTTTTCATGGACTGAATTGAGTTGTGTACAAAATATTTGACTTCCCTCCATGTCCTGGTGCTTAAGGCAGGCTCAGCAGCTAAGCATGCATCACAATCCTTTTTGCCAGGAACCTTCACCAGCTTGCAGAAGTCTCCAAGATGACGCCTCACTGCAGACTGTTCCTCTTCACTCCACAACCTCTTGGTTCTCTTCTGAGGCTTGACAGATTGGGTGACTTCCTTTCGTGCAAGCGGTATGGGTGTTCCTTCTTGTACCACAGATGCTCTGTCAGGAACATTAAGTGCATGGATAGATGGGACAACTTGTGATGTTGCAGAGGGCCCAGGGGGGCTTGTGGGGTATGCTGGTGGACTTGAATGGTTCAGAGGTGTAAATGATGAAATAATAGGCCTACTTTCAGCAAATAGTGGCGAGAATCCAGGGACCACTGGTGTACTTTGAGAATTAAGCTGTGTGAATCTAGGAGCCATTTGGGTACTTGGGGCATTAAGGGGGGTAAACGTAGAAATCATTGATGAACTTGTAATGTCTTGCTGTGTATACACAGGAGGAAGTGGCATTCTTGTGGTATTCTGCTGTGTATATACTGGAGACAATGGTGGGAAAGCTGATGTTTTCTGATGTATAGACAGGAGACACTAAGAGGAATTTGTAGTGTTTGTGTGGTGTAAATGTGGGAACCACCTGGATGTCAGTAGCATTTAAGGGTGTGAAAGAAAGAAATCAATGGTTGACTTCCATGGAGCACACTGGTACCCGGCTGAACTCATGGATACATAACCTGAAGTCACGTCTGGGGAAATGGTGCACTGCAGATGTTACTGACTTTGTCAAGTCGTTGGGTGATGCTATTGTCATGTTCAACAATTTGGACTTTCTCTCAGCTCAGATGGCCGTACAGTTTGCCATACCACCAACACCCGTGTATCTGCCAAATCTTCTTTGTTGTTAGTCACTTCAACATCTTTGTTTGGTTTACTTTTCCTTCGTATTGTCTTACAGTGTTGTGTACATAGCTCTTAACATCTGTCCAAGATCTTCCACAGATCAGGTTCGCAGCTATGCATGCATTACAATCCTTTTACCTGGAACCTTCATCTTGTGATAAAGTTACCTAAATAACGTTGAACCGCAGCTTGCTCCTTTGCACTCCATGGTGTTCTTTTGGTAGGTGCTTTTGGAACTGTTCCTAAAAGTTGAAAGCGAAAATTAGGGATAACAAAGTATAAAAGATTCCAAGAATTTAAATTCAGAAAGCGGGGGGGAGGGGGGCACGTCTCATAATAAAGCAAATAATACACACCACTCTTACAGTTGCTGGTGGAGACAATGGCATTTTTCTATCCATTTTGAGCAACTGTCTGCTCACTTCTTCTAACTGTGAAGCATTTTCACAGAGTCTGTTGTAGTCCTCACTGCTCCTGCCCATTTGCATTGCCACTTGATCCAATTCTTGTTCACCAAGGCTCATTAGCTGCCAGCAGCAAGCAATACGGTCCCTTAACGACGGGGACAGAAGGGTTTCTGGGTTTTTAACTCCACATTCCACTGCAGCCCTTCGGAACAATCCAGTGCTCTGACGAAAGATGGACCTTCAGCTCGTGCAAACAGATAAGGGTTGTTTTTTGATACACCAGCTTGATCTCGATTTTCAACCAGCATGTCAATTGATGACATCATCCTTTCAGTTAGCAGAATGAGCATGTTCCTTCCATACTGGCCTTCCAGTTCCAACTTGGTGAACTGTCACCAAGGTCCATTCCAATTTGGTGCTTTTTCTCATTTGATCTGCAGAGGGAACAAGAGCTTTCCTATTGTTCCTGCTAGTGTACGTCTGCAAGAGCAGTCGTCCAATATTACCTATCCTACGCCTGTTGAAAAGACAAACATCTGCTAGAGTGGCTTCACTGAGCTTTTCCATGGTGACAAACTAGGATTTTCTTTAAGTGCCTTTCTTGCTTCATCTCCTTCATGCTTGATATATTTGTAAAGTTTTATCAAATCTTCTGTCACAGTTGATGTTTCCATTTCCACTTCTTGAAATCCTGCTTCTGTGCAGAGGATGCCAAAGCTTTATGGAGAAAAACACCCATTCCATTTAGTGTCAAGAAGCTGGATGAATTGCTTTACTTGACCCTCAGTTTCACTGTTCTCGGTCATGCGGCTCTCCCCAAAAGCTATTTCTGCAGCTCGTTTCAAAGAGTAGTGAATCTTCGGGACGAGTGAAAAAGTTTTAAATTTTGTGGAGCTCGGATCAAAACCACTTAGCTTCTTGGCCCCTTCAACTGCTAACTCAAATCTTGATGGTAGACATATTTTCATGCAAATACTGAACAGTTTTATCAAGCTCATTTACAGCAAGGATAAATCTACCCAACTCTCTCATTTTTGTGCAATGTAAGCAACTGAGATTTGTCATGGTCATACTTGGTGGACAGTGCATTACCGTATTTGCAAATAAGTGCGTCATTTCTGATATGACGTGCAATGTCATCTTGATGCATGACATTGATAATTTCCTCACAGCTCTCAGTTAAAAAGTCCGACATTGGAAGAAGTTGAGAGGCAGCATTGTCATCAGTGTTTCTTTTTGTGTCTTCAGAGGATTTTTGATCCCCTTTTTTGGCCTTACAAGACCGTTCGTGCCTCCATAAATCAGTTTTGCGATGAAACGCAAAGCAATGCTTACAAGGTAGATAGTCACGAACACATGAGCTGGAAGTTTTCACTTCCATTCTTCATCATAATTTCACCCTCATCCACTTTTTGAACTTCGCAGTTTTGGTCATGATTTCCTTTATTATGAATTTCATCAAGCAAAGTCTGTCTGTCTCTGGAGCCTTGGGAAATTGCATTGCTTGGGGCGACATGTGTTTCCTCTGCATGGTGCATTTCCAAATGCTCACAAGTTGTGTGAATGCTATTTACAGTACATACAAAAGTGCTTTTTGGCAGGTTCCTTTTGGCTGGTCTCTGCACTTGGTGTTTCAAGAACCACTCGTTGAGAGGTCCGTAAACTTGACCTTGTTGGTTTGTTTGATTCTGCAGTTTTCTTGTCGTAGTCCGATCCCCTTAGCAATCTCATTTTTGTCAAACAGAGGTGCAGCATTATCTGCACAATTTGAGTGGCCGGACACCTCATCCTTTGCCTCATCACTTGAGTCATTCATTTTCTGGGGGAAGAGGGTTCAATAGTTGTGTTCTTTTTTTTGTTTCATTACATGCCCATATCTGCACACCTTCAGATCTTCCTCTTGGACTTGAATCAAAACTTCCCAATTCATGTGATATGTTACTCATGTCATTTGACATTTCAGTGTCCTCTCCTGCTGGTGTGTCCTTTTCTGTGGGCTTTCCTGCATATTATCTGAATTAAAGGAACTGCTCTTGGCATATCCTTGCCCATCCAAATCTTGCAAGGCATTTTCTTTCACTGTTAGAGAACCCTCTTCATTTGTTGAATTGTCAAGGTTAGAAGGCAATCTATTAGGTTCACTTGTGCTCCTGTCTTCAATCAAGCTCCTTTCTCCTTCAAATGACCTCTGCTCATCAACAGTATTCTCCTGTAAAAGAACAAGTATATGTAAGACTTATAGCCAAATCTAATCCTTTAATAATCTGAGTAAAAACCATTTTAAAAAGACAGACAACTGAGAAATTTGGGAACATTCAAAGCAAAAAAAGAAAAGAAAAAAGAAACAAAATCTTAAAATTTAGGGGACTAAACAACACAGACTTGTTGTGTAATGCATGAGCACCTTGGCATTGCCCCATCAGCAACAGGCTCATTCAACCAAAAGTCAATACAACAGCCAAATATCACATTTTAGCCCCAACAATGGGGTGAAAACACAAACACCTCTCAAATCTCAGTACAAAACCACATGTGACCCATTCAAGAAGAGTTATTGGCTTTAATTGCATCAAGCAGCACTACAATGTGTTGACACTGAACATGTCTGACCAGGAGTATATAATAATGGGGTGCTGGATGAAATTCTGCATGGACAGAACAGATTATTCAGTAATGTTAGCCCTATATTCATGACGTTCAAAACATTTTACTTTTGATGGTGTGTACAATATAATATAGGCAAACCTGACAGCACTTTCATTATGGACCTGTTTGACTTAAAGGACCGGTCACACGGCACTTACAAAGGGCAACGAAGCCCAAACGAAACAAGAAACCTGGACTTTGGTTGTTTAACCTTCCTGCAGCTTTGTTCCTGCAGCTGGCACTTTGTCAGGATTTTTAAACTGTTGAAAAATTTGAATGAATGCCACTGAAAAACCTCAATTCGTATTTCGTTTTGCTGTCGTTCTTGATGTTTTTTTTATCATTTGCTTAGTTTTTGTAACGTTAGCCTTTAGTTTGACTTTGTTCAACCAGCTGAATGTTTCACACAGTACAGAAGCCGGTTTGTGAGGGCTTTTGTGGAGGAGCGCAGCTCCTGCTAGTGTGTGCCTTGTGGGGCTTCTGTCGCTGCGTGCGATGTGGCGAGTGCTTGCAGCTGTCATGCCGTGGTGCTGGCTGGCCAGGAAGAATTACCACGCACGGCAGTCATGGTCTTGTTCCAGCGCTGTGCCCACCTGAGGAGAGAGTTGCTGCACAAAAAGTCCAGCTGGAGCTGCGGCATTCTGTTCATGAACTCTGAGAGCTTGCTGTTCTCCAGCACATGCAGAGAGAAATGCCTGCTGGCCCTTAAGGCCCCCTGACATGAGCACAACTTTGATTCACGCACTAGCACGACCTGTGGTCAAGCGGGAGAGTAAACTCATCTTTAACAAGTGCAGACATGACGCAAGAGGGGTGCTGGTGCATGCTATTGCGCAAAGAGCATTTTGAAATGTTCAAAAAAATCTTTCATGCATAAATGTCGTGCTACGTGGCGCGATCTAATCGCCAACACAATGTGCAGCTCGTCAAGTGGAGAAAAGAAGTAAACAGAGCGAGTGGTGTCATCAGTGGATCGCATCAGAGCGCAGCTCGTCTGAACGATTAAAACACGTTAAATCTCTCATAAACATACTTTAACAGCTGCACACAAGAAGGAAAGAACACACAATTGTTTTACCAAGCCATGACAATGTAAACATGAGAAATAATTACCTTTTTAGATGGCTCAAAATGCTTGCTGTAGCTTGTTAGATGTGCGCTTGTTAGAGAGAGAGAGAGACAGCACTAGTTCTCTCTCTCTCTCCCTTCTGTCTTGTACGCGTGCATTTCAGGTGTACAGACAGCGATTAGAGTTTTGGTATTTCAAAAATATTTGGCACGTTTGCAGTGTGTATAATTTTGGTGGCATATTCAGTGTGTGTGGTTATGAATGTTAAACAAATGCTTCAGTTTTTTTTTTTCTTTTTTTTTGTTAATTGGACCAAGACAGAGCGCACAGCATGTCATCAGAGTCTGAACCAGACAGTGAGGATTCTGGCGATGAAGGAGATGATCCCTCTTTTGTTCTGTATGAGGAACCAGAGCAGGTGGATCCACTGACGTGCGCACAGATCTACACAGTAGGTCGGATCACGCATTTTGTTTGCAGATGAGCTCCGTCTCACAGCGCTGAGTCCTGGAATGCAGAGATGCAGACACACACTGCTCCAGCAGTTGCTCCAGGCACGTTCTGTTTAAAGCGTCAAGTTAGCTTTGGTTCATTTTGTTCCTCTTTCGTCCCTTTTGCACTCTTAATTCACAGGGTATTCGGTGATAAAGCTCATTCGTCCACCTTTTCTCAATGATTTGTGACTTTGTTTTTTTTTTACTTTTTTCCCTTCATTCAGGAATCGTATGCTGTGTGACCGGGCCATAAAACTGTGGTCCTTAAAACTGCTTCTGGCAATCTCACCAACATTTTTCAATCCTCCTATTTTACTAAGGATGGGATCAATCAGATCCTGGATTGGTATAGGGTTCCGATACCGACGTAATTCACATATCGGAAAATACCGATGCATTTTTCGATACCAGAGAAGGAGAGGGGGAGGTTTTCTGAAGTCGGGCTGTTGAGAGAGCTCTCTTCTGCAGTGTTCTAGCTGCAGGTAGCGGCAATTTCGGCCTGGCTCTCGGGTTCAAATTGTTTGTTCGTTGAGCACGGGTTTTCCAAAAAAATTAACCGAATTGTTGCTGAAAATGTATGCTAAAAGGTTAGCTGCTTCACTGTCCTGAGGCTGTAAAACACTAGCTCAGCGTGCAGCCGAAGAAGACAGCGAACAGAGATTCTGTCCGCTGAAAGGGGAAAAAGTCTCCATTAAAATCCTGCACGTGAGAGTTGATGATACATTTATTTTACAGTTGAAAGGCTTCGTGTTTCCTAAAAGTTTAAAGTTTGTGCAGCACGAAAACAGCAAGAGGAAGAAAAAGAGAGAGACGGAGGGAGAGAGAAAGCAAGCAAGAGGCAGAAATAGAGAGAGGGAAAGAGAGAGAGACAGACAGAGAGAGAGTGCTGTCTATTCTCTTTAAGTCTATAAAAAAAATAAAAGTACTTAATTCTTTCACCAAAACATTAAATCTAGACTTTCATCTTAGATACACCTTCTGGCAAATTGCAGCTCAACTTTCAGGTCTCCTTTTTAAGAAAATCCTCATAATGCAAACAGAGCCCTGGTATCGGAACAGAAAAGTATCGGTATCAGCAGATATCCAAATCAGGTATCGCGATCAGGCCGTAAGTGAAAAATTGTGGATCGGTGCATCCCTATATTTTACACACACCCTATTCAGACATGCCAACCTTGAATACAGCTTCACGGGGAGGGGGGGGACTCACTTATTTACATCTATGCACAGCCCAAAAACATGCAACCGTGGTGATACCCTAACGACAAAGTGCCTCTGAAAATAAGTAAGCCATTTACAGTTGCTTAATATAAAGTACAACATAAAATGAAGTAAAAGGCCCATAAATCATACAATTTCATATATAAACTACTAGTAACAAAATAGATTAAACAGGTTTTTCTCTTTTAATATTTACACTCTCCATCACACTTCCAGGAGCCTGTTGTACAAAGTTTTACTTAGATGAGTTGACACAAAGAGTTCACATTAGTTGCATTCTGAAGCTTACACACAGAAGGGGCAGACTTGATTTTTCTAAGCTCTCCTCTCATAGTTACTAAACAAACTAAAACTAACAGACAAACCTTGGTTCAGGTGATTTATTAATACACCCCCCCACCCCTCTTGTGGAGTAACAGTGGAGCTGACTTCATGAAGGTACTAATACCTGCTAACAGTGCTAACATACAAATTAACTAAATGGAAATACTGGAGCACAGACTTCTTAGATGGTCTGCTGATACAACTAACAAGACAACAAACCATACTGTACTACAAACTGTACTAGCGCACTCTGATATCAAATGTGTGTGTGGACAGGCTGGCAGGTCTGACGATGAACCAAAAACAGGTGTATTTAGTCAATCAAGAGCTGGTCGATGCCAACTCCTGATTAATATTAGACAGCTATTTTCAGGCACGTGACGAGGAGAGAAGAATGGAAAATATGCAGTGGAGCAGGTGAAGAGTGCAATCAAAAGAAAACTTTATATGGTATTAATCCACTGATGTTTCTGATCAAGTACAACCCCTGGCAAAAATTATGGAATCACCGGCCTTTGAGGATGTTCATTCAGTTGTTTAATTTTGTAGAAAAAAAAGCAGATCACAGACATGACACAAAACTAAAGTCATTTCAAATGGCAACTTTCTGGCTTTAAGAAACACTATAAGAAATCAAGAAAAAAATTGTGGCAGTCAGTAATGGTTACTTTTTTAGACCAAGCAGAGGGAAAAAAAATATGGACTCACTCAATTCTGAGGAATAAATTATGGAATCACCCTGTAAATTTTCATCCCCAAAACTAACACCTGCATCAAATCAGATCTGCTCATTAGTCTGCATCTAAAAAGGAGTGATCACACCCTGGAGAACTGTTGCACCAAGTGGACTGACATGAATCATGGCTCCAACATGAGAGATGTCAATTGAAACAAAAGAGAGGATTATCAAACTCTTAAAAGAGGGTAAATCATCACGCAATGTTGCAAAAGATGTTGGTTGTTCATAGTCGCTGTGTCTAAACTCTGGACCAAATACAAACAACATGGGAAGGTTGTTAAAGGCAAACATACTGGTAGAGCCAAGGAAGACATCAAAGCGTCAAGACAGAAACTTAAAGCAATATGTCTCAAAAAGCGAAAATGCACACAAAACAAATGAGGAACGAATGGAGGAAACTGGAGTCAACGTCTGTGACCGAACTGTAAGAAACCGCCTAAAGGAAATGGGATTTACATACAGAAAAACTAAACGAAAGCCATCATTAGCACCTAAACAGAAAAAACAAGGTTACAATGGGCTAAGGAAAAGCAATCGTGGACTGTGGATGACTGGATGAAAGTCATATTCAGTGATGAATCTCGAATCTGCATTGGGCAAGGTGATGATGCTGGAACTTTTGTTTGGTGCCATTCCAAGATGACTGCCTGAAGAGAACATGTAAATTTCCACAGTCATTGATGATATGGGGCTGCATATCAGGTAAAGGCACTGAGAAGATGGCTGTCATTACAGCATCAATAAATGCACAAGTTTACGTTGATATTTTGGACACTTTTCTTATCCCATCAATTGAAAGGATGTTTGGGGGATGATGAAATCATTTTCAAGATGATAATGCATCTTGCCATAGAGCAAAACTGTGAAAACATTCCTTGCAACAAGACACATAGGGTCAATGTCAAGGCCTGCAAATAGTCCCGGATTTTAATCCAACTGAAAATCTTGGTGGAAGTTGAAGAAAATGGTCCATGACAAGGCTCCAACCTGCAAAGCTAATCTGGCAACAGCAATCAGAGAAAGTTGGAGCCAGATTGATGAAGAGTACTGTTTGTCACTCATTAAGTCCATGCCTCAGAGACTGCAAGCTGTTATAAAAGCCAGAGGTGGTGCAACAAAATACTAGTGATGTGTTGGAGCGTTCTTTTGTTTTTCATGATTCCATAATTTTTAACTCAGAATTGAGTGATTCCATATTTTTTTTCTCTCTGCTTGGTCTAAAAAAGTAACCGTTAATGACTGCCACAATTTTTTTTCCTGATTTCTTATAGTGTTTCTTAAAGCCAGAAAGGTGCCATTTGAAATGACTTTAGTTTTGTGTCATGTCTGTGATCTGCTTTTTTTCTACAAAATTAAAGAACTGAATGAACATCCTCCGAGGCCAGTGATTCCATAATTTTTGCCAGGGGTTGTATACCTTCAAATGTTTTCCTGTAAGACCAGGAAAACAAGTTCCTCAAGGCATTTCATTTACTGTGTAAGACAACCGGTTGTACATGTTCAGCAAAAACCATCATGGTATATTTTCTGAAAGTATATATGTACCTGCATCAACGGTTTCATCTCCAAATGACTTCATTCAGCATTTTCAACAGGTTTCCTCGCTGTAAGGAAAAAGGACACCAATCTGATATACACATGCTACTTTAAAAGTTGAATTTAAAATAATCTTGGGTTCAATTTACCAAGGAATATTTATTGCACATGAAATGCATGGAAGTTATATAATCCCCAACTGTTATCTGCACATGCAACACATAAACAGTAACTTTTTTTACTTCAAAAAAATTACATCTGTAAGATGCTGAAATTGAAACAACTGCAAATTACACTCTAGAACTTATTTCAATATCACACTGCTAAAATTTAAAGCTACATAATAACAACTAACATTTGGAACTTCCCCCTAACAACTAAACAGACAACATTCATAATAAATTATGAGAGCATTGTAAAACCAAACAAATGAATAAATACATTTTAATTACTGCAGTATCACTTGACATATATTACATGTATTTCCATAAAAACATTTTCTTATTTATATTTATTTATTTTTAAAGGCTTGTCTCTTACCTGGATTCCTTGTTTTGAAGTTCCAAAAAACATTTCAGGGACTTTAAGTTCACTGAGGTCACTGGTTCCAAATCATGTGTCTGGTATAGTATTCCTAATGTTGATCAACAATTGTTCTTCATTCTGCTGATACTGGGTTCACAAATTTACTACGGGAACTGAATTAAATCAGTGGTTAATGAGATGACCGAATGTGTAATAGAAATTCAACCAGTAATTTTAATGTTTCACCACAAGCAAAACAAATGACTTATCAAATGTTTTCACATAGCTCCCATTGTGTTTCCATAGAACCTTTACCACATGAAACTTGTTACATTTACAGAATACTTTTTTTTTTTTACCTGTCAGCAGGAGAAATGCCACATTTCTATAGGATCTCATCACATATTTTTATATAGTCTGTTTAAGCATTGCACATACAGTATGTGAAAATGTGACTACAACAATAAAATCAGTGAAACTAAGCAGAGATTTTTCAGTTACTATCTCATGCTCAACTGCGTAATCCTGAAAATAACCATATGATAATCAGATATGGTCCAAAACATGATAGACCAGAAGAACAATCAAACCAATTAACTCAATTTTTCCCATAAGGCCGATCAAAGAAAATGTATGCAGACAGTTTTTTTTAGGCCAAATGAGCGGCATATAAAGTCACTGCCAGAGTAGAGCTGACATTTTTTCGGGAAATCTCACGGGTCAGTCAACTTGCAATTTATCACGATCGGGACGGTACAGAATTGAATGTTAGTGGGAACAGATGGGAGCGGGAACCAAGGTTTCAGGCAATGAGCAGTCCTGCTGTCATTTGAAGCAGTCAATTTTCGAAAAAAAGACGCCAAAAAAAAAAATAGCGGGCGGCTTTGCTTAAAGCTGGGCAGACACTGTAGGATATTTTCAATCGTTGTACTCTGCTCCAGCTCAAAACCTGTACCGACAAAACCGCAGCGTGTAAAAGCTCAGAGCGCACGATTTATGTTCAAAGGGCCCGATGCTCTGATGCGATCTGACTACTCACATTATATGTTCAAAAACCACATGTGTAGCTGTTTTATTTTCAAGCACAAAACGTGACTGAGGAGAAAAAAAAAGATTAAATGAACTCTAGTCAGAATAAAAATGCAAGCTGCTGATTTTTGTTATTTTTCAAAGTTATTAGGCTGCAGCTCTGTGTTTCATTTATTTCAAAGTAAGTTATCGCTTATTTTCAAAAATTATGAGAGTCAAATCACTCTACACTGTTCAGTTTTTCCTGCATGTTTGTGTATTTTTTCCTTCTTCATAAGAGTTTGGTGTTTGCTTTTGTTCCACAAAGTTTGAAAAAACAAAATGTTAACACTTTTCTTTATAACAGTTCTGTAATTTCAGACAACCACAAATCAAAAAAAGTTGGGACTGTATGTAAAATGAAGAAAAAAAAAATAAAAATGTTGCACTATTCCCAGTTTTTCCACTCACACCCACAGAAGCCAAAAATTCTTCCAAAGTTGTGTCTTGGTGGCTTCTCTCACTTGTCTTCTTCCAGCATGGACATTTAGTTTTTGAGAACTGCCTACCTGACACGGATTTACCATAAAATACCACACTGTTTGTATTTCTGAATGATTGATATAAATGAAATTTAAGAAATATTCAGTGACTTGGAGATGTTCATGTATTCATCCTCTGACATTTGTCAAGAAAACTGGATGCAAAAATGATTAATTAATTCTTACATTTAGAATGAAGTGTCCTGTCTCAACCTTTTTTCTTGGAAAATGCTGCAGGCCTTAAATATAGGAATGGATATATATTAACAAAAAATAAACAAAAATAAAGCTGATCACACAAAACATGAAATATGTTGGTTTCATACAGTCTGCAGTTACAGAAATAGACGGCAAAGTAAATGTCAGGATCATTACGTGTCCACCACCACCACATTTGAAAAACTGTAAGACCACAGGCCATGCATTACTTATGTTTTGTGTCTTTTAGTGAAGTTTTTTTTTTTTGGATTAAGGCAAAAAGTGCCTTAACCATCCATGGTTCCCGTTGTTTCTGTTGATAACATAAGCATATGAAACATCATTTTCATATGACCAAGTAGGAAATCAACCTTACTGGCACCTTAATTTGCAGGCTCAATCATAAAAGCTCATCTTGCACATGTTCTCTGCAATCCCTCCCACATTCTCACATTTATACATTAGGGGCAACCAAGGTGCAACCTGCATCATATCAAATTATATATATATATATGTATGTAGGGGTGCACATAACTGGTACTCATAATGCTTGTGCGTGCTAAAAATAAATGATGCATAGCAGAAAACACAAGGGAAGCACTTCATAAGAGTTATAAGTGTTTCCCTCTGTTGTGCATCAATGATGCTTTGCACACATGAGAACAATGAGTACCAGTTATGTGCACCCCCTGTGTGTGTATTATATATAGCAGTTAAAGATATTGAACATGTCACCATTTTTCTCAGTAAATATATTTCTAAAGGTGCTACTGTCATGAAATTTTCACCAGGTGCCAGTAACAACCAAAGTAATCCATAGATGCAAAGAAACCAAATAAATAAGTACAGAAATTAAGTTATGTGTAAAAAAAATTCCAGGTATTTCTGAAGTGGTCCTTGGCTCTTGGACAACTCTTCCAATAATTCTTTCCAGTCCTCTGTTAGAAATCCCGCAAGGCGCACCTGGTTGTGGCTGGTTTATGGTAAATGTTCTTTCCACTTTCAGATTATGGCCTCGCAGTGTTCACTGGAACATTAAGAAGTTTAAAAATCCTTCTGTATCCAATGCCATCAGTATGTTTTGCAATAATAAGTTTGTGAAAAAACAGAGAGCTCTTTGCTTTTATCCATCATGAGATGTTTCTTATATGATACCTTGGTAATGAAACACCTTTTAATAGGCCATCAGTTGGGACTGAACCATCTGTTATGAATTTGCACTGACAAGGGGCAGGACGGCTTTCTAATTATGTCAGCTTAGCTGTCAGCTAGTGTCTTGGCTTTCCATGCTTTTTTGCACGGCTCCCTTTCTTTGGCTGTTCAACAGTGGTGTCAAAAGTACACACATTTGTTACTTAAGTTAGAAGTATAGATACTGCAGTTTAAAACACTCTGGTAAAAGTTGAAGTATCAACTTGACCTCTTTACTCAAGTAAAAGTGAAAAAGTATGTGCTCCAAAACCTACTTAAAGTATAAAAGTATAAAGTAACCTTAAAAAAAAAAAAAAAAAGGTAGATGCCACTATATGAATTGAAAGCTTAATTTAAAAACTGATTTGTTCTACATGTGGCCCAAGACCCAAAACCCAAAATTACCCCCCAACACCACCTGCATGAAAATGTTTCAATTCTAGAAGCTCTGAAATGCAATCTGGGACTATTCCAGACAATAAACTGCAGTGAGTGCAGCATCCATTTAGTGAGAAAAAAAAAAACTTTCCTTATTCAGATTCATTCCAGTAGTATTCTGCTCTTACTAGGATGCAGCCGTTTTCTAGTTTGGCAGATAGTTCTGGAGGAAATCAATGAAGAAATTAACACATTGACAATATGGTTTGACCGAAACAAACTGTCATTAAACTTAAATAAAACAGGGATGAAATGGAGGTGTAAGAGTCACTAGGTGTTCACAGGAAACACTTATTTATTTCTGTATGTATGTATGTATGTTCATTGTTAGTTGCTTTTATATTTTATTTTCTGTTGTGTTTCTATTCAGGTTCTTTTTGTCTCTTTCTCTGAAATTGTATATAATAATTATCATTAGATTATTAATATATAAACAAAAATAAATTTAAGAAATATTACAATTTGAAAACAAATGCACCCGAACGTGAAGACAGCTGGAACTGCTTCATGCTAACTTTTAACATTGAAAATGCCATAGACATGCTAACGTGTTAGCGTCGCTCTCATTTTTAAGTTATAAAATACATCTATCAACTGTTTCAGAAGACCATAACAGGTTGGTTTAACATAGAAAAGGTAAATAATACTCACAGAAGTATGCTCTTTAGGGTTTTAGCGGGGGAAAATTAAGTGAAAGAAAGAGAATAAACGAAACAATAGGTTGAAGCATTGCTTCAATCTGCAAACTACTGCTTCGACTGGTTCAAAATCCATTCCTTTATCTTCATTGATCCATGTTTTCTGATATAGCAATTATGTTAATTTTTTTTTTAAATTGACTTAAATATTCTTTAATGTTGTTAAGTTTGCATACAGACTTCTGCTGTTGAAATGGATTATTGATAATTTGTTATCCGTTTAATGATCCGATTAAACTGTTCATCTGTATAATAGCAACAACTGTCATTAATATTTGAGAAGAAATTATTGTCCGGGTCTATATCGTGCTCCAAGTCCAGTACATTGTGGTCTGTGTATTAAATGTTCTCAGTTCTAGTTTTCCATGATCAGCAATCCTGTGAGTTATATCCTTCTTGTCTCCAGATGTAGATGATGTAGTAGATGAATAGGTTCCTCTGGTCTGTGTCATGGTGTTG
The DNA here is from genome assembly GCF_902500255.1 of Thalassophryne amazonica. Lineage (NCBI taxonomy): Eukaryota > Metazoa > Chordata > Actinopteri > Batrachoidiformes > Batrachoididae > Thalassophryne > Thalassophryne amazonica. The sequence continues at coordinate 88,696,565 of NC_047116.1, read as the reverse complement.
TGATGTGTTTGTGTCCTCATACCTTATTGGTCGTATTTGTCCAGTTCCTTGATGTTCCTGATTACCATAACCTTCGCTTGTTCTGGTGTTCCGTTCAGTTTGATGAATGTTTTGCAGTTTGATGTCCATGTCTGTTGAATTTTTCCCTGCTGTTTTAAGAGACGAGCTTTCTGGCGATGTCTGCGTTTCTTTTGGTCAGATGTTCATTGATGAATACGTTTGTTCCTTTGAGTTTCCGTCCCTGTTTTAACAATGCCATTTTATGTTTTCTGTTGACAAACCTCATTATAACTGCTCGCTTGTCTCCATCCTCTCTCCTGGGCAGGGGGTGGCACGCTTCAATGTTATTACAGTCCATTTTGAATACCTTTAGATTGCAAGAAGTCAGCCACCTGTTGTTCCACTGAGCTGGCCTCCTGCTCACTGGCCTCCCCTCCGCTGTCTTCTGACACCGCCCGTGCGTAGGATCGAGGTTTAATATGAATTCCTGTAATAATAACGTCGTTCATCCTTGTGTACTGTTCCAACTCTGCAACACGGTTCTCCAGGTGCACCAGACACCGGTCTTTCTCAGCATTCTGGATCCGGAGAGCCTTCACTTCTTCCACCAGCTCCATAATGGATTTCTGCTGCATTTTAACAACAGAGATTTCCTCAGACAAAAAGTCCAGGGACTTCTTGATATCGTCTCCCTCCTCCGCCGTCAGTGCCTTCTTCGGACCCATGGTCAGATAAATCCGCGCTGGCACCTCGGTAAAGCTGCGCCGGTGGATGTGCGCTGAGGCGTCAGCGCACATCCACCGGCGCTGAAGCCAAGAGTAACGAGGCTGTTTGTTTTAAAAATGTAAGGAATAGAAAGTACAGATACTTGTGTGAAAATGTAATAAGTAGAAGTCGGAAGTAGGCAGAAAAATAAGTAATGGAGTAAAGTATAGATACCTAAAAAGTGTACTTAAGTACAGTAACGAAGTATTTGTACTTCGTTACTTGACACCTCTGCTGTTCAATACTTTTTACTTGTGTCATTTTACATGATTATACATAATTTATGAACATCTATGGTTTGATTTCATTGTATGTGTGGATTATGTGGGCTGTTACAGACATCTGTTGAAAATTTCATGTCAATGGCACCTTTAGAAATATATTTATTGAGAAAAATGGTGACGTGTTCAACACTTACTTATATATATATATATATATAAATACACACACACACACACACACACACAGTTGTATGTAAAAGTTTGGGCACCCTTGATTTCCATGATTTTCCTTTATAAATCATTGGTTGTTTGGATCAGCAATTTCAGTTAAATATATCATATAGCAAACAAACACAGTGATATTTGAGAAGTGAAATAAAGTTCATAGGATTTACAGAAAGTGTGCAATAATTCTTTAAATAAAATTAGGCAGGTGCATAAATTTGTGCACCCCAACAGAAAAAAAAAAAGCATAAATATTTAGTAGATCCCCCTTTTGCAGAAATAACAGCCTCTAAATGCTTCCTATATCTTCTAATGAGAGTCTGGATTCTGGTTGAAGGTATTGTGAACCATTCTTCTTTACAAAACATCTCCAGTTCACTCAGGCTTGTTGGTTTTCGAGCATGGACAGCCCGCTTAAAATCACACCACAGATTTTCAATAATATGCAGGTCTGGGGACTGAGATGGCCATTCCAGAATATTGTACTTGTTCCTCTGCATGAATGCCTTAGTAGATTTTGAGCAGTGCTTAGGGTCGTTGTCTTGTTGAAAGATCTAGCCCCAGTGCAACTTCAACTTTGTCACTGATTCTTTAACAATGTTCTCAAGAATCTGCTGATACTGACTAGAATTCATGTGACCCTCAACTTTAACAAGATTCCCAGTACCTGCACTGGCCACACAGCCCCACAGCATGACGGAACCACCTCCAAATTTTACTGTAGGTAGCGTTTTTCTTGGACTGCTGTGTTCTTTTTCTGCCATGCATACTGCCCCTTGTTATGTCCAAATAACTCAATTTTAGTTTCATCTGTCCACAGCACCATATCCCAAAATGAAGCTGGCTTGTCCAAATGTGCTTTAGGATACCTCAAGGGACTCTGTTTGTGACGTGTACACAAAAAAAGACTTCCTCTGCATTACTCTCCTATGCATCTCCTTGTGCAAAGTGCACTGTATAGTTGAACGATGCACAGACACTATCTGCAGCAAGATCATGTTGTAGGTCTTTGGAGCAGGTCTATGGGTTGACTATGACTGTTCTCACCATCCTTCGCTTCAGCTTATCTGAGATTTTTCTTGGCCTGCCACTTCTGGCCTTAACTAGTACTGTGCCTGTGGTCTTCCATTTCCTCACTATGTTCCTCACAATGGAAACTGACAGCTGAAATCTCTGAGATAGCTTTTTGTATCCTTCCCCTAAACCATCATGTTGAACAATCTTTGTTTTCAGGTCATTTGAGAGGTGGTTAGAGGCTCCTATGTTGCCACTCATTAGAAGATATGCAAAGAGGAGAAACATTTGTAAATGGCCACCTTAAATACCCTTTCTCATGACTGGATTCACCTGCGTAAGGAGGTCACGGGTCAATTAGTTTACCAAACCAATTTTGTGTTCCAATAATTTGTGCTAAATGTATTAAATCAATACAATGACATGGGTCCCAAATTTTGCACCTGCCTAATTTTCTTTAAATAATTATTGTACACTTTCTGTAAATACTAGAAACTTCATTTCACTTCTCAAATGTCAAGTGTGTTCATCTGCTATATGATATATTTAACTGAAATTTCTGATCCAGACAACCAATGATTTATAAAGGAAAATATTGAAAATGATCAGGGGTGCCCAAACTTTTACATACATCTGTGTGTGTGTGTGTGTATATTATATATATTTGTTTTGAAATCCTTAAGTTTAAAAAAGTAATTTGGAGTAATGACAAAAATACAGCATATACAAAAATAAAGCCACTTGCATAGAAATAAAAATAATAATTAAAAAAATGATATGGGTCATGCGAGTAGGTTCATGGAAAAAAAAAAATACAAATTACCAGGAAGGACTTGTTACTTACCTCTTGGTCCAGATTGTAGTCCTCCTTTGAATTAAGTGCTAGTTTCACAGCCATGTATTCTCCATTTTTCACAGCTTCCCGCAACTCACCTGAAAAGATGTTAGAAGCAGGATACATTGAAACAATGGAGACAAATTAAAATAAATACATACATGGAGTACTCCACTATATAAAAGAAAAAGGTGGCTAATTCCAATGTGTAGGTGGCAGGGCCAATGGTGACAGGTTTTGCAGTGCCGTGATGCCAAACCAGTGTAGCGGGCTCTGGAGGACAACAAAAATTTATTTCTCCATTAACCCCCGGGGGTTGACGAGGTCATATATGACCTCAGAGAGTTTGCTTTACATTTTTGCGTGTATCTTTTGATCCGTAGAAGCTATCAACTTACTTTTTTTTGCAGAATAAAGTTGAGATTTCAAGCTTTCAGCGCATTTTCAGCTCTGGTTTCCAGTTTTGCCCTCCCTCACCTGTGTTTCTAAAACTCTGAAAATGCCTGTCCAATGGGATCGTGTGCCTTACGCATGTGATACATAATCAGAGTGCAAATACTAATGACAAAGGTTGTTTGTGAACAAGAGAATGATCTGCTTTGACTCTATACACTTGTAGTCACTCAGCTGACACTTAACGGCTATATATGCAATCAAATCATGAAAATAAGGAGCCTATATCAAAGTCTATCATGCACAATAACGCATGTGCACTGCACAAGCAATAGCTATACTACAGAATGGCACAAACACAATACGGTGTTGGAAATGACGTCACGAACCAGAAACGGCTCTGGACTCGGTTGCTATGATAAAATAAGGAAGCGTCTCCATGCGCCCTGGTGCCTTTACGCACAGACCTGCGCGCAGCCATCGGATATACTTTTTCTGGGAAGAAGCAAGAATGGCAAAGAAAACTTTTCACCGTCCAGGAAGCTTTGCAGCAGATTTCTGACGACAGCGATGTCGAGTCAGGCTCATCCGGTGAGGAGAGTTTTTGCACCGACAAGGAAAACTATTATAACTATAGTAAATTGTGATAAACAGCAGTGCATTATGTTGTTTTGAGTGTATGTTTTTGTCTATTGGAGAATATGCAGTTTTACTCTGCTCAGCAGTGTAAACAATATGAAAATGTGCGTCTATGCATTTGTTATGTGAATAGACTATGTGAAATTCACATTTTAGTGATTCTACACTAGTATGCACACATATACTGTAATGTATGTGTACTGACTGTAAAAGCTAACATTGTACTTTTACTTTGGGAGTTCACTTGGAGCTCCTTTGTTCCTGTCTGTCACTTTTCACACCTTTGGCCTGGGGGGATGGGGGTACTTAGGTGTGGCCCCTGGGGGCTTTGCGAGATTACAGTGTAAATGCTATATTATTATAATATAATAATAGCATAATGAGAGGTATTACAAGATACAGAAAGTAACTTATTTCTCTTTTGTTTTAGTGATGAGCCACAGGAGGACGTCAGCAAGCGTGCCTCTTATGGGAGAAGGAAGTATGTCCTGTGCTTGGACAAACTGAACAAGCAGTAGTCCACACCATGGAAGTGTTTTCTATGTGATGTCCCTCTGTGCCTGGTGGCTGACAGGAACTGTTTTTTTGAGTACCACCACACCTAACCTGTCAGGACGAGTGACTTTTTTTATTGATTGAAAAAAAAATAAATAAATAAATAAAATTTTGCACATTGGTCAAGTAAACCTCCAAGATCATATTTCAGCTGTGACTTTGCTTATTCATTGGTGTTTAGTGTGTTTTTTCCAATAAAACTTTGTAAGATTTATTTTCTGCATAAATTTTTCCTTTGTATTTTTTGTTCTATAAGTTTTTCTACCTTCATGGAAATAGAACAAAGTGTGTATTTTATGAAAATTCAGTTTGTCCTGAAAAAAAGGGTATATCCTACTTGATTGTGGCTCATACGTTGTTGTTATAACAGCATAATAAAAAAAGTCCAGGTGAGAGAAATGGCCAAAAAAGGTCTTAGACCCAGGAGGGTTAAAATGAATAACTAAACAAAAACTCTGGTGGAGTATGAGAGAACTACAGCAGTTCAATGTTCAAATAAGATATGGACACAAAATGGTTGTAGACAATCGAGAAGCATTGTGCCTGTCAGGATCATATGGTGAACCTTTATTTTTATATTGTAATCATCCAATGTATGTAATAATCCAATGGTCCATCAGTGCGGATGCCAGTTTCAAAACTAAATTATACATAAATGTTACAAGCTGCTCAAATAAAAGTTCTTCATAAATTCATTTATTATTTAGTCAAAGCCACAGGCCTGTCTTGCACAAGATGAGACTCTTGTCAGGGTTTTTTCATGCAATTTTGGAATGCTCCTTCAGTGGACAAAGACCAAAAACAATATGAGCTAGGACTGCAAGCAGTCATATACGGGCCTTCGTTCGGCGCGACCGCCTACCCAGGGCAGTGTGTTCTCATGACCAGATGTGGGCATATGCGTACAGGGGCAACCACTCATCCCACAGTTCAAATTTCAAGCAAATCACACAATGCATGAAGGAGTTATGATATGTTGATGGTTCATCCACTAGGGGGCGCTCAGTGTAGAAACAGAGGGGCCAGGTGTGTTGAGGGGCCAACCGTCATCATACATGTGAAGTTTCAAGTCAATCAGGCAAAGAATGAAGGAGTTATCATGACTTGATGTTCTATGGCGAAGGGTCAAAATGGTGGCACCACAGTGGCCACACCCTTCAACATAGAGAAAAGCTTTCGATAACTTTTGGTTAATATCATCTGTGGATGCTGTTAAATACATTTGAAGTGCATTGGACAAAATCCCTAGGAGGAGTTTGTTCAAATACGACATGTGGAAATCACGCCAAAATGAGAACAAAATTCAAAATGGCTGACTTCCTGTTTGGAGTAGACCCATGGTGCAAGAGACTTTTGTACGTCTATGCAAGTCACACATGTGTACCAATTTTCATCTCCCTACTCCAAAAAAAAAAAACCCTATGGGGATGGGTTTTTGAAAGTTTCAAGGGGGTGCTATTGAGGCATTTTGCACCGCCCATGGGCGATGCCCCTATGAATTGTAAGAGGTTGTCGTGCTCGACCTGTGTATCAATTTTCATGATGATGTGACAAAATTAAAGCCGCAATTTCATGGCGAATGGGCAATATTCGGCACGCCGCCACACGGACGCCATTACTCGTAACTTCACGGCGTTCATCGCCTACGTTCACCAATTTGCTCTGCATGTTTTAGAAGTGGAATGAAGTTGATTGGGTTAAGTATGTAACATCAGGAGCTCTTAAAGTAAAAATAGGACATTTCCCACCACCACTGGGGGGCGCTATGGCGGAGGTGGGAACATAAGATATGTAGACGTTCAGGGCGGAGCCCTCATCATGTCCAGCAAGTTTGAAGGATCTACGATGAAGTATGTGGGCGTGACAGCCATTCGAAGAGCAGGGGTGATGGCCAAGTGGTTAATGCGCTTGGTTTCAGTTCAGAAGGTTCCGGGTTCAAATCCCACCCCTGCCACATTTCTCCATGTAATGTGGAGTTGCGTTCAGGAAGGGCATCCGGCGTAAAACTTGTGCCAATTCAACATGCAGATCCACCTTGGATTTCCTGTGGCAACCCCAAGTGCAAACAAGGGAGCAGCCGAAGGGACTTACTAGAAATGGTGAACTTTAAAAACAAAATGGCTGCCCTATGAATCTGAAATTTTGTGGGCGGGGCCTCTTAGATAGTGCAATTCATATAACAAAAGTTGGTACAGTGAACAACTTCAGGATAAATATGTAAATAAACACACACACACACGCACATATATATATATATATGTGCGTGTGTGTGTGTGTGTGTGCGCGCACGCATGTGTATACACACACAGTCATTGCTGTAGTAGGCGTGTTCCAGTAAAATAGATGGTTGAAAGAGAGCCTGTTTCACGAGTTGTCACTTTCATTGTAGTATTCAATACTGATAATTTATCTTAACAGATACCAAAAGTGAAAAGAAAGACGATTGCTAAAGGCAGCAGCAGAGCTGCCATCCAGACAGCTACAGAAAGACAAAAATGAAGAGGAATTCAAACAGATGTAATGAAATGAACCCTCCAAAGAATTATGAATTATACCCCACCTTCAGATGAATCAGTTGATGTAAGTGCCGTCAACATTCATACATCCCCTGTCCCTCTCCTTTTGCGTCTTTCTTTTTTGACATTTTCTATTTGTATTATTTATTTGAGTGCAAATTACAATATAAGATAAGGTAATCTGTCTTCATGTTTCTGCAATCAAACTAAAAACTGATTTCTCCACAGCTTGTTGCATGAGCCCAGGAGGGTCAAATTTGCTTCTGTAGTCACTCTTGTGACTACTTCTCCCACAAGGAGTTTGTCTTCACTCACAACGATACAGGGGAGTCTGAAGAGACCATCAAGGATGGAACTTGGGTCCTTGTACACTATGATGGAGAGCTCTATCCTGGCACTATAACACAGGCATGTTCAAGACCTCTCAGAGCATAAAACATAGCAGGGAGGTCAAAATATTAAATATTCAGGAAATATTCTTTTGTAAGTTCAGATGCAGGTTCATACAGGGATGTGATGCCAAAGGTCAGAGTCATGAGCACTTCATAATTCTTAATGAAAGTATGCTGGACAGCATCTTACACTTAGTGCTGTTGATGGTCATTATTTTGCTTTTTTCTTCAGATTGTCAGCGGTCAGTATAAAGTTGATACCATGAGCTGTGTAGGTGACAGATTTCTACTTCCCCTCTGTACAATTCCCTAGCGAAAAGATTTGATGATACAACCCCTGGCAAAAATTATGGAATCAACGGCCTCGGAGGATGTTCATTCAGTTCTTTAATTTTGTAGAAAAAAAGCAGATCACAGACATGAAACAAAACTAAAGTCATTTCAAATGGCAACTTTCTGGCTTTAAGAAACACTATAAGAAATCAGGAAAACAAATTGTGGCAGTCAGTAACGGTTACTTTTTTAGACCAAGCAGAGGGAAAAAAATGTGGAATCACTCAATTCTGAGGAAAAAAATTATGGAATCATGAAAAACAAAAGAACGCTCCAACACATCACTAGTATTTTGTTGCACCACCTCTGGCTTTTATAACAGCTTGCAGTCTCTGAGGCGTGGACTTAATGAGTGACAAACAGTACTCTTCATCAATCTGGCTCCAACTTTCTCTGATTGCTGTTGCCAGATCAGCTTTGCAGGTTGGAGCCTTGTCATGGACCATTTTCTTCAAGTTCCACCAAAGATTTTCAATTGGATTAAGATCCGGACTATTTGCAGGCCATGACATTGACCCTACGTGTCTTTTTTGCAAGGAATGTTTTCACAGTTGTTGCTCTATGGCAAGATGCATTATCATCTTGAAAAATGATTTCATCATCCACAAACATCCTTTCAATTGATGGGATAAGAAAAGTATCCAAAATATCAACGTAAACTTGTGCATTTACTGATGATGTAATGACAGCCATCTCCCCAGTGCCTTTACCTGACATGCAGCCCCATATCATCAATGATTGTGGAAATTTACATGTTCTCTTCAGGCAGTCATCTTTATAAATCTCATTGGAATGGCACCAAACAAAAGTTCCAGCATCATCACCTTGCCCAATGCAGATTCGAGATTCATCACTGAATATGACTTTCATCCAGTCATCCACAGTCCACGATTGCTTTTCCTTAGCCCATTGTAACCTTGTTTTTTTCTGTTTAGGTGTTAATGATGGCTTTCGTTTAGCTTTTCTGTATGTAAATCCCATTTCCTTTAGGCGGTTTCTTACAGTTCGGTCACAGACGTTGACTCCAGTTTCCTCCCATTCATTCCTCATTTGTTTTGTTGTGCATTTTCGATTTTTGAGACATATTGCTTTAAGTTTTCTGTCTTGACGCTTTGATGTCTTTCTTGGTCTACCAGTATGTTTGCCTTTAACAACCTTCCCATGTTGTTTGTATTTGGTCCAGAGTTTAGACACAGCTGACTGTGAACAACCAACATCTTTTACAACATTGCGTGATGATTTACCCTCTTTTAAGAGTTTGATAATCCTCTCCTTTGTTTCAATTGACATCTCTCATGTTGGAGCCATGATTCATGTCAGTCCACTTGGTGCAACAGCTCTCCAAGGTGTGATCACTCCTTTTTAGATGCAGACAAACGAGCAGATCTGATTTGATGCAGGTGTTAGTTTTGGGGATGAAAATTTACAGGGTGATTCCATAATTTATTCCTCAGAATTGAGTGAGCCCATATTTTTTTTCTCCCTCTGCTTGGTCTAAAAAAGTAACCGTTACTGACTGCCACAATTATTTTTCCTGATTTCTTATAGTGTTTCTTAAAGCCAGAAAGTTGCCATTTGAAATGACTTTAGTTTTGTGTCATGTCTGTGATCTCTTTTTTTCTACAAAATTAAACAACTGAATGAACATCCTCCGAGGCCGGTGATTCCATAATTATTGCCAGGGGTTGTATATGGAAGACAACATAGAAATAATTTCTGAACCACTGCCTGCAACATCCTGTGCCAGCTACTTCAGTGTGGTACCAGAGATCTGGGCCAGCTACAGAAAAAAAAAAAAAAATTAGAATTTTGATTTGACAGTGCTAAGTACTAATCAAATACTCATTGATTTTTGGCTGTCCTCTACTCAATCAGATGTTTGTACTTCACGTAATAAGTTTGTTATATTACCCCTTACAGTCTTCTTGCACACCCTAATAATTACCATAGTTTGTCGTACATCAGATGTTTTGTAACCAAAGCACTTCCACACTGATGCCTCTCCTGTCTTGAAAGTCACCCATCCATTGTGGAGTCGGGAGCTATGTTACTTACATCTATACTTGTTAAGAAAAGTCTGAAGTTGTCTTGAAAGAACTGTATTGTTCATGAATTCATAAATTGGAGTTTTCATTTTTGTTATGAGTAAGTGTTCTCTTTAATCTCTAAGTGTTCACTACCGAAACCTGATTATTCATCACCGGTATGCTTTGTTCATTACCGCAATGTGTGACATTTCATGATTTATTGAAATTATATGAATAAATTATCTTTAATATTTAATTGATTAATAATATATGTCACAGCGTTCATGCTGTACTAGAACTGTTTTTTCAATGCAGTCCTTTAAAACAAAATCAATATGAAAATTAATGTGAAAAACCATTGAAATATTACGATGATGAAATAATTGTTTACATAAAAATGTTTGTATGTGTTAATAATAAAAAAATGCAGGTGATACTTACTACCTTTAAGAATATTTATATGTTTGCCATCAATAAAAAGTAAAAAAATATAATTTTGATGTGTCATATTGCTAATAAAATATGTGTTACGGTAATGAAATTTTTTCCTCCCAGTGTCTCTAAAAATGTCTAAAAATACCTCAAAAATGTGCACGTTGATTATAAATTCAAATTTAATACTGAAATTAGATCATATTTAATATAAAGGTGGAAAAGCATCATGTGTGTAATGGTTTCTGATTTTTGCTATGAGTTGTACCACCTTCATGAGAATCACCCGCCTGCTGTTTCTATTTCTGAATGATTGATATAAATGAAGTCTAAGAAATATTTCTCCCTCTGAGGTTTCTTCCTCAGAGGGAGTTTTTTCCTTACCACTGCTGCTCTGGGGGTTGGTAATGTTGGACCTTACTTGTGTGAAGCGCCTTGAGGCAACTCCATTGTGATTTGACGCTATATAAATGAAATAACATTGAAATTGAAATATTCAGTGAGTTGGAAATGTTCATGTATTCATCCTCTGACATTTCTCAAGAAAACTGGCTGTAAAAATTATTAATTAATTCTTACGTTTAGAATAAACTGCCCTGTCCCAACCTTTTTTCTTGGAAAATGCTTAAATGTAGGAATGGATATATATTAACAAAAAATTAATAAAAATAAAGCTGACCACACAAAACATGAAATATGTTGGTTTCATACAGTCTGCAGTTATAGAAATAGACGACAAAGTAAATGTCAGGATCATTACATGTCCACCACCACCACATTTTGAAAAACTGTAAGATCACAGGCCATGCACTATTTATGTTTTGTGTCTTTTAGTGAAGGTTTTATTTTTTATTATTATTTGGATTAAGGCAATAAGTGCCTCCCTGTATTACCACAGATGAACTGTTTCTGTTGCCACATCTTCTGAAATAACACTGCAGAACACTAGCCTAAAACCTAAAAGAAGTAAAAAAAAAAAAAAAAAAAAAAAAAAAAAAAAATATAGGAGCAGTACAGGAGCGGGAGTCATTCTGAATGGGAGTGGGAGTCATTTTACCGGGAGTGGGACGGGACAGGAATTTATTTATTACTCTGGCCCAGGATTGGGACGGGACAGGAGTGAAAAGCTACTCCCTTATCACTCTCTAATTGGCACAGACTACAGCAGGGGTGGCCAACCAGTCGGAGACCAAGAGCCACATTTCTTACTGTGTTACAGCAAAGAGCCACACTGGCACACGAACATGGGCACACAAACATTACCCATCCTTCAGCGCACGCACGCACACACATCTCTGCTCAGTCAGATTAATTGTAAATACCCCTACAATAGTAAGACCACAGGCCAGCAACATCATACACATGGGCACACACCCCCAACCATCTCTTCCTCTCCCTCACTCTCTCTCACACACACACAGGCTCAGCCAGATTGATGTCACTCCAACATGATACCAAATAACAAAATGCCCCACACCAACATGATAATGACATATTTACTACAGTACCAAGACCACAGGCCAGTCATTTTTCAATAATCAATATAGCGTGCACTTACTATGCATGTTGCTTAGTGGGACTTCTGGCATTCCTTCCCTTGAACAATCCTCCTCAAATCTGGCTCGTACTCTGTTGCTGCCACTCGAAGCAATTCTTTCACATGGGTGTCAGTCATAACAGAGCGGTGTTTTGATTTGACGTATTTCATGGTAGAAAATAGACTCACAGATGTACGTTGAGCCAAACATTGACAGTATTTTAAGTGTAGCCCTTTTGACCTTGGGGTATTTTTCCATTGGCACACTTTTCCAGAACTCAGTGGTCCCTTCCCTTAAAGCAGGTTTCAGTTGGTCCTCCTCAGCGAGATCAATCATCTCCAACTCAGCGGCTGCCTCATCTGCGACTAGAGGGGCTTTCAAACAGTCCGTATCCGCATTAAATGGGTCGACGAGGAACGTGATCTGTGGCCTTTTCAGTTGTAAATCGCGGAACCGGATCACAAAGGTTTTGTGCAGGTTTTCAACCAGAGTTGCATATTTGGCTCCTTGCTTATTCAGGGTGGCACTGGTGACTTGCCCGCTAACTTTTAGCAAAGTGGAGAAATGCGTTAAATCTCCCTTTTGAATATGCGCCTTGAACAGCTTCAGTTTGTTGACAAACGCAAACACACTTTGCACCAGATCAGGCAGCACTTTCATTTTACCCTGCAGGGTAAGGTTCAGTCTATCCAAGTGGCCCAACATGTCGACCAAAAAGGCCAAATCCAAAATCCATTTGGGGTCCGAGAGCTGGGGATAGTCCTTGTTCTTCTCTTCCACGAAGAGTTTCACAGCATCCAAAAGTTCAAAGAAGCGAGAGAGTACCTTTCCCCTTGACAGCCACCTCATGGTGCAGTGTAGTGGCAGGTCACTTGGAAGCACTTCGTCCAAGTCAGCGATGAAATTCTTGAATTGCCTGTGATTAAGAGCATGTGTACGGATGTAGTTGACGATTTCCATCACAGGTTTCATGATGTTGTCTAAATTCAACGATTTAGACACGAGTTGCTCCCTGTGGATGATGCAGTGGAAATTCCAAAAGTCGGGAAATGTTTCATCGGCTTTGCACAGCCCCACGAGCCCGTTTACAGATCCGATCATGGATGGTGCGCCATCCGTGGCTATTGCGGTTAGCTTCTGTAGGGGCAGATTTGCTTTCTCAAATGCAGCCATCATTGTTTCTTTCACATCTATGCCACGGGTTCGGTCTTTCAGTGGCACAATATCCGGGAGTTCTTCTTTGATCACACACTCCTTTGACATAAAGCGTGCAAATATTGCCAACTGAGGCTTGTCTTGTATGTCACAACTCTCATCCAATGCAACACTGAAATACTCGCATGCTTGAAGGTCAGAGTGCAACTGTGATTCAATAACTGTGTTAATGTCTGATATTCTGTGTTCAACAGTGTGGCGGGATAGTTGGAGGTCTGATGCCATGCGTTTTAGTTTGTCGTTTTCAGGAGACAAGATTTCAACAGCGTCACTTATGCATTTTTAACAAACTCTCCTGTTTTTCCACATATAATGCTGTATAATTTAAGGAAGGATAAATGAAAAAAGTACCAACACACAAATCTGCTGCCATCTACCAGGATGAAATGAACGAGATGGGGGAATGTGATCCAAAACACACAAACACGCCAAAGAACGCTCAATTGTTTCAGAAAATTAAAATAAAGCTGCTACAATGGCTTAGCCAATCACCTGACTTGAATCCAATAGAAAATATCTGAAAAGAACTAAAGATCAGTGTTCACAGATGAGGTTCAAAGAACCTTCAACATTTGAAGACTGTTTATATGGAAGAATGGGACAAAAATCACACCTGAGCAATACATGACTAGTTTCTTCATACAGGAGGCATCTTGAAGCTTCATTACCAACAAAGGCATTTGTCTGAAGTATTAAATAAATTTCAGTAAGCGTGTTCAAACGTTTTCCCCGTGTCATTACATTTTATTACACATAACTTAATTGCTGTACTCATTTGTTTTGGTTTCCTCTGCATGTAGGGATTACTTGGGTTGTTACCGACATCTGGTGAATATCTGGTCTGTTCAATACTTATTTTACTTGCTATACAGCAAATACCCACCTAAAGCTCCACTCATGAATAAAAGATGCTGTTGAGATCTCAATTACATTATTAATAGGAATCAGTTGCCAAAAATATAATTGGTATTACTCACTGGGAGACAATGGTGGGCCAGAGAGGATCTCATCATCTCCATTCAGATGTTTTTGGAAGTCATCAAGAGTCATCCAATCTAGGTTGAGGTCCATTCCAAGACTCAGAGTGGCCTGGCCCTTCTCTGCACAATACACACAGCAGAGCGAAATACATCACAATTTACAAGAATAAAACATGCATATCAGAAATTGTCAGGTCTTACTGAACTTTTCCATGAAACCGCTGTGTGACCATGATATTCTTCGGTTACAAAGACCACACAGGATGATTGATTCGATGAGAAAGAGAAGTTGCCCTATTAATCTTTCATTTTAACATAATCAGCCGTTCTCTTACCATTGACTTGATGTGTGTAATCAGCTGGTTCAGTCGCAATGAAATTTGCAATTTGTTGGCCCTTCATGCTACATGGTTTAAGATCATTAATTCAAAAACTTGAGAAGGTGAGAGCACTGAGGAGCTGCAGCCAGGTTCTGTTTTCCTCTTGTGCAGCGCAGCAGGTGTGCGCTCTGATTTCTCTTCTAGTTTATATGTCTTCCTGTGACCACGGAACTGCAGCCGGTGTTCACGCACACCTGCGAACTGTCCGTTAAGTGGACGCAGAGATGTCCTCCGTGAGGAGTTATACTGGATGTGGACATGTCCTGTTACTGCCAATCGGTCTGTGAGCAGGACTTAATTGACTTTATTTAACACAATCGTGAGAGAACTTGAGGAGGTAAGAGCGATGAGCTGCAGTCAGGCTGTAATGAGCATTTTTTTTCTTTTGAGCTGCATTTACACATACGACGGCAAGTCACGAATGCCACAAAGTATACATTCTTGGCTGCTGATCACGAATGTGATGATTCGGGGGAGAGGCATCAGGTGTCCTCAGGAATTGCTGCAACCTGTTACCATGCATTATGCATGATACTTGGATACCCCCCCGGAAATCTCACCACCCCACCCCTAAAATGCAACATTCCAACATTACATCCTTGATAAGGCCCAATCAGGATAGCACAACGTAAAAGTATATATTTCATGGATGTTTTATGCCCCAGATGAAACACAGTTTGATTGATGGTGAACAATATTGATATTCATTCTGTATGTATCTACAGATATCTACAATGGTAATATTTCCCATTCTGAAGTATCTTTAAATCGCCTTCCAAATATATACTCTCCAATTTTATAGACTTGATATTGTCTCGGCTCTCATTTATGTTTTGAATGACCGTTTCAAAAAATTGCTCCGTATTAGCAGCAGGAGCCATCTTGGTTGTTTAGAACAGTTACTCTTTGGCATTCCTCAGAGTCATCTCATAAAGACCTCCCCATAGCTAAATGGTTGTGATTAGCCTGGCCCGTTTTCAGCCAAGAGAAAACTGCTGTGAAAAGAACCCTTTCACAAACTGAATTCATTCATGAAATGAATTATGGGCCTGGCTTACCAGGCTATACAAATATTACTGACACATAATTATTAGGGGTCCAAGCCAGATGGGGCTGGGAGCAGTGCAACTAAGTGTTGACTATGAATTAATGCCATAAAAACAAAAGATAAAATCTGCCTTTAAGAAGCAAAATGTTTGCACAAAACTGTATGAAATTACAACGTGGAAAACACAAGGACCATAATTTTCATTTTGTAGCAAAGAAGGACAAGTTCTAAAGTATCAAGCAGAGCTACATAAGGAAATACTGTATGAATAAGTCAGTGAAAAGAAATTTGACCAGCATACCAGACTTCTCAGAAGCCTCAAGTGGGTCCTGCAAATCCTGAATGTCGTCACATGCCATAAACAGTCTGGGCTCACTGTCTTCTCTCCTCTTTCTCCTATCATCTGTTGGAGTTCTCCTCTCCCAGCTGGACCGCTGTGCCTCCTCTGATCTCTCCCGCCGCTCCCGCAAATCCTCTCCAGACCTCGACTTTGGAGTGGATTCCTCTCCTTCCTTTTCATCACTGTCCAGGCTAAAGCCATAACTCTGGCCAGGTCTGGAGACTAGGACAGGGCAGAAAAGCAACCACATTTCTCAGAAGACATGTTACAAAAGTCTCCATCACGGACTGCAACACACACCGTTCAGCTCGGATATTTTTTTTAAACCACAGATTAAAAAAAAAAAAAAAAAAATACTACTTTGCTTTCCAGTTTTAAAAAGAAATGAATGAGCAATGAAAGCAAGAAACTTTTGCCTGTGGTCCCACGTGAAAAATTAAAACATGTCCAATGATTTACAAATATTTTAAAATAAAATACTTAATTTTTTGGTTAAATTGCAATATGAAGATCTGTGTGAAGATCTGGAGGTGGTTCCCAGGCACTGGTCAGTATAGAGCCCTAGAGCCCACTGCTCTAGGGCTCTATATTGTTTCTCGAAACTCAATAAGATCCATATCACTGAACATCTAATACTTAATACTTGTATCACGATACTGATATACATTTATGTGCTTAACACTGCCAATACATTTTATATAAATGCATGCAGAAATTGTAGATCTAGCGCTGCTATATCCACAATTTCTCCAAGGGGATTAAAGTATGATAAGGAGCAGTTGCTGGTTCTTGCATTCAATCAAGTAATATATACAATTCTGAAATGTATCACTGCATGTAATGAGTAGTTTTACCTTTTTGTACTTTAAATATATTTTGAGAGTAATACTTTTGTTGAAACCTCTTCAAAATGGGACTTTTACTTTGTTAGTCAGCTGCTACACACTGCTGTCCAGTTGGTGGCAGCAATACATTGGTTTGCTAATCATCACTGAAATCACAGTAAGATGACCACACAAATATGGTAACTTCTGCAGTTGCTGCCATTCATTAACAAAGATCAAAGTGTTTGGTCTCATGGGTAACTGCAGTGGAAAGTGTAACTTGTGTTAACTGCTTCAAGCAATATTCTCACAATGCCTTGTTGTTGAATACAGCGGTTGTCTTTTGAACATGCACAAAACAACTTCTCTGTGCACTGCTTACCATCTAATTGTTTGGTCCGCTCAGTCTTCTCAGGCTCTAATTTCTGGGCTGGCGACTCTCTGGTTGGCTTGGGAATCTTTTCAAATTTTCCTAACAGCTAGCAACAGAAATACAAAATTTTGATTAAATTTAAGATATACCACATGAAACAAGAATATCAGGCATGGGGACAAAAAATAAAAAATAAAACAAGCCAAAGACATTTTGTTTGTCCACCGTGTTAAGGGCCTTTCACACCAAGTGCACAAACGTGGCATGCATCATTCTAAAACCCATTATTTTCAATGAGAGGCGTCACGCAAACTCCGCGTTACAATGCGACACACAAAAACCAAGCTTGTGCAACGTTCTGCCAGGATTGTGCACCGCCGATTGACGCCAAACTGATCGCAGTCACGTGTCTAATAGAAAGGAGGCATCAGGCCAAAACATGGAAGATGACAGAGTGCAGAAATGGGTGTCAGGGGAACATCAGTACTGTGAATTTATATACTGCAGTTTACTAAAGGAAATTCTTAGATTTTTTTTTTTTTTACCCCAACATTAATTTCTGATTGCTGTACATTTTGAAGCTAACAAATGTTTCTTACATTAGAGAGATGTGGTGGTCCAGTAGTTAAGCACTGGGCTTGAGACCAGATATATAAATACGGTCCATTTACCATTTTAGAAAATTTGTAATTAAAATAGCTTTAAAAAAAAAAAAAAAAAAAAGGCCATAACTTATGTTGTTTCAGATTAGGGCTACCACGATGAGTCATGACTACATCAACAATTGAAACAGTTGACAACTAATTTAGCAGTCGACGAGTCGTTTATTTTATTTAAGTCTTTGTTTTTCTCTCAATTCATAGTTTTAGGCAACGAGCTGTCCTGCCATCATTTGGATGTTAATATTTTCAAAAAGACGGGAGATTAAAACGGTGACCGTTTTGTTCAAAGCTGTCTAAAATGCGCAGTTTACCGAAGGAACTGTCTGTGTGTGTGTGTGTGTGTGTGTGTGTGCGTGCGCACGTGCAGTCAACTGGCTGCAGACTGCGAGGGAGGGAGGGAGATTCTGGAGGCACAAGACATTACATTCTGCCGAGAACCATCAGTGCATGTGAGACGAGTGCGGCGCAGAGAGAGAGAGGTTTTTAACCTGAGTGAACATGTTAAAAAAACAAAACCGTGGAGCTGCCTTTACTTCTCTTTGCACTTTCTCTACCTGTGCGGTTCTGATGGCACCGTCTTGTTCACACCATGTCTGCATCGTATACTGAATTTATGAGATCATGAGATGAAATAAACTGTTAAATATCCTTAAAACATTCATAAAAATGAGAATATATAAATGAACTGAGCAAAAATTACGCATACATGGGTAAAAAAAAAAATCCTGATGTGGAAAAGCTGTGCAGTGACGTTCAGAGGCACAGATCACATAAAGGGTGACTCCATATGTGTCGTACGGGACATTCAGAGATTCATTTCCAGCCTGGTCAGACAGTGTTTGAGCAAGTACCTACATTTGGGTGCAGATTGGTTGTGATACCACTGGGCAATGTTGCCTTTGGCATACTTTTGATCAGAAATGTTTTTGGGGAAAACAGGAAAAGTTGTACGGGACGCAGAAAACCGGTAAAATTCTTTCTAGCAAATTCAACACAAAAAGTCTGTGAGTTGAATGGAGACAGATTCATGTCACCATGCTGGAAATGTTCCCTAGAGTCTTAAAATAAGCCAAATGAAACCTTTTTTCATATAAGACCAATTTTTATTAAATGCAGAGACTTTACAAAAGTACAAGGCAGTGTGTTGTACGGGACGCTCTGAAAAATGATACAGTTTATGTCAGTTAAGGTTGTTACAGCATATGCTGTAGAATATCTAAGTGACTGATTTTGTGCTTGATAAATTATCTTATTACCATGTGTGGAGGAAACCTGAGGTTGTGTGTCGTACGGGACAAACAACTTAACATGTAAGTTACAAGGCTACAAATACCTCAATCCTAGCAGGTTTTCAAGCAACGTACATTTTTAATACAATGGTCTTGAACCCATCCATCCATCCATCTATTTTCTTCCACTTTATCCGGAGTCGGGTCGCAGGGGCAGCAGCTCAAGCAAAGCCACCCAGACCTCCAGATCCACACACACCTCGCCCAGCTCCTCCGGGGGAACCCCAAGGCGTTCCCAAGCCAGCCGAGAGATGTAGTCCCTCCAGCGTGTCCTGGGTCTTCCCCGGGGCCGCCTCCCAGTGGGACGTGCCCGGAACACCTCTCCAGCGAGGCGTCCAGGGGGCATCCGGAAAAGATGCCCGAGCCACCTCAACTGACTCCTTTCGACGTGGAGGAGCAGCGGCTCGACTCAGAGCTCCTCCCGAGTGACCGAGCTCCTCCCGAGTGACCGAGCTCCTCCCGAGTGACCGAGCTCCTCCCGAGTGACCGAGCTCCTCCGAGTGACCAAGCTCCTCACCCTATCTCTAAAGGGAGCGCCCAGCCACCCTGCGGAGGAAACTCATCTCGGTCGCTTGTACTCGCGATCTCGTTCTTTCGGTCATGAGCCAAATCTCATGACCATAGGTGAGGATCGGAACGTAGATCGATCGGTAAATCGAGAGCTTTGCCCCCCTACTCAGCTCTCTCTTCACCACGACGGTCTGATACAGCGACCGCATCACTGCAGATGCTGCACCGATCCGTCTATCAATCTCACGCTCCATCCGTCCCTCACTCGTGAACAAGACCCCGATGGTCTTGAACCTAGAATAGAAAATTCTTTGTTTTTGGTAAGAAGACAGATAATTATAACTTGAACTCTTAGACAAAATGTGAACATGAGAACAAACAAGATTTGAAAAATTTATGAAAAACTCAACTTTCATCGTCTACCGGTATTATGGTATGTCAAAGCTACACATAGGCCTACCTTGCTCGGCCTACTCATTACCCGTGGTTATCTGTTCGCTTTTGCAAGTGTGTTTCAACTTTAGTTCAACCTGTTCAGTGTTCTGCAGTAAACACTCTTCTTTCACCAGCCGATTCACTCATAATCTACAAATTCAGATAAAATCCATGGACCAAATGTGACTGTTCTAGGAGGGCCTTGGAGTTTCTTCACATTGGCTGTGGGCTGTGGTGGGCACACTTCCGATAATCCGATAACAGATAATTATCGAAGATAATGTTTTCAGTATCGGATTATCTTTTTAGATAACTTTAAAAACCATTATCGGACCAATTATCTTCCGATTAATTTTTTATCCGATAACTTTTAAACCGATAAACAAAATAAACAAAGCTGAACAGCGACAAGCATTTTTAAAATTAGTTCAGCACCCACCTGTTAAAAGTTTTGTAACAGATGCATAATTATAACCTTTGCAAACAGAAGAGAACTGCTTGTATAAAAAGCACATCAATCCTCTGCAAACAAAGGAAAAACAGCCCCCAAAGGAAAAAGAAAAAAAAAAAACATTTCCTTTAACACCATACCGATATGCCCGCAATATGACCTAAGTCATCCAGAGGCATACATTTTTAACTTATGGTTCAAATTTTAACCAAACTAACTTTGGACAAGTTATTTAAAATTACTGTCATGTCTGAAGTTTCATGAAGTAAAAATATCAGAAATATGTTTTAGTTTAAAGTAATGTGCTAATTTTTAAGGTTTTGTGAGCACATGCTCTGCCCCGCAGTACATTTTGGGTAGGATGATGTAATCTCAGTACGTCACGACAGGACAAATGCATTTCAGACACTCTGTTCAGGCTCCACGGACAACAGCATTAAACTCTAGTGCCTAAAACTCTCTTGAATATATTCTCTGCATTTATAGACGTTGATTTTTTTAATTGCGTTTGTTAAATTCCACGCATTTTAAATGTGAGCACACAGGGATTATCTAGAATTTGTTTTGAAAGCCTCTACTGCCATCTAGCATCTACTGGCCAGTAGTGTTCATGGCAGTGTCTGGGAACCAGTAGATGGGAGTATTCTATTTATTTTGACCCCGGTTATGTCAGATGATTGTCAAATCAACTATTTTGCTTTTCAAATGGCTTTTTTTTTTTTTTTTTACAAATGAAGTTTAAAAACAAAACTCCAAAATAAAATAATAATAATAATAACATTATTACAAGACAGCTCTGCAGTGTTTGCACAGGCACAGTGCGAATGGTTGGATGCTGCTTGTAGCTTTCAGCAGCAGGATAACCTCACAACAGCCGACCACAATAATATATCAAACAGGTTTGATTCTCATTCGACCATACGATCAGCGATCAGGAGGTGGTCGTCAGATGTTGACCGCAGCTTGATACTCCATGAACACTACACGATGCAGGACGCACGATTAACCTGAAACTTGGTCCAAAAAAATCCTGCATAAAAAATCATCTCGCACACTGTAAAGCACGTTTTACAACATCAAATGAATGTTGTAAAGAGAGAATGTGGAGAGAATGTGCGCAAACATGCGCACATTCTCTCCACATGCAAAAAATTTTGCGATGACACTTCCAGGGATCCGTAAAAATGCCTGTTTTTACAAATAAAAAAATGGAATATTTTACAAAAGCACATTTAAACACCAACACACGACAGACGTCACATTAACGTGTTGGTTTACATAATGAATGACTGAACCAATGAGTGTTTAGCAGAGGCACGTTTACCCAGAATCCTTTGCAATCTGTCTCTGTTACAAAACGTCATTATTCAACATTAAAAGATATATGTTATATTTTAACTTTGTACAAATGACAGAATTGACATTAATGGAGTTATTCTATCGGTATTAATGTTATTTATTGGGGAGGTGATGGTCTAGTGGTTAAGGTGTTGGGCTTGAGACCAGAAGATCATGGGTTCAAATCCCCGCCTGACTGGAAAAATCACTAAGGGCCCTTGGGCAAGGCCTTTAATCCCCTATTGCTCCCGGTGTGTAGTGAGCGCCTTGTATGGCAGCACCCTGACATCGGGGTGAATGTGAGGCATAACTGTAAAGTGCTTTGAGCGTCTGATGCAGATGGAAAAGCGCTATATAAATGCAGTCCATTTACCATTTAACACCATAACTCAATGTAAGTAAGTTCCTTCGGCTGCTCCCTTGTTTGCATGCGGGGTCGCCACAGCAAATCCAAGGTGGATCTGCATGTTGAATTGGCACAGGTTTTACGCCGGATGCCCTTCCTGATGCAACTCCACATTACATGGAGAAATGTGGCAGGGGTGGGATTTGAACCGGGAACCTTCTACACTGAAACCAAGTGCACTAACCACATGGCCACCACCCCTGCACAACACCATAACTCAATATGACTTTATTTTTCAAGACCTCCGCATGACCGGAGGTTTGTCATTGATAGAGAGCTGGCTTTACGGCTGCTCTCAGGGTGCCTCTGTGTTGGGAGGGCTGTAATAAACAAGAGCTTCCAGCAGGGGCCGAATGTTGAAAGAAAAAAGTGTGGTCTCGTCTGGGTCTCGGGGTGCCTCTGTGCTCGTAGCGCTGTAGTAAACAAGAGCTTCCAGCAGGGGCAGACTGTTGAAAGAAAAAAGTGTGGTCTTATTGGTTGGGTCTGTTGTTATTTTTAATATTATTAGAAGCTATTAAATTTGTTTTACTAGTAGTTGTAAATGTGCCAGAGATAATATTGGAATTTATCTGTTATCGGTTATCTGTAACTTCCGATACATTTTTGGGCGGTTTATTGTTTTATCTTTATCGAAGATAACTTTTCAGTTATCTGATTATCTGTTATCGAAGTTAATTTTTTGGTTATCTGTGCCCACCACTGGCTGTGGGTCTATTGAAAATGTTGTCTTTCTCAGTTGGCCAATAGAAATATTTACCACATCTGTACATGCCACTGACTTGATAATGCCCACCAACAATCTTTGTTACCTCACCAGGAAATTCTTTTCCATCATAAATAACTATACACCAGTCACCAACCACCAAGACAGATATGTCTGTTGCTGCACTTGTAGATGGAATTGGTATATGTACAATCATTTCATCCACTTGTGGTTCAGAGGCCAGTGCATGTTCTAACAAGGTAATCTTGCCACCATCTGCACAATAAGCTATGTGCCATTTTCTGAATGCCAGGGAAAGATTCAGAATCCTTCCAACACACAACACCCTTAATCTTTTCATCAATTTCTGCCTGCGAGACATGAAAAACTGCTGTCTTATCCATTAGCCGACTCGCTGTTGAGGCAAAGTCCTCAAATGACTGCACTACAGTTCTGGGTACCTTCTTACTCATTACCTCCTGCCTGACAAGAGACTTTGCCCTGCCACCTACCCCATCGACCACCCCTTTCCCTTGACTAGTGGCAAAATACTTCCAACAAAATTTGCATTTGTATTTGGCAGTGAGGACCTGAAGGAGCTTCATCGTGAACTTGTTTTTAAATTCTGAGGATGGACTATCAGTCCAAATTATTTCCTCTTTCACATTTTCTGTTTCATTGTCACTACTCACAGGAGTAGTTCATGGCAAAGTCCATCTGGAGTAGTTGAACACAGTGGCGGCTGGCCCATAGCGGGCGCTCGGGCGCTGCCCTCCTAGATGTGGAGGGGAAAAGTCATAATATATATATATATTTAAAAAGTATTATCAATGTCAGTTTTACTTAATAGTATGTGCCTACATGTAATATGAATGATTAAAACAACTCTTCCTCCAACTGAATCTCATTCAACAGTACATTTCCACCGACAGAAGCAGAGAACGTATCATTCCTCGTCTTGGGCGGTCATTCAAAGCGCTCTTGAAGTGCAGCGAAATAACCAATTGTATGTAGTTGCTAGGTAAAATTAATAAATATTTGGCAAATCAACATTGCCAAAATTCATGGCTTTGGGGCGCTGGAATTTTAGCCCTTGCTACAAAAATGCGGGAAAGTTAGATTGCTAGTCAGTGATATACGTGACGCTGCAGCTGCTGCTGTCAGTCAGTCAGGCAGGAAGAGATGATGGTGACGATGACTTTGGGTTATATTTATTTATTTTTATTTTGTCTCTGTGTGTTTTGCTGGAGTAAGTTGAAGAACTCTTCGGAGGTTTAAAACGGGACAAAACTAATCAAATCAATGACACCAAAGTTTGGCGGGGGATCCTTTTGGAGGCGCATGGAGGTGCGCACATCAGATCTTTCTCGTGGTTTAATGACAATTGCACATCCCAGTTGGAGGAGAGACGTTTGTCTGACTCGTTATAAACCGTGTCAGGCTTCATTCACACTGTCAGCGCGCACACGTCACGGAGGCTGCTGATCTGCGCTCTTTACTGCGGGGTGGAAAGGAGCGCATCCACCTCTGCCAGCTGCGGACTGACTCTTCTGGATCCACTTCAGCTCAGGTGAGCTGACGAGCTGCTCGGATTTATTCCCGAATGTTGCTCCTGGTGTGGAAACGAGGATGAAAATTTAAGATAAAACGAATGAGTGATGTTTTTTGTTTGTTTTAGGGGGTCAAAGCTGTGATCTTTATTGGGACAGCAGACTAGTTATAATGGTAATAGGGGAGGCCGGGGCTGTTTGTAACAGTGTTCAAAGCTGCAGCCATGCTGGTATTTTGATTTCACTTTACATGTTATGAGGATGAGTTCACAGAAGTGAAATATTCTTTGGAGTATTCCATACTCTAAAACAAATGATTTGCTCAGTTTAAAAACAAAACCCTAAAATAGCAATTTGCATGTTTTTTAAAGAAATTCTAACTCAGCCACTGAGTTCACACAAGACACATAGTCAGACAAACCCAAGTTTAGTAACGCATTAAGTGGTTTTGTATACTTAATTTGCTTTGTCCTCTACACTGTTAATTAATTTTAAGCAATTTAATTTAAAGGTTTTGGTGTTATTAGTTAGTCAAGTTATTTAAGTTTTTCAAGCTTGTTTAGTTTCTCTCTCTCTCTCTGTCTCTCTCTCTCCCTCTCTCTCTGTGGTGTGAACATTGTAGTATGTACATAATATTATTTTGTCAATTGAAGAATTTTCCCATATTTTGAAAGAGTGTAAATTTGCTGATATTTTCTATTTTGTTAAGGGGGTGTCATTGTGAACTCCAGGATCTGTTTGTCTGAAGATAATGGCAGTGCAGTACAATTTGGTGTACTATGTGTGTAATTGGTGTCAAATGGTGAAATGTTCTTTGCTCAAGAACTTGAGTGTTGTATTTGATACTGTTCCTTTCCAAAGTAGAAATGGGGCCTAATATAGCTGTAAATGGTTAACTTGATCTGTAAAACTGCTGATTTTGAGAAGGACATGAAATGATTATTGTGGAATCATAGTAATTTTCCAACTGTTCACTTGAAAGCCTGTACTGTATAAGGCAAGGGAATCTATTGGCACAGCAGCCCCACCAAGACTGTTTTTCACCAGCCGCCACTGGTTGAGCATCAGAATTTTGCTGGTCGAGACGAAATTGCTCTGCCTGAATTCTTTTTATGTTTATATGACAGAGTTTCACCAAAATTTTCTTTCACTATATCCAACAACTCTCCAGCACACCCCTCATTTGTTACACATCTCAACTGCTTCAAGTCTCCTTTTCCTTTCTCCCGCTCTTGCCAAGTAACATGTGCTGCCAGATCAAGAGTGGTGCTCAGTCTGACCCCATTGGCACATTCAGGACACTCATTCTGCCAACACTTTGAATTCAGAGTGGGGTCACACAAAACAGAATCCTGAATCATGCATTACTGTAGCCTGTAGCCTGAGTATAAAATTCTCATGAATCCTACATCTACACTGGTCTGCTGGAGTCTCGTGTAAAAGCAAGACATTTTTAGGGTGCAGGGAGCAGAATTTTGAAAGTCCAATTAGAAGTTCAGGATGCAGTTCTTAAAATACAGCATGGGCCTCTCGTAGGTATAGAGTCAAGTAATATTTCCGCATCTTTATTGTTTCACCATCTACCCACGACCATTTCATCCTTCATCCCTGGCATTGTGTACACAATGTTAGGATCAGTATAGACATTTTTCACAGCTTCAGCAGTCTCACTGGAGAGGGCTTTTGATCCTCGAATCTGCTTCGTCATCTTAGTCTCTAGTTGGATACAATCCTTTCAGCCACTCCGGCCATGACAGCAGCTTTTTTTCTTGGGGAATAGGGCAATTGGCAAATGACTTTGGATACCGCTTTTCTAAGGGACTGGGGTCTCCGGTACTGCTTATATATATCATCACCTTTAGGTGTTTCAGGCATGTCAGCAGGAGTTTGCTGCATAGCCTTCTTTTTCCTGCGATACTCCCCTCTTTCTCTCGGTCTCTTTTTTTCTAGCCTCTTGTTTTTCCTCTTCTGTTACATTTTGGTTCTTTGCAACTCCATATTCTGCTATTCTTTTTCGTTCTACTTCTTTATACTCTGGATCATCACAATGTAGGCAATCTTTATACTTCTTACAACGCTGTGCATTTCATGTCTTGGCAATTCACCGGTTTTGTCAGCGACTTCTGGCTCCATAGTGCACAGAGTCTGAATGACCTGAAACATAAATAATGTTTCACTTTCTCTGTTCATTACCATAACTGTACGTGAATAATAAATCATACCAATTCTCATGACTGTTTTATCTTTAAATTAAATCAGCTCTAAGGGCATTCTTCAAATGTGAAGATCAGAGACTTGTGTAAATGTTAGACTCCCCAGCAGAGTGGTCCAGCTCACACCCCCAGTGCACTGCAGGAACCGATATTGGGAAAATTATTTTCTACTTCCAACCCCTATCATGCTTCATACAAATAATGGAACATCATTCATGTAGACTACATGTAGTCTTGTACATACTTGGACACCACTTCCCTCTTCAGAAGCCTCATGTCATAAAGAAGACAAAGATCTTATGAAGATTCATTACAACGTCTTTATTTCAGCTTCTATTGCTTTTAATTATATTAAAAAATCTTAATTTACCTTGTTATAGATGTTGAAATTGCTAAGAAAAATTGGGAAAATTGAAGCCCTTGATCACAGACTTCAAAGATACAGCCAAACACTTTGATCTTCTCTCAGTGGAATTTTCCTCCTGTCAGTGCCATCTATTGTGTCAAATAAGGACTAATTAAAGTGAGACCTCTTTTGTTTAGCTTGAATTGGTGAGAAACTGCTTCTGCAAAGACTTGAAAATCCATAACTGAGTGTGACGTGTCGTACGGGACATCTTTTAAAAGCTTATTATACAATAACTAATTAAAATAATTAACTAAGGCTATGCCAAATGAATAGTTATTAGCCAAAGTTAGAGAATCTGTAGTTGTAAGCTTTGGTCTTGAAAAATGAGATGTGGGGAATTTTTTTTTACCTTTCTGTATATCGTACAGGACATGACCCCAAATCCCCCATTGAATATGACAATTTCTGCAAAATGCAGTGAAGTCACATGATCAGGGGGTGGGGTGGATATAGCCAGTGCCCTCCCCTATTGACTAATAACAATGAAAAAGCTGCAGCAATTAAGTGTTAAAAATGTGGGACAAAAAGTTACAATATTCTTATTTTTCAGAATTTGAGAAACATTCGAAATTCTGTGATTTTGCCCCAAAATATTCAATTCCTGGTGACTGGCAGGAAAAAATCTATTTGGTCTTTGAAGCTTAAGTATTTAAGCACACAATGCATCAGTCATTTTTGAGTAAATTTTAAATCTATTTTTTTTTTACCTTCTCATGTGAAATCGCCCTAAAGCAGGTGAGAACTCTGAACTTTAATAGCTGTTATTTTCCAAAGGTATGTATTTGTTCAATCTTGAGCTTAATGTAGTGTTCAAGCACAAAACATGACTGATGAGGAGAAAAAAAGGATGACTTCATCACACTAAAATGAACTGGAGTTAGAATAAAAATACAAGCTGCTGATTTTTGTTATTTTTCAAAGTTAATATAAGCTGCAGCTATATGTTTTATTCATTTCAAAGTGAGTTACCTCTTATTTTATTCTGATTTATTTATACAAAAAAATTGGGGAGTCAAACCAGCCTGCATTGTTCTGTTCAGTTTATATCAAAGTTTGCCTGCACAAGTCTGTGTATTTTTTCCTTCTTTATAAGAGTTTGGTGTTTGCATTTGCTACACAAAGTTTTAAAACACAATAAAATGTTCACACTTTTCTTTATAGCAGTTCTGTAATTTCAGAAATGTAAAAGAAACAACCACAAATCAGAAAACGTTGGGACTATATGTAAAATGAAGATTAAAAATAAAAATGTTGCACTATTCCCAGCTTCTGCACTCACAGAAGCCAAACGTTCTTCCAGAGTTGTGTCTTGGTGGCTTCCCTCACTTGTCTCCTTCCAGCATGGACATTTAGTTTTTGAGAACTGCCTACCTGACACAGATTTACTATAAAAGTACCACACTGTCTGATGATTCCTTGATTAACATGATAATGAACAATGGACATTTGTTTTTAGTCAAATGACATGAAAAGTAATGTGCAAATTTTTTTTAAAATTTGTTGGATTCATTGATATCAACATTTCAACCAGGAAAAAGACACAGTAAATCATTATGTTTATAATAAACACAACAGAAGATGATGCACAATGACTGCAGTGTGTCTGTTAATTAGGATGTGACATAAGCCTCATGATGAAATCATTTTTAAAATTTTGTCACTTCAACATTTAATTACATCCTCACTGACTAT
The DNA here is from genome assembly GCF_902500255.1 of Thalassophryne amazonica. Lineage (NCBI taxonomy): Eukaryota > Metazoa > Chordata > Actinopteri > Batrachoidiformes > Batrachoididae > Thalassophryne > Thalassophryne amazonica. The sequence goes on along the minus strand of NC_047116.1, from coordinate 88,667,862 downwards.
GTGATTCTTTTTAATGTTTCAATCAGGACAGAGTAATTACTAAAATATGAATTTGACTATTCTAGTGATTGTGAATGCTTTGAAACTGTGCACAATAGGGGCGGGGCTTCTTTGAAAGTGGCTTAAAAAAAGTTTTTGGGCCCTTGGAATTTCATGCATTTTAATTTGTTTGTGCCCTTTCAAATACAAAAAGTAAATCAGGCTTCTCAATATAAAAATTTCTAAAATTATCTCCCTTAAACTCAAACTCAAAGCAAATCTCTACAATTTCATGTAAATTAATTAAAAATATAAGATGATGGGTTGCATAAGTAATGGGCCCCTTTGGTATGACACCTAATAATCAGGTTTATTGACAGTTTTTTCAGACAAGTTAGGGGGTGGAAACATGAACATTTTCAAGTCACTAAATATGTCTTGGACTTTATTTACATCAGTTATGAAGAAATACAAACAGTATGGCACTCTGTGGTAAATGTGGAGTAGACAGTTCTCAAAAAATGAGTGACTGTGCAAGAAAGAGTGAGGAAAGCCACCAAGACACCCCAGAAGACTTTATAGGCTGTGACTGCAGAAAATGTACATAGTGCATGTTTTGCATTTTGTATCACCAGCTGTTCAGCTTCATGATGAAGTGGTACAGAGGAGGATTTTCTTAAAAAGAAGACCTGAAAATTTAGCAACAAATTGCCAGAAGGTACATCTGAGATAAACCTAGCCTAGATTTGATCTGTTTTGGTGAAAGAGAATGCTTCTCTGCTCTACTCTACTATGAAGCTAAGACTGATGATGCAAAAGCTGACGTTTTTTAGACAGAAGCTCAAGGTTTTTTTTTTTTAGCCATGCTAATTCTCTCCAGAAGCATTTACTGGGAAAAAAAAAGTCTCAAGGACCTAAATGACATGGTGAGATGGCGAAGAGCTTTGCTCCTTCATGTCTGTAGCATATACAACCCCTGGCAATAATTATGGAATCACCGGCTTCGGAGGATGTTCATTCGGTTGTTTAATTTTGTAGAAAAAAAGCAGATCAGACATGACACAAAACTAAAGTCATTTCAAATGGCAACTATCTGGCTTTAAGAAACACTGTAAGAAATCAGGAAAAAAATTGTGGCAGTCAGTAATGGTTACTTTTTTAGACCAAGCAAAGGGATAAAATTATTTAATTTAGTGAGTCCACTAAATTCTGAGGAATAAATTATGGAATCACCCTGTAAATTTTCATCCCCAAAACTAACACCTGCATCAAATCAGATGTGCTCGTTAGTCTGCATCTAAAAAGGAGTGATCACACCTTGGAGAGCTGTTGCACCAAGTGGACTGACATGAATCATGGCTCCAACACGAGAGATGTCAATTGAAACAAAGGAGAGGATTATCAAACTCTTAAAAGAGAGTAAATCATCACGCAATGTTGCAAAAGATGTTGGTTGTTCACAGTCAGCTGTGTCTAAACTCTGGACCAAATACAAACAACATGGGAAGGTTGTTAAAGGCAAACATACTGGTAGACCAAGGAATACATCAAAGCATCAAGACAGAAAACTTAAAGCAATATGTCTCAAAAATTGAAAATGCACAACAAAACAAATGAGGAACGAATGGGAGGAAACAAGGTTACAATGGGTTAAGCAATCGTGGACTGTGGATGAAAGTCATATTCAGTGATGAATCTCGAATCTGCATTGGGCAAGGTGATGATGCTGGAACTTTTGTTTGGTGCCGTTCCAATGAGATTTATAAAGATGACTGCCTGAAGAGAACATGTAAATTTCATTGATGATATGGGGCTGCATGTCAGGTAAAGGCACTGGGGAGATGGCTGTCATTACATCATCAATAAATGCACACGTTTACGTTGATATTTTGGACACTTTTCTTATCCCAACAATTGAAAGGATGTTTGGGGATGATGAAATCATTTTTCAAGATGATAATGCATCTTGCCATAGAGCAAAAACTGTGAAAACATTCCTTGCAAAAAGACACATACATGGCCTGCAAATAGTCCGGATCTTAATCCAATTGAAAATCTTTGGTGGAAGTTGAAGAAAATGGTCCATGACAAGGCTCCAACCTGCAAAACTAATCTGGCAACAGCAATCAGAGAAAGTTGGAGCCAGACTGATGAAGAGTACTGTTTGTCACTCATTAAGTCCATGCCTCAGAGACTGCAAGCTGTTATAAAAGCCAGAGGTGGTGCAACAAAATACTAGTGATGCGTTGGAGCATTCTTTTGTTTTTCATGATTCCATAATTTTTTCCTCAGAATTGAGTGATTCCATATTTTTTTCCCTCTGCTTGGTCTAAAAAGTAACCGTTACTGACTGCCACAATTTTTTTTTCCTGATTTCTTATAGTGTTTCTTAAAGCCAGAAAGTTGCCATTTGAAATTACTTTAGTTTTGTGTCATGTCTGTGATCTGCTTTTTTTCTACAAAATTAAAGAACTGAATGAACATCCTCCGAGGCCGGTGATTCCATAATTTTTGCCAGGGGTTGTACATATTATGGCATGTTCAATACATTTATTCATTTTACCTTTTTCATTCCACGAACTGCTGATTTTGAAAGGCCACAATGTAAAAAAATAGTACACTGACCTATCAAACCTATATAGTTTGGGGAGGTAATACCATAAATCAACAAAGATTATTTTTTTGGGAGTCAGCAATCAATAAGCCAAATGTCTTTGTATGATTATGCAAAGTATTCATTCTGTACCTTTGTGGGTTTGCTGCTGCCTTTCTCTGATGTGGGTTGATGAACAGCCTGCCTACGTGGTGCACGGTCTTTAGCCTCACAGTTCAACAGGAACTTCTCAAACAGATTAGTGGAGCCAGCGGCATCCTTCGGTCCCACTACCTCCTCTTTGCACAACTCTTCATCCTTGACCTTGGTAGTGGTAGCTGCTGTGATAGAGGATGTGGAGGAGGATGAGGAGGAAGTGGGAGCTTTGACAGGCCCAGAACTGCTCTCCTGCCCTTTGACCTTGGATTTTTTTTGAAGGGTGGAACCGTCACTGGAGTCTGATGAGTGCGGCGCAGTGTCTTCCTTGCTCTTAGAACTGAGACTCTTTACTTTTTGGAAATTGCTGTCTTTCTGTTGACCACTGGAATTGTCTGTCTTTTTGCCCTTTTTGTCATAGATTAGGTCCTTAATACCCTGCAGTTTCACTTCCCATTTCCCCTTCTTTTGTTTGGACTTTTCATCCAATCGCGCCTTCTCAGTATTCTTTGTTACAGTGTCCGTTGCAGAAGCAATATCCATTTTGGTCTCTGATGGGCCATCACTCAGGTCATCCTCGAGAGGAGCAGCAGCCTCATCTTCAGATGTTTCAATCCTTTGATCTCTTATTTTCTTTTTCTTCTCATCATATCCCTTTTCTTTCTTTTTCTTCCCCTCGTCTTTTCGTTTGTCCTTTTTGTGCTTTTTAATAGGAACAGGCTCCTCATCGTCATCTTCTGATTCTCCGATTCGTTTTGTAAATTCAGACTTCTCCCTAGGTGTTGGGTCTCTCTCTTCGTCGTCGTCCGTCTCTGGAGCAGGTAAAGGCCTGAGTTCATCTTTACGCTTGTCTTTCTTTTTCTTTTTCTTCTCTTTTGAAGGAGGGTCCTCTTCACGGATCTTTTTCTTTTTCTTCTTTTTGATAGGAGCCTCAGTTGGACGGTCTTTGTCATCGCTCTCCGAGTCAGCATCAAACACGTCACTCTTTGTGGGTAACAGTTTCTAGTAAAACAAAGAAAAGCAATATTAATTAAAATGAAAACATCTATTCAAATGTGCATCCAGAATGTTTTCATAGCACTTCACTCTTTCCACATTTTTTAATGTTACAGCCTTATTCCAAAATGGATTAAATTCATTTTTCCCCTTCAAAATTCTACTTACAGCACCTCATAATGACAAGAAAAATGTTTTTTTTTGCAAATTTATTAATAAAATAAAAAACTAGGAAATCACATGTACATAAGCATTTGCACCCTTTGCTCAACTTAATTCTTTCACCAGAACATCAAATCTAGGCTTGCATCTCAGATGTACCTTCTGGCAAATTGTAGCTGAATTTTCAGGTCTTCTTTTTAAGAAAATCCTCCTCTATACTACTTCATCATGAAGCTGTATAAATGGTGATACAAAATATCCTCATATGAAAGCAACAATACTGATAATAATAACATTAAAACAAACAGCTCTGGTATCGGAATAGTATCGGCAGATATCAAAATTCAGGTATCAAGATTGGATCAAAAGTGCAATCAGTGCATCCCTAATAATTACTATTATTAAGAACAAACTTTTCAGTACATAAGTCACACCTGTAAGTTGCAGCCCCCCCCCCCCCCCCCAGTAACTTATACTCTGAAAAATATGGTACATTTAATACTTACATTAATGTTAACTGAGCTAAATATTTATAGAGAAAAATGAGTAATAAAAAAAGATCCAAACCATAGCTTTTGTGACAGCCCTACTACATAAAAAAAAAAAACCAACAACTCCAAGTTAACAAGCACCTAGTTTAATTAACTGCTGTCATTTTTTCCTTTATCTACTGAACAGAGTACATGATATACTGAAATAAAGTGTTTGGTGAGAATTTCCGAGTTATTATCTTCTTTCTTAACCCTATTGTCATGTTCATTTGTCAGGAACAGCAATGGTATTCCCGGGTCAGTTTGACCCGGTGTATGTATGTTTAATTATCCAAAAGATGTCTGAAACCAAAAAATCTTAACAAGCAGTGTGAATATTTCATTACTAACTATCCTATCAATATTTAGTGCAATGGTGTGCCTTTCCTCTAACAGGTAATGGTTCAATAAGAATAATTCACTAGTTTTTCATAACAACAACAACAACAAAAAAACATGTTCAAACTTTTTTAAATGTTTCACTTTATTACTTTTGAAAGATCAACATATAAAACATAATAGTTTTACATAACATTGAAACCCAACATTTAAATTTTGTTTTACATACTTGCATAGGTTGTCATCCATAAATTAACAAAATCGCAATACAACAAACAAGCAATCACAATATGAACGTGTGTGTTTGTGTACATCTACACAGCACACGAGTGACATGTCACCACACTGTGCTTTGTGCAAATGAATTTTGCGCATTTTGCACAGGTCATGGTTGTCTTGACATCGTCAGATGGCCTGCAGACCTGGCACCTCTTCCTCTTCTTTTTTCTTGCAGCAGCAACCTAGAAACAAGTGGACCATGATTACTTTACTATGGTGTGTTTTTGCTGATACCAAGACACACAACACACTCTCATATACTCACACACACACACACACACACACACACACACACACACACACACACACACACACACACACACACACACACACACACACACACACACTTACTCACCTCATGCACTGGTGTAGTACTTGGTGCAGTCCTCTCCTGAATCTCCCTCACTGCGGCTGCAGCGGCTGGGGTCCTTGGCAGGTGCTGCCTCCGTTGGATGTGCGGTGTCACAAGCGCCTTCCCCAGCTCCTCGACAAAGATGTGCCTCTTGTACAGCTTTGACACATTCCAGTCAGGAAAGATCTCAGTCCAGATGACAAATGCATTGTAGGCCGATACATCCATCATGTCATAAAAGATGACCAATAGCCAGCGCACAGTCATTTGTTTGGTGCTGTAGGACCCTCAAGGATGATGTTTGGTTTCTGGCCCTCTCTTGTGCTGATTTCAGCATTTTTGTGCAGAGTGCTCATGAGCACAACAGTTTTTTCCCTTTTTGGGGCAGTAAGACACCAGGGCTCTGGTGTCTGTGAAGGCAAACATGGAAGATTGAGGGGCCCTGTCCTTGATTACCAGCAGCTCAGCCGGGAGTTCAGACCTGTTCTTTCGGACAGTTCCAACCATTGTGAGCTTTCTCTTTAGAAGCTCCTGAGCCAAATTGTAGCTTATAAAAAATTGTCACAGGTTATGTTGTGCCCCCTGAGACCCTGTGCCATGTCGAGCATGAACCTTGTGCCCTGATTCTTCTCTGAGGCTCCTCCAACCGGGTTTCTAGTGTAAACCTGCATGTTCAATGCATAGCTGGTGTTTGCATCACATGCTGCCAAGATTTTTATCTCATAATCAGCTTGTTTGGAAGGCATGTATTGGCTAAATGGGCAGCGACCTCTGTATGCCACCAGCCCTTCATCCACTGTGATATTAGGACCTTGGTTACAGAGTAGTGAATGTTGCTCTACCCACTTGTCCCTCACTGTCCTAATAGCTGCCAGCTTGTCTCTCTCCCATCTACCAGCCCTTGTCTCTCGATTATCAAATCGGATTACTCTGGAGAAAATGTGAAAACCAGAGACAATGTGGCTCGAAATATTGCCCTGGCTGTCTCTGCATCCCAAAGACTGGCTGTCGTTCCTTCGACTTATAGACCCCAGCCAGGATGAGAAGCCCCAAATATGCATCTAAATGTGTTTTGTCCAGCTCCTTCCACTTCTCCCCAAAAACACACCTGCCTTCTCAATTAGTCATTTCCAGACTGAGTTTCTGGATTGAATCTGGCATGACCAGCTCAAAAGCTGACTTGATGTCAGTCACACGACTCAATGCCACCCTAGTGGGCCCTGGCACTGTCTTTAATAGGTTTTCTGCAGACAGTTTTGCTTGACGCATATTTGGGGATGAAGACCACTGTATTTCACCATTTTTCACCAAATGTTCACCAGAGAATTAACGACAATTGGATTGTGGAATTGCATTTTGTAACTATGTATTGCAATTCTGTTTCTCAAATGTGTGTGTGTGTTTGATGTAACTATTTTGCTTTTGTGCTGCCGTCTTGGCCACATCATTCTTGAAAAAGAGGTTTTAATCTCAATGAGTTTTTTCTACCTGGTTAAATAAAGGTATATATAAATGGTTCAAAATGAGAATCAATTGAGTCAGAATTTAGCTCAAGATAGTCTTTGTCTTCAGACACATCCTCTATTTCACTGTCATGAACAAAGGTGACTTCCAGAACCTCCTGGACTGTCATGCTTTTGCTTCTCCTGCTCATTTTGTAAAACTCTGCCTGACAGTGTAATGGCTCAGTCACACGGCACACGACGATTCCTGAACAAAGGGAAAAAGTAAAAAAAAAGTCACAATTTGTTGAGAAAAGGTGGACGAAAGAGCTTTATCACCGAACAGCCTGCAAAGCAAGAGTGCAAAACGGGCAAAAGAGGAACTTAACAAAACTGAAGCTAACGATCTCAGCGCTTTAAATGAAACGCACCTGGAGCCACAGCTGGAGCACTGTGTGCCTGCATCTCTGAGTTCCAGGACTCGGTGCTTCGTTCCTTGTCCAGAACAAAAGAGGGATCATCTCCATCATCAGAATCCACAGTCTGACGACACGCTGCGTCTTGCTCCAATAAAAAAAATAAAAAAAAAACTGGTGTGCTGTGGTCACTGCTGTACCACTGTATTATGTTCTAAGCCATATATTGATTTATAACAGAAAATGGTCAAAAGGGGGAAAAAATATAAGTGTAAAAATGATTGAATACATCAGAGCAGTAAACTGAACAGTCCGTGTGAACGCACATTGACTCATGTGGTTATTTCCACCAGCTGCAGCTGATCCACAACCTGAATTCTGCATTCCAGTACAGTCGGAAATTACACAATTTATTGTTGTTTCAAATACAGCAGTTGCTTGTGGCAAAATAATTAATTGTATCCACACAAAAGATGAATTCTGGGCTATATAAGGTGCCTGAGCCCATTGAAGCTGACCCCCCACCCAGATAAAAAAATCCAAGCAAACAGGCTGACTTTGCCCTGTAATTTCCGACGGTACATGAACGCAGCAGCAGCCTCAGCACTCACAAACCGGCTTCTGCAGGGTGTGAAACATTCAGCCGCCTGAACGAAGTCAAACTAAACAATAACGTTACAAAAACTAAAACAATTTAAAAATGTCAAGAACGAGAGCAAAACGTAACACGGACGAATTGAGGTTTTCGTTGCCCTTCGTTCAAATTTTTCAACGGTTTAAAAATCCTGATCAAGCGCCAGCTGCAGGAACGAAGCTGCGCGAAGGTTAAACGATGCCAAGGAAAATCAACGAAAGTCCAGATTTCTTGTTTCGTTTGGGCTTCGTTGCCGTTCGTTAAGTGCCATGTGACTGGGCCATAATGTTGGTAGGACTCCCTTGCAGAGAATCTTTATATGTTTTGCCCCTCCCCAGGCTGAGTGTCCACTGAATGTGGGTGGAGTTTTCCTGCAAGAACATAAATGGTTCCGGTCAAAAGTCATAACATCTGAACCCGTGTGTGTGTGTGTGTGTGTGTGAGACTGGGGTGAAATATGTTTTACAGTTGTAAAGAAAGAAATAGTCTGACATTTCTGACACTCTTTTATCCTCCAGTTTGACTACTGGGTCAAATTGACCCAAACAGTATCGATGTGATATAAACATGCAGGGGGTGGTAGCAAATACAGTATGTGAGATGAACCATTTTTATATTATATGTTGATTACACTAATTAAGGCAAGCAGAAGAAGTTTCACACTGAAGAAATACTTAACTATTTTTCCTAGATGTTCAAACTTTAAAAGTGGTCAATTTGACCCGGAACATAAGTGGAGGGTTAAGTAATCTGTTAGACTAAAACAGCAAATGTGTGTATGCACATGTGGCATAAACAAGGCACTCCAAGACACACCGTTTATGTTACACCATTGTGTAAAATGTGACATTCTCTTTGTCTCACCGTGCTGCTCTTTTTGGCCTCTGCTTCTTTCTTGGCCTTGGCTTCAGTCCAGTTCTTCTTAAAGGCTAAGAGGACTTCACGACAGTCCTCCAAATGGGCCTCTGGTTCCCAAGTGTCATCATCAGAGCAGTAATTCTTCCAACGGACTCTGTAGAGCACTTCACCCTGAACACAGAGAGAAGATATCAAGTTAGAGAATCATTTCTGAACTGAACAGACTCGGTGACTCTGTGTTCCAGCCGTGTTTAAAATGAACTGAGGGCACTTCTGTGCATGAAATTCCTTAAACACTGCAGGTACCAAAATGCATGCAATGCAGGATAGTCATTTTTTTCCCTTTTTCTTAATTTATTAATTAATTAATTTTTCTTAATTTATAAAATGTGAACAAATGAAAGCAAAATGAAGCACAAGTGTTTACTTTTGATGCTGATATCTACCCACCCAGTTAAACTGCATTAGGGAGCATGTACGCGCAGTGTTCAGCAGTGAGAGTTTGGCGTCCGGGTTTATTGTTTTAATACTTGTTTTAAGTGTCTCTATGTGTTTTATGTCTCCCTCGTGAACGCCTACCGTTGTGGAAAGGCTCACTCTGCTGCTAACTGAAATGGATCTGCTTTATTCTGCCGCCTTGTGGCTTTTATTTTATACCCTGCTTGTGAGTCATGTCACCGGAGCTGTCAATCCGACAGGGACACGTCACATCTACTCCAAAGACGTGTTGATGCAGCTGAACTGTGTCAGTCTGAATCGCGTGATAGATGTCACATTACCAGAGTTCATCCTGGGGGATTTTAATCACCTGGATTTCAACAAAAGTGATTCATCATGGAAGAAGAGGAGAAAGAGGGGTAAATGAGGTGGTGTTAGACTGCGTTTGCGTAAACAGCAGCTCATTGGGATCGATATGCCCTCCGTGATTATGGGAATTGTCTAGTCCTTGAGAAATAAAGTGGATGAACTACAGGGAAACGTCCACTTCCAAAGGATTTTAGGGACTCTCGTGTCATGGTCTTTATGGAGACGTGGCTTACTGAGCAAGACCAAGACACTGACCTGCTCTCCACCTCATTAAGCTGCAGCTGGAGCAGTCCTCTGTGATTCTGGAAGCAATTAGAGGTGTTTTCAACAGCCAACTCTGAGAAGAAATGATTAATCCGCTATGAAATAATTATTTTATATACTCAGTGTCTAGCACACAATGCATGGGATCCAGTGAAACAAAGCATGGCGTCCAGCTGGGAACACAGCGGGTGGGATCGTCACGACGATGTGCATGCAAGTGCGCAGATCAAAGTTGTGCAAGTGCCAGGGCACCTTAAGAAGCATGCCAGCACACTTGATAACACAATAATTAATGATCAATCAGTCCAAGTTGTAAACCTATAAATACCTTGGGACTACAAACTTTGAGGCAAACTGAGGCGGTATGCAGGAAGGGGCACCAGCATTTGTTCTGCCTTAGGAAGCTGTCCGACTTCCACATCAGCCAAATCATGTTAACACTTTTATCGTGCTTTTATTGAATCTCTTATCCTTTGGTGGCGTGGTTTGGCTGTCTGACACTGAAGGACATGAACAGACAAATCATTAAATTGTCAATTCAGCTGATTGGTGAGTCGTAGCTGAGCATAGAATTCCCGTACGCCAAATAGCTACAGCGGCTATCCAGCTATCCGGCTATCCAGGTGATGACTCCCACCCTCTAGCTAACAAATTCCAGCTCCTACCTTCTGGTTGTAGGGTCAGAGTGGCAAAGTGTAGCACAAAACGCTACAGGAGCAGCTTTATTCCAGCTGCAACTGTCCACTTGAATAAATCTTAGCAGAGTTCGCACTTATCAAAATTTTTTCTGGACCTGTGAGGAATATCCGAGTGGACACTATTCGAGAAATTAAGCTTGTTTTTGGTGAAAAGTTTAACGGCTGATGAGAGATTATGTGGTGTTTCTGTCGGTGTAAGGACTTCCCACGCAGCGGGACGTCGTGCAGCGCTTCCAGGCGCCGTCGGCCTGTTTCGACCTGAAAACATCCTAATTTAAGGCTTAATTCACCCAGGACATCGTGAGAGAACAGAGAAGATTCAGAAGAGGCCGGCATGAGGACTTTATGTGGACATTCCACTGTTTAAGGACATTTTGTAATGAAAGACGTGCGCGCAAATTCGCCGAGTTGTTTCCGTGACGACTCGGCGAATCTGTGTGCGCCGCGACAGGAAAAACACCTCCATATTGAAAACCATTTGTAAAATTCAGGCGGCTTTTGATGGCTTTCAACAAGTGAGTAACTGAGAAATTGTTTAACAGCTTGGGCATGTTCCAACTTGCCCATTAAGGTTTCCAACAGAGGTGTTTTTCCTGTCGCGACCCCCCGCGGTCGGGTCCAGCCCGACATGCGACTCTGCCCGCACGTTCTTTCATTACAAAATGTCCGTTAACAATGGAATGTCCGAATAAACTCCTCATGCCGACTTCTTCTGAAAGTTCTCTGTTCTCTGACGACTTCCTGGGTCAACAGAGCCTGAAATGTGGAAGTTTTCAACTTGAAACGGCGAGACGCTGCTGCCTCGAAGCGCAGATCGCCATCAGGCGCCGTGGGCCGTCCTTACGGCGACACTACCAGACCAAAATCTCTCATCAGCTGTTAAAATTTTTACCGAAAACCAGCTGAATTTATCAAATGGTGTCCACTCAGTTGTGCCTTACAGTTTTGAAAAAAATTTGATCAAACAAAGCAACAGTCTCTGAGCCATTCCTAAACAATGAAAAAAATCGACGAGAGGGTGGGCCACTCCTCACTCAAAGACTGCCCACAGGCGAATGACGTAACCGACAGGCGTGAAAAAACTCTCGCATGCCCACGAGGGTTCAAGCATGTCTGATGTAATCACACGTGATTCAAATCCATATGGTTTTTGAAAAGAATAATAAGGTCAGATACTTTTCTAATAGACCTTGTACAAGGCCAATAGTGCCCGTAGTTAAAGAATCACCCTTGCATTTTTGGCAAAGATGTATCTGTCTTTCACTGTTGTCTATGTGGAATTAATTACCTACTCATTCTGTGTCACTCAGGGTGCAAGTGCACCCACTTTTTTACCTCCACCAATGAAGTTGGATGAGGTTATGTTTTGACCCACGTTTGTTTGTTTGTGAACAGCCTGGAGCCCACACTTTTTTATGACTTGTTTTTTTTTTTTTACTTAAGATTCATATAATAGGGTGATTCTTAGACTATGGGCACTTATTATGTCCTTTGATCATATTGTATGAAAAACAGAAAAAAGGGGAAATTTCACACTTTTGCAGTTATCTTTACAATTAAAGTGTGTTAAGAAATTTGTTCTAGTAGTCTATGATGACTTTTTCACCTTTTTTCAGCATCATTATATGCAAATATTGCCGTTTTGTGCTTGTCCCACACCCAGACTTTTGATCTTCAATGATAATAATGAATGGTAAAAAAACATTTTTTCTAATGTTTTAAAATATCTCAATAAAATAACAGTAAAATAATCAAAACATAATTGGGGTATTCAATGTCATACAACTGTTGTGATTTTTTTTAAACAAAATGTACAACCCCTGGCAAAAATTATGGAATCACCGGCCTCGGAGGATGTTCATTCAGTTGTTTAATTTTGTAGAAAAAAAGCAGATCACAGACATGACACAAAACTTAAGTCAATTCAAATGGCAACTTTCTGGCTTTAAGAAACACTATAAGAAATCAGGAAAAAAAGATTGTGGCAGTCAGTAACGGTTACTTTTTTAGACCAAGCAGAGGGAAAAAAAAAAATACGGAATCACTCAATTCTGAGGAAAAAATTATGGAATCATGAAAAACAAAAGAACGCTCCAACACATCACTAGTATTTTGTTGCACCACCTCTGGCTTTTATAACAGCTTGCAGTCTCTGAGGCATGGACTTAATGAGTGACAAACAGTACTCTTCATCAATCTGGCTCCAACTTTCTCTGATTGCTGTTGCCAGATCAGCTTTGCAGGTTGGAGCCTTGTCATGGACCATTTTCTTCAACTTCCACCAAAGATTTTCAATTGGATTAAGATCCGGACTATTTGCAGGCCATGACATTGACCCTATGTGTCTTTTTGCAAGGAACGTTTTCACAGTTTTTGCTCTATGGCAAGATGCATTATCATCTTGAAAAATGATTTCATCATCCCCAAACATCCTTTCAATTGATGGGATAAGAAAAGTGTCCAAAATATCAACATAAACTTGTTCATTTATTGATGATGTAATGACAGCCATCTCCCCAGTGCCTTTACCTGACATGCAGCCCCATATCATCAATGACTGTGGAAATTTACATGTTCTCTTCAGGCAGTCATCTTTATAAATCTCATTGGAATGGCACCAAACAAAAGTTCCAGCATCATCACCTTGCCCAATGCAGATTTGAGATTCATCACTGAATATGACTTTCATCCAGTCATTCACAGTCCATGATTGCTTTTCCATAGCTCATTGTAACCTTGTTTTTTCTGTTTAGGTGTTAATGATGGCTTTCGTTTAGCTTTTCTGTATGTAAATCCCATTTCCTTTAGGCGGTTTCTTACAGTTCGGTCACAGACGTTGACTCCAGTTTCCTCCCATTCGTTCCTCATTTGTTTTGTTGTGCATTTTCGATTTTTGAGACATAATGCTTTAAGTTTTCTGTCTTGACGCTTTGATGTCTTCCTTGGTCTACCAGTATGTTTGCCTTTAACAACCTTCCCATGTTGTTTGTATTTGGTCCAGAGTTTAGACACAGCTGACTGTGAACAACCAACATCTTTTGCAACATTGCATGATGATTTACCCTCTTTTAAGAGTTTGATAATCCTCTCCTTTGTTTCAATTCACATCTCTCGTGTTGGAGCCATGATGTATGTCAGTCCACTTGGTGCAACAGCTCTCCAAGGTGTGATCACTCCTTTTTAGATGCAGACTAATGAGCAGATCTGATTTGATGCAGGTGTTAGTTTTGGGGATGAATATTTACAGGGTGATTCCATAATTTTTTCCTCAGAATTGAGTGAGTCCATATTTTTTTTTTCTCTCTGCTTGGCCAAAAAAGGAACCGTTACTGACTGCCACAATTTTTTTCTTGATTTCTTATAGTGTTTTTTAAAGCTAGAAAGTTGCCATTTGAAATGACTTTAGTTTTGTGTCATGTCTGTGATCTGCTTTTTTTCTACAAAATTAAACAACTGAATGAACATCCTCCGAGGCCGGTGATTCCATAATTTTTGCCAGGGTTGTAGTTGTCCCACACTATTGCTGTAATTTCCACCACAACACTGTAATGTCCCTTTAAACAGTTTGTATGAAAGATTGTTTGGGTAGTTTCTATGGAGATAAACAGTGACATCAGAGCACATGTATATAGTGCCAAATCACAACAAACAGTTGCCCCAAGGCGCTTTATATTGTAAGGCAATGGTGTGGTGGAAATTACATTTACAAGGCCAATAGTGCCCGTAGTTAAAGAATCACCCAATAATAGACAAGAACTGATTAAATTTTGAAGGTCATAGGTCAAAGGACAAATCAGGAAAAATCCCCATCTTTAACATTGAATGAATTTTCAAAAATCCATAATTTTGTCAAAAACGAACAATTTTATTTCATATGTGAGTGCATTATGTATCCTTTATTGACTGACAAGGTCGATAAGGATCATAATCATAAGTTGTCAAGAGATAGCTAAAACATCTGGCACTGTGATACACCTGAAATGCATAATGGCTCCCACAGGTGGGAAAAGTTCAACTAAATGCATAGATGTCAGAGATGTTCCCAGCCATGAGGAGACCTGCGGCTTTAACACTGTTTTCTTGAACATCGGCGATGAATACCAGTGCTGCATGGGCAGGTGACACAAATGATGTTTTAGAGGTGTGGTTCCCAACCCTGGTCCATAACCTCCACATTTTCCATCTCTCAGTGCTCTGCTGCAAGCTGATTATTTCCCCCCTCAGTCAGTCAAGCGCGAGGGGGGCTTGTAAGGTTCAACCACTATTGATGAATTAAAAGCAATTTATTAGAATAATTCAGTTCATCTGTATGAAGTAATAAGACAAAAAAAAGCTTGCAAGTTGAACACTGCTATATAAACCTGTTTTTTGCATGTGAATAATGTCAAATACTGTTAAAGACATGCTTTACAGGTGGCGGTTCATCATGCAGTAGACGGTGGCTGTGCTGCTTGCTGCTGCTTGGTACCGGCCCAGGCTTTGTGTTCTCAGGGTGCAGGACTACTTTGTGTCCCTAGAGTGAATAAGAAGTCTGTGGGTCATAGAGCTTTCTCTTATCGTGCCCCTGTTCTGTGGAATGATCTCCCTGCATCAATAAAACAGTCAGATTCTGTAGAGGCTTTCAAGTCCAGACTTAAGACGCACTTATTTTCCCTTTCGTATGGCTAGCATACTGGCATAGTATGGTTCTATGCTTTTTACTCTTTTAATTCATTTTATTTGTAAACTGAGCGTGCCGCGGCCTCAACTTTACCAAAATTCTGGGTCTTTTAGTGAAGCTTAGGGCAAGTGGCCAGCGATCACCTTAGTATTGCCTGTTTTTCTTGTTGTTTAATGCTGGCAAATTATACTGTATTTCTTTTCTTTCTGATGCCTGATTGTTTTTTTCTCTCTGATTAAGGTGCAGCTCCATCCAGAGAAGGGTGTGGTATTTATGCTGGAGACTCTCCTGTCCTGTGCACCAACAGCATTTCCTGTATATTCGTTTTGTGAGTTGCTCTGTAATTGGTGTCTGTAGCATGGCCCAAGCAGAGGGTCACCCCTTTGAGTCTGGTCTGCTTAAGGTTTGTTCCTCAGAGGGAGTTTTTCCTTACCACTGTTGCTCTGGGGGTTAGTAAGGTTAGACCTTACTCGCATGAAGCACCTTGAGGCAACTCTGTTGTGATTTGGCGCTATATAAATGTAAATAAATAAATAAAACAATACAGTTTCATACTGTTTGTATTACCGACTGAGGTAAGTGAAGTCCAACATATATTCAGTGACTTGGAAATGATCATGTATTCATCCTCTGACTTTATGAAGAACACTGGTTGTAAAAGTGATGATCTGCATCATCTATAATCAGTTTGTCCAATTATTTATGAGCACTGAAAATGGTGGGGCTTAAATGGTGAAAGTCTGGTTGCCATGGACGTTATTTCTCATTAAATATTCGTACCATTTAACTCAAACATTCATTATTTGTGTAAATCAGCTGGTTTTTCTAACAGCCAGCTAACAACTATCACTGCCTGGAACGACGAGATTTATACAAACATGCTGAGCTTAAATTAAATTTGAAATCTCCGTTGTCCATTAAAATGACGAGTCTGATCCCTTTGAAAAGTGACAAAAATACATGTATTGAGCTCGGCGATGTTTACACCGAAGCGTCGTTGTGTCCGGTGTCGCGGTTTGATCGGTCCCACCGTTGCTGGGGCTGCTGGTGGACATGGAGCCGATGCCCTTGGCTCCAGCGGGGGAGAAGCAGAAAGCGATGCCATTTATTTAGTTTAGGCATTTAGGCATTTCCTGCGCCACAATAATCGAACAGTGTCAGTAGCGTAGTACTGCCTATAAACGCGCTGACAGAATCGTAAGGCTGTGCTCCAAATACAGCCCTGGCTCGGTTCACGCAGTGTGTCTGCGCGCACGGACAGAGAGCCACACCGGCCATGTTTAGCAAGCTAGCCACACAGCTAAGTAGCATTTAGCATTACCTCCTCCATCCGCATATCAATGATCCTCTCCACTTCGTACACATCTTCTTCCTCGCTCTCTGGAGGCTCTACTCGATCTGTTTCAGCTGACATATCTGTGGTTGGATTCGATTTACATTAATTCAGTTCTAAACGATTAATAAAACCCGCAGCGGCTAACAACAGCAGCAGGACGCCGTGATGGCTGCGATACACAGAAGGAGGCGGGGCCGAGCCCTGCTCTCCGGGCGATGCATTCAAGCTAATTCATTTTTGGAGTTTGAGAGATTTTAGTTGAAGCGGATCATCTGAAAAGATTGTCTGTGCCTATTCGAATCACAACAGCAGACACTGTACCTGAAAGCCCTTCGATACATGCGATTCTGGCTGTTAATTGTCAACACGCCGCAAGCGCAGCGGTGTTTTCATGCTTTACAAAAGTTTCCGTGCTATAGCTTTACACAAAAAGTTAAAGTGTCAATTAGGAGTATTTAAAGGCATACAATTACAATATTAAATAACATCAAATAAAAACAGAGGGCGTTGGAATGACTTCGGAGCGGATGTTTCAATAGTTTACAAAAAAACGACGTAACCTAAATGCATCATGTCCACGGAATGGATATGGAGTGAATCATAAAATAAACTCTTCAATAAGTGTCTGAAATAGCTGGGTTTTCAAGAAAACGTGGACATAAATGTTAATTCAATTTAGAGATAACATATACTAGTATTCGGCAGCACGGTGGGTTAGTGGTTAGCACAGTTGCATCACAGCGAGAAGGTCATGGGTTCAATTCCCACCTGTGGCCTTTCTGTGTGGAGTTTGCATGTTCTCCCCGTGTTTGTGTGGATTTCCTCCCACATTCAAAGGTGGGTTAGGTGGACTGGAATCTTTAAATTGTCCATAGGTGTGCGAGTGGCTGTGTGAGATTTTGTGTGTGGGACCTAACACCATCCCTCGTGGCCTCGTGGTGGCCTTGCATGTCAAAGACAATAGTCATCTCAGTTAAACATACAAACATACAATTCACAAGCACTTGCAACCTCTGTGATCTTGGAGGTATCAGAAGATCTTGTTGTAACAGAAGAGCCCCAAGTTTAGACAAGTACAACCACAGGTGTCACCGGACCCCAAAGGAATCCTCCAGGGACACACATCCCAATATGACAAGCAAGTGGGGCAGGGCGGGTCACACCATTTCAAAGCAGGCGTACTCACACTAGTGCAGCAGATAACTGATGCTTTGATACAAGCATCAAATTATAAACTATAAACTATATAAACTATTTATATGGATATAAATATATAACTATATGGATATAAACTATATCTTTTTGGAATCGCTATGATCAGACAAATAATGTGGTATAGTTTTCGACATGATTGGAGCATTTTACAAATCTGACCCCTGTGTAATTCTTCAATTGACCCCTACCTGGCTGCCTATTGAAAATTCAGGTGGCTAATTGGTTATTTCAAAAGAGTAATGTCTATGGAGTATTTGTGCCAAATTTGATGCTTGCATCACCATTTGCAGGATTCCGCTCTAAATATCCTCTTATCTGCTGCACTATACTGCGGGTCTCCATCAGAGTAACAATGACCAACTTACTGCTGCCAGTCCCCTCCATCAGCTGCAGATGATGGAGGGGATTTCAGTCTGGCTTACATCCTAAATTGAAGCTGAAACTGAAGACAGACTAAATGTGCGTTCATATGATCACTGTAAAATCTCCATTAATGTCTGTTGCTTTACAGCAACCTGGTCAGAGTTGTGTGAAGGTGGTGCACCATCAAAAGTTCACATTTCTTCAACTTTGACCTCAACCATATATATATATATATATATATATATATATATATATATATATATATATATATATATATATATATATATATATATATATATATGTATATTTGTGTGTGTGTTAAAAAACTGCTATAACACAGTTATGAGAACACCAGTAGGTAAAGATAAGGTGACCAAGCCGATTCTGAACCACATCAGGATCTTTCTTTTAATTCCATCAGCTCTTCATGTCACCACATAATTGTAATGAAATCGATCCTCCACTTGCTGAGTTAGCAAATAAAGTCAGAGGCGTTCACGTAACATTCATGAGTAATATCCTCATTTCACACTAAACGGGTCAAAAAATACTGCAGATGCTCCACATTCCTTTGTCATACTGTAATAATTAAACACAGACCTCGTTTATTGTCTGCATTTAACCTACAAGACACTCGAGATTTACTGTATATAACCAGACTGCACAACTACAAAGAACATATAAAAACATAGTTACTGACTTGATCATCTTGCTTTTTAAATTTAATCAAAATTTTGTAACTGGTCATAAAAAACTCCTAATATCAAAATGACTAAATGAAATAAGTGCATTTAAAAATTAAAGCTACATATGTAAAAATAGAAACATGATGTGGGTGTATATTTATTGGGCACTGTGGCTAAAAGAACACCAACTACATTTATTCATTTTCTATACCTGTTTATTCCAGCGTCACTGGGGGCTGGTATCTGTCCCAGTGGTCATTGAGTGAGAGACGGGGTAGTTTGGACAGAACACCAGCCCACTGCAGAGCCACATACACACAAACACATTCACACTCTCACTCACACCTACAGCCAATTTAAAGTTTCCAATCCACCAAACATGCTTGCTGTGAGACCACAATGCTAACCACAAAACCACTGTGCTGCCCCACCAACCACATGCCATTTGAATATTTATTAAATACTGGAAAATATCAGTCATGTCAGTCACATAAAACCAACCTTTTCCAGCTATAAACACATATTAATTTGCAATTATACTTTAAGAGGGAAGTCATACAACTGAATGGTAAGTAAGTCCCTTCGGCTGCTCCCTTGTTTGCACTCGGGGTCGCCACAGCAAATCCAAGGTGGAGCTGCATGTTGAATTGGCACAGGTTTTACACCGGATGCCCTTCCTGACACAACTCCACATTACATGGAGAAATGTGGCAGGGGTGGGATTTGAACCCGGAACCTTCTGCACTGAAACCAAGCGCATTAACCACTTGGCCACCACATATTGAATAAAAACTGACTTGTTTTGGGTTACTTTTTTATATATATATTTTACCACTGTGTATAGTGGTGATCACTGCGTGTTTCATTAATGTAGATAACCCTTGCCATTGATAAATTAATGGATATCATTGGCGTTAAAATATTTCTAGCCTGGTGGGGGTTCTCATTAGCCTGGTGGCCTGCCAGGCTGGTAATACTGTAGGGGAAACACTGTGCTGTATTAAATTCAGGACCAACAATTCCTATGAAAACCTTGTTTCCTTTGGGGTACAGTTACATCACTGAAGTTAACGATACCATCTTTTCAGTAACATTTCAACTCCACTGACTTTCCAGCACCACTACAGAATGACAATCGCTCCTTCAATGCTGCCTTCAGATATAGACCCCTAAGTGCATGAAAATGGATTAATAAAATCCTGTAGAAGATATTCCTTCCTCAAACACATTTGAGTGAGTGAATAATTCTGTGTATGTAAAGGTGATGTATTTGTCATAGTTCTAGTTGTAGTGACTGTGGCTGAATATAATGTATCAGTTTCCTGTTTTGTTTCATATTTGTCATGTGATAACTTCTTATCCATTACTTCTTTGTTTGTAAATGCATTTTCATAAATGATATACTGTAGTTTATGTGCTGATTAGTTACCTATGGATGGTGACATCTTTGCACTGTCCAACTCTGTAGATTGTGTCACAGGCTTGATCCTCCAACGCTGGGTTCCTGCCATTAGGAAAAAACCCAACTGTAAATATTTTGCCATCACATTATCTGTTGGGGGTCTGAGGGCATTACAAATAAATAATCCTTACAGCTGTAGTGATGGACAGAGCCATGAAATTTCAGTAAGGTATATCTTCTATAATACATTGCAATTCTAATGTAGAACTCTACTAGTGTATATTAAGGTATATCTAAATATTTAAAAAAAAAAAAGAAGAGTAGAATAGAAGAGTAGAATAGAGTAGAGTAGAGCCACTTAGGTGCCTGGTCTTGAGAACCAGGGATGGTAGGTTGAAAAGCTTTTTTATCCCATGGGAACTCTCCCTACCCACCTAAGCGGCTCAAGAATATGGACAGTATGTATATAAGTGATATTTACACAATCAAGGTTATAAACAACATATACAATTATAGTTACTACATAATATTATAGGAGTTAGCTACTAAAATCTAAATATTCATACAGGAGAAGATTGTAGTATACGTATATCTAGTTTATAGACTTGTAGTAAAATTAAATTATAGCTAGTTGGCTAAGCTATGAATATAGTTATTTTATTATAGAAACAGAAGCCATGATGTAATATGTTTCAGGTATCTATCTAAAGTTACCCCTGCTAGCTTACTATAGGAAGACAAAATATATACTCTATATGCTATCTAATGGAAACCCCAAATTTAGATACTATCTGTTGATATATATTAAAGAACCCACAGACTGAAGAATCATTAAAAATCTACACTATGTAAAATAAAAGTGTAAATCACGAAAGTAAGCTAACTATAGCTAGATAAGCTGCCGTTAAATTAGCCGTTAATTAGCCAACTGTACCCCACTAGCCAACAAGGCCAAACAAAGCCGGCAACTAGTGCACAAAGTACAATAGCGTAGTTTAACCCTACAATAATGATATTAACAAATACATATAACAACAAATGGAAACAAAAATGTGTATGAATGTTAGATACCAAACAGAACCGACTGTGTGTGTGTGTGTGTGTGTCTGTGTATATTATATATATATACTGACCATGATTACATAAATCAGCTAACAAACACTGTTACATTTTATCAGCCATGTGTGTTTTGTCTCACCAGTCCATGTCCATGGGGAAGAGATGATTCCTACCAACAACACGGGGTCCAACTCCTCCAGCACCAAGAGAGCAGCCTCACCTTTGGCAGAAATTCAAAAATGTATCAGTGGTAGTAAATCTTTTATGATGAAATACCTGAATTAATAGAGTGGTCAACCTCTATACATGCAATTGACCAATATGATGCATTATAAAAAAAATAAAATTTGAAGAGATCCAACCAGAAATATTTTCCTTCATTCACATCTTCACATGGTGTGCTACCCTTGTGCAAAGTTTCATTGATATTTAGTAAGCAGTCTAAAAGATGTTGTGATAATTCCAGTTATCACTTATTGAAGACATCCGATTAATTTCCTTCACACACATCTTTGGAGAAAAATAAAATATACTAGGGGAGCTACGACCACTACCTTTGCACCCCCCCACCCCCAGGACTAAACCTTCCTTAGATGACCCCAAAACACAATCAGGATGTTCCCAAAAATAAAAACTGGCCTCATGCCAATTATACAAGATGGCGTCCAAGATGGCCACCAAAATAGGCTTTCTTTTTTTTTTTCACTTAAACACCTTTACACAACATATAAACAACTTAAATATCACAGAGATTCAATGGGAAGACCATTGCAGGTCACAGCAAACTCATTTATGCCTAAACTAAATTCATTCATGGGTTTAAGATTCAAAATGGCATCCAAAATGCCCGCCAATAGACCCTTATCATTAAAATACATAGTAGGAACAAACAACAGCCTTAATAATGACAGAAATCATAGGTGTTTTAGTGGAAAAAAAAAACTATTTTGGCGGCCATCTTGGATAACTGGCTTGAGGCCAGTTTTTATTTTTGGGAACATCCTGATTGTGTTTTGGGGTCATCTAAGGAACCTAAAACAGTTGGTTTGGTTTAGTCTGAGGGGGCGGGGGCGTGTGCAAAGGTAGTGGTCGTAGCTCCCCTAGTAATAAATAAATTTTAAAAAGAAGGAACACTGATTCTAAAATATATTTGTTCCATTTTCTTGCCTAAAAATCCTTCTCAGTGGCCATGAAGCTGTGACATACGACAAAGACACTTATAATATTATTATTGTTAATCATTCAGAGTTGCAACAACATCACTCTGACTTTTACAATCCCCCTCCTGTTTTGCCACAAGCTTTTTTATGTTGGATGCCCTTGAATTATGGATGAAACGTCCAGTGTCAGGGGCTCAGCCCTCCCCTGTGCATGCGTCAGTTCGGAGCGCCACCAGCAATTCACCAATTATCGCCTCGTTTCTGCTTAAAGCTGCACTCCAGTCACCATCTCTCGCAGTGACAGACATCTGAAGCTTTTGTACAACAATCATTTCCACATAAAAGACGGGGGAGCAATCACCGCAGCACGTCTGAGACTCTCACTCAGTCTGACTCCCTACAACCAAAGCAATCAAATGGAAAAATGGGATTATTAACCATCAGATGACAACGTCAAACCTCTTAAATCATTCTAAAGTTAGTTTTCAGCAGAAAGGAGGCGTTTAAGCTGAAACGGGCCAGTTTTAAGGAGAAATAAGGCAATAATCTGTTAATTGCTGCTAACACTTCGCCAGAAAGCATGTGCAGTAGGCATGTGGAGATTAATCTAAATGAATCGGTATCTAGATACAAACATGTGCAATGCAAATATATCGATTCATTCAGTGTGCATCGATTCAATTGACGGGTGAATTGGCGCAATGTTCGCTGCCTGCTTGCATCGATTTTTTTTCCGAGGCACGTTGAATGCACCACGGATGGTTCGGGACACCGGTGTCGCAGACTGAATGGTCCCCACTAAAAATCTGTCCGCCCTGCCTTCATGGTGCATGCATCATCATCACTGATTATCTCCTGGTTTCTGCTTAAAACTGCACTCCAGTCATCATCTATCTCAGTGACAGATATCTGAAGCTTTACAAAAATCATTTCCACATAAATTCAGCATTATTTAATCATAAAAGACTGAGGAAGCGATCAGAGCCCTGCAGCTACAAGAGCTGCTAGCTGCTGTGTTCACTGCACATCAGTCATTTCATAGCCTTACAGATTATCGCCTTGTTTCTGCTTAAAACTGCGTTGTTTCTGCTTAAAACTGACTTTAGAATGATTTAAGAGGTTTACCTTGTCATCTGATGGTAAATAATCACATTAATCCATTTTCTGGCTTTGGGTGAAGAGAGTCCATCTCAGAAGCGCTGCTTTTGTCCCAAAGGACGCATGTGCAGTGGAGGCAGGGCGGACCGATTTTTTGGGGGGACCGTTCGGTCTACGACACTGGAGCAGCCGTTGTTTTTGAGGGTGTTTATCTGGAAAATGATCATTTCTCTGCATTGACTGCAGACTGCAGCAGGTCTACTTGAAGCAACGGAGCAGCGCTTCGACTCGCTGTAAGCTGGTTCTCTGCTTTGCTGGTTTTGAGAAGTGGCAAGTCCACTGGCGTGAGCACCAGCCAGTGCATAAACTGAAGTTGACCATCAGGTAAAGGAAATAATATCCTCTGTTTGGTGGGACAAAGAGCGCAGCTCCAAAGAGCCACACAGATTTCGGTCAGAATTAATAAATTCAGAGCGAATCGCCATTTTAAAATCAAATGACACCTCTTTCCAAACGTTATAATACAAATAAATTACAACCGACCAAAACCAGGGTTTTTGTTCCCAAAACGAGACATCCTCCGTTTCTTATGAATTGCATTGATCCTGACGTGCAGCCGGCTGAAGAGCTCAGCTCAGAGTCTATGGAGTTACATTTGTGCCATTTATATCTGAATGGAAATGCTTTTGACATAAACTACAGATTTTGTTTACTTTTGTTTATGTCAAGAGAACAAGGATCCAGTGACCAATTTCATAATTTACTTTAACACTCGATAAAATGTTGCTGACATAGAAAACCTGTAACGCCTACTTTTAGTACACAGAAAATTCACAACTAGTATTGATAAGGGAATGGATAAGGAAATGTGCAATAATAAACATAAATGTTAAGGAAAACAGACCAATAATTTTAATCTTTAAAGTGAGAACATTTTTAATTTAAGAGAAAATAAAAAATAAAAATACTTGTTTGCCTTGTATCCATTGCCACTAACGCTGTCAAGCCAGGGGTTCGACTCTTCCCAGTCATGTCTGTTCATTTGCAAATGTTTTTGCTTCTTTGGATGTGGTGGAGTTTTGGGTGCAGACATGCCAGGCAACCAGGCAACCCAGCAACCAGGCAACCCATGACAGGAGCAGAAAGGTGGACTGAAGTCTATCTGCTGTACCTCATGTCAGGTCCTCGTTACTTATATTTTCTTCATTATTCAGTTTTGATGAGTGTGTGTGGGACATTTATGAAAATATGGAACAATATGGGAACAATACAGGACACATCAATTAATTGTCAAATAAAGGACAACTCTGTATTTTAAGGGAGGGGTGGCAGCCCTAATCACAGGTCAAGGCAGATCTCCAGGTGGGTAACTTTTGTTAATTATAATATATGAACTAGTGTGACAATATGTTAACTTTCATGAAGAAAAACTCTAAACCATGTTTTAACATTTTATTTTGCATCCCTCCGGGTCCAGCCGACAGTGACGTCTGCAGCCGGTTATCTGGACATCAGCTGAGTACCTCGAGTTGGACATTTCATTTGGCAAAGTCTTTACAGACACATGAAACACCTCCAGAATTTCTACTTTCCAGATCTGTTTCCAACATTAGTGTTATGATTTCTGAGTGGAGCCGGGAACAGAGTCAGATATTCCCCAAGATGCAGGTCAGTAAACATACAGGTGGATTTCAAGAGATACCAGGGTTTAATCACAGGAGGTGCGTAAGAGGCCAAAAACTAATGAAGGAGCAGGCATAAAAAAAAAATAAAAAATTCAACCCACTTCGGGTGAAGGGAATCCAGAGCGTGAAAAAATCAAGGAAAAACTAAGGCAGTCAAATCTTTCAGGGAGTGGACAAACCAGAAGTGATTATCTACAAATATTGAGTGGTGGAGAACACAGGACATCAGATAAGGTGAGCAGTCACTATTAACAACAGAATGTTAAACCAGAACTGCACAGACAAAGACAAACAGCTACGAAGGACCCGCAAGCATGAATACAGGTGAGACATAAATACAGAGTCACTCATGAGACAATGGATTGCAGGTGGGAACCTTACAGAGGGGATGCGATAGTCAAAGAGGAACACAAGAGGGCAGCAGAGAACAAAACATGACATGGATATGCAGGGCAGACCGAGTGACACAATTCAGACACCACGAAGCAGCAGAGAACGGAACATAAGATACACAGTGATGCAGAAACTAGTCAGACTTATGATTAAGGGGCAGAGCCCCACGGTGCACAGACAAAGGATGGTGCCAAGACTGGGGGAGACGTGAAGGACAGCAGACTGGAGGGTACAGTGAGAAAGAAAAGACATACGACCAGGAAATACAATCCCAATTCCAATGAAGTTAGGATGTTGTGTAAAATGTAAATAAAAACAGAATACACACACACCTTCAACTGCTTAGTCCAATCAAGGGTCGTGGGGGGCTGGAGCCTATCCCAGCAGTCATAGAGTGCAAGGTGGGGTACACCCAGGACAGGACGCCAGTCTGTCACAGGGCCACAAACAAACAAACACATTCACAACCACTCGCATGCCTACGGACAATTTAAAGAGTCCAATCCACCTAACCTGCATGTTTTTGGATGTGGGCGAAATCCAAAGCACCCGGAGGAAACCCACGCAAACACGGGGAGAACATGCAAACTCCACACAGAAAGACCACAGGTGGGAATTGAACCCATGACCTTCTCACTGGGAGGCAACAGTGCTAACCACTAAGCAACCGTGCTGCCAAAACAGAATACAATGATTTGCAAATCCTCTTCAACCTATATTCAATTGAATACACCACAAAGACAAGATATTTAATGTTCAAACAGATAACCTTTATTGTTTTTGTGCAAATATTTACTTGAAATGGATGCCTGCAACACATTTCAAAAAAGCTGGGACAGTGGTATGTTGTAACATGTGCAGAATGTGGCTTGACATTGTCCTGCTGAACTAAGCAGGGACGTCCCTGAAAAAGATGTTGCTTGGATGGCAGTACGTGTTGCTCCAAAACCTGGATGTACCTTTCAGCATTGATGGTGCCATCACAGATGTGTAAGTTGCCCATGACATGGGCACTAACACACCCCCCATACCATCACAGATGCTGGCTTTTGAACTTTGTGCTGGTAACAGTCTGGATGGTCTTTTTCTTTTGTCCGGAGTACATTACGTCCATGATTTCCAAAAACAATCTGAAATGTGGACTCATCATAGTGTCTGTCCATTTCACCGCAAATGAGCTCGGGCCCAGAGAAGACAGCAGCGTTTCTGGATGTTGTTGATGTATGGCTTTCACTTTGCATGGCAGAGTTTTAACTTGCACTTGTAGCTGTAGTGACGAACTGTTAACAGACAATAGTTTTCTGAAGTGTTCCTGAGCCCATGTGGTAAGATCCTTTACACAATGATGTTGATTTTTAATGCAGTGCCGCCTGAGGGATCGAAGGTCACAGGCAGTCAATGTTGGTTTTCGGCCTTGCTGCTTACGTGTAGAAAGTTCTCCAGATTCTCTGAATCTTCTGAT
The DNA here is from genome assembly GCF_902500255.1 of Thalassophryne amazonica. Lineage (NCBI taxonomy): Eukaryota > Metazoa > Chordata > Actinopteri > Batrachoidiformes > Batrachoididae > Thalassophryne > Thalassophryne amazonica. Next base: position 88,640,838 of record NC_047116.1, on the reverse strand, counting down.
TATATTATGGACTGTAGATGATGGAATCCCTAAATTCCTTGCAACTGAACATTGAGAAACATTGTTCTTAAACTGTTGGACTATGTTTTCACGTAGTTGTTCACAAAGTGGTGATCCTCGCCCCATCTTTGCTTGTTAATGGCTGAGCCTTTTGGGGATGCTCCTTTTATACCCAATCATGACACTCACCTGTTTCCAATTAACCTGTTCACCTGTGGAATGTTCCAAACAGGTGTTCTTTGAACGTTCATCAGCTTTCCCTGTCTTTTGTTGCCCCTGTCCCAGCTTTTTTTAAATGTGTTGCAGGCATCCATTTCAAAATGAGCAAAGATTTGCACAAAAACAATAAAGTTTATCAGTTTGAACATTAAATATCTTGTCTTTGTGATGTATTTAATTGAATATAGGTTGAAGAGGATTTGCAAATCATTGTATTCTGTTTTTATTTATATTTCACACAACGCCCCAACTTCATTGGAACTGGGGTTGTACAACATGAGCCCAAATGGAGGGATGTAACCATGACATACAGAACAAAGCACGCCTGCAGTGAGGAGCAGCCCCGCCAGTGGGCATGCAAAGGAAATGGACACAGGGAGACAGCAGTGCAGACATACAGAACCCGGACATAAATGCCAAGGACCAGAGAAATCCAGATAAGAGGTGTGGGAGGAGCGCCCAAGACGAGACGTGTACACCCACATGCTCCTCCACACACACACACACACACACACACACACACACACACACACACACACACACACACACACACACACACACACACACACACACACACACACACACACACATTCATCCATACGACTCGCCCACACACACAGATGCTCACAGACAGGACAGATTAAGAGAGAGAGAACTCGTACTGACTAACACAAGACAAGGCCGGACAGATGGACAACGACCTTGGACACAGAGAAGTAATACAAAAGAAAACTTGGACACTGACCACTTAGAAAACAGGACAGGACAGATGTACAAAGACAGAGACCCTACACACAGAGAACCCACAAAACAACCCGACCGGACCCGAACAATTAGTGGATGAATTTGTTGCAGAGAAGGTTCTGTTCTGCCCAAAATATCTGAATCTCTTAAAAATACAGCAATCAGGTGTAATGTGCGTTACAGACAACAAAAGAGCACTGCGTGAAGTAAAATTTTCTTTCAATAAAACATCAAATCTAGGCTTGCATCTCAGATGTACCTTCTGGCATATTGTAGCTGAACTTTCAGGCATTTTCTTTTATTAAAACCCTCCTCTGTGCCACTTCATCATGAAGCTGTATAACTGGGGATACAAAATGCAAACTATGCACAATTTCTCCACTCACAGCCAGAGAAGACTATAACTTGTTCTGGGTTGTCTGGGGATCTTCCATGGCCTAATTTTTGTGTGATTAAACTTTGGTGAGAATCTGGGAAGTAGTTTTGATGTAATCCTTCAAAGATTATATAAATTCAAACTTGACCCAGAATCCGGACCCGGATCACCTCCAAAATTTAATGGTGTCTTCCATGGTCTAAATATGTATCCGTGGTGAAAATGTACTGACAATCCGTTAAGTACTTTTGACGTAATCATTCAAAGCCTACATAAAGGGAAACTTGATCCAGAATCTGGATCGAGATCACCTCCAAAATTTAATGGAGTCTTCAATGGCCTAATCTTTATCTGTGGTGAAAACTTTGTCAAAATTCGTGCAATAATTTTGACGTAATCCTGCTAACAGTAATCCTTCAAAGCCTATATAAAGGGAAACTTGATCCAGAACCTGGATCCGAATCAACTCCTTCCATGTCCTAATATCTATCTGTGGTGAAACGTTTGTCAAAATGCATGCAGTAGATTTGACATAATCCTGCTGACGGAGAGACAGACAGACAAAAAAAAAAACAAAAACAAAAAAGCAGGTCATTTTATTACGTCCTTGCTGGATGTAATAACCTTGATTTGACCAGGTAGAATTTCATTGAAATTGAAGCCTCTTTTACAAGGAAGACCTGCCCAAGAAAGGCAGCAGCACGCATCATAGTGGACAGGTTAACATCAACATGAGAACATGACCAACATCTTGGTCATAATAACATTGCACATGATGTAAATCTCAAGTAGATTTGGTTTAGAAACATAGGCAATGAGCAAAAGAATCAAAAGAAGGTGTTCAAGGAAGTCATTATGGGCAGTTTCAGTTCAGATTGGAGACTGATCCAGTCAGAGGGAGCTGAGAAACTAAAGGCATTCGTTCCCGCTTCAGTGCGGACACACGAGGTACACGAAAACATAACATGTCATTCGAGCACAGAGCAGAGCAGCTTTCAGATCTCTGAAGTAAACTTGATACATAGGTCGGAACTAGTCCAATAAGACTTTTGTAAACCAGAATCATCCAGTGTGTATAATGCCTGACAGACAAAGAGGGCATGCCCACTTTGGCATACAACTCACAGTGGTGGGTGAGGCGGCGACAACCAGTGATGAATCACAGGGCACAATGATACAGCGGGGTCAAGGACTGTAGACAACTGGATGAAGCAGACTTATACACGACATAGTCATAGTCCAATAAGGGCAGTTGTCAGCAGCTACCGAGCACTTACAGAGAAGCATAAATTGTTTCTGTAAAGGAAGTCGAGCTTCACCTTTAATTTGGTGATCAAGTTTTTAAAATGAACTTTAAAAGAAAGTTCCATGTCAATAGTCAACCCCAAATACTTGTAGCTGCTGACTAGCTCAAGAACACTACCTCAGGCAGTTTTGATTGATGGTTTGATCTCTAAGGAATCAGGTGATTTAGGGAAAAACAATATTTTAGATTTTACTGCATTTAAGACTAGTTTGAATTTCTCCAGACGGTTCGGCACCACATCAAAAGTGGACTGCGAGAATTCAAATGCCTGTGTCACTGAGTTTGAGCAGCAATAGATTATGGTGTCATCAGCATAAAGATGGTAAAGGGTGTTTGTACACAGGTCAGTACTGTAAAGTGTGAACAAGATAGGTCCCAAAACTGAGCCTTGAGGAACACCTTTTGTTACCTTGTAGAAGGCAGAGTTAACACCAGACATCTGAACGCACTGAGTCCTGCTAGCCAAATAGTCTGCAAACCAAGACACCACATGTGTAGAGATACCAAGTTTGTAAAGAATTTCTAACAGGAGACTGTGATCCACGGTGTCAAATGCCTTCGAGAGATCAAGAAATAGTGCGACACACAACGTTTTTGACTCAAATTTCACGTTGTCAGCAACATTTTATTGCTTTTTACTTTTAAATTCACACAAACAGTTGACAGTATTAATGTGCTGGTGTCTGATCAGAACCATGGACAGCTCCCCTGAACAACATCTGCATGTGCACGTGCATCTTTTCACAAACTGCTTTTAAAAGTACATGAAAAAAATAATCATTGAAAACATTAACTATCAAAACAAACACAGCCGCTGCATTCAGCCATCTTCTGACCGTGTTCCATTTCTTTGTCTTTTCAGAATCATTGCAGACCACCTCAGATCTGCCGGCTGTGAGCAACAGAGCAGGTGCTGAGACACCATCACTGCTCAATCCTGTTTCAAAAGTGGATATGTGGATGAGGGTGGATGTTGCAGTGAGCAGACCACCATCTCCACTGGAGGTGGACCTCCCAGAGAGTTGCCCACTGTCTCCAATGGAGGTGGACGTTGCAGAGTTGCCCACTATCTCCAATCAAGCTGGACACTGCAGGGAGGAGCCAGGAGCCTGACACCAACACTAGCACATCGGTGCACCACGACTTGAAACATGAACTTCTACAATGGTGAACCTCGACCTCTACAGTATTATACAACTGTGAACAGTTATGTGAACTTGGACAGAATGATGAATCCAGATCCGGATTCTGGATAAAGTTTCACTTTATATAAGCTTTGAAGGATTACGTCAAAAGTACTTCACGGATTCTCACCAAATTTGAACCACAGATAGATATTAGGGAATGGAAGAGTCCACTAAATTTTGGAGGTGATCTAGATCCGCACTGACGGACACCAGAAATCTCTGCTCTTGTTAGCACGTGTGGAGAGACTTATAATCATGAGTACTAGTGTCTTGCTAACTGGGACATTAAAAAACATGCAACATGTCCTTTAAGCCACTGTGCTGCCAAATAATATGGACAATGCAAATAATACATTCTTTGTAATTTTGTTAAAAAAATACCTTCATGTGCAGCTGTAAACTGCACAAATCGCCAGATCAAAGGTTGTGGACGAACATTTCACCTGAGTATGACTGAAATGGGAAGTAATGAACAATAATTTGAAGAGTTCTCTCCCTTACTCCAGCATATAGGCAAAGATAATAATAAGTGGCTTATTAACTCAAAATGTGTAGCCACATCTTGTGTTTTGTGTTGGACAAAGTATTTTAAGACATTTATTAGTTCTACTTGTGCATAGGCATAGTTTTGGAGCTTTAGGTGTTGTTGCTATGAGCTTTATTACTTATTTTAGGCTGAAGTTCATAGAGCTGTGTGTAATAAATGTCACTGCAGAGAAAACTAACTCTCCTGTAGCTAGTTAAGTGGTGTTTTATTATTTTAGTGCAACTATGTAAAAAATCCATTATTTCTGTATTATCTATCATGACTTTTGTTATCCATCCACTTTTGTTCATGATATGGTACCAACACACACACACACACACACACACACACACACACACACACACACACATATATATATATATATATATATATATATATATATATATATATATATATGTGCTTGCTGATGATTCTACAAAATTTGTAGAAACTTTGATTAAAAAGTGGTAATTTTAAGTATTGAGTATTTGTCCCAGTGAGATATGAGTGAGTGAGAATAGAAGGGAAGAAAGTGTCAAAGTAATAAAAGGAAGAAAGAAAATAAAGCAAATAGGTAATCATGGCAGTCACAGATTAGGAGGGATCAATCAATCAATGTCTCATTTTATGAGGAAAAAAGTTTTTGATCGATTGCAGTTTATTGTTTGTGTGGAAACACGTGTCATTTGATTTAAACAGCTATTCACTTTAAAGTTATTACTTCCGACTGGACTCTATCATTCTAACTTGACTCAGCAGAGAGCGATGCGGTGTTTGGAGCTGTGCGAACAGAGGACAATTCTCATTTCTTTCTCACAACAAGACAGGAGATCAAGTTAGTGACTTTAATCCACACAAAAGTGACACAATTGACATATTCAGATGAAAGTGGTGAAAAACAACAACAAAAAAGCTGTAAACCCAAAATTACCCCCCAACACCACCCACACAAAAATTTTTGAATTCCAGAAGCTCTGAAATGCAATCTGGGACTATTCCAGACAAACTGCAGTGAGTGCACAAACTGGTGTTTCAACAAGACAATGACCCCAAGCACACTAGTAAACGAGCAAAATCTTGGTTCCAAAACAACAAAATTAATGCCTCGCAGATGTGAAGAAATCATGAAAAACTGTGGTTATACAACTAAATACTAGTTTAGTGATTCACAGGATTGCTAAAAAAGCAGTTTGAACATAATACTTTTGAGTTTGTAGTGTCAACAGCAGATGCTACTATTATTGTGAACACCCCCTTTTCTACTTTTTTTTTTAACTAATAGCCCAATTTCATAGCCTTAAGAGTGTGCATATCATGAATGCTTGGTGTTGTTGGATTTGTGAGAATCTACTGAATCTACTGGTACCTTGTTTCCCATGTAACAATAAGAAATATACTCAAAACCTGGATTAATCTTTTTAGTCACATAGCACTACTATTATTCTGAACACTACTGTATTTCAGCAAGACAATGCCAAGCCACATCATGCACGTGTTACAACATTGTGGCTTCATAGTAAAAGAGTGCGGGTACTAGAATGGCCTGCCTACAGTCCTGACTTGTCGCCCATTGAAAATGTGTGGTGCATTATGAAGAGTAAAATATGACAGAGAGCCCGGACTTTTGAACAACTGAAGTCGTACATCAAGCAAGAATAGGAAAGAATTCCACCTACAAAGCTTCAACAATTAGTGTCCTCAGTTCTCAAACGCTTATTGAGTGTTGTTAGAAGGAAAGGTGATGGAAGACAGTGGTAAACATACCACTGTCCCAGCTTTTTTGAAATGTGTTGCAGGCATCCATTACAAAATGAGCAAATATTTGCACAAAAAGAACAAAGTTTAGCAGTTTGAACATTAAATATCTTGTCTTTGTGGTGTATTCAATTGAATATAGGTTGAAGAGGATTTGCAAATTATTGTATTCTGTTTTTATTTACATTTTACACAATGTCCCAACTTCATTGGAATTGGGGTTGTAAATATGCGTTCATATGATCACTGTAAAATCTCCATTAATGTCTGTTGCTTTACAGCTACCTGGCCAGAGTTGTATGAAGGGGGTGCTCCTTCAAAAGTTCACATTTCTTCAACTTTGACCTCAACCATATATATATACACACACATATGTATATTCGTGTGTGTGTGTGTTAAAAAACTGCTATAACACAGTCATGAGAACATCAGTAGGTAAAGATAAGGTGACCAAGCCGACTCTTTAAAAGATGATTCTGAACCACATCAGGATCTTTCTTTTAATTCCTTCAGCCCTTCATGTCACCACATAATTGTAATGAAATCAATCCTCCACTTGCTGAGTTAGCAAATAAAGTCAGAGGCGTTCATGTAACATTCATGAGTAATATCCTCATTTCACACTAAACAGGTCAAAAAATACTGCAGATGCTCCACATTCCTTTGTCATACTGTAATAATTAAACACAGACCTCGTTTAATGTCTGCATTTAACCTAAAAGACACTCGAAATTTACTGTATATAACCAGACTGCACAACTACAAACAACACATAAAAACATAGATACTGACTTAATCGTCTTGCTTTTTAAATTTAATCAAAATTTTATAACAGGCCATAAAAAACTCCTAATATCCACATGACTAAATGAAATAAGTGCATTTAAAAATTAAAGCTACATATGTAAAAATAGAAACATGATGTGGGTGTATATTTATTGGGCACTGTGGCTAAAAGAACACCAACTACATTTATTCATTTTCTATACCTGTTTATTCCAGCGTCACTGGGGGCTGGTATCTATCCCAGCGGTCATTGAGTGAGAGAGGGGGTAGTTTGGACAGAACACCAGCCCACTGCAGAGCCACATACACACAAACACATTCACACTCTCACTCACACCTACAGCCAATTTAAAGTTTCCAATCCACCAAACATGCTTGCTGTGAGACCACAATGCTAACCACGAAACCACTGTGCTGCCCCACCAACCACATGCCATTTGAATATTTATTAAATACTGGAAAATATCAGTCATGTCAGTCACATAAATACCAACCCTTTCCAGCTATAAACACATTAATTTGCAATTACACTTTAAGAGGGAAGTCATACAACTGAATCTAAACATCAAATACATTGAATAAAAACTGACATGTTTTGGATTACTTTTTTTTTTTTTTTTTTTTACATTTTACCACTGTCTATTGTGATCACTGCATGTATCATTCAAGCAGAGAAACCTTGCCAAAGGCATTTTAATTTAAGAACATCTGGCAGTGAACTGCACCTGATCCAGGTGTGATCCTTTTTCACAAGTTTTAATAACTTACAGTTGACAGGTCATTTAATAGTGCAGAAAGTCTCCAAAAGACAGTCACAAATGAACTCCAAATGGCAGCCGCGGTAATATACCTCTCCGGTACAACAAATATTCCCACAGCCCTCCACACCACTTTAATGGTCACCATTTATTGAGGCGATACATCAGTCAACAGTCCATGTAATGTCAATGTGGAAGCACAAACACATGGGACAGTCGGTGACATCAGTTTGAACTCTGAGATCTTTTAGTAAAATCAGACGTTATTTCAGGATGAAAAAATGAATAATACAACTCAGTCAGCCGTGACCCGATCCCAGATGAGCGAGTGTGACAACGCACTCAATGTACATAAAAAGATCATAAAATTATTCCATCACACAGAGTACATGAAAATATAAACAGTGATCAGCAGTAGTAGTGGGTTCTAGAAAACTCACCATCAGCTGCAAGAAAGGATCTATCTGGGTTCACAGATTGAAGAAAAACCTGTTCAGTGCTCCTCTATAACCGGAAGACAGCTGGTGTGTACTTTCCAAATATTAAACACAGAAAGAGAGAAAGGCACAAAATTTAAATATTCAAAGATTTCTACTTTGATAGAAACATTTTCCTGTCTTTCAAAAAGAAACATACACAAACAAACAAAATCTCCATCAACGTTCCACTGGCCAGAGTATCTACAGGACCTTTGAGATGGTACATGGAATTGAAAGTGGAGAAACTAAAATAAACATAAAACTTCATTACACGGTTTGACAACAGTACAAGACAAAATGTGAAGGCATTCAGGCTAAATGGCAGGTGGCTGATTTCAGACTCTGACAGGCCTAAAGTCTGAATGAAGTGTGTTTCTGAACAAAAGCTGAGTGCACGTCCCTGTGGAGGAGTGTCACAGACTCTCGCCCACTTTTGGGTTCAGACACCAAAAATTAATCTGAGGTCAGCCAGAGAGAGTTTTGTCATGGTGCTTCCTGTTCCTGACAACACATTTTGGGCCAGTTCCTTCTTTTTCATCTGCAGTGTTGAGATCTTGTCCTCCACAGTACCTTCACACACAAACCTGGAAACACAGAGACATATGATGACAAAAGCATCAAATTATAAGCACAATGGTTGACAAGCCACAGTGGAGCTTCTCCCTCAACTCACTCATCTTCAACCACTTACTCCAATTAAGAGTCACGGGGGGCTGTAGCTAATCCCAGCAGTCACAGGGTGTGAGGTGGGGTACATCCTGGACAGGAAACCAGTCTGTCACAGGGCCACATATAGACAAACACATCCACCTCCGCTTGCACACTTACAGACAATTTAACGTTCAGTGGGGGAAAACTGCATGTCTGCATTGTACAGAGTGAAATGACAAACAGCTTTTCCACAGCTTTGATTAATTGCAGGACCTACAATAACAAATGTATAAAAAAAAATGGACAGGCCTTTAGGAGATGGCAATATGAGTCAAACCCAGACTGTATATAAACTCAAAGCAGAACAAGTGGCTGGTTTGAAATGTCCAACACTAGTTTGGTGACTTGTTTAATTACCACCCTTTGGACCTGAGTGCATTTGCTTGAATGAATTATGCAAGATGGCAACAGTTCTTTTCAAATTATGCTCCCTTTTTGTAAAGGTGTACGATACCAAGGTCGTCTCTCAGCTGCTGTGACAAAAAGCCCAGTCTGTACAAATGTAGTAAACTTTCTGATGTCGTTCTCATGCAGCCGAGACGCTCTCAAAAAAGTGTGTGCAGGAAATATTACCCTATATTTTAACTCTTAATAAAAACGGGCAGTTTGCACTCTTCAGTAATAAAATTGACTGCAACACCAGTTGCTGCAGCAATCTAGAAAGGGGACGTGCTACGGTGCATTCAGAAAGTATTCATGGCGCTTCACTTTTTCCACGTTTTCTTATGTTACAGCCTTATTCCAAAACAGAGTATATTCATTTTTTTCCCCTCAAAATTATACTCACAACACCCCATAATGACAACATCAAAAAAGCTTTTTGAAATTTATTAAAAATAAAAAACTCACGTGTACATAAGTATTCACACCCTTTGCTCAATACTTTGTTGCTGCACCTTTGGCAGCAATTAGAGCCTCAAGTCTTCTTGAATATGATGCCAAAAGCCTGGTGCACCTATATTTTGGCAGTTTTGCCCATTCCTCTTTGCATCACCTCTCAAGCACCATCAGGTTGGATGGGGAGCGTCGGTGCACAGACATTTTCAGATCTCTCCAGAGATGTTCAATCAGATTCAGGTCTGGGCTCTAGCTGGGCCACTCAAGGACATTCACAGAGTTGTCCTTTGTCTCCTTGCACAGTCACTCAGTTTTTGAGATGTGTCTACTCCATGCAGATTTATCATAGAGTGCGATACAGTTTGTATTTCTTCATTATGGATGTAAATAAAGTCCAAGACATATTCACTGGCAGCTTTACAATCAGAGAGCCTAGTCCACAACCACCACAAAAGACTCCAAGCTATCGCTCATGTTAAAGGGGGCAACACACGGTATTAAGAACAGGGGTATGTAAACTTTTGATCAGGGTCATTTGAATAGTTTCTGTTGTCATTATGATTTAAACACAGTTGTTTGACAATAAATGGCTTAAACCAACCACTAACCATGACTGAAAAAAAGAGTTTTTGTGTTATTCATACTCTCTGAAAAATGGACCAAAAAAAAACAAAAATCAAATATTCTGCAGGAATTTATGTAACTTGAGTATGTAAACATTTTGAGCACAACCATATGTCAGATTCTGATGCCTGACACGTTTGATTGAAAGCTCTGACTGCACTGATGTGGACCACAGCGGGAGCTTTTAATGTCACACTGCAGTCATGTGACCACAGGTAAGATTAATAAAATAATATGAGATGATGACCGTGCTGTCGATGGCCTCGTGGTTAGCACTGTTGCCTCACAGCAAGACGGCCATGGGATCAATTCCCACCTGTAGCCTTTCTGTGAGGAGTTTGCATGTTCTCCCCATGTTTTTGTGAGGTCTCTCCAGGTGCTCCAGTTTCCTCCCACATCCAAAGACCTGCAGGTTACATGGATTGGAACTTTTAACTTGTCCGTAGGTGTGCGCTGTGAATGCGTTTGTGTCTATTTTTGTCCCTGTGACAGAGTGGAGTCCTGTCCAGGGTGAACCCTGCCTCACACTCTATGACTGCTGGAATAGGCTCCTGCCCACCATGACCCTTAACTGGAGTAAGAGGTTGAAGATGAGTGAGTGAATGAGTGATTCATGTCCGGTTAAATCATGATCAAAATAACATCTGCTTCACAGAAGATTGTTTGTGTCAGACAATACCAGAATAAAAGTGCTCTGGACGTGATGAAATAATTACTGATAAATTAATGGATATCGTTGGCGTTAAAATATTTCTAGCCTGGTGGGGGTTCTCATTAGCCTGGTGGCCTGCCAGGCTGGTAATACTGTAGGGGAAACACTGTGCTGTATTAAATTCAGGACCAACAATTCCTATGAAAACCTTGTTTCCTTTGGGGTAAAGTTACTTCACTGAAGTTAACGATACCATCTTTTCAGTGACATTTCAACTCCACTGACTTTCCAGCACCACTACAGAATGACAATCGTTCCCTCAATGCTGCCTTCAGATATAGACCCCTAAGTGCATGAAAATGGATTAATAAAATCCTGTAGATGATATTCCTTCCTCAAACACATTTGACTGAGTGAATAATTCTGTGTATGTAAAGGTGATGTATTTGTCATAGTTCTAGTTGTAGTGACTGTGGCTGAATAATGTATCAGTTTCCTGTTTTGTTTCATATTTGTCATGTGATAACTTCTTATTCTTTACTTCTTTGTTTGTAAATGTATTTTCATGACTGATATACTGTAATTTATGTGCTGATTAGTTACCTATGGATGGTGACATCTTTACACTGTCCAACTCTATAGATTCTGTCACAGGCTTGATCCTCCAAAGCTGGGTTCCTGCCATTAGGAAAAAACCCAACTGTAAATATTTTGCCATCACATTATCTGTTGGGGACCCGAGGGCATTACAAATAAATAATCCTTACAACTGTAGTGATGGACAGAGCCATGATTACATAAATCAACTAACAAACACTGTTACATTTTATCAGGTATGTGCGTTTTGTCTCACCAGTGCATGTCCATGAGGAAAAGATGATTCCCACCAACAAGATTGAGTCCAACTCCTCCAGCACAAAGAGAGAGCAGCATCACCTTTGGCAGAAATTTAAACATGTATCATTTTATGATGAAATACCTGAATTAATAGACTGGTCAACCTCTATACATGCACCTGACCAATATGATGCATTATAAAAAAATAAAATTTGAAGAGATCAAACCAGAAATATCTTCCTTCATTCCTTCATTCATTCATTCCCATTTTCACACGGTGAAGATGGGAATGAAGGAAACTTTGCACCCTTGTGCAAAGTTTCACTGATATTTCGTAAGCGGTCTAAAAGATGTTGCGATAATCGGAACACAAACTCCAATTATCGCTTATTGAAGACATCCAGCCAGATTTAATTTCCCTCACACACATCTTCAGAGAAAAATAAAATAAATGCATTTTTAAAAGATATGAAATTTCAGCTAGTATGCCTAGTATTGATTCTAAGATATATTTGTTCCGTTTTCTTCACGAAGAAACACTTCACGAAGCTGTGACATACGATGAAGAAACTTCTAACATTATTATTAATCATTCAGAGTTGCAACAACATCACTCTGATTTTTACAATCCCCGTCCTGTTTTGGCACAAGTTTTTTAATGCTGGATGCCCATGAAACAACTCCAAATCTATAGAGACAAAGAACATAATGTGCATATTTTGTTGGTAGGAAGAAACTAGAGTATCAGGAGGGAACTCAGACAAGAGAAGAAAAATTTAATTTCAGACAGAAAAGAACTTGGCGTTGATGGGCTTGAACACAAAACCTTCTTGCTATGAGGTAGGAGTGGCAACCACTGCACCACTGTATGTATCTCATTATAAATCTTTAAATGCCTCCCTGGTCAGTGTTTCCACAAGAAGCTCCACGTTAAAATAGTTTAGAGCAATTTTTCTATTTCATTTTCATTTAATTGATCGGTGAACAGGCGGGCTCACATTACCTGTGGTCCTTTAGGGTTTGTGTTGAATTCCTCTACCAAGTCCATCCGGCGTTTGGGGTTTACAGTTCCATCGATAACGCTGTATGTCAGGTCCAACCTCTGCAGATGAACTCCTACAATATGGAGCATGCTTGTCCACTGGGACACAATCACACTGTAGTACAGGAGATATCACGTAAATTACACAACACTTTGATGGTTCTCTTGGGTTTACAGATTTGACTACAGACAGATTTACAGAGTATAGATGTTTTTCCATTTACAGTTAGCCTTACTGAATCTGAGTCAATCTAAAAAAATCACAGAAGCCTTCCACCATTTTTGAGTGCAAAAACAGGAGTGCTGACATAAATCATGAAAAGTTCAAACTGGTTCCAGCGGCACAACTGCTAGGTTACATAAGAAGCTCACAGTATGCCATGCAGCAATTTAAAACATACAATTTACAAACCCAAACCAGAAAAAGTTGGGATGATTTGGAAAATGGGGAAAAAAAAAAAAAAGATTCTTACATTTACTTTGACTGTTTCATTGCAGACAGTATGAACCTAAAATATTTCATGTTTTTTTTTCTTTTCTGCTTCATTTCAATTGTTAATACACATCCAATCCTGCATTTAAGGGCTGCAAAACATTCCAAAAAAACAAAACAAAAAAAAAACAAAAAAAAAACTTGGGATGCTGAACCATTGACTGCAGGCAAGCCAGTCGGGTATCCATACCCTCTACCTTCAGAGCCATGCTTTTGTAATGTGTGCAGGATGTAGTTTTGCATTGTCTTATTGAAAAACGCAAAGATGGCTCTGGAAAACACATCTTGAATGTGGCATATATTACTCTAAAATCTCAGCGTGCTTTTCTGCATTAATGCTGCCATCACAGAAGTGTAAATTATCTTTGCCAAAGGCACTAACACAACCCCATACCATGACAGAACCTGGCTTATGGACTTGTTGCTGATAACCTTTTAATGAATTGCAGGCACCATGAGAATTTGTGAATTTGGCGGGGGCAAAATCTGATATAGGATGTATAAAAAAAAAAAAAAAAAAAATCAAGATGAAAACGAGAATTCAACTCTTTACCTTTTGTGATTGTCATTCTTCTGCCTGATAGACTTAAGCTCTGAGACAATGGCAGAAATCTGAAACAATAAGATAAAAAAGTTAATAGAAATATGAATAAATTATTTTTGTACTAATAAATGCAGATTTGATTAAAGACTTGTATGAGACTATGTTCTTGCCCATGAAGACACAGAGGGCATAAAAAAAAAAAAAAAAAAAAAACACAATCTTGGTGTAACACAAAGAAACACTGATGTGTTTGTATGTTTGGCTCTTTTAGTTTGGTGTTGAATAACACACAGAGTGACTGCACATAAATACTACTGAAGATGGTGTGTTCTAGTTGGGAATATGGCAGGTTTCTGTTCCAAAACCTTCCTGAGAGAAGGCTTCAGTTTCAACAGTGTGAACAGACATCAAGTAAGAACTGAACATTTTCATGGCAAATGCCATTTTCCTCTAGTTCATGATAAGACGATTTAGAGTAACTGATATGAGGTAATTTGTACCTTGCTGGTAGAACCTGAACAATATACTGGTTGGCTGATAATATCAAGCAATATCAAATCAAATCAATTTTATTTATATAGCCCCAAATCACAACAAACAGTTGCCCCAAGGCGCTTTATATTGTAAGGCAAAGCCATACAATAATTACGGAAAAACCCCAATGGTCAAAACGACCCCCTGTGAGCAAGCACTTGGCGACAGTGGGAAGGAAAAACTCCCTTTTAACAGGAAGAAACCTCCAGCAGAACCAGGCTCAGGGAGGGGCAGTCTTCTGCTGGGACTGGGGCTGAGGGAGAGAACCAGGAAAAAGACATGCTGTGGAGGGGAGCAGAAATCAATCACTAATGATTAAATGCAGAGTGGTGCATACAGAGCAAAAAGAGAAAGAAACACTCAGTGCATCATGGGAACCCCCCAGCAGTCTAAGTCTATAGTAGCATAACTAAGGGATGGTTCAGGGTCACCTGATCCAGCCCTAACTATAAGCTTTAGCAAAAAGGAAAGTTTTAAGCCTAATCTTAAAAGTAGAGAGGGTGTCTGTCTCCCTGATCCAAATTGGGAGCTGGTTCCAGAGGAGAGGAGCCTGAAAGCTGAAGGCGCTGCCTCCCATTCTACTCTTAAAAACCCTAGGAACTACAAGTAAGCCTGCAGTCTGAGAGCGAAGCGCTCTATTGGGGTGATATGGTACTATGAGGTCACTAAGATAAGATGGGACCTGATTATTCAAAACCTTATAAGAAGAAGAATATTCTAGAATTAACAGGAAGCCAATGAAGAGAGGCCAATATGGGTGAAATATGCTCTCTCCTTCTAGTCCCCGTCAGTACTCTAGCTGCAGCATTTTGAATTAACTGAAGGCTTTTCAGGGAACTTTTAGGACAACCTGCATCACTCTGAGACAAGAGCTAATTTTAGAGATATTGCGCAAATGCAAAAAAGCAGTCCTACATATTTGTTTAATATGCGCATTGAATGACATATCCTGATCAAAAATGACTCCAAGATTTCTCACAGTATTACTAGAGGTCAGGGTAATGCCATCCAGAGTAAGGATCTGGTTAGACACCATGTTTCTAAGATTTGTGGGGCCAAGTACAATAACTTCGGTTTTATCTGAGTTTAAAAGCAGGAAATTAGAGGTCATCCATGTCTTTATGTCTGTAAGACAATCCTGCAGTTTAGCTAATTGGTGTGTGTCCTCTGGCTTCATGGATAGATAAAGCTGGGTATCATCTGCATAACAATGAAAATTTAA
Organism: Thalassophryne amazonica; assembly: GCF_902500255.1. Taxonomy (NCBI): domain Eukaryota; kingdom Metazoa; phylum Chordata; class Actinopteri; order Batrachoidiformes; family Batrachoididae; genus Thalassophryne; species Thalassophryne amazonica. The sequence continues at coordinate 88,625,206 of NC_047116.1, read as the reverse complement.
GCAATGCCGTCTAATAATACTGCCTAAGGGAAGCATGTATAAAGTGAATAAAATTGGTCCTAGCACAGAACCTTGTGGAACTCCATAATTAACCTTAGTCTGTGAAGAAGATTCCCAATTTACATGAACAAATTGTAATCTATTAGATAAATATGATTCAAACCACCACAGCGCAGTGCCTTTAATACCTATGGCATGCTCTAATCTCTGTAATAAAATTTTATGGTCAACAGTATCAAAAGCAGCACTGAGGTCTAACAGAACAAGCACAGAGATGAGTCCACTGTCTGAGGCCATAAGAAGATCATTTATAACCTTCACTAATGCTGTTTCTGTACTATGATGAATTCTAAACCCTGACTGAAACTCTTCAAATAGACCATTCCTCTGCAGATGATCAGTTAGCTGTTTTACAACTACCCTTTCAAGAATTTTTGAGAGAAAAGGAAGGTTGGAGATTGGCCTATAATTGGCTAAGATAACTGGGTCAAGTGATGGCTTTTTAAGTAATGGTTTAATTACTGCCACCTTAAAAGCCTGTGGTACATAGCCAACTAATAAAGATAGATTGATCATATTTAAGATCGAAGCATTAATTAATGGTAGGGCTTCCTTGAGCAGCCTGGTAGGAATGGGGTCTAATAGACATGTTGATGGTTTGGAGGAAGTAACTAATGAAAATAACTCAGACAGAACAATCGGAGAGAAAGAGTCTAACCAAATACCGGCATCACTGAAAGCAGCCAAAGAGAACGATATGTCTTTGGGATGGTTATGAGTAATTTTTTGTCTAATAGTTAAAATTTTATTAGCAAAGAAAGTCATGAAGTCATTACTAGTTAAAGTTAAAGGAATACTCGGCACATTTCACACCCAGAGCAGAAAAGTGCGGGAGAGACAGGAGAAGCCTCCATGCTAAACCGGCTAAGAGGTAGTAGCTGCGCTAAGCTAGCGAATTCCTAAAAACACACAAAGTGAATAATGTGTAAATAATTTAGAGGTGATTCAGCAGAGGGAGTGCTTTAGTTAAGGCACGTGAAGATTACACTGTGAAACAAATCGTTATCTAGTTAACTAGATCAATCTAACTGCACAGATTAAACAGCTAACAGATACAGCAAAACACCGCTGTGCTCCGGAACAGGAAGTGATACAATACCGCAGTGAGAGCCAACCACCCAGCCACCAATATGAGCATTTCTTCAACATATCGGTATTGGTGTTACTTTTGCTGATATGAAAATTTTTATTTTACTGAATAAACAATGCAGAAAAATGCTTTGGCTGCTGGAAACTGTGTCATTATGTAGTTTGTCCAGCAGAGGGTGCTCAGACAGTATTGTTTCCAAAGCTGTCCATCATGGCTGGAACCCTCATTACCCCCTTGGTCACATTAGCTTTAAGCGACAAAGGCAAACCAACCAGCTGCCATTCATTTTCAATCAGAGTGGGCATTTCAAAGCAACAAGAGACAAGTGGTCCCTATACCATCAGCTTGGCAGGGCTAAAATAGACGAGATGTCCATTCTATGCAAATGCTGAGGGATGCAACTGGGTGACTGCCAATCCAAATGAAGGCAGCATATCATACGTTAGTTGTATTTGTAGTTATTTATAATAAAGTTCATGTTTAAACTGCAAAACATCAGGCCTCAATTGCATTTTTTTGTCATAAGGGTTTGCCATTTTTTATGTAAAGTAGCAAGAAAAATGTGAACCCTGAAGCTATTGCGTGTCTGAATATTGACATATCAAATTTAAAAGAGAAATCTGTGTAGAACAATTTCTAAATTGATGCCCTTCAAACTCAGTGAAAGCTAATCTCTGTAACATGACATAAACAAAATAAAAATATGGGTTGCAGAAGTAATTGGAACCTTAATGTAACAAATAAATCATCACTTTTACAACCAGTTTTCTTCAGACAAGTCAGACAGGATGATACATGACGTTTTCCAAGTCACTGAATATGGCTAAAAGCGATGATTTACTTTTGTTACACTAAAGTGTGTAGTTAATGAAACAACCCGTCATATTGGCTTTCATAACATTACAAATTTGTCATAATTTTCAAAATTTTACTTTTTTGTCATGTGAAGTGCCTTGAGGCAGCTTTGTTGTGATTTGGCGCTCAATAAATTGAAATGAAACATACTAGCAGAGGTACCTGGCTTTGCCTCCGTGAAGAATAAATAAGACAATAATAAATACTTAAATAGTTCGCTGGCTAATTTTGTAGACGAGAGAAATTTTGTTTTGTTTTATAACATTTAACCACTGTGGGCTTAAATTTCTTTTCGATGCCCTGTGGTTACCAAGTTTAGAGAAGTTTTTCCTTGGTGGAGGTAAGTAATCTCTAAGTGCTGTAGTTTATTTATGCTAATATGCTGAATACAATGTGTTTATATTTTTTCTACACCCTGTAGTTCTACTTATAAGCAGATTTTTTTTTTTTTTTTTTTAGCAAAACCACAATGAATTGACATAAACTGAAATGCTTGTGGATAAGAAAATACATTTCTTCATAAATTATCCCTTTTTAAGTATAAGCAGTAAATATACACCATGAATGTAATAAATTGAACCAATAGTATTAAAGAAAAGAGAAATGTTAACTGGCATCCATAAATAAAACAAAATACAGCCTGAGCTTCTTAAGTTCCATGCAGGAAATATATAGAGTATTTTGTTTTGAATAAAGAGAGAGAAAAGTTGCACCTTTAAGCTGTCTTTGTTCAACAGTTAATATACTGTATAGTAGCGTTAAGACGTGAAAAGTAAACTTTATTTGTAAAGGTGCTCTTATGCTGACACACTTTGCCAAATCGCATCAAATGACCTCTGGGCAGAAGCACTCAAGTAATCTTTTGTCTAAATATTTGTTTATATTGCAAGTGATACAGTTATTGCAAAAATGCTGATATCACATTTCGCAGACTTTTCTCACATTGTGCAGGCTTACCTCGGATCATAGAAGAGTTGACTAAATTTGAGAGATGACCTGCTTCAAAATTTATTCATTCATCCTTTTCTATAACATGAGTAATATTGTCCAGTTACCTTATGACATCACAAAGTTCTATACAACCAAAAAACTAAAAACTGGTGAGACGAAAACTAGAATTTCTCAACATCAAATGTGCACCATATTCAACATTTACAGTGAGGACATATATTTGAGCCTCACGGCTAATTTCAACATTATCTTTATTGACCTTCACATGAGGGTGGTACAAACTGCAACAAATACTGATGAAATGGTCCCCCTGCTTGACAGTTCAACTTTGTTTCTATCCTAGGATCACTACTACACAACAAAACAAAGATTCAAATGCTGTAATCAGAGGAGCTGTCTCGCCACTCACCAGCCCGGAGACGCAGCATACAATAAATCCCCCTTGTGCATGTGTAACAGCTGCTCACCTTGGTGCTCTGACTGGTCTCCTCAAACAGCTGTGAGGGGAATCGGCTGCCATTAAGGGATACACTATCTTTGGGGTCAGGACAGGATGGTGAGGGGCTGGAGGAGAGCGATAAAGCATTGAGCTGCTCCTCAAGAGACAAGATGATCCCATCACCCTGAAGCTCTGATGAGTCAAGAGTCTGAGCCAAAAAAGAACAGTGAAAGAAAATTTCTGATCATTAAAATCTCAGAAAACAATCTGTTTCTTTACTGCTTGCACACAGTCAATACAGCTGATCAATGTGTTGGTGGACCTTCTTAAGGAGGGAAAGGTGACAGCAACACTGTCGGAGACGCAGCAGCAGAGACAAAATGTGAACAGTGCTGGATGCCTGAGGGGGCTGCTGGGAAGACGACACCGCAGCGTCTGACTGGGACATACCAAACTCTTGTGCAACTGAGGACACAGACGCATTACAGCACAATTACAAAAACTAGATACTGATTAGCTAGATATCTGACCAACAAGAGCCTTATACTGACAGGGAAGCTCGTAACCATTTAGCTTAATAATAAAACACATAATTTAAGTGATGCATTTTCTAAATACAGCAAGAATGTCCCTAGAAAATTAATCAGACTGGCAGGGTGAGAAATCTTTTGGTCTTGGGCAGCCTATGACACACCTGAAGAAGGTGCCAAGTGTCAGGAGGTCAGAAGGGCTGCAGTTGCAGCAGCCTCAAGTAAAAACTTGGGCATTGTAAATGTTCAGATAGCTATGAACACAGATAATGAAGCCTCTACTTACAACCCCAAATCAGACAAAGTCAGAACAATAAGGAAAATGCAAATTAAAAAACTCCCGAAATTATTCTTACATTTAATTTAACTCATCAACCCAAGAAATTACATCCATTCCTGCATTGAAGACCTGATACAGCTTCCACAAAAAAAAAAAAAAAAAAAAAAAAAAAAAAAAAAACACCTGTGTGCAGAATGTGGTTTTGCATTGTCTTGGAGGCAGCATATGTTGCTCTAAAATCTCAATGTACTTTCCTGAATTAATGCTGCCATTACAGAAGAGAAAATTATCTTTGCCAAGGCCACTGACACAACCACATACCATGACAGACCCTGGGTTTTGAACTTGTGGCATCCATGCTTTCCATCAAAGATCTGGAATACTGATTTGTCTGACCACAATACGCATTTCCGCTATGTGATGATCCAACCCAGATACCTCCAATCTTAGAGAATTCTATGCAATATCTGGACAAGGCTAACATAACACTTATTTTTCCCCCCACAATAGTTTTTAGTGGCATTTGAGAATGTAACTCCATATGGTTGTACTTGACAAAGGGATCCCAAAGTTATCCCTTGCCCATGTGGTATATGATGCTATTATATCAACTATTGATGAATGAGTGTGCTTGATGACGGGTGTTCAGCTTAGGCTTGCGTCCTTGTCCTTTATGCACTGAAATTCCTCCAGATTCTTTGAACTGTTTAATAATAATAATATGCACTGTAGAGGGAAGAATATGCTCTTCTCTTCCAATCTTTCTTTGAGGAATACAGTTTGTAGACGTTTCAATAATTTCCTCATGCATTTGTTGACAAACTAGTGATCATCGTTGCTAATCAGAGAATCAGTCTTTCGTGGATAGTGTTTTGTACCAAGATATGTATCGCGTACTGACATCACCAGTTTGAAACGTCATTATTTATTTTCTTTACCTCTTTTTAGGGGGGAGGAAGATGTATTGCAGGTCTGTATATTGACAAATAAAATAAAGTTGACCAGAAAAAGAAATTATATTTTTTAGTTCATACTGTCTTTGATGAAACAGAGGTCAAAGTCAATGCAAAAAATTACTGGGTTTAGTTGTGTGTTTTTTTTTTGGTTCCTTTTGCAATTTCCATACTATCACAACTATTTCTGATTTGGGGTTGTAGTTGTGGATGGTGTTGAAAGATAGTCACACAGATGTTAGTAGCAGATTGGTACACAAAGGTGGGGGTTTTCCTAGAAAATTTCATAGCAAAGTGCATTCAATTAACTGTATAAACTGTGAATTCTTTTCATGCCATGGACTATCTGTTAACCCCGGGGGGGGGGGGGGGGTTATACTGAGGGAATATTTCTGAAAGCAAAGACGTCAATGCAAGCTTTCTCCACTAGTTGTTTTTTTTGTGCTGTGGACAATTGTTGGTTAGTATTCAAAAATGACAATTTTTTTTAATTAATAATTACATTCAATAATCAGCTCTGCACCTAAGCAAAATCAGCATCTCACCTCTTTCAAATGGATTTGAACTGGAAGTGTTTTTCCTGGTCACGTCATTTCCTTCATGTCTCTTAAGGTAGTCCTGCAGTGTGGACCTAAACAAACAGAGCAAGGAATGAATTATCCATCCATTTTTCATATCCGCTTACTATAATTAAGGGTCACGTGGGGGTGGAGTCTATTCCAGTAGTCATGGGGGTAAGTCAGGAATGAATTAAATTTTAAATTTTTACTTTTGGTGTAATTAAAGTTTTATATATATATCCAGGAAGACATGTCAGCATTTTTCCTCATTTAAATGCGGCTACTCAAATGTAGACCTGCTGTAAGCAATATATTTGGTAGTTGGTGTATAGTTTAAAGTGAACCTTATTTCATAAGCCATATCCACTTCCTTCAATACCTTTGAAGTCAACATGACTTTATTAAGTGGTGCTGTGAATGATTTTTCTGCCAGTAGACACCACACTTACACCATACATCAGGACATAAACAAAGCTTCTGTCCTTGGCCACTCCTCCTCAAACCTCCCTCCTCTGCAGTAAGCAGATTGAATGGCAGTTGGTGTTTTAACAGGTCTCTATGTGGGAAAAGCCAAATGTATGTGAATTCTTGAGACACCACATTTTCCAGAGGTGTTTTAAGACTCTACATGTGATTTTTGGATGCATTTCTGGACAGTCGCTGCCATCTGCATTCTTGAAAAAAATAAAAATCAACAGCTGTGTGGTGAGTAATGGGTACTGTTGTCTCTTTATAAACCAGGGGGGTGGGAGTGGGGGAGCAGTTTTTTAAAGGCAGAACTCACATACACTAAACATGCACACATCGATACATTTCAGGCACTAAACCAGGGCTCTAGCTAGCCCTCGTCACAGCTCATATGGCGAATTAATGCACAATGTGGTGAGCCTAGTTTTCTTGTGAATTGTCATGGTGGCAAATATAAAAATAACTACAATCCTTTCTTGATGAGTGGTAAAGGCTCTCTGATTTGCCCTACACTCTTCATTACATTATTTTCAAATGCAAAAAAAAGAAAAAAAAAAAAAAAGAAGAAAAAAATCTTTGTAGACATTGGGCATATTTACTGAATTAACAAATAAATGTCTTCATGTGTAATAGGTGGAACACAGTTCTTCTGTTTTTCTGAGCCGAGCACAAAGTACTTTTCACAGAACTGCTGGTCATTATTGTCACTGATGTGCTTTACTATGAATTCATTTTCATATGAAGGTTTTATGAAAAAAAAAAAATGCTATAAAACTGTTTATTTTGAACCGCATCAAGTTTTGTGGTATTGGAGAGTTGCGTTGAAATAGAGAAGCAACCCTACATCAACATCACATTAATTATCCTTGTATACACAATGTGTCACACTTTATCCGCAACACACACACACACAGACACACACATCTCAGAGTGTGATAATGACTGCTGATGTGATCTATTCTCTGTGTTTAAAGCTCTTCGTGTGATTCTACTGGCAGAACTCAAAAACAATACTGATGGTGTTTCATCAAAAGTCACACAAAAGAATTGGATTCTTTATATCACCTGGACTGGGCAAAAACTACATCATAGACAGACTGCTCTTCGTCAGACAGTTTGAGTCGGTGAATCTCACAGGACCGATCAGGAAGAGACACCTGAAATAGTCAACATTTGTCTTTAGTCCACATCGATCAAGTTCAGTCAACACCCAGGTTGTAGATTCAACAAACTCACATCTACCAGCTAACTACTGGAGCATGTAGATTAATTCAGCAAAGTAGCTCAAGGTATTGTTAACATGTGAATGCCTGGCAAAGTTAAAATTACTAATACTACTTACTCATGACATAACGTTTGTATATGCGTGTTTATACCAGTGGTTTTCCCGTGGAGTCCACTTGGTCTTTGGTTCGTCGAAGCAGCAGAGTCCTTGTGAGGATGTTGAGTCTCTCACTCCCTCTCTGAGAGCCGTTGTCAACCTGAGATTTCCAAAGCTTGTATTCATCAAATGGAGAACAACGCAGAAACCTGAAAAACAAGAGACAAAGACCGATTGTTAGTAGACATGGGCCGATAACCGGTTTCACAGTATACCGCAGTATGAAAAAGCCACAGTATCAAAACCACTAAAATTTTCCTTTATACCGTCCCTACAGTATGAGTGGGTTATGAGAATTCTTGACAGGCAGAACGGAGGCGGCCGCTGCCACCTTTCCCCCTGGCGCAAACCTCTGTCTCTGTTTACAAACAGGCAGCTAACGTTAGCTAGCTCTGCATCATGGCTGAAGGAGGTTAAGCCTATACTGAGCTTTTTCCTCCGTCTAAAAGGACCAAGTCGGCTTTTTTGTTTTATTTTCCTCGGAATAGCCCTTCAAGCCAAAAACGGTGGCAACAAAGCACCATAGCTATGGCCTGTATCGGACACGGAGCAGTTCAAGATACCCGCAAAAGATTACATGGAAGGAGTAAACTTCATCCCATCTTTGAAACCACTGAGAAGTACAAGCGGTGGACTCGAGTCGTGCTTGTGGTCGACCAAATTTCTTCATCAAACATGTCAAGAAGGACAAATACATATATTCCAAGCACTTTGTTGGTGAAGCTGGGTCAAGTATTGAACATCCGGAGTTCCGGACCTTATTCCAGCCGCATTTCTCCCTAAGTAAGTCATGTTTCCTACGGGGCAGATGCTCCATGTCTAAAAGAGTGACTATTATTTTTGAATTTTCTCTAAAATTATCAGTGGTTTTGTGCTCGTAGCATCAATTAGTGTGCCTAAATCACGCGCGCTTCATATGCAAATAGCCATAATGTTGTTAAAGCACATTTTAAAGCTATACACAATACCGTGAAACGGTGGTATTTTTGCACGATCCAAATGGACATCTGAAGGACGTCATTTTCTGTGCATTTCCATGTGAAAAACCATTTTACTGACTACAGTGTGACCAAATGTCATCTAAAATAATGTTTGTGGTGAATGTATAAATGCATCAAAATTTAAAGCTTTTCCCATCTAATTAAAACTGCAAAAAAACAACTGATCCAGATTAATGTTTAAATAAAGACAAATAGCAACAATTTAAATGAACATTTTTTTTTCTCAGTTTGAAAAACAAAATTATATTTCACTATTTGTACATACTGCACCCGACATCCAGGAGTTTCACTTTGACATGAACCTGTTAAACTGTTAGTGGCGTTCTGAAGCTGAGCCTCACAAGTGGCAGACTTTACTTTTCTCAGCCTCCACCTCAGTTACCACAGAAGCTAAAGCTAATAGACTAAACTTGGTTGAGGTGTTTTGTTAACATATTTTTACAGACTGGAGGGTGGGTTTCATGATGGGTGACCTGGGGGAAAATATTAACAATCATCAACAGCTTATTGCTTCAATAACAATGGGGTAATGGTGGAGCTAATCAGGCTACCGATACCCGCCAACAGTGCTAATTGTGCCAACATACAAATTAAATATGAAAATTTCATTCTATGGAAATACTGGAGCACAGACTTCTCAGATGGTCGATTTGTTCAACTAACCACACAATAACTCATATTATCTCAGGTATTTGTGATAAAATGCACAAAGGTCAGACGTGGTCAGTCTATAACAGCGAGCAACTACTGCTAGCAGTCTCTGATGAGGTCTATATGGCTCCCTGGCACACTAGCTGAGGGGATGGGAAACAGCACTGTGATTGGTCAAACTGTTCCATTATTTCAACTTTTTGCAGGCATAGACGTGTGCTGCATAACTTGTCAATAATTTACCTGACCTTTTTTTTTTTGTAATTCTGAGTGACAAATCATACCAGCGGACTTTAATGTCAGAATGCATGTGTGGGTCTATTAGTTTTGGGATATAAAGATGTTAAAAATGTTTGTTATTGTTTATTGTATAGCAGTGTTTCAAGCAAAAATAATAATAATAATAAAACATTGTTAAAAAATGTGTGCCTGCTACAAAAAATGGGATATTGGTCAAAAGACCTTGTGTCCCCAGTCACTAGGCGATTGCAATGTTCACAAAGTGCAGTAACAGAATCATTGGCTGGTGGCACATTAAAGTCACTTTCATCAACAAGCTGTCCATGGGATGCATAAGTGGTGCAAATTTAGTGGCACTGCACTCAGCCTGTGCAAAATTATTACGCATACTGTGTTGTCTCTGTATTTGTTTTCTCCGACATTGAAAAGCAGGTCAATGTCACTCATCATTAAAACCAAACAAAGATCCTCAAGAAATGCATACATGGTGCATATTTGTTGTTCCTGCACTCAAACTGTGTAAAGTTATCATACAGTACTAGTACTCTATTCACATGGACGGACAGGCAAACAGCATTTCTGACAAAATGCATACAATTTGGCAGTTCTGCATTACTCTTCATGAAAGTTGTCATTCTTACACATCTCATGACAAATGACTGAAATTTCTGCATAGATGTGGTTGGTGTCATACTTGAGCAGTGAGTACATGTCCAGCAGGTTGTTCTGAATGGGTGTGCCAGTCATGGCCCAGCGGGCACAAGCCCTCAGACGGCAGACAGCCATAGAGGTTTGCACCTTTGGGTTCTTGATGTTGTGAGCTTCATCTAGAATCACTCGGGCCCAGGCCACTCGCAGAAGAGGAGCAGACTTTAATGGCTGAAGAAAAACACACAGAATGACCACACTCAAAAACATGTCACGCGTCATGCCAGAGTGAATATCTCCATGATCATCATGCCACAGTGAAAGACTTTGACATGAAGATGGACAAAATTGAGGAAATGTAATACTGCAAGAACAGATGAAAATACTACATACCACATCATCAGTATCTTCACTGGGTTTCTCAGCCTCATCTTTGTTGACTGGAACCTCCTTGGAGACTAAATTATATGTGGTCACCACAACATCATAACCTGCCAGCCTGAGAAATGGAAAAAAAAAAAAAAAAAATTAATGCAGTTTTAGCATCTGCATGTTTAAAGAAACCTGTCAAATGAAAGGATGACCTATAAGTAAGTCCTATATAAGCCCTGAGGGCCATAGGTGCCTGAGCTTATTCCCAGATTCCATAAGATGAAGTGGAAAAGAGTCTACAACACCAGGACAAGACACCAGTCCCAAGCAGATTACTTCCCAAGCCAAGGCGGGTATCCATTTACAGCTGGGTGGACTGAGACAATGTAGATGAAGTGTCTTGTCTAAGGACACACAGAGGCATCATGACAGGGAAGTATGACTATTTACCAAAAATCTGCAACCCTTTGTGATTCATTACTAAATTTCAGTAATTATCAAACCTGTAACTAGCAAAATAATTTCAAAGCTGTTTCTCCAAACCACTTTGTGGAATCATGAAATTAACTCAGACCTCATTCATGTTTAGTCTGTGCCAAATTCAAGTCACAGTGGATAGGAAAGTGGTGTGTGCATGATTCCCTTACACTGTGGCACTTTTCTCTCGTGTGGGGCCGTGGTATAGATACACTGTCAACCTGCCTCTCTTGACGTGTCGATCAATTTCCATCTTCCAGTGGTGAATCAGGGAGGCAGGACAGATGATCAGGGTGCCGTTGGAAACCACAAGTCCAGAGTCTGATCATGAGCACAAAAGCAATCAGGAGTCTCAAAGCAGTGGCCCAGAAGAGAATTTCATAAAGTCCGCTCTATGTGTAGCATTTCTATTATGTGCCCCATAGTAACAATTCTAACAATCTGTCCACACAGAGTTTACCGTAGTCCTTTATACTTCAGTGGTGAGTTTTTAAAAATTGAGTTTTAGGTGTTAAAGTCACATTTGAAAAATGCATATAACACACCTTTTGGAAAAGCAAATCTAGGTCAACAGGTGCTGTAAAATCAGGGCTTCAAACCAGAATTTTGTTTCCCCAGCTGGTTCCTTCTAAGTACAATCTGTATTTTAACATTTCTGGTTTTAGGTTTAAGTGAAGTCTAGCAGAATGCACTAGTGTCGCATGTCACAACATCTGCAACACCATGGAACTGCCTTGGGTTGTTAACGGCAACCATGCAGGCAGACAACTGGTCCATTCTCACATCTTGAAACTCAAAAGTAACCAAATGAAAAATGGTGTCCAACTGGCCTTTCTCCAGCTGCTGGCCTCAACACTAAGGAAACAATGTGCTCTATTATGCACAGAGAAACACGCCACATGGTTGAAATGTTGACACTGACACTCCCTCACACTGCAATTGCAACTTCTCATTGTAGTTTTCCCAAATAACCACTCATTTGACATAAAGTCATTCCAGCTGTGGGCTAACACTATGATATTTTAATAGCCAATGTGGCTAAATGATGTATTTTCTCTTTAGCCACAATTAGTTGAGCCACACAATGCATCTGTAAATGATACAAACAGCATGAGCAGTCATACTCACATACCAAAGGTTTCATCAAAGATAACAGACTAAATCAGGAGTCTCCAACTCTCTTCCTGGAGAGCACCTACTCCCCATGTTTTCCATTTCTACCTGCTGTATTCACATCATTTTTTTAAGTGGGTGTTTCCCAGCTACTGACTGGCTGAGTACACCTGAGTTAATTACCTGTGAGTGGAGCAGGGAGAACAACAAAAACACACAGGGCAGGAGTAGGGCTGAGCAACCCCATAGTACAGAAGCAGAGCCCGTCTGCTGTATCGGTCAATATGAGCCTTTCATAAAGATATCAGCATTAGCATAATTTTTGCTGAAATGAAAACATTTGTTTACCAAATAAAGAATGCAAAAAACATTGCCTATTGGAAATGGTGTCATTAGATGGTTTGTCCACCAGAGTATTGTAGTTCAGATACAATAACACAACAGCAATGTCTAAAGTATTCTTAGTGTAAACCAATGTTAAAATGTTGAAGTATTTGAAAATATTATCTCTTTCTATGAAACAAATAGAGGTACTCCATAATTGTCCGGTTTCATACAGTTTCAAATATTTTTGTGATGCTGAGAATCTAGAAATTTGCAATTTATTATTTTATTTTCAGACAGTTAAGACTTCAAACGACAGTTCAACTTGGTATGAAACAGACTGTTAACAATATACTTTGTAGTGCAAAAAAAAAACAACCCAGTGTGCACTGTGCATATTAACCCGTTTTGTCCCACTGGCACCAACTGTTGCCGAAGTGTATCACTGTCATTTCCTACTCACAAAAAAAAAAAAGAAAAAAAAAAGAAAAATCTCAAAGGTACTAATGCAACTTTTTCCACTTATAAAAAAATCTGGGCATAAACAGGTTAATTAAATTTCATATTATGAATTCTGTTGCATGTTATACATATTTGCGACAGACTGACATCCTGTCCTGGGAGTACCCCTCTTCGCGCTCTGTGTCTGCTGGGATAGGCTCCAGCCCCTCGCGACCCTTGACTGGACTAAGCAGTTGAAGATGAGTGAGTGAGTTATACATATTTGCAGGGGTCATATTTATCTACGTAAGAAAAAACTATTTTGATGAGTAAGAAACCGGAGAATTATGGAGTACATCTATTTATTTCATAAAAAGAGATAATATATTCAAATACTTTAACATTATTGTTTTACACTAAGAATATTTTAGACATTGCTATTGTGATTTGCATCTGAACTACAACAATATTTATACAAATACAACATAACCTGATAATTAAGATAATAAGATAAGATAACCTGATAAGATAATTATAGTGGGCGATTTTAACATCCACACAGATGCTGAGAATGACAGCCTCAACACTGCATTTAATCTATTATTAGACTCTATTGGCTTTGCTCAAAAAGTAAATGAGTCCACCCACCACTTTAATCATATCTTAGATCTTGTTCTGACTTATGGTATGGAAATAGAAGACTTAACAGTATTCCCTGATAACTCCCTTCTGTCTGATCATTTCTTAATAACATTTACATTTACTCTGATGGACTACCCAGCAGTGGGGAATAAGTTTCATTACACTAGAAGTCTTTCAGAAAGCGCTGTAACTAGGTTTAAGGATATGATTCCTTCTTTATGTTCTCTAATGCCATATACCAACACAGTGCAGAGTAGCTACCTAAACTCTGTAAGGGAGATAGAGTATCTCGTCAATAGTTTTACATCCTCATTGAAGACAACTTTGGATGCTGTAGCTCCTCTGAAAAAGAGAGCTTTAAATCAGAAGTGTCTGACTCCGTGGTATAACTCACAAACTCGTAGCTTAAAGCAGATAACCCGTAAGTTGGAGAGGAAATGGCGTCTCACTAATTTAGAAGATCTTCACTTAGCCTGGAAAAAGAGTCTGTTGCTCTATAAAAAAGCCCTTCGTAAAGCTAGGACATCTTTCTACTCATCACTAATTGAAGAAAATAAGAACAACCCCAGGTTTCTTTTCAGCACTGTAGCCAGGCTGACAAAGAGTCAGAGCTCTATTGAGCTGAGTATTCCATTAACTTTAACTAGTAATGACTTCATGACTTTCTTTGCTAACAAAATTTTAACTATTAGAGAAAAAATTACTCATAACCATCCCAAAGACGTATCGTTATCTTTGGCTGCTTTCAGTGATGCCGGTATTTGGTTAGACTCTTTCTCTCCGATTGTTCTGTCTGAGTTATTCTCATTAGTTACTTCATCCAAACCATCAACATGTTTATTAGACCCCATTCCTACCAGGCTGCTCAAGGAAGCCCTACCATTATTTAATGCTTCGATCTTAAATATGATCAATCTATCTTTGTTAGTTGGCTATGTACCACAGGCTTTTAAGGTGGCAGTAATTAAACCATTACTTAAAAAGCCATCACTTGACCCAGCTATCTTAGCTAATTATAGGCCAATCTCCAACCTTTCTTTTCTCTCAAAAATTCTTGAAAGGGTAGTTGTAAAACAGCTAACTGATCATCTGCAGAGGAATGGTCTATTTGAAGAGTTTCAGTCAGGTTTTAGAATTCATCATAGTACAGAAACAGCATTAGTGAAGGTTACAAATGATCTTCTTATGGCCTCGGACAGTGGACTCATCTCTGTGCTTGTTCTGTTAGATCTCAGTGCTGCTTTTGATACTGTTGACCATAAAATTTTATTACAGAGATTAGAGCATGCCATAGGTATTAAAGGCACTGCGCTGCGGTGGTTTGAATCATATTTGTCTAATAGATTACAATTTGTTCATGTAAATGGGGAATCTTCTTCACAGACTAAAGTTAATTATGGAGTTCCACAAGGTTCTGTGCTAGGACCAATTTTATTCACTTTATACATGCTTCCCTTAGGCAGTATTATTAGACGGTATTGCTTAAATTTTCATTGTTACGCAGATGATACCCAGCTTTATCTATCCATGAAGCCAGAGGACACACACCAATTAGCTAAACTGCAGGATTGTCTTACAGACATAAAGACATGGATGACCTCTAATTTCCTGCTTTTAAACTCAGATAAAACTGAAGTTATTGTACTTGGCCCCACAAATCTTAGAAACATGGTGTCTAACCAGATCCTTACTCTGGATGGCATTACCCTGACCTCTAGTAATACTGTGAGAAATCTTGGAGTCATTTTGATCAGGATATGTCATTCAAAGTGCATATTAAACAAATATGTAGGACTGCTTTTTTGCATTTACGCAATATCTCTAAAATCAGAAAGGTCTTGTCTCAGAGTGATGCTGAAAAACTAATTCATGCATTTATTTCCTCTAGGCTGGACTATTGTAATTCATTATTATCAGGTTGTCCTAAAAGTTCCCTAAAAAGCCTTCAGTTAATTCAAAATGCTGCAGCTAGAGTACTGACGGGGACTAGAAGGAGAGAGCATATCTCACCCATATTGGCCTCTCTTCATTGGCTTCCTGTTAATTCTAGAATAGAATTTAAAATTCTTCTTCTTACTTATAAGGTTTTGAATAATCAGGTCCCATCTTATCTTAGGGACCTCGTAGTACCATATTACCCCAATAGAGCGCTTCGCTCTCAGACTGCAGGCTTACTTGTAGTTCCTAGGGTTTGTAAGAGTAGAATGGGAGGCAGAGCCTTCAGCTTTCAGGCTCCTCTCCTGTGGAACCAGCTCCCAATTCAGATCAGGGAGACAGACACCCTCTCTACTTTTAAGATTAGGCTTAAAACTTTCCTTTTTGCTAAAGCTTATAGTTAGGGCTGGATCAGGTGACCCTGAACCATCCCTTAGTTATGCTGCTATAGACGTAGACTGCTGGGGGGTTCCCATGATGCACTGTTTCTTTTTCTTTTTGCTCTGTATGCACCACTCTGCATTTAATCATTAGTGATCGATCTCTGCTCCCCTCCACAGCATGTCTTTTTCCTGGTTCTCTCCCTCAGCCCCAACCAGTCCCAGCAGAAGACTGCCCCTCCCTGAGCCTGGTTCTGCTGGAGGTTTCTTCCTGTTAAAAGGGAGTTTTTCCTTCCCACTGTAGCCAAGTGCTTGCTCACAGGGGGTCGTTTTGACCGTTGGGGTTTTACATAATTATTGTATGGCCTTGCCTTACAATATAAAGCGCCTTGGGGCAACTGTTTGTTGTGATTTGGCGCTATATAAAAAAAATTGATTGATTGATTGATTATATACCTTACATACCCAGAGTTTCTAATCTTGGTGTAACGCTTGACAGTGATTTTAAATTGGACCAACAGATTAACTGTTACAAAAATTGTTTTTTATCATCTGAGACTTTTATCCAAAATTAAATCTATTCTATCTTTTAGTGACTTTGAACGAGTGATTCATGCTTTTATTTTCATGTTTGGACTACTGCAATGCACTTTATTTCGGTGTTAACCAGGCTTCCCTGGCACGCTTGCAGCTGGTCCAAAACGCTGCTGCTCGCCTTTTAACAGGCATTAGAAAACATGAACACATCACCCCAATCCTCACTTCTCTTCACTGGCTTCAGTCCATTTTAGAATACATTTTAAAACTTTGTTTGTTTTTAAAGCACTAATCGGATCAGCTCCACAATATATTTCAGATCTCTTAAATGTTTACACTCCCTCATGATCTCTTAGGTCAGCTGATCAGCTCCTCCTCGTTGTCCCTAAGAGCAATTTAAAAACACGAGGAGATCGAGCCTTTTCTGTGGTGGCCCCTAAATTGTGGAACGAGCTACCACTAAAAATAAGGTTGTCCCCCACCCTACCTACTTTTAAATCTCATCTTAAAACCTATTTTTATTCATTGGCTTTTAACTCAGTGTGAGAGTTGTGTGACCTCTGTTCTTGTGTGATCTCTGTTTTTTGTTTGTCTTTTTGTGTCTGTTCTTGCGTGTATATCACTGTGCAGCACTTTGATAAACTTTTATATTTTTTGAAAAGTGCTATATAAAGTGGATTGGAGTGAAGAATTAAGAATTTTGGTGTTTTTGCCTTATGAAAAATGGAGATCATAGGGTATGTCTATTTGTTGTGTGAAAACGGATAATGGATCCCAAAATTTTCAATGTTAACATTTGATTTTATTAATGGGACACTAAGGCTTCGGAAAAATATAGGTTTCATGGAGTTGGGGGGGCATGTGCACGTATACCCATGTTGGCTTGCAGACTATAAGAGAGGAAGCATTAGGACCCTAAATACTTGGACTTCGTTCTCTTGCAAAAATACTTCCAAATCCCCTGGCCAGCAACCTCATGACGCCATAAGCTCTTCAAAAGTTTCAAAAAGTCAAAAGTTTCTTAATCTCATAGACCAAGGACCCAGAGACTTGAACGTCACTGCAGAGATAAGTGAATGGTTTTACAACTACAACACTTTTGCTGCAGAAAGGACACACTTTTGTTGGCCACATTTACATAACAATGATCATTTTCAAATTATTTAGAACCAAATCAAAGACCAGTTAATAACATTTCAACATATTTAACTTTATAGACTATCGGTAATGAAGCTACGTAAAGAATGACCCTTACAACTACCTTGCCCAGCACAGACAGCACTGTAATGCCCCTGTAGATGTTGCATTCTAGTGCAAACACCATTGATTTTTCCTTCTTTCAGTTTACTTACTTGCATACATTCGTTGAACAAAAATCCCATATTCTCAGTGCTATCATGTCCTTTCTCAGCTCCCTATACTGCCTGCAACTGTCACAAAGCTGTGCACTGTAACTCCTTTGGTTGATAGAGGAAATAAGCTATGAAGATGAACATTATTGAGATAGAAAAGCTGAGAAGAGGTT
Organism: Thalassophryne amazonica; assembly: GCF_902500255.1. NCBI lineage: Eukaryota > Metazoa > Chordata > Actinopteri > Batrachoidiformes > Batrachoididae > Thalassophryne > Thalassophryne amazonica. Next base: position 88,607,353 of record NC_047116.1, on the reverse strand, counting down.
CCAGCTACCATTTTTGGAGATCCACTTTACTAAATTCTCTTCTTTCTTCTTATCTTCCTCTTTTCCCTTGATCTTCTTGGCCACAATAAGAGAAATCATTGTTAAAGTCTTCCCCAGGCCCATATCATCCGCTGAGTACAGAAAGAAAAGAGAACTTGAGATCCACATGCAAAGAATGAATGAATTAAAATAATGTATGATGCACTGCTGCTTTTTGTATGCATAACAGCATACATAGTAAAAAAACAAACAAAAAAACTAAACTGTAAATGTATAGGTGTTTCATCTCAAGGTCCTACCACCCTCCAGTGCAGACTCTTTAATACATGCTGACATTACCTAGTATTCCTCCACATGGTTTCTGTGTTTCTCGCCAGAGCAGCCAAGCCAAAGCACTCTTCTGATGAGCCAAGAGTGTCACCTGCAGTTATAAAAAAATGATCAGAGTAACGTGGTGACTAATCAAAAGATTTTTTTTTAAAACGATGTGAAATTTGAGCTACAGCTTGCCAAAAGGAACACAGGAGACATGAGCCAAGATCTGATCTATTTTGATGTATGAAACTCATTTTCTTTTCTACTCCACCATGAAGCGAGGACTGAAGGTGCAACAAGCACTATCATTTCTCCAACCACATCCACACAACAGTGTTATTATTTCAAATATGTGGTGGATGTTTTGGTGATTTCCCTCACTAGTCGTCTTCTTGCACAGTCACTACCTTCTTGAGAACTGTCTCGTCCAGACAGATTTACCACACAATACCGTACTGTTTGTATTTCTTAATGATTGATGTTACTGAAGTCCAACGTATATTCATTCATTCATTCATTCATCTTCAATCGCTTTTCTGGGTTTGGGTCGCGGGGGCAAGTTGGTCCAATTACTTATGGCCTATGAAAACAGAGATTGTATCCATCTATCTGCAGATTCTGCGCCTGGAAGTACCTCAAGGAGCAGTCGGGAGGGACAGAGAGTCAGTCAGAGTCGTGCACACCCGCAGCCCAAACACTGTCGGACAACAGTACGGAGACACAGACTGCTGTCAGACTACACCAGAAACAAAAATAAAGTGCCCAGACTGGTGGATGGATGCACATGAGTACTGTCACTCACTCACCCACACATACAACAATTCGCTCATCCACTTGCTGGCTCGTGCGCATTGACCTCTGAGCAGGACATTGCGGTGGCAGGATGAATGCGTCTCCCCACACACAACGGACTGTCAGCTCTGTGTTCACGCCGACGGTGGTGTGATGAGCACACGGAACATGGAGGAGCTGAGTGCTGTACTAACTGGCACGTGGCACGCCACAGGACGGCACCTGACATGGGATGTATTTATGCCATGGTGGACTAGGCATATGTGAGCCACTGTTGTCAGAAAAAGGAGAGCATAGAAGAGCTGTGCTCCGCATTGTCCGGTCAGATCACCGGCGCACTGCAGGACGGTGCCTGATACGAGATATAGTGTTTTGCACATGTGCAAAACATTCGAAGCAGCTGCGTGAATGGGCCTGTCTGTGTCGACCGCTCTGAGACAGCTGTCCAACATTTTCCGACTGCACCTTTTCGGATGTGAGCCAATTCGTCATTCTGACGCCATTCGGCCTCATTCGTACTATGTGTGAATGGCAGTCTAAGTAGCTCTCTAATACTCTCTACAATCCCAACCAATGTGTCAATGCTTTCATTTGTGGGTTTTTGTGTTCTCCATTACATCTCAGCTCACAGCTGCCATGTGACCATAAAACTGATAAAATTCTGTGATATTAACTTTCGGTCATATCACCCACCCTTATTCAAATGACAAACATAAGGGTCTGCTGATCAAGTAGTGTTAAATCAGGAAAGACATCATTTCCAAAATTACATTATAGGTACCAAATAATCTTTGTGAGACAGAGTAAAGAAGACAACTGATCTTAACCTTGAGACCTTTGGGGTCATGGGCCTCATCGTCAGGGCTGGGGCAGGATTCCAGGGATCCATGGAGGTGGTCAATGGCCTCAGAGGTCGCGTTTTTCACTGCCAGCAGACGGTTCTCAGTCATTCGGCCACCGTAGAAGGCCTGAATCTGTGGATTTTCTGGAAAAATCCACAACTAGGGTTTGGGGTTTTGCACACGATTACAAATAACAATGAAATGTGAGAAATAAATCGATACAATGATACACAAAGCATAAAGGCCAAAATCAAAGAGAAAATTACAAACAAACAAAAATAGCGTGACACATTTCTAACTGCTTCGCATCTGACAGTCAAAGTTTATAGATGATAGGTCCCTGAATTTGAGGTTTGAGCGTAATTTAGTATAATTTTCTCCTGTTGCCCTGCTGCATGGTCTTTTTTTCAACAGTTTCTAGGCAATGTTGGAATTGAGGGATATTAAAAGCAACTTTAATTCTGCTCACTGAACTCTGATCTTTACTGACATCTCTAACATTAATTCAAGATGTTGTGGTGTGATCAACATGATTTTCAGGTGGTGTTCTGTACAGATGCTCCTTAGGTCCACAAGTATTTGGATACTACTTATAAGATGACATGCACTCAGATCCACAAGTATTTGGACAGGAAGACATACATAAAGCCACATCTAGGCAACGCTGGAACTGAGTGAGATTAAAGGCAACATTTATCATCCTACTGCACTCTGATAGTGACTGATCAATATTTTATCTATTTAACATTGGGAGCTAAATGAATAAATATATTAAAATGTATTAAAATACATTAAATGTTTTTCAGCCACACATGTACCCGACATACCTTGAAGAATGCTGAGCGTCACAATGGTTTAAAAGGACAGAATAGTATCCCTGAACACCACCATCATTGAGCCTACCTCCATACTTCTGTGTGCAGCTCTGACTCATCTGCAAGCCCAGTGAACTGCCTGAAGCCTGATGATTGAAGGGCCCCACAGCTGGGGGATTTGAAAGCAGGATGGTACCACCTGGTCTGCTGAAGGGGTTGACCTTGCTGCTACCTGGACTGGCATCATCACTGCTACGTGTGTCCTGGGTCTCTGAAAGTGATTTGTTGATTAGTCTGAGTTTAAATCATCTCTGTTATTAATAAGCATGTCTTTTAGTGTAGAATCTTCAACTTTCTATCACTGTTGCCTTTTTGCTTTCTATAGTATGTGGCCATTGTAAGGTGTTTCGTTATTTCTTCTACCATACAAATTGCTTTGTTTCAGAGTGTGTTAAACACTATATTAACCCTAACCCATCACAATTTGTTGGCACCCAATGTGGCTTTTAACCAACAGTGCAAAGCCCAAATCACCTTCAGTCAATAATGAGAAACAAAGGAAAAGCCTCAAATTTATACAATGACAATAAATAACTCACTGAGTGACAGTTTCAGCTCTAAGCGTAATGTTTTAGATGTTTAAATTCATTTTAACTTGGAGATGAAGGGGCTGAGAAAGTTCTTTTCCCTGATTGAAACCACACTGTCATTTGTTTCCAGGACAGCAGCCCTGTGAACATTTACTCTACGGTACGATGAGGCTGTTACCAGGCTGAGAAGACCCAGTGAGGCTCAAAGACTCCAGCGCATCCTCCAGCTCTTTCACTTGAGACTTCAACCTCTCCCCTTTATCTGGCAGTGCCGACACATTCACCACAGACAGAGTTGCCTCAGCAGGAAAAGGAAAAAAATAAATACTTAAAATCACCACGTTTTCCAAATATAACTGGTTCTAACTTTTAATGTTTGTCACAGAATACTCTAAAAGAGCATATAAAAATAATTTCCTTTCATAATAAGTGAACATATACAGTATATAATGTGAACATATACAGTATATAATTAATGGCATTTTTGTCCTCAGAAAAAGGGCATCTTTTCATTGCTGACTTGCAAACATTCTCCATATCTTGGAACTTAATAACAGAATTAGTCTTTGTCATTGCTCATAACACCTGGCCCACATCTTAAAGGATTTAGAAGTAAACTGGACAAAAATAATGTTATTACAGGTTTTTCACTTGACCATCCCCCGCACCCCCCCCCCCCAAAGATGGACACACAACACGAACTCTTAACATATTTCACTGTCAATAGCTTTTGATTTGATCAATTCCCATGAAATATGTATCATCTGAAATCACATGAAGATCCCTTACAAATATGAACACATATGAATATATGCTAACTATATAGTCATATTACACAGAATTTGTCTGCTGAAACTGGATTCACACATTTTTTTTAGTATAATGAATATGAAGTCAACATAAGGCCCACTGGTTTTTCATGTGTGTGTGTTCAATTTTTTTCTTATGTCTGATGCATATGTATTCTAAATTATGGTCAACATGGGCTGGAAGAGTAAATAACACACTGGAACTATGAGACATGTAAAGCACCTCTGGGTTTACATGTGATGACGCTCTAGCTGCTTCAGAGCATCATGATATATCTATCTATCTACCTGTCTGACTCATGCAGCTCTGTATTATGGACATTTTTTTGTGGGAGTGTGAATGATGAATATAAACAAAAAAGCTCAGTAATAACATCAATAGCTTTACAAGTCTAACAGCACAGCAATTCATGCATTTCACTAGTGTTACCTTCTTCTGTTTGAGCTGAGAAGTGAGCAAGCTGCGCAGGCCTTCGGAGTTGGCCTGCTGGCCTTTGAACTTGGATGCTGGCTGGAACCCGGGGAAGGCAGTCAGTGTCTTTTGGACAGCAGAAGCAGGAGGAGTTTTCTGAGGAGCAGCCTTCACCGACACTACATGCACATCATCATCATCTTCATCATGATCACCAGTGGAAGTCAAAGTGATCCCTTTTTGTCTTTGAGAGCAGCTCTGTGTTACAGATTTGGAGTTTTGGATCTCAGACTTGCATTGCTGCCCTGTAGTTTTAGAAGACTCTGAGGGTTTATTAGACACTGAGATCTTGACCTCTTCATGGACTCTGGAAGCCTGGATGTCTACAGAGTCGCTCTCTTTCCCATTAGGTTTAATGTGTCTCTCCATACAAGTTTCAGAACCAGTTGGCTGCTGGACTGAATCACTGTGTGGACCCTGTGAGGTTTTATTTATTTTCTCAGACTCTAATCCATGAGTTAAGCTTTCTTTCTTTGCTTCTTCTTTCTTACAATTCTCCTTATATTGCATCTTATCCACCAAAATTTCCTCAATTTTATGGCTGTTTCGCTCGTCATCAGAAACCTTTTTCTTTATCTTCATCCATGCTGGACGTTGTTTATCTCTGTACATGTCTGACCGGTTCATGTTCCCTGTGTCCTCTTCACACGCTTGTGGACCGTTTCTCTCTGTAGTTCCTTCCTGACAGCTTTCTTTGACGTCAGCCTTGGGACATGTCTGGCCGATTTTCTCACTGCCTCCACCAACATTCATCCTTTTCCATTCAGAGTTCTTAACCATTTTTTCAGGGGCCTTGAAGGGGTTTCGGATGGGTGGCTGACAGGTCGGCTGCAGCTGTCTGTCAGACAGAGGGTTCAGTTTTTCCTCATTTGGCTGCAAAGATGTAAGAAAACAGACAGAAAAAAAAAATAAAATATATATATATATATATATATATATATGAATGACCTGAATAACATAAGCAGAGGACAAACATTATACATGAGTCAGAATTTGCATATTCAAACCATGCTGGCATTGGAAAATTAAACTGATACCTTTGAAATGCTTTACAACGTTTGCTAATACATGTACGCTACATGTTTATGCTGATGTTCACATTCAAGACAGATTTTATGGTTTATTATAAACCATAAATATGTATGAATAAGTGGAAGTACATTAGATATTCAGTTTGTAATATTACATAAAATTGTGATACATAAAAAAGACACCAAGGATTTGAACAATCTTTGTTTATCCACCATGAAATAGAATAAAGGCATCACAGTATAATCTACAACAAATTAGTTCCAGCCAACAACTCAAGAATAGATTTATTTGTATAATTACTATTAATTAAGATGATGTGTATGTGTAATATGTGAATATGGAATGTCATGCTCTCTCTTACTGCACTCCAAGGAACATTTCCACACCACTTTTGATTTGCTTTTTTGCCCATTACACATCGGTAGAACAACCTGCAGAAGATTCTTCAGTGAGAGGCTTTTTCATGAAACTAAAGCGTAGACACTAAGAAAATCTGAAATGCATTTTGACATTGAAAGCAAGCGTGACTTAGTGTGAAATAACTATGCCAACTCAGAAGATGTTGGGACAGTACAGAAATTGCAAAATACATAGATAATTTACTTTGAGTTCTAATTAATTTTCAAGTAAAATTCATTTCATTTGTTCATATACACCCATTCATGCATTTAAGGTCTGCAACACATTCCAAGAAGTTGAGAAGCTAAATTTACTGCTTTGTGATGTTGTTATTAGAGCTGGGTATCGATTCAAGTTTCAAGAATCGATTTGATTCCAATTCTTAAGAATCAGAAGCGATCATTTCAATTTGATTCGATCCGATCTCAATTTGGGTTAGTGTTATTAAAACTGTTTTTTTTTTAAGTTGTTACATGATTGTCTAGTTATGCAACATATAATACTACTTCACAAAATTTGGCCCTCAAAATGCAGGCAACAGTGTTTCAGAGAGTTATAAATTTTTAAAATTTTCTGGGGGATAACGGTCCTGGTCTCCCTTACAAAACTCAGCACTCACTGCACAGCACACTGCAGCAGGATTAGAAAAGTTATCCTGCAGCAGGATAACGCAGCAATTAGAAAAGTTATAGGTCAGGGGTGGTGGCCAAGTGGTTAATGCGCTTGGTTTCAGTTCAGAAGTTTCCGGGTTCAAATCCCACCCCTGCCACATTTCTCCATGTAATGTGGAGTTGCATCAGGAAGGGCATCCGGCGTAAAACTTGTGCCAATTCTACATGCAGATCCACCTTGGATTTGCTGTGGCGACCCCAAGTGCAAACAAGGGAGCAGCCGAAGGGACTTACTATCCTGTAGCGGGGGAAGAGCTCCTAAATTCTCCTGCAGCAGGAGAACACGGTTCCCACAGTCCACACTAGAGAATCTTTGTGTGCTGTTCCACGGAAATGGCACGTTATGAGGAACGGAAAAAAAACAACTGTGTGAATTAAACAGCGGACAATTTTCCTTTCTGGCCCACAACAACAGTCATGATTGACATCTTTAAATGGTTAATATGCACCCTCGGAAACAGCGCAATGGCCCAACTACAGCGTAATTGTTTCAGACATGCTGTTATAACGCTGATGAGAAGTGCATATATATATAATTTTTGAAAAAATAATCAATCTTTATATGTATGACTCAATATATGGGAATTTAAATGAGAATCAATTTAAAATCAGCAAATTGGTCTTTTCAACACAGCACTAGTTGTTATTCATTCTTACAACACTGAAAAGACTTTTTGTCAATGAGAATACCAAGTGATGAAGCACTTCAGGTGTTATTTTGTCCCATCCTTCTTGCAAACATGTCTTCAGATGTGCAACAGTATAAGGTTTTTATTTCAAAATTCTCCACATTCTCTATTGAGGACTGCAGGCAGCACGGCCAGTCCAGTACCAGTATCCTCTTCACCTCTTCTGCTATAGTCATGTCTTTGTAACTCGTGCAGAATGTGGTTTTGCATTGTCTTTTGAAAAATGCATGGACATCCCTGGAAAAGATCAAATTTTGAAGGCGGGATATGTTGCTCTAAAATCTCAATGTATTTTTCTGCATAAATGCTAAGGGCACTGACACAAACACCCCAATGTTTTTACAGCTTAATTGGAGTCCACCTGGAGTAAATACAGTTGATTGGACATGATTTGGACAGACACACACCTGACTACATATAAGGTCCCACAGCTGACAGTGTATGTCAGAGCACAAACCAAGCATGAAGTCAAAGGAATTGTCTGTAGACCTCTGAGACAGGATTGTCTTGGGGCACAAATCGGGGAAGGGTACAGAAACATTTCTGCTGCTCTGAAGGTCCCAATGAGCACAGTGGCCTCCATCATCTGTAAATGGAAGAAGTTGGGATCCACCAGGACTCTTCCTCAAGCTGGCTGTCTGTCAACTGAGTGATCGGGGAGAAGGGACTTAGCCAGGCAAGTGCCCAAGAACCCGATAGTCACTCTGTCAGAGCTCCAGCATTCCACTGTGGAGAGAGGAGAACCTTCCAGAAGGACAGCCATCTCTGCAACAATCCACCAATCAGGCCTGTATGGTAGAGTGGCCAGACGGAAGCCACTCCTGAGTAAAAGGCACATGGCAGCCCACCTGGAGTTTGCCAAAAAGGCACCTGAAGTACTCTCAGACCACGAGAAACAAAATTCTCTGTTCTTATAAGACAAAGAGTTAAGTCTTTGACATGAATACCAGGTGTCATGTTTGGAGGAAACCAGGTACCATCCCTACAGTGAAGCATGGTGGTGGCAGCATCATGCTGTGCGGCTGTTTTTCAGCAGCAGGAACTGGGAGACCTAGTCAGGATTGAGGGAAAGATGAATGCAGCAATGTACAGAGACATCCTGGATGAAAACCTGCTCCAGCGTGCTCTTGACCTCAGACTGGGGTGACAGCTCTTCTTTCAGCAGGACAATCACACTAAGCACCCAGCCAAGATATCAAAGGAGTGGCTTCAGGACAACTCTGTGAATGTTGCAATACGTAATTCCTGTCATTATGGGGTAGAATTTTGAGGGCAAAGTGAATTTACTCCATTTTGGAATAAGGCTGCAACATAAATTGTGGAAAAAGTGAAGTGCTGTGAATACTTTCCAGATGCACAGCATATATATGTATATATATTTAACCCCATTAGTAGCCCTAAACTGTCTCAACCCAACCTCATCTGGAAGGTGCTGCAAGCCTGAAATGTAGGAATGGATGTATATTAACAAATTAAGTGAAACTGATGACATAAAACATGAAATTTGTGGTTCATACTGTCTCCAGTGAGACAGAAGTAAATGTAAGAATGATGATATGCTTTTTGATGTGCAGAAATTTGTATTTTTTCCTCCTCACACTGATGTAAAACTAAAACCAAAGTAGGAAGAATTAAACAATAAACTCCATTACTTGCCATCTACTATGAAAAACCCATTTCTGCACAAAGAAACCCAACTGCAGACACACACCTGTAGCTCTGATGTTGCTGATTGAAGGCTAGAGCCTGGAGTTCCACCACTGAATCATCATGGTGTAAGCAGTGGGACGGTGAGATACTGGATAAAACAATGATGATAACACCCTCAATATGTAAACAAAACAAAGTGATCAACCGTCTTTTATGCACATTTGACTGATTTGCAAAACAAACAAAAAACTTTCCCACCTGAACCAAGAGACTAATATAGTTCAATAATTTATTGATTATATGAATGAAATGACAAAGTAAACCCTGGAACAAGACAAAGACTTATTGGCTACTTTCCTATTGATGTTTTTAATAATAATAATAATCATTATAATATTACTCTTTCATGCAAATATCACAAAGTTCTTCACAACATCCACAAAATTCACAGCTGAACACAACACAAACAATCATAAAATTTACAATGGGGATGTGATAACATAAAAGTTGGACCAGAGAGTCCTCGGTTCAAATCCCTGTCAGACCAGAAAAATCAGTAAGTACCACTGGCCAAGGTCCTTAATCACCTTATTACTCCTACTTTGCATGGCAGTGCACTGACATCAGGGTGTGAGTGTGTGCATGAATGTGTGATGGTAAAGCTCGGTGGAAATTCAGTCCATTCACATAAAACAGAGAAAGAATGAACCCAGAGCATTAATAGCAAAATACACTCAACAAAAATATAAACGCAACACTTTTGGTTTTGCTCCCATTTTGTATGAGATGAACTCAAAGATCTAAAACTTTTTCCACATACACAATATCACCATTTCCCTCAAATATTGTTCACAAACCAGTCTAAATCTGTGATAGTGCGCACTTCTCCTTTGCTGAGATAATCCATCCCACCTCACAGGTGTGGCATATCAAGATGCTGATTAGACACCATGATTAGTGCACAGGTGTGCCTTAGACTGTCCACAATAAAAGGCCACTCTGAAAGGTGCAGTTTTGTTTTATTGGGGGGGGGATACCAGTCAAGATCTGGTGTGACCACCATTTGCCTCATGCAGTGCAACACATCTCATTCGCATAGAGTTGATCAAGTTGTCAATTGTGGCCTGTGGAATGTTGGTCCACTCCTCTTCAATGGCTGTGCGAAGTTGCGATGACGAACTGGAGTCCGGTCGAGACCCCGATGAGGACGACGAGCATGCAGATGAGCTTTCATGAGACGGTTTCTGACAGTTTGTGCAGAAATTCTTTGGATATGCAAACCGATTGTTTCAGCAGCTGTCCGAGTGGCTGGTCTCAGATGATCTTGGAGGTGAACATGCTGGATGTAGAGGTCCTGGGCTGGTGTGGTTACACGTGGTCTGTGGTTGTGAGGCTGGTTGGATGTACTGCCAAATTCTCTGAAACGCCTTTGGAGACGGCTTATGGTAGAGAAATGAACATTAAATACACGAGCAACAGCTCTGGTTGACATTCCTGCTGTCAGCATGCCAATTGCACGCTCCCTCAAATCTTGCGACATCTGTGGCATTGTGCTGCGTGATAAAACTGCACCTTTCAGAGTGGCTTTTTATTGTGGGCAGTCTAAGGCACACCTGTGCACTAATCATGGTGTCTAATCAGCATCTTGATATGCCACACCTGTGAGGTGGGATGGATTATCTCAGCAAAGGAGATGTGCTCACTATCACAGATTTAGACTGGTTTGTGAACAATATTTGAGGGAAATGGTGATATTGTGTATGTGGAAAAAGTTTTAGATCTTTGAGTTCATCTCATACAAAATGGGAGCAAAACCAAAAGTGTTGCATTTATATTTTTGTTGAGTATATATGTCCATTACAAATTGGACAGAAATAAAATAAAATAAAGGAGCAGACAAAGCAAATGATTCAATACTAAAAGCATGTATTAGCATACTTTTGGTCAAATAATATCTAGATAATGAGTCAGTCACTGCAGTAAAATAAGTAAGCTTTTAGTCTAGATTTGAAGGTTTCAACCAAAATTGACTGTGTAATTTTCACAGGCTGATGATTAAACAAATTTGAAGCATAATAAGGGAAGGCTCCCATCATCAGGGCAACAACAGAAGCATATTTGGTGTCTAAATGTATGTTTTTCAGGTCAGGGAATTAATGTTTGACAATTACAACACTGTCATATTAATATTTATGTCAAGTTACACTATATGGGTCTGCTGAGGATGTTTTTCCACCAACTTTTTGGACTTCCATGTTCTTACTTGACCTGAGAAAGTGCCCTGTGTTAATTTGGCAGGCCAGCAACTTAGCCACTGAGCTACCTGCTTATTGGGTTAGTCAAACCAGAAATATTTCTGCAATGTTATTGACCAAATGTAAGATTATTTTTTTCAAATATTAAAGTCCAACAACAAACACCATTTACAGGATACAAGGTCTCCTCACTGTGAGCATGGCCAAACAAAAACAGACTCAACTAGAATTCATATTGTTAAATCAAGAACATGGAGAATAGGCCATAAACAAAGAGGCTATTGATATGGCACGGTATTCCTTTTTCCTCCAATGGCATCAAGTAACAAACAGCCATGATTGTACAGCATGCCATAAGAAACCACTGTGATCATCGCAAGACCAAGTAGGACATCATGTCTCCAATTTTTACCATATACATACTGCTGTGTAAGTACAGTAAAAATGGGTTATTTCGACACGACAATTTGCAGGGGAAAAAGCTAAGTTTATTTCAAGTGTTAGTGAATCTCTTGGCTGCAATAGCAAAGCCAAGCTCAAAAACTAGGGTTAGGGTTTGTGGCATGAACTATGATTATTATTTGATTCATTTATTTTTTTTAGATGATGACTGGAGTGCAGCTTTAAGCAGAAACGAGGTGAGAATCAGTGAACCATGGCTAATGCTCCAAAATGACACATGTGCAGTGAAGGCAGGGTGGACTCATTTTTAGTGGGGACCGTTCGGTCGGCAACACCGGGTCACGGTGGCAGCAGACCAAGCACATCTCCCTGTCCTCAGCCAGTTTAAATAACAATGGCTCCCATAATTCAGTTTGAGTGTGATACCATATCAACAGCAACAGCCTGTAATAAAAAGCTTGGTCTTTTTACAACCCCTGGCAATAATTATGGAATCAACGGCCTCGGAGGATGTTCATTCAGTTGTTTAATTTTGTAGAAAAAAAAAAGCAGATCACAGACATGTGTCAGGTCAGTTGCCCTAACTGGACCTGGCACTTAAACTGTACCTGAGATTGTATCCTGCAAAACGCAGTTTCTCAAAGCACAATCACATAAAAAGAGACAACATTAGACAGAGATCTCTTTTGTGAGCTTTGCGCAAAGGGGAGAAGCTTCGGAGAGAGCGTACAAACCTAAGACCAACCTTGGTTCTCCTGCTCCTCTCCTCCGCCCCTCCGGCGCTTTGTTCTTTTTATTAGAAAAGAAAAAAATCATAAACAGTGCAGCATGGCATCAGGGTACATTGTGTTTGGGGAAGGGAGGGGTGAACTGTTGCTTGTGAGTTACGGTTTCCTGTGAAACATGCTCATTTCTTTCACCGAAAGAAGGTAGTAAGCTGTTAAGTTTCGATGTCAACAGAGTCCTGAAGCAACCTTTAGTTCATCACTGTGGCTGAGCAATCATTTAGCTTAAATGCAGCATATATGAATAGGTACATAATTATTATGATTAAATGAGTAAATGAAGTATAAAAGAATATAATTCAGACAATAATAAATGTAGAATCCTTTAACAAGTCAGCTAAGACACATATTCTTTCAGTCTTGTGGCTGGTTTCACTTCCACATCACACAGATAACAGATAGTTGATACAGTTCATTTCACAAGAAGCAGAAACTTAACTCAGACTACTTTTGATTACCTTGAATATCATGTAAGCAGGCAATGATTAATTAAATAAATGATAACTCATAAAATCTCCATCACATGACACAAAACTAAAGTCATTTCAAATGGCAACTTTCTGGCTTTAAGAAAAACTATAAGAAATCAGGAAAAATAATTGTGGCAGTCAGTAACGGTTACTTTTTTAGACCAAGCAGAGGGAAAAAAATATGGAATCACTCAATTCTGAGGAATGCAGGGGTGGTGGCCAAGTGGTTAATGCGCTTGGTTTCAGTTCAGAAGGTTCCGGGTTCAAATCCCACCCCTGCCACATTTCTCCATGTAATGTGGAGTTGCGTCAGGAAGGGCATCCGGCGTAAAACTTGTGCCAATTCAACATGCAGATCCACCTTGGATTTGCTGTGGCGACCCCAAGTGCAAACAAGGGAGCAGCCGAAGGGACTTACTTACTCAATTCTGAGGAATAAATTATGGAATCACCCTGTAAATTTTCATCCCCAAAACTAACACCTGCATCAAATCACATCTGCTCGTTAGTCTGCATCTAAAAAGGAGTGATCACACCTTGGAGAGCTGTTGCACCAAGTGGACTGACATGAATCATGGCTCCAACATGAGAGATGTCAACTGAAACAAAGGAAAGGATTATCAAACTCTTAAAAGAGGGTAAATCATCACACAATGTTGCAAAAGATGTTGGTTGTTCACAGTCAGCTATGTCTAAACTCTGGACCAAATACAAACAACATGGGAAGGTTGTTAAAGGCAAACATACTGGTAGACCAAGGAAGACATCAAAGCGTCAAGACAGAAAACTTAAAGCAATATTTCTCAAAAATCGAAAATGCACAACAAAACAAATGAGGAACGAATGGGAGGAAACTGGGGTCAACGTCTGTGACCGAACTGTAAGAAACCGCCTAAAGGAAATGAAATTTACATACAGAAAAGCTAAACGAAAGCCATCTTTAACACCTAAACAGAAAAAAACAAGGTTACAATGGGCTAAGGAAAAGCAATTGTGGACTGTGGATGACTGGATGAAAGTCATATTCAGTGATGAATCTCGAATCTGCATTGGGCAAGGTGGTGATGCTGGAACTTTTGTTTGGTGCCGTTCCAATGAGATTTATAAAGATGACTGCCTGAAGAGAACATGTAAATTTCCACAGTCATTGATGATATGGGGCTGCATGTCAGGTAAAGGCACTGGGGAGATTGCTGTCATTACATCATCAATAAATGCACAAGTTTACGTTGATATTTTGGACACTTTTCTTATCCCATCAATTGAAAGGATGTTTGGGGATGATGAAATCATTTTTCAAGATGATAATGCATCTTGTCATAGAGCAAAAACTGTGAAAACATTCCTTGCAAAAAGACACATAGGGTCAATGTCATGGCCTGCAAATAGTCCGGATCTTAATCCAATTGAAAATCTTTGGTGGAAGTTGAAGAAAATGGTCCATGACAAGGCTCCAACCTGCAAAGCTGATCTGGCAACAGCAATCAGAGAAAGTTGGAGCCAGATTGATGAAGAGTACTGTTTGTCACTCATTAAGTCCATGCCTCAGAGACTGCAAGCTGTTATAAAAGCCAGAGGTGGTGCAACAAAATACTAGTGATGTGTTGGAGCGTTCTTTTGTTTTTCATGATTCCATAATTTTTTCCTCAGAATTGAGTGATTCCATATTTTTTCCCTCTGCTTGGTCTAAAAAAGTAACCGTTACTGACTGCCACAATTTTTTTTTTCCTGATTTCTTATAGTGTTTCTTAAAGCCAGAAAGTTGCCATTTGAAATGACTTTAGTTTTGTGTCATGTCTGTGATCTGCTTTTTTTCTACAAAATTAAACAACTGAATGAACATCCTCCGAGGCCGGTGATTCCATAATTTTTGCCAGGGGTTGTATTTGTAGGAATCCTGTTGCACCTGACATCAGAAAAAGACTAGTATGAGGTTTATTTATTTTTATAAAGTTTCACCTATTATAGTTCTAGTCCTGCTGGTGTTTGCTGTATTGCACAGGATTTACAAATCAATCTGACTTTATAATGGTACCACACACACACACACACACACACACACACACACACACACACACACACACACACACACACACACACACACACACACACACACACACACACACACACACACACGAAGCTAACCTGGTTAGCTGGCTGAAGTCACAGCCCTGCTTGTCAACACACACGTAGAAGCTTTTTCCTTTATTCGGTCCATCTTTGACGCCCGTTTTTAACATACACATAGTGCCTGTTTAAGGACAGATAAAAGACAAGAGTTTATCATGTCTTAGCTAATCTGTTGACTTTGTTAGCAAAAGATGTTTCGGGATAACTCATGAAGAAGAATGACTTCAAATAACCTCTTATAACTTAAATATTATAATAATATTACAACTTACCATGGGTATCACAAAGGACCTTTTCCATTATTAAAACACACACACAGAAGTTCTGCTATACAAAAAGCAAAACCTCAACATTTCATATCGACCAATAGCAACTGTCTGAGAGCACATCCGGTATGTTCATATCAGTGTAAAAGGTGTCGCTAAACCGATACAACCACAGTCTGAAGAAAACATTTAAATATGAAGTAAAATTGACCTAATACGAAAGACAACTATTGTACTAAATATCAGTAATACACAGGACCCGTATAAAGTGCACACAAATAACTAATACTTAACACGTTTATTTTTCGTTGGCCTTTATTCTGAAGTATTTTGGCAAAGAGCGTGTTGAACCCGGAAATGAATTAATGTAAAAATAAAACGTGTTCAAATAATGTCACGTTGTAAAATATGATACTAAATATATATGGTCAATGTTGTGTCGTCATATATGCACCAAAAAAGTAATTAACAGTGGAATAAATTACGCTGTTTATAACCTACATTGCCCACAATGCAACTGTAACTTCATTCTTTCGTGGTGGTTGTTTCGAAATCGAAAGAGTTTGCACCATTGTCCATCGATTTGGATTAAATAGAAATCCATGGTTTGAACAGGGGAGAGCTCCGATCACAAAAACATCCAAAGTTTTTCTGAAGGCTCAGAGAAGTAGAAAGTGTTGTGTCGCATTTTAACTCTGCTTTATTTATAAATTTGGTGTTCATATATGAGAACAACCGTAAATACTGGGACAACACTGTAATGACAGCCTCTAAATGCTTCCTATTAGAGGTGGCCAATACCGGGAATTGTGGTATTGATCCGATACCAAGTAAATACAGGCCCAGTATCGCCGATATCGATACCGATACGTTTTCATATTTAAGCTTCACAGATCCAAAAGATCCAAAAAGACCTAGGATAGTATTTCGCCAAACATTGTACGTGACAACAAAATACTTTATTATCACAATCAACATTTTTGTTTAAAAAATGTCACTCAACACAACTTAAAACAAAATCTCCTGAGGTCCTGAGGGCTGACAAACCACAATACAAGGGTGCGCTGCTCCGTGTTGTGTGACACAGCGCAGCGCTGCTCTTACAGACAGAGAGAAGACTTTGATGAATCTGCGTGCGCAGCAGTCAGTGCGTGCGGGAGAGAAAAAAGCTTAAGTATCGATCTTTTTACACGAGGATCGTTCAATATCAATACTGGCGTTGGTATCGATATTATCAATATTGGGACTGATCTGCCCACCTCTACTTCCTATAGCTTCCAATGAGAGTCTGGATTCTGGTTGAAGGTATTTTGGACCATTCTTCTTTACAAAACTTCTCCAATTGAGTCAGGTTTGTTGGTTTCTGAGCAAGGACAGCCCGCTTAAAATCACACCACAAACTTTCAATAATATTCAGGTCTGGGGACTGAGAAGGCCATTCCAGAACTTTGTACTTGTTCCTCTGCATGAATGCCTTCGTAGATTTTGAGCAATGATTAGAGACTCTTCACACATAGTGTGAAGTTTGGACGAAGTGCACACTCAGTGTGCATGACGCAGGAATTGTGTGCAAACCGTGTAATGTCGTCCCTGCCTCCAACGCCTCGTACACCTGTTGCTACAACTATTTGCGCACACAAGCACCTGAAAGACAAAGTGTGCGCTGTGCGAACCCATCGCAGCCTCTTGCGGCAGGTGCCGGCCAAACTCCAGGTGACACGCACGAACATCTAACACCACTTGCATGGCACTTGAAAATGTGTGGCCAGTCACACTCTTCGCACAACAGCAGATTGCAGACGACCACTGTTGTACTGGCAGAGAAATTTATCTAAGTTCCACACGACTGTGGCTTTGGTGTGTGCGCTGAGAACTGACCTGAGGTGTGGCTATGACAAAAGCATCTGTGGTGATCTGTCATTCTGGACATTCCAGCTACACAACACCTTCTGTGTTTGGACAGACAAGGACTACCAACTGTCCACTGTGAGGCGCGTGTGTCTGATTGCTGTATTTACGTGGACATAAATAAAAGCATATATTGTGGTGGCGACAAGCTGCAGCCAGCGAGCGCGTGCACACAGAGTGGACACTGATAGCCCCCAGGTTCAAACGTACCATTAGATCAGAACACGCAGCAGATGATCTGACCGTCACGTCACTCACGTGAGCGCTGTTCCACATAATGTGGTGTCTGTGCTGCGGTGCGCCGACCTGATATGAGGCAGATTCCCACAGCTTTCAAAGAACAGCTCTGTAGCTCAGTTGTAAAGTCACTGACTGCTGATCAGAGCTTTTGAAAGGCGCGAGTTCGCATCCCAGGTGGTGTGTTTTTTCCTTTTTTTTATTATTCCACATACGTGGCACGATGGTGTTTCCACACGGTCCAGCTGGTTTTTATTTCTTCAACATAAGCGATGCCATTTGCTGCACCTGGCACTGTTCCTACTCGAAAGACACTGGCGCGTGCACGTACTCTCACACCGGGTTCGTGCATGCCTGCCTGTTGGTGCGATGTTTCGTGGTGCGCTAATTTCAAACTGTTTCGTGCTGTTTCACCGTAATCAACCAGACGTCGACCAAATTTTCACACTATGTGTGAAGGGCACCTTAGGGTCGTTGTCTTGTTGAAAGATCGAGCCCCGGTGCAACTTTGACTTTGTCACTGATTCTTGAACATTGTTCTCAAGAATCTGCTGATATTGACTGGAATCCATGTGACCCTCAGCTTTAACAAGATTCCCAGTACCTGCACTGGCCACACAGCGACACAGCATGATGGAACCACCTCCAAATAATGCAAAATGTACACCAGATTGGCTTTTCAATATTTAATTCAAAGTTACACAAAATCCACAATCAAATTTTGTCAGCCAATAGATAGTGAGTGCCAGTCTGCACCACACTTTCAAATATGAGAGTGATTGGGGAACGTTTGATCAAGTTATAATGTAAAAAATACATTAAATGGGGTTTTAAATGCTAAATTTAAATGGCCACAAACTTTGTCAGTCGATAAAGGATACCATCCTACTTAATGCTCTCAAATATGAAAGAAATTGTGATCTTTTTAAAGTTATTTTTGAAAATTCATTCAATGTTAAAGGATAGAGATTTCTCCAATTTTCCAAGATTTTTCATGACTTTGAACTTTGACCTTGAAAATTCAATCAGTTCTTGCCTATCAGAGTCCACAGAACTGATCTCAGCGGGTCAGGACAGTCATTACAGCAGCTGTTTGCACTCACTACTGGATGAAATTAAGTTTCTGCAAAAACTCCCAGACAGCTTGACACATTTGTCTGGTGTTGTAACAGTGACATCTGGTGGTGGGTGAAGTGTGCGCAGGGAACATGAGTCATATCACTGCAGTTATTGGTTCACAAATCTTATTAAAAATGAAGGAAATCAGTACAGTTGTTGGTGAAATTTAGTCTGATAGCTGTCAAATTCAGTTTTGTGGCAACAAAACTGGCAGAATGTTATCAATCCAAATTTTGATGCAACAGGCATCAGGTCAGAGTTCATCAGTAACATCCTAACAAATATGAAGAAAACATTTCATAACAGATTGCTCCAAATAATGTGCTGAAAACAAGTCATCTTCCTCCAGTTTCTCAAATGTGAGGATATATTTATTTTCTTCTCTGATTTTACATAAACTGATTATCAACTATTTTAAACACACACTTCATTCCAGCTTCACAAAAGAGCTCAGAAAAGTGAAGCAGAGCTCCAAAACAGGGTCCAAACATTTGGAATACAGTTCTAAAGGACCTGTACAATTTCTGTCTGGGCCGGATGTGTATAAACTAAACATAACTAATTAAATGCATGAAGATACCAAAGTTGTGAACAAGAACAAAGGTGATATCGTAACTGGGATTTTCCCACATTGTTGCAGCACCGACACACACACATACAAAAATAAAAGAGGCAGCTCCAGATGCTCGACTGCTGCAAGAAAAAAAAAAATCCCAAAAGATTAAACAAACTTCTGCATATCCACCAATCATTGCGTGCAAAATTCAAGATCAGAAAAATAATTTATTGAGCAAAATGTGAGCATCACCTTGGATTTGTGGCTGTGGTCAGGCACGTAAAGTTTTTACCTCATCCTCAGAATATATCCTGTCTGCACATTCAACACACAGATCTGAAAGAAAAACAGACCGGAGTCAGAGACGAGGTGTGCTGATTTAATAGTGTGTTTTGGTATACCAGCTAACTTTAAGTCCCCGTTCAATAAGTAAATTAGTAAGTTCCAATTGCTGACAGTGAGGGGAGGGGTATACAGATTTATCATACTTTTATAATTTTACACTGAACAAAAATATAATATTTAATATATAAAATTTGTGCAGAAATTCTTTGGTTCTGCAAACCCATTGTTGCAGCAGATGTCTGGGTGGCTGATCTCAGATGATCTTGGAGGTGAACATGTTGGACTGCATGCAAGTTCACCTCCAGCTGCACGCTCCTTCAAATCTTGCGACATCTGTGGCATTGTGCTGTGTGATAAAACTGAAAATTTTAGAGTGGCCTTTTATTGTGGCCAGCCTAACTCTACAGTGGACAAGAAGTATGTTTTGCAACAATAAGGTTGCGAAAATCTTGAGAGATCTCTCTGCTTTTAGGACTGGTACCAAAAAAACAGCCCTGGACTTCCCCCAAATAGGCCCACCAATTGACTGGGGGTGGGGGGTGCTCGTGAAAAATGCTGGTATCTTGTGTCTGTGATTTTTAATCAATTCAAAAAACCCACACTGACGGACTGCTTATGATCAATTCTGTCATGTTTTGAGCTGCCACAATCTTCAACCCGAATAAACAAATGATTGAAAACATGGATTTGAATAATGCTATTGTTGATTATATCTAAAATATGTGATGGGATCTAGGAAAACCCTTCACATTACTGGCATATGTCCAGGAAAGAGTGAAAATGTGTTGAATGATAATATTTTGGTGGAACTGGGTTTTCATGAAATTGTTATTGTAACATGTAACTGTGATATTCAGTCTGTCATATTTGAAAATATCTCACCGTTGGTTAATCATAGCATTTCATACAGACAAGAAGAATGAAAACAGATTTGAGAAGAGCTTAAAATAGGGTTTCAGGTGGTATCAAATTCATAAAAAGGTCAGATTTCATTGGAGCCTCTTCCTAGATCCAAACACATTTAGCCTATTAGGTTTATTCTATGTTAGAATTAGCCGGCTTGACACATTTTATAGATTTACTATTATGCTGAAATTTTATTAACTTATAGTTAAGCCTGACAAACAGACCTAAAACTAGGCTATTAATGTTGTGTGTTGGGGGGTTTGGCTGGATGTTTTTGTGTTGTTTTCTTTTCTTTGCTCTCTAGGTGGCATGCAAACTGGTTTTTGTCTGTGGAGAAGGTGCTGGCAGAAGAATCCTTCACCCTCATCAGCATAATTGGCTGCACATGTGGAGGATGTTTACGTGCAGGCCTAATGACTCGCGGCACCTGTGGATGATGCTCATGTGCAGACTTAAAGACTTTCAGCTGAGGCAGATAATGAGATGGCGTTCTGCATTTAAGCCATGAGTGATTCAAGCAGAATTGCCGGGAACTCGACCTTGTGACGTTCGTTTGTGAGACACTGAGGACCGCGCCTGGGTTTGACACATCGTGCCTGTGAAGGAGGATGGGTGAGGGACACATGCTGTCAGCACACATCAGAGGTGATTGATTGTCTGAATAAGTGTTAATAGTAATTTGGTATTTTGTTACGCAGTATATTTGAACATTGATGAGAATTGTGCAGCTCACTTCTCACGGCCGTGGCGTGCGGACTGATGATCCTCCACCTGTTGTGAGAAGCTGCTCATTTACATAAAGCTTAAATTCAGACCTGAATGTGTTGCTGATAGTGTGTGCCTTTGAAGGATATTAGTTGTAGCTGTTGACTTACCTCACCTCTTCTATCCTTCACAGAGTCAGTTTGTCGTGTCCACCTGGGGGGTGTTTGGCGGTGAATGTGAGTCCAGAAGCACCGGGCTTCGATCCCTTTGGGCGCTGGAGAGTGCGCCGTCCTTCACTCTGCCAGACAAACGCACTTTTATGTTGTACACCGAGTATTGCACAAGAGGGGAAAATAAAATTGTTTTGTTTTTGGAACCGCTTTCTGGTTATTTAGCGCTGGGTTCAGTCAGACGCAGGTCCGCTCCTCAACCCGCGTCGGCACATAACAATTAACAAATTGCACAATGCAACACTGCTGTGATTAGTGATGATGCCAATCAACCTTTATAATACTCATCCTTCAAACAAATTTGCTTGGTAGTTACATGTTCATTTTGATAGCAATAAACCACATAATTATTTCTCATCAGTGAGTGGCCTAAACGTATCATGCTGTTTTATGTCAAACCTTCTCCTCCGGTGAAATTCCCTGAGCTGTCTCGGTCGGTGATTTAGTCCTTTGTTTGACATCATCGTCTAAGATATTACTGCTGATGCTGGCAGTTACGCTATTTCCAGAAAGCTCTGTGAGCTTTTTGCATTTTCATTTAATTACATTTTACATTATGCTTTCTTTTCTTTTAACTTTTTCCATCCACTTTTCTCCTTACATTTTTTGCTTGCCATATTTCTGTTGAAACCAACACCACTCACTCTTTGTTGGACTGACAGCCGAGTCTATCAACTGACAACAGCAGTTGTTGTCAGTTGATGGACTGAAAATTTTGATTATTGAACAGGGCTGATGGCTGTAGACCAGATGGCCATTCTGGACTTTTTCATAATGTACAGATTGCCAGTCCATCCCTGCCATCATGAGATGTTTTTTGTGTGACACCTTGGTAATGAGACATCTTTTTACAGGCCATCAGTTGGGACTGAACCATCTGATACACTGACAAGGGGCAGGATTGCTTTCTAATTACTGATAGATTTCAGCTGGTGTCTTTTTGCAACTCCCTTTATTCAGGTGTTCAATACTTTTTCCCTGTGTCATTTCACATTACTATACAGAGCGTGAGATCGATAGATGGATCGGTACAGCATCTGCAGTGATGCGGTTGCTGTATCGGACCGTCGTGGTGAGGAGACAGCTGAGTAGGGGGGCAAAGCTCTCGATTTACCGATTGATCAACGCTCCGATCCTCGCCTATGGTCATGAGATTTGGCTCATGACCGAAAGAACGAGATTGCGAGTACAAGCGGCCGAGATGAGTTTCCTCCGCAGGGTGGCTGGGCGCTCCCTTAGAGATAGGGTGAGGAGCTCGGTCACTCGGGAGGAGCTCGGATTCGAGCCGCTGCTCCTCCACATCAAAAGGTGTCAGTTGAGGTGGCTCGGGCATCTTTTGTGGATGCCCCCTGGACGCCTTGCTGGAGGGGTGTTCCGGGCACGTCCCATTGGGAGGAGGCCCCGGGGAAGACCCAGGACACGCTGGAAGGACTACATCTCTCGGCTGGCTTGGGAACGCCTTGGGGTTCCCCCGGAGGAGCTGGGGGAGGTGTGTGTGGATCGGGAGGTCTGGGCGGCTTTGCTTGAGCTGCTGCCCCTGCGACCCGACTCCGGATAAAGCGGAAGAAAATGGATGGATGGATGGATATTACTTGGGTTGTTATGACACCTGGTGAAAATTTCATGTCAATAGCCCCTTTACAAATATATTTACTGATAAAAATGGTGACACATTCAACACTTCTTTTTTTTTACCCACTGTATGTATGTGTATGTAAACCTCTAACCACAACTGTTCATGTTGAGATGTGAAATATCTTTTGTTTTGTAGAATCAGCAAACATAATGAGTTCCAGGTGTGAAATGGGTTATATCAAAGCCTGATTATTGAAGCTTGTTGGATGTGGCAACATTGTACTTGATACATTTTTCAAAACCCACAACAGTACAAGATGATCTTTTTTTAAATTTCCTATTCCATTTGTAAGATCAGACCCACCCCTGGTTATATGTGTGTTGATAAAATGCGCCCTCCACTGCAGTTTTATTCCTCAATAATCCCGTTCTGAATGGTCCACAGTGTCAGCAGCCTGTAAAACTTTCCGTCTCTGTGCCACATGTCGAACTGACAAAATGACCTTTATTTACAGTTTTCTGCCTAAATGCCATGTGGCGGTGATCAAACCCAGCTGTGATCCCTCAAGCAGAATGCTCTTCTCTGTGGGTGTGCATATTCTTTATGAACAATGCAGACCTCATCAAAGGTTTTTTTTTTAAATGCGCTTTTGGCTGTTCAATATTTTGTTTGGTTTGCTTGTGCAAGACATTGCTTGGATGCAGAAATACACTCATTGGTTGATGTTATTTATTTCGTTTAAATGTTATTTATTTTCTTAAAATAAATAACATCAACCAATGAGTGTGGGCTAAATGTTGAGAAAGGAAGTCTGGAATTTCTATGAATATTTTTGTTGAGCGGCAGCTTGAAGTACTTTGCCTTAAACATTGTGGCACATTATATTTTTCAGGATTTTTTTTCAGCACGTGTTCCACAGAACAGTGGTGGCTTTGGTGGCCAACAAGCCATAGCTTTGGGAATGAAAGAAACTCACAAAAAAGCTCATTTCAAGCCACATGTAACTTCTGCGTAGACTGGAAAATCAGTAAGGTCTCTTGGGCAAGGTTCTGAATCCCCAAATTGCTGCCAGAGTTAGCAGGAGGTGGTAATGGTAGAAAATATGTATTTTTTTCAAATATGCTTACATACATATATGCTTACACAAGTTCTGTTATTCACACAGTGTTACTGAATTAAAACCTTTGACAATGGTTTATGTTTTTAAAGTTTTTGAAGAGCATGGCCTCCTCCTAAGTTCTGTTATTCACACTGTGTTACTGAATTAAAACCTTTGTGAAAGAATTGTGTTTATAAAGTTTTTGAAGAGCATGGTATTGTGTGGGCCGCCAGAAGAGGAGGTACTGCTGGCCCACCACCAGAGGGCGCCCTGCCTGAAGTGCGGGCTTCAGGCACGAGAGGGCGCTGCTGCCACGGTCACAACCGGGGGTGACAGCTGTCACCCATCTACACTTCATCATACTACTCCATAAAACCCGGATGTCATCTCCACCTCATTGCCGAGATAACATCTACATGTGAAGGTAATTCTCTGCTAAACTGAAAACACTGACTAATAGTCTGAACTTCTTTGCAGCTGTTTTCCTGTAAGTGTTTCCTTATCTGTGGGATTGGCGTTTGGTGTGATCAGCGACGGCTTCGCTTCACACTCCAACCAGATAAGTGGTTAACAGGAGCTGCACGTGTGTGTGATTAGAGGTGGAGGTGACTTTCCATCTTCTGACTGTTTTTGTTACTGGGTGTGCACACACCCACATCTCACTGTTTGTGCTCCTCACCAGCAGTACCAGATCCGACAGTCGGGGACGGTGATCACCTGGGAATTCGGGACTTGGCGGCTCCAGTATTCACCAGGTTCGGTGGCGGCGGAAATTGTGTGGTTCCGGCTCTTCTCAGGACAGACGTCTTCTATCCTCGAGCCTGCCCACACGTCACCTTTGTGTATTGACTGCTATCATATTCTGAGATTGTCTGTATAGTCGTTGTGCACATTCACAACATTAAATTGTTACCTTTTGGCTCATCTATTGACCGTTCATTTGCGCCCCCTGTTGTGGGTCCGTGTCACTACACTTTCCCCAACAGGATATCTCGGCCATCGTCATGGATCCCGAGGGGCGTCAACCATCTGTTGGACAGCCAATGGAAGACCATGGTGCACAGTCGTCGGCTGGAGGCGTGATGGGTGAGTTGCAGCATATCCTCACCGCCTTTACCGCTCGGATGGACCTGATGACCGAGCAAAACGTCATCCTTAATCACAGGATGGAGGCTCTCACCGCGCAGGTGGAAGCGCGCGCTTAGGGCGCTGCTGCAGCTCCTCCTCCTGCCGACCCGGTGCCGAATACAGACGTTCCACTTCATTCAACGACCCCCCCCACCATCCCCTGAAGCATACATAAGCCCCCCAGAGCCGTACGGAGGTTGTGTGGAGACGTGCGCAGACTTTCTTATGCAGTGTTCGCTCGTCTTTGCACAACGTCCCGTGATGTACGCGTCTGACTCCAACAAGGTGGCTTACGTGATTAATTTGCTTCGGGGTGAGGCACGCGCTTGGGCTACAGCACTTTGGGAGCAAGGTTCACGGCTCCTTACCACTTATACTGGGTTTGTGAGGGAGCTCAGGACCGTTTTTGATCACCCTAACAGAGGCGAAACCGTGTCTACCGTGCTGCTGTCAATGAGACAGGGGCGTCGGAGCGCAGCCAAATATGCAGTCGACTTCCGCATCACGGCTGCGAGGTCCGGCTGGAATATGACTGCGCTCCGCGCCGCCTTCATAAACAGACTGTCGTCAGTCCTGAAGGAGCACCTGGTGGCTAAGGAGGAACCGCGGGATTTGGCTGAGCTTATCGATTTGGTTATACGGTTGGACAATCGGTTAGAAGAATGCCGATGGGAGCGAGGCGAAGGGCGTGGTCAGGCACAAGCCCTCCCTCTTCCTCCCGGGTCCGAAAGGGAGCCGTCTTCCCCACGCTCCACAGCCACAGTGCTCCGTGTGGCTACAGCTCCCCCTGCTGACAGTGCTAGGGACACGAGCAGGGCCACATTCAGACAGAGGAGGCTGGTCCGTGGGGAGTGCTTTGTCTGCGGCTCGAGTGAGCATCAGCAGAGAGACTGCCTCAAACGGTCAAAACACAAACGCCCGCCCTTAGAGACTGGGCTGAGGGGGGGGGGGGTCAAAACATTCACGTGGGTCATACACATCTGTCAACACGACTCCCAGTTAAAATCCTGAGCGGGGATTTAACCCTTCAAGCCCCAGCACTGGTGGACACGGGGTCAGAAGGGAATTGCTGGATAGCAGATGGGCAAGGGAGGTAGGGCTCCCTCTGGTGGCGCTTTCTTCGCCAGTGAAGGTGCGAGCACTAGATGGCACTCTTCTCCCTTTTATCACACACAAGACACTACCTGTAACCCTGGTAGTGTCTGGGAATCACCGGGAGGATATTGAGTTTTTTGTAACTCCTTCTACCTCCCGCGTGATTTTGGGCTTTCCATGGATGATTAAACACAATCCCCGGATTGATTGGCCATCTGGGGTTGTGACTCAGAGCGAAACCTGCCACCGGAATTGTTTAGGATCCTCGGTTCCTCCCGGTGTAAATGCTAATGAGGAGGTTAAAGTCCCTCCCAATCTGACGGCGGTGCCGGTTGAGTATCACGACCTTGCTGACGTCTTCAGCAAGGATCTGGCGCTCACCCTTCCCCCGCACCGTCCGTACAATTGTGCCATTGATTTGGTCCCGGGCACTGAGTACCCGTCCAGCAGGCTGTACAACCTCTCACGTCTTGAGCGCAAATCAATGGAGACCTACATCCGGGACTCATTAGCTGCCGGGCTGATCCGAAATTCCACCTCCCCGATGGGTGTAGGTTTCTTTTTTGTGGGCAAGAAAGACGGCGGACTCTGTCCATGCATTGATTACAGGGGACTGAACGACATAACGGTTCGCAATCGATACCCTTTACCCCTGTTGGATTCAGTGTTCACGCCCCTGCATGGAGCCCAAATTTTCACCAAACTGTACCTTAGGAATGCGTATCACCTGGTTCGGATCCGGAAGGGAGACGAATGGAAGACGGCATTTAACACCCCATTAGGTCATTTTGAGTACCTGGTCATGCCGTTCGGCCTCACCAACGCCCCCGCGACGTTCCAAGCTTTGGTAAACAACGTCTTGTGGGACTTCCTGCACCGATTCGTCTTCGTATATCTGGATGACATACTCATCTTTTCCCCGGACCCTGAGACTCATGTCCAGCATGTACGTCAGGTCCTGCAGCGGTTGTTGGAGAACCGGCTGTTTGTGAAGGACGAGAAGTGTGAGTTTCACCGCACCTCTTTGTCCTTCCTGGGGTTCATCATCTCCTCCAACTCCGTCGCCCCTGATCCGGCCAAGGTTGCGGCGGTGAGAGATTGACCCCAACCAACAAGCCATAGGAAGCTGCAATAGTTCCTCGGCTTTGCAAATTTCTACAGGAGGTTCATTAAGGGCTACAGTCAGGTAGTTAGCCCCTGACAGCCCTGACCTCTCCAAAAGTCCCCTTCACCTGGTCGGATCGGTGTGAAGCCGCGTTCAAGGAGTTGAAACGCCGGTTCTCGTCTGCACCAGTTCTGGTGCAGCCCGACCCTATCCACCAGTTTGTGGTTGAAGTGGACGCCTCTGACTCAGGGATAGTAGCCGTGCTATCCCAGAGCGGGGAGACCAATAAGGTTCTTCACCCGTGTGCCTACTTTTCTCGCAGGTTGACCCCCGCTGAACGGAACTATGACGTCGGCAATCGAGAACTCCTTGCGGTGAAAGAGGCTCTTGAGGAGTGGAGACACCTGTTGGAGGGAGCGTCTGTGCCGTTCACAGTTTTCACTGACCATCGGAACCTGGAGTATATCAGGACTGCCAAGCGGCTGAACCCCAGGCAAGCCCGCTGGTCACTGTTCTTCGGACGTTTTGACTTCCAGATCACCTATCGCACCGGGACCAAGAACCAGAGATCGGATGCCTTGTCCCGGGTACACGAAGACGAAGTCAAAACTGTGCTGTCGGATCCACCAGAGCCCATCATTCCGGAGTCCACTATCGTGGCCACCCTCACCTGGGACGTGGAGAAGACCGTCCGGGAGTCCCTGGCACGGAGCCCGGACCCCGGAACTGGTCCGAAGAATCGTATGTACGTCCCACCAGAAGCCAGAGCTGCAGTCTTGGATTTCTGTCACGGTTCCAAGCTCTCCTGTCATCCAGGGGTGCGAAGGACCGTGGCAGTTGTCCGGCAGCACTTCTGGTGGGCGTCTATGGAGGCCGACGTCTGGTAGTATATCCAGGCCTGCACCACCTGTGCCAGGGGAAAGGCAGACCACAAAAGGTCCCAAGGACTTCTCCAGCCGCTTCCTGTGCCTCATCGCCCCTGGTCCCATATCAGCCTGGATTTCGTCACGGGCCTCCCGCCGTCCCAGGGCAACACCACCATCCTCACGATAGTGGACCGATTCTCCAAGGTGGCCCACTTCGTGGCCCTCCCGAAGCTCCCAACGGCCCAGGAGACAGCAGACCTCCTGGTCCACCACGTCGTCTGTCTGCATGGGATACCAACTGACGTAGTCTCGGATGGTGGTCCCCAGTTTTCCTCTCAAGTCTAGAGGAGTTTCTGCAGAGAACTGGGGGCCACCGTGAGCCTCTCGTCCGGGTACCACCCACAGACGACTGGACAGGCAGAACGGGCCAACCAAGAGTTGGAACAGACCCTCCGCTGTGTGACATCCGCGCACCTGATGGCTTGGAGTAACCATCTGGCCTGGATCGAGTATGCACATAACAGCCAGGTGTCTTCTGCCACCGGCCTCTCCCCATTTGAGGTGTGTCTGGGGTACCAGCCCCCATTGTTTCCCGTGGTGGAGGGAGAGGTTGGTGTGCCCTCGGTCCAGGCCCACCTGCGGAGGTGCCGTTGGGTGTGGCGCACCGCTCGTTGTGCCTTGTTAACGGCCCGGATGAGGGCTAAGGCCCATGCAGACCGCCGGCGGTCCCCGGCCCCTGCATACCAGCCCGGGCAGGAGGTGTGGTTATCAACCAAGGACATTCCCCTGCAGGTGGACTCCCCCAAACTGATGGACAGGTTCATTGGACCATTCAAGATCGTCAAAATCCTCAGTCCTGCTGTAGTGAAGCTCCAGCTCCTGGATTCACTGCGGATCCACCCTGTTTTTCATGTCTCCCGGATTAAACCACACCTCACCTTACCCCTCTGTGCTCCCAGTCCGGCGCCGCCTCCTGCCCGGATCATTGACGGGGAGCCGGCTTGGACAGTGCGCCGGCTCCTGGACGTCCGTCGAATGGGCCGGGGGTTCCAGTATTTGGTGGACTGGGAGGGGTATGGACCCGAAGAACGTTCCTGGGTGAAGAGGAGCTTCATCCTGGACCCGGCCCTCCTGGCCGATTTCTACCGCCGACACCCGGATAAACCTGGTCGGGTGCCAGGAGGCGCCCGTTGAGGGGGGGGTCCTGTTGTGTGGGCCGCCAGAAGAGGAGGTACTGCTGGCCCACCACCAGAGGGCGCCCTGCCTGAAGTGCGGACTTCAGGCACGAGAGGGCGCTGCTGCCACGGACACAGCCGGGGGTGACAGCTGTCACCCATCTACACTTCATCATACTACTCCATAAAACCCGGACGTCATCTCCACCTCATTGCGAGATATCATCTACATGTGAAGGTAATTCTCTGCTAAACTGAAAACACTGACTAATAGTCTGAACTTCTTTGCAGCTGTTTTCCTGTAAGTGTTTCCTTATCTGTGGGATTGGCGTTTGGTGTGATCAGCGACGGCTTCGCGTCACACTCCAACCAGATAAGTGGTTAACAGGAGCTGCACGTGTGTGTGATTAGAGGTGGAGGTGATCTTTCCACCTTCTGACTGTTTTTGTTACTGGTGTGCACACACCCGCATCTCCCTGTTTGTGCTCCTCACCAGCAGTACCAGATCCGACAGTCGGGGACGGTGATCACCTGGGAATTCGGGACTTGGCGGCTCCAGTATTCACCAGGTTCGGTGGCGGCGGAAATTGTGTGGTTCCGGCTCTTCTCAGGACAGACGTCTTCTATCCTCGAGCCTGCCCACACGTCACCTTTGTGTATTGACTGCTATCATATTCTGAGATTGTCTGTATATTCGTTGTGCACATTCACAACATTAAATTGTTACCTTTTGGCTCATCTATTGACCGTTCATTTGCGCCCCCTGTTGTGGGTCCGTGTCACTACACTTTCCCCAACACATGGACAAACGTTACACATAGTGGAATAGCCAGATAATTGAAAACAGACCATACTTTGTTACATTCAAGGGGTGGGGGGTTATTTTCAAGATATCGGATTCATTTTGATGCCAAAATGCTGGTATTAATATTATGAATCATTTCCCAAGTGGATGTATTGAAATTCTGATTTGTAATTTTACCACCTGCTGCTACAGAGTACAGGTGAGCGTCTGGCGTGGCAGCATGGTGACACTGGTGTGTGTGTATTTTAGTTTAGTGTATTTTTTTTTTAGTTATTTTTGGCATAAAAAGTGGAAATTTTGCGAACAAGCTGAATTTTCAAGTTAGGGCCAGAAAAATCGCCCTGTGGCTTTTTCAAAATGTTGCAAAACTTGCATTATGCAGTTTCTCCAATAGTAAGTGCAGAAGCTGATAATCTCTTCAGGGTTGTTGTGGTGGCTTTCCTCACTAGTCACCTTTGTGCAAAGTCACTCAGATTTTTCAGAACTGCAGCCTGTGGACAGATTATCATGCAGTACCACACTGTATTTCTTAATAATTCAGGTACATGAAGTCCAAGACAGAATCAGTGTCTTGGAAATGTTCATGTATTCATCTGCTGCCTTGTCTGATGATGGTTCACATGTTATATTAATGCATGCACTCACTTATTCACACCATCATTTTGGCTTTCATATTTTTATTTATTTTAATTGATGATGTGCACAAACATCTTATTTCATCTAATCTAATCTAATCAATATAACTATCAATCCCTGGATCATAGTAGCAAAAAAGTGCTTCTGCGGCTGTTGCATAGCTAAACAACAACTGTTCAGCAATGAACATTGCTTTCTGACATAATAGTAATATTTTTGTTTGGTGTTTTTTATGCTATTGGATCATTGCACGAATATGACATAAATCATATAAACAAAGTTCATCAGTAACAGCTGTATTCAAAAGATTTTGCATTTATTCTGTTTGAGCCCCTGCACGACTCGTCCCCTGCTGTCCAGTCCTCTGATACTTGCACAATCGTAGCTCAATATTTTTATCCTTTATATTCCCTCATGTATTTCACAATACAATAAGAGCTTTTCCTCCTTTCTAGGTGTGTTCTTTCATTCACTGGTCAGTGGTTTTAAAACACAGTTGACTTCTGACATGTTGACTATGACCAAAAAGGGCGTGCATGCGTTTTGACTGAAACCATGTCAGCAGCTGGTGCGTTTTTTATGTGACTGCTTCACACGAAGAGATGGTTTGTCATTATAAGCATGTTATTCAAACCCAATGACCTCACGCTGCAACATGGATTTTCTGGTAGAAAATCTGTAGGATCTGTCCAGAAATGTTATTGGTAATTCCTGATTGATTATTGTTCAGTTTTAGTGAGCCCGTGCCCACTGTTGCCATCAGCTTTTTTGCATTAAGAGATGCTCTTCTGCATACCTTGGTTGGTTGTAAACGCGTGGTTATTTTAGTAACTGGTTGTTTTCCATCATCTTGAATCAGTCTATTATTCTTTGACTTCTGTCATCTTCTCTTTTGGAACATCCTCTCTCAATCTGAGAGATGGCTGAGTGTGAAAATCCTGGCAGTTTCGGAAATGCGCAATCCAACATGTGTAGCAGCAAGACCAAGTCACATTCAGCGTTATTGAACATGGCATTTCAAACATTGAGTCGACAGTCCTGCTGTGAGGAGTGTAGCAGTAGTGAAAGCTGAACTATGTCCAATAGTAAGTCAGTGGACCATTGCTCAATGTCGCCTTCCGCTGAGTTATGTTGACCTGCGTTGAAGACAGGAAATTTAGACCCTGAGGCCTTCTCCGGCATTTCACAGAGATTTTTGAGAATCTGCTACGTCATCACCCACTGTGTGAATGGATTCTTATTGGTTAGCACTGTTGCCTCACAGCAAGAAGATTCTGGGATCGCTTCCTACTTGGTCCTTTCTGTCTGGAGTTTGCAGGTTCTCCCCATGTTTGTGTGGGTTCTCTCTGGCTTCTTCCCACATCCAAAGACATGGAGGTTAGGTGAATTGGTGACTCTAGGTGAGAGTGCATGTGTGGGTTGTGTTTGTCTGTTTATGTGTGTCCCTACAGTAGACTGGCATCCTATCCAGACTGTACCACGCCTTTCGACTTGTGTCTGCTATGTTAGGCTCCAGACCCCCGGAGACCCTTAATTGGCATAAGCAGGAATAGAAAATAAATGAATAAATGTAAAGTAAGTCCCTTCAGCTGCTCCCTTTTATCACTTTGGGTCACCACAGAAGATCCAAGATGGGAGGGTCTGCATGTAAATTTGGCAGACGTTTTACACCAGATGCCCTTCTTGATGCAACTCCACATTAGATGGAGAAATGTAGCAGGGGGTTTGAACCTCCTGCACTGAAATCAAGCATACTAACCACTTAGCCACCACCCTTGTTTAAAATAGATGAGTGAATGAATGAATTCTAAGTGGCAGGTGTTGGGCAGTGAGTGGGGTTTCATAACTGCCCAACAGACAGAGAAATAAACAGGGAAGGTGAGGCACAGAACTGAGGGAGACTGAAGATTGGTGAAGTCATGTACCGAAGCGTGACAGTTAAGAAAACAAGCAGTCAGACAGATGGATGTGAACAGATCCAAACTGGCTGAAATAACGATCTTGTGAAGACAAATTGGAAATGAAGTAGCCAAAGTGGATCTACACCTGTGCCAGAGTCAAATACACAGACTGGAAAGTGACACACTGGAAAAGGAAAAACACCACACAATTTAATTTTAACTCAGTTTATTTTGTTTATACACTGCGAAATCACAACAAAGCTGCCTCAAGGTGCTTCACACAAGTAAGGTCTACCATCTAACCTTAGACCAAGCAAACAGGCGACAGTGGTAAGGAAAAACTCCCTTTGATGATATTGAAGAAGAAACCTCAAGCAGACCAGACTCAACGGGGTGACCCACTGCTTCGGCCATTCTAAAAGTTACAAGGTTTTACAAAGTTTTACAAAGCTGAAGAAACAGAAAACAAGAAATCAAACATTATAATATAAAGAAGATGAGAAGTCCACGCAGGCATTAGCACCACAGGCAGGGGTCATCCAGCATTCCTCATGCTGTCAGTGGGCCTGTCCCCATGACAGGGTCACCCCCGAACGCAGACTGAAATCCGTTAATCCTGCAATCCTGTGCAATGTTGTCCATAACTCGGACAGAGAGAAAAAGAGCAAAATCAGGCCAGATAAAACTACACCTAAGGAATAATTCATCAGCAGTAAGTCGACAGGAAAACAGGAAATTACTGGCCGCTAGCCCTAAGCTTCACTAACAGACCCAGAATTTAGATAAAGTTGAAAGTTGTTCCGTTACAAATAAAATTACTTTAAAGGCACAGGAAGCATAGTACCATACTATGCCAGTATACTAGCCATACGAGAGGGAAAATAGATGTGTTTTAAGTCTAGACTTGAAAGTCTCCACAGAATCTGACTGTCTTATTGTCACAGGGAAACCATTTCACAAAACAGGTGCATGATAAGAAAAAGGCTCTCTGGCCAGCAGACTTTTTATTTACTCTCGGGACACAAAATAGTCCTCCACACTGAGAACGCAGAGCCTGGGCTGGTATGGAGGCACTAGTCCATGAATAATTTTATAGGTTAATAGCAGAACCTTAAAATCCAACCTCACAGAGACAGGAAGCCACACGTGGCATAAAATGCAGTCATGGCCAAGACAGTGACAAAACATGCTCACAAACTGTGTTGATATCTTAATAGGACAAAAATAAACTGACAGTATGAGTTCAGGGTTGAAACAGTTTAATCAGACCAACAAGAAACTTGTTATTGCACAAAACCAAATGACAAATAAATATTCAGTGATTTAGAAAGACCATATATGTCAGTTTGCACTGAGGTGGTTCATTTATCAGTGGTTCAAATGATGATTTTCACAAAGAAACAATTAGCATGTCATTTATTTATTAGTTAAACAAAATAGAATAGAATTTTTATGTATTGCACAATTGATTTACAAAAAAGATACGCCATGAAGTTTAAAATGATCTCTCCAAATGCTGAATTAATTTGACTGGAATATGATAAATAGTTCTTTTTTTGTATTTGGTGATGTCAAAGTTGCACATTTGATATGTTAGTTGTGGTTAAATAATAATTCAGAAGAAATCAAATGATTCATCCAAATGTTAGTAGTATTTCTAACTGTGTCAACACGCAACTTTAAACAAGTGATTATCTTAAAACATGTAAAAAGTGATCCTTGTGTATTACCCTGCTTATTGGGAAAGCAAGAATAGCAGGGTATTGTTTTCACTGTTTGGTGTGTGTGTGTGTGTGTGTGTGTGTGTGTGTGTGTGTATGTGTGTGTGTATGTGTGTGTGTGTGTGTGTGTGTGTGTGTGTGTGTTGGGGGGGGGGGGGTGAGCAGGATTTCCTTCACACTTAGTGGGAATATTACTATCTAGAGGCGATTAGATTTTGGAGTAGTTTGGTTGAAGATTAAGGAAAACATGGTCTAAAACACCTTTTTGTGTGTCTCAACAACCAAGAAGCCTAAATACACTCAACAAAAATATAAACGCAACACTTTTGGTTTTGCTCCCATTTTGTATGAGATGAACTCAAAGATCTAAAACTTTTTCCACATACACAATATCACCATTTCCCTCAAATATTATATCAAATAGATACCAGTCAGTATCTGGTGTGACCACCATTTGCCTCATGCAGTGCAACACATCTCCTTCGCATAGAGTTGATCAGGTTGTCAATTGTGGCCTGTGGAATGTTGGTCCACTCCTCTTCAATGGCTGTGCGAAGTTGCTGGATATTGGCAGGAACTGGTACACGCTGTCGTATACGCCGGTCCAGAGCATCCCAAACATGCTCAATGGGTGACATGTCCGGTGAGTATGCCGGCCATGCAAGAACTGGCACATTTTCAGCTTCCAAGAATTGTGTACAGATCCTTGCAACATGGGGCCGTGCATTATCCTGCTGCAACATGAGGTGATGTTCATGGATGTATGGCACAACAATGGGCCTCAGGATCTCATCACGGTATCTCTGTGCATTCAAAATGCCATCAATAAAATGCACCTGTGTTCTTCGTCCATAACAGACGCCTGCCCATATCATAACCCCACCGCCACCATGGGCCACTTCGATCCACAACATTGACATCAGAAAACCGCTCACCTACACAACGCCACACACGCTGTCTGCCATCTGCCCTGGACAGTGTGAACCGGGATTCATCCGTGAAGAGAACACCTCTCCAACGTGCCAAACGCCAGCGAATGTGAGCATTTGCCCACTCAAGTCGGTTACGGCGAGGAACTGGAGTCAGGTCGAGACCCCGATGAGGATGACGAGCATGCAGATGAGCTTCATTGAGACGGTTTCTGACAGTTTGTGCAGAAATTCTTTGGTTATGCAAACCGATTGTTTCAGCAGCTGTCTGAGTGGCTGGTCTCAGACGATCTTGGAGGTGAACATGCTGGATGTGGAGGTCCTGTGGTTACACGTGGTCTGCGGTTGTGAGGCTGGTTGGATGTACTGCCAAATTCTCTGAAACGCCTTTGGAGACGGCTTATGGTAGAGAAATGAACATTCAATACACGAGCAACAGCTCTGGTTGACATTCCTGCTGTCAGCATGCTCCCTCAAATCTTGCGACATCTGTGGCATTGTGCTGTGTGATAAAACTGCACCTTTCAGAGTGGCCTTTTATTGTGGGCAGTCTAAGGCACACCTGTGCACTAATCATGGTGTCTAATCAGCATCTTGATATGGCACACCTGTGACGTGGGATGGATTATCTCAGCAAAGGAGAAGTGCTCACTATCACAGATTTAGACTGGTTTGTGAACAATATTTGAGGGAAATGGTGATATTGTGTATGTGGAAAAAGTTTTAGATCTTTGAGTTCATCTCATACAAAATGGGAGCAAAACCAAAAGTGTTGCGTTTATATTTTTGTTGAGTGTAGATGATATGAAGCATATATTGATCAACAAAATATTTGTGATTGATTGTATAAGTGACTTCATAATGACGTCATTGAAGTCAATGAAGTCATTATGAAGTCAAACACCACCATGGACTGACAGATTCATTGCTTGTACCTTTATATTGTGACGTGTGGAGCATCCAGGGTGCTCATCAGCCCTCTGATGCCTTTCATTTATTTATATGTTCCACTGGTATAGATGAGAAGAGCACAAAAACCTTGAGGATGATGAGCAGTGGATACAGCACATACATGTACCATAGATACCGTTTGGTAAAATAACATCACATACATTTGAGCACTTCACTCCCAGGACTAATCCAAGACAAATCTTAGATAAAAATAAACTGAAGCTTAAATCTTCCTTCACACAACAGTCGGCAACCTGATCATGAGATGTGCGTCATAACTGGTTTCTGCAGGAAAAACACACAGAAAAGTACAATGACAAGTCTGATTCATCACAAAGAGATCAGGATTCACAGCACTGGAGTACCACAAGGTTGTGTTCTCTCACCCCTTCTATTCAGGTAATTAAGGTGAATGCATCTTGGAGAGTGGCCTGTGAAGATCCTGAAGTTAGCAGATACTGTAACACCACGATGGTTGGTCTGATAAGTGACTGTGATGAGTAAGGAAACTAAGCAGCTTGTGACCCGGGGCAGTCATAATCACCTGCTGTTGAATACATACGACTGTGATGATGGTGTTGCTGTGGGGCTAATCAATGTTTTTGGGTCCCACCATATCCAGGGACCTGAAATGGGTGACGGAGGTTCTCTGACCCAGTTCTACACAGCAACTACTGAGTTCCTCGTCATGTCATCAGTAACTTTCTGGTTTGGATTCTTTACCTCATAGGAGAAAGCCAAACTCCAGTGCATACTCAGGACAGGAGAGCTGACCATTGGATGGAGTCTAAATAGTCTAAATAATAGTCTAATAGGAGATCGCCAATAGCAGGGTTAAAAAAATGCACTGACAACACTATAGTTAACTTCTCTCATCCTGGACATTACCTCTTCCAGACATTTCTATGTGACAGAAAACTCAGAGCCATCAAGGCCGGCATAAGACCCCTGAGCTATGGTACTCATAAACAGACACGCTGCAGTTTAAAAATTGCTGAGTCACTGTACCCAAAGGTTATGTACCTTAATGTATCTTTGCAAAAGTGTACAATGTCCATAACTGTAAGATACTAAGACCTTAAATAAAATGTTCCCTCAGACATGGCTCAGAGGTAATCACAAATACTTTTCGCTCCTCATTTTATTCTAGTGTCAAATGTTCTTTTGAATACTTATGAATACATCTGCACTTGTGGAATCTTTATGTTGTTAGATATTGTACATATGCACTTGTATGCCTGCCATTGTAAAAAACAATACCATTTATGGTATAAACAATCAAACTTAAGATGCGGACAAAAATAAAATGAACTTAAATGATTTACAACAAATGTCAACAGTTAAGAAAAGGCCATGAGATAAAAGTGAGTTTTAAGAAGAGATTTCAAGGAGAGCACAGACTGCCTGACAGATATGATTCCCTAAACAACATATTGCGCCAAGTCCACAGCTGTCCAGAACACACAGTTACTGCTAATCAGTTCCCTGTGCACTAGAATTAAGTAAAAAAACAAACAAACAAACAAACAAACAAACAAAAAACAAAAACAAAAGTCTGAAAATCAACTGATGGTTAAAATCTTATAATGTTTTCTGTTATAATGAGTTAGCAAATATGTCATGGGACAAAAGCAGCTATCTCTTAAAGATTTCAAATCTGCAGTCTGCACTTTGGAACAACTTGATTTCTTATAAATAAAATGTTTTTATTTATTATTTATAAACTTTTAACAAGGTTTTGTGGTTAAAAACAAAAACAAAACAGTAAAGATGTTCCCAAGATTGAAAATTGTACATTGTTTTTTTTCAGTGATTACAAATACAGTATACACATAATGAATGTTTATGGTATGAATATTTCATGAGGTGAAAGCTTTCACCTCATGAAATATTCATTCCATTGAAAGAATGAAAAAAAAAAATTCATTATTTGTTTAATATAATGGCAAAAATAGATCCTTGTTATGTATTTATTAATATTTTATTAATTTCTAAACAACAGAAAAGGGACTTACATTTTGGTATTTGTCACTGGTGCTTTGACATCAACAGTAAATGGACTGCATTTATATAGTACTTTTCCATCTGCATCAGATGTTCAAAGCGCTTTACAATAATGCCTAACATTCACCCCGATGTGAGGGTGCTGCCATACAAGGTACTCACTACACACTGGGAGCAACTAAGGGATTAAGGACCTTGCCAAAGGACCCTTAGTGATTTTCCGGTCAGGCTGGGATTTGAACCGAGGATCCTCTGGTCTCAAGCCCAACACTTAGCCACTAGACCATCACCTCCAGTCCAGTCCAACATGAACTTTAAATAGGAGCCCAAAATTGTTCTCAGTTAACTTTTACAAAAGAGATCATCAGCTAAACGCCGTCCCCAGTAGTGTGAGCGCATGCAGTGGTTGGGATGTGCAATAGCACATTTCATATAGCACCAAAATTGCACACTAAAAAGAACTATTGCATAGTAAATGAAACACAGCAGCAAATGGTACAAATAATCCATGTCATGTGACATACAAGCCACCATTCAAATGACAAGGATCCACTCAGCCGTTATATAATCTCGTATATTATTATTTGAGTAGTCTGTGTGTCACCTACATATAGCCTGAAGATTTTAACTGACAGGTTTCTCTGGAACATAAATCCTATCATATCTGTGCCGTGGCAGTGAACTTCATCCAACTCGTGTCAGAAAAAAGACAGTGGAAAGCCATGACATGCCTATCTTGGCTTTCAGTGCTTACCAGTCGAGTGAGTATAAGAGAAATTGTGGAGAGCTGGGCTTGTCCCAACTTCGAAACGGAGGTGTTCCTTTGTCTCGCTTCATCAGCGAATCGGTCGTGACGCGTGAAGCCTCTGCCCGGCTTTCCATGACAAAATCTCTTGTTAAAAGTGAAATCTGCCGGAAAATGGCTGATGTCCAGCTCTTGTGATAACCAGAGAAATTGCACACGATGGTCCCGGCTCCACACAGCGATCCGTTTAGAAATGATGTGGTGGTTTCTGCCTCTCGATGGCGGCTCGGAGCGCGGCACGCCGTGCGCCATTGTGGGTTGTCCTTAAAGCTGTAGTAACACTCCTTATTCTCTGTGAAGCCCGTAAAATTTTCACCGAAAGCCAGATAAATTTTTCGAATGGTTTCCAGCTGCCTGTCTCTAACAGTTTCGGAAAAAATTCTGATGGGAAAAAAAGCCCAAATCATTTCGCCGTTTCCTCACAATGAAACAATGACGAGAGGGGTGGAGCAGTGCTCACTCAAAGCCTGCCCACAGGCGAATGACGCAACCGACAGGCGTGGAAAAACTCACGCATGCGCACGAAGGTTCAAGCTTGGCTGACATAAAAACATATGAATCAAATCCATATAGTTTTTGAAAAAAATAAAAAGGTCTGTTACTTTTCTCACAGACCTTGTAAATGGCTTCACACAACCACTAACCATGAGTGACAATTTTTTTTTTCTTATTGTCATCGGTATTCTCTGAAAAATGGCCAAAAACATCAAAAATTCTGTGAAGGTATGTAAACATTTGTGCACAACTGTAGGTCTCCAATTCACACGTACATGACATTGAACTTCAGCTCATGGTCCAAAAGGTTCATGCCACCTCTTTCATCTTGCATGACACATAGTATTTATGTTAGCTATTATGCATATTAAGAGAAGATGAGGCTCTTTATCAATATGAAGACATAATCAATAGCAGATTGCATGTTGCTGTATTTAGCTCCATCCAATCTTTCTCAATTTCTGCTTTAATTAAGGGTCACGGGGGAGCGGCAGCTGATCCCAGTGATACATTGGGGCCACATATAGACAGACACACATTCAGCTACAGTCAATTTATAGTCATTAATTCACTTAACCTGCATGTCTTTGGAAGTTGGTGGAAGGTAGAGCACCTGGAGGGAAGCCACACAAACAAGGGGGAAGATGCAAACTCTGCACTCTTTTCCACACAGAATGTAGAGCACGATTGCTGTGAGCGAACGGTGCTAACCACTAAGCCATGGTGCCTCTGTATTTTGTTCCAGTGACAATAAAATGTAAAGAATTGAGTGAAAAAGTCGATGCCACAGATATTTCTTCATCTCATTATATACAAATTCCAAATAAAGACTCTGGGTGTGTGTGTGTGGTCACATTCCTGTATTGGGTGTTCTACAAAGTTCCCTGGTTAACTTCAAGTATTTGGCAGTCTAAACGGTTGCTCAGGCAGCACGGTGGCTTAGTGCGTAATGCTGTTGCCTCATAGCAAGAAGGTCCTGGAATCACTTCCCAACTGCTCCTTTCTGTGTGGAGTTTGCATGTTCTCTCTGTTTGTGTTGGTTCCATCCAGGTGATTCTTTGACTCCAAATTTGGCCGTAGGTGTGAATGTGTTTGTCTGTGCGTGGTCCTGTGACAGACCCGTGGCCAGGCTGTATCCCGGCTCTTGTTCAGTGATGGATCGGCTCCGACTCCCCTGTGACCCTTAATTGGAATAAATGGGTGTACAAAATGAATACATATTTACCCTCCACATGCTTGCAATCATGAAAATGGGATACGCATTGAGGTTCTTAACATTACATAAGCAGCTCTATAGTTGATCATTTTTAGGTTCCTTAATGTATTTTGGGTTGCGTCTCATTTGTTTTGGCAGTAACCATGATTTGTTTGAAATATGACCATCCCAGCTATATTAAGACTACTTAGCATGGTCACTACTGAAACAACATACTATAAGGTCATTGAAAACAGAGCAAACGCCTTATGTAGTTAGACACTGATATATGCAAATTAATTCTTTGTGAATGTGTGACACCAAAATGTGTCACTCTGTGTAACCTCATTATGTAATAATGGATGTATTTGTGTCGTACATTCAGGGTACACATTTCAAAGTGCTTGATACTGCCTTGACTTTGACATGCGACAAATAGAAGTTACATGATTGCATAGTAGTAACAAGAGTTGCATTAGGCTGATCCTCCAGCTAGGAGTTTGGATATCTCTGGTGCCACAGTTCTGGTGGCTGATCCGCCAGTCAGCTATTGACCGCCCAATCTCAGTGAGAATGCACAGGTGGGGGAAAGGTTGAGGGCAGGTACGTAAAGCTGCAGGGTCTTATGGCACTGAGACTGAACTCCTGCCCTCATTACCTCCCATATGGAGTCATGAGGTCACAGAAGCATCCAGTGGCACCTTTATCTTTGCAGGAGAAGGAAGATCCACGTTGTCACCAACACTACCCAAGACAACAACAGGATAGCTTTAAATAACCATTTGTTTGATTGATTCAAAGTCATCAAGTGACTCATTTGAGGTGTACTATTTTCACTGTCAAGAAACTGAAGGAGTTACTTGAAACAATAAAGGGGAAGGGACATGCAACAAAGGTCACCCAGGCAGGAACTCAACCCTGGAGGTGTTGCACCAGTACACCGGTTTCTCCTCCTAAATTATTGTGTTGCCAATTAATGTTTCATGAACATCTGTTTTTAAAGTTTTTTGTTTTCCCCCCAAACAACAGATCATTTGATACTTTTTCATTGCCCATCAGTTTAACTTAACAGTTATGTGAAAAGAATATATGAGTGTTTATATTAGTCAGTCTTGTCTTGTAGATTGTAAACTCCAGCAATCCAGTTTTGAAACAGATAAGATTAAAATATAGCAGAACTTTTGCACTATATCCTTTGACAAATGAATATGAGAGATTTCACCATTTTGGACCATGTTGTTCATTGTGTCACTTCAAAGGCTCATGGGTGGGGATGGACCAGTTTTTTGCCTGGGTGGTTGCCACCCATGACTCAGGGCAGTTCTGTGATGTGGTGGATGCTGCAATATGTGCCGCCAGCGCATGCTCCCAGTCCTGATCTGGTTTCGATGGTTAGTAGTAGCAAGAACATCACTCATCACAATTCAAGCATCATAGTTCAC
Organism: Thalassophryne amazonica; assembly: GCF_902500255.1. Lineage (NCBI taxonomy): Eukaryota > Metazoa > Chordata > Actinopteri > Batrachoidiformes > Batrachoididae > Thalassophryne > Thalassophryne amazonica. The sequence continues at coordinate 88,565,035 of NC_047116.1, read as the reverse complement.
CTGATTTATACCTAATGATGACAATTTTGCAGCTTACTCGAACAAATATAAATTAGCACATCATGACAAGTTAGATTTGAAACTCAGTCTGGAAACTTGTGAATAAAATGCAAGTCTAACTGCAGTGTTGCAAGAGTGCAACAAGAGCAATCAGAGATTTCTGATGTTTGCCAATCTGGATCCGCTTTCGCAGACCAAACAGTCCCCCCTAAAAATTGGTCCGCTCTGCCTTCACTGCACATGTGTCATTTGGCACCACAGCAGCTCATCTGAGATGGACTCTACAGCCAAAGCGATCAAATGGATTAATGAGATTAATTCACAAGGTGAATTGAGATTCACAAGGTGAAACATCTTAAATCATCCTAAAGTCAGTTTTAAGCAGAAAATGAGGTTATAATCAACTTATTTCGCTACTGACGCACCGAAATGACGTAGGCACAGCAGCACGTCAGACTTAGACGTGCTGCTGTGGTACTCTGATAGGTCCGCCGTCTGTTATGATGAAATAATGGTGAATTTATGTGGAAATGATTGTTGTACAAAAGCTTCAGATATCTGTTGCTGAGATAGATGATGACTGGAGTGCAGTTTGAAGCAGAAACGAGGTGATAATCAATGGATCGCAGCTGACACTCTGAAATGACGCATGTGCAGTGAAGGCAGGGCAGACCGATTTTTAGGGGGGACCATTTGGCTCACCTCCAAAATTCAGTGGTCTTCCGTGGCCTAATATCTATCTGTAGTGCTAATTTGGTGAGAATCTGTGAAGTAGTTTGATATAATCCTTCAAAGCCTATATAAAGTGAAATCTTGATCCAGAATCTGGATCCAATCCGGATCACTTCCAGAAGTTAATGGAGTCTTCCATGACCTAATATCTATCTGTGGTGAAAATTTCTTCAAAATCCATATAGTAGTTTTGGCGTAATCTTGCTAACAGACAGACAGACAAATAAATGTATAATAAACATGACTTTATTATGTCCTTGGTGGATGTAATAGTCAACCTGGCCTCTACTGGTGGTTGGCTCTCACTGCGGTATTGTATCACTTCCTGTTCCAGAGCACAGCAGTGTTTTGCTGTATCTGTTAGCTGTTTAATCTGCGTAGTTAGATTGATCTAGATAACTAGATAACAATTTGTTTCACAGTGTAATCTGTCGTGTGGGCCGCTGAAGAGGAGGTACTGCTGGCCCACCACCAGAGGGCACCCTGCCTGAAGTGCGGGCTTCAGGCACGAGAGGGCGCATCCGACCCACGGGAGCAACTGGGAGTGACAGCTGTCACTCATCATCAACGCCAGCTGTCACTCATCAACCACCACCATAAAAGCCGGGCAGCATCTCCACCTCGCTGCCGAGATATCGTCTACCAAACAGGTAAACTCTCAGCCGTTTTCTGGTGCCAAATGCACACAATTTTCTGAATTCTTTGCAGGCGTACCTGAGAATTATCTGGAGCTGGAGGCTGGGGTTTGGGGATCGTGAGGCAGACGATGGACTTCGCTCCTCACACCAAACTAGGATAAGTCATCAGGCGCTGCACGTTGTTGTACTGTGTTTGAGGTGGAGGTGTTATTCCCACCTGAAGAACGTGTTTGCTGACTGTTTACTGGTTGTGTACACACACCCACTATTAACTGTTTCTGCTTCCTGCCAGCAGTACCAGGTCTGACAGCTGGAGACGGTGGCCACCTGGGGACTCAGGACTTGGCGGCTCTGGTGTGCTTCAGACCCGTTGGCAGTGGAAATCATGTGGGGTCCGGCTCTTCTCTGGACAGACGTCTTCTATCCTTGAGCCTGCCCACACGTCACCTTTGTATATTGACTGCATAAAAATTCTGTGTTTGTCTGTATTTCGTTGTGCACATTCACAACAGTAAAGTGTTATACTTTTGGCTCATCCATTGTCCATTCATTTATGCCCCCTGTTGTGGGTCCGTGTCACTACACTTTCCCAACATAATCTTCACGTGCCTTAACTAAAGCACTTCCTCTGCTGAATCACCTCTAAATTATTTACACATTATTCACTTTGTGTGTTTTTAGGAATCTGCTAGCTTAGCACAGCTACTAGCTCTTAGCCGGTTTAGCATGGCGGCTTCTCCTGTCTCTCCCGCACTTCTCTGCTCTGGGTGTGAAATGTTTAGTTATTCCTCGGCCTCCTTTAGCAGTAACGGTACTTGTAATAAGTGTAGCTTATTCATAGCTTTGGAGGCCAGGCTGGGCGAATTGGAGACTCAGCTCCGCACCTTGGAAAATCCTACAGCTAGCCAGGCCCCTGTAGTCAGTGCGGACCAAGGTAGCTTAGCCGCTGTTAGCTGCCCCCCAGCAGATCCCGAGCAGCCGGGAAAGCAGGCCGGCTGGGTGACTGTGAGGAGAAAGCGTAGTCCTAAACAGAAGCCCCCTGTAAACCACCAACCCGTAAACATCTCTAACCGTTTTTACCCACTCTGCGACACACCCGTTGAGGAACAAATTCTGGTTATTGGCGACTCTGTTTTGAGAAATGTGAAGTTAGCGACACCAGCAACCATAGTCAATTGTCCTCAGGGGGCCAGAGAAGGCGACATTGAAGGAAATTTGAAACTGCTGGCTAAGGCTAAGCGTAAATTTGGTAAGATTGTAATTCACGTCAGCAGTAATGACACCCGGTTACGCCAATCGGAGGTCACTAAAATTAATATTGAATCGGTGTGTAACTTTGCAAAAACAATGTCGGGCTCTGTAGTTTTCTCTGGGCCCCTCCCCAATCGGACCGGGAGTGACATGTTTAGCCGCATGTTCTCCTTGAATTGCTGGCTGTCTGAATGGTGTCCAAAAAATGAGGTGGGCTTCATAGATAATTGGCAAAGCTTCTGGGGAAAACCTGGTCTTGTTAGGAGAGACGGCATCCATCCCACTTTGGATGGAGCAGCTCTCATTTCTAGAAATCTGGCCAATTTTATTAAACCCTGCAAACCGTGACTATCCAGGGTTGGGATCAGGAAGCAGAGTTGTAGTCTTCCACACCTCTCTGCAGCTTCTCTCTCCTGCCATCCCCTCAATACCCCATCTCCGTAGAGACGGTGCCTGCTCCCAGACCACCAACAACCAGTAAAAATCTATTTAAGCATAAAAATTCAAAAAGAAAAAACAATATAGCACCTTCAACTGCACCACAGACTAAAACAGTTAAATGTGGTCTATTAAACATTAGGTCTCTCTCTTCTAAGTCCCTGTTAGTAAATGACATAATTATTGATCAACATATTGATTTATTCTGCCTTACAGAAACCTGGTTACAGCAGGATGAATATGTTAGTTTAAATGAGTCAACACCCCCGAGTCACACTAACTGTCAGAATGCTCGTAGCACGGGCCGGGGCGGAGGATTAGCAGCAATCTTCCACTCCAGCTTATCAATTAATCAAAGACCCAGACAGAGCTTTAATTCATTTGAAAGCTTGACTCTTAGTCTTGTCCATCCAAATTGGAAGTCCCAAAAACCAGTTTTATTTGTTGTTATCTATCGTCCACCTGGTCGTTACTGTGAGTTTCTCTGTGAATTTTCAGACCTTTTGTCTGACTTAGTGCTTAGCTCAGATAAGATAATTATAGTGGTTGATTTTAACATCCACATAGATGCTGAGAATGACAGCCTCAACACTGCATTTAATCTATTATTAGACTCAATTGGCTTTGCTCAAAATGTAAATGAATCCACCCACCACTTTAATCATACTTTAGATCTTGTTTTGACTTATGGTATGGAAATTGAAGACTTAACAGTATTCCCTGAAAACCCCCTTCTGTCTGGTCATTTCTTAATAACATTTACATTTACTTTAATGGACTACCCAGCAGTGGGGAATAAGTTTCATTACAGTAGAAGTCTTTCAGAAAGCGCTTTAACTAGCTTTAAGGATATGATTCCTTCTTTGTTATGTTCTCCAATGCCATATACCAACACAGTGCAGAGTAGCTACCTAAACTCTGTGAGTGAGATAGATTATCTCGTCAATAGTTTTACATCCTCATTGAGCACAACTTTGGATGCTGTAGCTCCTCTGAAAAAGAGAGCCTTAAATCAGAAGTGCCTGACTCCGTGGTATAACTCACAAACTCGCAGCTTAAAGCAGATAACCCATAAGTTGGAGAGGAAATGGCGTCTCACTAATTTAGAAGATCTTCACTTAGCCTGGAAAAAGAGTCTGTTGCTCTATAAAAAAGCCCTCCATAAAGCTAGGACATCTTACTACTCATCACTAATTGAAGAAAATAAGAACAACCCCAGGTTTCTTTTCAGCACTGTAGCCAGGCTGACAAAGAATCAGAGCTCTATTGAGCTGAGTATTCCTTTAACTTTAACTAGTAATGACTTCATGACTTTCTTTGCTAATAAAATTTTAACTATTAGAGAAAAAATTACTCCTAACCATCCCAAAGACATATCTTTATGTTCGACTGCTTTCAGTAATGCTGGTATTTGGTTAGACTCTTTCTCTCCGATTGTTCTGTCTGAGTTATTTTCATTAGTCACTTCCTCCAAACCATCAACATGTCTATTAGACCCCATTCCTACCAGGCTCCTCAAGCAAGCCCTATCATTAATTAATGCTTCAATCTTAAATATGATCAATCTATCTTTATTAGTTGGCTATGTACCACAGGCTTTTAAGGTGGCAGTAATTAAACCATTACTTAAAAAACCATCACTTGACCCAGCTATCTTAGCTAATTATAGGCCAATCTCCAACCTTCCTTTTCTCTCAAAAATTCTTGAAAGGGTAGTTGTAAAACAGCTAACTGATCATCTGCAGAGGAATGGTCTATTTGAAGAGTTTCAGTCAGGTTTCAGAATTCATTATAATACAGAAACAGCATTAGTGAATGTTACAAATGATCTTCTTATGGCCTCAGACAGTGGACTCATCTCTGTGCTTGTCCTGTTAGACCTCAGTGCTGCTTTTGATACTGTTGACCATAAAATTTTATTACAGAGATTAGAGCATTCCATAGGTATTAAAGGCACTGCGCTGCGGTGGTTTGAATCATATTTATCTAATAGATTACAATTTGTTCATGTAAATGGGGAGTCTTCTTCACAGACTAAGGTTAATTATGGAGTTCCACAAGGTTCTGTGCTAGGACCAATTTTATTCACTTTATACATGCTTCCCTTAGGCAGTATTATTAGAAAGCATTGCTTAAATTTTCATTGTTACGCAGATGATACCCAGCTTTATCTATCCATGAAGCCAGAGGACACACACCAATTAGTTAAACTGCAGGAATGTCTTACAGACATAAAGACATGGGTGACCTCTAATTTCCTGCTTTTAAATTCAGATAAAACTGAAGTTATTGTACTTGGCCCCACAAATCTTAGAAACATGGTGTCTAACCAGATCCTTACTCTGGATGGCATTACCCTGACCTCTAGTAATACTGTGAGAAATCTTGGAGTCATTTTTGATCAGGATATGTCCTTCAATATGCATATTAAGCAAATATGTAGGACTGCTTTTTTACATTTGCGCAGTATCTCTAAAATTAGAAAGGTCTTGTCTCAGAGTGATGCTGAAAAACTAATTCATGCATTTATTTCCTCTAGGCTGGACTATTGTAATTCATTATTATCAGATTGTCCTAAAAGTTCCCTGAAAAGCCTTCAGTTAATTCAAAATGCTGCAGCTAGAGTACTGACAGGGACTAGAAGGAGAGAGCATATTTCACCCATATTGGCTTCTCTTCATTGGCTTCCTGTTAATTCTAGAATAGAATTTAAAATTGTTCTTCTTATAAGGTTTTGAATAATCAGGTCCCATCTTATCTTAGGGACCTCTTAGTACCATATCACCCCAATAGAGCGCTTCGCTCTCAGACTGCAGGCTTACTTGTAGTTCCTAGGGTTTTTAAGAGTAGAATGGGAGGCAGAGCCTTCAACTTTCAGGCTCCTCTCCTGTGGAACCAGCTCCCAATTCGGATCAGGGAGACAGACACCCTCTCTACTTTTATGATTAGGCTTAAAGCTTTCCTTTTTGCTAAAGCTTATAGTTAGGGCTGGATCAGGTGACCCTGAACCATCCTTTAGTTATGCTGCTATAGACTTAGACTGCTGGGGGGTTCCCATGATGCACTGAGTGTTTCTTTCTCTTTTTGCTCTGTATGCACCACTCTGCATTTAATCATTAGTGATTGATCTCTGCTCTCTTCCACAGCATGTCTTTTTCCTGATTCTCTCCCCTCAGCCCCAACCAGTCCCAGCAGAAGACTGCCCCTCCCTGAGCCTGGTTCTGCTGGAGGTTTCTTCCTGTTAAAAGGGAGTTTTTCCTTCCCACTGTCGCCAAGTGCTTGCTCATAGGGGGTCGTTTTGACCGTTGGGGTTTTTCTGTAATTATTGTATGGCTTTTGCCTTGCAATATAAAGCGCCTTGGGGCGACTGTTGTTGTGACTTGGCGCTATATAAATAAAAGTGATTTGATTTGATTTGATCCTAGAGTGTTCCTGGCCATTAACCAAGTGAACTTGTATGTTCATTTTTTTCATTCATAGTAAATGTTTGCTGTGAGAAAACGTGATCTTGAGACGGCCATTCATGCTTTCATCAGCTCCAGACTTGATTATTGTAATGCACTTTATTTGGGCATTAATCAGTCATCTCTTGCACGTCTCCAGTTGGTGCAGAATGCTGCTGCTCGTCTTTTGACAAACACTTTTAGACGTGAGCATATTACGCCCATCCTGTACTCACTCCACTGGCTTCCAGTTTGTTTTAGAATTGATTTTAAAATTTTAATGTTTGTTTTTAAAGCTATTTACGGCCTTGCACCTCCCTACTTGTGTGAAATTTTAACTTTGCGCACCTACAGTAGGACATTAAGGGCGTCTGGCCAGCTTTACTTAGATGTTCCAAGGTCAAGATATAAACGCTGGGGTGATCATGCTTTCGCGGTAGCTGGCCCCAGACTGTGGAATGAGCTACCTCTTGAGTTACGTACTATTCCTGACCTAGCACTTTTTAAATCTAAGTTAAAGACTTATTTATTTAATCTGGCTTTTAACACTTAGTAGGGAGGTGACATGTTCTGTTATTTTTCTGTTCTTTTTTACGTGTTGTTTTAAAATTTTATTTTTATATGTATATATTTATTTTTGTAAATTTATGTTTTTAATGTTAAGCACTTTGGACACCAGTCGGTGCTGTAAAGCGCTTTATAAATAAATGTTGATTGATTGATTGATTGATTGTGAGAGTAGTGTATTCCATTTTGTGACTGCATCATTTTGTAAATAATCTTTTGGATGGTTGGGCTGTACCGCACAGGTGATCTTCTTCTTGGGCTTGGCTGTTGGGTTTCTCTGGGTCAGGGAGCCCCTGTAGATTGAGTTTCTTGCAAACATCTCCACTTGGCCTGAAAATGTACAGCAGCAAAATTGTCCACTTCAAGACTTTCATGGTAAACCTAATTTCTTGGAAGTCTATTTGGATCCAACTGTGAACTTACATAAAATTGAAGAGTTCAGATGCGAAACCCAGTATCTCCAAAACCATAAATTTTTAGTTGAGGCCAACATGTATTGGCTGTCAAGGGGACCATCAATGTGCAAATATGAAACAATTTGAACAAACTGTTTTCATTTTATTGATGAAAGTCTGTGCATTTACAAATATGGTTTCCTTTAAATCTCCATTTTCAACTTCATTTTTATCCATTTTAAAAAAGTACTTACTGGGTTTTGCATCTGAGCTCTTCAATTACAGATGTGGAAAAATCAGCGTGGTGGAAAAATCTCAGTGACAAAATGACACTTCATAGACATCCAGCTCCAGTGAAAATTCTGCACATGGGGCTATTCATTATTCTGATGTACTGCAAGGGAAATTAAATCCATGCTAGAACAGGGCACAGAGTTTTTCTTTAACCAGGCTCCGAGACTAGATAATCATGTTTCTTGAGTTGAACAAGATGTTCTGAGTCAGTGGGGAAGCTCCCCCCCCGGGCCTGTGCTCAGGGGTTCTGCTGTCTGAACTTACTTGTGGGAAAGTTGTGGGTGAGCTTTCTCGATGGGATCGGGATTGCTGACTGGTGGACACCAAAGTTGGAGAAAAATAAAGATAAAAGTGAAATATACTCGTATGACCTTTCAGCACAATGGAAATTAGAAACATTTATTTCAGAAAAGGCAGTAGACATTATTTATGACTTTCAGAGTTTCCATTAAATCGAGCCATTCACCAAAATAACATCAATCTGCTCTCCAAGTACTTTCATATGACAAAAATGCAATTTGTTTTCTCAAAATCATTTCTTACTTTTGTTCTGTGGATTTGGTTCTATGCATTTGTGGATAATTATATTGATTCAAAATTTCTGACATTTTCAAATTGCTCTGCCTTTGATGCTTGGCAGTTCATTCAAATCATGAATTATGACAAATTGTAAAGCTGGGATATCTGTTTGTGTCATAGATGTATACCATTGTGTATTTCTGGGATTCTTTCAGTGAAGAACACTAAAAAAACTGATGCATTGGATGAACTCAATTCAATTATGAGCAGGATTTCCATCTAATAAATATATGTAGCCCCAACTCAAATAAAGCACATTCATGCAAGATAACTTAATTTAATTCAGTTGGGGCTACATATATTTATTAGATGGAAATCCTGCCCATAATTGACTTGAGTTCATCCAATGAGTCATTTGTTTGTGTGATACACTCAAAAAAACTGACTCACTGGATTGGATTCCATCTAATAAATATATGTAGCCCCAACTAAATCAAATTAAATTGTCTTGCAGGAATGTGCTTTATTTGAGTTGGGGCTACATATATTTATTAGAGGGAAATCCTGCCCATAATTGACTTGAGTTCATCCAATGAGTCATCTGATTGTGTGATATCACTCAAAAAATGACTCACTGGATTGTATTCCATCTAATAAATATATGTAGCCCCAACTAAATTAAATTACATTGTCTTGCACGGATGTGCTTTATTTGAGTTGGGGCTATACATATATTTATTAGATGGAAATCCTGCACATAAATGAATTGAGTTCATCCAATGTGCCATTTTTTGAATGAATGAAATAAAACTCTAACAAACAAACAAAATTGAGTTGAATGAATTTACCCTTTTTCGGCTTTTATCCACTGACATGCCAGCAGCATTTAGAGCAGCAATCCTGTTCTCTATGTCCGAGACCTTGGGATGAAAAGAAAGAATATGCTAAATAAATTGTTTTCCAGCTTTTTAAAGTTGACACAGGATGGACGTGCACGGTTTTCATTGAAACCCCTGCTGATCTTAGCTCTACTTGTTCCTTACCTCACTCTGGGCGTTCTGAACGTCGGCCGCCGTTTGAGCTATCTTGTCTTCCAGCTCGAAGAGTAAGGCTGCTGGTCCTCGTAGGTTTGCTGCTGATCCCTCCTCAGTGGGGAGCCACTTGCTGTCCAGACTTTCTGTTGAATGGCCCATCTGCAGAAGAGATGATGTGCTCTAAACGGACAGTTATTTTGATTTTTCACTTCGAAATCAGCAACAATCAGCTCATTGTGAGCTACACTCCACAAAAATATAAATGCAACGCTTCTGTTTTCGCTCTCATTTTTAATGAGTTGAAATCCAAAAGTGTTGGGACAGTGTGGAAAATGCAAATAAACAAAACAAAACCCGTAGTGATTTTTAAATTTGCTTTGACATTTTGTGTTTTGTGAGGTCAACTTAATTTTATTTGCATTTCTGCATTTCAGGCCTGCAACGCATTCCGAAACAAGTTGGAACAGGCAGGGCAATGATGAAAAAAGAAAAAAAAGCATAAGTAATGATATTATTTCGAAACAGTCATGTCCACAGATGATTGGAATCATGATGTTGTACAAAAGCAGTGTCCACAAAAGCTGAGTCTCTGAGGAGCAAAGATGGGGAGAGGATCTGCAGTTTGTCAAGAAATCTGTGAGAAAATTCTTGAAAAGTTTGAAAACAATGGTCTTCAAAGAAAGATTGGAAGGGATTTGCATATTTTTCTGTCTACAATACATAATATCATGAAAGGGAGGTGGTGGAGTAATAGTTTGCATGTTGGACTGTGATGCCAGTGATCCAGTGTCGCAGACTGAACGGTCCCCCCTAAAAATTGGTCCGCCCTGCCTTCACTGCGCATGCGTGATTTCTGAGCGTCACCGGTGATTTACAGATTATCACCTTGTTTCTGTTTAAAACTGCCTTCAGTCATCATCTATCTCAGCGACAGATATCTGAAGCTTTTGTACAAAAATCATTTCCACATGAATTCAGCATTACTTCATAATTAAAGACAGGGGAGCGATCAGAGCGCCACAGCAGCACATCTGAGACTGACAAATTGATCAAAGGGAATAATGTCTGTGCCTACGTCATTTTGGAGCATCAGCAGCGATTCATAGATTATTGCCTTGTTTCTGATTAAAATTGAATTTAGAATGATTTAAGAGGTTTTACTTTGTCATCTGATGGTTGATAATCCCATTAATCCATTTGATCGCTATGAGTGTAGAGAGTCAGACTCAGAGAGTCAGACTCAGACGTGCTGCTGTGGCGCTCTGATCACTCTTCCGTCTTTTATAATGAAATAATGTTGAATTTATGTGGAAATGACTGTTGTACAAAAGCTTCAGATATCTGTCGCTGAGACAGATGATGACTGGAGTGCAGTTTGAAGCAGAAACAAGGCGATAATCGGTGAATTGCTACTGATATTCCATAACGATGCATGCACAGTGAAGGTAGGGGGGATGGATTTCTAGAGGGGGCTGTTCAGTTGGCAACACCAGGTTTGCTTCCCGATTGCAGCCATTCTCCCAACTGGCACTTTGAACAGATGTGCAGTGGAGGAATGAGAGACACGTGCCGTCGGCCCTTCTGGAAATAAGATGCTGATAAAGTGCTTTCATTGGCTACCCCCATTAAATAATAAACCTCTTCTTCTCTGGAGGAATCTGGAAGTAATATCTGTGTGTGATGGGCAATGGCACAAGCCTAAGTGGAACATCTGTAATCTCCAATCCATCAGACAGCACTGGTCTAGAGCATAGAGCATAAGTGGATGTATCCATGAAGTCAAAGATAACTGTGTAAGGTCATTGTAAGGCACTTTAAATCTATTATTTAATATTTGAAGATCTCGAGTATACGTAGCAACAAGTAATAATTCTTAGCCGACTACTGCTTTGCTCGTTGTAGCACACGGCACAAAATGTAAGTTTAATAATACGTTGGATTTAGGAATGAGCAGCAGGGTCCCTCGTGATGATTTAAGGCTGCACACTGCCTGATATGGGATCGTAGGGGAGGTGTTGTTTTTTAGGGATCAATTCTAAAATTATGGTTATGTGACTTGCATCACTGTGAGTTTTCCTACAGCTGCAAGTCAGAGTCATTTCAAATTTCATTTTGGGGAAAAATGTGCACGCTAATTAGTCACCAGGGCACTGTACATTTGATACGTTCGGCTTACCAGTGAAAACAGCTCAGGCAATGGAGCGCATTAATTTAAAATCAGTCATTTTTCTTTTCCTTTCTGTTTTCAAGAATCTGGGAGTGAGGGCAGCAGAGGAAAGATAAACGATAAGTCTCAGTGGGTTGATTTATGACTGTGTGCTTGATCTGGATTCCAGCAGAAGTATGGAAAACATCTCACGAGCCAGGGTACTTTTACGGCAGAGAATGTGCAGGAGGCCAGATGTGCAGCATGTGTGTTTCTGATTAATGTGCTTGTATGTTAATAGTCACATTTCAGCACTTGTGTGTGCAACTGCTTCAATCAGCAAGATCATTAATATTTGCTCACCTTGCACGAGTCAGTGTGCGGATCCTTGTTTTTCTCTGATATGAATTCTGGTGTCTGGTGGAAGGAGTCTGGCTGATCTGATTCATCCTCCTCAGAGGTTAGGCTGCGGTCACTAATGTTGTTGGTCATCTCGTTCAGCTTCTGCTGCAGCTGCTGCTCTTCCTGGTCCACGTTGTCCCACTGTGGGAAAGGGGAGGTGCTGCCTGGAGTCTCAGAAGCCTGAGGAGTCTGGTGGGTTTGTAGTAACAAAGTAGAAAATACAGGGTGTGGCTGAGAGATGTGTGCCATTATTACCATTTGGGTTTCTCATTATCTAACTTTTTTTGGTCTATTTTTCCCCCTAAAAATCTTATAGATGTCATCGGAACCAAATTTGGTAGGTTGGCTCTCTTTGTGTGGGACCTCTTGCACAAAAAACATACGTGAACTTTGACATTAGACTTTAAAACTTGAGAAATTTGTATTTATTTGTCAAATCTCAGTCCCAAAATGAGAAGGAGGCTCTAGAAACAGCTGCTCACCAGATTATCTTGCAAATTTGACCTTTATTGGTCGATATAGTCAGAAAAAAAAAAGTAGGGCTTGGTTCTCCATCTTTTGCATTCTGAGAAACCAACATTTCTCAAGCATGTGACTCATTCTTGAGAAATGTTGCTTTCTCAGTGCTATGGGTTGCCGGGACCAGGATTGGAACACACTGATCTACCCAAAAACATTCCTGCAAATTGGGAGGGTTATTGAGTGAGCACACAGTTTCCCAGCTCTCCCCTCTGCTTGTGAATGACAACATTGCTACATCAATATCGGTGAATGCTGTCAACCCCACCTCCATCCCACCATCCACCTGTTGGCTCAGACGGGGGGGATGATTTGTAGCTAATCATCACTCCCCAATAACACAAGTAATAATCTGTGGGGAGCAATGAGGATGGAACCTCAACGCCAAATTCTAAATACGCTGCTGTTGCAACAAAGGTTAGAAATCATGAGTTGCCTGACTGAAATTGAAACTTTGGTAACAATGTTATATCTAAAGCAGACTTCATTGTGCTAACAAGCAAATTTTATGTGAAAAAAAAAACCCTTTCAGTGACTTTGACTTTCGATCTTCTGACTCCAAACCAAAAATGTCGGGCTATGAATCATACATATCAGGGTTGTCACCAGAATTTCTTCACAGCATAGGGGGAAACTTAGCGGGTCCTAGCCACACGACGAGCGTTAAAGGCGCAATTACTGAACGAGGGTCCAGGGGTATCTCCCCCCAATTTTTTATTTAATTTTTAACCTTTTGAAACACTATTACCTGCATTTTGAGGGCCACTGTGTTGCTAACTGGGATGTTAAATAACATGCGACACGTTCCTTTAAAAAAGAAAGAAAGAAAGAAAAAAAACACAGAAAAGCCTCCTATGCTGGGTAAATCACAGCATAGTGGCCCAAATTACAGCATAGGGGCCCAAATCACTGCAAAGGGGATCCAAATCATAGCACAGGGGCCCAAATCACAGCATAGGGGATCCAAATCACAGCATAGGGGATCCAAATCACAGCATAGAGGCCCAAATCACAGCATAGGGGCCCAAATCACAGCATAGGGGATCCAAACCACAGCATAGCGGCTCTCTATGCTCAACTGCGCTGGTGACAACCCTGCATATGACGTCTGCTAATACTTGGACAAGTAGGGAAGAAGTTATGTTTAAAATACTTCTCATAAATCTGCCATTTGACCACTGGGAGTCTTAAGCCTAGTTTACACACAGACGGTTTTGTCGGCGGACAATACGTAGACCGAAGTTCGCGGTAGTTCCAGCTGTTTTCGTGGTGGAAAGGGGCGGAGCATTTCGCCGGCGTTTTGGCAGCCGTACTATCCGCAAATACGCGGATAAAACGCCGCTAAATCCACCGAAAAAAGTGGCGTTTTGACGCCGTAGCATCTGGCACACATCAGGCAACGGGGGTTAATACCCAGTTCTATCCTTTACAATCGCAGGTTAAGACACGCGTGAGAATGGCGGTGTTCTGCTGCCGCCGATAATGCCCTGTGTACCGCTGGATTTATCCAGGCAAATCCTGCATTACTCCAGGAACTTTTGCTTACAGGCACCGGCCCCAGAGTATAATAGGCTGAAGCCTCTGTCACTGCAGGGGGAGGGAGATCATACTCAGCCTTTTCTTCTCCTTCCTTTTACCCTCCTCAACGTGTTGCTCCGTCTCCACCACAGGGCTACCCTCTGCTTCTGAACCAGACCTCTTGGTAAGTCCTTGCCGCTGCCAATTTTCTTTTAGGAGGCATACTGGAGCTTCTCTGCAAAAATATCTGGAGCTGGCCGCTAGTGAGAGGCCTGCATGCAGCGCGCTAGCGTTTTTATATTGACCGCCGCCTATCTGCTGTTTGGAACGCCGTTAACCGGGAGGTGGTGTTTAGAACGGCGTACTGTCTGCTAGCACCGCCGTTTTGTCTGCCTCTGTCGCCGGTTAAAACGCCCTTGAGGACGCTGATGTGGGCTCTATCGCCGTTATACATGCCGTTGATTAGGGATACAACGCCGGCTGCAAATTACGGCGGTGTAAACTGCGGCACTACAGGAAGGGGCAGGATGAAACGGCGATTAAAAAGTATCAAACGCCGTTGTTCGCGTTGTCTCCGTCGTCACGCAAATTCTCCGGGAGCACTCCCGGAATTAATCGACATGTTGAATAATTTTTTCGATGATTCCCGGTAAAGCCGGAACTAAGCCACGCCCCCTAGTGCCGGCGTTAATAACGGCGTGTGATCCTTAAGACGGCCAAAAACTCTTTCGGGACGCTTCCAGGAGCTCTTACCATCTATGTGTAAACGGGGCTTTAGACTTGTGCTCTCTTACATACATTGAAAGTTTGGTAATAATCGCGTAAAGCAGAATTTATTGTGGTAACAAAAAAAATGTTAGGTATTTTTTTTTATCAGTGACTTTGACATTTGACTTCTGGCCCAAAACCAAAAGGATTGCTGAACTCGGGTTATGTATCATAAACACCATGTTTGGTCATACTTCGGTATGTAAGGTATGTGGTTCGTATGAGCTTTATCTTTTACCCGATGACCCACAGATCATGAGGATCTGACACTAACTTGGCCAAAACATAGCCAGAAAGGTCCCACAGTTCTTCATGTTTCTCCCACAGTTGAAATCCAGTAAGGTCATTAAACACAGGAGAGTGCAAGTTATTCCTGTGCTTCTCGCCCAGTGCAAACCTCTGCAGGAAAATATCACAATGTGGACATTAACACATACTAACAAGCTGACAGAATGCACAATGTGCACATTGATTTAAGATGCAATTTGCCATGAGAGGAAACAAAGACATGGGTTCATCAAGAACGGCCCTCATGTGGAACCCAACAGCCGCCAATTAGCAGTCCAGTTTAAATTCCTGCATTCGCTTACGGTTTGCTGTTTTTGTTTTTGGCTCATTCGTTGCTGATACAATGGCAAATTTCAGAGCTCACACCTCGGTTAAAAACAGACGCCAGACCCACATGAGACGCAGCAGTTGATGAGAGGCAGATGGATAGAAGTAGCAGAGTGCCCCGCTTCATTAATAAGCGGCTTAGAGGAGACTTTAGACATTTTTCAATCTAACCTTGTGGGTTTTGTTGTGAACATGTTGTAATGCAGAGATTGGGCTACCAGGAGGCACCTTAGGAAGGGATGCGGGTTTTATGGGAGGACAGTTCTTTTTCATTGTTCAGTTTTTATTCACCCGCCCTTCCTCTGATAGTTTTGCCCTCACAATGTGTGTCGGCTCATAGACACAGAGATAAAGTGAGGTTCTGTTTCACACGGTTGAGTGACTCTGTTCCTTATGCGTGCAAGTTACCATATTGTTGGCTATGAGGTGAACTGGTTTGCGGGCATGTTGGCGTGAGTGTCTCCAGTTTTTTTTGTTGTTAGCATGGCTAGGCTGTGTGCTAGCTAGTGAGCTAGGCAGCTGTCGAGGAGTGGTAAGGCCACAGATGGACAGCACCGGTCGGAGGACGCAGGTCATAGTGAGTGGTGCGAGGAGCGACAACAAGCTCCGGTGGCAGCAGAGAAGCTGCCTGGGAGCAGAGTTTTCAGGTGGATGGTGACGTACGGGACTGTCAGTGAATTTGTGGAGGGGAACGAGGGCTGGACTGAGTACGAGGAAAGGTTGGGACACTTTTCTCTACCAACAGGATTACAGATGAGGCTAAAAAGCACTCTATTATCCTGAGTGCGTGTGGAGCAAAGACTTATAAGCTGATAAGGACCTTGTCGACACCGTGGAAACCAGGTGAAATCCCGTATGATGAACTGGTCGCACTCGTGGGGAACCACCACAATAAAAACCTTCTGTGATAGTCCAGAGGTTCAAGTTCCATAGCCACTTCAGGAAGCAAGGCCAGTCTGTATCCAACTTTGTTTCTGAGTTACGGCAGCTGTCAGAGCATTGTGACTTTGGGACTGTGTTGGATGATATGCTCCGAGACAGACTGGTATGCGGTATCAATAATGATGCCATTCAGCGCCACCATTCAAGAAAGCCCTGGAGATTTGCCAAGGTATGGATATGGCTGCTAATAATGGTAAAGATGTCCAAAAAGGAAATGGAGGAGCACAGATAGCAGCAGTGCACCAAGTCAAGAAAGACACTGACAAGCAGGCCCAGCATGTTGAATGTTTCCGGTGTGGAAATATGAAATAAATTCGGGGGCTACTGCATCGGTCATCAGTGACCTACAGATGGATGTGGGGGTTTAACCGGCCTCCCCTCAGACCATCAAACCTCAAACTCAGAACTTATACAGGCCAGCCCATTCCGCACCTGGGGGTGCTGTATGTTGTTGTATCAGCAGAGGGTCAGGAGGTAAACGTCAGGTTGGTGGTGGCCAAGGGCAGCGGCCCCAGTCTGCTGGGCCGTGATTGGCTGCACAAACTCTGCTTTAACTGGCATGAGATAAAATATGCAGGTACTATAGAGGACATTCTGCAGCGCTACAAGGAAGTGTTCAAGGAAGAACTGAACAAACTGACAAACTGAACTGAGTCTGCAAGATGGCTGCATCTTCTGGGGGCAAGGGTTGTTGTGCCTCCACCAGGCCATTCACAGATTGTGGAGGAATTACATGAGACTCATCCAGGTGCATCTCGAATGAAAAGCCTGGTGAGATCCTATGTCTGGTGGCCGGGATTGGATCAGGAGCAAGAAAACAAGGTGAAGATATGCACACAGTGTCAGACCAATCAGAATATGCCTCAATCTGCTCCTTTGCACCCATGGGAGTGGACAGACCGCCCTTGGTGTCGGTTACATTTGGACTTTGCTGGCCGTTTTCAAGGATAGATGTTTCTCATAATGGTGGACGCACACTTGAAATGGATTGAGGCCCACATCATGAGCAGCATCACAGCGCCAACAACATTTAACAAGCTCAAGCAAGTGTTTGCTGTCCACAGGTTGCCCGACACACTGGTCACTGATAATGGCCCAACTTTCACTAGCGAGCTGTTTAGTGAATTTATACAACAGGATGGCATTCAGCACATTCAGACAGCTCCTTTTCACCCAGCCTCGAATGGCTTGGCAGAGAGGGCTGTGCAGACCGTAAAGGAGGGCCTGAAGAGGATGACAGGAGACTAGCTAAGCACACAGCTTTCATGGTTCCTGTTCAAATATCGCCTCACGGCACAGACCACAACTGGACGCACACCAGCAGAGCTGCTGATGGGGAGGAGGCCCAAGGCAAGACTGGACCTGCTGCATCTGGACATGGAAGGGAAAGTGGTGGGAAAGCAGGAAAAACAGAAAGAACGACATGATCAACATGCCCATGAAAGGCACCTAAACCCAAATGACTGTGTTTATGTGAGACACTTCAGCAGTAGCAGGCCTCAGCAGTGGCTACCTGGGGTGATTCTCAAGCACAGCGGGTCATTGTCTTACGTTGTCAGACTGTCTGATGGCGTACGTTCCGAAGACACCAAGACCATGTGCGCCTGTGGCATGACATAGGTGCCAAGACAGACAGGTCCACCGAGCGTTCAGTGGGACCACCAACCAAAGAAGTGGATCTTGCAGACAGGGACACTCAGGAAGATGTGGCTGTGGCTCTAACAGAGGACTCTAACACTGAGGCCCAGACTACATGCCGCTCCCTCACATACTAGCGGAGCTACGACCACTACCTTTGCACCCCTCCCAGGACTAAACCAAACCAACTGTTTTAGGTTCCTTAGATGACCCCAAAACACAATCAGGATGTTCCCAAAAATAAAAACTGGCCTCAAGCCAGTTATCCAAGATGGCCGCCAAAATAGGGTTTTTCACTAAAACACCTTTACACAACATATAAACAACTTAAACATCACAGAGATTCAATAGGAAGACCATTGCAGGTCACAGCAAACTCATTTGGGCCTAAACTAAAGTCATTCATGGGTTTAAGATTCAAGATGGTGTCCAAAATGGCCGCCAATAGACCCTTATCATTAAAATACATAGTAGGAACAAACGATAGACTTAATAATGACAGAAATCATTGGTGTTTAAGTGAAAAAAAAAACTATTTTGGCGGCCATCTGTGATAGTTTTGCCCTCGCAATGTGTGTTGGCTCATAGACACAGAGATAAAGTGACGTTCTGTTTCACATAAGTTACCACAGGTTTCATAATTTATTTTCTTTGAAATTCTTCATTGTCTTATGTGTGTTACGTTAGGAATTTCACCACTCAATGGGACATTAATTAGAGAATATTGTTAAATCCTTTCAGAGTTTGGTCCTCGTCTGTGTCGTCATCCAAAATCCTGTTTGCGGCACATCAAAGTGTCATCAATCATTTAAGACATAGTTCTGCTCTTTGCTTAAAGTCTGACTGTCATGCTTGTTAACCAACAGTTAAGTGCGACTTTAAGCCAACAATTTTTTTGTACTCTTGCAGTGTTCTGATCAGTAATTCTGAGAAGCCTGATAAATGTGTTTCCAAATCCAACTCCATCCCTCAAGCAACCACACAATTTTTTGTACAAAAATCTTGGAAACATAGAAGCTTTACATTGTTCAGGAAGAACGCACAAATTAACACCCAGAAATGAAGAAATGTTCATCTAAAAAATCCAACAGAACCCTGGGAACATAAACTAAGGGACTAAAAACTGACAGGTTTGTTTTTTTTCCTGGTGATTGACTCTGAAGTGAAAGATAGCCCATTTCTACTTGATGCCTCCAACTCCATCAGATCCTTTCTTGGGTGTGTGATGATCGACTGCATGTCAAAATCCAACCCCTTGCCCACATCATGAAACCTGGGTAATGGATCAAGTTGGTGATGGCCTGTTGGGGTGAAGTACAGTGGTGACCTTTTGTGTACTGTGACTGCTACGGTAATCATGAAAGTCCTGTTGGGAAGGTGTCATAGCACGGACCCACAACAGGGGGCGCAAAGGAACGGACAATGAATAAGCCAATGAGTAACAATTTAATGTTGTGACAACACACAACTAAATTCACACAAAATATAAATAGACAATTAACACCAGGTGACGTGTGGGCAGGCACGAAGATAGAAGACCCCCGACGAGAGATGAGCCGCGTCCCACACGGCTTCCACCACCAACGGCCTGAAGAACAGCGGAGCCGCCAAGTCCCAAGTCCCCAGGTGGCCTCTGTCTTCGGCTGTCGACCCTGGTACTGCTGGCAGAAACAAAGACAGGATGGATGAGTGTGAATTCGCACACTCAGTAATCCCACAGTCTGTACACAGTTAGGAGGGAGAACCTCCACCTCCAAGTAGGAACACACTAGCAGCTCCTGTTACCACTTATCTGATTGGAGTGTGAAGCGAAGCCGTCGCTGATCACACCAAACGCCAATCCCACAGATAAGGTAGACACCACAGGATAACGGCTGCAAAAGAAGTTCAGATTATTACTCAACGATTTGAGTCAGCAGAGAAAGTTACCTCTTCGGTAGTTGATTTCTCGGCGGGGAGGTGGAGTTGCAGTCCGGCTTATGTAGGTGGTGTGAATGAGTGACAGCTGGTGTGATGAGTGACAGCTGTCACTTCTTCTGGGTCTGGCGCCCTCTCGTGCTTGGAGCCCGCACTCCAAGCAGGGCGCCCTCTGGTGGTGGTGGGCCAGCAGTACCTCCTCTTCAGCGGCCCACATAACAGGACCCCCCCTCAACGGGTGCCTCCTGGCGCCCGACCTGGCTTGTCCGGGTGTCTCTTGTAGAAATTGGCCAGGAGGGCCAGGTCCAGGATGAAGCTCCTCTTCACCCAGGAGCGTTCTTCAGGTCCATACCCCTCCCAGTCCACCAGATATTGGAACCCCCGGCCCTTACGACGGACGTCCAGGAGCCTGCGGACTGTCCAAGCAGGCTCCCCGTCAATGAGCTGGGCAGGAGGCGGCGTAGGTCCAGGTGCACAGAGGGGCGAGGTGTGGTGTGGCTTGAGGCGGGACACATGGAACACAGGGTGGATCCGCAGTGAAGCTGGGAGTTGGAGCTTCACTGCGGCCGGGTTGATGATTTTGAGGATTTTGAATGTTCCTATGTACCTGTCTTTCAACTTCGGGGAGTCCACACAGAGAGGGATGTCCTTTGTCGAAAGCCACACCTCCTGCCCGGGCTGGTATGTGGGGGCCGGGGAACGCCGGCGGTCCGCATGGGTCTTGGCCCTCGTCCGGGCCTTTAACAGGGCAGAGCGGGCGGTCCGCCACACCCGGCGGCACCTCCTGAGGTGGGCCTGGACCGAGGGCACACCGACCTCTCCCTCCACCAGCGGGAACAATGGGGGCTGGTACCCCAAACATGCCTCAAAAGGGGAGAGGCCGGTAGCAGACGAGACTTGGCTGTTATGGGCATACTCGATCCAGGCCAGATGGTGACTCCAGTCCGCCGGGTGCGCGGAGGTGACGCAGCGAAGGGCCTGCTCCAACTCCTGGTTAGCCCGCTCTGCCTGGCCGTTTGTCTGGGGGTGGTACCCGGACGAGAGGCTCACGGTGGCCCCCAGCTCCTTACAGAAACTCCTCCAAACTTGCGAAGAGAACTGGGGACCATGATCTGATACGATGTCCGATGGTATCCCATGCAGCCGCATGACGTGGTGGACCAGGAGGTCTGCCGTCCCCTGGGCCGTCGGGAGCTTCGGGAGGGCCACGAAGTGGGCCGCCTTGGAGAACCGCTCCACTATCGTGAGAATGATGGTGTTGCCCTGGGACGGCGGGAGGCCCATGATGAAGTCCAGGCCGATGTGAGACCAGGGGCGGTGAGGCACCGGCAGGGGTTGGAGTAGTCCTGAGGTCCTTCGATGGTCTGCCTTGCCCCTGGCGCAGATGGTACAGGCCTGGACGTAGTCCCGAATGTCGGTTTCCAGGGACGCCCACCAGAAGCGCTGCTGGACCACTGCCACGGTCCTATGCACTCCGGGATGACAGGAGAGCTTGGATCCGTGACAGAAGTCCAATACGGCAGCTCTGGCCTCTGGTGGGACGTACATTCTGTTCTTGGGGCCGGTCCCCGGGCTCCTTGTCAGGGCCTCCCGGACGGTCTTCTCCACGTCCCAGGTGAGGGAGGCCACGAAAGTGGACTTGGGGATGATGGTCTCGGTGGGGTTCGACAGCCCCGCCTTGGCTTCTTCTTCGTGCACCCGGGACAACGCATCCGATTTTTGGTTTTTGGTCCCGGGGTGGTATGTGATCCGGAAGTCAAAGCGCCTGAAGAACAGAGACCAGCGGGCTTGCCTGGGGTTCCGCCGCTTGGCGGTCCGGATGTACTCCAGGTTCCGATGGTCCGTGAAAACCGTGAAAGGCAACGACGCCCCCTCCAGCAGGTGTCTCCACTCTTCAAGAGCCTCCTTCACCGCGAGGAGCTCCCGATTGCCGACGTCATAGTTCCGTTCAGCTGGGGTCAACCTGCGGGAAAAATAGGCACAAGGATGGAGAACCTTATCAGCCTCCACGCTCTGGGACAGCACGGCTCCTATCCCTGAGTCAGAGGCGTCCACTTCCACTATGTACTGGCGATCAGGATCAGGCTGCACCAGAACTGGTGCAGTCGAGAACCGGCGTTTCAACTCCTTGAACGCGGCTTCGCACCTATCCGACCAGGTGAAGGGGACCTTGGTGGAGGTCAGGGCAGTCAGGGGGCTAACTACCTGACTGTAGCCTTTAATGAACCTCCTGTAGAAATTTGCAAAGCCGAGGAACTGCTGCAGTTTCCTGCGGCTTGTTGGTTGCGTCCAATCTCTCACCGCCGCAACCTTGGCCGGATCAGGGGCGACGGAGTTGGAGGAGATGATGAACCCCAAGAAGGACAAAGAAGTGTGGTGGAACTCGCACTTCTCGCCCTTCACAAACAGCCGGTTCTCCAACAACCGCTGTAGGACCTGACGTACATGCTGGACATGGGTCTCAGGGTCCGGGGAAAAGATGAGTATATCGTCCATATATACGAAGACGAACCGATGCAGGAAGTCCCGCAAGACGTCATTTACCAAAGCTTGGAACGTCGCGGGGGCGTTAGTGAGGCCGAACGGCATGACCAGGTACTTAAAGTGACCTAACGGGGTGTTAAATGCCGTCTTCCATTCGTCTCCCTTCCATATCCGAACCAGGTGGTACGCGTTTCTAAGATCTAACTTCGTGAAAATTTGGGCTCCATGCAGGGGCGTGAACACTGAATCCAACAGAGGTAAAGGGTATCAATTGCGAACCGTGATCTCGTTCAGCCCTCTGTAATCAATGCATGGACGGAGTCCGCCGTCCTTTTTGCCCACAAAAAAGAAACCAGCACCCATCGGGGAGGTGGAGTTCCGGATCAGCCCGGCAGCTAAAGAGTCCCGGATGTAGGTCTCCACTGATTCGCGTTCCGGACGTGAGAGGTTGTACAACCTACTGGACGGGCACTCAGCGCCCGGGACCAAATCGATGGCACAATCGTACGGTCGGTGTGGGGGAAGAGTGAGCGCCAGATCTTTGCTGAAGACGTCAGCGAGATCGTGGTACTCCTTTGGCACCGCCGATAGATTGGGGGGGACTTTAACCTCCTCATTAGCCGTCATGCCGGGAGGAACCGAGGATCCTAAACACTCCCGGTGGCAGGTTTCGCTCCACTGCGTCACAACCCCGGACGGCCAATCTATCCGGGGATTGTGCTTCACCATCCACGGAAATCCCAAAATCACTCGGGAGGTAGAGGGTGTTACATGGAACACGATCTCCTCCCTGTGATTTCCAGACACAACCAAGGTCACAGGCTGTGTCTGATGTGTGATTAACGGAAGCAGGGTGCCATCTAGTGCTCGCACCTGCAATGGTGACGGCAGAGCCACCAGGGGGAGCCCTACTTCCTTTGCCCATCTGCTATCCAGCAGATTCCCTTCCGACCCCGTGTCTACCAGTGCTGGGGTGTGAAGGGTTAGATCCCCACAAAGGATCGTTACTGGGATTCGTGCAGATTTGCGGGGTTTCCCCGCGTGCGTGTTATGGCCCACCCTTAGCCCAGTTTCTAAGGACGGGCATTGTAGTTTGACCGTTTGGGGCAGTCCTTCTGCATATGCTCACAAGAGCCGCAGACAAAACACTCCCCGCGGGCCAGCCTGCTTTGTCTGACGTTTGTCTTTACTTTGGCCCTGCTCGTGTCCATAGCCTCCTCAGCAGGGGGAGCTGTAGCCACACGGAGCCCTCTGGCAGTGAAGCGTGGGGACGACGTCACCTTTTCGGAACCAGAAGGGGGAGGGACGGCTCGTGCCCGGTCATGCCCCCCGGCCTGCTCCCGACGATGCTCATTCAAACGGTTGTCTAAGCGTATAACAAAATCGACAAGCCCGTCAAAATCCCGCGGTTCCTCCTTAGCCAGCAGGTGCTCCTTCAGGACCGGAGACAGTCCATTTACGAAGGCGGTGCGGAGCGCAACGTTATTCCAGCTGGACCTCGCTGCCGCGATGCGGAAGTCGACTGCATACTCGGCTGCGCTGCGATGCCCCTGTCTCATTGACAGCAGCACACTCGAAGCGGTCTCGCCTCTGTTGGGATGGTCAAAAACTTGTTTGAACTCCCGTACAAACCCAGCATAAGACGTTAAGAGCCGTGAATTCTGCTCCCAAAGCGCCGTAGCCCAGGCGCGTGCCTCTCCTCGAAGCAGATTAATAACATAAGCCACCCGGCTGGCGTCTGACTCGTACATGACAGGACGCTGTGAAATGACGAGCGAACACTGCATGAGGAAGTCTGCGCACGTCTCGACACAGCCTCCGTACGGCTCCGGAGGGCTTATGTATGCTTCAGGGGACGGTGGGGGGGGTCGTTGAACGACCAGTGGAACGTCTGTTATGGGCCCAGGACCAGCAAGATCGCGCGCTTCCACCCTGGCGGTGAGAGCCTCCACCCTCCGGTTAAGGAGAACATTCTGCTCGGTCACCAAATCCAGCCGAGCCGTGAAGGCGGTTAAGATCTGCTGCAGCTCACTCAACACGCCTCCCGCTGACGCCTGCGCTCCTGGCTCTTCCATTGGCCGTTCAAGCTCAGGTTGACGCCCCTCGGAATCCATGACAAATGGCCGAGAAATCCTGTTGGGAAGGTGTCATAGCACGGACCCACAACAGGGGGCGCAAAGGAACGGACAATGAATAAGCCAATGAGTAACAATTTAATGTTGTGACAACACACAACTAAATTCACACAAAATATAAATAGACAATTAACATCAGGTGACGTGTGGGCAGGCACGAAGATAGAAGACCCCTGACGAGAGATGAGCCGCGTCCCACACGGCTTCCACCACCAACGGCCTGAAGAACACCGGAGCCGCCAAGTCCCGAGTCCCCAGGTGGCCTCTGTCTTCGGCTGTTGACCCTGGTACTGCTGGCAGAAACAAAGACAGGATGGATGAGTGTGAATTCGCACACTCAGTAATCCCACAGTCTGTACACAGTTAGGAGGGAGAACCTCCACCTCCAAGTAGGAACACACTAGCAGCTCCTGTTACCACTTATCTGATTGGAGTGTGAAGCGAAGCCGTCGCTGATCACACCAAACGCCAATCCCACAGATAAGGTAGACACCACAGGATAATGGCTGCAAAAGAAGTTCAGATTATTACTCAACGATTTGAGTCAGCAGAGAAAGTTATCTCTTCGGTAGTTGATTTCTCGGCGGGGAGGTGGAGTTGCAGTCCGGCTTATGTAGGTGGTGTGAATGAGTGACAGCTGGTGTGATGAGTGACAGCTGTCACTTCTTCTGGGTCTGGCGCCCTCTCGTGCTTGGAGCCCGCACTCCAAGCAGGGCGCCCTCTGGTGGTGGTGGGCCAGCAGTACCTCCTCTTCAGCGGCCCACATAACAGGTCCAACGGAACCGTGGACATGAGACAGATCAAGGGGCCTCTGGTAAAACAAGAAGCCCTCAACAGTGGATGAGGAGGAGTAGGTGATGGCTTGTAACACAACAGCTATGTGGATGAAGGCTGGAGCAGGTCCTCAGACCCCGATTGTCCAGGATTTCCCAGCTGTCAGACCAGGCTGAGGATCTGTCAAGGTCTATGCGTTTGCTATCATGCAACAACATTCTCACCTTAATAAATAAACTCACACACAAATGTCTCTAGATCAACCCTGGATGTAGATATTTTCTACTCTTTCCATCCCATTTGGGAGAAGATCAAGAGACAATCTTTCACACCATCAAGGGATGTTCGGCTGTTATTAGCCAAACGTGTTGCTGAATTTTATTTTTAGTGTTCATTTAGTTAGCAGTAGTATGAGATTATCAGGATTTACCTGGTCATCTGTCGAGGTGACCTGCTCTAAGCGGGTCAACATAGTCTCCATGGCTGACATGCGTCTGCTCAGGTCAGTGATCTGGAGAAAGTCATAAAAAGAAAAGACTTATTTATTTATTGGACTGTAAATGATGAACAGAACCTATAATACAAAGCCAGAGGGCACATACGAGGTCTGTTAGAAAAGTATCCGACCTTTTTATTTTTTGCAAAAACCATATGGATTTGAATCACGTGTGATTGCTTCAGCCAAGCTTGTCATGTGTGAGTTGCGCATGCGTGAGTTTTTTCACGCCTGTCGGTTGCGTCATTCGCCTGTGAGCAGGCTTTGTGTGAGCAGTGGTCCACCCCTCTCATCGGATTTTTATTGCGAATAAATGTCTGAACGATTTGGAGCTTTGCTGCATCAAATTTTTCCAGAAACTGTGAGAGACCTCCAGGTGGACACCATTTGGAAAATTCATATGGCTTTCAGCGACGATTTTATGGGGATTACACAGATTAAGGAGTGCTCCAGCCAGTTTAAAGACCGCCCGCAGCGTCTGAGAGCACGGCGCACTCCGAGCGCCGATCGACAGGCTGAAACCCCGCTGAAACAACCAGATCATTTCCAACGTGAAGGCTTTGTTGATCCGGGATG
Source organism: Thalassophryne amazonica (assembly GCF_902500255.1). Lineage (NCBI taxonomy): Eukaryota > Metazoa > Chordata > Actinopteri > Batrachoidiformes > Batrachoididae > Thalassophryne > Thalassophryne amazonica. The sequence goes on along the minus strand of NC_047116.1, from coordinate 88,538,794 downwards.
TCGTCTGACTTCCACAAAAAAAGGCAGAAGGCGTGGACATCAGCACTTTTTTGGCACATTCCACTGTTACAGGAGTTTTTTTCATGGAAAGATTAGCGGGGGGATGCACCACCGTGCCGCTCATGGCGCGGCACAAAACCACCTCCGTGTTGGTCTCACAGGACGGTTTTCAGATGGCTCAGACGGTTTTCGGTGGCTTTTCAGTCGTGTGACTATCCGAGAAATTGAGCATGAGCTGGACATGCCCCAACGTCCTGTGAGGTAGAGAAGCTTGAATCTTCGACTGGACTGGGTTGCTTGATGCAAGGATGTTTCGCTTCAAATCGCAGAAGCTTCCTCAGCTAAAATTCTTGCTCTGGTGGTCTGACTTCTGTCTTGACTCTTTTAGAGAAGAATAATCAAGAAGTCACAAAAGCTGGAGTTTTAAACCTAACCAGACCCCTCCTACCGAGAGGCATACTGCTATAGGCTGGTGACTAAACAATAGCTCACACAATCACTTCTTGATTATTCTTCTCTACAAGAGTCAAGACAGAAGTCAGACCACCAGAGCAAGAATTTTAGCTGAGGAAGCTTCTGCGATTTGAAGCGAAACGTCCTCGCGTCAAGCAACCCAGTCCAGTCGAAGACTCAAGACTCAAGACTCAAGCTTCTCTACTATGGAAACCACCTGGACAACTGAGAGCCTACACAGAAACATGTCCTGTGAGGCTTCATCACGGCTTTGCTTTGTGCCATGCGGAAACGTCCCGACGCGCGGAATTCCTCCGCACGTCTGTCTCAATGTGCTGAAAAAGTGCTGATGTCCACGTCTTCCGCAATTTCTGTGCTAGTCAGACGATGTCCTGGATCAACACAGCGTCCAGTTTAGAAATAAAAGGCACATTCCACTGTTACAGGAGTTTTTGTCATGGAAAGAGGAGCGGAGGAATTCCGCGTGTTGCGGCAGAGCCGCATAGCGCAAAGCAACGCCGTGATGAAGCCTCACAGGACATGTTGGGGCATGTCCAGCTCATGCACAATTTCTCGGATAGTCACACGACTGAAAAGCCACAGAAGTGGAAGTCAGACGACGTCCCGGATCAACAAAGCCTTCACGTTGGAAATGAGCTGGTTGTTTCAGCGGGGTTTCAGCCTGTCGATCGGCGCTCGGAGTACGCCGCGCTCTCAGACGCTGTGGGTGGTCTTTAAACCGGCTGGAGCACTCCTTAATCTGTGTAATCCCCATAAAATCGTCGCTGAAAGCCATATGAATTTTCCGAATGGTCTCCACCTGGAGGTCTCTCACAGTTTCTGGAAAAATTTGATGCAGCAAAGCTCCAAATTGTTCAGACATTTATTCACAATAAAAATCCGACAAGAGGGGTGGACCACTGCTCACACAAAGCCTGCTCACAGGCAAATGACGCAACCGACAGGCGTGAAAAAACTCACGCATGCGCACGAAGGTTCAAGCTTGGCTGATGCAATCACACGTGATTCAAATCCATATCGTTTTTGCAAAAAATAAAAAGGTCATATACTTTTCTAACAGACCTCGTATAAAGGCAAGGCTCATCGGCTCTTTGTTTAACTATTAAATCATATGACCATCAAGGGGAAACTTTATTAGAAATAGTGTGCAACATCTTGCAGGTGTACAGTAATGTGCGAACCAGCTGCATGGAATGTGTGCATTCTGTGCATGCACCAATGCATGTGTTGGTGCATGCATGCATTTGTTATTATGAACGCGCAGCACTCTAGAATATTGTGTGGAAAGGGTGGTCAGGTGTGTTTGGAAGGGACAGAAACAAGTTTTTTGTATGAGTGTAAAATGTAGGTGAATGAAAACCTTAATTGGAAGCAGTGCACAATTTACTTGTAGTTTGTTGCGTATGTCAAATGAAAACACACAGATTTCTCTGTGTAGTGACTTTGATTCACGACTTCTTGATCATAACTGATCCTGATGTTTGCTGCAGTTTACAGAGTCTGTGTCCCATGCAAATTGCTTCTTTACTGTTTCCACAGATCATGCACGTATTTTTAACAAAACTAAACAAAGGGCATCTGCTAAAGAACTTACACTGTGGACTCAAAGCCAGCAGGTTTAAAAAGCAACATGCCACTGAGATACCTTACCCAGCAGGATATTTCAAACATTCCTTCTCGTCTGTCCTCAAAACGTATTAAACATATCTTCTGAGTGGCACTTGCTGGAGGATTAGTATCTGTTTGGCAGATGAGAACTGACATATTACGTCAGATGTAATGGATGCACCAATGCCATAGATCGCTGCATCCACTACATCGCAAAACCACACAGGGTTCTGGATGGGAACGGCCCATACCCACTCCTTGAATGTTGGTGTTTATCTACAACAGCCAGGTGGGACAGCAGGTGGCTGTTGCGCTCTCATCAAGAAAGCACAACAGAGGATGTACTTTCTGCAACAGCTAAGGAAGTTCAAACTGCCAAAAACAATGATGGTGAACTTCTACACTGCCATCATTGAGTCCAACATCTCCTCCTCCAACATTGTCTGGTACGCTGCTGCCACTGCTAAGGACAGGAGGAGACTGCAGCGTATCATCCACGCAGCAGAGAAGGTGATCAACTGCCATCCCTACAGGACCTGTACACCTCCAGGGCCCTGAGGCGAGCAAGGAAGATAGTGGCTGATCCCTCTCACCCAGGACACAAACTTTTTATTACCATTCCCTCTGGCAGACGGCTGAGGGCCATCAGGACTAAAACCACAAGACGCAAAAACAAATTCTTTCTATCCACAGCTAGACTTATAAATAATGCCAGAGACCACGATTTACCCTGCCTCCCCCCCACTCCCATGAAGTACAGATTGATCATCCCTGCACTGAAAGGTATTGTACATCTGCATGCTTTTGCAGAGCCCCATTCCACTATGTTATGTTTATTTGACAGTGAACATAGTTTTGCTTATTTCCTTATTTGTCTATTTGACTCCTTTATTTCTTACAGAAGTAGTTTTCCTTTTCTTTTATTGTTGTTTATGCACCAATGACACCAGATCAAATTCCGTGTATTTGAGAACTTACTTGGCAATAAATTCGATTCTGATTCTGAAACGTGGGCATCCCCATGGTGTTTTTTGAGCTGCTGGGGTCCTCAAAATTGAGGCACATGCATGCTGGATCTTGCCTAGAGAAGCTCACCACAAGATGAAAATATCATAGCTGACATTCCCCCAATATTCACTTTATACTCTTTGTCTGTGTCTCTGTAAGTAATTGCTCATTTGACAAAAAAAAAAAAAAAATCACAATTGTAGTGGAACCTAAGGAATCACAGAAAAGACCAAGTACTAAAGACATCCAGTCACTGCCTTATGTCCCTGGTTGGTGTCCATTTCCTGCAACCATACAGTAAGACATGAAGTACCATGACCCTTGAGACTTGGACCTTCATTCTTCTGGAAAAGTATCAGCATTACCAGACCTCTATCCAGGGACCTTATGCAGACAGAAACTCTTCCCAGTTGTCTCTTGTTCTACACTCAACAAAAATATAAACGCAACACTTTTGGTTTTGCTCCCATTTTGTATGAGATGAACTCAAAGATCTAAAACTTTTTCCACATACACAATATCACCATTTCCCTCAAATATTGTTCACAAACCAGTGTAAGGAGATGTGTTGCACTGCATGAGGCAAATGGTGGTCACCAGATACTGACTGGTATCCCCCCCCCCCCCCCAATAAAACAAAACTGCACCTTTCAGAGTGGCCTTTTATTGTGGGCAGTCTAAGGCACACCTGTGCACTAATCATGGTGTCTAATCAGCATCTTGATATGGCACACCTGTGAGGTGGGATGGATTATCTCAGCAAAGGAGAAGTGCTCACTATCATAAAAAGTTTTAGATCTTTGAGTTCATCTCATACAAAATGGGAGCAAAACCAAAAGTGTTGCGTTTATATTTATGTTATATTTTTGTTGAGTATAAAAGGCCGAGGTCCCAGAGACATGAATGTCACTGCCAAGATAAGTGAATGTCCCCACACCGTTAACACTTTTACTGCACACAGTTACACTTGGTGCCTGGATCTTTTTCTGGATCCAAAACAATCACAGTATCAGGCACTCCAACATCTCACTCAGCTTCTCAAGTGTTGCAATCAGGTTATTGATTGATTTCCTTAGACAGCTCTTTGGTCTTGGCCATGGTGGATAGGTTGGCGTGTATGAACAGGTGTCTTTTATACAGATAAGTTCAAACAGGTGGAGTTAATACAGGTAAAGAGTGCAGAAAAGGAGGGCTTCTTAAAGAAAAACAGGTCTGTGAGAGCCAGAATTCTTGCTGGTTGGTAGGTGATCAAATACTTATTTCATGCAATAAAATGCAAATGAATTATTTAAATACAATGTGATTTTCTGATTTTTTTTTTTTTACTTTTTAATTGTGTCTCAGTTTAAGTGTACCTACGATAAAAATGACAGACCTCTCCATTCTTTGTAGGTGGGAAAACTTGCAAAATCAACAGTGTATCAAATACTTATTTTTCTCACTGTATTTGTGAATAAACTGGATGGACATCGAGCTGAAATCTTGGTTTTGATCAGAGTTAGTGAATACTGTCCATAGGACTGTGGATTATTTAATATGGTTCATTTTTCTGCAAACTGTACAAAAAAAAACCCCCAAAAAACAACAATCCTGAGCAAAGGCAAACTCATGTATACAGGATATTAAGTATAATTTCATATGACTCAGTTAGTGACAGCGGTTGGAGTCCCAACTGCTGACAATATATTAAAATGTCCTTTAAGCCAAACTCCAAACTCTGTTCAAATCTGCTGTACGTCGCTGTTGACGACATCTGCCAAAAGTTTAAATTCACTCTGGGCCATTGCATGTTTTCTTGTTGTTTTTGATGTGTTCTTCTCAGACATGGTCCAAATGCATTCTGTGTGTCAGATGTCTTTGAAGTGGACTTGCTGCATGGAAACTTTTCCAGTGTATCATCAAAAAAAAAAAAAAAAAAAAAGAAGAAAAAAAAAGAAGAAAAAAAAGAAAAGCAACAGCAACATGCAGGATGACTAAGAGCAGCAGACAATGAGAAATGTCACAGCTGAATTTGATGTCTAGCAGACACATGTCTGGCTCCTCATTTCCTGTCTGCAATTCCTTTGTCTTGCTCAGCTACAATCCCAAAAATGGAAGGTGATCACCAGAAGAATGCCGGACAGAACCAAAAACCGCCCTCTGATCAGTCATATCCTTTGTTCTCTTGTTGCTTATCTTTAATAACATATGATTTAGTCTGTACCAAATAATCAAATCTGAATAATTAAAGCTGTACTGCCTCTGGGTTTTTAAGATTTAAGTCATAAAATAATTTTGTAATAATTTAAAATGCTAAGGAATGAAATTATAGTGGCACCAAGCCACTATAATTTCATTCCTTAGCATTTAAATAAAGGAGTCATAATATGATATTGCCAATATGATCAAAATTCATGCTTTTTTAAAACTATCTAGAATTTCTCCCCCTGAAGGGAAGAATTTCAAGCGATCAGACGCCATGACCTACATTTGGTAGTGACATCAGATCATGTGGGGGCTTCCCCCAATCCGCAAGAGGGATGCTGGGAAGAACATTTCAATAGCCAGTAAGAGTATAGAAAGGCAGCATGATGTCAACTGGCAGCTCGCTTGAACAACATAAACCAAAATGGTGGAAAACGCCGTGAAACAGGTTTTTTCCTTTTAAATGTAATATGGTTTTCATACCCAGAAATAAACAATTCAAAATCTAAAAATGCAGGTTTTATAACCAGATAACACCTCTACAGTGATTTACAAGACATCTTATGGATTGATGGTAATACTGACTGTGTCATCAGGGCGATTGATATTGGAATATGACCAGGCTAATAATGAAAAGTCCATTTGTATCGACTCTGCAAAAACAAAATTTTGCACCAACAGGTGTTGTGATTCTTTCCAGAGGCTGAGACGTAAGCTGACACATGAATAGACACTGATGTCATGTGTGTACGACCCCTCTGATCTGCAGCTGCTTCATCACTCTGTCAAAGTGATTAGCTTATTTGTTTACATGCTTGCAGCTGATACACAACTCCAAGAAGGGCAGAAAACATCAAAGGCCAAAAACAGATCCTAATGGATGTTCTTTTCAAATATAAATCCACAAATAAACAGTTATAGTCACTATATGAGGTAAAATCAAGCTTATAAAATGGCGGAACTGATTATGAAATTGTCCTTTAAAGCTCCTCAGTGTGACCATAATCTACATCCAGGACTCTAGGTGGTCCTCCAGGATGCAGATAACTCCTTTTTTGTGAGTTTGTCGGTGGCGGGATTGGCCCTCCAATAGACTAGAAGAACCTTTGTTTCCAGACTCCAAGTAGCTCTGGGGTCATGTCTTCTGTCAAAACTACACCTAGCGTGCTACTGGTTGGGGAATTTTGATAGGATTGTTACACAAAACATCTGCCAGCAGAGCAGAAATCCATAAGCTGAAGTTTGATGAGCGCACTGAAGCACTCTTAGTGTGAGGAGAAGAACGGAAGCACAAGCAGGGGCTGTTTGAGTGTGAAGGCAGTGTTTGAATGAAATCAAGTCATACTCTCATAGAGCACACTCAAATACAGAGGAACAAAAGTTTAAGTTCTCCCTTCTGGTGGAGGGCAGCATGCTTTATGAAGCGGATGGGGGAAACCATTTGGACCTTCAACTCTGGAAAAGAAAAAACCACCAGGGTTTCAAGGGCCTTGTCTTTGGAGGGTGGCATCTGTTGCAGTTCTGAGAGTTCCTCCACTGCACGCTGATGTCCAGGTCTATACTTGTCAGCAATGATGACCACCTTCTATTGTTATTGCATGGCAGCACTTCTTGAGATCTACAGATGTGCACATCTGTGGAAGCAGCCAACTGGCAGTAGGTGGGCACACCTACTCTTAGAGGGAGTGGTAGATCCTGTGGTGGACTGGCTTCTTACAGTATTGCCAGATACAAGTTACGGGTTCTGGACATGGTAATATTGGTGGTGTAGCTCAGGACATTGAGCATGTGCTTGAAAAAAAGGCAGGCAGAACTGCAAGGTTTGTAGTCTTCCAGACCAGACTGTTTCGTGGGAGTGTGCATGCAATCACAGTGGAGGACTTGCAAATATGGACACAACATATGACCCACATGGAATCTGGCAGTTCTTTTATTACAAGACCTTGAAAGCTGCAAGAGAATTGCACTGGAGTGGCTCATGTTGACAGGATAAGATATTTCATGTCTGCAAGTGCTCTGAGAATCATCCAAAGGAGTTGCAGTGGAAGGCTTGGTGGGAATTCTGGGATGTGTACAAAGCTGAGTAAAGGGAATGTTATAGCACTGAAACTCAACAAGATCTTTGGTAAAGGACTCTGAACAGGTGGCACACCATTTGTGATCAGGTGACCTTTGAGGTGCGTACAAAGGCATCAAAACACCTCACAACAGTCATGGGAAATGATGGCACAGCCCTTAGAGAGGAACCTGCTGTACTGCCCAGCTGAGCCAGGAACATGAATGGCGATGGACCAATCAGAACCCCTGATTATCACCAACAATGGTTCAGTTTGTCTCCTATAAATGGGTCTGCCATACCAATACCACGTAATTTAATTGTGGTTGTTTCCTTTGCTTGAGGGGGTGTGGCCAACAGGAAGGTAGGAAGAGAGAGACAAGCCCAACACCAAGCACTAGACAAGATAAATCCCTCCACCAAAACCCAAGCACAAAAAGTGACAGAAAGAAAATACACAACCAACACAATAAATCCCACAGACCCAATCATGACAGGTTCTACACTACCAATAACACTTACATTGCAGTGTGCACTGCTTTTTCCACATGAAAGATAATGCAGAGTGCTTAAAATCTCAAGTACAGTGGGGATGCATTGTTTTATAAAGTAGAACACAATGAAAGTCTATTTTCTTATTTGTAAAGTGGATGTGTGACAATCTCAGGTGAAAAGTCTTCAACTGTAGAATAGATAACTGTTTAGCAGACAGCAAACCCCAGAGGTCTTGATAAGTCTGGAAAGAGTTTCCCCATCATGAAGACCATAAAAGTTGAAAAATTTAAAAAACAATGATAAGGCACCCAAATTGACAATATATGAATACCAGCACCTTACATGCCTTTTTTTGGTGAGGAAAGCTCTGCTGACCTTGGCTTCATGGTTGATGCTGTGATCTTTGTACCTGACTGCAGTACTTAAAAGCTGAGTGAGGAGTCAGAGCGTCTAGGCTTAGATTTGACCTAGAAAAAAAGTCTCAAATCCAGGACTTATGTGACTTCCTAGACTCAGCCATCGGAAGTGTATCTGTATGAGGTGAACGTGTTGAAAGTGTAGAGACGTTCATTGACCTCCACAGTGACATTCATGTTTCTTTGAGGTCAAGCGACACCTCAGAAGAGTTTATGGAGTCATAAAGTTGCCTGACAGATGTGTCTGGTGATGTTAAAAGATTTGTAAGGGAATGAAGGTGCAAGTCTTTTGGGTCTTGGTGACTACTGTCTTCCTGTATGGAAGACAGTATGTGATTTCATGCCTTTGGTATTAGATCTCTTTAGAGGATCCTTCAGTACTGCTGCAATGACTGTGTGAAACTAAGGCTAGTATCTTACTGGGTTGCGACAGCCTGCGAATGGCATCCACGAGAAAATTTGTGCAGTTCGGCGCGAGGTTTGCAACCGTTCACTGTCCCCTTGCCTCATTTGAGGGGCAATGCCCATGCATTACTTGATTTTTGAAAAAACACATTGAACTCCCTCGCCAAATTGTCAGGAAGGCACCTTGTACCCCTCACCAACTCAGGACGTGCACAACATGTGAGACAACATGTGAGAGGTTTACACACACTTTTCTTTTTATATGATCGAAGAGGAACAGGACTTCTGGAAGTGACTGAACACTCCAGCAGCCTCCAGCCACATGGCTCTGCAGCTGGCCGGCACCCACCCAGCGTGCATGTGCATGCTGGGCTGGATGCACAAGCTGCACAAACTGGATTCATTGTGTTTATTTATTTATCTAAGGAAAGAAGTGGAAATTAAATTAAATGCTGGACAGATGATGCCAGCGCTGTGGCTTCATTCTTTTATTTAGGATCATCATGCCCGTGCGTCCTGTCCTGCCACACTTTACACATCCTGCCTGGCCACAGGGAAGTGCATGAACCACATTTTCTCTTTTTATTTATTTATTTTTCTGAGAACTGCAGTCTAATGCTGCCAGCCGCAGCAGCCCTCGTGCACACAGGGACAGCAGACTTCACCTGTGGGGGGAACGTGGGTGAGTTGATCTGGATTTACTGTTTTTATTTTGATTGTCTGTCAGGACGTCAATGGAACTTGAGAGATTCAGCTCAGTGGATATCATGTAAGTGCTGTGTGCGCAAATATGTCATAATTTCATTCATGCCAGGGGCGCTCAATATCTGTGAGAGTGCCGTGTGGTATTCATGTGCAAATCCTTGCGCCTGCCAAGATTGCGCCAGTGCCGCTTGACTGTCATGTGTGTGCTGTGCGGTATTTGTGTGGACTGCTCGAGATTTGTGGCCGTAATTTTTACCACCACTCTGGACGGCATCCAGCGGACAGTCGGCTGTCATGCGCGCACATGTCAAGAGGACCAGCTCAGTGAGATTCCACATGAGAAAGTTATCACCTTTTCACCTGTTTTCACACGATTTTGTGTCTCCACCTCTTTTCCACTAGTCGTGCATCAGTGAGATAGTAGCCTACACTGAAAAAAGTGAAACACAGTGCACTTCATTCAAAGTACTTATTTACATCGGTTTAATGGAAAATTGTGGTTTCCAGTTTAAATCTGCTGGAATCACTAAAATCATAAATATACATTGTAAGAAACTAAAAAAATTAGCTGTAACAAATTACATCAGTTTTTTTAAGTTGATCCAAAGTATCATTTTTTTCAGTGTAAGAGTTGCTTCGGGGGACTCAGATAAGGAGTACTGCTTGCATTGTGACAGAACATCAGCTATGACATTTTGGCCATGGGGCAGGTTCCTCTGAGCATTAAACTTCATGCAGGTACCCCAGTAGCTGCAGAAAGCCAAGGGGATGCTCACATTGCACCTAGCTGCCTGGATTGTTGTCATCTAGGATCGAAGACAGTTCTGTCATCTGGGGGTGCAGCAGTGCATGACACCAACGCATGTTCCCAGCCCAGATCTGACTAATATGTCATAAAAACCTGCGAAGATGAGACCAATGAATTCAGGCTCTCCTGTGAAGTGTGGCTGCAGGATCCCTGATAGAAGTGATGAGGTGGGTAATGCTGGGAGTAGTCCTCCACCTCAGAGTCATCAGGGCCACTATTGTGGCCTCCAACGCTTCCGCTCCCATACGACGACTGACTGAGTTGAGAAAGGGAGTAAGGAAATGGAACTGTCCGGTTGTCTGAGTACTGAAGGTTGTCTGGAAAAATATAACACAAAAAGTAGCATTTAACTTTTGAGATGTGTTTTTTAAGAATCTGTGATTACAAATATCATTTATAATGGGACATTTTTAAATAAATTTTAGGAAGTGGTACATCCAGCCTTTTCAGGTTTCAAATCCCGCAAAACCTCGGAGAGGTCGCCACGCTGCGAGATCTCAGTAACATTGAGAACTGCATTGAGACGCTCTGATCACGCTGCATTTTAACCACTGCATACAGACAACACCATTAACATCTCAATATAAAACTATTTTTATATTGTGCCAAAAACTCTCCTGAATATATTCTCTGGGTTTTTAGATGTTGTCATTGCGTTTATTTTATGTAAACATGCGAGAATCACAGGCTGTCTCTCCGTTATTTTCAGTGGGAGCTGCTGTGAGCTACAATCGCTTCCTGATCATGTCGTTCTGGGGAAAAGTGAAGTTTGCTCTTTAACGTCTTGATTATTGTTCTTTACAACACTGTTTGTCCTTTTTCTTCCAGACTAATATAGAAATTAGGTTTCCGTTTATTAAATTCCACGCAGATTAAGTTTTTCAGGGTATCATGCATGCAGTCTCTTATTAACGTGACGAAAAGCATTAAAAAAAATTCCATTTTTGTAGTATAATATTCATTGACAATTGTCATCATGTGGATTCTCTATGTTGTTTTGACTGCAGCGACTCTCTGGCGCACAAGGGATTATGGGATACATGAAAACCCTGGATTAAGTCGCAAAAACAAAGCATAAGAGGAGGTGATGTCCAAAATCTATCAAACCGTATAAAAAAGAACACTGAACAATGGATACAAACTCCCACAACAACCGATGTGAGGTTTGCTAAATTGTGATTACTCGGTTAGGTAGTGATCCAACAATGCCAAAAACATTTACTTTGAAGCAGAAAGAGTGTTTACTTGAAATAACAAAAACAAGCATTAAAACACCAAGAACTGGAAAACAGGCCAACTGCTTTCTAACCTTTGTGCTGATCTTCCAAAATCCCGTGGAAAACAGAGTCATCTGCTGCAGCGATTGCTGACTCCCTCACACCTCCATCCATGATGTCCAGGGAGCAGGCATCCTGAAAATGAGCAACAACAATATTGTTGACAGATGACAACTTGCTCATTAAGAAAGTGAACTTCAGAAAACACACTTTTTTTTTTTTCAGATCAGCATCTTTTACGTTATCAGACAAGCAGCTGATGGAACCAGTTTGAGCAAAGAGTGTGAATACTTATGCACGATATGTATATGTGATTTCTTAGTTTTTTATTTTCTATAAATTTGCAAAAGATAAAATAAACTTTTCATGTTGTCATTATGGGGTGTTGTGAGTAGAATTTTGAGGGAAAAACATTATTTAGTTGATTTTGGAATAAGGTTGTAACATAACAAAAGGTGGAAAAAGTGAAGCGCTCTGAATACTTTCTGGATGCACTGTAAGTTGCACTGGGGTATAAATGGAGCCAGACTCTGTGTCTGCAGCGTGTGTTTGGCAGCCATAGCAGGAGGACAGAATGCCTACAGCTGCAGAATGGTCTGAATATATTCACTGAGATCTACAATATATGGTAGTAATTTTCCATCCTGTATCGGCCTTGAGGGACGTAGGTGCTGATGCTTATCTTTGTATTGTATAGCATGAAGCAGAACAGAATCTATGATTCCCCTGGAAGGGAAGTCAGTGCGATGCAGACAGCTAAGGCCAATGCCTATTTACAGATGGATGGAGTGGGACAGTACAGATAAGTGTCTGAGTTATTAAAGGTTTGCATGTGTTAAAATGTGTGCAAACACCATCGCAATTGCAATAGCAGAAAAAAATGCCTGCTGATTTATAAACAGAGCACAGTGAAGACTGCATCTTTACCAAATAGCTTGGATTGTCCATTTTATGCATGTTTCCATGAATATGCAATTTGTGATTTGCCCAATCAAGTGATTACATTGGATAGAACTTTACTGATCCCTTGGGAAGGGTCCCTCAGGGAAATTGAGGTTCCAGCAGCATTGTATTGCAGCACACAGGGTAAGAAGCACACAGAGTATCGAAAGTGAAAGTAAAAAAGAAAAACAGCTTGCAAATATAAATATACAAATATAAATACCAGACATACTGATCATTATTATCACTTTACCGAGGCATTGCTAGGCCAGTATTGTAGATTTACGTCGATGCTACCTGGCTAGACCCACCAGCTGTGCGTAAACAAATGACATCATAGCATGCAGCCCAAGAACTGTCCCCAGAGGAAAACATAAAAAGGCGAGAAGTGTGTGTATTGCTCGTCTAACTCAGGCGAATATCTGTCATTTTGGGCGACTGGCCATGAACGGAGGGACTCAGAAAATGCATACCACACGACAACATCATGTTATTGTATTAATACTGGTTTACTGGCTATTACTGCTCCTCTCATTCCTGTCCTCTGTCTTCCTGTTACTCCTCCTCCCCCTGAGTGAGGAGTTGTACAGTCTGATGGCCTGAGAGACAAAGGAGTTTTTCAGTCTGTTGGTCCTGCACTTGGGAAGGAGCAGTCTGTGGCTGAGGAGGCTCCTCTGGTTGCTGATGACGGTGATCAGAGGGTGACTGTCATCATCCATAATGTCCAGCAGTTTGTCCAGTGTTCTCTTCTCTGCCACCATCACCAGAGAATCCAGCTTCATGCCAATCACAGAGCCAAGCCCGCCTGATCAGTTTGTCCAGCCTGGATGTGTCCTTCTTGGATGTGCTGCCCCTCCCAGCACACCACGCTGGCTACTACGGACTGGTAGAACATCCACAGGAGTTTCCTGCAGATGTTAAACGACCGCACCCTCCTCAGAAAGTACAGCCTGCTCTGTCCCTTCCTGTGCAGGTGGTTGGTGTGGGTTGTCCAGTCCAGTTTGCTGTCCAGTTACAGCCTGAGGTACTTGTAGGAATCCATAAATGGTCGCGGACTTGGTCTGGATTTCCCAAAGTGTGTGCAAAATTGTGGAAGTGAACAGGTGAGGTTTGCAGACACAGTCAAAGTCAAGGTCAAAGGAAAATTTAGTGGGTGCTGATAGCATTGGTATTTTGAAATATTGGCATTAACTTATTTTGCTTGACAGACTCCTGTTCCAGCAGCACAAAGGTCGCCACCCCATCAAACTCCTGACAAACAAACTCCAATCAAACAGATTCTTCGAGCTCAAAACCTTGACAGGATTTCTTGACAGATTCCAGAAGGCCATGGTAATCAGATTATTGGAGTCTGCAAAATGTACCAGCAGGCGGAAGAAAGAGAAAGGAGCATATTCATGGAGTTTGTGTTTGCAAGGACGTGTAACTCTGATGTGATGTGTTCAAGCTGGGAGACAGACATGAAACAGATCATCTGGAAAACTCATGGCAGACTGGGAAGCATGGATTTGGACTAATACCTGAGTAATGATCCACTCATATCTGGTAGATAGTAACAGTTAAATAATGCTGATTTTCAAACAAGGTTTATTTATCTACATAGTAATATGAAGCATTTTCTTGTGACAGCTGATTGCTTCAGATTGAACCTGAGGAGAAAGATGTTGGAGGAGGATAGAGACAGAAATCCAAAAGAATTTCCAGGGTCTCTCCAAGAATCTCATTAAATAAAGCAAGAAAATTGCCGGTTAACATTTTGACTAGACATTATCATACTCAATGATAGTTTTGTGCCACAAAATACACAGATTTTCATTTCAAATGGTGGTCACCGGGGGTGGGGGGGGGGGGGGGGGGGGGTGAGCCTCTGAAGAATTGAGATATCTTGACTTCAACTTTCAATGTGAAACATGGTGCTCATCATTGGGTGTATTTTGATTCTAAGAGTTTCTCAGTTTCTGAAACCAACTGCATGTGAAAACTCCACAAGGCCATCATGAGCTGTGATCAAACTTGCAACCATAAATTATAACATCTTTAGATTTTGCACATTTCAATCTTGGCCTCAACCATGCAGGATAGGGTAGGTGTTGCCCTTGTTCTTGATTGGGCTTCAATGACTTCCTCGGGGAATCTCTTAATTTTTCCTTCCTTACCTACATAGGAAACAGGTAGGACTTTATTTGAATACATTATCATCTAAAAAAACAGGTATAAACTCAAACCCAATACTGTGTTCTTTCTACTTCATTGTAACACACCACATTAATTGAAATCAAGGCACAACTTTCTATCATGTAGTGATGGGTGTAAATGTGCCAGTACATCAATAAGACAGTGACAGGCTTCAGAAAGACAGTGGAACCCCCTTGCATAAAGATGTGCAGATTAGGATGAAGTTGATTTGAGAGCAGCATTGTTATGTTCAGCTTCTACCTGAAAAGACTGCCCTCTGGAGTCCATGGAGTAGTCAGAGTCCAGATCAAAATCAAAAGGGTGGACAGTTAGGCGCCGTTTTTTCTTTTTCATCTTTGGAGAGCAGAAAGGGAAACACCATCACCAACAGAAAGGAGATTATGAAGGGAGAAGAAAGGATATGAACATCAAGCAAAAAGAAAAGATGTCTGATGAAAGTAGGGTAAGAAAAAACCCTGAGCATTCTGTGGCCAAACAGACAAGACTGAAAAAGTGTTACATGAGGGTTTAAGGCACTCTGTCCCGTTATGTCAGTAAGACCTAAAGACAGGAGCCTCATGTACAAAGACTTGCATGGATTTCCTACTGAAACGTGGTGTACACCAAAACCCTGAAATTGGTGAAAGCACAACAAACTTCAGATGTATCAAAGTGTGCATATGCATGGATCCAAGTATGTTCCATTTGTACATCCCACTGAACGTGGAATTGAGTGCACATGCACACGCATTAAGCTCCTTCCTTTCCACGCCCTATTTAAATATTCATATCCATGTAAATAGGCCCTGGGAGCTGGGAATCCCCCTCCATCTGATCAGTCAACATGAACACAGAAAAACAATTATACTCATTGTGTGCTACAGATGACTGGAAATGACGAGACATGCAGGGATAGTTTATTTGGTACCCTGTCAAACGGATTAAACATGAAACCATAAAAGAGTTAGTGGGAGTGCACGAGCGTGTGTGTTTGAGGCCATAAATGCTGTGGGCTCAGAGCAGCGCACACACACTGACTTTAAAACAGTGAGGGGAGCTGTGGCCAACAGTGTGACATTCACAACTTTACAGACATGTTTATTGACAAATACTGAACACAGGGAGACAATCAGGGGCCTGTTAAGAAGCTCCAGTTTCACCATCAAGAAACAAATAAAATAATAATAATAATAATAATAATAATAATAATAATAATAATAATAATAATAATAATAATAACAACATTTGAATGTGCACATGCCCAAATGTGCCCACGCTGGTTTCATTCGGAACCATTACGTGAATAAACTATGTACTAATCCCACACGTGCCAGACAGGAGCACAACATGTGGGGTGACATGCCCCCCTCCCATCTGGGTACTGAGGGGCGGTTATGGTTAGGGTTAGGGGAAGGGAGACAGTTATGTTATGGTTATGGTTAGGAGAAGGGGTTAGAATTAGAAATAGTAAAAAAAAAAAAAATGTGTCACAAAATGTCACTCATTTCATGACAGGGGCATGAAAAAATGGACTGGACTGGATTGCCCCAACCACACTGTTAGTCAGGATGAATGAGTCATGCCTTGAACCAGGTCACCTAGCAATGATGTTAGTTAGATGCATTTGTGCATCATATGTGATTTGAACAGTGATGGAATGAAAATGTTTGCAATATGTGTGCAGTTAATAACTACGATTACATTGGATTACATTTACAGCTCACTGTAAATGGTGCTTTAATGTTGGAATGTGATGTATCTGGATGACATTCGAATGATTGCGTTGCACACAGCTGACATGGTGCGGCTCAAGGTTGACTGGAACACTCCTGACCGATTGGCCAGCTACTGTTGGAATGCTGCTGTTGCCAGGATGCCCAGCGTGGGCTGCACCTGTGCGGGCACAGACAACTCCTGGCTCCTCGCCGTATTGCACTCTGGGCTGACTGCAGTTCTGCGCGCAACTCCAGTGACAGTGGCCTTGGTAATCGAAATTGGCTTATGAGCCAGTTATCGTCATTTGCAAATAAATCCTCTCGTTCCCTGAATACACACCCACGTCAGATTGCACCATTTGTAAGGTCCTCTAACAACGCCATTTTACGTATCACTTTGCGTGTGCTTTTATGTCCACCCCTCGTAACTGTAAACATGTAGGTGTGTTAAATGCCCATCAGTGTGTCTCTACATCACTCTGATGTCTTCTTGTTTTTACAATATTAACAGTGTCCTGGCCTCACCTCTATGTGTCAGCAGTGGAACAGTCGTTGCTGTAGAAATGTGTGTACACCGGCCAGGATTTTTGCGTGACGTGCCGCGCATTTCCACAGTCATTTCACTTTTGATACATCTAAACGTTGGCATGGAGATGGGCGTATGCCACGTTTTTGTGCGTAAGCACGCTTTGTACATGAGGCCCCAGTGGTCTGGGATTCTTCTCTCCAAAACCTTTTAAAGTCTACATTCTCAGAGGTGCATCCTGTGATGTTTCAGATGTACAAAAAACTAACAAATTAGACTAAAGTAGAAAACATAAACTCCACACACTGACACAAAGAGCCAACATCAGCATCACAAACTGACAAGAGAAGCTGCTGTTGATAACATTTCACACTGGGATATATATATCTAATAAATGACAAGGATTTTGCTGACCAGAATAAACTTTAGGTCATTTATCTAGCCGTACTGGTCATGGAGATATAGCAGAAAATGTTTTTGCACTTTTTATTGACCTTAAACTTTGTCCAATCCTCTCCAAAGGTTAATCATCTGTAAATAACTCCCAAAAGTAATATTCCCCCCAAGTTTGGTGAAAATCTGTCAAGCTGTTATTTATTATTTAGTTATTTTTGCCAGCATGTTGGATAATAGCACATCCTGGAAAGCTGGTGTAAGCAATTTGTGAATTTTGAATGAGCTCAGATTTATAATTCATACTCAAAGTGGGATTTTCAGCCGGGGTCAACAGGTACAAAGTTCAATGACCTCTTAAGCCCACCAGAGGACAGATGCAGTTTGGAAAATGGCAGATTTGGAATCAGCACACCCAAATTGACAAAGTAAGACCATTTGCCAACTTTTACCTCACATTTGCCTGTATTTCTTTAAATAATCCTTTTTCTCATTTTGGCACCAGTCTAACAGTGGACTCATCATGATTCAGATCTGGTTTGACTCATTTTTCTGCAGGGATCAGCAGTTTGTGAACATGCAGTACACTACGTTGAACAGTAGATGGCACTATCACTGAGACTATCACAGAGAGCATCCAGCAGGAGGCACAGGAAGCTGCACACCATCAATCAAAAACAATCTAAACACGAGACTCAGAGTCAGTAATCACACTGGAAACAAAGAAAAAGATCTCAGTAACCCAACAGATCCTGAAAGTCTTTAAATGTTTCTTCTCCTCAACAGCTGCACCAGTGATTGAAAATAAACAAAGTGCAATTCCAAAGCTACACAGAGACTGGCGCATAAACAACCGTAGTCTTGAATTTATGACAAATTCCAGTGGGATTGGTGCCCCTTGTAAAGTCTCAGGACTCTTTCATGTGTGCGGCTGTGTTCTGCAGCCTGGTATTTCCCCACAAATCACCAGGCCACCGCGGCTGAACGCAGACGTTAACTGGCTGAGAGGAGATTCCAGTCAAAAACCAGTTTAGGAAGCGCTTCGGCTTTTCAGCACAGGAAGGACAATGTCAGCCTGACAAAGTTCAGTGCTCCCTGCAGAGAACGCCACCACACCGGCCGCTTCTTAAACACACGCACACACAACTGAGTGCATCAAGATGAACGGCGCAGTTTGTGTTCCGATGGATCTAGTGAAATTACTGACTAGGAATCAAGTTAACGTGTGAGCTGCAGAACTGAAGTGAGTCAGTCAGGAGCGGTGGGGAGTCTGCAGATGTTCTTGTGAATTAGTTGTGAAAAGCATCAGAGCTACTTACATTTCGCTCTCTGGGAACATTGATATCTGCTTCTCATTTTATAATTTGTGTAGCTGGAAGTCTGCTCGCCACAAAATCAATAAAAGTTGAGTACCTGCACATGAAAGCTGCCGATTTAATTTCCTCAATAAGCAAATAACATTAAGGAACTTAAAGGGTAAATGGGATTTATTCAACCTGGACTTTATTGTTAGATGTTTTGGGGTTCAGTTTTTCCACCCCGGTGGAAAAAAAAGATAAACTGGTCCAGTTTTGAATAAGAATTCTGACACTGAGACACACTAAACAGCCATACGACACAAGCCTGTGGGGCAAGCTGTAAGCCTCAAAGTAAACCGCTTCTTAACGCCACTGTTTAAGTCAAAATGTCAATAGAAGGGTCTTTTACCATGGAGAGGATCCATATGTGTGCATGTTTACCTCTGTAAACCTAAAGAAATATTTTAAAATGACTGATCATCCAGGCAGCGACTTGCATTAGTCTACTTCCTGTTTGGCGATGCTGCTCTCCAATAAGTGCATGCTTGTTGAAGGGGTTTGTTCCTGTTGTAAACAGAAGAACAAGCCGCTCATCAACAATAGACTTGTGTGCACCCCAAAGAGAGCATCACCAGCCAACATCTATGGACTTAGTGGAAAGTATAAAAGTAGTATAAAAGTCGCTTAACAGGAAGAAGGGGGAGGTGAAGGTCTAGTGGTTAAAGTGTCTAGTGGTTAAAGCATTGGGCTTGAGACCAGAGTGTACGGCCCTTGGGCAAGGTCCTTAATCCCCTAGTTGCTCCCGGTGTGCAGTGAGTACCTAGTATGGCAGCACTCTCAATCAGGGTGAATGTGAGGCATTATTTGTGAAGAGCTTTGAGCGTCTGAGGAAAAGCGCTATATAAATGCAGTCCATTTAAAACCTTCCTTACATACTTGTGTACCCCATAGTGATCCTGTCGGTTGTCACAATCCAACCCCTCATCCACGCCATGACACTTGGGTAATGGATGAAGTAGATACAATTGGATACAAATGAGATTCCTTCATCAGGTATCGAGGCTTACACTCCTGGACAGGGTGAGAAGCTTGGCTATTCAGGAGGGATGGCAACCCCAACATCCACTCTAATCTAACTCCAATCCAACCCCTCATCCATATCGTGACACCTGGGTAACAGATCAAGTAGAGGATTACCTCTTGTGGCAGAATATGGTGAGGACATTGTGTGCCCTGTGACTGCTACAGTAACCATGAAAACCCAACAGGAACCTTGAATGCGAGATGGCTAACAGGGCTCTGGTGAAACAAGAAGTGGTCAACAGCGGATTAAGTAGAGGAAGTGACAGCTTGTAACCCAACAGCTATGAAGGTAGATGAAGGCTGCAGCAGGTCCTCAGACCCTGATCGTCTTGGATGTCCCAGCCATTGGACCAGTCTAAGGATCTGTCAAGGACCATGTGTTTGTCAGTGTGCAATGGCATTCCCACCCTAAACAAACCCATGCACAGGTGTCTCTAGATTGACCCCAGACATAACCCCATCCGAGAATCACTTAAAAATTAAACCGAAGGATTGCCGCAGTGATGTTGGCAATGAGTGAATGTCTCCATACCACCAGACACTTCTAATGACATGTTCACTATTCAGAGGCGACAAGAAGTGTTTTACGCAGTGCAGTCTCACACTTTTTTTTCATGATAATGTCAAGATGTGGTCAAGTTTAAGTCACTATTTTTAACCCTAATCCTCAAATATAACCACCACAATGCTCCCCACCCCAGATCACCACAGATAATTTAATGATACTGTCACGAAAATGTATCATATCACAAACTAGGAAAAAAAAAAATCACTTTTGTCGATGCAATGTAGCAGCTTTTCTGTGTTGTGTTTTTTTGGGGGGGTGGGGGTGGGGGGGTGTACATTCTGTCCAGTCGGCTAAAACCTGGGCTCTGGCCTGAGTGGCCAGAGTATCCTTTGGCTGTTGGGGGAGTGAGGCCTATATTGACTACCACATATACAGTAACTCCTGCTGGCCTCCGTCACACTATCACGAACTTGGTGTGAGATTGGGTTGGGTTTACAATGAAAATTCCTAGGTTGCCCCATGAGCTAACACTGTATAGCTGTTTAACCCATGACAGTGTTAGTATTCTAAGCAAGGCTTTGAACCGGTTCCTGGAACAAAAACAAAAATCAGAAACTTTTGGTATTTTGCTAGGAACGAAAACAAAACCAGAAACTTTATATTTTCTTATGTTCCTGAACAGAACCGTTTATTTAAAATAATGGTAACCGGTTAATAACGTTATTTATTTATTTTTTATTCTTGAAAAGATTTCCTTTTACAATGACCCGGTGAGGATTCCATTAATGCTCCATATACAGTTGGTGGTGGTAACGGACTGTGTTGGGTTTACAAACTGCCAATAAACATGACAGAAGAAGAAGAAGACCCGGTGATGCTCACTTCCATCTATCATTCATTTTGGTTGTTGGTGGGGGGTCAAAGTGCCGGTGTCTTGTGTTTCACACTGAGTAATGCACCCAGAGCAGACAAACATCGACAGACTTCTTTAAAAATACTGCATTTATTTGTGTCATTATTAGGCTTTTTTGTGTCTTGGTGGCTCAAATGGGATTTATTTTATTTACATCACAAGCAGAATGCTGAAGATACATCAGATGGATGAACGCTAGTGGGAATATAGTTAAACTTTTAAAATAGCTTGTTTTTCTTGATGTTGACGGGAGAAAGTGCAGGAGTTCTCTGGTTCAGGCTGAGAAACGCACCCGGAGCAGACAAACACTGAGGGATTTCTTTTAAAAAATATTTCTTTAAAAGTATATCCCAGACATCATATTCCAAATGAAGAACATCTTATCATCAGGCTGTGATGATGAATCTGAATGAAATAACATAACAGGTCAGATTAAGACTTTATTTTTAAAATGTGTGAATGGTTTTAATATTTTAAACACTTGAACTGTATGAATGGTTGTGTGTGGACTGTAGCTTTTGCTACTGAGCCAATCAATGGGCAGGAGTGGGTTTGCGCTGGCTTCCCTGCGAGGCTGAGTGCAACACAGCACAGTGTCTTTTAAAAATACATGAAACGCAGTAACACACTGCTTCACTTTAAATCTATACTCAACAAAAATATAAACGCAACACTTTTGGTTTTGCTCCCATTTTGTATGAGATGAACTCAAAGATCTAAAACTTTTTCCACATACCCAATATCACCATTTCCCTCAAATATTGTTCACAAACCAGTCTAAATCTGTGATAGTGAGCACTTCTCCTTTGCTGAGATAATCCATCCCACCTCACAGGTGTGCCATATCAAGATGCTGATTAGACACCATGATTAGTGCACAGGTGTGCCTTAGACTGTCCACAATAAAAGGCCACTCTGAAAGGTGCAGTTTTGTTTTATTGGGGGGGGATACCAGTCAGTATCTGGTGTGACCACCATGTGCCTCATGCAGTGCAACACATCTCCTTCGCATAGAGTTGATCAGGTTGTCAATTGTGACCTGTGGAATGTTGGTCCACTCCTCTTCAATGGCTGTGCGAAGTTCCTGGATATTGGCAGGAACTGGTACACGCTGTCGTATACGCCGGTCCAGAGCATCCCAAACATGCTCAATGGGTGACATGTCCGGTGAGTATGCCGGCCATGCAAGAACTGGGACATTTTCAGCTTCCAAGAATTGTGTACAGAGCCTTGCAACATGGGGCCGTGCATTATCCTGCTGCAACATGAGGTGATGTTCTTGGATGTATGGCACAACAATGGGCCTCAGGATCTCGTCACGGTATCTCTGTGCATTCAAAATGCCATCAATAAAATGCACCTGTGTTCTTCGTCCATAACAGACGCCTGCCCATACCATAACCCCACCGCCACCATGGGCCACTCGATCCACAACATTGACATCAGAAAACCGCTCACCCACACGACGCCACACATGCTGTCTGCCATCTGCCCTGGACAGTGTGAACCGGGATTCATCCGTGAAGAGAACACCTCTCCAACGTGCCAAACGCCAACGAATGTGAGCATTTGCCCACTCAAGTCAGTTACGACGACGAACTGGAGTCAGGTCGAGACCCCGATGAAGACGACGAGCATGCAGATGAGCTTCCCTGAGATGGTTTCTGACAGTTTGTGCAGAAATTCTTTGGTTATGCAAACCGATTGTTTCAGCAGCTGTCCGAGTGGCTGGTCTCAGACGATCTTGGAGGTGAACATGCTGGATGTGGAGGTCCTGGGCTGTTGTGGTTACATGTGGTCTGCGGTTGTGAGGCTGGTTGGATGTACTGCCAAATTCTCTGAAACGCCTTTGGAGATGGCTTATGGTAGAGAAATGAACATTCAATACATGAGCAACAGCTCTGGTTGACATTCCTGCTGTCAGCATGCCAATTGCACGCTCCCTCAAATCTTGCGACATCTGTGGCATTGTGCTGTGTGATAAAACTGCACCTTTCAGAGTGGCCTTTTATTGTGGGCAGTCTAAGGCACACCTGTGCACTAATCATGGTGTCTAATCAGCATCTTGATATGGCACACCTGTGAGGTGGGATGGATTATCTCAGCAAAGGAGAAGTGCTCACTATCACAGATTTCGACTGGTTTGTGAACAATATTTGAGGGAAATGGTGATATTGTGTATGTGGAAAAAGTTTTAGATCTTTGAGTTCATCTCATACAAAATGGGAGCAAAACCAAAAGTGTTGCGTTTATATTTTTGTTGAGTGGCCTTTCTGTACGTGCATGTGTGCGTGTGTATGGCTTTGATCATAGACAAACTGGGGAGAGCTGACATTTGCCATTTGGTATGCTTATGTATTATTGGTCAATCTATAGCCTGTGGATCCACATGGACAATGTGCCAGCACACAATAAGTTTATGTCAGGGGACCAGCGCAGACCCTCTTTATTTTAAAAGTCTTTATTTTACTCGGTGCCTCGTTTTGAAAAGTTCTGGCTTCTGGTGCCTGCTGCAGAACGCTCTATTGTCTTCTTCTCTATTTATTGTGGGAACGTTACAGCGCCACCTACAGGTCTGGCATATACAGTGTTTTCAGTGTCCCACAGCTGACATGGAATGTTAATAAGCTGACAGGAATGATATTTTTTTTCCAGACAACAAAATAAGCAAATGAATCAGATGCGCATCAAGTGAAATGATTAAAAAACAAAACAAAACAAAACAAAAAACTGTACCCTTTTGTTGTGTTCTGAGTTTGCCGCCTCCGTTTTGTTTGGATCACTTTCACCTGTAGGGGCAGAAAGCAGAGAAAACACTGTAAAATGTCACACATATAAATCAGGGGAGTTAATTAATGAATCAGTGTGTGCATGTTCAGATTTACAAAACATACAGAACATCACATTATTCAAAGTCGGACATTTCAGTCTAAATAGTTAAATATCTCATAGAAGTTTTATTCTATAATAATTTCACACCAGTTTTACGGTGGCCAAGTGGTTAATGCGCTTGGTTTCAGTTCAGAAGGTTCCGGGTTCAAATCCCACCCCTGCCACACTTTTCCATGTAATGTGGAGTTGCGTCAGGAAGGGCATCCGGCATAAAACTTGTGCCCAATTCAACATGCAGATCCACCTTGGATTTGCTGTGGCGACCCCAAGTGCAAACAAGGGAGCAGCCGAAGGGACTTACTCACTGTCATGTGTGACTGTCATATTACAAAGTGAATGTAATTTCATAATTTATTTATCAGATGCAATGTAGATTATTAAAGATATAGCCCAGAATTGCCCTTAAAGACACTTAATTAATTAATTAATTTTCTATACCTGTTTACTGTGTGTGTGTGTGTCACTCTCCTGTCCAAACAGCACCTCGGAATGGAGTCAAACTTGGCACACATATACTTTGACAGAGAGTGATACAGGCTATTGAGCACTTTAGTAGTAGTAGTAGTAGTAGTAGCAGTAATTAAGGAGATATACACTTTTGTGCTGCATCATCATTATTGGCAAGTGAGCTAAAGGTTGGTGTCCAACTTTTCTAGCTTTTTCCTTTGAACTTTTTATCTCTTCATTTTTGCAAGTAACATAAATAGTAGTAGTAGTAGTAGTAGTAGTAATAGTACGTAGCTGTCTTTTTTTGAGGCAGCTTGAGTTGCGCCCTAACAGTTCTCTAAAATTCGGGATTGGTGGGTGGTGATAGCTTTGTTGGTGAAGATGAAATTTCCATTTCTGTCTCTGAATTAAAGGTGCCCATATGTTCTGGGCCCGGTAATGCTACATTTACACATAACGATGACAAGTCACGAATGCCACGAAGTATACATTCTTGGCCGCTGATCACGAATGTGATGATTTGAGGCAGAGGCCTCAGGAACTGCTGCAACCTGTTACCACGTATTATAATTAATGGCACGTGTTGCTGGCGAATTATCAGGAACAATTACGCACCGTCAAGAATAATGTTCTGCGCTGTTGCGCACTGTTCCACACTATTGTGCGGAACAGCACATTCTGTTACATTGTGAATGAGGCGAATTGTCTCCACACACACACCCATATTCATCCATCAGCTGCTGAACAATTCAGTTCGCTCCAGTTTGCTCCTCAAAATCCACAGCAGAAGAACTTTGTGACTGCATATTTCGTTGGGCTCTGTGCCATGGAGTGGCACAGAGAGGAGGAGGAGACTGACAGAGCCAGATGTGTGGCTCTACGCGGCTCTCGTCTCGCTCATTTTCCTAAACATCAGGCACATGCAGCAGGTGGAACACCTGCAGAAGCGCGCTGATGAGCACTGGAATGACACTTTTAGCTGACTTGGCGTTACTGTCCTTCTTCAGCATACTGCAGCAATGAAACTGAATGCGGTGCAGCAGGTTTAATTGTGCGCATGTCAGAGAAGATGTCACCACTTATCAAGACGGATCAACACGCTCAGTTGCAACCTCCACGACATGAGGTGAAATGAGGGTGCTGCGTGACATTTGTGGAAGATTTTTTTGACAGCCAAAAACATGCTCCACAAAAACACAAATATCACAAATATCTTCTAATCAGCACTAATAAATTTAAAAATGAATCTTGTTGAATCGACCTGATTTGTAATTTGTCATCCTTCTCACTGAATGTGTTTGAATTCACCATAATCTCTGGGTTAGTAAACGTTAGTGCTACTAAGATTTAAAGAGATGATTTTAATATTTTAATGCTTATTAATGATGATGTTTAGTATTGATACATTATTTTGCATTGTCCCAGGTACCTTGAATTTCTGATTTATTATGAATTTGTCATTACCTTTGCAGTTTATGGATATGGTGAACACTAGCATCGCGCATGGGAGTACACATACAGACGATTTCACTCACTATAGCCTCTAAATGTAAAATTCATAGGTTTATATGGATGCACAATACTGAACCAGCAGGTGTCAGTGTTCACAAGGTGGCAACACAGCGTGTGGTATCTTCCATTTCATGCGGACTCCAAAAAATGTTCAGAACAGTCTGGAACAGTGTTTCAAGTTAGCCATCTCTAATCTGCATTACCAACAAAATGTTGTATCTATTCTTTAATTCCAGTTTTACTTCCCTTTTCTGTTGTGTATTTTACAACAGCGTTTTAGGGCTGCATTTAATTTTTTGTTTTTTTAGACTTCGAGAACAAAGTCGTAATATTATGAGAATAAAGTCATAATATTATGAGAATAAAGTTGTAATTTGAAGACTTAGAGAATAAAGTTGTAATTTTACAAGAAAAAAGTTGTATATTATGACTTTGTTCTTGTAATATTATGACTTTTTTTCTCGTAATATTACAACTTTATTCTCGTAATATTATGACTTTATTCTGGAAGTCTAAAAAAAATATATGTATGAAACAGAGACTGTTTCAAAGGTTTCAGAGTGTTTTGAAACAGTGTTTCAAATTAGCCAACAGTAATTTGTAGTAACAATGGAAAGTTTTAACATCATCCCCAGCCACACCTTCTATCACTTCTTTAATTCTTATTTTACTTTACATTTAGTTGTATATTTCTCATATTTGCCCACAGAGTGTCTTCATGTTTCTCCCCGAAGTACCTAACTTAACTGTGTTTATTAGCTGATGTTAACATGAGGAGCAGGGCAGAAACGTCCTTGGAATGTTACATAGTCAAAACAAAGTCGTCTTTGGAATGTTACATAGTCAAAACAAAGTCATCTTTGGAATGTTACATAGTCAAAACAAGGTTGCTTTTGGATTGGTCTGATTCAACTAAATTCACCATGAACTAATCACTTCATCCTTGTTATATGTGCTTGTTTTAGTGAGATGAGTTACAACATGATAGCAGTTACTGTTTCTGAGTTATCGTCTGCACAAGCTGGCTGAGATGGACTAACTTCCTCACCCCCTCATCTATCCTTTTGCTGTTTTAGCCCTACGCTATTACCAAAGCATGGAAAAATTCACACACCACAAACTCATTGGACATGAGTTCACAGTAGTTTCCATAAATATTTCCATAAACAGTGCTGCAGATATATTTTATGGTTCGTTTTTTTGTCTGCTGTGGCTGAAGAGAGCTGGTGAGAACCAAACGTGGTGAGAAGTGCATAAAATCTCAGCACAGCTGCTTGTCACCATCATGTAAACTGCCTGAATGACCCTCCAGAGGATACTTTCAGGTCAGTGTACTTACTGTGGAGCTCAGGCATGCTCTCTGTGTCATATTCACTGGGATCTGGAAAACAGATTAGAAGAAATGTGGAGAACTCAGTTGTGTTTCGTTTCGGCACACCATCATGCAGTGCAGATTTTTGCTTTCTGCTTTTCAATACAATGAAAACTAGGACACTTGGAGAACAAAACTTGCACTGAAATTAAAAATATTGCTATGTGTTGCTACAATACAGTGACTTTGTGAACATCATTCCTCTCTGAACAAATATTCTGATTAAGATACGAAACAGAATTGGATCTGATTCTGTCACTATTTGTTTGGGATGTCCTGTTGACATGAATGATGGACAGAGAGCAAAAAGACCAGCAGCTAGTGTGATTGGGGTGTAAATACTGCTGTCACTACCTCTACGAACTGCTAGTTTACAGAAAAGAGTATTGAATCAACAAAATTTGAACTCTATTTAATAATAATGACTTGGATTTATTGAGCACTTTTCAAGGCAACCAAAGCTGGGGCAAGCTGAAGGAAGCATGGCTGCCATTCTGCGCCTACAAACCCTCCGTCCACCATCTCATTTATACACAGGCAAGGCGGGTTAAGTGTCCTGCCCAAGGACACAACAGCAGCATGCAGATTTTGGACTGGTTGGGAGCCGGATTCGAACCGCCAACCCTTTGTCCACAAGACGGCTTGCTCTACTAACTAAGCTATTGCTGTCCTGACTCATTGGATTTTCGCCATATTTGAACAGGACACCATGAATGTTTTCATTGCTTGATACACTTAATTTCTTTAAGATGGCGAAAAAAAAAAAAAAACGGCTTCAGAAATAAAAACTTTCCTGTTGCTTGGAGCCCCCAATGAAAGAACACGTGGAGAAAATGATTTGCTGTCCTGAAACACAAGATAAAACAGTTTATTCAGGAACTGAATCATTATTTCAAAGTGGTTGGAACACATTACAAACAAGTGCTCACACAAATATTCACTTTTTCAAAAATCTCGACACATAGAAAAACGATACTTTCATAAAAGGTTTCTTCCTGTTAAAAGGGAGTTTTCCTTCCCACTGTCACCAAGTGCTTGCTCATAGGGGGTCGTTTTGACCGTTGGGGTTTTTCTGTAATTATTGTATGGCTTTTGCCTTACAATATAAAGCGCCTTGGGGCGACTGTTTGTTGTGATTTGGCGCTATATAAATAAAATTGATTTGATTTGATTTGATAAAATTTGCTGTTTTGAACAACTAACTGATGCAGTTGTTTCACTGTTAGGAGATGCATGAAACAGGAGGATGGAGATTCATAGTGGACAGTGGGGACACCCCACCCCCCTGGCAAAGTGAATTCCTGGTTATGTCCATGCAAGCTGATTAAGTTTTTGACTGTACGTGGACAAAATAACTCACTCTTATTGATTCAATGTGCTGATTTTTTTTATTTTTTTTTATGGGTGTACTGCAGTGAGTTGATTGCTGGAACCATCCGGGATTTTTTTTTCTTTTACTTTGTTTAACCTTCTGAGATAATGTGTTTTGGGGCCTGTACTCTAATGAGTAGATTTGTTGCGGAGAAATCATTTCAGTGTGTGAACAAGAACACTGAGCATTAGTGCACAATTGTAGATGACACCCTCTGAGCTTTGAGGGCCCAGTGGACCACGATGGAACACAGAGTGAAAAGACAGGAAAAGAATGTGAGTGGGAGCACTAGTGCATGTTGGCTTTATTTCTTGTGGTCACAGGGGCGCATACCTTTAACGACAAAGTGATTATTTCCAACATAATGCTCACATTAACATGCCTTTTTACAACTGTGTTTATTAACCACAGTTTGTTACGCTGAACTGGGTTTCATTTAAACACTTGAGTCCCTCCCTTTCAGTTGGACTGGATCACTCACATCCAGGCACAGAATGGGAGACGTGACACAAACCGGTGGGCTAAACCAGCTGAGCAGCTGGTTCTGCAGCCCCTCCCAGGAACCTCCAGGGTGATTCAGTGTAAACAGTATCAGGCAGCGGGTCCGTATGTCCATAATTCACTGACCTCCTAACGCTGTGATCTCACCGGTGTGTTTTATGAGGCTCAGATTGTCTCCTAGTGGATGTGTGCTCCGCTTCATTGAGGTTTGTTTTATTTGCTCTGAGTGTTGCCGGAGGATGTGGCCGATGCCTTGTGAAGTTGCTGAGCGGTGAGATGTTTAGAAAGGTTTTGATCAGAGCTGTCACTACACCAGCCTTTGAACCGAGAGAGCAAATACGATTTACATTATCATGCTCATTAACGAGGGCCTCAGGCTCTCCATGCACCACATGTGCTTACAAAAAGCAGTGTAAGCAGGTCAGTTCAGGATAAAACCCTGACATATGAAGACCTGGACAAAGGCTTGTTCAGTCATGTAGCACTGGGCCCAACTGTAAAGAGCCAAAGCTGGAAAAAGGGAAAAGATGGAAGAGATTAAATTCTCCTGACAGATTTGGCAGTCTGATGATAACACATTATCATCTGCAAAAGAGACAAAAAGTGCATCACTGTGAAAAGTTACAACTGCACATGTCAAGATCCTGTAAACATTATGCATCACGAGACAAGAAATACCCGCACAACAGTTCTTAATGGGCATATAAGTGATCTTATTTATTCGATTTTGGAAAAAAAATTAATTAAAAAGTGATCAGAAGATATTCTGCACGTGCGCCTCACTGTTGATGGAGGACCCCCACATAACACCTGGCCGTGGTCAACTGGGTGATCATGAATGTGGACTGATCTGTCAAAGCAAAGTGCCAGTTATAAACCCAACTACAAGCTACAGGGGTGTTACTATCTTCTCTGCAATGTGCCAGATTCTTGCAAGGGTCATTATTCAGTGCCAGCTGCATACTGCTTAGTGACCAAAGCAGGCTGGTTTTGTCCCTAGGAAGCCCACCATTGACAGCAGGTTTACGCTGCAAGTGCTCATCAAATGCAAACTTGAAAATCGACTGTTTTTTTTTTTTTGTTTGTTTGTTTTTCAACCTGTGTTTTCACAGCGTGTTTGATTCAGCTGATGGAGCTGCTTTGTGGGGCCTTCAGAGAATTTGCATCATTGCTGGTTTACATGAGCACTGTAAATACTGTGCGAAGAGGAAACTGAGTCATATTGTTTGAGGTCACTCTGTTCTCTGAACCTACTGACCCTGTTTTCTTGCAAACAAGGCATTGTTAAAGGCCCCTTCACACATAGTGCGAAGTTTGGCCGAATACAGCGAAACAGCGCCAAACAGTTTGAATTAGCGCACCACGAAACATCGCACCGACAGGCACGTGTGCACGATCCTGGTGCGAGGGTTTGTGCATGCAATGATGCCTTTCGAGCTGCTGATGTGGAATAAATAAATAATTTTTAAAAAACATACCACCCACAGGATTCATACCCGCACTTTACTGATTGCCAGCCTGAAACTTTACCACTGAGCCCGTCACTGTTCTGTAAACAGTGCAGGGAAAATGCCTGAAATCAACAAAGAGATAGACATATTTAAAAAAAATAAAACCATACACCATAAAAACCCACATTTTATATTGAATCCCTCTTATCAAGCGTGTAATACAAATATGATCTGTCTGTTCCGCTGGAGATGACCCATGGTCACAGACATACAGTCATGAAATGACATAAATGAGAAGTAATTCGTTCTTCTCATGTCCACATGTGCTGGCACATGTCCAGCCGGCCCACGCGCATGTCCTGCCCGACATGCGTGTCTTGTGGATGGTGCGCCAGAACTGACACCGCGTCATATGGAACAGAGCTCACGTGAGTGATGTGAAAGTCATATCTCCCACTGTGTGTTCGGCTCTGATGGCCTGTTTCAGCCTGGGGGTAGCCTGTCAATAGGCTGCAGCGAGGGAGCTACAGCCCACAGTGATATATGTGACATCACCCCTCATTATTACAAAGCCACGACATTTGCACAAGTACATCACTCACTTATTCATCTTCAACCGCTTACTCCAAGTGATGGTCACAGGGGGCTGGAGCATATCCCAGCAGTCATAGGGTGTGAGGAGGCGGTACATATGGGTGATTCTTAGACTACGGGCACTTATTATGTCCTTTGATCATATTGTATGAAAAACAGAAAAAAGGGGAAATTTCACACTTTTATAGTTATCTTTACAATGAAAGTGTTTTAAGAAATTTGTTCTAGTAGTCTATGATGACTTTTTTCACCTTTTTTCAGCATCATTATATGCAAATATTGCCATTTTGTGCTTGTCCCACACCTAGACTTTTGATCTTCAATGATAAAAATGAATGGTAAAAAAAGCATTTTTTCTAATGTTTTAAAATATCTCTGAATAAAATATCAGTAAAATAATCAAAACATAATTGGGGTATTCAATGTCATACAACTGTTGTGATTTTTTAAACAAAATTGCCGTAATTTCCACCACAACACTGTAATGTCCCTTTAAACAGTTTGTATGAAAGATTGTTTGGGTAGTTTCTATGGAGATAAACAGTGACATCAGAGCACATGTATATAGCGCAAAATCACAACAAACAGTTGCCCCAAGGTGCTTTATATTGTAAGGCAATGGTGTGGTGGAAATTACATTTACAAGGCCAATAGTGCCCGTAGTTAAAGAATCACCCATATATGAGAAATGCTTCATGAAGCACTCTGTGTTGTATTCACTTAACACATAGAGCACATATGGGTAAATGTATCTGTTGTACAATGCCAAATTTGAATTCAAATGGCTGATGCACACTTTTAAAATACAATATAAAATGCCGCCGTTTACTCTCCATAAATCCTTTCATTTATCGGGGATTTCTTAAAGAAAGCTCCAGCTCTGCAGATTCACTTCTGACCTGCTGTTTTTCCTGATGGCTGCTGACAAAGTGAATGGGGCAGATTTGAATTATTTTATGTTGCCCCTGCAGTAACTGTGACTTGAAACCTGACATTTGATCATTTTTGTAACACTGGAGTCACGCTGCTTCACTGCTTCCACTGCTTTGGTGGTCTTCAGACCCTTTCACTCAGGCCATTTTCACACTGCAAACATGAACCTTTCTAAACATTACCTAGTGGAGCTAATATGTGAGAAGGAAACTGTCCAAATCAGTTTGACCGGATATTAAAGTTAAGCTGCTAGCTCCCTTGGTGCTTCACAGCGAGTGAACGGGCATGCTGATTACATTCATGTCACACAACTGGCACAAAAATGTAAGGATACAACAATCCAAACTTCTACCAGTACACACTGCCACCAAAATCAGACCAAGATGGATTGTTATCCACATAGTGTTAGTTTCCACTCAACACCCAGTGGTTTTCCTGCCCAACGCTCACGTAGTCTACACCATGAGTACTCTTGCTCATGTGGGTGTGTTGCTCAAAAAAGAAGGCAGCACTGGCACTTTTGTTTTGTGTGCCACCAGAGACTGTTTGTACCATAGACCAGCAAATACTGAGTCCAAAGTGGGATGCAGTGTATTTGTGGTATGTAAAGAGTGCAATATTCAAATATGCTTTACATAAGTGGGTAATCTCATCCACATAAAATCCTTAGAAGATTGCCTTGCATCAGTGAGAAGCTGGATGTCTGGCAACTTCCTACTTTTAAACTCTGATAAGACTGAAATGATGGTTCTTGGTCCAGTGACACATCGGCATCAATTTGACCAGTTAACGCTCAGCCTAGGCTCGTGTGTCATACATCACACTGACAAAGTGAGGAACCTTGGGATAATTTTTGATCCTACATTGTCCTTTGGCCTCCACATTAGAAATACTACAAGGACTGCTTTCTTCCACCTGCGAAATATAGTGAAGATTTGTCCCATCTTGTCTGTGGCTGATGCTGAGACCCTGATTTATGCGTTTGTCTCTTGTAGATTGGACTACTGCAGTATTCTATTTTCTGGTTTACCACGGTCCAGCATTAGGGGTCTCCAATTGGCTCAAAATTCTGCAGCCAGACTTTTGACACAAAGCAGAAAGTTTGACCACATTACACCCATTTTGGCATCTCTTCACTGGCTTCCTGTCCCTGTGAGATCAGATTTTAAGATTCTGCTACTACTCTATAAAATTATTCATGGACTGGCACCTCCCTACCTAGCTGACCTAATTAAACCTTACATACCGGCCCGGGCTTTATGTTCTCAGGGTGCAGGACTACTTTGTGTCCCTAAGGTGAATAAGAAGTCTGCAGGCCATACAGCTTTCTCTTATCGTGCCCCTGTTCTGTGGAATGATCTCCCTGCCTCAATAAAACAGTCAGATTCTGTGGAGACTTTCAAGTCCAGACTTAAGACGTACTTATTTTCCCTTTCGTATAGCTAGCATACTGGCATAGTATAGTCCTACACTTTTTACTCTTTTAATTCATTTTATTAGTAAAGAGAGAGTGCCGTGGCCTCAATTTTATCTAAAGTCTGGGTCTTTTAGTGAAGCTTAGGGCTAGTGGCCAGCGATCACCTTAGTATTTCTTCTGTTTTTCTTGTTGCTTAATGCTGACAAATTACACTGTATTTGTTGTCTTTCTGATGCTTGATTCTGCTTTTTTCTTTTCTCTTTGTTTGAGGTGCAGCTCCATCCAGAGATGGGTATGGTATCTGCTACAGAAACCATCCTGTGCACCGGCAACATTTCCTGTATGTTCGTTTTGTGAATTGTTTTGTAATTTATGTTTGTAGCATGGCCCAAGCAGAAGGTCACCCCTTTGAGTCTGTTCTGCTTGAGGTTTCTTCCTCAGAAGGAGTCTTTCCTTACCACTGCTGCTCTGGGGGATAGTAAGGCTAACCCTTACTTGTGTGAAGCACCTTGAGGCAACCCCGTTGTGATTTGGCGCTATATAAATGAAATGAAATTAATGCAATTCATGTGATCTGCAGACTTTAAATTAGCATCGGTGTGAGTGTTTGTCTATATGTGGACCTGCAATATAGACTCTTGGGCTCACACAGTGACTGCTTGGATAAGCTCCAGCTCCCCGTGACCCTGAACTGGAATAAGCAGGTATAGAAAATGAATGAAATATCAAACAAGAGCAATCAGAGATTTCTGATATTCGCCAGTCCGGAACCAGATCACCTCCAAAATTCGGTGGAGTCTTCCATGGCCTAATATGTATCTGTGTTGAATATTTTGTCAAAACTTCTACAGTAGTTTTGATGTAATCCTGCTAACAGACAGACAAATAAACGCTGATGATTTTATTACATCCTTGGCAGACGTAATAAAGGAAGCATAATACAATATATAAAATATAATGAGGGCATATAAATGACCCCACTCGGTTATTTCAGCCACTAAAATAGCATAGTCACTTGAATGTTATGGCCACCATGAGAAGAGGCCTGATGGTCATTTACTTGTTCCATGCAGATTTTCACCTGTGGTCCATCCCGATATCAGACTTTAAAGCTACCATATGTTGGATTTAGTGCCATACAGTGGAGAGGTAGGATGGCTGTCGCCAGTCATCATTTTGTTTCCCTTTTATTTCAAAGAAGGTTCTTGCTCTTGCTCTCTTGGTGGTGAATCAGCCCGCTGCCATGTACATATTTTAGGCTCATTCTAAACTAATGAAAACTCAATAATTTGTTGTTGCAGGCATTTATACACTAATAATAAAATGGTTCTGAACGCTGTATTCTATTTCTGCTGATAAACACCCCTAAACCCTGTGAATTGTAGCTCTAAATGGCATTGCAGGGCTAATAATTTCCAAGTAACAAAGTATTACCTTTCAATCGGACACACGTAACAACGTACACAATAAGACAGTAAGACCTCACCTCCATTGTCACTCTGAGAGGACCTGTGCTCTCTGTTCAGCCTTTTGAAGAGGTATCGCATCACCTTGGCACTTCCAAACCGCTTGAATCGGGACCGGACGTTTTCATGGTACCACTCCAAAGTGCCGATTTTAAGTACCCTATTAAAGAAGTGGAGAGTAGTTGAATTAGATAAGATTTATTACACAAAACATCATGTAAGAATACAAGCAGATGAAAACAGAAAGCAGACCACGAAGAACCATGCGTCAAACTCTGTTATGGAGGTTTGCCATGACATAAAGCAAAATATTTTCCAGGCTGGTCACAATCTGAAAGAGCCTTTTAGTAGTCAGCATCATCTCCGCAAACAGTTTTCGACAAATATAACATGCAGCTGAGCTGTGCTGGGGAATGGTAATTACTGCCATTGTATTCTGTAAAAATCTAATTTAGCTGTGGCTGTATTTTATTATGAAACTTCAAACTATGAAATTATTTTAGAGTAAAGCTGACTTGTTTGTCCCCCCAAAAAGGGTGTGTAGACTGTGCTGGGATGAAAGTTTTAGAATATTAGTTTAAAAGACAAAAACTTCACAGACATGTATTAATGTTGCTCACACTGTCCTTCAGCAGAACACTGAATTGTTACATTCTTAGACAGGCGAATACTTATTTTCAGATGTGGTGGTATCCTGGAGCTGACCTCTCATGACCTACAGGGTCAATGAAAAATTACACAGGGGTCAAAATTTAAAAAATGTTCCAATCATATTGAAAGGTATATCATATTATTTGTCTGATCATAATGATTCCAAAAAGGTATAGTTTAGACTATCCTTGACAACATGTTGTGGAGTTACAGGGTAAAAACAGCAAAAACGATGACAAAGGTCAATTTCAGTTTGTACAGGAGTCAAAAGATAAAGTTGTTCCAATTTTGCTAAAAAAAAAAAAAAAAAAAAAAAATGCCTATTATTGGTTGAGTTAATACGGTTTTTAAAAAGGAATACTTTCCAACATCTGTCATGCTTAGTTTTCATATTACACGGTAATATATGTCACATGTCATAGAATCCAACAGACATCAACCTTGTTTGACCTTTACTTTGGAGAACAAACATTCAACACAGACAAAACTATTCCATTTATTAAACTTATCCTCCACATCTGAAACTAAGTATTAGTTAATTTAGAATACGTGCGCCAAATTTCATGCTTTACTCACAAAATGCACAATCATTTTGCCTATCTGCTGCACTATTATTCTGAAGGTCCATCAGACTTACTGTGGAGATAGCATAATGCCCGAGAGAGAAGCCCCCAAGCCACGGAGGAGTGCGCAAGTGGATTACCCGGAGCCTTATCATTTCCCTGCTGCCAAGCCAGAAGCTGAACAAGGATGTGTCATGGAGAAACTTTAAAGTCCCAAGGAAGATTAGAAAATGGAAAGGTGTTGTTGCGGTTTTGAACAGTTTTTTTCATAGCACTGCTGTTGCTGCATCTTGTTAGCCTGGTAGCTAACTAGCTGACCGGCCTTCTTTAGGGACTTTTGGACCAATGGGCCATCGGAATAATGATACATCACTCATAGGTTTTCTAAAGAGCTGGTTTGAAGCTCGAATGGGGCGTTTTCAAGTGGCTTAAGTGTGGGTAATAAAAATTACCAGCAGCACATTGTCTCAATAACTGTGGTGTAATAATGGAAATGTCCTCATCAAGCTCTAGATACCTGCTAATTTGTGCTAATGCTACTAATATACCAACTGAAGTTTTACGTAATGCAAATACTGTAGCACAGACTTCTTATATTGTTCATTCGTACAATAAAATGGCCAGAAAGCACATACACAGTCGAGTCTGCAGGAGCTAGTAACCACTGCTAGCAGCAGCATATCCTAACTGGGCCTTAAATGCAGCTCACCAGCACACACTACCTCTCATTCAAAGCGAACAAACCTGAAATTATTCACAACTTAAGGGTTAAAGTAGCTTAAAGTGATGAGTTATTAAAAAAAAAATAAAGAAATTAAAAAATCCCCAGTGTAAAATTCATCCCCCCTCTATAGCTGTATAGTCAAAAATAGGAAAACTAGCTGTAGCAGCCTGGTTTCACATTTTTTCGTGCACCCTCACGAAAAGTGGGTGCTTTTTGTGACACTTTTTTTTGTTTTGCTATGTATAATCTTCCCCTTCTCCTAACTCTAACCATAACCATAGTGTAAGTGTGTATCATCCCCAAACGTTAACCATGACTCCCCCCAGATCCCCCCTTCACCCCATATTTTGTGCCCCTGCCACGAAATGAATTCATGCCCCCATTACAAAAAATGTCCCATTTTCATACCCCCATCATGAAACAATAGATTAATGTACTTTTCATAACCCAGTCCTATGAACTGCTGTGACACTGGGTTGTCTGTAGAGGCCAAAACCTAAACAAACAAACAAACAAAAAAGTTTATTTTTGCTGTTGGACTTCCACTGAGAATCACTAATAGTGGTAAAATAAAGTTTTACGCTCATCATAATTAAGGAATTCTGCTGCTACTAATTAGCGTCTATGCAAGTAGACTAGTTATTGGAAACAACAGCACTGGAAGAACTTGACTCCAGTTAAACACACTTCACTTCTATTTCAACCACCTTGTGGCATGACGTAAAGTTTCCTATTCTTTATTTTTCCTACCTGGCCATGCGACAGGGATCACACACCCAGCCATGCTCTTTGATGTTGTAGCGGCTACAAGACTGGCAGATGAAGAGGCGGCAGTCCAGACACTGACGCTTGTTGCTGACCAGGAACTTAAAGGGTTGGAGGCAGCGAATACAGTAAGAATCAGTCAGGCTGCTCTGGTTAGCCAGCAGTTCTCTCTTGGTGTCTTCTTTCTCAATCTTGGTCTTTAGAGATCTGCAAGACATACAAGTTTACGATTATGACAGTTCAATGAAAACACATCAATTCACTTGCTTGAAAGTGAAATACTCTTAAACTGGAAGTACTTGCAGAGTGACATTTAACTGGTCTTATTCAAGAGATTTGTTTTAAATAATAATCCTAAAAGTGGTTGGAAGATTATTGGTTGAGTGCTGGCTCCTGATCCTGTGTGTTCCTCTAATTATTTTGAGCAGTGTATAATGTCTCAGTGGGTCTTCATTTCATGTCTGATGGGACCAGAAGCATCGCCAGTTGGACAAAACAAATGCGGTCCCATATTCACAAAGTCTCCAAGGAATACAGGAAAACACAAACATCAAAATCAAAGGAACAAAATCGCATCTTCCAGCTTTTGGCACATTTTCTTTCACATCTGGTAACATATTGGCCGTGTAAGCAAGTGGCACAGGGTAAAAACAGTTCCTGCCATTTAACACAATCCAAAAAATAAAAATATATCCCAAAGTCATAAACAACAGATCCATGTGATGAAAAGCTAAAAATAAACTTGGATCACAACAGCAGGACAGATGAATCTGTTTCAAGGAAATTAGTTAAATACATCCATATGATGGAGGTTAGGTTTTATATGTTATCTGAAGAACAATACAAGAAAATACAGTATCAGTACAAACCCTCCCTTATGTGACTTTACAATAGTCTTGGATTAAATTGTGGCTCTGACTGGACCAACCTCACCACAAGTACTCAAAGCAGATTAAACAAACTGATAAGTTCTTGCAACAGCCAAGGTCTATATTTGACATTGGAGTCAGACTAATCAGTGCAGGTTTATCCTGGGAACATTTTCAACATGCTCATAACTTCAATGTTCACGCTGAAACGCTGGCTAGAGTTCAGTTCTGCTACCACTGCGTAACCACCGCCAGCATGCCGTCACAGCTCTGTTCCTCTCCACTGGCCTCGGCTGGCCAACGTCTGAGGCTTGACTGAATGCACCACCTCCTCCGGAGCCCGTGGGCATGAACAAATATGTAGAAATTATGCATGAATGGTTAGAACCTGTGTTAACGACGCATCAGTAGCAAGTGATGCAATCGCACAGTTACGCTGAGTTCACACAGGCTGCGTCACATGATGTCTCAAATATTGAGTCAACGATCAGCTCTGCCAAGCTATGCTAACGCTCTGCAGTGTGCGCCATCTGCCCTGTGACAGCAAAAGTTGAACTACAACCAACAGTAAGTCATTGGCTCTGCTGAACTACATCGATGTGCGCTGAAGACATGAAATTTGGACCACTGGAACGAGCCAACTCAAGCATTTCACAGAGATTTTGGAGTATCTGCTACATCACCCAGCGTGAGCCACTTCATGTCACGGTGTGGATTGACCCTTGCAGCCAGTTAGCTTCTGCATGCTAACGCGATGTTTGCATTATAAATAAATAAGGTGCCAATCTTTTTAATTACATTTAATGAGGTAAATATGCACATGTTTAGATCTGAACAGTGTCAGTGAACAGACAAGAATCAGTTTAATATTGAGTTCTATGTGCCTCCTACAATAACATTAATTAGCCCATTAGCTTCTGCTCACTAATACAGTGTTTGTAAACAAATAATGCAGTGTTTATAAATTAATACTATTTATTTATTCCACAACAACAACAACAACAACAACAATAATAATAACAATAATCATTTCTTTGTAAGTGTACTGGCCAGTAAAATACCACACAAACACAGTTGGAAATGATCATGCAATTTTAAAATGATTTTAAAACACAATTACTCATACTTTAAGTCACGTTATCCTTAATATGGTTTTGAGGTCCTGTGATTTATACTTTGATGCAACTTATATACCAAAAAAAAAAAAAAAAAATCACAGGTAAATATTGAAGACAATTTGTTTTGAACATAACAAAAGAAAAAATAAAACAACAACAGACAATGTAAAATTAAAGTTAATTCAAAACGGAGTGAGAAGAAGTTGAAACTTATCAAATCCCACCCCTTCTCACTGTATAATGATTTATATATCCATCCCTGTTTCCTTAAAAATACTACTGTTGACAATCATGATAATAATCATAATAACAACAACAATAATAATAGTAATAATAATGATACAATGATACAATACAATTTTAGATAAAGACAAATAAAACCCAGTTGTCATATTGATTATCATCATAGTTGACATTCATCACACATTTAATTTATTTATGAATATTTATCAGGTTTTCATACTTTTTGATGCTTTTATAATGCATTAAATGTGCCTAAGACATTTGGACAGTACTGTGTATCTCTGTATCTAATGGAGTGTTTCTGATTTTGTACCAACAAATGATTTGAGAATACTGTATTTTTGCCCCAAGACTTTATTTTTGAGGCTCTGTGTTACTTTAGTTCTTTTATTCAACTTTTTCTAAAACATATTTTGGACTGTTGCACATTTTATTCCTTTGTGCTCTAAGATACAGGTTTTGCAGAAGCCTCAAATTATCCGCAATAAAACAAAACAAAACAGACCACCATGGTTTTGTATTTAATGTACAAAGGAGCAATGGAACAGTGTTGTAGCGATGGTCAAGTTTTTGCTTTGTTTTCAATAATTGTTCATTGTAATGAGGTATTTAGTGAGGTGCAGTATTTATACTGCAATTAGTAGTCAAAAAACACCCTGTAACTCTTTTGCCACCTACTTAGTGAGCTCTTGTGCGCACACAAACATTTAGAGGAGAGGTGGTAAATGGAAGGCAATTTGACTGTGCTTTTCCATGTGATGCAAATGCTTAAAGTGCTTTACAATGAAGGCTCACATTCACACACCACTGTAGGGGCAAAGTGTTCAACTGCACACAGGGAGCACCTTAGACATGTTCCTGTCTGATCAGGGAATTGACCTGAGGATACTTTGGTCACCACCCTGCTTCCTCAACCTCCAGACAACCAATCAATCAATCAATTCAATCAATTTTATTTATATAGCGCCAAATCACAACAAACAGTTGCCCCAAGGCGCCTTATATTGTAAGGCAAGGCCATACAATAATTACGTAAAAACCCCAATGGTCAAAACGACCCCCTGTGAGCAAGCACTCGGCGACAGTGGGAAGGAAAAACTCCCTTTTAACAGGAAGAAACCTCCAGCAGAACCAGGCTCAGGGAGGGGCAGTCTTCTGCTGGGACTGGTTGGGGCTGAGGGAGAGAACCAGGAAAAAGACATGCTGTGGAGGGGAGCAGAGATCGATCACTAATGATTAAATGCAGAGTGGTGCATACAGAGCAAAAAGAGAAAGAAACACTCAGTGCATCATGGGAACCCCCCAGCAGTCTAAGTCTATAGCAGCATAACTAAGGGATGGTTCAGGGTCACCTGATCCAGCCCTAACTATAAGCTTTAGCAAAAAGGAAAGTTTTAAGCCTAATCTTAAAAGTAGAGAGGGTGTCTGTCTCCCTGATCCGAATTGGGAGCTGGTTCCAGAGGAGAGGAGCCTGAAAGCTGAAGGCTCTGCCTCCCATTCTACTCTTACAAACCCTAGGAACTACAAGTAAGCCTGCAGTCTGAGAGTGAAGCGCTCTATTGGGGTGATATGGTACTATGAGGTCCCTAAGATAAGATGGGACCTGATTATTCAAAACCTTATAAGTAAGAAGAAGAATTTTAAATTCTATTCTAGAATTAACAGGAAGCCAATGAAGAGAGGCCAATATGGGTGAGATATGCTCTCTCCTTCTAGTCCCTGTCAGTACTCTAGCTGCAGCATTTTGAATTAACTGAAGGCTTTTCAGGGAACTTTTAGGACAACCTGATAATAATGAATTACAATAGTCCAGCCTAGAGGGAATAAATGCATGAATTAGTTTTTCAGCATCACTCTGAGACAAGACCTTTCTAATTTTAGAGATATTGCGTAA
Source organism: Thalassophryne amazonica (assembly GCF_902500255.1). Taxonomy (NCBI): domain Eukaryota; kingdom Metazoa; phylum Chordata; class Actinopteri; order Batrachoidiformes; family Batrachoididae; genus Thalassophryne; species Thalassophryne amazonica. The sequence continues at coordinate 88,497,021 of NC_047116.1, read as the reverse complement.
ATGCAAAAAAGCAGTCCTACATATTTGTTTAATATACGCTTTGAATGACATATCCTGATCAAAAATGACTCCAAGATTTCTCACAGTATTACTAGAGGTCAGGGTAATGCCATCCAGATTAAGGATCTGGTTAGACACCATGTTTCTAATATTTGTGGGGCCAAGTACAATAACTTCAGTTTTATCTGAGTTTAAAAGCAGGAAATTAGAGGTCATCCATGTCTTTATGTCTGTAAGACAATCCTGCAGTTTAGCTAATTGGTGTGTGTCCTCTGGCTTCATGGATAGATAAAGCTGGGTATCATCTGCGTAACAATGAAAATTTAAGCAATGCCGTCTAATAATACTGCCTAAGGGAAGCATGTATAAAGTGAATAAAATTGGTCCTAGCACAGAACCTTGTGGAACTCCATAATTAACCTTAGTCTGTGAAGAAGATTCCCCATTTACATGAACAAATTGTAAAATATTAGATAAATATGATTCAAACAACCGCAGCGCAGTGCCTTTAATACCTATGGCATGCTCTAATCTCTGTAAAAAAATTTTATGGTCAACAGTATCAAAAGCAGCACTGAGGTCTAACAGAACAAGCACAGAGATGAGTCCACTGTCTGAGGCCATAAGAAGATCATTTGTAACCTTCACTAATGCTGTTTCAGTACTATGATGAATTCTAAAACCTGACTGAAACTCTTCAAATAGACCATTCCTCTGCAGATGATCAGTTAGCTGTTTTACAACTACCCTTTCAAGAATTTTTGAGAGAAAAGGAAGGTTGGAGATTGGCCTATAATTAGCTAAGATAGCTGGGTCAAGTGATGGCTTTTTAAGTAATGGTTTAATTACTGCCACCTTAAAAGCCTGTGGTACATAGCCAACTAATAAAGATAGACTGATCATATTTAAGATCGAAGCATTAAATAATGGTAGGGCTTCCTTGAGCAGCCTGGTAGGAATGGGGTCTAATAGACATGTTGATGGTTTGGATGAAGTAACTAATGAAAATAACTCAGACAGAACAATCAGAGAGAAAGAGTCTAACCAAATACCGGCATCACTGAAAGCAGCCAAAGATAACGATACATCTGTGGGATGGTTATGAGTAATTTTTTCTCTAATAGTTAAAATTTATTAGCAAAGAAAGTCATGAAGTCATTACTAGTTAAAGTTAAAGTAATACTCGGCTCAATAGAGCTCTGACTCTTTGTCAGCCTGGCTACAGTGCTGAAAAGAAACCTGGGGTTGTTCTTATTTTCTTCAATTAGTGATGAGTAGTAAGATGTCCTAGCTTTACGGAGGGCTTTTTTTTATAGAGCAACAGACTCTTTTTCCAGGCTAAGTGAAGATCTTCTAAATTAGTGAGACGCCATTTCCTCTCCAACTTACGGGTTATCTGCTTTAAGCTGCGAGTTTGTGAGTTATACCACGGAGTCAGGCACTTCTGATACTGTTAAGTCTTCAATTTCCATACCATAAGTCAGAACAAGATCTAAGATATGATTAAAGTGGTGGGTGGACTCATTTACATTTTGAGCAAAGCCAATTGAGTCTAATAATAGATTAAATGCAGTGTTGAGGCTGTCATTCTCAGCATCTGTGTGGATGTTAAAATCGCCCACTATAATTATCTTATCTGAGCTAAGCACTAAGTCAGACAAAAGTTCTGAAAATTCACAGAGAAACTCACAGTAACGACCAGGAGGACGATAGATAACAAATAAAACTGGTTTTTGAGACTTCCAATTTGGATGGACAAGACTAAGAGTCAAGCTTCAAATGAATTAAAGCTCTGTCTGGGTTTTTGATTAATTAATATGCTGGAATGGAAGATTGCTGCTAATCCTCCGCCTCGGCCCATGCTACGAGCGTTCTGGCAGTTAGTGTGACTCGGGGGTGTTGACTCATTTAAACTAACATATTCATCCTGCTGTAACCAGGTTTCTGTAAGGCAGAATAAATCAATATGTTGATCAATTATTATATCATTTACTAACAGGGACTTAGAAGAGAGAGAGACCTAATGTTTAATAGACACATTTAACTGTTTTAGTCTGTGGTGCAGTTGAAGGTGCTATATATTTTTTCTTTTGAATTTTTATGCTTAAATAGATTTTTGCTGGTTATTGGTAGTCTGGGAGCAGGCACCGTCTCTACAGGGATGGGGTAATGAGGGGATGGCAGGGGGAGAGAAGCTGCAGAGAGGTGTGTAAGACTACAACCACTTACTCAAAACCTCATACAATCAAAGAAAAAACTGAGCCAACATTATCTCCAGTGATTATAGTGAAAGACATTAGTGCAGAGGCCAGGTCAAGTCCGGTGTCGTGGTCTGAGTTTGCGCCGGTCTCATTTTACCACGCGCATGCGCAAATCGATTTTTTTTTGCGGTCAACTTTCGGGAGGTCTAGAATTACCATTTCTTGCGGCGATCTTCAACCGAGCAGACGTATTTTGAAACACACACTTCTGATTCAGAAAATTTGAAGTGGGGCTATATTTGTGATCGATTTTTTTTTATTACCATTTCTTGCGGCGATCTTCAATATGGAGGAGGAATCACTTGTTTCTGAGCCTCAAAATGAATGTCAGGAAAACGCACACCCCAAAGAAGAGCGAAACCAGCGATTTTCAACATTCAGGAAAAAAATGTCCCAACTGATAGTCTTCCTACAGACTGGGAAGTACTCCAGTGATACAGACAAAAAGGACCATCGCAACATCAGGAACCAGTCCAAGAAGCATGTTTGGGATGAAGACAGTAAGTACATATCTTTTTGTTTACTTCTTGTGGAATGGTACAATACACGAACTGTAATCCACCCGTATGATAGTATTTACCACCGACAATTGAACAACCAAGCTGTTATTAATTTGCCAATATTTTCAAGAATAATATCTGTAGATTCTCTTAAGCAAGTACATATTGTTTATCATGGAAATATAGACCTGGAATGGACGTGCGCGCCTCAATCTATTAGCGTCGCTCGGGACAGGAAGGCGCCATTACTAAGGGTGGAAATGTGCCGATCATCAATAATAAATTGACCGCTTTTTTTGCACTAGCATTGCTATTTCTTAATGGATTTTAATAAATGTAGGCTTTTCTAAAGCCATTTGAAAGCTCTTTCCATTGAACCTATGCATGTGTGGGTGAAAAAAAAACTTTTATGTAAAATGCAGAAATTTGGGGAAATTATGACAAACTGTGCTGCTTTTCTCGCCCTATTGTCGCTATTTGTTAACAGATTTTAATAAAAGTAGGCTTGTTTTAAAGCCCTTTAATTGCTCTTTCTAATGAACCCATACTTGTATGGGTAGAAAAAAAAAATGTTTTATGTAAAGTGTGGAAAATTGGGGGAAAATATGCCATTCTGTTCATTTACGGTGATGTTTTTTTTCCTTTCATCATAATTCTCGATGGATTTTTATAAATTAAGCTTTGTAAGTTGTATTCAAGCTGATTAAAAGTTCTAATGACCCCATACATGCCTGGACAAAAAATCCTTATGTATTAACATATAAATCTGAAGTATGCCTTGCCATTGTACTCATTTACTTTGCTGCTTTTTCCACTGCAAATATTATTGCAAGTCTTTTAATGACAACAACATATATATGATTTTTACTAACATTTTATTCCAAGTAGACATAAAGCCATTCAGAATTTATGACTTTTGACCCTCAGTCAGGGTAAAAAGTACCTCCTCCATCCCCTCCAACCACACTGTTAAAATTTAAATGCCGTCTGTGACCACCATGAACACATCATATTAAACAACAATTGCAAGTATACAGACATGAATATATTTAAACGTTTTTGTTTCCATATTTGTATGCATGTGAACGCAGCTTAGTGAAAAGAACTTATGGCGTTGAGTTATAGTCTCAGTATATTGATATTAAATTGCGACATAACGACTTTAATATAGACATTAAGGCTCTTGTACAGTTCATTTTAGTATTCGAGAATTTGTTTTTGTAGTTGGTGCAATTGATGGTGAAGCTCTGGCTGCCTTTTTTCCCCTCATTTCGATTCTGTTTAACTGGCTCAAGGTGCTCTCTCCACCCTTAGTAATGGCCGCTGTGTGGCACGCCGCTAGTCACGTGACGTCCATTCCAGTCTCTGTTTTCATGTTGTTTATGGGCACCCCTACACCAGCTTTGCCACTGATCAACTTTGTCCACATACGATCTGGACTGCCTAACTCCGCAAGGACATAATTTCGCCATGAGCCTGTTTTCCTTTAGATTGTAGAATGAGATTGAATTTCATGTAATCTGGGTAATATATTTTAATTTATAATAAGTGTTTAATGTCATAGACATTTCAGAGATTTTGTATTGAGAATTACTAGTTTCGCTTTTACGAGGGCTGTCCGTAAAGTATAGGTCCTTTTTATTTTTTTCAAAAACTATATAGATTTCATTCATATGTTTTTACGTCAGACATGCTTGAACCCTCGTGCGCATGCGTGAGTTTTTCCACACCTGTCGGTGACGTCATTCGCCTGTGAGCACTCCTTGTGGGAGGAGTCGTCCAGCCCCTCGTCGGAATTCCCTTGTCTGAGAAGTTGCTGAGAGACTGGCGCTTTGTTTGATCAAAATTTTTTTCTAAACCTGTGAGACACATCGAAGTGGACATAGTTCGAAAAATTAAGCTGGTTTTCAGTGAAAATTTTAACAGCTGATGAGAGATTTTGAGGTGATTCTGTCGCTTTAAGGACTTTTCACGGTGCGAGACGTCGCGCAGCGCTCTCAGGCGGCGTCATCAGCCTGTTTCAAGCTGAAAACCTCCACATTTCAGGCTCTATTGATCCAGGATGTCGTGAGAGAACAGAGAAGTTTCAGAAGAAGTCGGTTTCAGCATTTTATCTGGATATTCCACTGTTAAAGGAGATTTTTTTAATGAAAGACGTGCGTCGGGACGCAGCTGACGCGGCGCGGCGGCACAGGAAAAACACCTCCGTGTTGATAACCATTTGTAAAATCCAGGCGGCTTTTGATGGCTTTCAGTGGAGTGAGTATATGAGAAATTATCAGCTGGAGATGTTCCAACTTGTCCTTACGGCTTCCAACAGAGGTGTTTTTCCTGTGGCGGAGCGTCGCGGCGGCTGCGAGCCGACGCTGCAATCCGCCTGCACGTCTTTCATTAAAAAAATCTCCTTTAACAGTGGAATATCCGGATAAAATGCTGAAACCGACTTCTTCTGAAACTTCTCTGTTCTCTCACGACGTCCTGGATCAATAGAGCCTGAATGTGGAGGTTTTAAGCTTGAAAACAGGCTGATGACGCCGCCTGAGAGCGCTGCACGACGTCTCGCACCGTGAAAAGTTCCTTAAAGCGACAGAATCACCTCAAAATCTCTCATCAGCTGTTTAAAATTTTCACTGAAGGACCAGCTTAATTTTTTGAACCGTGTCCACTTCGATGTGTCTCACAGGTTTAGAAAAAATTTTGATCAAACAAAGCGCCAGTCTCTCAGCAACTTTTCAGACAAAGGAATTCCGACGAGGGGCTGGACGACTCCTCCCACAAGGCGTGCTCACAGGCGAATGACGGCACCGACAGGCGTGGAAAAACTCACGCATGCGCACGAGGGTTCAAGCATGTCTGACGTAAAAACATATGAATGAAATCCATATAGTTTTAGAAAAAAATAAAAAGGACCTATACTTTACGGACAGCCCTCGTAATTTATGATTATGTCAAAACTCTATTTTATGATTATGTCTTTGCAGAAAAAGAGTTGTACTACATTGGCCCGAAAGGAGACTGCAGGAAGAAAGTGCTGACTGAGGTTGCCGAAGTTATCGAAGTCTTCCAGCAGTATCATTCATCACCAATGGGCGGCCACAGTGGTGTCAACAACACTTTAGCCAAGATATCCCAGTATTATTGGTGGAACGGGATGAAAGAAGATGTCCAGGAATATGTAAGCATTTAGTTTTTATGATTTAGTTTTTTATTCCATAAACTAAGTTTAAATTATATATTATCAATGCTTGTTTCTGGGTAATATATTTAAAATTCTAATGAATATTTTATGTTCTAGACATTTCAAAGATTTTATTTAAGAATTGCTAATTTTACTTTGTGCAAGTTTGAGAATTTATTATGCTCATACTCATATGTTTAATTTGTACCTCCTCATATGATTGGTGTCAGAGTGATGTGCATGGAAAAAAGGAACTACCAACTAGATACGTCATTGCAAATATCAATGTTTATTAGTATTCTTCTGATTTGGGTTGATTTTACTTGGGGAAATTGTTGATGTGACTTTGTCAGAGTATGAGAGGTTATTGTACTTATGCATGTTTTATTTATATTTTAAAGGTTTCTTCATGTGATCGGTGTCAGCGATTTGAGAAGCTCAAGACCCAAGCCCCCGAGCTACAAACCATCAAAGTCAGTGAGGCACTCGAACTCATTGGAATGGATCTCATAGGTAAATATTTTTGATATAGATAATCAACGAAGAATTATGATCAGCATAGAAATTGTCAAAATCTGTGAATTTATGAAAAAAAATGGTTGTAACTCGCATCACTGTAAAGTTGAACTAAGATATAATGTGACACCTTCTCATATTATAAATAATAGTTTTTGCATAGTTTGAATTTGACAAATTGTACGTATATATATGAGACATAAAATTCTATTCTATTCTATTCTGTATTTCAGGTCCCCTGCCTACTACAGACACATTGTGCAAGTATGTGCTCACGTTCACAGATTATTACACCAAGTTTGTGGACTTTTTCCCCCTGAAGAACCAGTCAGCTGAGGGTGTAGCTGCGTGTCTGAAGACATTTGTTTGCAGGTAATTATTATACAGTGTGTGCATGGCAGTGGTGGGCACAGTTCCGATAATCTGATAATAGATAATTATCGAAGATAATGTTTTCATTCTCGGATTATCTTTATAGATAACTTTAAAAATCATTATCGGATTAATTATCTTCCGATGAATTTTTGTCCAATAACTTTTAGACTGATAATGTAGTAAACAAAGCTGAACAGCAGCAAACATTTTTAAAATTGAAAATCAGTTGAGCACCTACCTGATAAAAGTTTCCTAACAGATATATGGTTCCACCCTCTGCAAACAGAAGACAGCTGCTTCTATGAAGAACTACACTATCCTCTGCAGGCAAAGAAAAAAGTCATCATTGCAGTCAGTGCCCCCATCTTCGCCGCCGTATCTCCCAAAGCGAGCAGCCAAAAGAAAAGCTGACATCTTCATAACAAGTGTGACCGCCCCCAAATCCCGTAAAGTAGGCCCCGTTCCCATCACGAAATGTGCAAGCAAGATCAAGAATGTGGAAGCCCTTTGCTCCAGACTTCAGACAGCTGGCTCGATGATGAGCAGATAGACCACGCCCAGGCAATGTTAGCCGAACGTTTCCCCGCAATCAGTGGATTTCAAGCAGTCTGTGTTTTTGAGCCAGCTGCAAGCCAGAATGTCGGCAAGCCGAACACAGACTTCGTCCAGGTTCTCAACATATCTGTAAATCACTGGGTCACCCTGAGCAATCTTGGCCAAGCTGATCACAACGTAATCGTGATTTACAACTCTTTGAACAGTTCTCTCCCCCTTGATTCCAGGGATAAGGTTTTGAGGCAAATTGCATGCGTGATTCACGCAAGAGAGCCACACGTGTGTATTCGGTGGGCAGACATAAAGAGACAGACTGGCTCGGATGACTGCGGTCTCTTCGTGATTGCATGTGCCACTGCTCTTTGCCACAGCCTTGCGTCACAAGACTGTGACTGGGACCAGCATATGATGCACCAACATCTCGCTGACTGTTTTAGACAAGATGTCCTGCTCCCCTTCCCTGATGCCCCGAAGCCCCATACCCACCAGTCCTTCACACACCATGAATATTTTGACATCTTCTGTCATTGCCGCATGCCATATGACCCAAAACGCTTCATGGTGCAATGTGACCTGTGCGATGACTGGTTTCACCGACAATGTGAAACAGTGCCCAGAATAGTGCAGAAAAACACCCCATTCTTCTGCAAGGGATGTCGCCCTCAGGGACACAAACTTCTCGCGAATGATTTTGTTGATAGACTTTAGATATTTTTTATGTTCCCTGTTTTGTAATATGTTTTTTTGGTAAATTTTTGGTAAATTTTCTTTTGCTAATTTTTTTTTTTTGGTAAACTTGGTATTTATATAATGTGTAATGATTCCTTGGTAGGGTGAATAGGGTGAATTTGATTTTATTATTATATGTGTAGTTGAAGTAATTTGTATATGCAGCCTCAAATGTTTTGAAATTTGTATATAGCTTGGTGTTCATGTGAGTTTTATTGTTTCTTGTTGCTATTAGTAAATGTGTGAATAAAGATAATAAAAAATTTATCCCACTCTGATTTTGTTCTTCTATCAAGGATAATAAACTTTAAATCAAGTTTCTCCTTATTATTAAGGGATCCAAATGATTTCATGCCTGGCTGGTTAATTAGAATAGATTTTTGCAGATCAAATCCTAAGCAAAATATCACATTGTGTGATAAATTCAGACCTGCATGCTGCCAAACTAATCAGTGAGATAATCAACTCAATATTCATTTATATATGAAATTGAAGGCTCCATTTGGGTATCAAACACAACAATAAATCTCCTATTATAATGCTATGGTAAATCCAGACTTGCCTGGTAAAATCAGACCAAGCTGGTAAAATCAGTCTGATTAACTAATCTAAGTTTTCAGCTATTTTTTTTTTTTTTTACAATGGAAAGAAAACACACAATAAACCAAGACTGATCCCAAATTGCTTTTTTGTTCCTTCTGTGTGACTTGGCAGTTCAGAAGATTCAGATAACCAGTTCCAAATGTAACATGTCTGAAGAAAAAACAACTAAAGATGAAAAGATGCATGTTTTTTTTTTAATGAAAGGTAGTTTTAAGTCAGGGTTCTTTAATGAGATAAATAGGATATTGTCCTGGATGAATGGGAAACTTCAGACAAACCCATTAGCATTTTATGGATACATCTGTTGAGCATTAGCAATGCAATTAAAAAAAAAAAAAAATCAAATCTGGCCTCCTCTGAAACACTAAAACCCCCACTGATTTAGTGTGCAATCTTCCCCTCAAGGATTCAACCAAGATTTATGCTCCCAGCAATTTCCAGGCATCAGTCCATAGCTGGCACAGTTACGCTGAAGAAGTAAGTCCTACTCAGGCTCTGAGGCCTACTGGGCTGGTGTTTATGCATAAATCACAAGCAGGTAAGAGTCTCCCTGTCTCACTGGGAGGAGGAACAACAGTCCATTGCAGGTTACTTCCACAACCAACGTGGGCACCCATTTAGAGCTGGGTGGACTGGGACGATGTAGATGAAGTTTCTTTTCCAAGGACACAGACAAGTACAATAACTATGAGAGTGACGGTCAGAAACAGTGCCTGTAAGAACAAAGGGACAAACAGGGACAAGAAACAAATGCAGACAAAAGACAAACCAGGCTTGGTAGAGGTGTTCAGGGCGGTAGCAGTAATCACAGAAACATGACATGACTGTACGTGTGTGTGTGTGTGTGTGTATGAATGAATCTACATGCACAGTGTGAAAGATCAAAAGGTCAAAACAGGTATGTGAGGTGAATGATTGTAGAGCACCACACTACAGCAATACAACTCCAAAAGTTAGATGTGGCACCATGCCACATAAAGTCCACCAGCCACATCAAGCATCAGAGAGTCCACACCACCATGTCAAGACATGTGCAAAGGACCACTACCATGCACCATCAAAGGCGAGAAGCAAGTCAGCCACTCAGCAGAGTGAACCTAAACACTGTATATAGGAGTGAAGCAGTCCTGTGAGCACAACATATCAAACAAAGACTACAGTCCCAACACAGGACAGAGACCAACACCCCACGGAGCAAGCAGGTCAATGCCCCACCCAAGGACCACCTAGTGGAGCACATATAACAGGCACCACAACACTCCCCGGGGCTGATGTCCATGCATCAGTGTTGATGGGAGCACCCAACTCAGCTGCAAGGCACACAATGCTTCCAATCACCTGGTATGTGCTTCCCATGGCACAGAAGGAGGCAGCACACCACCTTCATCACACACCAACAGGAGGCACACCCCAACCCTCCGCTGCCCAGAACCACAGGGCAACAGCACCTGCACTCCGCCATATGCCCACACCCACACTTGGAGCCAATGTCCAGGGAGATACCATGGGACACTCTGGGGTCTCCAGCCAGCAAACCCCTTAGGCCATTGGTAGATAGTTTATGGTAGTTTAGTGTCCAGGTTGCATTCTCACAATCGGTTAGAAGTTAACAAGCATACGTTCACAAAGGGTTAAAGATAATACCAATGTGATTAATGTATGTTCTCGTCCACTTCTCTAAATATCACTCTTTATTTTGGCCTAGAAACCTTGCTGTCCTCCTGTACTTGATTTAAAACAGACACTGCAGTGTTTTTGGTTCATGGCAAAGCTTTGGAATGCTGGTGTAGTTTGACGTTCACTTAGATGGAGACATTTACAAAGGTCTATGCAAGTGTGTTTCCATACATGGTGATCTATCTCCACTGCATAACCCCATAAATATACCCATCTTCACTGTAACATCTCTGCTTTGTTAATGTTTTTGCACATGGATGTGTGTAATTATCTTGTTGTCTGTGTTGGAAAATGTTTATTTAACAGTAGGTTACTTTACTGACAAGTTAACATGAACACTGTGGGAAGAGAATGAGAAAGACGAGTAGAATTTCATGCACAAGCACTCACGAGCGACAGTTCATTTACATATATACTACATTTAAAAAATTCACGTGGCAGTTTTGGCTCAGACTAATGTGTCATGAGGCAAATTCAAAGCGCTCACCACTATTCCAAATAATTGCAAAGACAATTAAAATATATAAAAGGTTAAAATACAAAGCATTACCTTGGTGATAAGAAATCAACATACAAATCACAAAATAATCTGACTGTCTATTATTAAAGGTTGTGCCACACCATGATGGATAGAGCACAAGGATTAGTTATGAATTTAAATATTTTGTTCATTGGCAAAATCACGTAATCCTTTAGTTTTCATGGATTTGGGGCTCTGATGGACAGATGACTGTTGGGAAAGTGTAGGTACACGGACCCACAACAGGGGGCGCAAATGAACGGACAATGGATGAGGTCAAATAACAACACTTTACTGTTGTGAATGGGCACAACAACTACAATCAGATTACAACAATAGACAAAAGCCAAATCACAAAAGGTGTCGTGTGGGCAGGCTCGAAGATAGGAGACGTCTGTCCAAAGCAGAACCAGAACCACACGATTTCCTCTGCCACCAGACCCCGGGAATACTGGAGCCGCCAAGTCCCGAACTCCCAGGTGGCCACTGCCTTCGCGTGTCGGACCTGGTACTGCTGGCGAGGAACAAAAGAACAATTAAATGTGGGTGCGTCTGCACCCAGGAATCCGCACGGCAGGAAAACTACCTCCACCACTCGTTGGAAAAGGAGTCAGCTAAACAACTCACAAAAGTCACAAAAGATCACTGTTAACCAGTCAGCTGAGCACGTTACCTTCCAGGTAGAACGATATCTCGGCAAAGAGGTGGAGGCGTCGTCCTGCTGATATTCCCCTGCTGATCAGATGATGGGTAACAGCTGTTGCAGGTGATGCGTGACAGCTGTCACCCTGGCTGCTCCTGTGAGGCGGCTGCGCCCTCTCGTGCCTGAAGCCCGCACTTCAGGCAGGGCGCCCTCTGGTGGTGGGCCAGCAGTACCTCCTCTTCTGGCGGCCCACACAACAGGACCCCCCCCTCAACCAGACCAGGCTTGTCCGGGTGGCGGCGGTAGAAATCGGCCAGGAGGGCCGGGTCCAGGATGAAGCTCCTCTTCACCCAGGAGCGTTCTTCGGGGCCGTACCCCTCCCAGTCCACCAAATACTGGAAGCCCCGGCCCATCCTACGGACATCCAAAAGCCGGTGTACAGTCCAAGCCGGCTCGCCATCGATGATCCGGGCAGGAGGCGGTGCCGGACCCGGAGTACAGAGGGGTGAGGTGTGATGTGGTTTTATCCGGGACACGTGAAACACAGGATGGATCCGCAGTGAGGCCGGAAGCTGAAGCCTCACCGCGGCTGGACTGATGACCTTAAGGATCTTAAATGGGCCGATGTAACGGTCCTGTAGCTTGGGGGAGTCCACCTTGAGGGGAATGTCCTTTGTGGATAACCACACCTCCTGCCCTGGCCGATACGCAGGGGCCGGGGCCCGCCGACGGTCTGCATGGGCTTTTGCCCTCGTCCGGGCCTTTAGCAAAGCAGAACGGGTGGCACCCACACCCGACGGCACTTCCGTAGGTGGGCCTGGACCGAGGGCACACCGACCTCTCCCTCAACCACCGGAAACAACGGGGGCTGATACCCCAGACATACCTCAAAAGGGGAGAGGCCGGTGGCTGAAGACACCTGGCTGTTATGAGCATACTCGATCCAGGCCAAATGGGTACTCCAGGCCGCCGGGTGCGCGGCAGTCACGCAGCGCAAAGCCTGTTCCACCTCCTGGTTTACCCGTTCTGCTTGCCCATTGGTCTGAGGGTGGTACCCGGACGAGAGACTCACCGTGGCCCCCAGTTCCCGGCAGAAGCTCCTCCAGACTTGTGAGGAGAACTGGGGACCACGATCGGAGACGATGTCTGTTGGAATCCCATGCAGCCGGACGACGTGGTGGACCAGGAGGTCCGCTGTCTCCTGGGCTGTTGGGAGCTTCAAGAGGGCCACGAAGTGGGCCGCCTTGGAGAACCGGTCCACTATCGTGAGGATGGTGGTGTTGCCCTGGGACGGCGGGAGGCCTGTGACAAAATCCAGGCCGATGTGGGACCAGGGGCGATGAGGCACAGGCAGCGGCTGGAGTAGGCCTGGTGCCCTGCGATGGTCAGCCTTGCCCCTGGCGCAGGTGGTGCAGGCCTGGATATAATCCCGGACGTCGGCCTCTAGGGACGCCCACCAGAAGCGCTGCCGGACAACTGCCACGGTTCTTCGCACCCCTGGATGACAGGAGAGCTTGGAGCCGTGACAGAAGTCCAGGACTGCAGCCCTAGCTTCTGGTGGGACGTATAGTTTGTTCTTCGGCCCAGTTCCGGGGTCCGGGCTTCGTGCCAGGGCCTCCCAGATGGTTCTCTCTACATCCCAGGTGAGGGTGGCCACGATAGTGGACTCCGGGATGATGGGTTCCGGTGGATCCGACAACTCCGCTTTGACTTCATCTTCATGTACCCGGGACAAGGCATCCGATCTCTGGTTTTTGGTCCCGGGACGGTTAGGTGATCCGGAAGTCAAAACGGCCGAAGAACAGTGACCAGCGGGCTTGCCTGGGGTTCAGCCGCTTGGCGGTCCTGATATACTCCAGGTTCCGGTGGTCAGTGAAAACCGTGAATGGCACGGACGTTCCCTCCAACAGATGTCTCCACTCTTCAAGAGCCTCTTTCACCGCAAGGAGTTCTCGATTGCCGACATCATAGTTCCGTTCGGCCGGGGTCAACCTGCGGGAAAAATAGGCACACGGGTGAAGGACCTTATCGGTCTCTCCCGCTCTGGGAAAGCACAGCTCCTATCCCTGAGTCCGAGGCGTCCACTTCAACCACTAACTGGCGACTAGGATCGGGCTGCACCAGAACGGGTGCAGACGAGAAGCGCCGTTTCAACTCCTTGAACGCGGCATTGCAACGATCCGACCAGGTGAAGGGGACTTTTGGTGAGGTCAGGGCTGTCAGGGGGCTAACTACCTGACTGTAGCCCTTAATGAACCTCCTGTAGAAATTTGCAAAGCCGAGGAACTGTTGCAGCTTCCTACGGCTAGTGGGTTGGGGCCAGTCTCTCACCGCCGCAACCTTGGCCGGATCAGGAGCGACGGAGTTGGGGGAGATGATAAACCCCAGGAAGGACAAAGATGTGCGGTGAAACTCACACTTCTCGCCCTTCACAAACAGCCGGTTCTCCAACAACCGCTGCAGGACCTGACGTACATGCCGGACATGAGTCTCAGGATCCGGGGAAAAGATGAGTATATCGTCTAGATATACGAAGACAAATCGGTGCAGGAAATCCTGCAAGACATCACTAACTAATGCTTGGAACGTCGCGGGGGCGTTTGTGAGGCCGAACGGCATGACCAGGTACTCAAAGTGACCTAATGGGGTGTTGAATGCCGTCTTCCATTCGTCTCCCTTCCGGATCCGAACCAGGTGATACGCATTTCTAAGATCCAGCTTAGTAAAGATTTTGGCTCCATGCAGGGGGGTGAACACGGAATCTAACAATGGCAACGGGTATCGGTTGCGAACCGTAATCTCATTCAGCCCCCTGTAATCAATACATGGACGAAGTCCGCCATCTTTCTTGCCCACAAAAAAGAAACCTGCCCCCATCGGGGAGGTGGAGTTCCGGATCAGCCCGGCAGCTAATGAGTCCCGGATGTAGGTCTCCATTGATTTGCGCTCAGGTCGTGAGAGGTTGTACAGCCTGCTGGACGGGAACTCAGCGCCTGGAACCAAATCAATGGCACAATCGTACGGACGGTGCGGGGGAAGGGTGAGTGCCAGATCCTTGCTGAAGACGTCAGCAAGATCGTGGTACTCAACCGGCACTGCCGTCAGATTGGGAGGGACTTTGACCTCCTCCTTAGCCTGGGAACCGGGAGGAACCGAGGATCCTAAACACACCCGATGGCAGGTTTCGCTCCACTGAACCACCACCCCAGACGGCCAATCGATCCGGGGATTGTGCTTTAACATCCATGGGATGCCCAAAATCACGCGGGAGGTAGAAGGAGTTACAAAAAACTCAATCTCCTCCCGGTGGTTTCCAGACACTACCAGAGTTACTGGTTGTGTCTTGTGTGTGAGTAAAGGGAGGAGGGTGCCATCTAGTGCCCGCACCTGCAATGGCGTAGGAAGCGCCACCAGAGGGAGCCCTACCTCCTTTGCCCATCTGCTGTCTAGCAGATTCCCTTCTGACCCCGTGTCCACCAGTGCTCGGGCTTGAAGGGTTAAATCCCCGCTCAGGATTGTGACTGGGAGTCGTGTGGCAATTTGTGTGTGTCTCACTTGAATGTCTTGACCCCCCCTTAGCCCAGTCTCTAAGGGCGAGTGTTGACGTTTTGGCCGTTTGGGGCAGTCTCTCTGTGTGTGCTCTGTTGAGCTGCAGAGAAAACACTCTCCACGGATCAGCCTCCCCATTTTGGCCCTGTGCGTTTCCCTAACAACGTCAACAGGGGGAGCTGTTGCCCCACAAAGCGCCACCAGAGGGAGCCCTACCTCCTTTGCCCATCTGCTGTCTAGCAGATTCCCTTCTGACCCCGTGTCCACCAGTGCTCGGGCTTGAAGGGTTAAATCCCCGCTCAGGATTGTGACTGGGAGTCGTGTGGCAATTTGTGTGTGTCACCCTGGCTGCTCCTGTGAGGCGGCTGCGCCCTCTCGTGCCTGAAGCCCGCACTTCAGGCAGGGCGCCCTCTGGTGGTGGGCCAGCAGTACCTCCTCTTCTGGCGGCCCACACAACAGGGGGCGCCCTGCCTGAAGTGCGGGCTTCAGGCACGAGAGGGCGCAGCCGCCTCACAGGAGCAGCCAGGGTGACAGCTGTCACGCATCACCTGCAACAGCTGTTACCCATCATCTGATCAGCAGGGGAATATCAGCAGGACGACGCCTCCACCTCTTGGCCGAGATATCCTGTTGGGAAAGTGTAGGTACACGGACCCACAACAGGGGGCGCAAATGAACGGACAATGGATGAGGTCAAATAACAACACTTTACTGTTGTGAATGGGCACAACAACTACAATCAGATTGCAACAACAGACAAAAGCCAAATCACAAAAGGTGTCGTGTGGGCAGGCTCGAAGATAGGAGATGTCTGTCCAAAGCAGAACCGGAACCACACGATTTCCTCTGCCACCAGACCCCGGGAATACTGGAGCCGCCAAGTCCCGAACTCCCAGGTGGCCACTGCCTTCGCGTGTCGGACCTGGTACTGCTGGCGAGGAACAAAAGAACAATTAAATGTGGGTGCGTCTGCACCCAGGAATCCGCACGGCAGGAAAACTACCTCCACCACTCGTTGGAAAAGGAGTCAGCTAAACAACTCACAAAAGTCACAAAAGATCACTGTTAACCAGTCAGCTGAGCACGTTACCTTCCAGGTAGAACGATATCTCGGCAAAGAGGTGGAGGCGTCGTCCTGCTGATATTCCCCTGCTGATCAGATGATGGGTAACAGCTGTTGCAGGTGATGCGTGACAGCTGTCACCCTGGCTGCTCCTGTGAGGCGGCTGCGCCCTCTCGTGCCTGAAGCCCGCACTTCAGGCAGGGCGCCCTCTGGTGGTGGGCCAGCAGTACCTCCTCTTCTGGCAGCCCACACAACAATGACATCACATTTCCACAGAAAGCTGCATTTAACATAATATTTTCATGGTTTCAAGACTTATATGTGCACTGGGGAAAGCTGGATTCAAGTGGGGTTTGCCTTGTCTGTGATGTCCTCACAGGACATCAAACAACGTTTTGGTACCTCCTCACCAAGATAATCTTCCAGATGCACCAAGGTCTAGATAAAAAAAGATTATATGCTATACAGTGCTGTCTTTTTCTTTAGTAGTCTGACTTGGAACAGCAGCACTGCATGTTGCTATGTTGGGATCTGTCCTCTCTCAACTCGTACAGAATTCACATCCCTTACTAGGGCTTTGGCCAATCAGAAGCCCAGTCTGGATGATCCGTAGGAATGATACTCATGACTATCATAAAAGTAGAGAACAAAAATGGTAAACAAATGTGCAGGCAGTAGGAAAACTCTGCCTGATCTCTGCTCAAAGACTTTAACATGCACAAAACCTTTTGTTTCAAAGAAGGTTCTTGCTCTTGCTCTCTTGGTGGGAGGTTGACATGGTTTCCACGTCAGCCTACTCACGTCACACCTTTTTTAAGTGGTTTCTTCTAACTGTTGATTGGTTGAGCACACCTGATAGAGGTAATTGCCTGGGAGTGGAACAGGGAGAATTAGAAAACATGCAGGGCAGGTGCCCTCCAGGAACAAGGTTGGTGGTCCAGAGACTTCAACAACTCAGGGCAACTTTCGCCCACCCCTGGTGGCTTGTCACTGAGGAGTTTTTTGACTACCTCCGTGACTTCCGCTAGGGTAATGGCACAAGATCCTCCCAAGTCTTCCATCCCCGCCTCCTTGATGGAGGGCATGTTAGAAGGGTTGAAGAGATTCTCACAGTCTTCTTTGTACCGCCTGACGATATCTTCAGTCCAGTTTAGCAGCTCTCCTCCCCCTGCTGAACACAACCTGGGCTAAGGACTGCCTCCCTTTCCTGAGGCACCAGACAGTTTGCCAGAACCGCTTTGAGGCTGACTGAAAGTCATTTTCCATGGCCTCTACAAACTACCCCCATGCCTGAGATTTTGCTTCAGCCACCACTGAGGCTGCAGTCCTTCTGGCCTGCCAGTACCAATCCACTGTTTCCAGAGACCTCTGTGCTAAACAAACACGAAAAGCATCCTTTTTTAGCCCAACAGCTTGGGTTGTCACCACAACAAGCACCAACAACCTTCTGGGCCACAGCTCAAAAAAATAGTGGAGGCCTTAAACAAGGACCACTCTGCTTCCACTGCTTCCACGTCCCCAACCTCCCTCAGGATGTGGGAGACGTTTCTTCCAAGATATGAGTTGAAGGCCATCTGGACAGGCTATTCTCCCAAATGTTCCCAGAAAACCCTCACCACATGTTTAGGTCTTCCAGGTCTGATAGGTGCTGTGCTGGTCATGCAACCCATGACCAGCACAGATCAGTGTGTTTGTCAAGATTATGTAATTATTGCAATATTATGTAGATGAAAAAGTTACCCAAGTCAAAGGACAATGGCAGATCAAAGCGGGAGTTTTAACTCTTTCACAAATTTAAACAATCACCAAAAGTTTATACTCTATCTGATTTACACTCCTGTGGGAGTGAGATACTTGTTATGCGGGTGTGCACATAGCTGGTTCTCAAGGTGCTTGTGCATGCTAAAAATAAATGATGCTGAGCAAAAAACACAGAGGGAAGCATTTTTCCTACATTTATTTTTAGCATGGACATACAACATGAGCACCAGTTATGTGCATACCTTGTCTTACGTATACAGCCGTGGAGTGTGACTGATAGTGCAAACAGATACTGAGGATGCTAAACTGTTAAACTATCAAGCATTATTCTATGCTCCTCTTAGTTGTAACCAGACGACTCTCCCCCCCACCCACCCACCCTCCCCATGCTTGATCATAGTTAAAAGTGTGAAACTGAAAGAACATATGATCTGAAAATAAAAATAAGGGAATAATAATAATAATAATAATAATAATAATAATAATAATAAAAGTTTTCAATCAAGCAAATCCCAGAACTGACTGCTATGTTTAAAATGAGAAAAACGTCTCTTGCATTTTTAAATAAAATGACTGTTTTTCAGAGTTTAAGAGCAGAAGTCTAACTTTAATTTTTTTTAAATTAAACCTTTGGTCCCAGATTTTTCACCATATGGCAATCCTTTAAGTAAATACTGTCAGTGTCTTGAAATCTTAAATGGTTTTTGCTTCAGTGGGTGAGAAGGTCTTTACTGCAGTGTAGATGTCTTCTCCATCTGAGGGCTCTTCTTCCTAAATCTGGTTGTCATTTCCATCCAGCAGTCTCTGCTGACGAGGAAACGTGAACTGCAGAGCAGCAGCTCTCTGAGTCATCAGGAGCAAACACACTGAATCATGTCCTGTTGACCCATAACTCCGCAAACACACTGACCCTCAGGATTGAATATTCATCCATTTTCTGAACCCGCTTATCTCCATTTGTAAAAATGGAAAAGTTCCGTTCAATTTTACAAGATGTAATTTGAGAGAAATAGTTTTTTTTAATCTGTATTATGGGAGCATGGGAAGCTGATAACCGATTCTTTGCTCTTTGAGGCATGACTGTGAAGACGGGACATGTGATTGCTGAGTCATGGTGGAATGTGAGTTCTGTTATTCTTAGCGTGAGACGATGTGGTGCACAGAAATGCAACTTAAACAAATAACTGTCTGATTACTGCAGTAACATAAACACAATGTGGATGGACACTGACACAATTAACAACACACACCACAGTGGATTGTCACACAGAGAATGGGACGGTGTTATTGAGGATTACTGTATGAATAACATTTTTTTTAGATTAAAGCACTGGAATGATAGATATTAAACTGAGTAAATTGTAATCTCGGTTTTATTACTGTCTTGATGTACCAGCTGGGTTACTGTAGCAGTTCTTTTAATATTTTAATGATGATATAATTACTATTTACTCATTCCAGAAGTCAAACTAAGGAACATTTTAATGCTGCAATCATAGAAATGTCAACTAAATAATATTGTTCAACCTGCCAATAGGTGAAGTGTGGCACTATTAAAAAGACAACTCTGATAATCCAGGCAGTATTACCATAAGAAGGCCCACCCTCTTCATGTCTGAAGCCTCTTGACTGCATCAACCACTGACCTCTATCCAGTGGGTTGGCAGAGCCGTAGTACTGGCTCAGAGCCACTGATGTTACTGTCTACCATACTGTGGGAGGTGGTGGTGCAATGGTTTGCACGTTGGACTGGGACGCCAGTGATCCGGGTTTGCTTCCCGATTGCAGCCTCCTCCCAACTGGCACTCTCAACAACAGTGCTGGGGAGGAGTGAGAGACACGTGTCGTGGACCCTTCTGGAAACAACCTTTCGCTTTCGTTGGCTACCCAATGAAAGCGCAAAGGGTATTAGGGGTATTAACCAAACTGGACATCAGTCACAGTTATATACTACCATATCATATTCAGCATCACGAAATATACATTAATCTACTGATTCATGATATTGTCATGAAAAGTGCCATATTTTCATAACAGGAGCACAAATTCATTCAAACACATTTCAGGATGGGAGTACAAAATGAAAAGTGATGCAGGGGGTCTGGGGGAGTTAGTTTATGGTTAGGGGGAGGGGTACAGTTAGTAATAGTAAGATAAAAAAAAAAAAAAACCCTGTCAAGAAATGAGTCATATTTTCATGACAGGGCATGAAAAAACTTGAGATTGGGTTGGTTATAAAATTGAGCGCAGTAACAATGTGACTGAGCATAGCAACAATGCAGCTGAGCATAATAACAGTACGACTGAGCGTTGCAACACTGTAACTGACTGAACATACAAACAATGCAACTGAGCATAGCAACAATGTAACTGAGCATACAACAATGCAACTGGGCATATCAACAATGTGACTGAGCATAGCAACAATGTAACTGAGCATAGATACAATGCAACTGAGCATATCAGCAATGTGACTGAGTAAATCAACAATGTAGCTGAGCATATGAGCAATGTGACTGAGCATAGCAACAATGTAGGTGAACATAGCAACACTGCAGCTGAGCATACCAACAATGCAACTGAGCATACCAACAATGTGACTGAGCATAGAAACAATGCAGCTGAGCATACCAACAATGTGACTGAGCATAGAAACAATGCAGCTGAGCATAGCAACAATGTGACTGAGCATAGAAACAATGAAATTGAGAATAGCAACAATGCAGCTGAGCATAGCAACAATGCAGCTGACCATAGCAACAATGTGACTGAGCATAGCAACAATCTGACTGAGCACAGAAACACAGAAATTGAGCATAGCAACACTGCAACTGAGCATAGCAACAATGTGACTGAGCATAGCCACAATGTAACTGAGCATAGCAACAATGCAAATGAGCATAGCAACAATGCAACTGAGCATACAAACAATGCAACTGGGCATATCAACAATGTAACTGAGCATAGCAACAATGTAACTGAGCATAGATACAATGCAGCTGAGCATATCAGCAATGTGACTGAGCATAGCAACAATGTAGCTGAGCATAGCAACACTGCAGTTGAGCATAGCAACAATGTAACTGAGCATAGCAACAATGAAACTGAGCATACCAACAATGCAACTGAGCATACCAACAATGTGACTGAGCATAGAAACAATGAAACTGAGCATAGCAACAATGCAGCTGAGTATAGCAACAATGTGACTGAGCACAGAAACAATGAAATTGAGCATAGCAACACTGCAACTGAGCATAGCAAGAATGCAACTGAGCATAGCAACAATGCAACTGAGTATAGCAACGTGACTGAGCACAGAAACAATGAAATTGAGCATAGCAACACTGCAACTGAGCATAGCAACAATGCAACTGAGCATAGCAATAATACAAATGAACATAGCAACAATGTGACTGAGCATAGTAACAATACAACTTAGCATAAAATATCAAATGAAAAGGATCTATTTTAGCCATAATATAAGACAAATAATGAATGTTTTCCCATTCTTTCAATCAAACAAATACAGTATTTCATGAGGTGAAATATTCGTACCAATGAACTCATAAACATTCAGTATTTATATTTTAATGGAGCCAGAGTCTTGGCAGCTAATTCACATGAATATGTACTTCAATCCAACCACCACATGGTGACGTTATAGCCCTTAGAATGGATAAATGAGGGTTCCAAGCAAAATACGTTGATGTGGATCAGTATCTTAGACAAACATGATGACTTAAATATACATTTTCTTTTTTCACAAAGAATCGTAGCTTCCCAATGAGCCCATTATCTTCAAAACCTGTGTAAAATTGTGGTAATGCCTTGATTTTAGAAAGCCTTATATTTCCTGGAGATTTGTGGTGCCCTTTGGAATCTCATGCCGAAAGTCTAGCTCCTCACGAGGGTGGAAATTTACAGTAAGAGGTTTGGAGTATCCAAAGCAAGCCCTCATACTGCACACACAGCTTCCAGTTTGGAAGCTCAATTTGACCACAAATATGAAAAATGTCAAAGCTTGCAAAACACATATGCACCAAAAAGTAGCTGTTAGGGGTTTATTGACAGTGAGTCAAAACATTACATTATGTGCACAAAACAGCTCTATGAGATCTTTGTAACCCACCCAAGTCTGTCTTCTTCTTTCTTCCTCAGGTCAAAATCTCGCTGGACGACTTCCCACACATGTTGAGCCTCTTCATCAGTGAGTTTGGAAAGATCCAGTTTCTGGCCCTCAGTGGTGCCAGGCATGATGGGAAAACTGATGGGCTCACACTTCTGCTCTTGTATAAGGCTGCTGTAAAAAGGTAATAAAAAACACAATTGGCTGCTTGCAAAGTAAGTGGAATTAGTTAGCATTCTTGCCCCATTTGAAGGTTTTTAAACAAAAACCTTTTCATGACTTGGGATTTGCAGTGGAAACAGTAAAGCGTCAATAAGACTGGTTCATATGCGTGCTTGTGCTGAACAGTCAATGCTTGAAGGAATGTCGCTGGCGGTCTGTGGTCAGTTTGGTGCAATGTGATGTGTAGACATTTAGAGCATGATGTGAACTTTAACACGTTTGTCAAGGACAGTAAAAAAGAAATGGTGCAAATTCATTAGCTGTTGTAAATGTTGGTTTCCCAATCTGGGATTGTGCATAAGTCTCCTGACTTCATTTTGGATGTTGGAGCGCTTACAGCACATGTGCAGAGCAGGTGGCTCCTGGAGAATAGGAGTTGGCCTACAAATATTTAGCTTCGGTTTTTGATTCCTCCTGCATGCTTCAGACTACCTGTCTGTGTCCCGACACAACATACAACATATGCATCATCCCAGCCTGCAAAACTATAAATTGGTCCCATCCAGGTGAGTCATAGACCCTCTTTGTAGACCTGGTTTAAGACAAATGCAGCAATTGCTCATGTACACAAAATCATCAGGCAAAAGAAGCATAACAGTGCAGCAGATAACAGAATATTTACAGAGGAATCTTGCAAATGTGCAAATGATGACAGAAGTGTTAGACACCCCTAAGGACGGGAACTGGATCCCATTTGGTAAGATAAGTGCGCCAAGCCTGTGGCATCATATTAAAGAATACTTGAAGCTGTAATTCCTGCCAAAGTTGCATCACCAAAGTATTGAGCAAAGGATATGAATACTTATGTTCATGTGCTTTCTTAGTTTATTTTTAATAAATTTGCAAAAAATAATAAAAATAAAATAAAAAACTTTTTCATTTTGTCATTATGGGGTGTTGTGAGTAGAATTTTGAGATAAAAGGAATTTACTCCATTTAAGGCTGTAACATAACAAAATGGGGAAAAAGTGAAGCGCTGTGGATACTTTCTGGATGCACTGTAAAAATGGATTAGAAATGCACTGTTGTGCACACTAACTGTGTACTGTGACAGATGGAATGAGTGAGCTTTTTTTTTTCTTTTTTTTTTTTAAGCCAGTATTGATTAAGCACACATGTCCTAATCTCATTACCTTTCCACAGGGGTACCCTAAGGATAAGTGCTGGGGCCTCTTCTCTTTGCATTGTCTCTTGATCCAGTTATCCATTTGCATGGGTTTCTGTGTCACTGCTATGCAGACAATACCCAACTGTACCCACCATTCCCATCAGATAACCCTACTCTCTCAGTGCAGATCTTTGCTTGTCTCTCAGACATATCCACATGGATGAAGAAACACCGCCTTCATCTAACACTCTTTTAGACAGAACTATTGGTCATCTCAGCAAATCAGTCAGCCAATCAATCCATCTGAATATCAACATAAATTTCATCTCCTTATCTTCCACCCTTACCATTGTTTCAAGAAGCCTGGGTGTCATTATTAATGGCTTACTATTCTTCTCCAACCATGTTGCTCTGTCTCCACCTCCACTGGCTGCCCATAACAGCCGGAATCAAATTCAAGTCACCAATGCTGGCTGACAGAGTCACTGCTGGGTCCTCACTTAGCTACTCGAACACAATCATACAGGCTTATACTCTCTGTTACCGATTCTGTTCCACAGAAGAATTCCATCTGGCATCGTCATCCCAACACATAAGAAAATCTTAGTCCAGACTATTGTCTCTCGTAACTGCATAATAGTGGAACATGGTACCAGTTGCTATCAGAGGGCTCCATCTTCAAGAACGTCTTGAAGCCCCATCTTTTTGGAGAGCACCTCCCCTAACTCAAGGAACACAACTGTACTTCTGCACTTATCCTGTTCTTTGATTGGATGTAGCACTTTACATATTGCCCTTACTCTTTTACTTGACTTGAGCTTGAATGTTTGTTCCCCACTTGCAAGTTGTGTTGGATAAAAACCTTTGCTCATTTGCAATGAGCAAATGTAAATGTAAACATGGTGGAAGAGAGGCATGCCTCTCAAGGATAGTGTGGAATAGTTTTGGACAGAAATGATCTTTCAAGACCAAACACAACCATACATTATGCTATCACTGTCTCACAAAGAATTAATTTGTATAAATTAGTGGAGCATGTAAGGTGTGGGTGTTACACTCTGAGTGTATCTTCTAGTCGTTGTTGGTGGTGTTTTCCCATGCCATCATTGGGCATTCCCCAAATGATTCCTTACTTCCTACACAGGTAACAATTAAAGCTATATTTGATTACAGTCATGTTGATTCAAGCCTAATAATGTGTTCTTTCGTTTTTAGTACAACATAAATGTTAAAGGCGCTATGAATGATTTTTCTACCCTAGATGGCCCACTTGTGCCACACTTCAGGATGTAATTAAAGCTTGCCTCCTTGGAGACTCTTCGTGAAATCCCTTCTCCACTGAGCAGTACAAATGGTAGTTAGAGCCTTTTAACAGCTCTTTATGTATGGATAAAACAGATTTATCTTGATTTTAGTCTGACCACATTATTGCAGGTATTTTTGCCGATATATATATATATATATATATATATATAATTCAAATCCATCAGATTTTTGAAAAAAATAAAAAGGTCCGATACTTTTCTAACAGACCTTGTATATATATATATCTCGACCGATCTGTCGACTGATCACCACGTGGTGGTGAGTTGGATCCGCTGGGAGTGGAGGAAGCCGGTCAGACCTGGCAGGCCCAAACGCATTGTGAGGGTCTGCTGGCAACAACTGGCGGAACCCTCTGTCAGTGAGGTCTTCAACTCCCACCTCCGGGAGAGCTTCTCCCAGATCCCGGGGGAGGTTGGAGACATGGAGTCTGAGTGGACCATGTTCTCCACCTCCATTGTTGATGCGGCCGCTTGTAGCTGTGGTCACAAGGTCTCTGGTGCGTGTCGCGGCAGCAATCCCCGAACCTGGTGGTGGACACAGGAAGTAAGGGATGCTGTCAAGCTGAAGAAGGAGTCCTACTTATCTTTGTTGGTAGGTGGGACCCCGGAGGAAGCTGACAGGTACTGGCAGGCCAAGCGTGCCGCAGCCCGTGCGGTCGCAGAGGCAAAAAGTCAGGTCTGGGAGGAGTTCGGGGAGGCCATGGAGGAGGACTATCGGTCAGCCTCGAAGAGATTCTGTCAAACTGTCCGGTGCCTCAGGATGCGGAAGCAGCTCTCCACCAGCACTGTTTACGGTGCGGGTGGGGAGCTGACATCCCCCTGACTGGGGATGTTGTCGGGCGGTGGAAGGAGTACTAAGCGCAGCCAGGGTGTAGAGGGGGTCTGGTTTGGGAACCATAGAATCTCGTCTCTGCTGTTTGCGGACGATGTGGTTCTGTTGGCTTCATCAAATCAGGATCTTCAGTGTGCACTGGGGCGGTTTGCAGCCAAGTGTGAAGCGTCCAGGATGAAGATCAGCATCTCCAAATCCGAGGCCATGTTTCTCGACCGGAAAAAGTTGCTTTGCCCTCTTCAGGTCGGTGGAGTGTCATTGCCTCAAGTGGAGAAGTTTAAGTATCTCGGGGTCTTGTTCACGAGTGAGGGACGGATGGAGCGTGAGATTGATAGACGGATCGGTGCAGCATCTGCAGTGATGCGGTCGCTGTATTGGACCGTCGTGGTGAAGAGAGAGCTGAGTAGGGGGGCAAAGCTCTCGATTTACTGATCGATCTACGTTCCGATACTCACCTATGGTCATGAGATTTGGCTCATGACCGAAAGAACGAGATCGCGAGTACAAGCAGCCGAGATGAGTTTCCTCCGCAGGGTGGTTGGGCGCTCCCTTAGAGATAGGGTGAGGAGCTCGGTCACTCGGGAGGAGCTCGGAGTCGAGCAGCTGCTCCTCCACATCAAAAGGAGTCAGTTGAGGTGGCTCGGGCATCTCTTCCGGATGCCCCCTGGATGCCTCGCTGGAGAGGTGTTCTGGGCACGTCCCATTGGGAGGAGGCCCCGGGGAAGATCCAGGACATGCTGGAGGGACTACATCTCTCAGCTGGCTTGGGAACGCCTTGGGGTTCCCCCGGAGGAGCTGGGGGAGGTGTGTGTGGATCGGGAGGTCTGGGCGGCTTTGCTTGAGCTGCACTTGGTTGTTTGATGGTTAATAATAAACTCGCGCATTGCCTGTGCAGATCCACGGGCTCTGGACTGGGTGGTGTTACCCACAAATTCTCTATAATGAGTTGGAATGGTGTGTGAATATAGAATGTTTTTTAAAACCTTAGACCTCAATAGTTTTTTTTGAAGAACTCATCCTTTTTATTTTCTGTTAATTACATAATTTTTAATGGTAATTTACTGTCTTAATGTATTTATAAATTGTATATAATGTATTTATAAATGTTCTTGTTATCATATACACACTATTATTATTATCATTATTATCATTATTATTATCGGTATTATTATTATTATTATTATTATTATTATTTTTACTTCTATTTTGTCATTTGATTTTTAAATGGACCACAATGAAAATAAATGTTTTCACTTTCTTGTGTCATCCATGTATTTTAATGTTTTTACAATTATATTATGTAGTTACATTAAACTTACTAAATAAAATCACGCATGCACACATGCTCTTAATATATAGATGATTTACTGCCCCCTGCTGGAATAGTGAGTGAGTCCAGAATGTAAATATCAATGTCCACTGTTCAGTGTTGTTAAGGGCCTTTCACATTGAATACGTCAGGCCAATCCGTCAACGCTTCCCCCCAATCTGTCCAATGCGTCTGATGCATCTGATGCGTGACGTCAGACGTGTCGCTTCGGAAGCAGCAAGGGGGCGGAGATTGCTACGTCACACTCTGGCTGTATCCACAACCTGAAAAAATTTCAGCGATCGCCATCTTGAATTTGGGTCACCTGAACCACAAAAAAGCTTTCAAAAACAGCAGTAGAACGATTCTCCCATCACCCTGCTGGGAGAAGCTTTTTTCAGCTACTTTTCGGAGTGACGCTGACCGAGGGAGGACTGACAACTTGGTGGGATATCGATCGAACCGCGGCAGCGGGCCGACCCGCACGGAGAAGCCGGCCTTCAGGCATCATCACTGGGCAGAGCGAGGCAGGCAGCCGAGGTGATGGAGCAAACCCACTCAGTCCGAAATCTCCCACTTTTTGGATATATGCGAAGTCCCAGTTTGCCCAACGGAGTTTAGTTCTGCAGCTTTATCGAGGTGAGAATGATGTAAAAATAAAATGTGACGTTTACTGAACTGCTGTGAAGGTTTAATGATTGGCTAATGTTAGTGTAGCCTTTTAGCACAGTTGATCTGAGTGAACACTTTAATTTGTAAATGGTTCAGTCTTTTTATTTTTACCAAATAAAGCTACAGCTTTTTTCAGACACCACAAAAGCTCAACTTTAAATAACTTATTGTTTCGGGCGTTTTTTTTTCCATCGTTTTTTTCCCCCGTTTTTTTTCCCCCCCTTTTTTATATATAAACTGTTTAGTGTTTCTTTATATTTAAAGAAATATTTTTATTTGTCCCAATCAGGAACATTTGCTGTGCAGACAACCAAACTTCCATTGACGAGCTGAACACCACGAAGTCCAGTCGAAAGAAAACATCTCTGCTCTTCAGCAACACCACCAGAGTTCAAAGCTGCAGAAGAGACCTTCATCTGGTCCCGAGAATTCAGCAGAACATCACCTGCTTCTAAATAAAAGGCTCTTTCAACAGCAACTATTTTATTATTTTTTAAAACGGTTTCATTTTATATTTTAACAAACGGATCATTAAAAATGTCCACGAATCAAAGTCCAAAGACATTTGCACAGGTAGAAGCTCTCCACTTATTGTGCTCAAATTCATATTTTAGAAATGACTGTCCTGATAACAACATTAAAGGCAATTACATATTTTGACAAAATTACAAGTTGAAATGACTATAAAAAAATTCATCATGAGGTTTATGTCACAGAAATCCTACTTTACAATCACACTGCAGTCATTGTTAAATTATTTCCTGTTGCATTTATAATAAACATTTGTATTTATTTACAGTGTCTGATTTTCTGGTTGAAATGAGATATAAATAATCTACCAGATTTTAAAAAATGTACAAATTTCCATGTTATTTTGTGTAAAAATAAATGTCCAAGGTTCCTTATGTTGAAATAACAGGTGGTTTTAATTTACTTATGAAAGGTTTCTAAAGAATCTTTTATTGATTTATTTAGCTATTTTAATTACAAGCGTTATAAATTTTTTTTTTAACAGTAATCAGAAATTCTGAGGTAACAAACAACAACAACAAAAAACATTTCCAAGGATTTTTCTTCAGAAAACTGCTCTATAAATGAGCAGTCCTGTGACACATTTGTTTTGTATAGATCAGTGGTTTCTACACTGATCCATTTTGTAGAGATTAGTGGTTTCTACACCAATCCATTTTGTAGAGATCAGTGGTTTCTGCCACTAGTCTTCCCTGTTTTGGCCCGACGCATCGTTCCTATTGGACAACGCGAAGGTACGTCACAGCTCAGAGCATCGAAAGTTGGATTGGATTGAACTTTGACTGCGTCAGCCTGCGCGCTCCCGTCAGAAGCGTTTAACGCAACACTTCTGAGGCATCTAAAAAGCAAAGCGTCTCATTGAAAATAATGCTTTTTAGACCAATTTTTGCCGCATTTGACATATTCAGTGTGAAAGGCCCATTAGTTAATATATGTAGCTTCTCTAACAATATTAATCATATGAACGTTCAGTTTTGGCACCGTTCATCCTTGACCCAAAATATATAAGCACACTAAATGGAAAATGGCAGTTCTCCATAGTTTGTACATGATCAAAATTGCACGCACGCACGCACGCATGTACTTTGTCTTTTTGCAATCTGCTGTAAGCAGATGCTTTTAATTTGACAAACAGAGACGGCGGCAGAAGACATTACCAGCACTACACATTTCACTCATGGTACCACCGTGACATTTACGTTACTCATGGTAACACTTAACTAAAATGACTAAACCAATTGAACTACAAAAAACACAATAAATAAATCTGGTTGTATCCGCTGTGGCGACCCCGAACACAAAACGGGAGCAGCCGAATGGACAACCACTAACAACACTGTTTAACATAAATGACAGTAACAACATTTAAAACCTCAAGCCCCTGAACTTCCATGGTGCATTGCAGCACAGCGTCCATTGTTTATTGGTTAGATAAAATTGCTGATTTCTCAAGAAATACTTGTCCTATTAACTTTCTGTTTTTGCAGCATTCATATTCATCCTTGGCACAAACTACATAAGCATATCAAATGGCAAATGTCAGCTCTCCCTGGTTTCACCGTGATTGAAGCCATGCTTATGCACACACACAGAGGCCACTTGGCTATTATAATATAGATAATAATAGTAGACATATAGTCAAATAGACATCAAGTTTACAAATACATACTGTATATTGTTTAGTTACACGTTCTGTAATGTGTGAAGTTAGGTAAAATTGTGTTTGACAGGTTTTAGCCATGGTTTGTGCAAATGTACACCTCATCTGCACAGTTGCTGGTCATTTATTTTGTTGGGCTTATTTTCTCAAACTGAGCCAACATGGCTAAATCTTGTACTACAGAGGGCGTGCGTAGCTTTAGCCAGCTGTTTTCTCCCAACAAAGCAGACCAGAATAATCATACTGATCTGGGGTCATTGACTCGGAGAACTGGCTCAGGTGTTTAAAGCCTCTGGCACATTCATCTGCCTTCTGATCTGAGACGCTCTCACTCAGTTCAACCATCACATAAGGACTTTAATGATGGCGTATGGACTCAGTGATGTGGAGTGAAACCAAGTAGGTCCAGCTTTATGAAGCATTGCATTGGTTACAGAGGAAACATCAGTCTAGTTGACATAGTAACACACACACAAATATAAATGTCTGCTCACAAGAGGAACATTGAGGAGGATCACATAATTGTCTTGATGTCACTCTAATCTGATTTCTATTCCAGCAAGCAAGGCACAAGGGTTACAAGCAAGCACCACCTTAACAAAGGCCCAACAGTACCTAAATCACATTTAAATGGCAGAACACAACCAGAACATTCTGTTCTTGTAGCGGCAAAAAAATATTTTACACGGCGTTCCCACAGGTTTTTTTTTTTTTTTTCCAGGAGTAGCTCCTACAGCTGAGCAGGACACAAATGCACTTAAAGTGTTTGCTTAGTGGGTGTGAAAACCTTTGCAGTGTGTTATACTGTGTTAAGGAAAGAAATGTAAAAGCCCATTACAATGTTTCAAACAAATATTGTGGAATCATTCTAAGGTAAACTGAACCAACAGGTGCACATTTGAGGGAATCATTGTGTTTGTCAAAGGAAGGTGTGACCGGCGGTAGTAAGACGTCAGTAATACAATAGTACAGATGAAGCATCAACTCAGTTATAAAAAGAATAAATCACTTTGTTAATTTAATTTCTGTCAACAACAACTGCAGCAATAGGAAGCACCCAAAAATCTAACTGCTCAAAAAGAAGTGAACCAAACAGAACAAGTGTGAAGAGAGCAACATCTAACACGCAAATAGATATGAACATTAGTTTTGATGAGTGAAATGAGTGAAAGATATGTTGCGTCTTACCGTGAGTGAGTGAGTGAGTGAGTGAGCCTGCAGGCAGTGCCGCCTCTGAAGCCTGACCAGGTTGACTGCAGGGCAAACAGCAGACAGCAGTGCTGATCACATGTCTAGTTAACCAGGAGACATAAAGGCTGCCAAGACTTCTCCGCCTTCCTCAAACTGACTTCAGAAGGTCACATTATATGATTTGGCCTCCTTAAGCCAACTCACATGTTGATGTGTCACTAATGATTACCATATATGCTTCACACCAACTTTATTAAAATATTGTTATATTTTATAATAAGTTATGCTCCCTGTTTGTGTCCTTGGTAAAGACACTTTATTGTGCATTGGGGCACCCATCTGTAACTGGGTACTGGACTTAGCTGTGATCCACTGGTGTACTCTCTAGGGGAAGTTGCATCTTCATCGGGGAATCCTGACGGCCAGTGTTTTCAGAGTAACTTAAAAAAATGACTTTATTAGTTACTTTAAACAGTCACATTTTACATTTACTTTATACAGTTGGCTGCAGCCAACTTGTCGGCAGCTACTGAATGTAACGCATGAAGTAACACGTAATCTAACTTGGTTATTTTTAAGACTGAGTTCTCAGAAAAGTAGCTATTAGTTACTTTGCTGATTACTCAATCTTAAGAGTAATCAAGTTAGATTACTTGTTACATTACTTATTAGTTACATATTGTCATCAGCTCCTAATAAAGTAACATCATAAAGCTGCTAATGACGTAACCGCATAAAGTAACTTTTCAAAGTAACTGTGGCAACACTGCTCAGGGCCTATACAGGACGTAAGTTGCACTTTTTTTTGTTTTTTACCAGTTTGGGACACCCTGCAACTTATACTCTGGTGTGATTTATGTATATACCAAAAAAAAAAATCACACTTTCATTGTTATTAATAATTAGAATGAGTATTTAGATAGGATTTTCCCAGGAATCAAAGCACTAAACACAATAAACTCTAAAAATAGAAAAATAAATGGCAATAGTAAAAAAAATACACTACAATGCACAAAAAAAGAGAAACAAAACTGAAAGAGCTTACAATATAGAAAAAAATGTGTGACTTATACTCCAGCATGACTTATATATGGGATTTTCAAGAGGTACTATACTCTGATATGACTATAATACTAATAATAAATAAAAATATAACTAATACTCTGGGAAATACGGTACCTGTTCTTAGTCTTTAATAACAATAAAATCCAAAATTGTAATTACGAAAACAGTTTTACAAAATCCACCGACTTCTAGTCACTGATTGACCTGGTCTCACAGAGACGTTAATGATACATCTGCCATTTTTTGTATACAGCTGCATCACCGTCGTCATCTGGCGCTGTGGGCAAGAGACAGCACACAATCGAACACCAACAATCAAGGTCACCCATGAGTACTCCCAAATTCTCTACACAGATGCTGGGGTCCAGACTAAGCAGGTCTGAGAATGTCAGTTGGCTGTTCTTTGATGGTTTCCAAAGTAATAGGTTGGGACTAGTCTGTTTCTTGCTCTGTAGCAGTGACCAGCAAATGGGGCTCTACGTTGAATTAGACGCTTGCTTAGTGGTGGTATTAAGCATCCAGGTTTCTGAGCCATACATCAAAATGTGTTCAATGACTGTCATAAATAGATCAATTTTAAGGTTGTTTGGAAGATTAGATCACCAGATTTTGTTGTTTTGATCTTATTACCTGATGCCCAACCCTGTGTCTTGCAGGTCTTAAAATCCTCCCCAAAGTCTATGATCCATGACTCCAAGTATTTGAAGTCATCACTGTGCTTGATTGGGTCATCAGATTTGACAGCCATGGAGGAGCTAATGGTAGGAGAGATAAATTATGTCTTAGCGATGTCAGAGTGCAGTCCAACATGTGCTGCCACATCTTCAAGGGCATGTAGCTGAGCCTCAGTATTGATAACAGAGCTTGACAGATACTCTCCTGTTTTGCATAGTGTTTCAATAGTGATGATTGTTATGCTATCGCTTCTTTCATGGAAACTTTAAATTGTTCAGTGCTCGCCACCATCTGACCACGGTGCTCTATCCACCCACATACTCCATGCTCGGGATTTCTCCAACCAGCATCCTGGTCTTACTTTCCATCTTTTTTCATCGAAAATATGCTTTTAGCACTCTCGTTTGTCTACTACTTTATGCAACATTTTATGCACAAAGTATTTCAGTTTCTGATATGTCGCTGGCTCCCATTTTATTTGTGATGTTTTCAGTTGTGCAGTATTGTACCCACTCAACCATAAACACCTTTGAAGGCACGCTGGAGATAAACTGTGCTGACAAAAACAATGGCATGTGAAACTGCAAATCATATGACAAGCAAATGAATCATAATTCATAAATTTATATTCATTTGGGAAAGCTATAATTTAAATGATCAGTCACAAGGGCATTTTGCCAATATGCAGCGATCATGAGGAGGTCAGCGGTCACATGGCAGGATTCGACTTTACCACAAAGCCTAATATTGTCTCCGACTGCAGACTGATTTTCATTAATTTTTCCGACTAAATTAGTGCATTACAGTTTTTCCTCCACTGGTTTGGCATTTCGTGAAACAGAAATGACATTCTCAAAATAACATGGACAAATCCCCAATTGCAATTGTTCACAGCAGAATGCCATTTCTCATTGATTTCATCAAATTGCAAATGTCTTAGTACATGTCTCAAGTGTCTCAGTGCATCTTTGCAAATGGTTAAGTACAAGCAGCCTACAGTTAACACAATGAGGCCACATTCAGCACATTTTCGAAATAAATAGATCCTGCTGATCTAAACTGATGAGTTGATTCTCAGTCTAATGGTTGTTGTCTCCAAAACATGTCAGCATGATTTCAATATGTAAGTCATCATATGCACAATAGTCTGTTCAATTGTCAAAATTAGCCAAGAACATAATACTATGAACACCATATATGAATTTCTTGGAACATTTGATAAATTTATGAATTTTTTAGGTTCTTGTTGTCATATACACACTATAATAATAATAATAATAATAATAATAATAATAATAATAATAATAATTATTATTATTATTATTATTATTACTTCTATTTTTTCATTTGATTTTTAAATGGACCACAATGGAAATACGTGTTTTCACTTTCTTGTGTCAGCCATGTATTTTTAACATATTTACAATTATATTATGTACTTACATTAAACTTACTAAATAAAACCATGCATGTCCACATGCCCTTAATATATAATATATACTGTCCACTGTTCAGTGTGGTTAGCTAATATATGTAGTTTCTCTAAAAATATTAATCGTGTCAACATTCAGTTTTGGCACAGTTCATCCTTGACCCAAAATATATAAGTACACCAAATGGCAAATGTCATTTCTCCAGAATTTGTACATGATCAAAATTGCACGCACGCACGCACGCACGCACGCACGCACATATGCACATATGCACTTTGTCTTTTTGTAATCTGCTGTAAACAGGTGCTTTTAATTTGACAAATAGAGACAGCGGCGGAAGACATTAAAAGCACTACACATTTCACTCATGGTACAAACATGACATTTATGACAGTCTGTTGAATTGTCAAAATTAGTCAAGAACATACAGTAATACCATGAACACCAAATATGAATTTCTTGGAACATTTGATAAATTCATGACAGTAATTGACAGTCAGGTGAAATTAGAACTTGACTAATGAAGGAGGAGTTTCTCACATCTCAGATGTCCAATCAAACAGTTTGTTTAGTTATCTGACAAGTGCTGTCTATGATTGTAAACGCTGCCAAACATGTATATATAGAGCTAAATAAGGGCAACTTCCTGCTCGAGGAATAGGAAGAGAAGGAGGAAGAAGATGAAGAAGAGGAGGAGGAGTGCCTCATATGCCTCACTCTACAGTCTCATCCATCATCCAAACCTTTTGCAGGGAAAACAGGGATGTACACAGTCAATGATGGAATTACAGAATTGTATAGGAGACATTACAGTATACAGTACTGTGCATACTGTAAAGCAAGACATGTATAAACTAATCATTCCGTTTGTGTGTGTGTGTGTGTGTGTGTGTGTGTGTGTGTGTGTGTAGGCCTACAGTACTGTAATATCTTACCTCAGTGTGATGTTACAGTATGATACTATAAAAATGACAAAGAAAATAAATTGGAATTATTGATACAGTTTAGAGTAGTATTCCAGTCACTGTGCAGTGATGCATTACAATTCTAAGTAAAACAGCAATACAATTACATTGTAACTCATTCTGGATGGCAACCAGGAGAGGGAGGGTGACGACAGCGACCAGTTAAAGTGTTACTGTAGTTATCAAACTTTATTTACAGCACTGTAGGCTAGATATAGTTTTTCTTTTTTGTTTTTATTTACATTTTACATGTACAGAATAGTGTATACCTTTTCTTTATGTACTCTAATGTATGGAAGTTACTTCATGTGTGTGAATAAAAATGGTTATAATTTCCTTTGCAGTATGAGTGCAGTGTTTGATGCCAAACTTTGGAGGCTGCTCTTACTGTGAAATCCTTTTTCTTCAGTTTTATACATAATTGTATTCCGTTAGCTAGACCTCTGCCGCAGTGACACAACATCTCGGCATTTTGACTTGCAGTGCTCACACAATGCCAAAGGGACAATGCATTTTGGGGGCACTGACTATTTATATGAGAAAGGAATTTAGTTTTGACACATGGTTAAACCGTTTTGGGAGAGATATGAGCTTTTGCAGGTGATCCATGGTGTTGTGCTGAACCATCCAGGTTATTTTGGCAAATGCACTAAGTGAATGCAAATGAGCCAAAGCAATTGAGAAGGATCTTTGCAATTTTGATGGTACTGACTCTTTATATGGAAAAGGAATCTAGTGAAGCATGTGTGAACAGTTTTGGGAGAGATATGAGCTTTTTCTAGTGAACTGTAATGTTGAGCAGAACTGTAAGACTGTTTGGCCAAATGATGTTATAATTTTAAGAATGTCATTTCTGTTTCAAGAAAAGAGCCAAATCAACAGAGAAAAACTGTGATATAATTTATGGAAATATGTTTGAGGTCTTAAAGAAGTCTAAAATCTTTTTAAACAAGAATGCACACTCTTGCACCAAGCATCCCCCATTGGTAATTTGTACCATGACATTCAATTGGCTTAGTGTTAGTCTCACTTTGCCAAATAAATTTGGAGATATTTACTGAAGTAGGTCTTTTGTACAAAGAGCAAATGAGTGGATTAGCAGTTATACTGTTGCCTCACAGCTAGAAGGTCCCAGGGTTTCTTCCAACCTGTGTTGTGTGGGCCGCCAGAAGAGGATGTACTGCTGGCCCACCACCAGAGGGCTCCTGCCTGAAGTGCGGGCTTCAGGCACGAGAGGGCGCTGCCGCCACGGACACAGCCGGGAGTGACAGCTGTTACTCATTACTTCCTGACAGCTGTCACTCATTCTTCATCACCTCACTCCATAAAACCCAGACGTCATCTCCACCTCATCGCCGAGATACCGTACTTCATTGAAGGTAATATCCTCAGCCGTTTTGTGTTACAATATATCTGTATATTGTGAGTGTTTGCAGGAGTACCGGTTCCTCTATCTGTGGAAGCTGAGTGAGTGCAGGACGGCACTCTTTTCCCCTGAGGAATCACTGCGGTACTCTGCAACATATTGAGTGAGAGGTGGAGGTGGCATTCCCACCGTTGTTGTTACTGGGTGTACACACACCCACACTTGACTGTCTTTGTTCTCGCCAGCAGTACCAGATCCGACAGTCGGAGACGGTGATCACCTGGGAATTCGGGACTTGGCGGCTCCAGTATTCACCAGGTTCGGTGGTGGCAGAAATCGTGTGGTTCCGGCCCTTCTCAGGACAGACGTCTTCTATCCTTGAGCCTGCCCACACGTCACCTTTGTAATTTGACTGTAATCATATTCTGAGATTGTCTGTATATTCGTTGTGCACATTTCACAACATTAAATTGTTACTTTTTGGCTCATCTATTGACCGTTCATTTGCGCCCCCTGTTGTGGGTCCGTGTCACTACACTTTCACAACAACCTGGTCCTTTCTGTGTGGAGTTTGCATGTTCTTCCCGTGTTTGAATGATTTACCTTCGGGTGCTCCAGTTTCCTCCCACTTTCAAAGACATGCATCTTACATGAATTAGTGACTCGAAATTGGCCATAAGTGTGGGAGTGTGAATGCGTTTATCTGTGTGTGTGTGTGTGTGTGTGTGTGTGTGTGTGTGTGTGTGTGTGTGTGTGTGTGTGTGTGTGTGTGTGTGTCGGCCAGGCTTGTGCAAAATTCCAAATTGAATTGGGAATGTCTCCCAAAGTCCAATTCACTTCCAAGAATTTGAATTGAATTCGAGTTGAGGTTGCAAACAGGAAGTAGAATTGCAATTCAAATTTGAATTGAAGGAAGTAGAATTGTAATTCTATGAAATTCCAACTGATAATTTTGATGTATTCCAGAATCATGCTTTGTTATTTTATACAAATATTATTACTATAAACTTAATTATATTTTAATTTCAGCAAATGTTTCTCATTGGCACTTAAGAATAAAAGCATCTTCTATAAAACATACATAAGGATTAAACAACGAGAAGCCATGCATTATACAGTTTGAATGCAGACGTGGAGTCTAAAACACGAAGTGCATTCAAACCGTATAATGCACTGCTTCGAGTTGTTTAATCCGCTTATACCATGGTCCCACACAGTGAGCTAACACACAAATATTTATTTAAGTTAACAGAACTTGATAAAAATGTGTGAGTATTTGGGATTATTTTATGTTTTGTCTCCGATGCGCTTACTGAGTCTGCGGGCTCGCGCCACAGCGGGCCACTCACACCGTCCCCCTCTCTGCTGTATGGACCTGTGGCAAACTCTGGCAACAGGTCCAGAAACTATGCTTACTGTTTTGATGCGGAGCGCTCGGCAGCCCGCAAGGACTGAACCGTTCTCTTCTTCTTTCCCGTCTTCAATCTTGTCCAGTTCGTCCGATGTTAAACCTTTATTGCTTTTGCTGTTCTTCTCGTTTGCTCTCCTCCTCTTTCCATTCCTCAAACGTTTTATTTTGGCCAAAAATATTAAAATTCACTTGGAAATCCATGTTTTATCACGTTTCTGTCATTCACCTGTCAAAACACAGCTGATCTGCGCCAACTGATTTGCGCATTGCTATGGTGACGACCAGAGCAGAGTGATTATAACAGTGACTTAACTCGCCGAACTACGTGTGCGTATACACGAAAATAATGCTTGCCATTTAGACATGGAATTCCCACTGACCATGGTATAAAACAATTTAAATTGATGTATTATAACTTTCAAATTATGGAAAATGGTGGAAATATACTTCATTTCCCAGAATGCTTTACTT
The DNA here is from genome assembly GCF_902500255.1 of Thalassophryne amazonica. Lineage (NCBI taxonomy): Eukaryota > Metazoa > Chordata > Actinopteri > Batrachoidiformes > Batrachoididae > Thalassophryne > Thalassophryne amazonica. The sequence continues at coordinate 88,458,726 of NC_047116.1, read as the reverse complement.
ATCCAAGTGTTCAAAATGGTTGCCAAACCATTTCAGGACATTTGTTTGAAAACCTCTCTGATGAAAAATTTGATGGTCAGAGCTAGTTTCCAGAAAAAAGTTCCAAAGTTTGTGATGATGGCAACGTGGAAAAGGATAAAAGACCTAAAAGGCCATCTGTACTACAACATTTTGGTGAGCTAATTTCCACACCAGGAAACCACCGATCCATCTACCGGTACTGCAATACTCCAATCTGTGACTCTATCAAGGCAACTTCAAAAGTTTAAATCGGCATCTACATGTAAGTTAAGAGATATGCTATTTGACTTTTATTTTGATAGCCATGGCCGCGGCATTGGCATTGGCATCACTGTTGGGATCATAATTCAAAAACTGACAGGAACCTCGGCCCAAAAATGCTGGACACAAATGCAAGACTCACACCAGAAGTTGGAGTAAAAAACAGGTTTTACTGTTGAGCCAGAAATAGGTCAATATACGGGTACGCAGAATCAGCAACAGCATCCAAAACATGAGACAAAAAGACAAGGCAAGAGGTTCAGAAACACGGTATGGCATAACAAGATCAAGAACTGTGAACAAGAGCTGAGCTGGAACGAAGATACTAGGAAACAACGAAGTGGCGAAGCATGCATGCAGACAGAGGGTTTAAATAAGAAGAATGATCAGAACAGATGAGGTGCAGGTGTGGGAGAACAGATAGGAAGAGGGCGTGGCAAACAAAGAGACAAGACACACCCAAATCCTACCACTAACCAACAGTGTGCAGTAAAGCCAAAACCAAGGAAACCCCACTGTGAGCAGACAAAAAATACACAAAATCCCCACATCAAGCAGATAACAATAAACACCTAAAAAGCAGACATAATCAAAAACTAATGAATTAATATGTAGTCACCTCTGAAACATATACTATAACATTATTTCTTTATGCATTAGGACCTTCTCTCTCCAGATAATCGCCACACTACTTAAACCCACATGAGCTTCTCACTTTCCTTAGTCCAAACCTTCTTGCTCAACCTTGGAATATCTCTTGTAGACAGGAGTCTGAGAATAGCAATGTGTTTGAATTCGACCTCTTATTTATTCTGTAAAGCCTCTTTGTGACAATCTCTGGATTTGCAGAAGTAGAATAATAGCAGGTCAGTTTCAAAATTTAAAGCTGAAAGTTTGAAGGTTGGTGTGTCAGTTGATGCCAGAGCATATATTATTAGGTATGGGACAAAAAAACAAAAAACAAAAAACTTAAAGGAATTGTAACAGAAATTGTGGGTGCAAAAGAAACTTATAGAGACCTTCAAAATGGTGTTTAAATATTTGTTCTATGTCAAATATGAAGAAAGTTATGGGCATTTGAAGGTGGGAAGATCTTGGTAATTTACATCTGTGTGTTTTAAGGGACAAACACCAGAAAGTTGTCACTGGTGTCTCAATGTTTACATTGCAAAATGATGGTACTCTATCAAAGCTAATTATTATCTCATTTAAATGTGTGATTTGCAACGATCCACTGTATAAACACAGTTTCTGACAGTAGTTTCCAAGGTAAAAAAAAATGTCAATTTCGTCATGTCTTGCCGACTCAACATCGGTTTTGCAGATCAGAAGGCTTCAATCACCACCAAACATCGCAGAAAGGTAAGTAATTACATGAATTAAATGTTCTATATGATTTGAAAACAGATCTTACTCACCTTCAAGGCGAATTTCTTTGACTTTTCCAACGTAATTTTTCAATCATGGAATTTCCTAACTTCTACTTGTCACAGGAATGGTGTTTGAAAATGAGGTTGCAGTGGAGGATTTCAACTACGTCATCTAATAGGGGGATTCCCAATTGAGAAAAAATAGACATTCCATGAAATGCAAACTCAGCACTACTGCCTGGAAAGTCTCTCAGGCCGTGTACAGCTGATACATCCACGCAGCAGATGCCATATTTAGGTTATACGCACGTACCTACATATATGTAGAACAAACCATGAGTGAGCGTTGAGTGGAGCAGAGGAATTCTTTTGCCAGCTCATGGTTGTGACATATTTGAAAATCTGGAGGGGCAAATTTATCGCTCACACCATCTTGCTCCACTTTCACATGTCCTCACACCATATGTGGGTGATTCTTTAACTACGGGCACTATTGGTCTTGTAAATGTAATTTCCACCACACCATTGCCTTACAATATAAAGCGCCTTGGGGCAACTGTTTGTTGTGATTTGGCACTATATACATGTGCTCTGATGTCACTGTTTATCTCCATAGAAACTACCCAAACAATCTTTCATACAAACTGTTTAAACATTACAGTGTTGTGGTGGAAATTACGGCAATAGTGTGGGACAACTACATTTTGTTTAAAAAAATCACAACAGTTGTATGACATTGAATACCCCAATTATGTTTTGATTATTTTACTGATATTTTATTCAGAGATATTTTAAAACATTAGAAAAAACGTTTCTTTACCATTCATTTTTATCATTGAAGATCAAAAGTCTGGGTGTGGGACAAGCACAAAACGGCAATATTTACATATAATGATGCTGAAGAAAGGTGAAAAAGCCATCATAGACTACTAGAACAAATTTCTTAACACACTTTCATTGTAAAGATAACTATAAAAGTGTGAAATTTCCCCTTTTTTCTGTTTTTCATACAATATGATCAAAGGACATAATAAGTGCCCGTAGTCTAAGAATCACCCATGTCTGAAGTTCAATGTATGGTGTGCACATGGTGTGTGCATGCACATGATACATCTGCACTTCAAACACATGGTGTGAGTGTTAACGGTGTTGCCGGCATGATGTGAGAGTGTGACTCACAGCCACGTGACACATGGTGCCAGGCTGAGTGTATGATCATGTTACACCACATATGGTTCAAGACTTCAGACGCATGATTCTTCCACTGATAAATGCATCATTTAAGCATCATTGTTAGATCCACGCTTCAAGACAGAGTGGATAATCCAAACTGACCTTGTATGCAACAGAATCGGAGAAATTCAAACCTACTCATCAAAGAAACTCAGGTAGCATAATGAATGCTGCCACTGAGACTGAAACCCTACTTACCGCTTTCCCAAATCCTCAGCCTTATCCAAAAACAGTCGGCCTGTTCAGGATCTATTTCAGCGAGCAGGCGTGCTTATCTGGAGATCCCAAAGGTGACGCCAAAAAGTACATATCCTCCCTGAGAGAGAACCCAGATGCAAATCTCATTCACCTTTGAAATGTCCCTGTCATTCCCATGTGTTCAGCTTCCCAAACAGCGCGCAAGTGTTCCAAGGAATTCTGCAAATGCAGGGGTGTTCTCTTCTCTGCTGCCTGCAGTGCTGGCCTGCTTTTTTTTTTCTTTTTTTTTTTTGAGCAAGTGGTGAGCGATTTTGTTGGAGTAGGGTGAAAATTTACCAGAGCAGGAGCAGGGAAGTCTGCAGTGGCTGTGTGTGACAGAGCGCTCATATGCTCTGGAGATAGCAGTCAAAGTGGTCTATCCTTACAGAGTGATTTTGAAACCTGCTTAAGAACAAATTTTAAATCATCTGAGATATTCTTATTCAGGATGTTCATTTCAAATTTGGTGAAAATTTGATAAAATGCTGCCTTCTGGCTAGGATACAGGCCAGAGGGGCTGTGGTCTCAGTGGTTGCTGAGGCAAAAAGTTGGGTGTGGGAGGAGTTTGGAGAGGATGGAGAATGACTTTTGGTCAGCATCAAAGCAGTTCTGGCAAAACAGAAGGCAACTCAGGAAAGTCGGGCAGTTTTTAGCCCAGGCTGTGTTCAGCAAGGGTTGAGGGCTGCTAACCTGGACTGGGGATATTGTCAGACAGTGGAAAGAAGACTGAGTATCTCCTCAACCCTGCCTGAAAGGAGGCAGGGATGGAAGACTTGGGCAAATTTAGTGCCATCATCCTTGTGGAAGTTACTGAGGGAGTCAAAACACTTTTTGGTGACAACTCATCAGGAGTGGATAAGATTCATACTGAGATGTTAAACTCTTTGGATGTTCTTGGGCTGTCATGGCTGACAGGCCTGTACAATGTTGAATGGAAGTCTGAGACAGTCTTCTGGATTGGTAAACTGGGGAAGTGGTCCCCATCTTTAAAAAAAGGGGGGCAGGAGCCTGTATTCCAATTATGAAGGAGTCACACTTCTCCGCCTGCTTGGAAAAGCCTAGGCAAGGGTTAGAGAGGAGACTTAGACCGACAGTTGAACCTTGGATTCTGGAGGAACAATGCGGGTTCCATTGTGGTTGTGGAATGGCAGACCAGCTCACAGATCCTGAAAATTGCTTGGATGTATGCCCAACCAGTCTACATGTGTTTTCTTGACGTGTTAAAGGTGTACAACTGGGTCCCCCAAGGTGTTTTGTGGGGAGTGCTGTGGGACTGTTCTCTGCATCACATCAGACCTGTTCGCAGTGGGTATTGGACTCCACCGGGGCTTCCCCTTAACAGAAATCCTGTTGGTGATGTTCATGAACAGGATTTCAAGGTGCAGTCAAGTACTGGAGGGTGTCCAACTTTCTGACCTTGGAATTACACCTCTGCTTTATGCAGCTGACGTGGTTGTGCTGACTTCATCAGACTGAGAACTCTGATGTGCAATTCAATACTTTAACATTTAACATAATCCTCCTACGCCAGAAACATCAAAGACTATAAATGAATGTGAAAAAAGTAAATCCAAATAACTGAAGAGGCTTTTCAAATAAAATAAAATAAATAAATAAATCTCTTTTTTTTATAAACACAGCTTTGGTTCCATTTCCTCCCTCAGTAGTTTATATTTGTCCAGAGGTTGATGTGAGCCATGTGAGGGACCCACCAGTCCAATTTTCTTCGTTGTCTAACCACTAGACCTTGTGAAATAAACACAGACACTATTTCTGCAAAATCACCGAGATCAAGCTCTGATTGAAAATAAATATTTACATCTTATAAATGAGAATGCTGCTGTTAGGGTTTGGTGTAATCATATTTTTTTTTAGTATTTTGCTTTGTGACGCGCCAAGATAAACGCTCATGAAGACCTCAATGTGACTCTGCTTGTGTAGGGGTGTCACAGACCACAAAAACCACCATTGTAAGCTGTGGATCATCATCGGATCACAAAAATGCAACAATACTCATCTTCAACCGCTTAGTCCAATTAAGGGTCGCCGGGGGCTGGAACCTATCCCAGCAGTCATAGAGTGCGAGGCGGGGTACACCCAGGACAGGATGCCAGTCTGTCACAAGGCCAAAAAAGCAACAATAAATAAATAAATAAAAAAATAATAAAAAATAACATAAAGCAAGGGACAAATGGTTTTTTCTTTATGAAAACAACTGAATGAGTAATTAAAAAATAAATTTTGTCTGTGTTCCTAAAAGAAAACAAGGTGGCCTATGTTTTATAATTGCTGAATTAAATTGCAGTATGAACAGTATCAGTGAATAAAATATAGCCTAAAAATTATAAAAGTCCAAAAAAGAAAGGAGCAACACTGATTTGAGTTTAGAACTTCAACTTCTTTTTTTTCCACAAGAGATGAGGATGTCTGTATTATCTGATGAGAAGGTAACAATAATATTTTTATTGATAACCCTTTCTTGACAAATACATTCATCCTACCCACAAGCAAACACTCGGACACAGTCAGGAATATTAATTATTTTTCCGGAGCTGTGGACTTTCAGCCAACTTGGCTGTGCATGCGCTATGAGTACAATACTCGGTTCAGTGGGCTGAACAGGGAAGAGATGACAACTCTTAATATGAATGGAGAGATCACAAGTCTGTACGGGTTCCATTTGTGCGGTGCAACAGCAGGAAAGTGTGCTTCAAAGCTGCTGAATTCAAAACAAGAAGCTGACTGTGGACTAACTAAGTTACAATACCTAGTTATTAAATAACGTCTGATATCAGATAGTACATCACATAATTCAAAGTAAAGACTGCAGCCAAAGCACTCAGAATCAAAGTTTTGAATCGATGCTAGTCTTGCAGGCTGAATTGAAAACAAGAAGCCAGTAGGTTGCAGCATGCAGATGAAGAACTTCATCAAACTTCAACAGCTTCATCAAACTGTGAGTTTTAAAGCAATCAAAGACATTAGACATGCTCCTATAGAGACTAACAGAGTAATAATATACAAATAATGAATGTTTATGAGTTCAATGGTATGAATATTTCATGAGGTGAAAGATGGAATGTTCCATTCAACCAGGTGAAGCCAAGGTGAATGGTACATTCCGTCTTTCACCAAATTAAATATTTGTTCCATTGAGAGAATGAAAAAACATTCATTATTTGTTTTATATAACGGCTAAAATAGATCCTTGTTATTTGATATTTTATTCATTTTTAAACAACAGAAAAGGGATTCACATGTTGGTGTTTCACTGCTGCTTAACAGCCCAACACAAACTTTAAATAGAAGTCCAAAATTGTTCTCAGTCAACTTGGAAAAACAGTTAGATAGTTCAAAAATAATTGCGACGATGTTGCCGTGCACTGACTTTGTGTACTTCCAATGAACTGTGATAAATCGGGACATGACACAGGGTGTGATATATAAACAGACATGTGATAAGGTATACTTATCACATATTACAACATAAATCTGCACTATACTCATAAACCAGCTGTAGAAGAATTTTTAGGTCCATATTTGAACTGTGATGAACTATCAAGTGTCCTGATCCGAACTGTATGTCCTCTGGTTGAACTAGCAGGTGTTCAACCCAAAAAAAAAGGGCTCTATTAGTCATTTAGTCTGTCAGGGGCTTTCCAAGGCCTTTTAGGTGCTTTCCTGCAGGCCACGTGCAGGGGCCTCAGGCCAGCTGCACGTGTGGCTGAGGCCACGTGCGGAGGGGGCCTCAGGCCAGCTGCACCTGTGGCTGAAGGTCTTTTAAAAAAATCAGTTGTAAATCCTTCATGTTTTAATGGGAGCATTTGTCACATTGAAATAATGGCCTAACACCTGCTTAGGGTTCACTAGAGGACGCTTCCAATAGAAAACCATGTCTTGGGAATGAAATAAATAAAAAAAAGTCGAAGGAGGAGCGATGCCCGCGGGTCTCCAATAAATAGACGAGCGCGGTTGTCATATTCAGTCTCTCTAGAGGACTCAGTTTGTCTAAGCTTTGTGTCGAAGGCTTAAATAAACTTAAAAACTCTGTGCATTTTATCTTGCTTAAGGCTGAATTATTCTAAAGTGTTGTGTCATTTTCTAGCATATCACTTGCAATTAGTTTGTGTTATCTAAAAGACGACATCCTGAGAAGACTAAAGACGAGCCGCGACAGAACTTGGCGAGCCAGCTTCAGGAGGGTCCAGGGGCATTCCGGCAGCCTGGGGCAGTCCAGCTCATCCCTCCAGACCGTAAATAACAGTGATCACGACTAAAAGGTAAGCAGAAACCTTTTATAATTTCTGCACGATCTGGAGGAGTGAGTCGGGATTTCCGCCCAAGTTGACAGGTGATATTTTTAATTGCCTCTTACCCAAAAGAACCTGGACTAAGAAAATTGATAAGAGACTAAAAAAAAGATAAGATTGAAAATTATCAGGCCTTGTAGATAAAATGCTCAGAAGGTGTGTGTGTTCCCGGGAAAAAAGAATGTCTGTGTGAGTGAAAGGTCAGGAATGTTCATGAACTCTGGTGCGGAAAAAGAGTGCGTGAAGAACTAACCTGAATGCTTGGAGAATAATTGGTGTTGAAATTTGTTACTAACGTGCCGGCTGATAGCATGCGCTGTAGGGGTTAATTTAGGGGAGTATACTGACAAATAGATACAAGGTAATACAAGGTTATTTAAAGAGTTTAACAGAGACTGAAGTGAAATAAGTGAGAAAAAAGAGTTTAACAGAGAATACGTGCAGAGAAAGCACAAGATAAGCGCCTGAGGGGGCGCAGTAGAAATACCGTACATGATAAAGAGATTTAAAGAGGAAAGTGCAAAGTGGCACCGCTGACAGTAAGTAAAAGAGCTCAATAAAGGACGTCATTTTTTAAGAAAAGAGAAAAACTATAAAAAAAAAAATGAATGAAGAGCTAGTGCAGAATACATGAGAATTAATGAAGCAGAAAATAGTGCAGTAAGGCACCAGATACACGCTTGTGGGGCGTGGGAGAAGAATAAGTAATTAAGTACACAGTAATATGAGTTTTTTATAAGAAAAGAAAAAGAGAATATTTTCAGTGCAAAGGCACATTAAGCTCATGAGGAGCTCAGTAAGTGAAGAAAAAAGGTAGAAGAAAGTGCAGAAAGGCACAGGATACGCACGCGAGGCGCGGTAAGGCGTAGAAATAAATGAAATATTGTATGCTCAGAAAGGAGCTTGTGAAAATAATATAGTAAGCACAGGATACGCACGCGAGGCGCGGTAAGGCGTAGAAGTAAATGAAATATTGTATGCTCAGAAAGGAGCTGGTGAAAAATAATATATTAAGCACAGGATACGCACGCGAGGCGCGGTAAGGCGTAGAAGTAAATGAAATATTGTACGCTCAAAGAGGGCTTGAAAAAAGTAATATATGAAGTTGCTGACAGCGCCGGAGAAGCTGTCTAACGTGAAGAAGAGATACATGCTTAAACAGAACACATTGGTGTTAAGTGAATAAAAAGGTTGTTTAAAGCCGCGGAGTGAAAAGTGGCAGAAGTCTAGATAGAGATATATAGAAAGTTGTTTTTAATAATTTTTGTGTATAAAGCTTTTGAAGATTGGTGTGTGGGAGAGTGGAGAGTAATCTGTGTAAAGCTGTGAGAACTTGCAGGCTGGCTGACATACAAGATTAATGTGAAAGAGTACGAGGGGGAGGTATTTAGACCCAACAGGAGGACTTGGGAGGTGCATGACAGGCAGAGAGGAAAGTGTGAAACAGAGACAGTGAAGAAAAAGACAGGAGAAGAGTGCTATGTAAATACAGAGAAGGTAGATATTATTTCAAAGAGAGAAAACTAATAAACAAACATAGCAGAAAAAGACGAGAAGCAGAAAGTTAAAAAAAAAAATTAAATTAGAAGGGAAATAGAAAGTCGGGAGCAAAGACATTAGGAAGTGTTAGGGTTGTAAGAGGATTAAATAAATAAAATTGGTTATAAATCAAAAGAGATAAAGCTTAGATTATAGTGAAAAAGCTGACAGACTGATCAATGCTTGGGACAGTCATTGATGGGAGACTTAAGTGATGATGAAATAATACTCCCAGAACATTACTTGACTGACGGAGACATCGAAACCCAGGGAATCAGGACACATTTTTGGCTGGAAAGGACCTATTTTGACAGGGTAGGAGCAGAACATTGGCAGGACGAACAAGAGATCAATCAGAAATTATGGCAGATTACTAAGGTAATCAATCTGAAGCAAAAGAAAGAACAATTCCCTCTAATTAATTGGGAGCTGCTGATAAGACGTCTGTGGCATCAGGGTTTAACCCCGTGGCTGGAGCTGCTTTGTGCTGACCCTAATAAAGAACTTAGCATACCATTAAATCATTTAGTAACACTACCAACCGATCCAGGTGAAGAACTGTTTCCTAGGTTGACTCTGACTGTGGTCCCAAGGAAGGTTCGGTGGGAAACAGGTAAATTTTCATATTTAGTTAAAGAAAAAGAAGACGGGCATAGCAGTTGGAAATTTAATCCTTTTAAGGGTTTAAAATACAAAACAGGTGTTACAGCCAGCAAGTTATTGGTCTGGATCAGGACAGCCCCTGAGGGACTACCAGAACACCATAGAAACACCTCACATAGCGTTTGTCAGGGTTACATGGGTAACTCTCAAGGTCAAGGTCGGGAAAGTACCCCGCTAGACTTAGTACTAAGAAAATATCCAGGAAAACGCACTAAGGCCAACCAATGTATGAGAAAGTGGCACAAAAGGTCACATGGGGGCAGGCAATGGCCTTTGGTGGGATCATTTGATCCGGTGATGTGTGAAGCAGTTGCGGTAGAAATACAGAAAAAAGAAATTAAAGATCAGCAGAAGAACGTAAAAAACAACAAAAAACGCACTGAAGAAAAAGAAGTTTTGGCCTTGTTCAAGCAGGAAGCACAGAGGCTACAGCAGAAAAGAGAAAAAATGACAGAGGAAAGATCCAAAGGGACTAAAGCCAGTGCACCGAGCTGGGAAGCAGAGCCACCCCCATATAAACGTCATGATATGGGGAAGACAGCTGGACAATTTGTATTAGGAACTCGTGAAGAGGACCAAGGCATGGATGTGGAGGGCAAATTCACACTGACACTAAAAGCTCGAGAGCCACAAGGAGACAGGTCCTCAGTCTGTCAAATGGATCATACAAGGTCTCCAAGTCCGAAAGTAAGTGGTCGCTCACCACGACCAGCAGGGGGGGCCACAAATAACAGTGACACGGAGGCAGACGAGGATAAAGAGAGAGACCTGAAGGCTCCGCCTGCACATCGAGGTCCACTGAAAACCATCCCCTCCCACCATAAGTCAGCCAACTGGACCTTCACAGGCTATAGAGGCTCCGAAGAGTGGCACAAGAGCTTCTGTGACACACTGGATCTGGCCAGAAGAGATAATGAAGAACTAGCTGAGCAACTTCGGCTAGCGAAGGAAAGAATACAAAGACATAGGGACGCCGAGGAAAGAAGAATATTACAACAATCGACGCCCAATCAAGGGAATCACATTATAGAGCCACCCACCCGAAAAATCTCTGGTGAGATCATCATTGAGACTGCAAAAGAGGCCCGACTCAGGCAAAGACAACAATGTGTAGCCAAAGACATAGCGGCTTTAGAACAGAATATAACCGACTGGATGGACTGCCTGGAACCAGTCAGTCGCACTCGATCTGGAAGACAGTATGGAGTCCGCACAGAAGAAGAGGAGGACGAAGACCTCATATGCCCATTGGTGGTTAGAAATGGTCATCATGTGTATACCCCATGGAGCTGGACAGACATGGTGGGGCTGGCCAACAGACTGCCAGACATCACCCAAGGAGCTGGGAGATGGATAACTGCCTTAGAAGAAGGCACTGCAGGGGTAACCTTGTCTTTAGCTGACATAAAAGCCTTGCTAATGCATGTCATGGGAAAACATGACACTGAAGAATTGGCAGGAAAGGTTGGACTAACACAAATGATGGGCACTAATCAACATGATGAAGTCCCCTTTAATCGCTATAGAAACTCCATGTGGGAAGGACTGAGAAGAAAGTACCCTGAGGTCTTGGATCCCTCTAAATTGGATGATGAGGAGTGGACACCTGAAGAGTGCCCAAAGAAGTTCCTGCACCGATTCCAGAAAAGATGGGCGGAGGAAACAGGAAATGCATGGAACCATTCTCCAGCAACTGAAATCCTGTTTAAAATAACTGTAAAAAAAGGCTCTACCAGATGAGGTTCAGAAAGCCCTAGATGGAGTTGTGGGACTATCGAAAATGAATTGGGCTTTATACTCTGAGCATATTTGTCACCATCTTGAAATCTACAAGAAAGAAAAACAAAAAGAAGAAGATGCAGCAAAATCCCTGACGAAAAAATTGGTGCAGATGCAGTTGGGAGAGCTAACCAAAGTCAAGAAAGAAAAAACAAAGACCCAGGCACCAATGATGACCCCTGTTCCTTCTGAGTCGGCAAGCCTAGCCCCTACGACAAACACTGCTGCCACCATACAGGCACCTGTGGTAACAGCCACACAGAGCCCCCAAGGAGCAGCAGGGAGCACTGCTGCAGGAGAAGTCTCGGCACCAGTGGAGCATCACTATCACTACCATAGCACTGGCACACCCGGAAATGGACCCACCTACAGTCATGGGTGGAGAGGAGAGTCACGGAACTTTCAAGGTCAAAGAGGAGGGTGGCGAAGAGGATCTCGCCAACCTTCATTTGGAAGCAGATTCCAAAACTCAGCTCCCAGGAACAGTCAAGCGGGACCGCCTATGGGACCAACACCCCCAATAGGGGATCAACCCTCTAATGAGTGTTGGAGCTGTGGACAACCTGGACATCGAATGAGAAATTGTCCGGCCCGACCTTGGGTTGGACCCTCTGCCTATTGGCAATAGGGAGGCCTAGAGAAGACAGAGGGGGAAACGGTGGCATTGGCTATTTCGATGATACCTAAGGAAGAGCCAACCGTCACTGTTAATATACAAAACAGAGATTTCCCTTTCATGGTGGATACAGGGGCAACATACTCTTGCATAGGGAAAATGGGCGCTCATCTCCCCCTCTCTGGGTCTGTAATTAAGACCATCGGCTTCTCTGGGAAGACTCAAATAATACCGTTTACACGCCCACTTCCTGTAACGATTGCAGGAAAAACAATTGAAGCACCCCTGTTATACTCACAAAATACACCTGTGAATTTGCTGGGAAGAGACATTTTATGTAAGCTACAAACCCAGATAGTGTGTACCCATCAAGGACTGCAAATACACTTTCCTGACGAAGCACTCGCCAACATTATGGTGCTTATGGACATGGAAAACAAGGGCCGACCTGTGCAACCCATGGTATACTGGCTGAAGTTACAACCAGAAAATTCAAATCTTCAACTGGAATGGGAAAAATGGAAGCCCTGGGCAGAACAACACTATGAAGCAGTATGTACACCTAGTTTACCTTTACATGTCACCCTGATGTTCGATGCCAAACAAGACCAAACTGACTATGCATGCTGCTGGGATGCATTGATGAATCAACGGCTGTTTCACATAACCACCACAGAAATTTATTTAGGCCCCCAAGGGGCCGCAGCTTCTGTCAAGCTAACTTCAGCTGAACAACAATGGTATCAAGTGCCGAATGCCACACCTCATGTGACCCTTTTAGTCTCAGAAAAGTATGAATCCCATGACCTAGGTCCAATGGTAAAGACAGCCTCAGAAGTTGAAGAATGGCAAAACATGGAAAGTCCACAAGTACATCTGTCAAAAGACCAGCAGTTTATACGAATTAATTTAAAAGTAAATGATGAGGCTATAGCTCAAAAAGTGGAGCTCGATCCTAGACCAGAGGGACAGATGGTGTTATCGGCCCAACAAGAGAAATTGTTAGAGCAAATACCACCAGTGGTGTGGTCCAAAAGCAAAACGGATGTAGGACTAGTAAAAACAGCCTTACCAGTAAAAATAAAAGTAAAACCGGGAGCAAAACTGCCTCACCAAAGGCAGTATCCATTAAAACCTCAGGCTATTGAAGGCATAAAACCAGTAATTAAGGGACTAATGGCAGCTGGAGTTTTAATAAAAACTGCAAGCCCATGCAATACTCCTATCTATCCTATCCCTAAAAACAATACCAAAGAGTATCGGCTGGTACATGATCTGCGTCCTATCAATGCAATAATAGAAATGGATGCACCTATAGTACCTGATCCGCATACTATACTATCAAGCATCCCTGCTGGAGCAAAATGGTACACAGTAATAGATCTGTGTTCAGCCTATTTCAGTGTGCCTGTGCACCCAGACTCACAACATTTGTTTGCATTCACATTTCTGGGACAACAGCTAACGTATACACGGCTACCTCAGGGACTGAACCTGTCCCCAGCCATCTTTAACAAAGTCCTGGCTGAAGATTTACAACACCTTGACATACCCAGTACATTGGTGCAATATATGGATGATCTCCTTATTGCATCAGAGACTCAAGAACAGTGTGAAAAAGATTCATTAATTGTATTGCATGCATTGGCAGATGGAGGTCATAAAGTAAGTAAGGACAAATTGCAGTTCTGCAAACAACAAGTAGAATACTTGGGAAGACAGTTGTGTGGGACCACGCGATGTATAGCCCCAAGCTAAGTGGAGGCTATAATCAAGGCTCCCAAACCCCAAACAGTGGGACAGATGCTTTCATTCCTTGGGATGGCAGGGTACAGTCGGCCGTGGATTTGTGATTATGCTATAAAAACTGCACCTTTGCGTGCCATGATTAGAGCAGTGGGGCAAACAAGCAATGCAGCTCTCCTCGTCTGGACAGATGAGGCAACGGGAGCTTTTGAGGCCCTAAAAACAGACATGCAATCTGCTCCCGCGTTAGGTAACCCAGATTATGGGAAACCTTTCCAGTTGTATGTTACTGAAAAAACTGGATATGCTTGTGCTGTACTAATGCAGGAAACAAATGAAGGAAAACAACCATTGGCCTATTATAGTACAAAGCTTGACAACATTGAAACAGGATTGCCACCATGCTATCAGGGTCTAGCAGCAGCTGCCTTTGCATTTCAAAAAGCATCATCCATAATCATGGGACATGCAGTAACGTTGTACACGTCGCATCAGTTACATGCCCTGCTAACCAGTCAACGTTTTGTCTTAACACAAGCTAGACGCACTGGATATGAAGTTGTGTTGTCCGCTCCAGAAATAACAATACAACGTTGTCACACGGTGAATCCCGCCACCAAATTGACCACACCGTTAGATGGTACTCCACATAACTGTGTGGCAGAGACAGAGAAATTTTTGAGAGCCAGAGAACATTTGTATAATCACGCCATAGATGCAGATCTAACCCTGTTCGTGGATGGCTCATGCTTTCGGGATGCCGCGGGATTGCATGCGGGTATGGGGATTGTTAAACTAAACACGGATGGCGAGACCTTTGAATTACTGGAGTCCCAAGGAATTGATCAGCCTTGTTCAACCCAACTGGCAGAAATCAAAGCCTTAACTATGGCTTGCCAGATAGCTAAAGATCAACGTGTTAATATCTACACAGACTCAGCCTACGCTTATGGCGTATGTCATGTACATGCAAACATTTGGAAACAAAGGGGATTCCTGAGAGCAGATGGCACCCCTGTCACTCATGGAGAAGCGATTTCCCAACTGTTACAAGCTCTCCAATTACCGTCTGAGGTAGCCATCATTAAATGTGCAGGTCATCAAAAGAATAATAACATCATAGCTCAAGGTAACAATCTAGCAGATGACGCAGCTCGCAAAGGAGCACAAGGAGAAAATATGTTTCCCCTGCTAACCATCCAAGATTGTGCCCCACTGGTTTCACTTGACGCACTGATAGTGGCTCAAAGTAGGGCCAGTGGAGAAGAAAAACGAATGTGGGTTAAACGAGGCGCTATTGAGACACGCAGTCAGGGGCCAGCGGACAAGCTGTGGCGCAGTAGTCATGGACATTTTGTGTTACCCACCAATTTATTACGACATGCAATCATTTGGGCCCACGGACCTGATCATTGTTCGCGAGTCCAAATTATGAACAAACTAAAAGCTGTCTGGTGGTCACCATATATGGCAGCTACAGTGGACCGTTTGTTGAATGAGTGTGAGGTATGTGCACAGTACAATGTCCGGAAATCATTCACAGCCCCTTTAGCCCACATTCCGGTCCCTGATGGGCCATTCAGACATCTTATGATGGATTTCATAGACATGGGAGCTGACAATCGAGTTAAACGAATGAGATATGTTTTGGTAGTGATATGCAGATTCAGCCGATGGATTGAGGCAGTAGCCTCTGCAAATCAAGACCATAAAACGGTAGCCAAATTCTTGTGCCGAGATGTCTTTCCAAGATTTGGCATTCCAGATACTATCTCATCTGACAACGGTAGGGCTTTTGTAGCCAAGGTTACACAAGAAACATTCAAACAATTGGGTATCAAACAGAAGTTTGGGTGTGTTTATCACCCCCAATCAAATGGGGCGGTGGAACGGGCTAATGGCATTTTAAAGAACAAACTAGCAAAAATCATAGCAGACAGTAATGGCAAACTAACCTGGCTGGATGCGTTGCCGCTTGCTTTATTGTCAATGCGCTCACAAACTAACCGACTAACCCATTTGACACCATTTGAAGCTCTTACAGGTCGGCCGATGCCTATTCCATACCTGAGAGGACCCTACGAAGGACCATCACTGGAGCAGCTACAAGACGAATGGCATAATTATCTGAGACAGTTAACCCAAATACACAAAACTATCTTTTTGCAGGTCAAAGGTGCTACAGAAGACAGAGAAGCAGAGATTCCACTCGAAAATCAGAGCATCCAGCCTGGTGATCTGGTTTACGTCAAGGTGTTCAAAAAGAAGTGCGACAGGCCCCGCCGAGAAGGTCCTTTCAAAGTTATTCTTGCCTCACGTACAGCAGTCAAAGTAGACGGTAAGGACACTTGGTTTCATTTAAACCACTGCTGTAGGGTTGGTGGCCCAGCGCCCCTGCGGCCTCGGCAAGCTCGTCTTGGCAGAGCCGCCGGGCCAAGGGGGGAAGCAGGAGAAGCCAGAGACCCTACAGCAGCACCGAGGGACGGCCACGCCTCCCTGCAGCCAGAAGAAGCACCGAGGGAAGGCCACGCCTCCCTGCAGCCAGGCGAACACTGGCCAAGGCGCTCACAGAGACTGATTGAACAAAGACGACGCACAGCTTCAGAGAGTAGTGGATCCCTGCCAGATAGAGCAGCGACAGACTCAGATGCAGACTCAGAAACAACTGGAGACGCAGGCCAACAGACAGACAGAAATACAGACCGACAGATAGACAGGCCACAGGAGACATCAGACTCGGACAGCAACTCAGTAGATTTACCGACAGAAGAACCGCAGGAAGTACAACCCAGACAAAGCACAGATACACCACACATCCCTAGTGACAGCTCATCTCGTGACGGCTCACTTAGTAGCACATCTAGTAGCACATCTCAACAGTCATCAGAGCAATGATTAAGGAATTATTCAAGGGATTGACAATACTACTGGTGGTCAGTATGGGAGAAAATAGACATCCAAAACATACAACGGACTGTGCCGTGGCCATGGCCGCAATAGCAGCTAAACAAGGCATTCTAAACACAGGAAAAACATATAATTTGGTATACATTAAATCAAAAGCCTACAAGAACATAGGAATACAGGGAAAGCTGGGGGATTACATATTAGGCGAAGCCATTAGCATCAAATGTGAAGAGGAGGGAACACTCAACATAGAGGTAATTTGTGATAAAAGAGGATGCAGGGAAACCAAGCAAGACGTAACTGTTACAGTACATGAAGCCACAAAATGGGTAAAAATCAAACCAAGGAAAAAGAGGACAATTAGAAGCCTAGAAACAAGCAGTCACTTAGGGAGATGGGATCCCAGTACAGACCTAGCCCGCACACAAGGGTTGAAGACCAATTTATTTTACCAATGGTTGAAATTTTCGGCTAGGCAGATCAGTGAAAAGCCTTGCATAGCCTGTCACTGGAAAGGTGTGATACCTCAGGCTAAACCCCTACCTGATATCAACAACTGTTATAGGAGTCCCCAACATAACTCAGACCAAGCAGAATGCTATACATAATGTGTTATGAAAATGGCAGTAGGTGATGAAAAATATGCTGCCGACAGTAAACTTTGTCCAGTGCCCCTAAGTACAGAAGGAACCGTTCCACCTATGATTAAAATAGAGAAAGGGATGATACACCCATTCTGTATAGCTAAAGGCTTAGTAGCACAATACATAAGCGATTGGCAGGTAGGGACGACCCAGCCAAAACACCACATACAGTGTATGCAAAAGCAGCAAGAATACAAACCGGCCAAAACAGCATGGAACATTACCGTCTGTCACACCCTGCCAGCAGCAGGCATACAGTGTGAACAAATAGTACCGGCCACAGGGGGGTCTGTAATTGGACTGAATCTCACCCATGCTTCATGGGTATCTACTCCAAATTTAGCTAAGGGAACGGTACCCTTAGCTGACATCTTTTGGATATGCGGACAAAAAAGGAAACTCCTGTCATCGCTGTCCCCGAATTGGAAAGGCCTTTGTGCTCCTGTGATGCTCACAGGAGCAATAACAGTAATTGAAATGCCGAATTCAATACAACCCATGCCACAGAAACTTCGTAAGAAAAGAGGAATAATGACGTTTAAAACAGACTACAACATCACAGTAAGAAACGGGATACCAGAAGGGATTCCCCGACAGTTAGAAGCCATAGACAGTAGCAGAGTTAAAGCAGATGAAGATGCGGATAAATGGGGATGGGCATTGGCTCTGTTCGGGGTTACTCCAAAAATCCGTTCTAGGTTCCAGGAGGTGCAGTGGATTAATTACTTATGGTATAATCAGCAAAGATACCTGAACTGGACATTGGCAGCAGTAGGAGCCTTAACCGAACAACTGCACGCCACCTCGCTAATGACAATGCAAAATAGATTAGCTATCGAGATGATGATGGCTGATGAACAAGGAGTTTGTATTATGATCAAAGCCACCGAATGCTGCACAGCTATTCCCATGCGTACAGGGGAAGACGGAAATTTGACAGAGCTCTTAATTACACTTGAAGAGATGCAACAGGAACTGTTAAGTAACTCCATAGGAGGGAGAAATGAAACTGACGATTCTGGATACATTGTAGGGAATGGAATGAATATTGGCCCACTGTTTTCACTGTTTGGGACTCTAAGGAGAGGGTGGATATCATGGAAAGACTGGTTATACCAGATAGGTGTAATCTTGGCACTAACAGGGGTGGCGGTCTTGCTGGTAATATGTTGTGGTATTCCCTTGATAAAATTTCTGGTCAATAAATTGCTTTCATCCACAGTAGGACAGCTCCCACTGTTAGCCATCCGAGCCCTAGAAGAAAGCACAAACGAAACAGACAGAGAACCAGAATATATGGAAATGGATGAAATACCAATTATCCTCCCCGACAGCCCCCAGCTCCCTAATATTGTGGCGTATACCCCAGATAGGGAGGACTGGGATGGACCGTGCTTGGTGATATTGTAGACGAGGAAGAAGACATGCACGCACATTTACATTCACACACATGCACCCACAAAAATGAGGGATAGGATAGACAATATCTGAAAGAATGACATGGAGCTGTAATAATGAACGTATATGTATATTACTAGGACACAGGAGTATGGCTGAGAGACCAGACTCCCCTGATCAGGGACCTATGCCTGATCTGCCTCTATCAAGTCTGATTGGACTCTCAGAACTGTTTGGAGAAGAGGATATGCAGGAGGGATGGTCGAGACATGATTGGTCGCCACAGCCGCCTTCCATCCAGCAGCTAAACCAGTTGGCAACAGAAGGATCTTCATCGTTCCAGCACCTGGCGATGACGGCTTCACAGAATCTGCCTGCAGCAAGAGTCGGCCCCGAGGACTCCACCATCACCTGAAGGACCCTTTGGACTCAGGAACACACCCCTTCCGCAGATGCCATGGAGACAGTCACATGTGCCAGTGGCAACGATACCCTCCAGGGGAGGCAGCCAAGGTCGGCCATATGCAGCAACCGCCCGAGTGCATCCTAGACCCAATTCACTGCTAGGACCTGTCCCCAGCTTTCCACCCCCAAGGCAGGAGAGATATTCTGATCAGCCCAGTACCTCTGAAGGAGGATCAGCAGGGGTAGACCTTAGCCAAACTCACCCACCAGGACAGAGGGGAGCTTTGTACAGGCTGCTAAATGCCCAGAGTGTCCCACCCACTTGCCTGTGCGACATCAACAATACTCCCCCCACACACGAAATGCCTTCCCCCTTGTACTTCCTGTCCCCTGGACTGCACAACCTTAATCTGGTCATGGTCACCCCACAGGACATGGCAATCTTGGTTCGAGAGCTTCGTCTTCCACAAGAGTCTGTTCCAAAAACCTTGGAGCAGCTCCTGCCCCTCACAAATCACATTCCCCATGAGCTATTTGAGGAAATCATGCCACAACTAAGTCAGACAGCTGCATACCTGTTCAGGATACACCGTGACAATGCCAACATCTCTTGTGCTCAGGAGGGCCTCCATACTCAACTGTGTGGTCTTCAGTCTAGTATGGACATGCTAGCCTGCATGATGGAGCATATGGAAAGGGAACAACTAGGGCTGGCCACCACCACCCTGAATGTGGGCAAGAATTCTCTGGGGGCCCTGTACAACCTGGCCAAGCAGCACAAGGAGCTGGAAAGATCCATCAGAGAACTGCACGACTGTCTGAAAGCCAGAATTCCTGATCCTTCCCCCACTACCCCTGAAAGGCCAACCTCCCCATGTTCCCCAACTTCTCCCAAAACTTCAGATGCTGAGTAAATGCTGAGGAGCGCGGACTGACGTAATGGCACTGAACACGGACTATGATCTTGGTTCTTGAGTTTGAATTGCGGACTGGTTTCAGAAATCTGAGTGTAAATAAAACAAAGAAGGATATATGTTAGTAACGCAGGTTGGGTAAATGTCTGTCCTTACCATCATCTGCGTAACACAGATAAAGCTAAATGCATACACATAGATATCACATTGCAAAGTTATAAAAAGGGGACCCTTACACGGCGTGTTTGTAGATTAGTAGTAAAGATGCACCATAGGGACCCCTTTTTTCTTAAATTATAGCATGCCTCAAGAGACATGCATTGCCTAAATTTGGTGTCTGGCCAAAACAGGCATTAGAAAACAAGCTGAAAAAGAAGAAAAACAAAGTGGAGAATGTTGAGAAATGGCCTATAATGAAAACCATTATACGATTGACTAAGGCAAATGACTTAAGGACGGACATGAAGGGAAACCATTTATTGTGTTTATCATTTAACTAGACATAGCTGCGCTAACCTTAGAATAGTTACTTGATTGGTTGACTAAATAGTGGTAACGTAGGGGTTATTTGATGCATTTAAATAATAAATGTGTGACGCTTTAACAAAATAATATGTAGAACCAAGTATAATGGGTTGGAGCCTCTGGTTGAGTGAGTCAATAGATGCCAGAAGATGATTGGTTGCACTGATGTCAATGTGAAGCCTTTACTTTGCCATGATTAAGAGGTTGATGTAACTTGTTTATGTGGCCATTTTAAGTGCCTTGAATTACACCAAAACTCAATGTTTGAATGTCACCTTGTGTTGATATAATCCAGCTAATTGATCACCTTGTGCCTTAGTATGTAGGTTCACCTGCACTTCAATATATTTACCGTGTGACGTATCACTGATATTCATATCCGCACCAGAGTTATCAGTAAGTCGAGTGATGTGTTTTTCTTTTTTATTGCAATGCACAAATGAGGATGTCTTGTCAGTAAACAACCCAAGAGTATAGTTGATGTAATGGGACTCTTTCGAGTCCCAGAGGAGGGACTGTAGAAGAATTTTTAGGTCCATATTTGAACTGTGATGAACTATCAAGTGTCCTGATCCGAACTGTATGTCCTCTGGTTGAACTAGCAGGTGTTCAACCCCAAAAAAAGGGGCTCTATTAGTCATTTAGTCTGTCAGGGGCTTTCCAAGGCCTTTTAGGTGCTTTCCCGCAGGCCACGTGCAGGGGCCTCAGGCCAGCTGCACGTGTGGCTGAGGCCACGTGCGGAGGGGGCCTCAGGCCAGCTGCACCTGTGGCTGAAGGTCTTTTAAAAAAATCAGTTGTAAATCCTTCATGTTTTAATGGGAGCATTTGTCACATTGAAATAATGGCCTAACACCTGCTTAGGGTTCACTAGAGGACGCTTCCAATAGAAAACCATGTCTTGGGAATGAAATAAATAAAAAAAGTCGAAGGAGGAGCGATGCCCGCGGGTCTCCAATAAATAGACGAGCGCGGTTGTCATATTCAGTCTCTCTAGAGGACTCGGTTTGTCTAAGCTTTGTGTCGAAGGCTTAAATAAACTTAAAAACTCTGTGCATTTTATCTTGCTTAAGGCTGAATTATTCTAAAGTGTTGTGTCATTTTCTAGCATATCACTTGCAATTAGTTTGTGTTATCTAAAAGACGACATCCTGAGAAGACTAAAGACGAGCCGCGACACAGCCCTCATGAGACACAAGAAAAAATTGTGCTGATAAATCATACACTTTTCTTATTAATTTTACTGCCCTGGAAACTGTGGCAATAAAATCAGCGCGATACAAATCTTAAAACAGACAATACAAAAAAAAAAAAAGACATTGAAAATGCCAGGCTTTGTACTGCCCTGCTTTTCATCCAATCAGGAGCCCCCAGTTCTCAGCCCCACCAATGACACACCCCCATTTTGTGTTACCCTGGTGACAAGTGCAGGATCCTGATACAGGATCCAGATCATTTCATTCAACCAAGATGTCTGATCAAGGTGAGAGAGTCTTAGCCTCCCTAGCAAGGAGAATTCTACACCTTGAGTCTCAAACTGAAGTTGTGAGACATCAAGAAGTTAGTGGGGAGGACCCTCATGACTTGATAGAGTGACATAAGAACATTCCATAATTTACATAGCTACATGATTTACCTACATTATTCATTCTACATGTTTCATGTGTATCATTATTCTTTAATGATTTTGATGATTATACAGATCAAGACCTACTGTGTTATTATTAGCACAAGTGTTGAATGAACGTCATTGGTGTAGTGAGTAAATGAGTTGTTATTAAATGGAGTTGATGATAATTATATGGTTCTTGTTTTTTATTTTTGTTGTAATATGTGATAATTATCGGACTCGGACTGACACAGATACATTGGGTACATTAGGCTTCATCACGGCGTTGCTGTGCGCCATGCGGCACCGCCGCGACGCGCGGAATTCCTCCGCACGTCTGTCTCAATGTGCCGAAAAAGTGCTGATGTCCACGTCTTTTCACAATTCCTGTGCTAGTCAGACGACGTCCCAGATAAAACACAGCGTTTGGAAATGAATGGCACATTCCACTGTAACAGGAGTTTTTGTCAGGGAAAGAGGAGCAGAGGCTTCGCACGTCATGGCGGTGCCGCATGGTGCACAGCAACGCCGTGATGAAGCCTCACAGGACATGTTCTGGCATGTCCAGGCACATCCACAATTTCTCGGATAATCACTCGATGGAAAAACCACCGACAGCTGTCTGAACGCCATCTCAAAGCTGTCCTGTGAGACCAAAACAGAGGTGGATTTGTCTCGCTCCAGTGGCTAGGCTTTCCATGACAAAATCTCTTGTTAAAAGTGAAATCTGCTGGAAAATGGTTGATGTCCAGCTCTTGTGATAACCAGAGAAATGGGACATGATGGTCACGGATCCAGACAGCCATCCATTTAGAAATGAAATGGTCGTTCAGCCTGTTGATGGCGGCTTCGGAACGCGGCGTGCCCCACAGACGCTGGGGGCCATCCTTACAGCGACAGTAACACTCCTTATTCTTTACCAAGCCTGTAACATTTTCACCGAAAGCCAGATAAATTTTTCTAATGGTTTCCAGCTGCCAGTCTCTAACAGTTTCTGAAAAAATTTGGATGGAAAAAAAAGCCCAAATCATTCCGCCATTTCCTACCAGGTATCATGGATCAGTTTGGATATGTCAAAATACTTGACGAGGTCATGTTGCCTTATGCTGAAGAGGACAATGACCCCAAGCACACTAGTAAATGAGCAAAATCTTGGTTCCAAACCAACAAAATTAATGCCTCGCAGATGTGAAGAAATCATGAAAAACTGTGGTTATACAACTAAATACTAGTTTAGTGATTCACAGGATTGCTAAAAAAGCAGTTTGAACATAATAGTTTTGAGTTTGTAGCATCAACAGCAGATGCTACTGTTATTGTGAAAACGCTCTTTTCTACTTTTTTTTACTAGTAGCCCAGTTTCATAGCCTTAAGAGTGTGCATATCATGAATGCTTGGTCTTGTTGGATTTGTGAGAATCTACTGAATCTACTGGTACCTTGTGTTGTGTGGGCCGCCAGAAGAGGAGGTACTGCTGGCCCACCACCAGAGGGCGCCCTGTCTGGAGTGCGGGCTCCAGGCACCAGAGGGCGCAGCCGCCTCACAGGAGCAGCCAGGGTGACAGCTGTCACGCATTACTACCTGCAACAGCTGTTACCAATCATCTGATCGGCAGGAGTATATCAGCAGGACGACGTCTCCACCTCTTTGCCGAGATATCGTTTCTACCGAGAAGGTAACGTGCTCAGCTGACTGTTTAACAGTGATCTTTGTGACTTTTGTGCATTGCTCTGAGAGTATTTTCCAACGAGAGGTGGAGGTAACTTACCTGCCGTTCGGATTCCTGGGTGCGAACGCGCCCTCCTTTAATTGTCCTTTGTTCCTCGCCAGCAGTACCAGGTCCGACACGCGGAGGCAGTGGCCACCTGGGAGTTCGGGACTTGGCGGCTCCAGTATTCCCGGGGTCTGGTGGCGGAGGAAACCGTGTGGTTCCGGTTCTACTTTGGAGAGGCGTCTCCTATCTTCGAGCCTGCCCACACGACACCTGTGTGAATTTGACTTTGTCCATTATTGTAATCTGTTGTTCTTGTTGTGCATTTTCACAACAGTAAAGTGTGTTATTTGACCTATTCCATTGTCTGTTCATTTGCGCCCCCTGTTGTGGGTCCGTGTACTTACACTTCCCAACACCTTGTTTCCCATGTAACAATAAGAAATATACTCAAACCTGGATTAATCTTTTTAGTCACATAGCACTATTATTATTCTGAACACTACTGGATTCTGAACACTACTGTGTGTGTGTGTGTGTGTGTGTGTGTGTGTGTGTGTGTGTGTGTGTGTGTGTGTGTGTGGTGTGTGTGTGTGTGTGTGTGTGTGTGTATGTATATGTACACACACAAACAAATAGGGGGTTAAAAAAGTAATATTACTATTGTTAATACAGAAAAACATACAAGTTGTATCACCTCTCACATTACATTGCCAATGAAATTCAGCAGAAGGAGCCGGAGACTGAAACTGCAATTCAAACTATAATTAAAAACAAACAGACAAAAATAAATAAATAAATAAATAATCATGAAAAGTTTGGCCTCAGCACAGTCAGTTCCTGCAGTGATCTTCTCATGTTTGTATAAATTCCTCCCATCTTATCTTGGTTTCCACCCAGTGTAAATAAAGCAGCGTGCGTGGAAATCCTGCCCAGCGGCTGATGAACTTATCAGCAGTCCACTTGTTTGATTTTAGACTCGCCCGGGTTCACACTCCACAGCAAAGTGACGAGACGCCGAGGGTTCTTCACTTTTAATATGTCAATCTCTGCTTCCAGACCACTTCAAGATTGATCACTTAAATATTTGTATGCATTTTAAAAGTCTCATGTGATGAACATACTTAGTTTGCATGACACGCACATACAGTATTTTCATGGAATGTTACATTTTCAGGAAACAACTCGCCCTATACATAATTAACATATTATGGTTTCCTTCCATGAAATAATATTAACTCAGTACTTCTGTCATCTGTACTACATATTGAGGGTGTGTTTGGGCGTCATGGGTCATGATTTTGTGTTTTACTTCTGATCTACATGTTCTTTTGTTTTTGGCATTAATGGTTTACCCATGTTCTCTTGGGGGATTTCACGCCCACGTGGGCAGCGACAGTGAGACCTGGAGGGGGATGATCGGGAAGCACGGGCCCTCCCGATCTGAACCCGAGTGGTGTTCAGTTGTTGGACTTCTGTGCTAGTCACAGTTTGTCCATCATGAACACCATGTTCGAGCACAAGGGTGTCCATAAGTGCACGTGGCACGAGGACACCCTGAGCCGGAGGTCGATGATCGACTTTGTAGTCGTCATCTGACCTTTGGCCACGTGTCTCGGACACTCGAGTGAAGAGAGGGGCAGAGCTGTCGACCGATCACCACCTGGTGGTGAGTTGGATCCGCTGGGAGGGGAGGAAGCCGGTCAGACCTGGCAGGCCCAAACGTATGTGAGGGTCTGCTGGGAATGACTGGGGGAACCCTCTGTCAGGGAGGTCTTCAACTCCCACCTCCGGGAGAGCTTCTCACAGATCCCGGGGGAGGTTGGAGCCATGGAGTCCGAGTGGACCATGTTCTCCACCTCTATTGTCGATGCGTCCATCGTAGCTGTGGTAGCAAGGTCCTCTGGTGCCTGTCGCGGTGGCAATCCCCAAACCCGGTGGTGGACACCGGAAGTAAGGGATGCCGTCAAGCTGAAGAAGGAGTCCTACTTATCTTTGTTGGTAGTGGGACCCCAGAGGCAGCTGACAGGTACCGGCAGGCCAAGCATGCCGCAGCCCGTGCGGTTGCAGAGGCAAAAAACTCGGGTCTGGGAGGAGTTTGGGGAGGCTATGGAGGAGGACTATCGGTCGGCCTCGAAGAGATTCTGGCAAACCGTCCGCACCTCAGGAGGCGGAAGCAGCTCTCCACCAGCACTGTTTATGGTTGCGGGTGGGGAGCTGTTGACCCTGACTGGGGATGTTGTTTGGGCGGTGGAAGGAGTACTTCGAGGATCTCCTCAATCCCATCGTCAGTCTCCGAAGAGGAAGCAGAGACTGGGGACGCAGAGGCAGACTCATCTATTACCCAGGACAAAGTCACGGAGGTGGTTAGAAAGCTCCTCGGTGGCAAGGCTCCTGGAGTGGATGAAATCCGTCCTGAGTACCTTAAGTCTCTGGATGTGTGGGACTGTCTTGGCTGACATGCCTCTGCAACATCGTGTGGCGATCGGGGACAGTGCCTCAGGATTGGCAGACGGGGTGGTGGTCCACTCTGTTTAAGAAGGGGGACCAGAGGGTGTGTTCCAACTATAGGGGATCACACTCCTCAGCCTCCCCGGTGAGGTCTATTCCAGAGTACTGGAGAGGAGAATTCGACCGATGGTCGAACCTTGGATCAGGAGGAGCAGTGTGGTTTTTGTCCTGGTTGCGGCACCATGGACCAGCTCTACACGCTCCATCGGGTGCTCGAGAGTTCATGGGAGTTTGCCCAACCAGTCCACATGTGTTTTGGGATTTGGAGAAGGCGTTCGACCGTGTCCCTCGGGGCACCTGTGGGGAGTGCTCCGGGAGTACGGGGTCCGGGGTCCTTTGCTAAGGGCCTATCCGGTCCCTGTACGACCACAGCCGGAGCTTGGTTCGCGTTGCCGGTAGTAAGTCAAACCTGTTCCAGTGCATGTTGGCCTCCGCCAGGGCTGCCTGTCAGGTCATGAGTTTATCTATGCGGGGTTTTGATTAGTTTTATCTGATTGGTTGTTTTCTTGCTTTTAATTATGTTCTTGGTTGACTTTTTCCCTGTGTTGGGTTTTCTGCTCTCTGGGATATGGGGGTGTGTCTCTGTCTCCCTCTCTCTTTTATCTCTTTTCTCGCCCTGGCCATGCCCTCTTTCAGGTGCCTTCTGCGCACACCTGTCTCTTTGCCTCTCATTATCGGAATATATATATATATATATATAGCTCATGTTGCTCTGCTTCTTCGCCAGATTGATGCGCACTGTGCCTTCATTCCTGCCTCCGATTCCTGTGTCCATTGTCCTGCCTGCTTTTGCGTATTACCGACCTCCAGCCTGTTCACTCTGACCTTATTTAAGCCTGACGTCTATGGTACTTTTGCTGTGTTTTTGGACTGTCTCTCCGTGTACCAACCTGTGCTCTTCATCTCACTAAAGTTTTGCTCAAACCCTAACTGCCTACCTGAGTGCTGCATTTGTCTCCAGACAAAACCACCTGTCAGATCAATCTGGCCAGTAATGGAGGCAGCAGACTCAGATCCCTTCCAGCAGGCAGTTCGGTTCCACAGCAAGCAGCTTGCACAGCAGGAAGAAGCTTGCATCACTGAGCTCCGGCATCTCCAAACTCGCCAAACGTCAGAACGATTTTATGTCCTCTGTCAATGCACAGATGAGTCAGCTGCTGTCACGGTTCGATTCTCAGGCTTCGTCGGAGACAGGCGCCCGTGATACCAGCACCAGTGCCTGTCGCATGCAATCAGCTGTCACGTCCAGAATGCTTCTCCGGCAACACCGGAGATGTCAAACCATTCATCACACAATGTGAGCTCCACTTCAAACTAATGGCATCCATGTTCCCAACCGACAGAACCAAGATAGTGTACATGATCACTCACCGCTCCGGTCGCGCGGCAGCCTGGGCTACTGCCAAGTGGGCATGTCAGTCTCCAGCCTGTGTTTCACTTCCAGCATTCACCACCGCACTTGAGCAAGTGTTCCAGCATACGGCTCCTGGGCGCGAGGCAGCGCGCGCACTCATGAGACTGAAGCCGGGCAGCTGCCGGGTCACCGATTACGCCATTGATTTCCGCATTCTTGCTGCAAAAAGTGAATGGAACCCGGCGGCCCTCATCGACATCTTTTTCCAGGGTTTGTCAGCTGAGATACAGGATCAGCTGGTAGCGGTCGACTTGCCGGATGAGCTCGATGAATTAATTGCGCTGGCAATCTGCACTGACAGTCGCCTTCAGGACCGTCCGCGCCGAGGGATCCGCTATCCAGTTCAGCGGATTGACACACACCCAAGCCGTCCCTCTGCCTCCACTCCTGCCAACCTTCCACCCTTCAGCTCAGAGGAGCCCATGCAGTTGGGACGCATGCACCTGTCATCTGCAGAACTACAGCGCCG
This sequence comes from Thalassophryne amazonica, assembly GCF_902500255.1. NCBI lineage: Eukaryota > Metazoa > Chordata > Actinopteri > Batrachoidiformes > Batrachoididae > Thalassophryne > Thalassophryne amazonica. Next base: position 88,430,447 of record NC_047116.1, on the reverse strand, counting down.
GCAAGAGGACGGCCTCTGTTTTTACTGTGGACAGTCTGGACATGTCATATCCCATTGTCAAGCCAGGGGCGCCACCATGCGGCCAAAAACAGAATTGCGGGTGAGTCTAAGTTCCATTTCTGTGTCAAGTCAAAATATGATCCTGGCCAAATTAATGTCTGATCATGCCTCAGTTACTGTCTCGGCTTTTGTTGATTCAGGATCAAATGCCAATCTAATTTTGCTCTCTCTTGCCAGGTCCCTTCAGCTAAAGATGTATAGAATCACACGGCCATTGGTGGTACGTGCAGTGGATGGTCACATTTTAGGACAAATTACTCACCGCACTCAGCAAGTTAAAATGTTAATCTCACACAGACATGAAGAATTAATCAGTTTCCACATAATGGAAAATATGACTCACCCGCTCATACTGGGGCACTCCTGGTTGCAACGTCATGGTCCCAACTTTGATTGGGCGAAATGTGAAATTATATCGTGGAGTCCGTCATGTACTAATGTACGTATTCTTGCTCCCGAATGCACTCCGCTAGAGGTTAATCCCGACCTTGCAGGAGTCCCAGAATGTTATCATGACCTTACACCCGTTTTTAGTAAGGCCAGAGCGAAATCGTTACCACCACATCGTGAATATGATTGTGTGATTGAGCTACTGCCAGGAGCAACTCCGCCTCATGGAAAACTTTTTTCCCTTTCAGCCCCAGAACGTCGCGCAATGAATGAGTACATTCAGGAATCTTTAGTAGCTGGATTAATCCATTCTTCGTCATCACCTGCAGGGGCGGCTTTCTTTTTCGTCGAAAAGAAGGATAAAACACTCCGCCCCTGCATCGATTACCGTGGCCTTAATGATATTACCATAAAGAACCGCTATCCACTACCGCTAATCTCCTCTGCATTCGAGTTATTGGAGGGTGCCACGGTCTTTTCCAAGCTCGACTTGCGAAATGCTTATCATCTAGTTAGAATTAAACAAGGAGACGAATGGAAAACAGCTTTCAATACACCCTCCGGACATTATGAATATCTCGTAATGCCGTTTGGACTCACGAACGCACCCGCCGTCTTCCAAAACTGGCCAATGATGTACTACGTGAATTCCTGAACAAATTTGTCTTCGTCTACTTGGACGATATTCTCATTTTTTCCCCAGATCAGGTAACCCACACCCGTAATGTCTGTCAGGTCCTTCAAACACTGCTGCAAAATGTTTTTTTGTGAAAGCCGAAAAGTGTGAATTCCACAGATCCACTATTTCCTTTTTAGGTTTTGTAATTTCGGCTGGAGAAATTAAGATGGATCCTGCAAAAATAGCGGTGGTGCGCAAGTGGGCAGTCCCCGTATCTCGCAAGGAGGTGCAGTGATTTTTAGGTTTTGCCAATTTCTATTGCAAATTCATTCGGGGTTTTAGCACCATCGCAGCTCTTTACATGCAGTCACCTCGTCCCTCTGCCCGTTCTCCTGGATGCCGGAGTGTGACGAGGCGTTCAGAGTCCTAAAAGATCATTTTACCACAGCCCCCGTGCTTCACCTCTCTGACCCCGCATGGCAGGTTGTGGTCGAAGTCGATTCCTCCAATGTAGACATGGGTGCAGTCCTGTCCCAGCGGAAGTCCATCCGACAACAGGCTGCATCCATGCACCTTCTGTCAAAGAAGCTGTCCCCAGCTGAGCGAAACTATGGCATTGGTGACCGCGAACTGTTAGTGGTAAAAGTGGCCTTGGAGGAGTGGCGCACTGGCTAGAGGGGGCACAGCTTCCATAGTTTATACCGTCCACAAAAACCTTGAATATTTGCGCTCTGCCAAACGACTGAACTCCCTGACAGGCCCGTTGGGCAATCTTTTTCAGTAGGTTTCAATTCACCTTGTCCTATCAGCCGGGCTCTAAAAACGGGAAACCCGATGCGCTATCCCGACAGGGGGATCCAGCTGAAGCTACCACAGAGCCAGAATCAATTTTACCCTCATCATGTTTCGTAGCTGCGCTAAACCTGGGACATTGAATCCAAAATAAAGTCTGCAGTAGGAGAGGCGCCTGTTCCCGCAGGATGTCCATGGGGAAAACTATACGTTCCCCCCACACTCAGGGGGGAAACCATCTGGTGGTGGCATGAGAGCCAGATGCTCTGTCACCCAGGGGTCAAGAAAACTGTGTTCATAGTTAAACAAAGGTTTTGGTGGCCAGGGTTATTTAGAGATGTCACTGAGTATGTGTCCGCTTGTCAGCAATGTGCCATACACAAATCTTCCAATCGCCCGCCAGCAGGCACATTACTGCCATTATCAGTCCCGACTCGACCATGGACGCATATAGCGATGGACTTTGTAACCGGGTTTCCTCCCTCTAAGGGTTGTACGGCTGTCCTGACGGTGGTGGATTGTCTCTCTAAGATGGTCCACTTCATTCCTTTGAGAAAGCTACCATCTGCTAAGGAAACTGCTGAGATAATGCTGAAACAGATTTTTAGGTTGCACGGGTTGCCACAAGACATTGTGTTGGACGGGGGCTGCAATTCGTGTCCCATTTTTGGAGGGAGTTTTGCCAGCTGCTTGGGGTTTCGTCCAGCCTTACCTCGGGCTACCATCCACAGGCCAATGGGCTGGTGGAACAGCTTAACCAAGAATTAGAAAAGGGGCTTCGGTTGCTCACCTCATGGCACCCCACATCCTGGTCTGACCAGCTCCCCTGGATTGAGCTTGCCCATAACTGTTTGCCCTCAGTGTCCACCGGTTACTCCCCTTTTCATGTAGTATTTGGTCACCAGCCCGCCTTGTTCCCTCAGCTGATCGCGACTCCTCTGTTCCGTCAGCACTAAGTCTTATCCTTTGTTGACGTAAGGCCTGGGATCGGGCGCGGGCGGTTTTGCTACGTTCCGCGGTGTCCTATAAGGCCTCCACGGATCGGAGACGGTCCCCTGCCCCTTCTTACATCTCGGGTCAGAAGGTATGGCTCTCGACGCGTCACCTTACCCTTAGGGGTGTGCCCACTAAACTAGCTCCGAGATTTGTCAGCCCATTTCTGTTTCCAAGTTCGTAAATCCCGTTTCTGTCCATCTTCGTCTTCCTGGTCCATGCGGGTCCATCCCACGTTTCATGTAGCAATATCAAACCTGTCCGGTCCAATGTTTTGTGTCCTCCTGCCGGCCCCGCCAGCCGCCCGGTGTGGGATGGTGGCCCGGTGTTCTCTGTGCGTCGGCTCCTGGCTTCTCGGCGGTGGGCACGGTTTTCAGTACCTGGTTGATTGGGATGGTTATGGCCCGAGGAGCGGTCGTGGGTTCCCTCCCGCTTTATTCTGGACCCCGGTCTGTCCGGGCCTTTCATCCCGGTCACCCTGCTTCTCTTGGGCCATCTGGGGCCGGCTGTGGCGGGGGGGGGGGGGGGGGGTCCTGTCAGCTCATGAGTTTATCTGCTGTGGGGTTTTGATTAGTTTTTATCTGATTGGTTGTTTTTTTTTTTAATTTTAATTATTGACTTTTTCCCTGTGTGGGTTTTCTGGCTCTCTGGGATGTGGGCGTGTCTCTCTGTCTCCCTCTCTTTATCTCTTTCTTGCCCTGGCCACGCCCTCTTTCAGGTGCCTTCTGCGCACACCTGTCTCTTTGCCTCTCATTATCGGAAGATATGTATATTGCTCATGTTGCTCTGCTTCTTCGCCAGATTGATGCACCCTGTGCTACAAGATCAAGAACTGTGAACAAGAGCTGAGCTGGAACGAAGATACTAGGAAACAACGAAGTGGCGAAGCATGCATGCAGACAGAGGGTTTAAATAAGAAGAATGATCAGAACAGATGAGGTGCAGGTGTGGGAGAACAGATAGGAAGAGGGCGTGGCAAACAAAGAGACAAGACACACCCAAATCCTACCACTAACCAACAGTGTGCAGTAAAGCCAAAACCAAGGAAACCCCACTGTGAGCAGACAAAAAATACACAAAATCCCCACATCAAGCAGATAACAATAAACACCTAAAAAGCAGACATAATCAAAAACTAATGAATTAATATGTCACCTCTGAAACATATACTATAACATTATTTCTTTATGCATTAGGACCTTCTCTCTCCAGATAATCGCCACACTACTTAAACCCACATGAGCTTCTCACTTTCCTTAGTCCAAACCTTCTTGCTCAACCTTGGAATATCTCTTGTAGACAGGAGTCTGAGAATAGCAATGTGTTTGAATTCGACCTCTTATTTATTCTGTAAAGCCTCTTTGTGACAATCTCTGGATTTGCAGAAGTAGAATAATAGCAGGTCAGTTTCAAAATTTAAAGCTGAAAGTTTGAAGGTTGGTGTGTCAGTTGATGCCAGAGCATATATTATTAGGTATGGGACAAAAAAACAAAAAACAAAAAACTTAAAGGAATTGTAACAGAAATTGTGGGTGCAAAAGAAACTTATAGAGACCTTCAAAATGGTGTTTAAATATTTGTTCTATGTCAAATATGAAGAAAGTTATGGGCATTTGAAGGTGGGAAGATCTTGGTAATTTACATCTGTGTGTTTTAAGGGACAAACACCAGAAAGTTGTCACTGGTGTCTCAATGTTTACATTGCAAAATGATGGTACTCTATCAAAGCTAATTATCTCATTTAAATGTGTGATTTGCAACGATCCACTGTATAAACACAGTTTCTGACAGTAGTTTCCAAGGTAAAAAAAATGTCAATTTCGTCATGTCTTGCCGACTCAACATCGGTTTTGCAGATCAGAAGGCTTCAATCACCACCAAACATCGCAGAAAGGTAAGTAATTACATGAATTAAATGTTCTATATGATTTGAAAACAGATCTTACTCACCTTCAAGGCGAATTTCTTTGACTTTTCCAACGTAATTTTTCAATCATGGAATTTCCTAACTTCTACTTGTCACATGGTGTTTGAAAATGAGGTTGCAGTGGAGGATTTCAACTACGTCATCTAATAGGGGGATTCCCAATTGAGAAAAAATAGACATTCCATGAAATGCAAACTCAGCACTACTGCCTGGAAAGTCTCTCAGGCCGTGTACAGCTGATACATCCACGCAGCAGATGCCATATTTAGGTTATACGCACGTACCTACATATATGTAGAACAAACCATGAGTGAGCGTTGAGTGGAGCAGAGGAATTCTTTTGCCAGCTCATGGTTGTGACATATTTGAAAATCTGGAGGGGCAAATTTATCGCTCACACCATCTTGCTCCACTTTCACATGTCCTCACACCATATGTGGGTGATTCTTTAACTACGGGCACTATTGGTCTTGTAAATGTAATTTCCACCACACCATTGCCTTACAATATAAAGCGCCTTGGGGCAACTGTTTGTTGTGATTTGGCACTATATACATGTGCTCTGATGTCACTGTTTATCTCCATAGAAACTACCCAAACAATCTTTCATACAAACTGTTTAAACATTACAGTGTTGTGGTGGAAATTACGGCAATAGTGTGGGACAACTACATTTTGTTTAAAAAATCACAACAGTTGTATGACATTGAATACCCCAATTATGTTTTGATTATTTTACTGATATTTTATTCAGAGATATTTTAAAACATTAGAAAAAACGTTTCTTTACCATTCATTTTTATCATTGAAGATCAAAAGTCTGGGTGTGGGACAAGCACAAAACGGCAATATTTACATATAATGATGCTGAAGAAAGGTGAAAAAGCCATCATAGACTACTAGAACAAATTTCTTAACACACTTTCATTGTAAAGATAACTATAAAAGTGTGAAATTTCCCCTTTTTTCTGTTTTTCATACAATATGATCAAAGGACATAATAAGTGCCCGTAGTCTAAGAATCACCCATGTCTGAAGTTCAATGTATGGTGTGCACATGGTGTGTGCATGCACATGATACATCTGCACTTCAAACACATGGTGTGAGTGTTAACGGTGTTGCCGGCATGATGTGAGAGTGTGACTCACAGCCACGTGACACATGGTGCCAGGCTGAGTGTATGATCATGTTACACCACATATGGTTCAAGACTTCAGACGCATGATTCTTCCACTGATAAATGCATCATTTAAGCATCATTGTTAGATCCACGCTTCAAGACAGAGTGGATAATCCAAACTGACCTTGTATGCAACAGAATCGGAGAAATTCAAACCTACTCATCAAAGAAACTCAGGTAGCATAATGAATGCTGCCACTGAGACTGAAACCCTACTTACCGCTTTCCCAAATCCTCAGCCTTATCCAAAAACAGTCGGCCTGTTCAGGATCTATTTCAGCGAGCAGGCGTGCTTATCTGGAGATCCAAAGGTGACGCCAAAAAGTACATATCCTCCCTGAGAGAGAACCCAGATGCAAATCTCATTCACCTTTGAAATGTCCCTGTCATTCCATGTGTTCAGCTTCCCAAACAGCGGGCAAGTGTTCCAAGGAATTCTGCAAATGCAGGTGTTCTCTTCTCTGCTGCCTGCAGTGCTGGCCTGCTTTTTTTTTTCCTTTTTTTTTTTGAGCAAGTGGTGAGCGATTTTGTTGGAGTAGGGTGAAAATTTACCAGAGCAGGAGCAGGGAAGTCTGCAGTGGCTGTGTGTGACAGAGCGCTCATATGCTCTGGAGATAGCAGTCAAAGTGGTCTATCCTTACAGAGTGATTTTGAAACCTGCTTAAGAACAATTTTAAATCATCTGAGATATTCTTATTCAGGATGTTCATTTCAATTTGGTGAAAATTTGATAAAATGCTGCCTTCTGGCTAGGATACAGGCCAGAGGGGCTGTGGTCTCAGTGGTTGCTGAGGCAAAAAGTTGGGTTGTGGGAGGAGTTTGGAGAGGATGGAGAATGACTTTTGGTCAGCATCAAAGCAGTTCTGGCAAAACAGAAGGCAACTCAGGAAAGTCGGGCAGTTTTTAGCCCAGGCTGTGTTCAGCAAGGGTTGAGGGCTGCTAACCTGGACTGGGGATATTGTCAGACAGTGGAAAGAAGACTGAGTATCTCCTCAACCCTGCCTGAAAGGAGGCAGGGATGGAAGACTTGGGCAAATTTAGTGCCATCATCCTTGTGGAAGTTACTGAGGGAGTCAAAACACTTTTGGTGACAACTCATCAGGAGTGGATAAGATTCATACTGAGATGTTAAACTCTTTGGATGTTCTTGGGCTGTCATGGCTGACAGGCCTGTACAATGTTGAATGGAAGTCTGAGACAGTCTTCTGGATTGGTAAACTGGGGAAGTGGTCCCCATCTTTAAAAAAAGGGGGGCAGGAGCCTGTATTCCAATTATGAAGGAGTCACACTTCTCCGCCTGCTTGGAAAAGCCTAGGCAAGGGTTAGAGAGGAGACTTAGACCGACAGTTGAACCTTGGATTCTGGAGGAACAATGCGGGTTCCATTGTGGTTGTGGAATGGCAGACCAGCTCACAGATCCTGAAAATTGCTTGGATGTATGCCCAACCAGTCTACATGTGTTTTCTTGACGTGTTAAAGGTGTACAACTGGTCCCCCAAGGTGTTTTGTGGGGAGTGCTGTGGGACTGTTCTCTGCATCACATCAGACCTGTTCGCAGTGGGTATTGGACTCCACCGGGGCTTCCCCTTAACAGAAATCCTGTTGGTGATGTTCATGAACAGGATTTCAAGGTGCAGTCAAGTACTGGAGGGTGTCCAACTTTCTGACCTTGGAATTACACCTCTGCTTTATGCAGCTGACGTGGTTGTGCTGACTTCATCAGACTGAGAACTCTGATGTGCAATTCAATACTTAACATTTAACATAATCCTCCTACGCCAGAAACATCAAAGACTATAAATGAATGTGAAAAAAAGTAAATCCAAATAACTGAAGAGGCTTTTCAAATAAAATAAAATAAATAAATAAATCTCTTTTTTTTTATAAACACAGCTTTGGTTCCATTTCCTCCCTCAGTAGTTTATATTTGTCCAGAGGTTGATGTGAGCCATGTGAGGGACCCACCAGTCCAATTTTCTTCGTTGTCTAACCACTAGACCTTGTGAAATAAACACAGACACTATTTCTGCAAAATCACCGAGATCAAGCTCTGATTGAAAATAAATATTTACATCTTATAAATGAGAATGCTGCTGTTAGGGTTTGGTGTAATCATATTTTTTTTAGTATTTTGCTTGTGACGCGCCAAGATAAACGCTCATGAAGACCTCAATGTGACTCTGCTTGTGTAGGGGTGTCACAGACCACAAAAAACCACCATTGTAAGCTGTGGATCATCATCGGATCACAAAAATGCAACAATACTCATCTTCAACCGCTTAGTCCAATTAAGGGTCGCCGGGGGCTGGAACCTATCCCAGCAGTCATAGAGTGCGAGGCGGGGTACACCCAGGACAGGATGCCAGTCTGTCACAAGGCCAAAAAAGCAACAATAATAAATAAATAAAAAAATAATAAAAAATAACATAAAGCAAGGGACAAATGGTTTTTTTCTTTATGAAAACAACTGAATGAGTAATTAAAAAATAAATTTTGTCTGTGTTCCTAAAAGAAAACAAGGTGGCCTATGTTTTATAATTGCTGAATTAAATTGCAGTATGAACAGTATCAGTGAATAAAATATAGCCTAAAAATTATAAAAGTCCAAAAAAGAAAAGGAGCAACACTGATTTGAGTTTAGAACTTCAACTTCTTTTTTTTCCACAAGAGATGAGGATGTCTGTATTATCTGATGAGAAGGTAACAATAATATTTTTATTGATAACCCTTTCTTGACAAATACATTCATCCTACCCACAAGCAAACACTCGGACACAGTCAGGAATATTAATTATTTTTCCGGAGCTGTGGACTTTCAGCCAACTTGGCTGTGCATGCGCTATGAGTACAATACTCGGTTCAGTGGGCTGAACAGGGAAGAGATGACAACTCTTAATATGAATGGAGAGATCACAAGTCTGTACGGGTTCCATTTGTGCGGTGCAACAGCAGGAAAGTGTGCTTCAAAGCTGCTGAATTCAAAACAAGAAGCTGACTGTGGACTAACTAAGTTACAATACCTAGTTATTAAATAACGTCTGATATCAGATAGTACATCACATAATTCAAAGTAAAGACTGCAGCCAAAGCACTCAGAATCAAAGTTTTGAATCGATGCTAGTCTTGCAGGCTGAATTGAAAACAAGAAGCCAGTAGGTTGCAGCATGCAGATGAAGAACTTCATCAAACTTCAACAGCTTCATCAAACTGTGAGTTTTAAAGCAATCAAAGACATTAGACATGCTCCTATAGAGACTAACAGAGTAATAATATACAAATAATGAATGTTTATGAGTTCAATGGTATGAATATTTCATGAGGTGAAAGATGGAATGTTCCATTCAACCAGGTGAAGCCAAGGTGAATGGTACATTCCGTCTTTCACCAAATTAAATATTTGTTCCATTGAGAGAATGAAAAAACATTCATTATTTGTTTTATATAACGGCTAAAATAGATCCTTGTTATTTGATATTTTATTCATTTTTAAACAACAGAAAAGGGATTCACATGTTGGTGTTTCACTGCTGCTTAACAGCCCAACACAAACTTTAAATAGAAGTCCAAAATTGTTCTCAGTCAACTTGGAAAAACAGTTAGATAGTTCAAAAATAATTGCGACGATGTTGCCGTGCACTGACTTTGTGTACTTCCAATGAACTGTGATAAATCGGGACATGACACAGGGTGTGATATATAAACAGACATGTGATAAGGTATACTTATCACATATTACAACATAAATCTGCACTATACTCATAAACCAGCTGTAGAAGAATTTTTAGGTCCATATTTGAACTGTGATGAACTATCAAGTGTCCTGATCCGAACTGTATGTCCTCTGGTTGAACTAGCAGGTGTTCAACCCAAAAAAAAAGGGCTCTATTAGTCATTTAGTCTGTCAGGGGCTTTCCAAGGCCTTTTAGGTGCTTTCCTGCAGGCCACGTGCAGGGGCCTCAGGCCAGCTGCACGTGTGGCTGAGGCCACGTGCGGAGGGGGCCTCAGGCCAGCTGCACCTGTGGCTGAAGGTCTTTTAAAAAAATCAGTTGTAAATCCTTCATGTTTTAATGGGAGCATTTGTCACATTGAAATAATGGCCTAACACCTGCTTAGGGTTCACTAGAGGACGCTTCCAATAGAAAACCATGTCTTGGGAATGAAATAAATAAAAAAAAGTCGAAGGAGGAGCGATGCCCGCGGGTCTCCAATAAATAGACGAGCGCGGTTGTCATATTCAGTCTCTCTAGAGGACTCAGTTTGTCTAAGCTTTGTGTCGAAGGCTTAAATAAACTTAAAAACTCTGTGCATTTTATCTTGCTTAAGGCTGAATTATTCTAAGTGTTGTGTCATTTTCTAGCATATCACTTGCAATTAGTTTGTGTTATCTAAAAGACGACATCCTGAGAAGACTAAAGACGAGCCGCGACAGAACTTGGCGAGCCAGCTTCAGGAGGGTCCAGGGGCATTCCGGCAGCCTGGGGCAGTCCAGCTCATCCCTCCAGACCGTAAATAACAGTGATCACGACTAAAAGGTAAGCAGAAACCTTTTATAATTTCTGCACGATCTGGAGGAGTGAGTCGGGATTTCCGCCCAAGTTGACAGGTGATATTTTTAATTGCCTCTTACCCAAAGAACCTGGACTAAGAAAATTGATAAGAGACTAAAAAAAAGATAAGATTGAAAATTATCAGGCCTTGTAGATAAAATGCTCAGAAGGTGTGTGTGTTCCCGGGAAAAAAGAATGTCTGTGTGAGTGAAAGGTCAGGAATGTTCATGAACTCTGGTGCGGAAAAAGAGTGCGTGAAGAACTAACCTGAATGCTTGGAGAATAATTGGTGTTGAAATTTGTTACTAACGTGCCGGCTGATAGCATGCGCTGTAGGGGTTAATTTAGGGGAGTATACTGACAAATAGATACAAGGTAATACAAGGTTATTTAAAGAGTTTAACAGAGACTGAAGTGAAATAAGTGAGAAAAAAGAGTTTAACAGAGAATACGTGCAGAGAAAGCACAAGATAAGCGCCTGAGGGGGCGCAGTAGAAATACCGTACATGATAAAGAGATTTAAAGAGGAAAGTGCAAAGTGGCACCGCTGACAGTAAGTAAAAGAGCTCAATAAAGGACGTCATTTTTTAAGAAAAGAGAAAAACTATAAAAAAAAAAATGAATGAAGAGCTAGTGCAGAATACATGAGAATTAATGAAGCAGAAAAATAGTGCAGTAAGGCACCAGATACACGCTTGTGGGGCGTGGGAGAAGAATAAGTAATTAAGTACACAGTAATATGAGTTTTTTATAAGAAAAGAAAAAGAGAATATTTTCAGTGCAAAGGCACATTAAGCTCATGAGGAGCTCAGTAAGTGAAGAAAAAGGTAGAAGAAAGTGCAGAAAGGCACAGGATACGCACGCGAGGCGCGGTAAGGCGTAGAAATAAATGAAATATTGTATGCTCAGAAAGGAGCTTGTGAAAATAATATAGTAAGCACAGGATACGCACGCGAGGCGCGGTAAGGCGTTAGAAGTAAATGAAATATTGTATGCTCAGAAAGGAGCTGGTGAAAAATAATATATTAAGCACAGGATACGCACGCGAGGCGCGGTAAGGCGTAGAAGTAAATGAAATATTGTACGCTCAAAGAGGGCTTGAAAAAGTAATATATGAAGTTGCTGACAGCGCCGGAGAAGCTGTCTAACGTGAAGAAGAGATACATGCTTAAACAGAACACATTGGTGTTAAGTGAATAAAAGGTTGTTTAAAGCCGCGGAGTGAAAAGTGGCAGAAGTCTAGATAGAGATATATAGAAAGTTGTTTTAATAATTTTTGTTGTATAAAGCTTTTGAAGATTGGTGTGTGGGAGAGTGGAGAGTAATCTGTGTAAAGCTGTGAGAACTTGCAGGCTGGCTGACATACAAGATTAATGTGAAAGAGTACGAGGGGGAGGTATTTAGACCCAACAGGAGGACTTGGGAGGTGCATGACAGGCAGAGAGGGAAAGTGTGAACAGAGACAGTGAAGAAAAAGACAGGAGAAGAGTGCTATGTAAATACAGAGAAGGTAGATATTATTTCAAAGAGAGAAAACTAATAAACAAACATAGCAGAAAAGACGAGAAGCAGAAAGTTAAAAAAAAAAATTAAATTAGAAGGGAAATAGAAAGTCGGGAGCAAAGACATTAGGAAGTGTTAGGGTTGTAAGAGGATTAAATAAATAAAATTGGTTATAAATCAAAAGAGATAAAGCTTAGATTATAGTGAAAAAGCTGACAGACTGATCAATGCTTGGGACAGTCATTGATGGGAGACTTAAGTGATGATGAAATAATACTCCCAGAACATTACTTGACTGACGGAGACATCGAAACCCAGGGAATCAGGACACATTTTTGGCTGGAAAGGACCTATTTTGACAGGGTAGGAGCAGAACATTGGCAGGACGAACAAGAGATCAATCAGAAATTATGGCAGATTACTAAGGTAATCAATCTGAAGCAAAAGAAAGAACAATTCCCTCTAATTAATTGGGAGCTGCTGATAAGACGTCTGTGGCATCAGGGTTTAACCCCGTGGCTGGAGCTGCTTTGTGCTGACCCTAATAAAGAACTTAGCATACCATTAAATCATTTAGTAACACTACCAACCGATCCAGGTGAAGAACTGTTTCCTAGGTTGACTCTGACTGTGGTCCCAAGGAAGGTTCGGTGGGAAACAGGTAAATTTTCATATTTAGTTAAAGATAAGAAGACGGGCATAGCAGTTGGAAATTTAATCCTTTTAAGGGTTTAAAATACAAAACAGGTGTTACAGCCAGCAAGTTATTGGTCTGGATCAGGACAGCCCCTGAGGGACTACCAGAACACCATAGAAACACCTCACATAGCGTTTGTCAGGGTTACATGGGTAACTCTCAAGGTCAAGGTCGGGAAAGTACCCCGCTAGACTTAGTACTAAGAAAATATCCAGGAAAACGCACTAAGGCCAACCAATGTATGAGAAAGTGGCACAAAAGGTCACATGGGGGCAGGCAATGGCCTTTGGTGGGATCATTTGATCCGGTGATGTGTGAAGCAGTTGCGGTAGAAATACAGAAAAAAGAAATTAAAGATCAGCAGAAGAACGTAAAAAACAACAAAAACGCACTGAAGAAAAAGAAGTTTTGGCCTTGTTCAAGCAGGAAGCACAGAGGCTACAGCAGAAAAGAGAAAAAATGACAGAGGAAAGATCCAAAGGGACTAAAGCCAGTGCACCGAGCTGGGAAGCAGAGCCACCCCCATATAAACGTCATGATATGGGGAAGACAGCTGGACAATTTGTATTAGGAACTCGTGAAGAGGACCAAGGGCATGGATGTGGAGGGCAAATTCACACTGACACTAAAAGCTCGAGAGCCACAAGGAGACAGGTCCTCAGTCTGTCAAATGGATCATACAAGGTCTCCAAGTCCGAAAGTAAGTGGTCGCTCACCACGACCAGCAGGGGGGGGCCACAAATAACAGTGACACGGAGGCAGACGAGGATAAAGAGAGAGACCTGAAGGCTCCGCCTGCACATCGAGGTCCACTGAAAACCATCCCCTCCCACCATAAGTCAGCCAACTGGACCTTCACAGGCTATAGAGGCTCCGAAGAGTGGCACAAGAGCTTCTGTGACACACTGGATCTGGCCAGAAGAGATAATGAAGAACTAGCTGAGCAACTTCGGCTAGCGAAGGAAAGAATACAAAGACATAGGGACGCCGAGGAAAGAAGAATATTACAACAATCGACGCCCAATCAAGGGAATCACATTATAGAGCCACCCACCCGAAAATCTCTGGTGAGATCATCATTGAGACTGCAAAAGAGGCCCGACTCAGGCAAAGACAACAATGTGTAGCCAAAGACATAGCGGCTTTAGAACAGAATATAACCGACTGGATGGACTGCCTGGAACCAGTCAGTCGCACTCGATCTGGAAGACAGTATGGAGTCCGCACAGAAGAAGAGGAGGACGAAGACCTCATATGCCCATTGGTGGTTAGAAATGGTCATCATGTGTATACCCCATGGAGCTGGACAGACATGGTGGGGCTGGCCAACAGACTGCCAGACATCACCCAAGGAGCTGGGAGATGGATAACTGCCTTAGAAGAAGGCACTGCAGGGGTAACCTTGTCTTTAGCTGACATAAAAGCCTTGCTAATGCATGTCATGGGAAAACATGACACTGAAGAATTGGCAGGAAAGGTGGACTAACACAATGATGGGCACTAATCAACATGATGAAGTCCCCTTAATCGCTATAGAAACTCCATGTGGGAAGGACTGAGAAGAAGTACCCTGAGGTCTTGGATCCCTCTAAATTGGATGATGAGGAGTGGACACCTGAAGAGTGCCCAAAGAAGTTCCTGCACCGATTCCAGAAAAGATGGGCGGAGGGGAACCAGGAAATGCATGGAACCATTCTCCAGCAACTGAAATCCTGTTTAAAATAACTGTAAAAAAAGGCTCTACCAGATGAGGTTCAGAAAGCCCTAGATGGAGTTGTGGGACTATCGAAAATGAATTGGGCTTTATACTCTGAGCATATTTGTCACCATCTTGAAATCTACAAGAAAGAAAAACAAAAAGAAGAAGAGCAGCAAAATCCCTGACGAAAAAATTGGTGCAGATGCAGTTGGGAGAGCTAACCAAGTCAAGAAAGAAAAAAACAAAGACCCAGGCACCCAATGATGACCCCTGTTCCTTCTGAGTCGGCAAGCCTAGCCCCTAGACAAACACTGCTGCCACCATACAGGCACTGTGGTAACAGCCACACCGAGCCCCCAAGGAGCAGCAGGGAGCACTGCTGCAGGAGAAGTCTCGGCACCAGTGGAGCATCACTATCACTACATAGCACTGGCACACCTGGAAATGGACCCACCTACAGTCATGGGTGGAGAGGAGAGTCACGGAACTTTCAGGTCAAAGAGGAGGTGGCGAAGAGGATCTCGCCAACCTTCATTTGGAAGCAGATTCCAAAACTCAGCTCCCAGGAACAGTCAAGCGGGACCGCCTATGGGACCAACACCCCCAATAGGGGATCAACCCTCTAATGACTGTTGGAGCTGTGGACAACCTGGACATCGAATGAGAGAATTGTCCGGCCCCGACCTTGGGTGGACCCTCTGCCTATTGGCAATAGGGAGGCCTAGAGAAGACAGAGGGGGAACGGTGGCATTGGCTATTTCGATGATACCTAAGGAAGAGCCAACCGTCACTGTTAATATACAAAACAGAGATTTCCCTTTCATGGTGGATACAGGGGCAACATACTCTTGCATAGGGAAAATGGGCGCTCATCTCCCCCTCTCTGGGTCTGTAATTAAGACCATCGGCTTCTCTGGGAAGGCTCAAATAATACCGTTTACACGCCCACTTCCTGTAACGATTGCAGGAAAACAATTGAAGCACCCCTGTTATACTCACAAAATTACACCTGTGAATTTGCTGGGAAGAGACATTTATGTAAGCTACAAACCCAGATAGTGTGTACCCATCAAGGACTGCAAATACACTTTCCTGACGAAGCACTCGCCAACATTATGGTGCTATGGACATGGAAAACAAGGGCCGACCTGTGCAACCCATGGTATACTGGCTGAAGTTACAACCAGAAAATTCAAATCTTCAACTGGAATGGGAAAATGGAAGCCCTGGGCAGAACAACACTATGAAGCAGTATGTACACCTAGTTACCTTTACATGTCACCCCTGATGTTCGATGCCAAACAAGACCAAACTGACTATGCATGCTGCTGGGATGCATTGATGAATCAACGGCTGTTCACATAACCACCACAGAAATTTATTTTAGGCCCCCAAGGGGCCGCAGCTTCTGTCAAGCTAACTTCAGCTGAACAACAATGGTATCAAGTGCCGAATGCCACACCTCATGTGACCCTTTAGTCTCAGAAAAGTATGAATCCCATGAACCTAGGTCCATGGTAAGACAGCCTCAGAAGTTGAAGAATGGCAAAACATGGAAAGTCCACAAGTACATCTGTAAAGACCAGCAGTTTATACGAATTAATTTAAAAGTAAATGATGAGGCTATAGCTCAAAAGTGGAGCTCGATCCTAGACCAGAGGGACAGATGGTGTTATCGGCCCAACAAGAGAAATTGTTAGAGCAAATACCACCAGTGGTTTGGTCCAAAGCAAAACGGATGTAGGACTAGTAAAAACAGCCTTACCAGTAAAATAAAAGTAAAACCGGGAGCAAAACTGCCTCACCAAGGCAGTATCCATTAAACCTCAGGCTATTGAAGGCATAAAACCAGTAATTAAGGGACTAATGGCAGCTGGAGTTTTAATAAAAACTGCAAGCCCATGCAATACTCCTATCTATCCTATCCCTAAAAACAATACCAAAGAGTATCGGCTGGTACATGATCTGCGTCCTATCAATGCAATAATAGAAATGGATGCACCTATAGTACCTGATCCGCATACTATACTATCAAGCATCCCTGCTGGAGCAAAATGGTACACAGTAATAGATCTGTGTTCAGCCTATTTCAGTGTGCCTGTGCACCCAGACTCACAACATTTGTTTGCATTCACATTTCTGGGACAACAGCTAACGTATACACGGCTACCTCAGGGACTGAACCTGTCCCCAGCCATCTTTAACAAAGTCCTGGCTGAAGATTTACAACACCTTGACATACCCAGTACATTGGTGCAATATATGGATGATCTCCTTATTGCATCAGAGACTCAAGAACAGTGTGAAAAAGATTCATTAATTGTATTGCATGCATTGGCAGATGGAGGTCATAAAGTAAGTAAGGACAAATTGCAGTTCTGCAAACAACACGTAGAATACTTGGGAAGACAGTTGTGTGGGACCACGCGATGTATAGCCCCAAGCTAAGTGGAGGCTATAATCAAGGCTCCCAAACCCCAAACAGTGGGTACAGATGCTTTCATTCCTTGGGATGGCAGGGTACAGTCGGCCGTGGATTTGTGATTATGCTATAAAAACTGCACCTTTGCGTGCCATGATTAGAGCAGTGGGGCAAACAAGCAATGCAGCTCTCCTCGTCTGGACAGATGAGGCAACGGGAGCTTTTGAGGCCCTAAAAACAGACATGCAATCTGCTCCCGCGTTAGGTAACCCAGATTATGGGAAACCTTTCCAGTTGTATGTTACTGAAAAACTGGATATGCTTGTGCTGTACTAATGCAGGAAACAAATGAAGGAAAAACAACCATTGGCCTATTATAGTACAAAGCTTGACAACATTGAAACAGGATTGCCACCATGCTATCAGGGTCTAGCAGCAGCTGCCTTTGCATTTCAAAAAGCATCATCCATAATCATGGGACATGCAGTACGTTGTACACGTCGCATCAGTTACATGCCCTGCTAACCAGTCAACGTTTTGTCTTAACACAAGCTAGACGCACTGGATATGAAGTTGTGTTGTCCGCTCCAGAAATAACAATACAACGTTGTCACACGGTGAATCCCGCCACCAAATTGACCACACCGTTAGATGGTACTCCACTAACTGTGTGGCAGAGACAGAGAAATTTTTGAGAGCCAGAGAACATTTGTATAATCACGACATAGATGCAGATCTAACCCTGTTCGTGGATGGCTCATGCTTTCGGGATGCCGCGGGATTGCATGCGGGTATGGGGATTGTTAAACTAAACACGGATGGCGAGACCTTTGAATTACTGGAGTCCCAAGGAATTGATCAGCCTTGTTCAACCCAACTGGCAGAAATCAAAGCCTTAACTATGGCTTGCCAGATAGCTAAAGATCAACGTGTTAATATCTACACAGACTCAGCCTACGCTTATGGCGTATGTCATGTACATGCAAACATTTGGAAACAAAGGGGATTCCTGAGAGCAGATGGCACCCCTGTCACTCATGGAGAAGCGATTTCCCAACTGTTACAAGCTCTCCAATTACCGTCTGAGGTAGCCATCATTAAATGTGCAGGTCATCAAAAGAATAATAACATCATAGCTCAAGGTAACAATCTAGCAGATGACGCAGCTCGCAAAGGAGCACAAGGAGAAAATATGTTTCCCCTGCTAACCATCCAAGATTGTGCCCCACTGGTTTCACTTGACGCACTGATAGTGGCTCAAAGTAGGGCCAGTGGAGAAGAAAAACGAATGTGGGTTAAACGAGGCGCTATTGAGACACGCAGTCAGGGGCCAGCGGACAAGCTGTGGCGCAGTAGTCATGGACATTTTGTGTTACCCACCAATTTATTACGACATGCAATCATTTGGGCCCACGGACCTGATCATTGTTCGCGAGTCCAAATTATGAACAAACTAAAAGCTGTCTGGTGGTCACCATATATGGCAGCTACAGTGGACCGTTTGTTGAATGAGTGTGAGGTATGTGCACAGTACAATGTCCGGAAATCATTCACAGCCCCTTTAGCCCACATTCCGGTCCCTGATGGGCCATTCAGACATCTTATGATGGATTCATAGACATGGGAGCTGACAATCGAGTTAAACGAATGAGATATGTTTTGGTAGTGATATGCAGATTCAGCCGATGGATTGAGGCAGTAGCCTCTGCAAATCAAGCCATAAACGGTAGCCAAATTCTTGTGCCGAGATGTCTTTCCAAGATTTGGCATTCCAGATACTATCTCATCTGACAACGGTAGGGCTTTGTAGCCAAGGTTACACAAGAAACATTCAAACAATTGGGTATCAAACAGAAGTTGGGTGTGTTTATCACCCCCAATCAAATGGGGCGGGTGGAACGGGCTAATGGCATTTTAAAGAACAAACTAGCAAAAATCATAGCAGACAGTAATGGCAAACTAACCTGGCTGGATGCTGTTGCCGCTTGCTTTACTTGTCAATGCGCTCACAAACCTAACCGACTAACCCAATTTGACACCATTTGAAGCTCTTACAGGTCGGCCGATGCCTATTCCATACCTGAGAGGACCCTACGAAGGACCCTCGCTGGAGCAGCTACAAGACTAATGGCATAATTATCTGAGACAGTTAACCCAAATGCACAAAACTATCTTTTTGCAGGTCAAAGGTGCTACAGAAGACAGAGAAGCAGAAATTCCACTCGAAATCAGAGCATCCAGCCTGGTGATCTGGTTACGTCAAGGTGTTCAAAAGAAGTGCGACAGGCCCCGCCGAGAAGGTCCTTTCAAAGTTATTCTTGCCTCACGTACAGCAGTCAAAGTAGACGGTAAGGACACTTGGTTTCATTTAAACCACTGCTGTAGGGTTGGTGGCCCAGCGCCCCTGCGGCCTCGGCAAGCTCGTCTTGGCAGAGCCGCCGGGCCAAGGGGGGAAGCAGGAGAAGCCAGAGACCTACAGCAGCACCGAGGGACGGCCACGCCTCCCTGCAGCCAGAAGAAGCACCGAGGGAAGGCCACGCCTCCCTGCAGCCAGGCGAACACTGGCCAAGGCGCTCACAGAGACTGATTGAACAAAGACGACGCACAGCTTCAGAGAGTAGTGGATCCCTGCCAGATAGAGCAGCGACAGACTCAGATGCAGACTCAGAAACAACTGGAGACGCAGGCCAACAGACAGACAGAATACAGACCGACAGATAGACAGGCCCAGGAGACATCAGACTCGGACAGCAACTCAGTAGATTTACCGACAGAAGACCGCAGGAAGTACAACCCAGACAAAGCACAGATACACCACACATCCCTAGTGACAGCTCATCTCGTGACGGCTCACTTAGTAGCACATCTAGTAGCACATCTCAACAGTCATCAGAGCAATGATTAAGGAATTATTCAAGGGATTGACAATACTACTGGTGGTCAGTATGGGAGAAAATAGACATCCAAAACATACAACGGACTGTGCCGTGGCCATGGCCGCAATAGCAGCTAAACAAGGCATTCTAAACACAGGAAAAACATATAATTTGGTATACATTAAATCAAAGCCTACAAGAACATAGGAATACAGGGAAAGCTGGGGGGATTACATATTAGGCGAAGCCATTAGCATCAAATGTGAAGAGGAGGGAACACTCAACATAGAGGTAATTTGTGATAAAAGAGGATGCAGGGAAACCAAGCAAGACGTAACTGTTACAGTACATGAAGCCACAAAATGGGTAAAAATCAAACCAAGGAAAAAGAGGACAATTAGAAGCCTAGAAACAAGCAGTCACTTAGGGAGATGGGATCCCAGTACAGACCTAGCCCGCACACAAGGGTTGAAGACCAATTTATTTTACCAATGGTTGAAATTTTCGGCTAGGCAGATCAGTGAAAAGCCTTGCATAGCCTGTCACTGGAAAGGTGTGATACCTCAGGCTAAACCCCTACCTGATATCAACAACTGTTATAGGAGTCCCCAACATAACTCAGACCAAGCAGAATGCTATACATAATGTGTTATGAAAATGGCAGTAGGTGATGAAAAATATGCTGCCGACAGTAAACTTTGTCCAGTGCCCCTAAGTACAGAAGGAACCGTTCCACCTATGATTAAAATAGAGAAAGGGATGATACACCCATTCTGTATAGCTAAAGGCTTAGTAGCACAATACATAAGCGATTGGCAGGTAGGGACGACCCAGCCAAAACACCACATACAGTGTATGCAAAAGCAGCAAGAATACAAACCGGCCAAAACAGCATGGAACATTACCGTCTGTCACACCCTGCCAGCAGCAGGCATACAGTGTGAACAAATAGTACCGGCCACAGGGGGGTCTGTAATTGGACTGAATCTCACCCATGCTTCATGGGTATCTACTCCAAATTTAGCTAAGGGAACGGTACCCTTAGCTGACATCTTTTGGATATGCGGACAAAAAAGGAAACTCCTGTCATCGCTGTCCCCGAATTGGAAAGGCCTTTGTGCTCCTGTGATGCTCACAGGAGCAATAACAGTAATTGAAATGCCGAATTCAATACAACCCATGCCACAGAAACTTCGTAAGAAAAGAGGAATAATGACGTTTAAAACAGACTACAACATCACAGTAAGAAACGGGATACCAGAAGGGATTCCCCGACAGTTAGAAGCCATAGACAGTAGCAGAGTTAAAGCAGATGAAGATGCGGATAAATGGGGATGGGCATTGGCTCTGTTCGGGGTTACTCCAAAAATCCGTTCTAGGTTCCAGGAGGTGCAGTGGATTAATTACTTATGGTATAATCAGCAAAGATACCTGAACTGGACATTGGCAGCAGTAGGAGCCTTAACCGAACAACTGCACGCCACCTCGCTAATGACAATGCAAAATAGATTAGCTATCGAGATGATGATGGCTGATGAACAAGGAGTTTGTATTATGATCAAAGCCACCGAATGCTGCACAGCTATTCCCATGCGTACAGGGGAAGACGGAAATTTGACAGAGCTCTTAATTACACTTGAAGAGATGCAACAGGAACTGTTAAGTAACTCCATAGGAGGGAGAAATGAAACTGACGATTCTGGATACATTGTAGGGAATGGAATGAATATTGGCCCACTGTTTTCACTGTTTGGGACTCTAAGGAGAGGGTGGATATCATGGAAAGACTGGTTATACCAGATAGGTGTAATCTTGGCACTAACAGGGGTGGCGGTTCTTGCTGGTAATATGTTGTGGTATTCCCTTGATAAAATTTCTGGTCAATAAATTGCTTTCATCCACAGTAGGACAGCTCCCACTGTTAGCCATCCGAGCCCTAGAAGAAAGCACAAACGAAACAGACAGAGAACCAGAATATATGGACATGGATGAAATACCAATTATCCTCCCCGACAGCCCCCAGCTCCCTAATATTGTGGCGTATACCCCAGATAGGGAGGACTGGGATGGACCGTGCTTGGTGATATTGTAGACGAGGAAGAAGACATGCACGCACATTTACATTCACACACATGCACCCCACAAAATGAGGGATAGGATAGACAATATCTGAAAGAATGACATGGAGCTGTAATAATGAACGTATATGTATATTACTAGGACACAGGAGTATGGCTGAGAGACCAGACTCCCCTGATCAGGGACCTATGCCTGATCTGCCTCTATCAAGTCTGATTGGACTCTCAGAACTGTTTGGAGAAGAGGATATGCAGGAGGGATGGTCGAGACATGATTGGTCGCCACAGCCGCCTTCCATCCAGCAGCTAAACCAGTTGGCAACAGAAGGATCTTCATCGTTCCAGCACCTGGCGATGACGGCTTCACAGAATCTGCCTGCAGCAAGAGTCGGCCCGAGGACTCCACCATCACCTGAAGGACCCTTTGGACTCAGGAACACACCCCTTCCGCAGATGCCATGGAGACAGTCACATGTGCCAGTGGCAACGATACCCTCCAGGGGAGGCAGCCAAGGTCGGCCATATGCAGCAACCGCCCGAGTGCATCCTAGACCCAATTCACTGCTAGGACCTGTCCCCAGCTTTCCACCCCCAAGGCAGGAGAGATATTCTGATCAGCCCAGTACCTCTGAAGGAGGATCAGCAGGGGTAGACCTTAGCCAAACTCACCCACCAGGACAGAGGGGAGCTTTGTACAGGCTGCTAAATGCCCAGAGTGTCCCACCCACTTGCCTGTGCGACATCAACAATACTCCCCCCACACACGAAATGCCTTCCCCCTTGTACTTCCTGTCCCCTGGACTGCACAACCTTAATCTGGTCATGGTCACCCCACAGGACATGGCAATCTTGGTTCGAGAGCTTCGTCTTCCACAAGAGTCTGTTCCAAAAACCTTGGAGCAGCTCCTGCCCCTCACAAATCACATTCCCCATGAGCTATTTGAGGAAATCATGCCACAACTAAGTCAGACAGCTGCATACCTGTTCAGGATACACCGTGACAATGCCAACATCTCTTGTGCTCAGGAGGGCCTCCATACTCAACTGTGTGGTCTTCAGTCTAGTATGGACATGCTAGCCTGCATGATGGAGCATATGGAAAGGGAACAACTAGGGCTGGCCACCACCACCCTGAATGTGGGCAAGAATTCTCTGGGGGCCCTGTACAACCTGGCCAAGCAGCACAAGGAGCTGGAAAGATCCATCAGAGAACTGCACGACTGTCTGAAAGCCAGAATTCCTGATCCTTCCCCCACTACCCCTGAAAGGCCAACCTCCCCATGTTCCCAACTTCTCCCAAAACTTCAGATGCTGAGTAAATGCTGAGGAGCGCGGACTGACGTAATGGCACTGAACACGGACTATGATCTTGGTTCTTGAGTTTGAATTGCGGACTGGTTTCAGAAATCTGAGTGTAAATAAAACAAAGAAGGATATATGTTAGTAACGCAGGTTGGGTAAATGTCTGTCCTTACCATCATCTGCGTAACACAGATAAAGCTAAATGCATACACATAGATATCACATTGCAAAGTTATAAAAAGGGGACCCTTACACGGCGTGTTTGTAGATTTAGTAGTAAAGATGCACCATAGGGACCCCTTTTTTCTTAAATTATAGCATGCCTCAAGAGACATGCATTGCCTAAATTTGGTGTCTGGCCAAAACAGGCATTAGAAAACAAGCTGAAAAAGAAGAAAAACAAAGTGGAGAATGTTGAGAAATGGCCTATAATGAAAACCATTATACGATTGACTAAGGCAAATGACTTAAGGACGGACATGAAGGGAAACCATTTATTGTGTTTATCATTTAACTAGACATAGCTGCGCTAACCTTAGAATAGTTACTTGATTGGTTGACTAAATAGTGGTAACGTAGGGGTTATTTGATGCATTTAAATAATAAATGTGTGACGCTTTAACAAAATAATATGTAGAACCAAGTATAATGGGTTGGAGCCTCTGGTTGAGT
This sequence comes from Thalassophryne amazonica, assembly GCF_902500255.1. Lineage (NCBI taxonomy): Eukaryota > Metazoa > Chordata > Actinopteri > Batrachoidiformes > Batrachoididae > Thalassophryne > Thalassophryne amazonica. The sequence continues at coordinate 88,406,689 of NC_047116.1, read as the reverse complement.
GAGTCAATAGATGCCAGAAGATGATTGGTTGCACTGATGTCAATGTGAAGCCTTTACTTTGCCATGATTAAGAGGTTGATGTAACTTGTTTTATGTGGCCATTTTAAGTGCCTTGAATTACACCAAAACTCAATGTTTGAATGTCACCTTGTGTTGATATAATCCAGCTAATTGATCACCTTGTGCCTTAGTATGTAGGTTCACCTGCACTTCAATATATTTACCGTGTGACGTATCACTGATATTCATATCCGCACCAGAGTTATCAGTAAGTCGAGTGATGTGTTTTTCTTTTTTATTGCAATGCACAAATGAGGATGTCTTGTCAGTAAACAACCCAAGAGTATAGTTGATGTAATGGGACTCTTTCGAGTCCCAGAGGAGGGACTGTAGAAGAATTTTTAGGTCCATATTTGAACTGTGATGAACTATCAAGTGTCCTGATCCGAACTGTATGTCCTCTGGTTGAACTAGCAGGTGTTCAACCCCAAAAAAAGGGGCTCTATTAGTCATTTAGTCTGTCAGGGGCTTTCCAAGGCCTTTTAGGTGCTTTCCCGCAGGCCACGTGCAGGGGCCTCAGGCCAGCTGCACGTGTGGCTGAGGCCACGTGCGGAGGGGGCCTCAGGCCAGCTGCACCTGTGGCTGAAGGTCTTTTAAAAAAATCAGTTGTAAATCCTTCATGTTTTAATGGGAGCATTTGTCACATTGAAATAATGGCCTAACACCTGCTTAGGGTTCACTAGAGGACGCTTCCAATAGAAAACCATGTCTTGGGAATGAAATAAATAAAAAAAGTCGAAGGAGGAGCGATGCCCGCGGGTCTCCAATAAATAGACGAGCGCGGTTGTCATATTCAGTCTCTCTAGAGGACTCGGTTTGTCTAAGCTTTGTGTCGAAGGCTTAAATAAACTTAAAAACTCTGTGCATTTTATCTTGCTTAAGGCTGAATTATTCTAAAGTGTTGTGTCATTTTCTAGCATATCACTTGCAATTAGTTTGTGTTATCTAAAAGACGACATCCTGAGAAGACTAAAGACGAGCCGCGACACAGCCCTCATGAGACACAAGAAAAAATTGTGCTGATAAATCATACACTTTTCTTATTAATTTTACTGCCCTGGAAACTGTGGCAATAAAATCAGCGCGATACAAATCTTAAAACAGACAATACAAAAAAAAAAAAAGACATTGAAAATGCCAGGCTTTGTACTGCCCTGCTTTTCATCCAATCAGGAGCCCCCAGTTCTCAGCCCCACCAATGACACACCCCCATTTTGTGTTACCCTGGTGACAAGTGCAGGATCCTGATACAGGATCCAGATCATTTCATTCAACCAAGATGTCTGATCAAGGTGAGAGAGTCTTAGCCTCCCTAGCAAGGAGAATTCTACACCTTGAGTCTCAAACTGAAGTTGTGAGACATCAAGAAGTTAGTGGGGAGGACCCTCATGACTTGATAGAGTGACATAAGAACATTCCATAATTTACATAGCTACATGATTTACCTACATTATTCATTCTACATGTTTCATGTGTATCATTATTCTTTAATGATTTTGATGATTATACAGATCAAGACCTACTGTGTTATTATTAGCACAAGTGTTGAATGAACGTCATTGGTGTAGTGAGTAAATGAGTTGTTATTAAATGGAGTTGATGATAATTATATGGTTCTTGTTTTTTATTTTTGTTGTAATATGTGATAATTATCGGACTCGGACTGACACAGATACATTGGGTACATTAGGCTTCATCACGGCGTTGCTGTGCGCCATGCGGCACCGCCGCGACGCGCGGAATTCCTCCGCACGTCTGTCTCAATGTGCCGAAAAAGTGCTGATGTCCACGTCTTTTCACAATTCCTGTGCTAGTCAGACGACGTCCCAGATAAAACACAGCGTTTGGAAATGAATGGCACATTCCACTGTAACAGGAGTTTTTGTCAGGGAAAGAGGAGCAGAGGCTTCGCACGTCATGGCGGTGCCGCATGGTGCACAGCAACGCCGTGATGAAGCCTCACAGGACATGTTCTGGCATGTCCAGGCACATCCACAATTTCTCGGATAATCACTCGATGGAAAAACCACCGACAGCTGTCTGAACGCCATCTCAAAGCTGTCCTGTGAGACCAAAACAGAGGTGGATTTGTCTCGCTCCAGTGGCTAGGCTTTCCATGACAAAATCTCTTGTTAAAAGTGAAATCTGCTGGAAAATGGTTGATGTCCAGCTCTTGTGATAACCAGAGAAATGGGACATGATGGTCACGGATCCAGACAGCCATCCATTTAGAAATGAAATGGTCGTTCAGCCTGTTGATGGCGGCTTCGGAACGCGGCGTGCCCCACAGACGCTGGGGGCCATCCTTACAGCGACAGTAACACTCCTTATTCTTTACCAAGCCTGTAACATTTTCACCGAAAGCCAGATAAATTTTTCTAATGGTTTCCAGCTGCCAGTCTCTAACAGTTTCTGAAAAAATTTGGATGGAAAAAAAGCCCAAATCATTCCGCCATTTCCTACCAGGTATCATGGATCAGTTTGGATATGTCAAAATACTTGACGAGGTCATGTTGCCTTATGCTGAAGAGGACAATGACCCCAAGCACACTAGTAAATGAGCAAAATCTTGGTTCCAAACCAACAAAATTAATGCCTCGCAGATGTGAAGAAATCATGAAAAACTGTGGTTATACAACTAAATACTAGTTTAGTGATTCACAGGATTGCTAAAAAAGCAGTTTGAACATAATAGTTTTGAGTTTGTAGCATCAACAGCAGATGCTACTGTTATTGTGAAAACGCTCTTTTCTACTTTTTTTACTAGTAGCCCAGTTTCATAGCCTTAAGAGTGTGCATATCATGAATGCTTGGTCTTGTTGGATTTGTGAGAATCTACTGAATCTACTGGTACCTTGTGTTGTGTGGGCCGCCAGAAGAGGAGGTACTGCTGGCCCACCACCAGAGGGCGCCCTGTCTGGAGTGCGGGCTCCAGGCACCAGAGGGCGCAGCCGCCTCACAGGAGCAGCCAGGGTGACAGCTGTCACGCATTACTACCTGCAACAGCTGTTACCAATCATCTGATCGGCAGGAGTATATCAGCAGGACGACGTCTCCACCTCTTTGCCGAGATATCGTTTCTACCGAGAAGGTAACGTGCTCAGCTGACTGTTTAACAGTGATCTTTGTGACTTTTGTGCATTGCTCTGAGAGTATTTTCCAACGAGAGGTGGAGGTAACTTACCTGCCGTTCGGATTCCTGGGTGCGAACGCGCCCTCCTTTAATTGTCCTTTGTTCCTCGCCAGCAGTACCAGGTCCGACACGCGGAGGCAGTGGCCACCTGGGAGTTCGGGACTTGGCGGCTCCAGTATTCCCGGGGTCTGGTGGCGGAGGAAACCGTGTGGTTCCGGTTCTACTTTGGAGAGGCGTCTCCTATCTTCGAGCCTGCCCACACGACACCTGTGTGAATTTGACTTTGTCCATTATTGTAATCTGTTGTTCTTGTTGTGCATTTTCACAACAGTAAAGTGTGTTATTTGACCTATTCCATTGTCTGTTCATTTGCGCCCCCTGTTGTGGGTCCGTGTACTTACACTTTCCCAACACCTTGTTTCCCATGTAACAATAAGAAATATACTCAAACCTGGATTAATCTTTTTAGTCACATAGCACTATTATTATTCTGAACACTACTGGATTCTGAACACTACTGTGTGTGTGTGTGTGTGTGTGTGTGTGTGTGTGTGTGTGTGTGTGTGTGTGTGTGTGTGTGTGTGTGTGTGTGTGTGTGTGTGTGTGTGTGTGTGTATGTATATGTACACACACAAACAAATAGGGGGTTAAAAAAGTAATATTACTATTGTTAATACAGAAAAACATACAAGTTGTATCACCTCTCACATTACATTGCCAATGAAATTCAGCAGAAGGAGCCGGAGACTGAAACTGCAATTCAAACTATAATTAAAAACAAACAGACAAAAATAAATAAATAAATAAATAATCATGAAAAGTTTGGCCTCAGCACAGTCAGTTCCTGCAGTGATCTTCTCATGTTTGTATAAATTCCTCCCATCTTATCTTGGTTTCCACCCAGTGTAAATAAAGCAGCGTGCGTGGAAATCCTGCCCAGCGGCTGATGAACTTATCAGCAGTCCACTTGTTTGATTTTAGACTCGCCCGGGTTCACACTCCACAGCAAAGTGACGAGACGCCGAGGGTTCTTCACTTTTAATATGTCAATCTCTGCTTCCAGACCACTTCAAGATTGATCACTTAAATATTTTGTATGCATTTTAAAAGTCTCATGTGATGAACATACTTAGTTTGCATGACACGCACATACAGTATTTCATGGAATGTTACATTTTCAGGAAACAACTCGCCTATACATAATTAACATATTATGGTTTTCCTTCCATGAAATAATATTAACTCAGTACTTCTGTCACTGTACTACATATTGAGGGTGTGTTTGGGCGTCATGGGTCATGATTTTGTGTTTTACTTCTGATCTACATGTTCTTTTGTTTTTGGCATTAATGGTTTACCCATGTTCTCTTGGGGGATTTCAACGCCCACGTGGGCAGCGACAGTGAGACCTGGAGGGGGATGATCGGGAAGCACGGCCTCCCCGATCTGAACCCGAGTGGTGTTCAGTTGTTGGACTTCTGTGCTAGTCACAGTTTGTCCATCATGAACACCATGTTCGAGCACAAGGGTGTCCATAAGTGCACGTGGCACGAGGACACCCTGAGCCGGAGGTCGATGATCGACTTTGTAGTCGTCATCTGACCTTTGGCCACGTGTCTCGGACACTCGAGTGAAGAGAGGGGCAGAGCTGTCGACCGATCACCACCTGGTGGTGAGTTGGATCCGCTGGGAGGGGAGGAAGCCGGTCAGACCTGGCAGGCCCAAACGTATTGTGAGGGTCTGCTGGGAATGACTGGGGGAACCCTCTGTCAGGGAGGTCTTCAACTCCCACCTCCGGGAGAGCTTCTCACAGATCCCGGGGGAGGTTGGAGCCATGGAGTCCGAGTGGACCATGTTCTCCACCTCTATTGTCGATGCGTCCACTCGTAGCTGTGGTAGCAAGGTCTCTGGTGCCTGTCGCGGTGGCAATCCCCAAACCCGGTGGTGGACACCGGAAGTAAGGGATGCCGTCAAGCTGAAGAAGGAGTCCTACTTATCTTTGTTGGTAGGTGGGACCCCAGAGGCAGCTGACAGGTACCGGCAGGCCAAGCATGCCGCAGCCCGTGCGGTTGCAGAGGCAAAAACTCGGGTCTGGGAGGAGTTTGGGGAGGCTATGGAGGAGGACTATCGGTCGGCCTCGAAGAGATTCTGGCAAACCGTCCGACACCTCAGGAGGCGGAAGCAGCTCTCCACCAGCACTGTTTATGGTGCGGGTGGGGAGCTGTTGACCCTGACTGGGGATGTTGTTGGGCGGTGGAAGGAGTACTTCGAGGATCTCCTCAATCCCATCGTCACGTCTTCCGAAGAGGAAGCAGAGACTGGGGACGCAGAGGCAGACTCATCTATTACCCAGGACAAAGTCACGGAGGTGGTTAGAAAGCTCCTCGGTGGCAAGGCTCCTGGAGTGGATGAAATCCGTCCTGAGTACCTTAAGTCTCTGGATGTTGTGGGACTGTCTTGGCTGACATGCCTCTGCAACATCGTGTGGCGATCGGGGACAGTGCCTCAGGATTGGCAGACCGGGGTGGTGGTCCCTCTGTTTAAGAAGGGGGACCAGAGGGTGTGTTCCAACTATAGGGGGATCACACTCCTCAGCCTCCCCGGTGAGGTCTATTCCAGAGTACTGGAGAGGAGAATTCGACCGATGGTCGAACCTTGGATTCAGGAGGAGCAGTGTGGTTTTTGTCCTGGTTGCGGCACACTGGACCAGCTCTACACGCTCCATCGGGTGCTCGAGAGTTCATGGGAGTTTGCCCAACCAGTCCACATGTGTTTTGTGGATTTGGAGAAGGCGTTCGACCGTGTCCCTCGGGGCACCCTGTGGGGAGTGCTCCGGGAGTACGGGGTCCGGGGTCCTTTGCTAAGGGCTATCCGGTCCCTGTACGACCACAGCAGGAGCTTGGTTCGCGTTGCCGGTAGTAAGTCAAACCTGTTTCCAGTGCATGTTGGCCTCCGCCAGGGCTGCCTGTCAGGTCATGAGTTTATCTACTGCGGGGTTTTGATTAGTTTTTATCTGATTGGTTGTTTTCTTGCTTTTAATTATGTTCTTGGTTGACTTTTTCCCTGTGTTGGGTTTTCTGGCTCTCTGGGATATGGGGGTGTGTCTCTGTCTCCCTCTCTCTTTATCTCTTTCTCGCCCTGGCCATGCCCTCTTTCAGGTGCCTTCTGCGCACACCTGTCTCTTTGCCTCTCATTATCGGAATATATATATATATATATAGCTCATGTTGCTCTGCTTCTTCGCCAGATTGATGCGCACTGTGCCTTCATTCCTGCCTCCGATTCCTGTGTCCATTGTCCTGCCTGCTTTTGCGTATTACCGACCTCCAGCCTGTTCACTCTGACCTTATTTAAGCCTGACGTCTATGGTACTTTTGCTGTGTTTTTTGGACTGTCTCTCCGTGTACCAACCTGTGCTCTTCATCTCACTAAAGTTTTGCTCAAACCCTAACTGCCTACCTGAGTGCTGCATTTGTCTCCAGACAAAACCACCTGTCAGATCAATCTGGCCAGTAATGGAGGCAGCAGACTCAGATCCCTTCCAGCAGGCAGTTCGGTTCCACAGCAAGCAGCTTGCACAGCAGGAAGAAGCTTGCATCACTGAGCTCCGGCATCTCCAAACTCGCCAAACGTCAGAACGATTTTATGTCCTCTGTCAATGCACAGATGAGTCAGCTGCTGTCACGGTTCGATTCTCAGGCTTCGTCGGAGACAGGCGCCCGTGATACCAGCACCAGTGCCTGTCGCATGCAATCAGCTGTCACGTCCAGAATGCTTCTCCGGCAACACCGGAGATGTCAAACCATTCATCACACAATGTGAGCTCCACTTCAAACTAATGGCATCCATGTTCCCAACCGACAGAACCAAGATAGTGTACATGATCACTCACCGCTCCGGTCGCGCGGCAGCCTGGGCTACTGCCAAGTGGGCATGTCAGTCTCCAGCCTGTGTTTCACTTCCAGCATTCACCACCGCACTTGAGCAAGTGTTCCAGCATACGGCTCCTGGGCGCGAGGCAGCGCGCGCACTCATGAGACTGAAGCCGGGCAGCTGCCGGGTCACCGATTACGCCATTGATTTCCGCATTCTTGCTGCAAAAAGTGAATGGAACCCGGCGGCCCTCATCGACATCTTTTTCCAGGGTTTGTCAGCTGAGATACAGGATCAGCTGGTAGCGGTCGACTTGCCGGATGAGCTCGATGAATTAATTGCGCTGGCAATCTGCACTGACAGTCGCCTTCAGGACCGTCCGCGCCGAGGGATCCGCTATCCAGTTCAGCGGATTGACACACACCCAAGCCGTCCCTCTGCCTCCACTCCTGCCAACCTTCCACCCTTCAGCTCAGAGGAGCCCATGCAGTTGGGACGCATGCACCTGTCATCTGCAGAACTACAGCGCCGGCAAGAGGACGGCCTCTGTTTTTACTGTGGACAGTCTGGACATGTCATATCCCATTGTCAAGCCAGGGGCGCCACCATGCGGCCAAAAACAGAATTGCGGGTGAGTCTAAGTTCCATTTCTGTGTCAAGTCAAAATATGATCCTGGCCAAATTAATGTCTGATCATGCCTCAGTTACTGTCTCGGCTTTTGTTGATTCAGGATCAAATGCCAATCTAATTTTGCTCTCTCTTGCCAGGTCCCTTCAGCTAAAGATGTATAGAATCACACGGCCATTGGTGGTACGTGCAGTGGATGGTCACATTTTAGGACAAATTACTCACCGCACTCAGCAAGTTAAAATGTTAATCTCACACAGACATGAAGAATTAATCAGTTTCCACATAATGGAAAATATGACTCACCCGCTCATACTGGGGCACTCCTGGTTGCAACGTCATGGTCCCAACTTTGATTGGGCGAAATGTGAAATTATATCATGGAGTCCGTCATGTACTAATGTACGTATTCTTGCTCCCGAATGCACTCCGCTAGAGGTTAATCCCGACCTTGCAGGAGTCCCAGAATGTTATCATGACCTTACACCCGTTTTTAGTAAGGCCAGAGCGAAATCGTTACCACCACATCGTGAATATGATTGTGTGATTGAGCTACTGCCAGGAGCAACTCCGCCTCATGGAAAACTTTTTTCCCTTTCAGCCCCAGAACGTCGCGCAATGAATGAGTACATTCAGGAATCTTTAGTAGCTGGATTAATCCATTCTTCGTCATCACCTGCAGGGGCGGCTTTCTTTTTCGTCGAAAAGAAGGATAAAACACTCCGCCCCTGCATCGATTACCGTGGCCTTAATGATATTACCATAAAGAACCGCTATCCACTACCGCTAATCTCCTCTGCATTCGAGTTATTGGAGGGTGCCACGGTCTTTTCCAAGCTCGACTTGCGAAATGCTTATCATCTAGTTAGAATTAAACAAGGAGACGAATGGAAAACAGCTTTCAATACACCCTCCGGACATTATGAATATCTCGTAATGCCGTTTGGACTCACGAACGCACCCGCCGTCTTCCAAAACCTGGCCAATGATGTACTACGTGAATTCCTGAACAAATTTGTCTTCGTCTACTTGGACGATATTCTCATTTTTTCCCCAGATCAGGTAACCCACACCCGTAATGTCTGTCAGGTCCTTCAAACACTGCTGCAAAATGTTTTTTTGTGAAAGCCGAAAAGTGTGAATTCCACAGATCCACTATTTCCTTTTTAGGTTTTGTAATTTCGGCTGGAGAAATTAAGATGGATCCTGCAAAAATAGCGGTGGTGCGCAAGTGGGCAGTCCCCGTATCTCGCAAGGAGGTGCAGTGATTTTTAGGTTTTGCCAATTTCTATTGCAAATTCATTCGGGGTTTTAGCACCATCGCAGCTCCTTTACATGCAGTCACCTCGTCCCTCTGCCCGTTCTCCTGGATGCCGGAGTGTGACGAGGCGTTCAGAGTCCTAAAAGATCATTTTACCACAGCCCCCGTGCTTCACCTCTCTGACCCCGCATGGCAGGTTGTGGTCGAAGTCGATTCCTCCAATGTAGACATGGGTGCAGTCCTGTCCCAGCGGAGTCCATCCGACAACAGGCTGCATCCATGCACCTTTCTGTCAAAGAAGCTGTCCCCAGCTGAGCGAAACTATGGCATTGGTGACCGCGAACTGTTAGTGGTAAAAGTGGCCTTGGAGGAGTGGCGGCACTGGCTAGAGGGGGCACAGCTTCCATAGTTTATACCGTCCACAAAAACCTTGAATATTTGCGCTCTGCCAAACGACTGAACTCCCGACAGGCCCGTTGGGCAATCTTTTTCAGTAGGTTTCAATTCACCTTGTCCTATCAGCCGGGCTCTAAAAACGGGAAACCCGATGCGCTATCCCGACAGGGGGATCCAGCTGAAGCTACCACAGAGCCAGAATCAATTTTACCCTCATCATGTTTCGTAGCTGCGCTAACCTGGGACATTGAATCCAAAATAAAGTCTGCAGTAGGAGAGGCGCCTGTTCCCGCAGGATGTCCATGGGGAAAACTATACGTTCCCCCCACACTCAGGGGGGAAACCATCTGGTGGTGGCATGAGAGCCAGATGCTCTGTCACCCAGGGGTCAAGAAAACTGTGTTCATAGTTAAACAAAGGTTTTGGTGGCCAGGGTTATTTAGAGATGTCACTGAGTATGTGTCCGCTTGTCAGCAATGTGCCATACACAAATCTTCCAATCGCCCGCCAGCAGGCACATTACTGCCATTATCAGTCCCGACTCGACCATGGACGCATATAGCGATGGACTTTGTAACCGGGTTTCCTCCCTCTAAGGGTTGTACGGCTGTCCTGACGGTGGTGGATTGTCTCTCTAAGATGGTCCACTTCATTCCTTTGAGAAAGCTACCATCTGCTAAGGAAACTGCTGAGATAATGCTGAAACAGATTTTTAGGTTGCACGGGTTGCCACAAGACATTGTGTTGGACCGGGGGCTGCAATTCGTGTCCCATTTTTGGAGGGAGTTTTGCCAGCTGCTTGGGGTTTCGTCCAGCCTTACCTCGGGCTACCATCCACAGGCCAATGGGCTGGTGGAACAGCTTAACCAAGAATTAGAAAAGGGGCTTCGGTTGCTCACCTCATGGCACCCCACATCCTGGTCTGACCAGCTCCCCTGGATTGAGCTTGCCCATAACTGTTTGCCCTCAGTGTCCACCGGTTACTCCCCTTTTCATGTAGTATTTGGTCACCAGCCCGCCTTGTTCCCCTCAGCTGATCGCGACTCCTCTGTTCCGTCAGCACTAAGTCTTATCCTTTGTTGACGTAAGGCCTGGGATCGGGCGCGGGCGGTTTTGCTACGTTCCGCGGTGTCCTATAAGGCCTCCACGGATCGGAGACGGTCCCCTGCCCCTTCTTACATCTCGGGTCAGAAGGTATGGCTCTCGACGCGTCACCTTACCCTTAGGGGTGTGCCCACTAAACTAGCTCCGAGATTTGTCAGCCCATTTTCTGTTTCCAAGTTCGTAAATCCCGTTTCTGTCCATCTTCGTCTTCCCTGGTCCATGCGGGTCCATCCCACGTTTCATGTAGCAATATCAAACCTGTCCGGTCCAATGTTTTGTGTCCTCCTGCCGGTCCCCCGCCAGCCGCCCGGTGTGTGGATGGTGGCCCGGTGTTCTCTGTGCGTCGGCTCCTGGCTTCTCGGCGCTGTGGGCACGGTTTTCAGTACCTGGTTGATTGGGATGGTTATGGCCCCGAGGAGCGGTCGTGGGTTCCCTCCCGCTTTATTCTGGACCCCGGTCTGTCCGGGCCTTTCATCCCGGTCACCCTGCTTCTCTTGGGCCATCTGGGGCCGGCTGTGGCGGGGGGGGGGGGGGGGGGGGTCCTGTCAGCTCATGAGTTTATCTGCTGTGGGGTTTTGATTAGTTTTTATCTGATTGGTTGTTTTCTTTTCTTTTAATTTTAATTATTGACTTTTTCCCTGTGTTGGGTTTTCTGGCTCTCTGGGATGTGGGCGTGTCTCTCTGTCTCCCTCTCTCTTTATCTCTTTCTTGCCCTGGCCACGCCCTCTTTCAGGTGCCTTCTGCGCACACCTGTCTCTTTGCCTCTCATTATCGGAAGATATGTATATTGCTCATGTTGCTCTGCTTCTTCGCCAGATTGATGCACCCTGTGCTTTCATTCCCGCCTCCGATTCCTGTGTCTATTGTCCTGCCTGCTTTTGCGTATTACCGACCTCCAGCCTGTTCACTCTGACCTTGTTTAAGCCTGATGTCTATGGTACTTTTGCTGTGTTTTTGGACTGTCTCTCCATGTACCGACCTGTGCTCTTCATCTCACTAAAGTTTTGCTCAAACCCTAACTGCCTACCTGAGTCCTGCATTTGTCTCCAGACAAAACCACCTGTCACTGCCCTTTGTCACCGGTTCTGTTCATTATTTTTATGGACAGAATTTCTAGGCACAGCCAGGGTGTAGAGGGGGTCTGGTTTGGGAACCACAGCATCTCGTCTCTGCTGTTTGCGGACGATGTGGTTCTGTTGGCTTCGTCAAATCAGGACCTTCAGCATGCACTGGGGCGGTTTGCAGCCGAGTGTGAAGCGTCCAGGGTGAAAATCAGCACCTCCAAATCCGAGGCCATGGTTCTCGACTGGAAAAAGGTGCTTTGCCCTCTTCAGGTCGGTGGAGTGTCCTTGCCTCAAGTGGAGGAGTTTAAGTATCTCAGGGTCTTGTTCACGAGTGAGGGACGGATGGATCGTGAGATCGATAGACGGATCCGTGCAGCATCTGCAGTGATGCGGTCGCTGTATCGGACCGTCGTAGTGAAGAGAGAGCTGAGTAGGGGGGCAAAGCTCTCGATTTACCGATCAATCTACGTTCCGATCCTCACCTATGGTCATGAGATTTGGCTCATGACTGAAAGAACGAGATTGCTAGTACAAGCAGCCGAGATAAGTTTCCTCCGCAGGGTGGCTGGGCACTCCCTTAGAGATAGGGTGAGGAGCTCGGTCAGTCGGGATGAGCTCGGAGTCGAGCCGCTGCTCCTCCACGTCGAAAGGAGTCAGTTGAGGTGGCTCGGGCATCTTTTCCGGATGCCCCCTGGACGCCTCGCTGGAGAGGTTTTCTGGGCACGTCCCATTGGGAGGAGGCCCCGGGGAAGACCCAGGACATGCTGGAGGGACTAAATCTCTCGGCTGGCTTGGGAACACCTTGGGGTTCCCCCGGAGGAGCTGGGGGAGGTGTGTGTGGATCGGGAGATCTGGGCGGCTTTGCTTGAGCTGCTGCACCCGCGACCCAACTCCGGATAAAGTGGAAGAAAATGGATGGATGGATGGATGATGGATGGATGGATGGGTTTATCCATGACTGTGATATTTCACCTCCATTGTGGCAGTTGAAACTGTCATTGTGTGCAAACGTTATGTATCAGTATGTATTTTTAGTAAGAGCAGTTTGCGTCAGCCCAAAACCAGAGATACTGTATATTCTTCTGTTAGATGACAGAAAAAAACATCAAGCCATTATTCAATGCTCCCAGTACTATTTGAATTGCAACACTGATTAAATTCTAGTCTGATGCCCCATCAACTGCCAAATTAAATATGAACATAGCTAATGACAAGACAAGTAACGTGTGTTTACTTACACTGACAAATCAAATTATTGTTCAAATTTGGGCAGAGTTATGTTTGTAAGATATGTGGAGCTCCACTGAGAATTCACAGCTGTGAGACATCGGTTAAAGCTTTTACTGATGACACTTTGTAAGGAAAAAAATAAGTAGTGTGCTGTTGACGAAAGATGTAAAATGATACAACCAGTACTGAATCAGTGGCAGAAATCCAGACACACCTCCACTCAGCTCACTGCAATCAGATAGCTCACTGGGGAAAAATCTTTTCTGTGAATGGAAGGTTTGGCATTACATTGTCTTAAATGCAGAAACAGGGAACAGGTTCATAGTGTTACTTTTTAAATAAGTACAATCGGGTAAAAAAGTATTCAGTCAGTCCCTGATTGTGCAAGTTCTCCTACTTATAAAGATGAGAGAGGTCTGTAATTTTCATCATAGGTACACTTCAACTGTGAGAGACAAAATGAGAAAAAAAAATCCAGGAAATCACATTGTAGGATTTTTAAAGAATTTATTTTTAAATTATGGTGGATAATAAGTATTTGGTCATTAACAAAAGTTCAACTCAATACTTTGTAACATAATCTTTGTTGGCAATGACAGAGGTAAAACGTTTCCTGTAAGTCTTCACCAGGTTTGCACACACTGTAGCTGGTATTTTGGCCCATTCCTCCATGCAGATCTCCTCTAGAGCAGTGATGTTTTGGGGCTGTTGCTGGGCAACATGGACTTTCAACTCCCTCAACAAATTTTCTATGGGGTTGAGGTCTGGAGACTGGCTTGGCAACTCCAGGACCTTGAAATGCTTTTTACGGAGCCACTCCTTCATTGCCTGAGCAGTGTGTTTGGGATCATTGTCATGCTGGAAGACCCAGCCACGTTGCATCTTCAATGCTCTCACTGATGCAAGGAGGTTTTGTCTTAAAATCTCATGATACATGGCCCCGTTCATTCTTCCCTTAACACAGATCAGTCGTCCTGTCCCCTTTGCAGAAAAACAGCGCCAAAGCTTGATGTTTCCACCCCCATGCTTCACAGTAGATGTGGTGTTCTTGGAATGCAAATCAGCATTCTTCTTCCTCCAAATACGACGAGTTGAGTTTTTACCAAAATGTTCTATTTTGGTTTCATCTGACCACATATTCTCCCAGTCCTCTTCTGGATCATCCATATGCTCTCTGGCAAACTTCAGACGGGCCTGGACATGTACTGGCTTAAGTAGGGGGACACGCCTGGCACTGCATGATTTGAGTCCCTCTCTAAGTAGTGTGTAGCCTTTGTTACTTTGGTCCCAGTTCTCTGCAGGTCATTCATCAGGTCCCTCCGTGTAGTTCTGGGATTTTTGTTCACCGTTCTCATGATCCTTTTGACCCCATGGGATGACATCTTGCGTGAAGCCCCAGATTGAGGGAGATTATCAATGGTCTTGTATGTCTTCCATTTTCTTACAATTGCTCCCACAGTTGATTTATTCACACTAACCTGCTTGACTATTGTAGATTCACTCTTCCCAGCCTGGTGCACATCTACAATTTTCTTCCTGGTGTCCTTCGACAGCTCTTTGGTCTTGGCCGTGGTTGAGTTTGGAGTCTGACTGTTTGAGGTTGTGGACAGGTGTCTTTTATACACATAACAAGTTCAAACTGTTGCCATTAATACAGGTAACAGGTGGAGGACTTCTTAAAGAAGAATTTACAGGTCTGTGAGAGCCAGAAATCTTGCTTGTTTGTGGGTGACCAAATACTTATTTTCCACCATAATTTACAAGTAAATTCTTAAAAAACCCTACAGTGTAATTTTCTGGATTTTTTTTCTAATTTTGCCTCTCATAATTGAAGTGTACCTATGTTGAAAATTATAGACCTCTCTCATCTTTCTAAGTAGAACTTGCACAATCAGGGACTGACTAAATACTTTTTTGCCCCACTGTATATCCAAGATTGTCTTGCAAAATACCCCTCAGTAAAAGTAATCTTTTGTCAGTAAGATTACTGACTCAAAGATTCAAATCACTGCAGATTTGAAACATTTCAGTCACTGGAATTTTCCAGTTGCTGGGCCTCTCAGCACTGAGGCACCTGTACCATGTTCAATGACGTGCACCACATTAGCACCAAGTCTCTGGAATGCATTCCCTCTGCCTTTATTCTGCACAGACTCTGCTGACTCTTTTAAAAAGCAGCTGAAGACATGTTTACACAGATACATGTTCAGTTAGACTTGATTTATTGTGTTTTATATAGTTTGATATTTTTTATATGTATTTTTTGTGAAGCACTTTGCAAATTTTTAAAATCCATAATAAGTGATATATAAATAAACCTTATTTACTTACTTATTTACTCATCACATGGTCTTAATGTCGTAGATGGGTTCATTGAAAGTACAAGTAGTACACCTCTCCCTAAGTTAACTATTGCTTGTCACAAAGCTATTCCAGTGTTACCCCGGGATCCTCAGGATTTTGTTAACCAGTCCGTGATTTCCAGTATTTTGCTTAACAGTGTGGTTTTAAACTTCACTGCCTTCTGTCATAAACATTGCTTCCACTGAACTTCATCTGGACCAACCGCTTTTTCACCCTCTTCATACCTGTCCTCACTTCATCCTGACTAATTTATTGCACTTTCTAATTTACTCTGTCCACAACATCCAGCCTCTTTTGTTATCCTTTGTTCTTCACCTCAACAAAGAACTGTTTAAACTTTTTCAACATAATGTACTCTCTTCGCTTGTCAGCACATTTCCATCTGCATCTTTCATCATCTTAAGTCACAGCACATCTTTTCCAGCACTATTTCTCTTTCTGGCCAACTGGTACAACTCATTTTCTCCTTCCTTAGTATCCAACTTCAGCTGCAGTTCATCATACATCATTTCCATAGCGTTTAGCTCTCTGTTCCTTTTCACTACACCTGCCTTTAGTCCTATCGACATTCTTCAGCTCGCTGACTATCCAAATTCTTTTTCTACATCTTCTTCCTCCTGATACTTTTCTGTACTTTTTCATTCCACCACCTAGTCTCTGTCTTCCTTCCTCCATCCAGCTGTTTCACCCAGTGCCTTCCTTGCTGTCTCCCTCATTGCATCTGCAATATTTGGGAATAGTCTAGAATTGTGTAATGCATTTAGAAAAAAAGCTAAACTGCTAATTCCTACAATATGGGCATTTCTTTAAATGCTGACCTGGCTCTGTTGGTGTGTCCTCCACTTTAGTGTCTATGTCTGGAGTGAGCAGGAAGACTTTTCTCCCTGTGCTACTACTGTACGATGTGGCCCAAAACAGCATTTCGTAAGTGGTACCACTTATTAGCTTTGCGGTCCCAACTACTTTTTGGGTTGTGGTCCTTCATACACTTGTAATCCTGCTTATTTTTTTTTTAATATTGCTCTTGGCATTCTCTTTGTGATGGTATCCCGGAGTGTCCAGATGCACTGATATGGCCAGGTAAATCATTCCCTGGGAGGACTCTGGAGGTGCCTGTTCAAACGGAGTTGTTTGATTTTTATCATTTGTTAGCTTAATTGTTTTCTAACAGTTGTGTCCAACATTTACCACCATGTCTATTCTATGAAGCTTTTGGTAACAATTTTAATCCCCCCAAAGGCATTGTTCTTTTGGTGTAGTTAAGCATGAACAAATGATTGTATTGATTTATTTGTAAATGTATTCATTAATTTTCTAAATGACTGGTTATTGGTAGATTCTAAGAACTGTATTTAATATAATTCTGTTTTTCAGCTTTGTGTTTTGTAAGCCATATACAAAACTGTCAAATAACAGGATTGTAAATGTTATGTGATGGCCCCAATTTGTTTAGTTCTGTACATGTTTACTTAAAAATTAGAGGACATGTTTTCTATTACATTTTACTGTCATTAGTTGCACCTGAAATTACACTTTCAAATTGCTTGCGTGCTTGCTTTAGGGATTGGTAAGGTTAGATCTAATTGTGTAAAGCGCCTTGAGGCAGCTTTGTTGTGATTTGCCGCTATATAAAGAATATGAATTGAATTGAGGACTTGAATACTCACCAGACCTCATCTGTTGAGGAAAAAGCTAGCAACACCTGTATCTCCTTGTTACATAGCGTACCTAGCACACAAGGTTACGCCATCACCCGTTTGTTTGTTTGTCTGTTTGTTTGTGATCAGCCTGGAACCCACAATTTTTCATATATCGTTCTGAAATTTTTACTGAAGATTAATATCCCAGTAGGCAATTTTCACGGCCTTAGGTCAAAGGGCAAAGTCAGGAAAGTTCTTGGAAAATTAAAAAAAAATCCCTCTCTTTAACATTGAATGAATTTTCAAAAAATCATAACTCTGTCAAAAAGATCAAATTCCTTTCATATTTGATAGCATTATGTAGGATGAAATCCTTTATCGACTGATAAAGGTGGATCTGGATCTGATCCAGATTGCAGATTTTGTGGCCATTTAAATTTATATTTGAAAAACCCAATTTAATGTATATTTTACATTATATCTTAATCAAACATGCCCCAAATACTCTCATATTTGAAAGTGAGGTGCAGACTGACACTCACTATCACCTGGCAAAGTTTGATCCAGATCTGATTCAGGTTGTGGATTTTGTGGACATTTGAATTTATATTGAAAAGCCCATTTGATGTACATTTTGCATTAAATCTCAATCAAAAGTACCTCAATCACTCTCATTTCTGACAATGAGATGCAAACTGGCACTCTCAATGAATAGAAGAACTTTGATCTGCATCGGATCCATATTGTGGATTTAGGAGATATTTGATTCTTTTTAACATTGAAAAGCCCTTTTGATCTATATTTTGGGTTATATTTTAGCTTATGAAAACCACTTCTAACAGGACTTTGACCTTGAAAATTTTTTCAAAAGGAAAAATGTGTAGAATTGGAAACTGGTGTTGGCGGAGGTTTGTGTTGCTTTTTCTGTCCATCACTGTTCTTCTGCTTGTTTTTACTTTCACAAATGGTGCTTGTTGCGTTTTCCTATCTTGGCATGCATGAGTTCAATCAGTCAGCTTTGTGCGCCTCCCAACGGCATTTCAGGGCCGCTCAGACCTACATATGCGAAAGTAGGGCATTGTCTTGCCCAGAAAAAGGTTCAGAAAAATCATTTTTCAGGGACAATCCCGATGGTGAAGATATGCGTAAAGGTGACAGACAGCCTAAAATGACCCACAGGTTCCTGCTGTGTAAAAGGGCCTTACGTCTACATTTGCCCTCCCACCATTTCAGCCAGTTCTCTGTGTTGACAAAGTTTTGACTTTCACCTCCACATTTCTTCCTTGTCATCTAACAGCTTCACACTTCCCACTAGTACCCTGCTGACTAACAATACCTGTCATGGTCATTGATAACATGGGCCTCAACCAATCCGGTATCATATTTTTGATCTGCATATTTGATATGGCACAGGTTGTACACTCACAACCCTTCCTGACACAATCCATCCAATTTATACTGAACTTTGGACTGGTAATGGCCAGTTGTTGAGCTACCAGGCTGTTCCTTCACGATAACCTTGAACAACAACCTTTACTGTTTGCTAAACTGTATTAAGAACTGTAAGCTGAGATAAGAAGCAAAAGCACTTGATTAAACATAAGGGAAAACACAAGTACAGTAAAAGTCACGTGTAAATGAGTGGTGTTTTTAACATGCTTGGATAAACAAAATTAGCAATCTGTCCAGGAAACCCAAGCAAAAAAGGATCAAAGGAATCAGAGGAGCACATTTAGCTTTTACCTTCACTGATTTTAGGATTTCTGCTGTTAAACTCAATTACTCGCTTTATAATGGGTGTCATTATATGGATGCCAAAATGGGTGTGATATGTGTGAACATATCACCTATTTCACCTATTCATCACCTATTTAAAACCTATTTTTATTCTCTTTCTTATGAATAATTTTTATTCTTATCTGTTTTATTATTTTACTTCTGTTTTTAATTATGTATTTTTTTTTTTTTTTTTTTTTTAATTTTTATGTTGAACTGTTCTGTGTGAGGTGCCTTGAGACGGCTTTTGTTGTGATTTGGTGTTTTATAAGCTGATTAAATTGTAATTAATTGATCCACATTTATCTAAGTTCTGTTTGCCTAGACGTCTTTGACATTGCTTTGTTTTTTGGACCTTGCTCTTGTCACTGCCTTTTGAACTTTGCCTGTCTGTGCTTTGATCCTTGCTCGTTTTTTGGACCATGCCTCTGCCTCACGCCTGTCTGTCACCTCCGCATCACTGACTGTCAAACTGTGTGTCAAACCACTGCTTGATTGCAAGATAAAACCTTTTGTCTACTCCTATCCCTGTATCTGTAAGTCTGCATTTGTGTCCATCCTCTTTCTGAGCCTTACATCCATGTTCCTTGACAATTACAGTAAATTAACTTTAAAAAAAAAAAAACATAATTAAAAGGAAAAGAAAGGATTGAGGTCTAAGGTTCTAAAAACATTCTGGACTCACATCATTCCAACTCATTATAGAAACTTTGCACAATTTATTACCACCCTTGAAAAATCTCAGCTACCTCTTTTATAAACAGTACCCAATCTAGAGTCCATAGATCCCCACAGGCAATGTGCTGCTTATTATTTTAATATCAGTGACAATATTACACTGTCATTCCATGAATGAACAGATTACCCAAATGCGATGAATCAGTCCCCTCACCAAAAATTTCTGGATCCACCCTTGACTAAGTGATGTCAGACCTTATGTGGACACGAGTTTCAGACTAAACTGGATGTATTGTCATCAAATATTTTTCAGATGTTGCAAGATACAAATTCTTGTGAAATGAGATGAGTAGCTGTTCTGCAAATATCAGTATCGACTCTTTGTGTCCTTTCTGCGGTTGATGATGTTACCAATAGCTTCATGGGAATCCCCGATTTGAAACACTGACGCTTTTTGTAGAAAGTTTCTTTCACATATCCAGCTGGGCATTGCATTTTCTCCCCCATGTGAAAGCACTTTGAGTTCAGCGATAAAGACTTATAGACTGAATTAGTGCAGCACCACAACCGGCGCTTTGAAGGCTCCAACGATCTGAGAACAATTTTGAACATTACATTTGTACTTCGTGTTTGTATGACAGAGATCTTATTTTGCTGAACGTCGCTGAAGTGCTTCACCACCATGAGTTTGTCTTTGTTCTCTAAGTAGAATCCTGCTGTTTGTGGCTGTCTTCTGCCTTCATTTTAGCATATTAAAGCTTTTTGTGTATCGCTCTGCTCTGTAATAAGTAGAAAAAAGGCAGACTCTTACTTTGATCAGAACATAGCACCGTTATTTCACTAAAATTGAAGCTGCCTGAAGTTGTAAATAGTTTTCCCTGACTTTAACTTCCATAAGGTTTCTTTGATTTTAACTTGCATCCATTAGCTTTTTCTGACTTTAGTCAGCTGCCTTTAGATTTCTCAAACTTTAACTAGCTTTTTTGGCTTGTTCTAATGTTAGTTTGAGCTTCATTTGTCTTTCTGTAACTCAAGATGGCTTCTCAGATTTTCTAATTTCCTGCAAATTCCCACACAGGCAGGCATATCTCTGGATGTCAGCCTTCAGAGATGATACTTGATATGCTCCTCGGCAAGGCAAGCTGGGGATCTAAGGCTTGAATTGTTGGATTACATCAGTGGGCCTAAACAGTTAGACCAACCAAACTCTGGGCGTGTCAGTCCAATCTCACAGGCTTGGACCCTTTGTGCTAGACCAGATTAGTGCAGCAGATAACTGAAACAATCCTTCAAATGGTGATACAAGCACCAAATTCGGCACAAATACAATACTCTTGAAAAAACTGAATGGCCACTTGAATTGTCAATAGGCTGCCAGGTAGGTACCAACTGAGGAATTACACAGGGGTCAAAATTTAAAAATGCTCCAGTCATATTGACAACTATGCCACATTATTTGTCTGATCATAACAATTCCCAAAAGGTATAGTTTGAACTATCTACGACTGAATGTTATGGAGTTATGGGGTAAAAACAGCAAGAATGGTGACAAAGGTCAATTTCAGTTTGTACAGGGGTGAAAAGTTTAAGTTGCTCCAAGTGGTGCAAATTAGTGGTTGAGGTAATATGATTAATAAATGGAATAGTTTTGACTGTTCTGAATGTTTGGTCTCCAAAGTAAAGGTCAAACAATGTCAACGTCCATTGGATTCTATGACATGTGACATATGTTACCCTGTAACATGATAACTAAGCATGACACGGTGCAAACTATTCCTTTTTAGAACCCTATTATAGTCTGGGACAGCTGTATTCAAGGTACTCAATAGGTTCGGAATGCCTAGTACATGTTTGGAAGGGTCATAGAAGAGTGTAAAAGTTCTAATTTTGATATTTTTAATTTATTCTAATTTTAAGATTGTTTTGTGTTTATGTGTTTGAAAAAGAAAAAGTAATGTGGCTGCTGTGAAATTTCCCTGATAATCTTTAAAATGTTTAAGATCGCTAGATACTGCTGTCTGCTAAGAAAAGTTTTGTTTTGTGTTTTTCACTTTAAATCAATATTCCAATGAAAACAGTATGACTGAAAATAAAATCTCATTATATTTGGCAAATGTTCATTTTCTTATGATGTATGGAAATAAGTTGACCCATTTATTTGAGCTATTTTCTCTTAAAATATCAAAATAGAATTTTTACACTTTTCTATGACCCTCCCAAACATGTATATTGGTCGTTCTGAACATTTTGAGTACCTCGGAAAATCTGTAACTGCTGCAGTTTAGGAAATACAGCTGTATTTGAAGTAACACTTGGGACAAAAAAAGGAGTAGTGGATAGAGATTTTGGCACATATCCGAAGTTGTTCACTGTGGTCATATTAGTCTAGAACAGTTGAGTTATTCTCTCCTGCATCACTTTTTTTTATCAAACTTGAAGCCGCACAGAATTTTTGAAAATTCGTTCATTCCAATTTTCCAAGATTTTTCATAACTTTGACTTTGAAAATTTAATCCATTCATGCTTTTCAGGATATGAATCCTCTGTAAAATTTTTGTAATGACATATGAAAAATTGTGGGTTACAGGCTGTTCACAAACAGACAAACAAACAAACAAAAAAATCGAGTGAAAACATAACGTCTGCCCAACTTTGTTGGTATAGGTATAAAAAATAATTTAAAAAACGCAGTGTGAGTTTAGTTGGTATTTAATAGTGTTTCTGATGTTCCTTCTGCTTAGACACTTCCCTCTTGCATGGGTGTTTTTAGACTGGAACCTGGGTGGTACTGTGACCTAGATCACACCTCAGTACTAAAATAAATGACCTTCTTCAAGTGACATCAGCCTTTGTGTTCTCTGGCAGTGGGGCTCCAAATGACCTTCTCCATCCCCTACATAATGTGTATTGTCCTGCAACAGAAAGCAGTAATACATCTATTTTTGGGAGCTGTGCGAATGCTCTTATTTTGAAAAACAAAACAAAAAAGTTGTTTTTGTTTTGGCTTAAGTGCTAACAGCTAATGTCCATGAAAAGATACAATACACAATGACTTGAAATGGAATTCCCTGCATAAAAGGTAACAGTCTAATATTTCTGAAAAACCAAAACTGTGCATTTGTTTGTACTTGTGGCACTCAGTTCACATCTGTCAGCCAGTGACCTTGAATTTCCTTTATACATATGTGACTTGCATATAACAGCAGAAATTGACTGCACATGTCAAACCATTTAGGACAGTGTAAAGCGGAATTTGGAGGATACTTTGACAGGAGAGGCTGCATATCCTGTTGTTTAGATTTAAAAGTTTTCCACATTGGCATGACAGTGAATCTCAGCTTTCTATGCCCATAATACCTTTCTTTGCATAGATGTGACGCTTATGGTGTTATGCAGATGAAGAAATTGGACGTCAAAATGCAGAAACTACACACCAACTAGGTGAAATAAGTGATTTTATTTAACAAAAGGGCAGAGTCAGCATCCAAAAGCTAGGGATCTGTTCAACACATCCAAAGCGTATCATGTGTGGGCAGAGCAAGTGGTGAGGCTGAGCACAGGTGGCACAGGATTTGCACAAACAGGGAGTGTATGAATGAACCGGTCAGTTAAACTGCACTTCAATAGATGATTGACTGCAGGTGAAAGAGGCAAGTAGGTCAGCCACGCACAGCCTAAGACTCACGAGACAAACAGAAAAAGGTCAAATCCTCACAGAAAGAGATCAAATCATCACATACTGGGATAGTTCAGTTGGGAAGATGTCTGTAGAGTGTTATATGGCTGGGGGGGGCCTGGCTGCCGGTTTGTTTGTCTGTTTGTTTTCCTCCCAGGTGGCGTGCATTTGGGACTGAGTGGCTGTGTTGCTGAGGCTGTCAGGACCTCACCCTGATCACCTGCGACTCGTCAGGACTCACAGCTGAGGTGCATCTGGATGGATTGGAGCATGTTGGCATTTAAGACTGGAGTGCACAGTGTGTATTTGCCAGAGACTCGACCTTGTGACCAGACGGGTGAGATCGTCGTCTTGGGAGCCATCTCATCAGCAGCGGACGCTGAGAATGTCCAGGTTTGATGCACGGTCTGTGAAAGAGGAGGGGGTGAGGTCTCACGCTCGTCAGCACACTTCCTGAGGTACGTTGGATTTTGTGACTAACAGTTATACAGTCAGTAAATGTGGTGTCCCTCACACCTTATTGTATTGAGCTGTATGTTAGTCATGTATCAGCTTCCACTGCGGTGGAGTTTTGTGAACGGGATGTTCCATGCCTGCAGGTTGGGAAGCTGATCAGTAATCAAGCCAGGAAGTGTTTGCTGTTTGTACACCTTTAAGTGTTCTGTGTGTAGAGTGTGGACTCACATAATGGTTCCTTCTTTCACAGACTCGGTTGTTGCGGCCACCTGGGGGGTGTCGGCGGGGTCCTTGGGTCCGAAACAGCTTCTGGCTCCGGACCGTTAGCGCTGCTGGGAGCGCACCACGCCAGGCCGCACCTTTCTGTTATTACATTTTCACTGTTATGTATTAAATTCAGTTAGCCTTTGTACCGTGCTCTGCTTATTTCATACTGGGTCCTTCAAACGCTGGTCGGTTCTCCGAGCTGCGTCCGACACATAACATAGAGTTCAGTTTCTTAACAGATATGGTAAAGTGGGCTGTTGCAATTTCTTGGCTTATCTATACATCTACTGTTGTGTGTGGGTTTAAATGTCTGTGGATTGATTTATCACCACTTTGTGAAGGATAAATTCATGTTACATCTGATGTAAATGTGACAACTCTGCACTGAGAGGTGACAGGTGCAACCTAAATTGTAAATTTTGAAAAACAGAAACTGCTTTAATTTTTAATTTTAATTTTATTTAATTTTTGTTCAGAGTTAAAAGATGACTCTCAAAACTTAAAAATAGAGTCAGCCTAGGTTGTCCTTAAAGCGAAGGCAGTTTCGACTACTGTTGGTTTTATACACAGACACACACACACACTGGTTTTTCATGTTGCCAAAATGTTGCCAAAATTTAACGCTTTGGCTTGAGACCAGATTGGTTTCATGCAGTGTGCCTTTTGTTGGTGGCTGAAGGAACCAAATGAGGCTGAGTAAAGCTGCAACAAGCTGTGGTGCTGATTTTGAGCTTTCATTCCAGTCATTTGACTTCATGGGTGTGGCATTAGAAAATGTTATTGGACAGGATATTCTTTTACAAACAAGCCGTCCAGGAAGCAGACCTCAGAGTTGCTTAATAAAAAGTCACACGGTGTAAAAATGGCAGCGCTGTTAGGAAACACCTGTTGAATTAATGATGTATTGAACATTTCATTTTCATCCCAAGAAACGACTTCTTAGCATGTGAGGAAGACATTCGAGAACGCTGAATACTTTGAGTCATAATAGAGCACACCTGTGATGAGGAAATGGGTGAAACATGCACAACATACAGAATGTGCTCCAAGAACAGTTGCCAAAGGGATGCGGAATGACATGATTCAGCAGTTGAATGCACTGTAACAAATTTCCATTTTAATTTACAATACCCTACTGACAACTCTAGCTGCCAGAGGGGTACTGTAATTCTGTAATGTACAGTTTATTACTGTGAAACAGTTCTAGTACTGTCCCACTGTGAAATTACAGTAAGCAGCTTTGGATGCCAGAAAATACAATGAGATTTCATTGGGCTTCTTCCATTTTAATAATCTGAAAGGTTTCAGTAATTGAGTGTTTGGATTTTATGTTAGGTGTGTCCTCGCTGCCACAATCACACTGTTGTTGTTTGAATAACCTGGCTTGTTTTTAGCATGGGCGCTAGCTTGCCTTCTTCTCTGTTGCTAAGTTTCACTGTTTGTTATCCGCTCTGTGAGTCAGTACCGCTAAAACCGTATCAGTGCTGTGGGATCTGGGTCCCCTGCCGGTTAAGTATGTGAGTCCTTCCTGCATGCGGCTGCTAATGTGAGGTCACCACCTCGGTTTTCTGTTTGATCGTGACTTTGGGGGTGGGTTTTTGTGTCTTTGGTGTTGTGTATGGCTGCTGTAGCACTTCCCTGTCTTAATGCTGTGTCTGCACACCTACACGTTATTCAGTTAACTTACTCCCCACATCTATTTTCCATTCACTCATCCTTCCCTGCAATATATCAACCAGGGTTTTTCTTTCTATTGTGGTTATGTTAGGTTCTGTCTGTGGTTGTAATGTGAGTAAGCTCTGCCAATTTAGTTAATTTTGGTAGTCGCGGTTATGTCAGTTAATTTCTGAACTTATCTCTTTGTCTGCCTGTCTGTACTCTGCTGTCTTCTCTTATCCATCCCAGTGTTCCCAGTTGCCACATAGCTGCCTTCTGCTGTGATCGCCTTCATGGCAATGGCTACACATTAAGAGACACACTCAAAAAATGGTTCATTGGATGAATTCAATTCAATTATGGGCAGGAGTTCCATCTAATAAATATATGTAGCCCCAACTCAAATAAAACACATCCATTCAAGATAATGTAATTTAATTTTGTTGGGACTACATATACTTATTAGATGGATTCCAATCCAATGAGTCAGTGTTTTGAGTGATATCACACAATCAAATTACTCATTGGATGAACTCAATTCAATTATGGGCAGGAGTTCCATCTAATAAATATATGTAGCCCCAACTCAAATAAAACATCCATGCAAGATAATGTAATTTAATTTCATTGGGACTACATATGTTTATTAGATGGAATCCAATCCAATGAGTCAGTGTTTTGAGTGATATCACACAATCAAATTACTCATTGGATGAACTCAATTCAATTATGGGCAGGAGTTCCATCTAATAAATATATGTAGCCCCAACTCAAATAAAACACATCCATTCAAGATAATGTAATTTAATTTCATTGGGACTACATATATTTATTAGATGGAATCCAATCCAATGAGTCAATGTTTTGAGTGATATTACACAATCAAATTACTCATTGGATGAACTCAATTCAATTATGGGCAGGAGTTCCATCTAATAAATATATGTAGCCCCAACTCAAATAAAACACGTCCATGCAAAATAATGTAATTTAATTTCGTTTGGACTACATATATTTATTAGATGGAATCCAATCCAATGAGTCAGTGTTTTGAGTGATATCACACAATCAAATTACTCATTGGATGAACTCAATTCAATTATGGGCAGGAGTTCCATCTAATAAATATATGTAGCCCCAACTCAAATAAAACACATCCATGCAAGATAATGTCATTTAATTTCATTGGGACTACATATACAGTGAGGAAAATAAGTATTTGAACACCCTGCAGTTTTGCAAGTTCTCCCACTTAGAAATCATGGAGGGGTCAGAAATTTTCATCTTAGGTGCATGTCCACTGTGAGAGACATAATCTGAAAAAAAAAAAAAAAATCCGGAAATCACAATGTATAATTTTTTTTTAATAATTTATTTGTATGTTACTGCTGCAAATAAGTATTTGAACACCTGTGAAAACCAATGTTAATATTTGGTACAGTAGCCTTTGTTTGCAATTACAAAGGTCAAATGTTTCCTGTAGTTTTTCACCAGGTTTGCACACACTGCAGCGGGGATTTTGGTCCACTCCTCCATACAGATCTTCTCTAGATCTTTCAGGTTTGGAGTTTCAGCTCCCTCCAAAGATTTTCTATTGAGTTCAGGTCTGGAGACTGGCCAGGCCACTCCAGGACCTTGAAATGCTTCTTACGGAGCCCCCCTTAGTTGCCCTGGCTGTGTGTTTGGGGTCATTGTCATGTTGGAAGACCCAGCCATGACCCATCTTCAATGCTCTTACTGAGGGAAGGAGGTTGTTTGCCAAAATCTTGCAATACATGACCCCATCCATCCTCCCTTCAATACGGTGCAGTCGTCCTGTCCCCTTTGCATGATGTTTCCACCCCATGCTTCATGGTTGGGATGGTTTTCTTGGAGTTGTTCTCATCCTCTAAACAAGGAAAGTGGAATTGATTCCAAAAAGCTCTATTCTGGTCTCATCTGACCACATGACCTTCTCCCATGCCTCCTCTGGATCATCCAGATGGTCACTGGTGAACTTCAAATGGGCCTGGACATGTGCTGGCTTGAGCAGGAGGACCTTGCAGCCCTGCAGGATTTTAAACCATGACAGCATCATGTGTTACTAATGTAATCTTTGTGACTGTGGTCCCAGCTCTCTTCAGGTCATTGACCAGGTCCTCCTGTGTAGTTCTGAGCTTTCTCAGAATCATCCTTACCCCACAAAGTGAGATCTTGCATGGAATCCCAGACTGAGGGAGATTGACAGTCATCTTGGGTTTCTTCCAATTTCTAATAAATAATCATAACAGTTGTTGTCTTCTACCAAGCTGCTTGCCTGTTGTCCTGTAGACCATCCCAGCCTTGTGCAGGTCTACAGTTTTGTCCCTGGTGTCCTTAGACAGCTTTTTGGTCTTGGCTATGGTGGACAGGTTGGAGTGTGATTGATTGAGTGTGTGAACAGGTGTCTTTTATACAGGTAACAAGTTCAAACAGGTGCAATTAATACAGGTAAAGAGTGCAGAATAAGAGGACTTCTTAAAGAAAAATTAACAGGTCTGTGAGAGCCAGAATTCTTGCTGGTTGGTAGGTGTTCAAATACTTACTTGCAGCAGTAACATACAAATAAATTATTAAGATTTTTTTTTTGTTTGTTTAGTTTTGTTTTTTAGATTATGTCTCTCATAGTGGACATGCACCTAAGATGAAAATTTCAGACCCCTCCATGATTTCTAAGTGGGAGAACTTGCAAAACCGCAGGGTGTTCAAATACTTATTTTCCTCACTGTATTTATTAGATGGAAACCAATCCAATGAGTCAGTGTTTTGAGTGTATCACACAAACAAATGACTCATTGGATGAACTCAATTTAATTATGGGCAGGATTTCCATCTAATAAATAGACATACACCAGTAAGGAATGAAATGACGTGGATTACTGTTCTCCCTTTCATGTTTTACACAAATTACCTGATGCGCTCGAGCCGGCCGGCTCCCGTCTCATGAAGAGCCAGGCTCTTGCATCGTGAACACATTCAGCCGGCATGGCGTGCACAGCGCGCAGTGATCCATGGGGTGATTTCCTGCATGGCACGATATTTATCAGCATTGCAGTGCGCTGATGCAACGGTCAGCTGAAGCAATATGTGTTTTCATTTATTTCCACGAGAGGACAGCATGCCAACATCCACGCTTCACGCTGTAGTATTGTGACTTATCCTACAAGCTGACTTGCAGAGCACAGATATCTGACCAGCTGCACATCACAGGGGGACACGCCCACCTCTGTCAGCGGACCTCGGCAGCTCACAGAACAAAACGGCTCACTCTCTGTTGCTTTGTTTTGTGATTTTAATTCTGTGTATGTATTATTATGTGTTGTGTGTGTGAGTGGGGGTGGGGTGGCGGTTCGGCACAGTCACACGCATGTGTGTTGCTAGGTGATGCCACACTTGTGTTGCACTTTGACAATTTTCACAGACAGGTCGAATGTGGTCGCCTGCTCTCTACTATTGTACCAAGTGTGCGAATAGCCCCACCTTTTCTATGTGTGCAGTGAGTAGTGTTAGATATTCATGTGTGACACCTGGAATTCAGCCAACACCTGCTGAGAGGGGGCTCGAAAGAGCACATGCAGGGCATTCGCTGTCTTTCGGCCGATGTGTGCGCGCGAATGGTTGTAGTGACAGGTGTACGGGCCTTTGAGGCAGCTCTGATTTTTCACGAATGGCATGCAATTCCTCCTTCATGCGTTCGTTGGCTTCAGTCATGTTATGTGTGAAGGGGCCCTAAAGAAAACTGGCTGTTAAAGCGATGATTTGTAGTCACAATAATCCTTATGATTAGTTTGTCCAATTATGTCTGACCTGTGATATACAAGAAAAAAGTTGATTGATTGATTGATTGACTGTGTATAAAAATGTATGTAATTCCTAAATGGTTAATACAATATTTTTGCCACCCTCTTGGATTAAAGCTGCAAGTCTACACTACAAGGACATGTTGATTTTTTAAAATGTTATTTCTTTTCCATTTTGGTGGTATACAGAGGCAAAATTCTAAAAAATTGTGTCACTGTACAAATACTTCTGGACCTGACAGTCCACTGCAGAGTAGCCAATGAACTGAAACTATCCAAATGTGCTGTCATCATTTGACTTGTAGTCAAAGCACAACTCTGAACTGGACATTCTCTGTTGAATTTAGCACTAACTTGAATTTAGCAATCCATCATTCCAAAGGGGTATTTGCTTTACTCCCATGTTGGAGCATTTTCCGTACTTCATTCATTACATAACAGCTGCTCTCCTCGGTGAACCTGTAAAGCAGAACATTCAAGCACTTAAACATTTTTCCACTCTCTCAGACATTTGGCAGCAAAACGTCTCCCACTTTGGAACCCCATTTACACAGTTTGGCTTATTTATTGTAGTGATTTCAAAATTCTTTTGAGCATCACAGTTTGCTGCAGTACTTGTGTTTTTGAAAACACCTGGGTCATGCTGCTTCAAATTAAAGCATGATTTAGCACAGCTGTACATTACAAAACCACATGCAAGTTTTAATTGTGTTTGAATCTTGAATTTTTTTTAAGAGGGATGTAACAAATAAGTGATATGAATCAAAATTAGATTTTAAAGTAAAAGATATGACTACATTATTCCAGGATTGATCTGTGAATCAATTTGGCTAGATTTTTAATGTCATGAATCAGTTAGGTTAAGCTCGTTTTGCTCTTGCAGGTGCATCTAAAAAAAATTCAATATTGGGAAAAAGTTCAATATATTTTTCAGTCATTTTAGAAAATGGAAATGTTATATATTCTGGATTCAATGCATATAAACTAAAATGATTTAAGCATTTTTTTTATTTAAATTTTGATCATTATGACCTACAGTTTCCCCAAAATAGAAAAGAAAAACCTATCTCAAGATATTAGAATTTTTCATTTTAAGTTTGAATAACTCACTCATTATGCAGTATAAATACCACAAACCTCTGGTTAAATACACACCGCCACAATCATGGGAAAGACTGATGACTTGACAGATGTCCAGAAGACAGTCATTGATACTGTTCTCAAGGAGGGTTAGTCATAGAAGATCATTGGTGAAAGGGTTGGCTACTGACAGAGTACTGCATCAAAGTATGGTGAAGAAAAGTTGACTTCAATGGGAAAGTTTGGTCAGAAAAGATGCACAAGCAACAGGGACAAACAGCTTTGAGAAGACTGTCAAGCAAAGTTGATTCTTAGTTATAAACTTAGATCAGCTTTGCTCCATTTTTTAAAAACTTTTATTTTTTATTCACTGATATTTTTCCTATTGCAATTTAACACAAGAATAAAGGTTTTTTTTTTAATATTATGTAAAACATTGGGCACCTTGTTTAAATTCTTCACTCAAGACCACAGGCAAACATTCCTTGTTTTCATTACTCATCGAGTTGTTTTTAAAACAGAAAGCAAAGTAATATTTGTCTTTATTTTAACTGACCCAATCCATAGCTCAAAAACCATAGCCAACCCGAACTGTGAGTTTTGTGATCTGTGACACCCCCTACATAATACACAAGTCAGTCTGGCACAACGGACACACAGAGGAAGACTTAAATACACAAGAATGTAATGATGGTAATGCAAAACAGCTGATGAGAAAAAGCAGGAAGCAAGCTGCAGAAACAAAGATGGCAAGGGAATGTCAAAATAAAACAGGAAGTGACACTTGAAGCATAACACTGATATTAAAGTTTAAAGAAGATCAATGCGAGGGATGGGCTCCACCCACACCCGTGAACATCAACTGGGGGGGCATGGTGGATAGTGATTAGCACTGCTGCCTCACAGCAAGAAGGTTGTGGAATTGAATCCCGACCTTTCTGTGTGGAGTTTGCATGTTCTCCGCGTGTCTGCATGGGTTTCCTCCCACAATAAAAAAAAAACAAAAACAAAAAAACAAACAAACAAAAAGCAAAACATGTTTATTTAGGGGCTGCTCCTTTCTTTGCCCCTGACCAAGGCAGCGTTTACATCTGGAGTTGGTCCCCGGGCGCTGGACTGTGGCTGCCCACTGCTCCTAGTGGTTAGATTGTGTCTAACTGTAATTAGAATGGGTTAAATGCAGAGGACAAGTCTTGTTGTATGTATATATGTGCAATGGCAATAAAGGCTCTATTCTATTCTAAGCATGATTATAAAATGGAAGAATGGATGAATATTTACATTAAACAAAAAACTGTGCTGGATTGCACCAAATTGAGTCACACCAACTCATTCTGGAATAAAAAGTTCCTGAATTGTATCAAAGCCCGTGCATCTCAATACCGTTGCCTTGAGGCAGCTTTGTTGTGATTTGGCGCCATATATGTAAATTAAATAAATTGAATACATTTCATCTCATTTTAGAAGTGAGAGAAGCACACCCCTAATTTGTAAACTTTCGTATGTCACAGTTTGTTGATTAACTCCCTCTAATTTTTGCTTTTATAGTGTGAAGCTGTGTTTTGTGCAACGGATGGAGACCGTTGACTGAACATTATTACAGATTTCCAACAAGCTGACTAATTTGTCCAACTCATGGAAATTATAGCTCTTAAAGGTAAGTGGGTGGAAAAGGCAATGGTAATGTGAGTCAACTACCAAACACGTGAAGCTCTGAAGGGCCTTTTGAGGATGTCTGACACCGTTTGGAAAGATGTGATTATGAGCCCTCCCATGTTTCCAGCATCAATCTTCAAAATCTATTTTCATTCATGAATATGGTCTTTGGCAAGTTATTGTGGAGTAGCCATGGCTACTGGCTACAGCATTAATAGATTCCAGCTGTCATTTAAAGACAACCATGTAGAATTTCAATGTAGGCATTGTTCAGTCGGATTGGTGAGTCAGAGCAGTACCAGGAGCGGTGGACTGTGCGGCTAATCTTGGCAGAGTCAGAGGGAGATGTGATCCATCAGAAGCAAGTTACAGCAACAGTTAAGTGTTGGAAAGATGTTCATTCCCTTTTGTGGAGATGAGCAGGAGCCAAAGAAATAGCAGAAACTTTTATGCAGAGTAGACATTTGCAGAAAGCTCATAAAACTGAGGTAGAGGCCCACAAGTGATCACAACCAATTTCCCTGATGTCAAACACAGAAATGGGAAAAAAAATAATATGAGAACATGAATACTTTGATTTCCAGTGGATCAAATTGTTATTGTGTGTCAGGGCCCCACACGGAAGGGACCATTTGATATCTCCATAGCAACATTGGCGGATTTGGGCATTCTATGTTAACAGTAAACTCACGTACATGTCAGAAAAATGTTGTGTAACTTTAACTTTCACTTTATCTGTAAGCATTGGAAAAAGCAAAAGAAGTTCTTGGATTTCATACAGTTTTCCGAAAATCACCATTATGAGAGCCCAAAGACATCCCCATGAAGCTGTGTCCACCTCACAGATTGAGAACCCTTTTCAGGTCATGAGTACCTGAGGTATTGTGATGTTTTTCTTTTTTCTTAAAGTTGAAAGTATCTTTTGTTTTTTCTCTTGACCTCACAGTGCATGTGGTCGGTTGCCTGATGTGGGAAGGAAGTGTGGTCAGTGACTCTATCCAGATCATGCCAAAAGAGGAGGACTGAAGGCCTGAGGTCAGTCGTGGGAAAATTAACACAGGAATATTCCAGAATTGTTTTCCAAACCCAAAATGGTTAAGGAAATATGTGTGTATCATGCGATGGTTAATAACGCAGCGTGGTGGGCTGAGCTTTGAGTGCGCTTGTTTCCAAAGCAGAAGGTTCCCGGTTCAAGGCCACCCGTGCTCATTCTCTGTGTAATGTAGAGTTACTTCAGGAAGGGGATCCGGTGTAAAACCTGTATCAATGCAACGTGCAGATCCAGATTAGATCCACTGTCGTGACCCCAACTGGAAAAAAACAAAAAAAACAACAAAAAAAAACAAACAGAAGCCAAAAGAACTCACCATCATGCAATGAGCAATAAAAGCTTTTTTACTCAAAGTGGTTTCTTGGAAAATTAGGCCGATGTAAATTAGTTTCAGGGAAATAATCAGCTTTGTTAACAGTTGACAGACAATGACAAATTTGCAAGCAAATATACTGATGTCAGTGCTTCTGAGTCTAGTAAATCATTAGATTTTTATGCTAAAACACGGGAAAGAGTTAGTACAGTACAGCTAGTACAGCTATATTACCACCGCTAATACTGTGTTACGGCTCTGTTGCCCTCTGTCAGCCTCTGCTGGCCAACATCAGAGGCTTGACTGGATGCACCACCTCCTCTGGATCCCTTATGCATGAAGGAATATCTAAAAATATGAAGGAATCAGAAAGAATATGTTGACCCTATCTTGAAGACACACCAGTCGCAAGTGATGCAACTGCAGAATTACATTGAGACTATACAGGCAACATCATACATTGAATCGATGATGAGCTTTATCAAGCTATACTATACAGATGGAGTACGCTACAAATGTGCCCGGCCAGAAATAGTGGAAGATAAACTACGCCCTGTGTGAGTCAGTGGACCGTCGCTAAATGGTTGAACAGTGCCCTCTGCTGGGCTATGTCAACCTGCATTGGAGAGAAGAAATTTGTTATTTACATTAATTATTAAGATCCTATTGTCTTATGTACAATTTGTAGTTGTCCAATCAAGTCCTTTTTGTCACGTAATAATTTCACAAGGACTACAATGGAAATAAGCGTTTATGCTATCATTCATCTCGATATGTTTATATTGATGTTGCAGAATAAACTCAATCAGTCAATAAATCAATCACAAACAATATTTTATTTACATTTTAACATCATCTGCAGGAGGCTGTGTGTGTGTGCGCATACATGAGCTTTTGAAAAGGGCGGAAGTTAGCTTAGACTAAATCTGATGGGCATGTACGCTGACATCTATGAGATGTCTTGTAAATCACTTCAGAGGTGTTATCAGGTTACAACAATACTGTTTTCAGTTTTAGAAGTGTTTATTTCTCACTAGCTTTTACATAATATATGAGAAAGAGGTTACAGTTACACAAAAATGAAGCAGAGTTAGCAGCCTGCCAGACCAGCCAGTGATGTCACCAGGCTAATGTCCACAAGATGTCTTTTAAATCACTCCAGAGGTGTTATCAGGTTACAAAAACAGAGTTTTCAGTTTCAGAAGTGTTTATTTGTCCTTAGTGTTTACATAATATATGAGAAAGTGGTTATATTTACACAAAAATGAAGTGGAGTTAGCAGCTAGCTAGACCAGCCAGTGACGTCACCAGGCTAACGTCTGCGAGATGTCTTGTAAATCACTCCAACTGTGTTATCAGTTTACAAAAAAAGCATTTTCAGTTTTAAAAGTGTTAATTTCTCAGAGAAACATGCTATATTTAGCCAGCAATAAAGTGGTTTTGGAGCACCAGAAGGACCAGCCAGTGACATCATGGTGCCGCTCTCCTGTGATCGGCTGTCACATCCCCCCCAAAAAAACCAACAGATTTGCATGATTCATAGCATTAAAATAGGTAACAGAATGTGACTTTTTAACCTCTTAAAATACCTCTTAAAATAGATCAAGGTTAGTCATTTTTTAACTTGTCCACGGTCTGTGTCCCAAGAATGTTCCCTGGCAGTAATAGGACTGGACTTATGCTGATCATGGACAGAGGGACGGAGGGAAGGACAGACAAACAGATTGGTGCAAAGCCTTCGCAATACCCGCTAAATCAAATAAATGCCCAGATTTGATCATGTACTCACACATCCATTAGCTTGCCAGTGAAATCTGAAGGTTTAAGCAGCTTCAGGTTCATCTGCAGTGTGCACCAGTGTTCATATCCACCCCTCCAGTGCTGCTTCTAATTGGTGTTTGATAACCACGAGCATTCATCTTCCTTATTCTTGTTTGGAACAGCAGAGGTACAATCTTGTGCATGCACAAAAATTTGCCGTCTTATTCAAACAAACACATGGATTGCGTTTATTAGCAAATTGAACTAAAATGCTTTGTAGAGCACGTGAATAAGAGATACTAAGCCCATAATTCTTGCTGGTTCCTCTGGGAATTTGAAAACAAAGTTAACAGATAGTGGTACATTAGCAGGAATTTGCGATTGTTGCAGCTCATTCCAGGAGGCCTCACACGTCATTGTGTGGTTCTATTTGTGCACTTTGATTTTTGCACACATTCAATCCCTCGCCAGAAAACCCATCAGTTCTGTTACCTCCTGTGTGCTAGATTCAAGCCCATCAGACTCTTCAAGAAAACGATAGATGGCACTTTGACTGGTTTATTTCATTTTATTCCTATAGTATACCAATAATTAATTAATGAAGTACATATTTGTCCTCTTGATTTACCCCATCCTAATTACAGTTAGACACAATCTAACCACTAGGAGCACTGGGCAGCCACAGTCTGGCGCCCGGGACCAACTCCAGATGTAGAGATGCTGCCTTGGTCAGGGGCAGAGAAAGGAGCAGACTCTAAATAAGCATGTTTCTGATTGTGGGAGGAAACCAGAGTGCCCAGAGGAAACCCACACAGACACAGGGAGAACATGCAAACAACACACAGAAAGGGCAGGAAGCGACCCCATGACCTTCTTGTTCTAAGGCATTAGTGCTAACCACTAAACCACTGTGCCGAGAAATGGCCTTAATAATTTCCTACAATACAATACAATATATATATAGCTAGTAAACCTATATATATATATATATACAAGGTCTATTAGATAATAAACCGACCCTTTTATTTTTTTTTTAACTACAAGGATTTGAATGACATGCGATTACACCAATCATGCTTGAACCCTCGTGCGCATGCGTGAGTTTTTTCATGCGTGTCGGTGACGTCATTTCCCTGTGGGCAGGCCTTGAGTGAGATGTGGTCCCGCCCTCTCGGCTGAATTCCTTTGTTTCACACGCTGCTCGAGACGGCGCGCGTTGCTTTATCAACATTTTTTCTGGACCTGTGAGGAATATCCGAGTGGACACTATTCGAGAAATTAAGCTGGTTTTCGGTGAAAAGTTTAACGGCTGATGAGAGATTATGGGGTGTTTCTGTCAGTGTAAGGACTTCCCACAGAGCAGGACGTCGTGCAGCGCTTCCAGGCGCCATCGTTGGCCTGTTTCGACCTGAAAACATCCTAATTTAAGGCTTAATTCACCCAGGACGTCGTGAGAGAACAGAGAAGATTCAGAAGAGGCCGGCATGAGGACTTTATGTGGACATTCCACTGTTTAAGGACATTTTTTAATGAAAGACGTGCGCGCAAATTCGCCGAGTCTTTCCGTGACGACTCGGCAAATCTGTGTGTGCCGCGACAGGAAAAACACCTCCGTGTTGAAAACCATTTGTAAAATTCAGGCGGCTTTTGATGGCTTTCAACAAGTGAATGACTGAGAAATTGTTTAACAGCTTGGGCATGTTCCAACTTGCCCGTTAAGGTTTCCAACGGAGGTGTTTTTCCTGTCGCGACCCCCCGCGGTCGGGTCCGGCCCGACATACGACTCTGCCCGCACGTTCTTTCATTACAAAATGTCCGTTAACAATGGAATGTCCGAATAAACTCCTCATGCCGACTTCTGAAAGTTCTCTGTTCTCTGACGACTTACTGCGTCAACAGAGCCTGAAATGTGGAAGTTTTCAACTTGAAACGGCGAGACGCTGCCGCCTCGAAGCGCAGATCGCCGTCAGGCGCCGTGGGCCGTCCTTACGGCAACACTACCAGACCAAAATCTCTCATCAACCGTTAACATTTTTATCGAAAACCAGCTGAATTTATCGAATGGTGTCCACTCAGTTGTGCCTTACAGTTTGAAAAAAATTTGATCAAACAAAGCAGCAGTCTCTGAGCCATTCCTAAACAATGAAAAAATCGACGAGAGGGTGGGCCACTCCTCACTCAAAGACTGCCCACAGGCGAATGACGTAACCGACAGGTGTGAAAAAACTCTCACATGCCCACGAGGGTTCAAGCATATCTGATGTAATCACGTGATTCAAATCCATATGGTTTTTGAAAAAAAAAAATAAGGTCGGATACTTTTCTAATAGACCTCGTAGATAGTAAACCTATGTAGGATTTCTTACAACTTTTATGGGTTCTGTTATTTTTGGAGGGGGGTCATCTTGCAATTTTTCTGAACTTTACTCTTTAATAGAATTTGAACCAGGCCAGATGAAGATCCAGTTCGATCATCTGGAGCGACTGCTGTCATTCCATGATATTTGACTGATGTCATATCCATCCATAATCACGATAAGAGTGAAGGAAAATCAAAGGAAATGGGATCACTGAGAGATGGTGTGCAGCTGTGCTCCTCATGTGCACCATATTTCCATTTTATAACTCCTTGCGGGCCCAAACACATTTTTGTGTTTTCTCTCTCTCTCTCTCTCTTTTTGGCCAGCTGTTTGGTTTCTCTGTTTTCCATTTAGCTTTTGTATTTCTAAGTCACTCTGTCGCTAATAAACCAGACAGAGGAATAAGAAAAAAATCATTAGTGAAAGAAATGTTCCTTTTTTTCCATTCTGCATTTATGTAATTATGACTGAGCTGGCACAGTAATCATTAGCAGCTTGGTCGAGTCTCGATCATAAAATGTTATCTTTTCTTATGTTTATAGAACACTAAGGGTATTTTCTGTGCAGAAACACAATTTTGCAATTATGGCTGTTGTTTAAGTTGTTTAATGCGCAAATGAAACAACATGTTGAAATAAA
The DNA here is from genome assembly GCF_902500255.1 of Thalassophryne amazonica. Classification (NCBI taxonomy): domain Eukaryota; kingdom Metazoa; phylum Chordata; class Actinopteri; order Batrachoidiformes; family Batrachoididae; genus Thalassophryne; species Thalassophryne amazonica. The sequence goes on along the minus strand of NC_047116.1, from coordinate 88,368,749 downwards.
AGATCAAAAAGAAGCCATTTAGGTGTGACTGACCCACACTATCCAGAAATAGTGTCATTAAAGTCTTCTGTCATCCCTCAGTGTTAATTATATGCGTCTCATCCTCAGATGGTGACGCTTTATGACTTAAGATGACAAAACAAACAAGCAAGCAAAAAATAAATAAATAAATCATGGCCACTTCTCTCCGTGATGATAAGAGTTACAAATAATAAAGACTAACTGTGGCTTTTCTTGGATACAAGTTGAAACAGATGGACAATGTGATGAGAGCAACTCCGGCAAAAAGGCAAGTCCTTTGGCAGCTGTCAGGGCCTGGGTTCATCCCTGCAGAGGAAATGAGCTGTATAAATAGACTTCTGGCAGCGGTTCTGGGCCTGTCCCTGAGCAATCCATCGCTGAACGCACTGTACACATGTGCCGACACAGCACAGTTCACAGGAGTCACATGTTGCATTTTGTGACACAGAGTTCACATTCACTGTCTTAATCTTACCTAGTATAACAATCCAGATGGATGTAATACATAAAATTTGGGCCAAAAAAATATCCCAAAGACACTAAGGTGCTTCATTCTCAAAACAATCAATCACAAATAAACATACATTATCAGACTGGTAAGAAATTACCTGCAGCCAACATCTGACAAGTCTTAAAAAAGGGGCTTAAAACACTTCATTGTTGTACTTTCTGATTGGTAAAACACAGGGATGAGTCCAAATTGATGTTTTATCGATCTAATGCTGTTCCTTTGTGTAATTTTTTTTTTGCCAGCTTGCACTCTGCTGAGACAGACTCACTTTTCTCTTCTCCCTCCCTCCTTATCTTTCCTGCTTCTGTGGCGTGTTGTCTGTGAGGCTGCAGCTTTGCTCTTCTGGAATGACAAAAATGGATCTGTTAAAGTGGTCTCTGAACGCAATTGACACTATTTTTTCTACAAGACATTCGGGGGCGGAGGACCTGACCTGTCCCGCCAGGACGCATGTGATGGGTTACGTGATGGACTCGTGGAGGAGATGGCAGGTCATGTGCCTTTACATGCTTTCTGTGGAGGACGTCGAAGATGTGTACATATTCGGCTTGGTGGTGACCGGCTTTCTGATGTGTGGAGCGGGCACTATGCTGGTTTACCAGAAAATCAAGAAAGTGGAAGCAGCTTTGATTGGTCCTTCCAGGCTGCCCTACATGATTGATTCGATTGGGAAGGCAGTGGCTGCGCAGCGGGGGTTAACCGCTCGTTGGAAAATATCTCAAATAGGATTGCAGCCCTGGAAACCCGCTCTGACCGTCTGTGAAGACCACATTCTACATTCAGATGCATTGAGAGCCATTCTGTTCTCAGAACTGTGGAATCTTTCAGGCATCTGCTAATCTGGCTATTCATTTGGCTTCCCCAAATACAGCTGCACTTCAAGGTTGCTGTGATAAAACCTCCTCAGAAGATCAACACTTAAGCCTCGCTCCCTGGTCTTCCCCCTCCCCTCAGTTTCTCCAGCTCTGACATTGGACTGCTCAGGACTGCTTAGGACTGCTCAGACTGCTCAGGGCTGCCCCTCCCCCCTCCAGGATTGTCAGACAAGGCCGTTGACGGCGCCAAACAGGCTGCCTCCGGAGTGTTCTGATAAACTGGACCTTTTCAAATCTCGGTTGTTGTCCCGTGTCCTTGTTTTTGTCTGTGTGATTATTGTTTTTCTGTGCTGATGGGGATTTTTTTTACTCATTGCTGCTGTGTAATGCAGCGGCTATGAGGGTTTTTTCCCCTCCTATTCCCTCGTGTTTTGCTTTTCATATATATGTTTATGTACCGGGCCGGCCTATGTGTTGTGTGTGTGTTGTTTGTTATGGGTCGGTGTTGGTTTGCTCAGCCCTGCTGTTGACCAAAGCAGGGATGTACATCTGGAGCTGGTCCCCGGGCGCCTAATGGCGACTTCTGCTCCTACTGGCAATTAGGATGGGTTAAATGCAGTAGACATATTTAATTGTGCAGGGAACATGTTCTTCTGTGCATATGACAATAAAATTCCTTTGAATCCTTGAATCCTTTGAATTTGTTTTATCTGTCAAGATTGTGGTTTGATAAAAGGAAATCAATAAATGTAATTTTTAAATATAATAAAAATAATAATTACTCTTGTCGTAATGGTAGGATATTTTTATTCACAACTGTAAGTTGCGCTTGTCAAGAGAAATTGCTGTCCTTCCATTTGTCCTTTCATCCGTCTATATGGCAAAACCTTCTGTGTCCTGAAACTCAAGAAGTATACAACTCTCAAAATCAAAACTTTTATATCTTTGGGCCCCTTCACACATAGTACAAATGCGGTCAAACTGTGCATGAATTGCGCATGAAGAACGTGTGCAAAACATGTAAAATCGTTGGTGCCTCTAACACCTCATACACCTGTTGCTACAACTATTTGCGCACACCAGCGGCTGAACGACAGTATGCGCTGTGAGAGCCCATCGAACTGTCTCGCAGCAGGTGTCGGCCAAATCCCAGGTGACATGCACGAACATCCAACAATGCTCGCTTGGCACTTAGAAGATGTGTGGTCATTTGCACTTTTAACACAAAAACAGTCAGCAGACGATCACTGTCGAGCTGGATGTGAAAATTGTCTAAGTGCCCCCACGACTGTGGAGTTGCAAAAAGCAACACAAATGTGGTGCATGTGTCTCGAACGTGTGCGCGTGTGTCGAGTCCCCTCCCCCTCCCCCCAACACACGAGGAGCACACTTGCATAAAATGCTTATATGTATGAACAGATCTGATCACATGGGGGCTGGACAGCGAGGTCTGATTACACATGGGGGGGGGGGGTGTCCCTGTCAGCTGATAATGAAAATAAATTACCACATAACACAGAAACAGGTTGGTCTGGGTGCTGATCGGACAGTGGGGTGTGTCTGCTAACAGCGGCTGTTGTTAGATCTTTACTCCTGGACATCCCAGCTGGAGACCACGTACCGTGTTTTGAAAGACATGAGCTTACAACATTCCTCTGTGAGGCGCGTGTCTCTGCCTGCTGTCCTGAGAATACATAAAAACATATCGCTTTTGTGATGTGCTGATAGTGCACACATTGACAGGCTGTTCCAGCTGGAACAGACCGTTAGTTCATGTGGACATGCAGCAGGCATTCTGAATGTCATGTCTGTCTGACAGGACACGCATGTCCTGTGAGCACCGCAGGACCATATGACAAGCCAACAGTGTGACAAATACGCCACTTTCAGTCACGTATCAGCAGAAATTTTGTTTGTTCAGTTATCACGGCACCGTGTGTGAAACTCCTGTAAATGCTTCCAAGACAGTTCCAAATCCTAACCACAAGAAGAGGAAAATTAAATGGGAAGATATTTAGAAATTAAAGCACCATTTTATGTTTGAAACATTGTATGCAATATACAATCATTTCCTCTGCCAAGAAGCTTATGTTTTCAATGGCATTTGCATGTTTGTCTATTTGTTTTCATTTGTTTGTGCGTTAGCAGGATAATCCAAAAATGATGAACAGATGTAGGATGCCCCAGAAAATGAGGAATTTTATTTTGAATTTGTTCGGGAATATAGATTGGATGCACTATTCAAAGCAATATGTGACCTTTGCTGCGGTATAAACTCTGAGTGCTTTCTAGTACTAATAATTTATGTGTGTAGCATATCACATTGTTAAACCTAATAATATGTTTTTGTATCACATACTATGTCAAATACAACCCAATTCCAATGAAGTTGGAACGTTGTGTAAAAAGTATGTAAAAACAATACAGTGATTTGCAAATCCTCTTTAACCTATATTCAATTGAGTACACCACAAAGGCAAGATAGTTAATGCTCAAACTGATAAACTTTGTTGTTTTGGTGCAAATATTTGCTCATTTTGAAATAGATGCCTGCAACCCGTTTCAAAAAAGCTGGGACAGTGGTATGTTTACCACTGTCACATTTCAATCAATCAATCAATCAATCAATTTTTTTTTTATATAGCGCCAAATCACAACAAACAGTTGTCCCAAGGCGCTTTATATTGTAAGGCAAGGCCATACAATAATTATGTAAAACCCCAACGGTCAAAACGACCCCCTGTGAGCAAGCACTTGGCTACAGTGGGAAGGAAAAACTCCCTTTTAACAGGAAGAAACCTCCAGCAGAACCAGGCTCAGGGAGGGGTAGTCTTCTGCTGGGACTGGTTGGAGCTGAGGGAGAGAACCAGGAAAAAGACATGCTGTGGAGGGGAGCAGAGATCGATCACTAATGATTAAATGCAGAGTGGTGCATACAGAGCAAAAAGAGAAAGAAACAGTGCATCATGGGAATGGGTCTATAGCAGCATAACTAAGGGATGGTTCAGGGTCACCTGATCCAGCCCTAACTATAAGCTTTAGCAAAAAGGAAAGTTCCGTCTAACAACACTCAATAAGCGTTTGGGAACTGAGGACACTAATTGTTGAAGCTTTGTAGGTGGAATTCTTTCCCATTCTTGCTTGATGTACAGTAGTGTTCAGAATAATAGTAGTGCTATGTGACTAAAAAGATTAATCCAGGTTTTGAGTATATGTCTTATTGTTACATGGGAAACAAGGTATCAGTAGATTCAGTAGATTCTCACAAATCCAACAAGACCAAGCATTCATGATATGCACATTCTTAAGGCTATGAAATTGGACTATTAGTAAAAAAAGTAGAAAGGGGGGTGTTCACAATAATAGTAGTGTGGCATTCAGTCAGTGAGTTCGTCAGTTTTGTGGAACAAACAGGTGTGAATCAGGTGTCCCCTATTTAAGGATGAAGCCAGCACCTGTTGAACATGCTTTTCTCTTTGAAAGCCTGAGGAAAATGGGACGTTCAAGACATTGTTCAGAAGAACAGCGTAGTTTGACACCATCACAGATGCTGGCTTTTGAACTTTGCGCTGGTAACAATCTGGATGGTCTTTTTCGTCTTTTGTCCGGAGGACACGACGTCCATGATTTCCAAAACCAATTTGAAATGTGGACTCATCAGACCACAGCACACTTTTCCACTTTGCGTCTGTCCATTTCAAATGAGCTCGGGCCCAGAGAAGGCAGCGGCGTTTCTGGATGTTGTTCATGTGTGGCTTTCGCTTTGCATGGTAGAGTTTTAACTTGCACTTGTAGATGTAGTGATGAACTGTGTTAACTGGCAATGGTTACGCAGTAAGATCCTTTACACAATGATGTCGGTTTTTAATGCATTGCCTGAGTGATCGAAGGCCACGGGCATTCAATGTTGGTTTTCTCCCTTGCTGCTTATGTGTAGAAAGTTCTCCAGATTCTCTGAATCTACTGATTATGTTATGGATTGTAGATGATGGAATCTCTAAATTCCTTGAATTTGAACATTGAGAAACATTGTTCTTAAACTGTTGGACTACTTTCTCATGCAGTTGTTCACATAGTGGCGATCCTTGCCCCATCTTTGCTTGTGAACAGCTGAGCTTTTTGGGGATGTTCCTTTTATACCCAATCATGACACTCACCTGTTTCCAATTAACCTGTTCACCTGTGGAATGTTCCAAACAGGTGTTCATTGAGCATTCATCAACTTTCCCACTCTTTTGTTGCCTCGTCCCAGCTTTTTTGAAACATGTTGCAGACATCCATTTCAAAATGAGCAAATATTTTCACAAAAACAATAAGGTTTATCAGTTTGAACATTAAATATCTTGTCTTTGTGGTGTATTCATGGTTGAAGAGGATTTACAAATCATTGTGTTCTGTTTTTATTTACATTTTACACAACATCCCAACTTCATTGGAATTGGGGTTGTAGATGATTTACCGCCCCCTGCTGGCATGGCGTGTGAGTCCAGAATTTAATTATCAATGTCCATTGTTCACTGTTGTTACCTAATATCCCTAATTTCTCCAAAAACATTAGTCCTAATAACTTTCCTTTTTACAACATTCATCCTTGACCCAAAATACATAAGCATACCAAATGGCAAATGTTAGGTCTTGCCAGTTTCTCCGTGATCGAAGCCATATGCACGCATACACAAAGGCCACTTTGCTTTTAATATATAGAAGAACGTGACCGTAGCAGTATGACTTCAGCACAGAAGCTTCTGAATATCTGTATTTTAAATCAGGTGCAGGTCATCAAAGTAACTGTGGCTCATCCTAAATCTGCATTCTGTGAATGTTTCTTTGATAATCAAAATTTAGGCTTCAGTCACATTAGCTACAAATGACAGTAACACGCACTTGTTTTTGTCACTTGACGGTCGTTCCATGGACCTGCACGCTACATCCCTGTAAGATGTCTTGTAAATCACTTCAGATGGTATCTGTTTGCAATAACAGCATTTTTAGATTTAGAAGTGTTTATTTCTTGCTATCTTTACACAATGTGTGACAAACATATGAGGTCTATTAGACAATAAACCGACCCTTTTATTTTTTTTTAACTATATGGATTTGAATGACGTGCGATTACACCAATCATGCTTGAACCCTCGTGCGCATGCGTGAGTTTTTTCACGCGTGTCAGTGACGTAATTTCCCTGTGGGCAGGCCTTGAGTGAGATGTGGTCCCGCCCTCTCGACTGAATTCCTTTGTTTCACACGCTGCTCGAGACGGCGTGCGTTGCTTTATCAACATTTTTTCTGGACCTGTGAGGAATATCCGAGTGGACACTATTCGAGAAATTAAGGTGGTTTTCGGTGAAAAGTTTAACGGCTGATGAGAGATTAGGGGGTGTTTCTGTCGGTGTAAGGACTTCCCACGGACCGAGACGTCGTGCAGCACTTCCAGGCGCTGTCTTCGGCCTGTTTCGACCTGAAAACATCCTAATTTAAGGCTTAATTCACCCAGGACATCGTGAGAGAACAGAGAAGATTCAGAAGAGGCTGGCATGAGGACTTTATGCGGACATTCCACTGTTTAAGGACATTTTTTAATGAAAGACGTGCGCGCAAATTCGCCGAGTCGTTTCCGTGACGACTCGGCAAATCTATGTGCGCCGCGACAGGAAAAACACCTCCGTGTTGAAAACTTTCCAACACGGAGGTGTTTTTCCTGTCGCTACCCCCCGTGGTCGGGTCCGGCCCGACATGCGACTCTGCCCGCACGTTCTTTCATTACAAAATGTCCGTTAACAATGGAATGTCCGAATAAACTCCTCATGCCGACTTCTTCTGAAAGTTCTCTGTTCTCTGACGACTTACTGGGTCAACAGAGCCTGAAATGTGGAAGTTTTCAACTTGAAACGGCGAGATGCTGCCGCCTCGAAGCGCAGATCGCCATCAGGCGCCGTGGGCCGTCCTTACGGCGACACTACCAGACCAAAATCTCTCATCAGCCGTTAAAATTTTTATCGAAAACCAGCTGAATTTATCGAATGGTGTCCACTCAGTTGTGCCTTACAGTTTTTGAAAAAAATTTTATCAAACAAAGCAGCAGTCTCTGAGCCATTCCTAAACAATGAAAAACGACGAGAAGGTGGGCGACTCCTCACTCAAAGACTGCTCACAGGCGAATGATGTAACCGACAGGCGTGAAAAAACTCTTGCATGCCCATGAGGGTTCAAGCATGTCTGATGTAATCACACGTGATTCAAATCCATATGGTTTTTGAAAAAAATAATAAGGTCGGATACTTTTCTAATAGACCTCATATTAGATTTGCACAGAAATAAGCCATTTCGGAGAGTTTCCCGCCATCTTGGATTATTTTGTTCGAGCGAACAACCAGCTGATGTCACACTATTCACTCGGATTGGCAGTCGCTATGTTGCTTCTTAGTATTTACATTAAATCGACTTCAGGTCTATTTTGGCCCTGTCCAGCTGGCGGCACAATGAGCGTTATCTCTTGCTGCTGCCAAACACCCACTCTCACTGAAAATGAACGGCAAATCATCGCTGTGACTGTCACTTGGTGTTAGTTAATGTGACCGTACCTTAGGTTGCATTTGCCGTGCTGCTCTGAGGATTAATACTGCAGTGTTACTTTGGCATTGGCCGGCATTGTTATAATGCATGTTCACAAAGATCATTTTTCTGTGGCTGTTGCCAACAGGAAGTGACATTACACCCCCACCTCCAATATAGACAACAGAAGAAATGCAGTTTCCACATCAGCGTGTGAAACTCCTGTGAATGCTTCCAAGACAGTTCCGAATCCTAACCACAAGAAGAGGAAAATTAAATGGGAAGTCATCACTGCAGACAACTCAGTGAAAGCCAAATTTCTGGACAGATGTTTTTGACATTTCATCACCATATGTATATATCTTGGGACAAGACTGTGAAGAACTAGTAAAAAAAAAAAAAAAAAAAAAAAAAAAAAAAGACGGCAATCCACTGCCCAACAGTCATGTCACAAGGGCACACACCTGTTATTTCTCTTTACAGTTGGTGATTGGTTGTGTGAGCAAACAGACTTGGGCACTTGGGACTGTATCTCTCTTGCACAGCACCCCCACCCAGATCAAAAACAGCTGGAGGATCTTGGGGAATGAGAGTTTCATCTGTGTAACACTGAGGCTGCAGTGGACAATATAAATTTTGTGCTTATTAATGAAATTCCTCAGAGATAACTACAGTATGATCCCACTTTCTTATTTCCGTGTGACATCTTTTCTAATATGCATGTTGACACGTCTGCGAGGTAGTTATTGGTGGACAGGCATAATTGGACAAAGGCATGCAAAGTGGTTGAGGTGGGTTTGGGTGTTTTGGTGTTGGGGAGTGGAGACATATTTGCTGATCATGATTGTAGCCAGAAATCATGATGAGGCTGATAATCTGCTTCCTGTTTGAAACAGCAGTTAGATGACTTTTCATTCCTTTTGTGCTTAGTATTTGGATCGGCAGTCACCACAGCACTGGCTGTATGCTTCAATTTTCATGGAAAACCTTTCAGTGAGGATATTGGAATCAGAAATACAGAATTTGATCATACATACTTCAGAGGCCTGTACAGTGGATGACAGAAGTCAGAATCTCAATAGCTGTCACTAAAACACTATTTTTTCCTCTTAGCAGCAGAGGTCAATATTCTGCTGACACATTCTTCCAGATCTAGATTTCTATGTTGATCTCAGGCAGCCTTTCACTTTTAAGACAATATATTTGACATTATCAATTTGAAATGCAAGCCAGTATCTGAGTTGATCTGTGTTTCAGAACAATGAGAGTTTATCGTGTCTGCGTCAAAGGCCGTCTCTTAATGAGCATGAGCAGCACAGTAATAATAATAAGAGTAATTAATAAGAGACTGCATGCATGATACCCTGAAAACTTGCTAAAACAATTATAACAAATAATCCGCGTCTGCTACGTTTAATCTGCGTGGAATTTAATGAACACAAACCAAATTTCAGACATATTATATATTAGTCTGGAACAAAGAGGACAAACAGTGTTGTAAAAAACAATAATCAAGACATTAAAGAGCAAACTTTACTTTCCCCCAGAACGACATGATCAGGAAGTGATTGTAGCTCACAGCAGCTCCCATTGAAAATAATGGAGAGACAGACTGTGATTCTCACATGTTAACAAAACAAACGCAATAACAAACCCAGAGAATATATTCATGAGAGTTTTAGGCACAATATAAAAATAGTTTTATGTTGCGATGTTAATGCTGTTGTCCGTGTGCAGCGGTTAAAGTGAAGCGTGATCAAAGTGTCTCAGTGCAGTTCTCAATGTTACTGAGATCTCGCAGCGCGGTGACCTCTCCGAGGTTTTGCGTGATTTGAAACCTGAAAATGGTGGATGGTGACCTTAGTTTTATTCTGTTTCTAATGTTATCTCCTACATATTATTATTCCATGTTGTTTCAGGTCTTTCTAGTTAGATTCTAACCTGTGGTAATGGTTTCTTGTGTTATCTCGTGATTGTCCTTTCAATTAGTCCTCAGATTCTCCTGCTTGTTTATTATTCCTCACAATCATTAGTAGTATACACCTTTGCGTTAGTTTCTGTCATCTCTTGTGATTCTGTTCCGTGTTATCTCTTGTGTGCTCTTGTGACCTCTCCACTGTGTTTTCTTCATGTAGCTATATTGCTTGTTCACTAGTTTCTGAGTCTCTGGACCTCCGTGGTTCATTGTCAACCTTTTTAACCTCTCACAACCTCCTCTCCAGATTGCTGAACATCATGCCTGTCCTCTCGCATTGTTTCCCACTGTTTGCCTCTGTGTTATCAACACATGCTGTCATTCCATGTTTTAGTATATTGCTTTTTGAGGAGTCACCAAGATAGCAACACCATGGCCTTAGGAAAGGCAAAAACTTAAGTTGTGTAATAATTTATTTCTTGAATGTTCAACTTCAATTTCATTTCAGTTTACTTTATTTGTATAGCACCAAATCACAACAAAGCTGCCTCAAGATGCTTCACATGTGTAAGGTCTAACCATACCAACCCCCTAAGCAAGCAGAGAGGTGACAGTGGTAAGGAAAAAACTCTTGCTGGTGTAGACAAGTCCTCTCTATGTCCATTTTTGTGACCTCTGGTTGTCGCATCCTAACATCATTGGCACTGATATGAATAACTATGTGGGTATAACTAGTGTGTTCCTTTGTCTGTCTGCCCTTGTGCATAGTCAGCACACTAAGGTGAGAGGCAATGTTGGGTGCTCTGACCCCAGGAATACATTCAACATCAGCTGGCATCTGTAATCTGACTTTGCAGGTAATAGAATCCCTTACCACTAATGTATGGTGTTTTGGCTTGGAGTGAGGGGAAGAAGTTGGCCGTGGGCTCAGAGGGCTATCAAAAGGCATAGCTCAGGCTGAAAAATGGTTCACAATTGACAGCACCGACTGTGCGCTGGGTACTACAACTGGGCACCAAGCCTTATGGGATTTCTTCTGCCTAGCAACAGGCCGAAAACCATTGTCTTTAGCTGGGGGAGCTAAACTAATGCTAATGGGCATTGTCTGGAGTGCCTGTGATATCTAATAATGCCCACCTTATTTTTAGAAGGGCCATTAGTCAGAAAATATTAATGAAAATGTGGGCACATATGTGAAAATCAGCCTTTCAGTAGCCCTACTTGGTCCTAAGACACATTTTCTGACTACCAGGCCTTCTGACACCTGGGCAGACTCTCTAAGGGGAGCTAACCACTGCTAGGATTCACATAGCAGTAAATTAATGAGCTAAAATCTGTAGGTGTTGCAGTTAAAGACCAACAAAAGTAATGTACATTAACTAAAATGAAAAAGGACAATCATAGCCTTATATTAAACAGAAGTGCACCTTTCAATCCGGTCACCGAGAAGTCAGTACATCTGGGAAAGAGGTCCGACTGGAACCGCGCAGCAGGAAATAGCAGCAAGTAACAGTAGGTAGCTGCTACCTAACTGCTCTGTTGTAGCACACAAGGATTATTTAGAATCTTGGGTTGAAAGTCACACGAATTATCATTAGGGGTTTTGTTTCAGATGAAAGCGTCGGCTTGTGCATCCAGATGTTTTCCCTATATCCATCTTCAGGAAATGAACAGTAGCTTAGACTTTTCCTGGAATCACCTCCAACTTCCACCTTCTCCTCCTGGCCTCAAAAAGAACAAGACAGATGTAAAGTAAAGTGATCCTGTACACTTTCAATGCTTAGTAACTGCTGCTAGCAAACAGTCACTCTATGTAAAATGATGAATAATGCACATAATCTGTCCACAGTGGGTCGATGAGACTTGGCTACTTTTACTACTATATTAAAATCGTAATAAAAACCCATGCTGCTTTCATTAAAGAAACATTTTTCTCAGTCACGGGGTTGTTAAATTGATGCATTTGTTTCTAGAAATACAGTACATGTGCTACAAAATACACAATATAAAGGATTATAAAAAATACAGATGTGTGGCTGGGATGATTTTTTTTAAGGAATCCTTTAAATCAATCCCACTCTGAGGCAGGTAATTAGCTAGTTAAATATATTTAGGTTTGAAGGATTAGTAACTTGTTACCAGTACATTGCTCACACTCATACTTGAAAGGTCAGTTTTCTTGGTGCCATGTGAGTTTCAAATAGGGATAATATGTTTGTCTGCACTGGACTATGACAAATTTCATAATATTGAAAGTTTTGTAAAATGAAATTTACACACAGCAGATTTAAAAACAATTTAGGAGCTGGAAATATATTTGCACCTATTTTTCTTGACCATATACTGTTACTGCAAATATTAATTCTTTCCTCTTTGGACGTGGTGGGAGTGACCTAAGACCAATTCATTGCCACACTTTTATTTGCTCATTCTTAAATGGAAATGAGTGTGTTGATGGAAGTAATACTTAGATTTTCCTTCAAGTCACCACTGGACAGTTTGTTCCTAACAGCAGTGTGTTCAGTGAAGAAAGGCATGGAAATCAACCTTCAGAAGCCAGTGTGAATAGCTGACTTTATGTGGAAGGAATGGAGACTTATATGCTTTTATTTGACAGGAAAATAAATTCTGGGTGTTTATCCATGGTTAAAGAGCTTAAGGGCACATTTTGTATGTTTTTCATAATTTCCACATAGTGCAGGAGCTTAGTTACATAAGAACCACACCCAGAACTCATCTTTGTGCTGAAGAAAGTGGCAAAATACTCAACAACAAAAAAATATGTGGTTTACAGTAACAAAAATATCTTAATGTTAAACCTCCCTGGTTCTTATTGTAATACTGTCCCTCACAAAGTACAAAGTCAAACTATTATGCACTTTTAAATGTATTCAAAGTCACAATGGAAAAACAGGCCTGGATTCTGAAGACCTTCTCTCTCGCAGGAGAACCATCCATTCAGAACCTCGAACAAAGGACAAACAGTTTTTATAAAGCACAACATGGGGTTGACAAAGGCGGACCTTATTTAACAAAATCCTTCCCTTATTGGTCCCTGTGGGCATTCAGGGGAGGTCCTGCCCCCCTGCCCATAACCCACGCAATAATCTATTTTGTATGTATTAATCTATTGTTAGACTCAATTGGCTTTGCTCAAAATGTAAATGAGTCCACCCACCACTTTAATCATACCTTAGATCTTGTTCTGACTTATGGTATGGAAATTGAAGACTTAACAGTATTCCCTGAAAACCCCCTTCTGTCTGATCATTTCTTAATAACATTTACATTTACTCTGATGGACTACCCAGCAGTGGGGAATAAGTTTCATTACAGTAGAAGTCTTTCAGAAAGCGCTGTAACTAGGTTTAAGGATATGATTCCTTCTTTATGTTCTCCAATGCCATATACCAACACAGGGCAGAGTAGCTACCTAAACTCTGTGAGTGAGATAGATTATCTCGTCAATAGTTTTATATCCTCATTGAGGACAACTTTGGATGCTGTAGCTCCTCTGAAAAAGAGAGCCTTAAATCAGAAGTGCCTGACTCCGTGGTATAACTCACAAACTCGCAGCTTAAAGCAAATAACCCATAAGTTGGAGAGGAAATGGTGTCTCACTAATTTAGAAGATCTTCACTTAGCCTAGAAAAAGAGTCTGTTGCTCTATAAAAAAGCCCTCCATAAAGCTAGGACATCTTACTACTCATCACTAATTGAAGAAAATAAGAACAACCCCAGGTTTCTTTTCAGCACTGTAGCCAGGCTGACAAAGAGTCAGGGCTCTATTGAGCCGAGTATTCCTTTAACTTTAACTAGTGATGACTTCATGACTTTCTTTGCTAATAAAATTTTAACTATTAGAGAAAAAATTACTCATAACCATCCCAAAGACATATCATTCTCTTTGGCTGCTTTCAGTGATGCCGGTATTTGGTTAGACTCTTTCTCTCCAATTGTTCTGTTTGAGTTATTTTCGTTAGTTACTTCCTCCAAACCATCAACATGTCTATTAGACCCCATTCCTACCAGGCTGCTCAAGGAAGCCCTACCATTAATTAATGCTTCGATCTTAAATATGATCAATCTGTCTTTATTAGTTGGCTATGTACCACAGGCTTTTAAGGTGGCAGTAATTAAACCTTTACTTAAAAAGCCATCACTTGACTATCTTAGCTAATTATAGGCCAATCTCCAACCTTCCTTTTCTCTCAAAAATTCTTGAAAGGGTAGTTGTAAAACAGCTAACTGATCATCTGCAGAGGAATGGTCTATTTGAAGAGTTTCAGTCAGGGTTTAGAATTCATCATAGTACAGAAACAGCATTAGTGAAGGTTACAAATGATCTTCTTATGGCCTCAGACAGTGGACTCATCTCTGTGCTTGTTCTGTTAGACCTCAGTGCTGCTTTTGATACTGTTGACCATAAAATTTTATTACAGAGATTAGAGCATGCCATAGGTATTAAAGGCACTGCGCTGCGGTGGTTTGAATCATATTTATCTAATAGATTACAATTTGGTCATGTAAATGGGGAATCTTCTTCACAGACTAAGGTTAATTATGGAGTTCCACAAGGTTCTGTGCTAGGACCAATTTTATTCACTTTATACATGCTTCCCTTAGGCAGTATTATTAGACAGCATTGCTTAAATTTTCACTGTTACGCAGATGATACCCAGCTTTATCTATCCATGGAGCCAGAGGACACACACCAATTAGCTAAACTGTAGGATTGTCTTACAGACATAAAGACATGGATGACCTCTAATTTCCTGCTTTTAAACAGATAAAACTGAAGTTATTGTACTTGGCCCCACAAATCTTAGGAACATGGTGTCTAACCAGATCCTTACTCTGGATGGCATTACCCTGACCTCTAGTAATACTGTGAGAAATCTTGGAGTTATTTTTGAACAGGATATGTCATTCAAAGCGCATATTAAACAAATATGTAGGACTGCTTTTTTGCATTTGCACAATATCTCTAAAATTAGAAAGGTCTTGTCTCAGAGCGATGCTGAAAAATGAATTCATGCATTTATTTCCTCTAGGCTGGACTATTGTAATTCATTATTATCAGGTTGTCCTAAAAGTTCCCTGAAAAGCCTTCAGTTAATTCAAAATGCTGCAGCTAGAGTACTGACGGGGACTAGAAGGAGAGAGCATATCTCACCCATATTGGCTTCTCTTCATTGGCTTCCTGTTAATTCTAGAATAGAATTTAAAATTCTTCTTCTTACTTATAAGGTTTTGAATAATCAGGTCCCATCTTATCTTAGGGACCTCATAGTACCATATCACCCCAATAGAGCGCTTCGCTCTCAGACTGCAGGCTTACTTGTAGTTCCTAGGGTTTGTAAGAGTAGAATGGGAGGCAGAGCCTTCAGCTTTCAGGCTCCTCTCCTCTGGAACCAGCTCCAAATTCGGATCAGGGAGACAGACACCCTCTCTACTTTTAAGATTAGGCTCAAAACTTTCCTTTTTGCTAAAGCTTATAGTTAGGGCTGGATCAGGTGACCCTGAACCATCCCTTAGTTATGCTGCTATAGACTTAGACTGCTGGGGGGTTCCCATGATGCACTGAGTGTTTCTTTCTCTTTTTGCTCTGTATGCACCACTCTGCATTTAATCATTAGTGATCGATCTCTGCTCCCCTCCACAGCATGTCTTTTTCCTGGTTCTCTCCCTCAGCCCCAACCAGTCCCAGCAGAAGACTGCTCCTCCCTGAGCCTGGTTCTGCTGGAGGTTTCTTCCTGTTAAAAGGGAGTTTTTCCTTCCCACTGTCGCCAAGTGCTTGCTCACAGGGGGTCGTTTTGACCATTGGGGTTTTTCTGTAATTATTGTATGGCTTTGCCTTACAATATAAAGCGCCTTGGGGCAACTGTTTGTTGTGATTTGGCGCTATATAAATAAAATTGATTTGATTTGATTTGAAGATCCCTTGCGGATAGGACATGCGCAGAACACAAAATAATGTTCCTTTCTATGGGGATATTCTGATGTGCGTTTATATGACCTGCTATTCGGGTTAGAAAAGGAGTAACCCAGGGGTCATGTTCGGATTTTTAAAAACTGGAATATGAGCATATTCGGGTTTTTGCAGGTGTTTACATGGCCGTGCGCAACCAGGTTATTGCTAATATTCCGGTTATAAAAGGGTTATTGGCTGCATGTAAACGTAGTCACTGAAACTGTTGTACAACCATCAAGATCTTCCAAGTGAAGTTATTCTTTGTCAGGGGTGGTTTTATGTTATCTGACTATTTGCAACGTAAAGACATTTCAGAGCCGTGGGCATCATGTGGTGCGCTTTTCCCAATCGTGATCCAAAACACAGTACACCAGTGACTGGACCAGGCCACGACCACACCCTCGTATCATATCCCTCATATGACTTGGCGCTGGCAGATGGTGCTCTTGCTGGATAAGGATAGACTGATGGTCTGTCTGGGAGTCATAAGTCAAGACCTAAAGCAGTTTCATGATGTGGTAAATGATGCATCTAGCAAATTCTGTTGATTTACCTATGAGGGTACTTCAAAAGGTTCTCAGCCTCACCTAGAAACCGAAGTATCTGGAGGCTCAGGATGTTACCTTCTTCAACATCGGCAGATCAAGTGCACTGAAGTTAAATGAGGCGATGTTGAAGAATATTGCAAGAACAGTCTTTCTCCTGTGACATTTTCTCGATGAGTCAGAGAACTTTGCATTATTATTGAAGAAAACAACTTTTAGGGAAGTTTAAAAAACATCACAGAAAACAAATGGTGCTTTCATAATCCCACATGATGCCATTTGGTGGCACACATCAAATAATCCTTTCATCACATATGTGAGCTGCTCTGTCTTCTAATTTTGGGCAGTTGTTCAAAGCAAAAGAGTGTGAGATTAAGATCAATTATTGATTCTTGTCAGATTGCTAAAGGTTTTGATTTTGAGGTTACTGCTGACTCACACAGGAAATGTGAAAGTGAAATTTGTCTCAGGCTTGATTTTCTTTCCAATTGTTGCTTTGATCGTTTGACTTGACAAGATGACTTAAAAGAGGCAAACATGTGACATTAACAACTGACCATATCAAACTGTGAGGAATTTTCAAAACAGTAATCCTTTAACTTGTATTAAGAAGGAAAATGCTTTAGATAGTTGCCAGTTTTCATTAAAGAAGCATTTTCATCAATTTTGTGGGGTCAGTATATTTGCCCAGTAGACAATCAGAACATACTGTAGAACAGCTTGTAACCAAATGGATGTTACTACAGTGGTTGCCTAGCAAAACCATAACAGTACAAGACTTTGCAGGAAGTGTTGGTGCTGTGAGTAATGATGTGTAAGTGGACACTCGAACATGAACTTTTTTTTTTTAAGTGCTTCCATATGGGGGCAGCTGGAATTTCTTCTTTGGCAATCAGTGATTTGGGAAAATTAGTCTCGCGTCAGAGATAGCTATGTGATTGTCTTCTTAACACACATAAACTTGGCTGATATACACTCCCACTAGACAACACAGCATTTCAACTTTATCTAAAGAGCTGTGGACTAGAGTCAGTTTCACAGTGGAGTTACCATGGGGGAGGTGTTCTGTTCTGTCTGACACAGAAATGCAGCAGCAGACCTTTAATTTCATTTGCACTGAAAAGACTGACCTCAAAACGTTCATGCATGCTATTGTTAAATGTTCCGCACACTGAAAATCATTGCACGCTGTATGAACACCATACAGTACACCAATAATGAATGTTTATGAGTTCAATGGTACGAATATTTAAGCCTCATTGAATGGTACACTGGACAATTCTGAATTGATTCACAGATGTCAAAAATCTATTTTATAAATGGTAATTGCAGGGGTAGGAACACAGGTGCTGGCCACCATTAATGAGCGTAAACCTGTATTTGCACTTATGCTCCAGTCATTTGTTGAGCAGGTAATGTAAGTTTTAGTTAAAGAATTTTCTGGAGAATAAGTTATAGCATATTAAAATGTACTTCTCAAATTTAATTATTAATTAGAATTTAATTATTAATTCAGAGCATCACCCGTATTCACAGCAGGAAATCATATCAAAATTCATCCGTTTCAATCTGAAGATCACAAGTTGCTGAACTGATGCATTAAACTTCTGTCTTTTAACTGGAGACACAAGGTAAGTTTTTTTTAAACACCATTTATTAAATAAATTGCAGATAATAAATACTGTATATATACTGGTTGACATGAGAAGTGTATACAATAAAATAAAAAGGAGGAAATATCGTAATGATGCAACAACTAAAATAAATAATGAAAAAAAAAATAAAGTTGAAAGGAAGGTGAGAGTTTTACAGTATAGTCAGGTTCAAAAAGGAATCAGACGTTATCATTTACATTGAGGAAAAAGCCAATTCATGCATCAACTTTTGACATAAAACCCAGCAGTGTACTTGGTGACAGTCACTTATCTGGTCCGGGTCGGGTGATGTCAGAAGATTCGAAGAGGTCCGGACTGGAGTGGGAATTACCTCCCCTACATGCTTGATCCAGAAGCGGTAGTCTGCTTTCTTGATCCAGTGTCCTCCAAAAGTATTAGGCCCCTTGATATTTCACACATTTTAATTTGTTTATGCAATTTCAAATGCAAAAAGTAAATCAGGCTTCTCAGTATAAAAAGTTCTAAAATGATCTTCCTTAAATTAAAACTCAAAGCAAATCTCTACAACTTAATATAATTAAAAAATATAAGAGTCAAAAACAACAAAATTCCTTCACTGCTGAGTGTTGTGCTGTAGCAGCAGAGGTAATTACACTGGTTCTTAAATTATTCTTGTTTGTGAGCTGATGTCGAAGCTCTTCAACAGTTTTCTACTTTTCTAACTTGGAGTAGCTTCCATTTCAAATATACGAGGTCTGTCCGTAAAGTATAGGTCCTTTTTATTTTTTTCAAAAACTATATGGATTTCATTCATATGTTTTTACGTCAGACATGCTTGAACCCTCGTGCACATGCGTGAGTTTTTCCACACCTGTCGGTGACGTCATTCGCCTGTGAGCACTCCTTGTGGGAGGAGTCGTCCAGCCCCTCGTCGGAATTCCTTTGTCTGAGAAGTTGCTGAGAGACTGGCGCTTTGTTTGATCAAAATTTTTTCTAAACCTGTGAGACACATCGAAGTGGACACGGTTCGAAAAATTAAGCTGGTTTTCAGTGAAAATTTTAACGGCTGATGAGAGATTTTGAGGTGATTCTGTCGCTTTAAGGACTTTTCACGGTGCGAGACGTTGCTCAGCGCTCTCAGGCGGCGTCATCAGCCTGTTTCAAGCTTAAAACCTCCACATTTCAGGCTCTATTGATCCAGGACGTCATGAGAGAACAGAGAAGTTTCAGAGGAAGTCGGTTTCAGCATTTTATCCGGATATTCCACTGTTAAAGGAGATTTTTTTTAATGAAAGACGTGCGGACGGGTCCGCGCGTCGGGATGCAGCCGACGCGGCGCGGCGGCACAGGAAAAACACCTCCGTGTTGATAACCATTTGTTAAAATCCAGTTGGCTTTTGATGGCTTTCAGTGGAGTGAGTATATGAGAAATTGTTTATCAGCTGGAGATGTTTCAACTTATCCTCAAGGCTTCCAACAGAGGTGTTTTTCCTGTGATGGAGCGTCGCGGCGGCTGCGAGCTGACGCGCGGACCCGTCCGCACGTCTTTCATTAAAAAAATCTCCTTTAACAGTGGAATATCCGGATAAAATGCTGAAACCGACTTCTTCTGAAACTTCTCTGTTCTCTCACGACGTCCTGGATCAATAGAGCCTGAAATGTGGAGGTTTTAAGCTTGAAACAGGCTGATGACGCTGCCTGAGAGCGCTGAGCGATGTCTCGCACCGTGAAAAGTCCTTAAAGCGACAGAATCACCTCAAAATCTCTCATCAGCTGTTAAAATTTTCACTGAAGACCAGCTTAATTTTTCGAACCATGTCCACTTCGATGTGTCTCACAGGTTTAGAAAAAATTTTGATCAAACAAAGCGCCAGTCTCTCAGCAACTTCTCAGACAAAGGAATTCCGACGAGGGGCTGGACGACTCCTCCCACAAGGAGTGCTCACAGGCGAATGACGTCACCGACAGGCGTGGAAAAACTCACGCATGCGCACGAGGGTTCAAGCATGTCTGACGTAAAAACATATGAATGAAATCCATATAGTTTTTGAAAAAAATAAAAAGGACCTATACTTTACGGACAGACCTCGTACTTTGCATTGTGGGACAAAACCATGAATCAGCTTGTAAAATGACTCATTCTATGCACACATGTAAACAATATCCATGTGTTGTGCAGCACGCCTCTATCAAGTACCAGCAGTTTAAAAAAAATGACAACATTGAAGTCTTAAAATGATGAGTTTGGACTAAAGGTCTAAAGATAATTTTAGAGCTGTTGAGCGATTTCTGTATTCCACTTCTTTTTGTTCCAAACTAAATATTTTGCACCTTAAATTTGTGCAGTGTTTTGTTATTAAATGTAGTGACATTCCATTTCAAGACTGCACACAAGTAGTGGTGTTCTTGGTTGCCATTAGGCCTAGGCTTTGGAAATGAAAGAAAATGACAAGGAAATTTCAGGTTACATGTAACTTCAAAGCCACACACATAGAGAGCGAGCCAGAGACAGAACCAAGTGTACACAAGTCTTCCTGCAGGCTCATGTGGGCTTGTCAGCAGGCTATTTGGGTTTTAGAATAATATAAGGAAGGCAAAGCCTTTGACTGAGCAGCATTTTTCCTCTATCGAAAAATATTGAAGCTGTCTGATTGAAATACTGTAAAAATTGAAGAAATACTGTAAAAATTGAAGATTCAATTGGGCAACTCTGGCGTGTCAATTGCAGCGAAAGTGGTAACCAGCTAATGCTTTCCTACCCGTTTCCAGCCTTTTAATTAGTACTCAAATGGAATATATATCAATTAATGTTTCCATACTACTTTGTTGATCAAAGTTATACAGTTACGGCGGTAATGCGGCTCACTCGGTGCATTCCTATGGCAGCCTTTTGCTGGTGTCTGGCGTGACGGTCGCAAAACAAATGCTGCGAAAGCAGTAACCAGGTAGTGCCGCTTCTACGCATTTCCTGGAAAAAGTTCTCCCATCATGCACCTCGGCCAGCCATATTGCTTCTTGTGTACTTTGTGGTCACGAAAACTGAGCTAGATGGGCTACGAGAACACACTCATGCTCGTCTGTCATCATCCGTGCTGAGCTCTGTGGCTCCGTTGCCTCGCTCTGCTCAGTATAACTACTCTAAAACAGTCATTTAAATGTGTGTTTTGAGATGGACCCTCCTTCATGGATCCTGTCGACTGCATGTACATCACTTAAACATTTCCCTCGCTGTCTTTTCTTATTGCGGCTAAAGTCCTATAAAATCTTCTCTGCTGTCTTGTGTGGAGTTATGACTGTTATTTGAGTTTAAGAATGTCACAGCTGTTCAGTCAAAAACTTAAGGTTTTATTCATATATATATATATATATATATTGTAGTGGAAACAGTTTGTCTCTCTCACTGACAATCACACCTGTTTCTAATCCATCATCAGTTCAGCACTTAATAACTTATTTATTCATCTTCTCTACCCCTTATTCCAATAAAAGGTCATGAGGGAGCTGGAGCCTACGCCAGCAGTCATAGGGCCAGAGGCGGGGTGCACTCTGGACAGGACACAAGCCCATCACAGGGCCACATATACGTAGGCAGACAAACGCATTCATACTCACACCTACATACAATTTAAAGTTTTCGATTCACCTGACCTGGATGTCTTTGAAAGTGGAAGGAAGTCAGAGCACATGGTGAGAACCCACACAAACACGAGGAAAACATGCAAACTCCACACAGAAAGGACCAGGTGAGAAGTGATCCCAGGTCCTTCATGCTGTGAGGCAACAGTGCTAACCACTAAGCCACCATGCCACCTCATGGACTCACTATCCAGCATCTTGGTAGCCTAAGCTGTACGGTCAAAAGCAGCCTGCGTAACCTGGGTGTCATTTTGGATGGAGGAATGTCTTTGGAGCAGCACACAAATTACCTGGTTAAGAACTGTTTTTTCCAAATTCGGAACATCTCTAAGCTCCGTAAGATGGTGACTTTAAAATTATGTTCATGCGTTCGTCTCATCGCGTTTGGATTATTGTAACAGTCTCTTCACCTGTCTGAATAAGAAGGAGTTGGTCCGCCTGCAGGTTGTGCAAAATTCTGCTGCGCCCCTGCTTACCCGCACCCGCAGGAGGGACCATATTACTTCTATTCTTAATACTTTGCATTGGCTGCCTGTCTCCTACAGGATTCATTACAAAATCCTGGTATTGACTTTTAGAGCTCTGCATGGACAGGCACTGGAGTACATCAGGGACCTGATCCAGCCTTATGCTTCCTCCAGGAGCTTCAGGTCATCCAATCAGAACCTGTTGATGGTTCCTCTGACCCGTTTTAAAACTCGCGGGGACAGATCTTTTAAAGCGGTGGCGCCTAGCCTCTGGAATGAGCTTCCCTGTGCCCTTCGTTCTCTGGATTGTATAGATACTTTTAGAAGGCAACTAAAGACGCATTTCTTTAAGTTAGCTTTTTAGCCTAATATTGTATTTTATTGTTTTCGTATGTTATTTTTAGATTATTTTTGTATGCCATGTGCAGCGCTTTGTGACCCTGGTCTGTGAAAGCGCTTTATAAATAAAGCTTACTTACTTACTTACTTACTATTACATAGGAAAATAAAGTTGCTTTTTCAAATGATCTGAGCATCCACATTTACTAGATTTGAAATAATGTGATTGTCACTATTTCAAGATAATAGCTTTTAATGAGTTGTTGTTGTTGTATAAAAACTGGATGGGATGATGGTCTTTCATGGACTCACTGCATTGAAGATGAGGCTGCACATCTAAATGTAAAATGACATTATTATTGTTCAGGAGGAACTTCTCTGAAATGACGTTATAAAGGAAGACGTGAGTTAGCTACCACTGGAAATGTTTTCTCATGTTTTCAAAAACTCAAAGACGTGCAGAACTGGTAGACTGTTGAACAAGGGCCCTACAGAGGCAGAGGGAGTCATGGCAAAATGTAGAAGGTAAAGAGAAATTCCCACTCCAGGTTTGTGACATCATCCTGCTCAAGTCCAGACCAAACAGGGCTGTGTGTCTGTTTCTCATTTAAGAACCCCCCCATCCTCTTTTCTCTTTTTTTCTTTCTTTAGAGAAAATGGGAGGAGGAAGAGAGAGGTGGCAGAAGTCCAGGAGTTTGGAAGTTTGTCCCTTCCCAGCCTCGAATTCAGCACCACAGCTCCTCCGGTGCAGTACCAGGAGGGTGTCTGTCTCTTTCTGTCTCATCCAAACCTCTTTCACTCAGGACTCTGCTCATCTCTTATCAGTGTCCCCATCACTGCCTCGCTCATCCGCCTTCCTTCGGGAGGAGCTGGAAAAGCCAGCACGGGGAATTTACCCAGAGGATAATGCCCAAAGGTCCACTGTGCAGCTCTTTTACGTAACTCTTCATTTTTCCTGCACAAATACTTTGGAGTAGAGCCACGTCATCTCAGGGTAAGTGTTGCATCTGCAGTGTCACCCGCTTGTTGCTTTTTCACCCATTGATTATACACTGATTTTGTTACACATGCCATTAATGATGTGAAGCCTTAAAATGTAAACTGATGATGTATAAAGCTGCAGGGAATATTTGTTTTAAGGCAGATGAGTATCAGACAGCATTCCCTGAATGTTTGCAGTCAAACTGATAATTTGGTGGTAAGCATGTTGTGCTGGAAGGGCAAGAGGTGAGCTGAAGGAGTGATGTTTGGAGAGTCACATGTGGGGAGGGGGAACCTCTTAAAACAATTAAATGCTCCATTTTTCCTTGAATAGATACACTCTAGTCTTCAATTTCACACAAAAATGGTCACTCTGATAACATAAACGTTGAGCTTCAACAATGTCTTAAACTTTACTTCAGACTTTGCAAGTGAAACATAACGCAATAACTGATTAAAATATCAATTTATAATCTACTGAATAATAATATTAAAGACATTTCAAAGTTATTTGCATGAATCTGAATGTGGGTACAGACAGAGCAGCTTACAGAATTCCAATTTTTTTCACATGCACATGAGAAGGGCTGAGTTCTAAAAGAAGGGTAAGTGAATGAGGAGATGGTTCCACTGCAGCACCGCCCCAAACCACACCCTCTCTGAAAGGACCGCAACAGTGGAAAAGTGTGAAGAAAATGTTTTCCACACTGCTGGCCAGATTAGAACCAAAAGATGTGTGTGTGTGTGTGTGTGTGTGTGTGTGTGTGTGTGTGTGTGTGTGTGTGTGTGTGTGTGTGTGTGTGTGTGTGTGTGTGTGTGTGTGTGTGTGTGTGTGTGCGCGCGCGCGCGCGCGTGCTTGACTTTAGAGGATTAGGTGTGAGTGCTCAAAGTTCAGCCTCTTCCACAACATTGTCCAAGCAGAGAAAAAAACAAAATTATTCTACTTTTTCCAATTAAAAACTAGTTTTCATGATTGTTACAGATATTTGCTTGCTGTGATACCGAGTTGTACAGTCCAGATTTGGTTTTTACACATCAGGTATTTTGCCCAATTTACTGCCAGTATTACAGTGAAGCTACGGGACCGTTTGAAAGGTTCTTTGCAAAACTATTATTTGGCAGCTCAGTGTCAGGACAATTCTCAACAAAGAATTTTAGATTTACAGCATAACTCAGTGCCAGCATGTTTTATGGCTCTTCTATTCTCTCCAGCTTACTCTCCTTTTTTCCATGATGCAGTGCAGATGCCTGAGAGATTTGAACAGCTTTCAGAAAGGTCTCAGCATCTCCAAGAATTACTTCTATAATACTGTCTTTTAAAAGAAAGCCATTTATTACTGTCTGCACGGCCAATGCATGAGCTCGTCGTGCACTTACACATGGCTGAGGGTATAGTGTTTCTTAAGAGCTTTTCTAATAGGCTTAATCTTGCTCTCTCCTTTCTTTGAAGGTTTGTTTTATAGGTATATAAAGGGAAACAGTTTTTAAGACACTACAATATGATCTCATTCAGCTATTAACACTGAATTCACCTCTTTTCTCGACTCCGACTGCAGCTTGTTTAAAGGTTAAGACGGACCATGATAACAGAAATGCACATCTGCTAGGCGTCAGACGCTCTTTTATGAACCAGCTGTTTGGAAATAGCTGCCCTGCCTGCCTCCCCATCTTCTTTTAACTCAGTCCTACTCTCATTTGTGACATGTGCCAAGTCAAATGGAGGGATTTGAGTAGAGCGCTGACACGTCCTTGGTGGGTGGAATGGATGTATGGCGGGTTCACGCTTGTGGAGGCTCATAGATTCATACACATTTTATGATCATGTTGCCAGAGAGTACCAGTGTGAAGTAGGGGTGTAACGATACACAAAAAAAATCACGGTTTGGTACGTAACTCGGTTCGGTTCATTTTCGGTACAGTATGGGAACAAAATGCAAAACTTAAATTTGCTTGTTTAAACCAACAATTTATTGTAACATTATACAAACAGGAAAATAAAATAATTGCAAAGTGCTGCCTGGTAATAAATTAAATAAAATGTTCTCAAATAAATGACAAACGTATGAAATATTCTAAAAAAATACATTTCTAGTAAACAGCTTTTAACAAAACCTTTCCACGAGTAAAGAGCAGAACAATGGTTCCAGCATGAAGCCCTGTTCAATTTTATTCAACCTTTATATTTTTTGCCAGAAACGTAACTTGTCCAAAATGGTCACACTCTATAAGGGATTTTTTTTTTTTTTTTAAAGAGAATTGATGTTAAAGAATCCCTTTACTTTTTACTATTTATTTTATTTTCTATCTTTCTATTAACTGTTCATTTAATGTTTATTAATATATCTTTTTAAACAAAGTTTTGAAAACAAAAACATTGTGGGAGAGGCAAAAAAGTGAGTAAAACCAACTTAATATTTAGAACCACAAATAAACTTGATTCTTGGTTTGTTTATTTATTTTGCCATTAAAATTGGCCATCACTTATTAAAATAAAATAACTTTTCAAGGCCAGGGTTTCTCAAAGTCTGGGGACTATTTAATCACAGCACAGCAAACGATGTCAGTAGGCTGAGTGAGTCCAAGTGAGGAGGATTGTAGATATCCCTCCGCTCAGTGCTTTAGGGCTGCTGCAGGCAGCAGAGGAGGGAGAGACCCGCTGCCGCTCGGTGACAACAGAGACTTTCACTTTCAGTCGACAAACATCAGAAAAGTCTCCAGTAATGCCAGGAAAAGTAGCTAGATTTGTCGCTAGTCACTTTTGAGAAAATAAGTGGTCAAGAGGGTTTGGAAAGTCACCAGATCTAGCGAGAAAGTCGCTAAGTTGGCAACACTCAATGTAAACACATGAAACGCAAACTCACCCGTGCACAGCCCTGTACCGAACCGTATGGCCTGTACCAAAACGGTTCAATACAAATACATGTAATGTTACACCCTTAGTGTGAAGTTGTGTTATACCTACAAGGCAAAGAAAGCCAGGTGTAATTACAAGAAGGGACACATTGATGTCTTTCTCTGCGAGGAAGGTTTACCGATCTTGACTCCATATACAGTACTGTCATCTGTGCAAAGTCAGTGGATGCCCTGATTGTAGCACTTGATAAGCTGAGTGAGGGCTTGGCGTGTCTAGGTTTGTGATTGTCTTGAATTAAGACTAAGAGCCATGCTTTCAAAAACATTTTTAAAGACACACATCTGTGTGCGACAAAAGTTGGAATCTCTACACGTTATACTTAATATGGTTGGGTATCATTTGGGTTTGCAAGACTTGTGCTAAAATAGTTCTGTCCCTAAATAGTGCCTGTACAAATACTTAAAAAATAAATAAATTCCACCACAGTGACTTTTTTTTATAGCTAAGGCAAATTTTTACCTTAAATATGTTGGTAGGCATAAATCCACAACAGTTTCACATAATAAACTAGACTTGCCAGCATGTATACACGGGGTCCAGGTCACGTACATGGTCTGCCTCCCGAGTCCTGAGGCCCATGCAGCTGTAAGATCAGGACCACATGGGCAACGGCGCTGTCACTCAAACTTTGCCGTCAGGAGGACTAAATTCAACTAAGACTTCCATACTTTTACAGTTCTTCCACTGAATCACAGCCGTTGCTCCGACCATGTGCATGAGGTGTTGTACGTCGAGGTAACTGTGGTGTCCGTCAGTTTATATTTACCAATATTCAAACTCTAATTTACCTTCATAAAGTGTTCCAAGTGTTCTACCAAATAGCAACAACACTTTTTTTTTATATTTAAATATTCTCTTTATGGTACACAAAGGTCAGATGATTGGGCTGAATATATATATTTTTTTAATATGACAATCACAATAAGTTTTAACCTGACCAATCCTCTGAGCACATTGGGAATAGAGTTCAGAAAAATGACTTCCTCAGGAATTTTGACAAGGGACTTCAAACACAGCAAAGTCAGTGTGGTGACTGTCCTTGCACATATCCTGCACCTTCCTCATTTGCCTCTCTGCCACACCAGACTTCCTCATACAATACCACACCTTTGCTCTTGGCACTGTTTCATAAACTTTCTTTAAGTCCACAAACAATGCAACTCCTTCTGGCCTTCTCTACACTTTTCCATGAGCACTCTCAGAGCAAATACTGCATCTGCAGTGTCTGTGTGATTTAAAACTACTCATACTGAAAATTATGGAAAATTCTTCTTTAAACATTGTTGGACTTTCATGGCTAAGTTGTTGCGATATGAATTTCATGCATCTAATTTCAGATTAATACTTTCCTACTTGTGGCACCAACTTGTGACCAACTACTAAAACATTTGGCAGGCATCTTTTTGTTAATTTTTCTGTGTCATTGGACCATGTTTTATGTCTACTGGACTTAATCATCTTAATAACAAACACGTGAGTGTCCACTGAACGTATGTGCAGATTGTGCTACATACTATGTGGACCACCTCCTGAGCCCCTGCGAGGCCCATGGACTCCCTACATTTCAAATGTTGGGATGTGGGCCTGACCCACAGAACCACACGGGTGATGGTGCTATCACCTCAAATGTAATGTCAAGAGGACAAACATCAACCAAGATATCCTTTTTTTTCAGCACATCCACTGAATAAGAGCTGTGACTCCCACCATGTCAGCATCCTGTGGAGGGTTCTTCTCCTTGCCACTCTTGTGAGACACTCCAGTGTCAACAACACAGCCCGCCTTCTTCACAAGCCAGTTCACTCATCCACTCTTCTTTGTGCTGTCTTACCAGCACAAAAGAGGACTGTCATTCAAGTGTAATTTGCATAATGAGGCATGCCCACCTTATGCAGTCATCACCAAATTGTTAGATTTAACTCAGATGTGGTCCACAATTACAACAAAGTGAAGTTAATGCAAATAAATGCATGTATTTTAAGTCATGTTTTGCCATTTTTCTATTTGTGGTGCCCCCTTGTGACTTACATTTACCAAATTTGGCAACGTTTCATGTTTATCTCAAGTAATGTTGGGAGGATATGTAAGATTATCTGTTTTGCTATGCATCACTGTGCAACGTTTCATGTTTATCTCAAGTAATGTTGGGAGGATATGTAAGATTATCTGTTTTGACTGCTCCCTGTAGTTCCACAAGGACCAAGCGACTCCCTGCATTTCAAATTTTGGGATGTGGGCCTGATCCACAAAACCACACAGGCGATGGTGCTATCACTCCACTTTACAGGAACAGCGTTGCTTTGCAACCGCTGTCCCCAGCCCCGCCGGGCTTCCTAATAAAACCTAACCCATTTCCAATAGTTTTATAAAGAGGTTTTGTCGTTGTGTTGAACATAAAACCCCCCAAACAAACAAACAAATAAATAAGCAGTGATCTGACCATCCATTCATTTACTCATTCATTTTATATACCTACTTATTCCAGTTGAGGGTCACAGTGAGGGGCTGGAACCTATCCCAGCCCATTGCTGGGATAAATGTGGCCATTTGTATGTTAACATTTTAAAAAGGTATAGTGGCACTGTTTTTTGTTTTAAAGATTTGTCATGAAAAGAATTTTCTTTGGTACAACTATAATTTTAGTCCTTAGCATTTAGGTAAGGGATTCATATGATACTGCCAATACGATCACAAATCATGCTGTGTGGAAACAATTTTCGAATTTCAGCGCTGAGGGGGACAAATTCAAGGGCTCAGATGCTATGACCAACATTTGGTAAATTTGACAGTGATTTTAAGATGTCTGTGTGTTTGCTGTTCTGCTCACTGTTTGTTTTGGTTTTGTTGTGATTAGTAAAAGTTGCTGAGGTAAAAGGGGGGAGGTGTATATACGTTTTGCTTCTACCTACACCCTTTCAGTTGCATGGGTTGACTGGCTGAGAAATCAATTTATTTATTTTGTTGCAAAGTTCTTTTCCTTGAATGGAATAAACTTTATTTACAATCAATCTTACGGTAATCTCAAAATGCGTTTCCTCCTATAGTTAGTTTGCATGACGTGATGAAGGAAAACACAATATTCATTATGGAATTCCCCTCAGATAAATATGTCCTCTTCATTTAAATGAGCTGTAATTTTGCATCATGTTACAAAAATAAACTTACATTATAATGCACTGATTTTGGGAGAAACTAAATTTTCTCAGTGATGCACCAGTCAGGGTGTTTTAACACCACACTCACCCATCATGCTATGAGAGCCACCAGAATATGCACTGATTTCTGACCAAAATCCAAGCACATCTGCAAAAAAAAAAAAAGGGCAGGGGCGGGAATTGGTCTAATTTGCAATGGAACCCTTACAGTTCTGCTATGATGGCTGGTGTGATGATTTTTCTACCACCATGTGAACGTACGTAGTCTGAGTGCAGACAGTATCAAACAGCAAAGAGCGCTTCCTGTGTGTGTGAGGGGGAGAAAGAAAGAAAAGATGGATGTAATCACATCTGTTGTCTGTTTAGGGGATCCTTTGGTACCGTTGTAATGACTTTGTGTCAAATAAACACTTACGAAGGCAGTCTCAGATGAGAAGTATCACTTGCATTGTGACACACACCATGATCCAGCATGCAGGTGTCTCAGTGTTGAGGACCCCAGCTGGGAAAAGCCAAGGGGCCCCCCACTTACCACCTAGCTGAAACAGATAGATGGCTACTGTCAAGAACAGGGGATGGACTTGTCATCCAGGTCCCATATGGTTCTGTGAGACCTTAATATTTGATCCCGCAATGCACAACCTACCCATATCGAGTTAAACAGTTATGACCTTGAGTTTGACCTTTCAAGGTTAGACAACGTCAAAAGTCATGCAGCAAAAATGATTATGACTTAATGTTAGTGTTTAATAGCAACCATAGGCGTAGCTTTAATTTCTCAACATAGCTATTCTAAATTAGTTTGATGTTTCAAGGATCATGTGACTAATAGAAATGTGATATGAGTTCATATTAGTGTTTATAAGTAAACACAGTCTTATCAATCAATCAATCAATTTTTTTTTTATATAGCGCCAAATCACAACAAACAGTTGCCCCAAGGCGCTTTATATTGTAAGGCAAGGCCATACAATAATGATGTAAAACCCCAACGGTCAAAACGACCCCCTGTGAGCAAGCACTTGGCTACAGTAGGAAGGAAAAACTCCCTTTTAACAGGAAGAAACCTCCAGCAGAACCAGGCTCAGGGAGGGGCAGTCTTCTGCTGGGACTGGTTGGGGCTGAGGGAGAGAACCAGGAAAAAGACATGCTGTGGAGGGGAGCAGAGATCGATCACTAATGATTAAATGCAGAGTGGTGCATACAGAGCAAAAAGAGAAAGAAACAGTGCATCATGGGAACCCCCCAGCAGTCTACGTCTATAGCAGCATAACTAAGGGATGGTTCAGGGTCACCTGATCCAGCCCTAACTATAAGCTTTAGCAAAAAGGAAAGTTTTAAGCCTAATCTTAAAAGTAGAGAGGGTGTCTGTCTCCCTGATCTGAATTGGGAGCTGGTTCCACAGGAGAGGAGCCTGAAAGCTGAAGGCTCTGCCTCCCATTCTACTCTTACAAACCCTAGGAACTACAAGTAAGCCTGCAGTCTGAGAGCGAAGCGCTCTATTGGGGTGATATGGTACTATGAGGTCCCTAAGATAAGATGGGACCTGATTATTCAAAACCTTATAAGTAAGAAGAAGAATTTTAAATTCTATTCTAGAATTAACAGGAAGCCAATGAAGAGAGGCCAATATGGGTGAGATATGCTCTCTCCTTCTAGTCCCCGTCAGCACTCTAGCTGCAGCATTTTGAATTAACTGAAGGCTTTTTAGGGAACTTTTAGGACAACCTGATAATAATGAATTACAATAGTCCAGCCTAGAGGAAATAAATGCATGAATTAGTTTTTCAGCATCACTCTGAGACAAGACCTTTCTGATTTTAGAGATATTGCGTAAATGCAAAAAAGCAGTCCTACATATTTGTTTAATATGCGCTTTGAATGACATATCCTGATCAAAAATGACTCCAAGATTTCTCACAGTATTACTAGAGGTCAGGGTAATGCCATCCAGAGTAAGGATCTGGTTAGACACCATGTTTCTAAGATTTGTGGGGCCAAGAACAATAACTTCAGTTTTATCTGAGTTTAAAAGCAGGAAATTAGAGGTCATCCATGTCTTTATGTCTGTAAGACAATCCTGCAGTTTAGCTAATTGGTGTGTGTCCTCTGGCTTCATGGATAGATAAAGCTGGGTATCATCTGCGTAACAATGAAAATTTAAGCAATACCGTCTAATAATACTGCCTAAGGGAAGCATATATAAAGTGAATAAAATTGGTCCCTAGCACAGAACCTTGTGGAACTCCATAATTAACTTTAGTCTGTGAAGAAGATTCCCCATTTACATGAACAAATTGTAATCTATTAGACAAATATGATTCAAACCACCGCAGCGCAGTGCCTTTAATACCTATGGCATGCTCTAATCTCTGTAATAAAATTTTATGGTCAACAGTATCAAAAGCAGCACTGAGGTCTAACAGAACAAGCACAGAGATGAGTCCACTGTCCGAGGCCATAAGAAGATCATTTGTAACCTTCACTAATGCTGTTTCTGTACTATGATGAATTCTAAAACCTGACTGAAACTCTTCAAATAGACCATTCCTCTGCAGATGATCAGTTAGCTGTTTTACAACTACCCTTTCAAGAATTTTTGAGAGAAAAGGAAGGTTGGAGATTGGCCTATAATTAGCTAAGATAGCTGGGTCAAGTGATGGCTTTTTAAGTAATGGTTTAATTACTGCCACCTTAAAAGCCTGTGGTACATAGCCAACTAACAAAGATAGATTGATCATATTTAAGATCGAAGCATTAAATAATGGTAGGGCTTCCTTGAGCAGCCTGGTAGGAATGGGGTCTAATAAACATGTTGATGGTTTGGATGAAGTAACTAATGAAAATAACTCAGACAGAACAATCGGAGAGAAAGAGTCTAACCAAATACCGGCATCACTGAAAGCAGCCAAAGATAACGATACGTCTTTGGGATGGTTATGAGTAATTTTTTCTCTAATAGTTAAAATTTTGTTAGCAAAGAAAGTCATGAACTCATTACTAGTTAAAGATAATGGAATACTCAGCTCAATAGAGCTCTGACTCTTTGTCAGCCTGGCTACAGTGCTGAAAAGAAACCTGGGGTTGTTCTTATTTTCTTCAATTAGTGATGAGTAGAAAGATGTCCTAGCTTTACGGAGGGCTTTTTTATAGAGCAACAGACTCTTTTTCCAGGCTAAGTGAAGATCTTCTAAATTAGTGAGACGCCATTTCCTCTCCAACTTACGGGTTATCTGCTTTAAGCTACGAGTTTGAGAGTTATACCATGGAGTCAGACACTTCTGATTTAAAGCTCTCTTTTTCAGAGGAGCTACAGCATCCAAAGTTGTCTTCAATGAGGATGTAAAACTATTGACGAGATACTCTATCTCCCTTACAGAGTTTAGGTAGCTACTCTGCACTGTGTTGTTATATGGCATTAGAGAACATAAAGAAGGAATCATATCCTTAAACCTAGTTACAGCGCTTTCTGAAAGACTTCTAGTGTAATGAAACTTATTCCCTACTGCTGGGTAGTCCATCAGAGTAAATGTAAATGTTATTAAAAAATGATCAGACAGAAGGGAGTTTTCAGGGAATACTGTTAAGTCTTCTATTTCCATACCATAAGTCAGAACAAGATCTAAGATATGATTAAAGTGGTGGGTGGACTCATTTACTTTTTGAGCAAAGCCAATAGAGTCTAATAATAGATTAATGCAGTGTTGAGGCTGTCATTCTCAGCATCTGTGTGGATGTTAAAATCGCCCACTATAATTATCTTATCTGAGCTAAGCACTAAGTCAGACAAAAGGTCTGAAAATTCACAGAGAAACTCACAGTAACGACCAGGTGGACGATAGATAATAACAAATAAAACTGGTTTTTGGGACTTCCAATTTGGATGGACAAGACTAAGAGACAAGCTTTCAAATGAATTAAAGCTCTGTCTGGGTTTTTGATTAATTAATAAGCTGGAATGGAAGATTGCTGCTAATCCACCGCCCCGGCCCGTGCTACGAGCATTCTGACAGTTAGTGTGACTCGGGGGTGTTGACTCATTTAAACTAACATATTCATCCTGCTGTAACCAGGTTTCTGTTAGGCAGAATAAATCAATATGTTGATCAATTATTATATCATTTACCAACAGGGACTTAGAAGAGAGAGACCTAATGTTTAATAGACCACATTTAACTGTTTTAGTCTGTGGTGCAGTAGAAGGTGCTATATTATTTTTTCTTTTTGAATTTTTATGCTTAAATAGATTTTTGCTGGTTATTGGTAGTCTGGGAGCAGGCACCGTCTCTACGGGGATGGGGTAATGAGGGATGGCAGGGGGAGAGAAGCTGCAGAGAGGTGTGTAAGACTACAACTCTGCTTCCTGGTCCCAACCCTGGATAGTCACGGTTTGGAGGATTTAAGAAAATTAGCCAGATTTCTAGAAATGAGAGCTGCTCCATCCAAAGTGGGATGGATGCCGTCTCTCCTAACAAGACCAGGTTTTCCCCAGAAGCTTTGCCAATTATCTATGAAGCCCACCTCATTTTTGGACACCACTCAGACAGCCAGCAATTCAAGGAGAACATGCGGCTAAACATGTCACTCCCGGTCTGATTGGGGAGGGGCCCAGAGAAAACTACAGAGTCCGACATTGTTTTTGCAAAGTTACACACCGATTTAATGTTAATTTTAGTGACCTCCGATTGGCGTAACCGGGTGTCATTACTGCCGACGTGAATTACAATCTTACCAAATTTACGCTTAGCCTTAACCAGCAGTTTCAAATTTCCTTCAATGTCGCCTGCTCTGGCCCCCGGAAGACAATTGACTATGGTTGCTGGTGTCGCTAACTTCACATTTCTCAAAACAGAGTCGCCAATAACCAGAGTTTGATCCTCGGCGGGTGTGTCGTCGAGTGGGGAAAAACGGTTAGAAATGTGAACGGGTTGGCGGTGTACACGGGGCTTCTGTTTAGGGCTACGCTTCCTCCTCACAGTCACCCAGTCAGCCTGCTTTCCCGGCTGCTCGGGATCTGCCAGAGGGGAACTAACGGCGGCTAAGCTACCTTGGTCCGCACCGACTACAGGGGCCTGGCTAGCTGTAGAATTTTCCACGGTGCGGAGCCGAGTCTCCAATTCGCCCAGCCTGGCCTCCAAAGCTACGAATAAGCTACACTTATTACAAGTACCATTACTGCTAAAGGAGGCCGAGGAATAACTAAACATTTCACACCCAGAGCAGAAAAGTGCGGGAGAGACAGGAGAAGCCGCCATGCTAAATCGGCTAAGAGCTAGTAGCTACGCTAAGCTAGCGGATTCCTAAAAACACGCAAAGTGAATAATGTGTAAATAATTTAGAGGTGATTCAGCAGAATGAGTGCTTTAGTTAAGGCACGTAAAGATTACAATGGGAAACAAATCGTAATCTAGATAACTAGATCAATCTAACTGCGCAGATTAAACAGCTAACAGATACAGAAAAACACCGCTGTGCTCCGGAACAGGAAGTGATACAATACCGCAGTGAGAGCCAACCACCAGTAGAGGCAAGCAAGCTTATCTTTAACGAGTTCCTCAAAATAGCTAAATATTCTGTATATAAAAGTAGAAGGTAAATTTTTTATTTTACTTTGGTCTGTTTGATTTTTTTTAACAATTTTTTCTTAAAATCAAGTCGCTTTGTCCTTGGCTTGGTCCAAATTAGATTAAAACTCAGTTATTTTGTTCTCACATGGACACACAGGACCAACAACGTGCATGTTGTGTGAGTGTAATCAAAACACCATTCACACAGATTTGAAACAATACAAGACAATAGATGATATGTAAAGGAATAAAAAGCCATGTAAATGCAGCGACAGAAAAGTAAAAGCCAAAAAAAAAAAAAACATTGAAGGAAAAATGAAACAGCTATTTGAAAACCATAATAAGATTTATTGCATCCTATGTAACAAAACAAAAACACGTGCTTTGCATAAGGGAAAGAAGACGTCACAATATATTCATGCATAAAGAAATGACACTGATTGTGCAATATAGATGGATTAGTCCAGTAGCGCAGTAGTGAGGTAACTACTGATGTTGAGCCAATGCCATATGGGATCCATTAAGCTCAGTGCATGATATATAGCTTACTCGCTGACACTGTTTATTAAATACATTTTATCTTGATACTTGGACAAATTTCAACTGCTTAGTATAAACAGGGTGCACTGTATTTTACGTGCATGTGAGAGAGGAAGACAGGGAACACAATTTATGATTACCAGGACACGGAAAAACAAACAGCATCTATAAATGTGCAACAACGTACAATGGAAATGCAATTTACACACATATATAAAATGCATTCTTACAGGAATGTTTTGGTTTGTTTTGACAGATGTGTCAAATCTGTGTAGTTTTTGTTCAAACTGAAATGGAGATTTCAGGTTTTTTAGAGTCTCTGTTGTATTTTACAGAAGGCAGAGCAAGGTTTTATTGAATATACCCAAACAGAACTGTACAAATGTTGTAGACTTAGACACAGATTGCTTGCATGCAATAGTGAAAGTAGTGTCAGTATCAGGATCTCTGAAAAGTCTGTTATCACACCTGGTGTTTGTTAAGTTGTAGACTTTTGTTAAATGACTTAATGTGTGCAATGTGATCCTAGCATCACATATGCCAAAATAAACCCTGGATCATTTGAGTTTAATAGGATCCAGAGAGGAAGCATTGTGAGGATGTCCGAGGTGGCAGAGAATTATGTGAGGGTGGTGCAGAATATGCATGCAGCAGGAATACAGGATAGGTTCAGGGGAATTTGAATTGTTAATGCTCATGTTGAGGGATCAGATGGAGTCTCCACTATGTTTGAAGATAACGTTGTGATTTCTCATAAGAGAAAAAAGTGGGCTTTGGACAGTTTGGGCAGGTGGACGTTTTTCACTGGAGAGAAGGGGAATGAAAGCCAATTGAGGCATGACAGAAAACGTGTGAATGAGAAGGAATGAGGCAGAATGCTGCAGGACCAATTAAAATTTCCCATTTTTTTTCCGTGTGATTTTGCTGTGTGTGCGCGAGCACACATTCAAATATAAAAACTGTCATGCTGACAGCTCTGTGGTAATGGAACCTCTGTTTTGTTTCATGGCAACAATATGCAGTTAATATTGTTCTGACGAGGATTTTGATGGATTTATATGATGCATTTGGAACTTGTTTGTGGTCCTTTCTTTAAATGGCAAATTTGTGGGTTCCAACTCTTGCACAGCAAAATCTTATTGTCACATCACAGTCGTGTTCTGCAAGTGGAAAATTTATCTAGATGCATACCAAAACTCTATAGACCATTATATTCCTCTGAGCTGAATATACTATGACCTTATAGGTCCCAAAAAACAAAAACAAAACGAAATGGCATATATGTAAAAGGGCGGCATTGTGACTACTATACACCCACAAGATTGTAGGAATTGGAGTTTCTTCTTTTTATCATCTGTGAGATGTAATTTGTGTGTGGTATTGAAGCATATTGCAGCCACATTGGATAAAGAAAATTCAATCACGCGATACACTTAACACAATACAGATAAGTTTGCATGTCATAGTAACATGAAAATATTTTGTTATTGTATGTAAAGTTTCACATCATAATGTGATACTGAGCAATTTATATTTTTACTGGCGTTGCCTCCGTGCACTCCGGCTTCCTCCCACTTCCAAAGATATGCAGGTTAAGTCAGCTGGAGGTTCTAAATTGACCATAGGTGTGAATGTGTTAGTCTGTGTGTCAGCTCTGTGATACACTGGCAGCCAGTCCGGAATGTACCTCGCTACTTGCTCAATGACCACTGGGTTAGGCTCTAGTCCCCCCCATGACCTTTAACTGGACTAAGCAGGTTCTCAGAATGAATGAATGGTGTGGTGGCAGCACACTTCTGTACGTATGGCACACATGCTGCCAGAGTATATAGAAGGATTTGTTGCCGTCATATTCATGTACTCAAGATGGATGTGAATGAGTTCCTTCAGAGTATCAGAGGCAAAAAGTACTCTAGTTCCTGACTACACTTGCAGCCAAAAACTGACACTTCCTTTAAATATTTTTATTTCATTCCACAAAAAGATTTCAACTGCATTTAAGCAGGGCAGTGTATTTCTGCCATCAATTACTAAGTCAATGAAGTTGTAGTTTTGTCTGCCTACCAGAAGGTGATGTCAATACCTGTGGAGGAGATTGAAGGTCCAAGTCTTTACAGCCCTTGTGCTTCTGGTCTTGTGCACTTGTGAGACCTGAACTCACCAGTGACCTACAACAAAGATGGGATGTCTTTGGTTTCTCTGAGCAATCCTTGTGTACCACTGTGTTGACTTTGTGTCAGATGGTACTTAAGAAAATCAGTATACTGCTTATATTATGAAGCACCATCTGTGCCAGCACTGTGGCCATGTGGCAAGTTTTCTAAAATAAATAATATGCAAAAATAATAAATAATATGCAAGTTCAACTCAGGACTAGTCTTCTTAGGCAAGTAGTCTTCTTTAACAGGGTGAGTAGAACCAAGGAGTAGTTTCCTTCAACAGGGTGAGTACTTAGGAAAGGGGAGTTCAACTAAGGAGTAAATTTCATTAAAAGTGAGAGTTCAACACAAATAGTCTTCCGCACAGATGGTAATTCAACTTAAAACTTCCTTCCTCTAAAAGGAGGGTTCAATATGCCGAGTCTTTTACACACTAAGGTGTGCACCAAAACACAGAGTCTCCTTCTCATAAGAGTTCCAAAAACACAAAGTCTCTTACACAACTCCGAGTCTCATTCCCAAAGGACTTTTACAACACAAGGAATGTGGGACACAACACAAGGAATGTGCACAGGATAGTCTTTATCTCAAAAGAGAGTTCAAAAACACAAAGTGAAATGGGAGACTGGGAAAAACTGAGAAAAATGCTCTTCCTTTCAAAGGGTGAACTTACAGGTAAACACTTTAACACACTGGAAAAGTGCAGGGAAAAGTCACAGGAGGGACATCTCAATGCAATACAAAGCTGATTACTCATAATGTGCAGACACTGAAGACCAAAGGACAAAACAACACAACTGAAACCAATGAATCCATAACTGAGCCTGAGCAAAGTCTCATTAGCTAACACACTCAATCACAGCCAGCTGGAGATCCAAGCAGGTGTAGACCATTAACTCGAAATCTGCAGGAACGTCACAAAACAGCAGAGGGGGCTACAAGGTCAGAACAGAAACAAAGACATGCAGGAATATAACTGAACACCAGAGGGGGATAGAGTCAGAACACATATACAAGATGTCAGAGGCAAAAGTGAGAAGATACATAACAAGACAAAGGCTGAAGAGAAAACAGACAAAGGCATTGACAAGAACAGATGTGACACAGAAGAGGTGATGAGGTGTGGCACAAATGAAGCAGGCTGGAACTAACAGAATAAAGCATAAGTAGGATATGAATGGAGGAGAGAGAGAGAGAAACAGAGCAGAGCAGAGAGAGATGCTCACTCCTACCAGACAGAACAGGAGCGCTGAGGACCCAAAAGGACGAGAGGGGAAAAACACAGGGGCAAAATCCCCAAAAACAACCCTACCAAGACACAACCCTAACAGGATTCTCAGAATACAAAAGCTGGAGAACCATAAACTCCTTTTTATGGGTCATGTTCAAAACTTCTCAACCACCCCTTCTAGCACTAAATATCTGTGCAAAAGCCTTTAGATGAGAGCATGTGAGTTGAGCAGGTACTGATCAAGCACAGACAGAATGGTCCAGCGGAACAGAAATGGTCCCATAAAGTTGTATCTTTGACATAATTGTACATAGAGTAATAAACTAAAAAAAATACTGGCATTTCATCTACATTTTCCTACAGACTTTGAAAAAGCCTAAATACGACAGGTTCAGATACAAAACCCAGTAAGTCCATTTTTTTTAAATGGGAGAAAACTGCAGTTTAAAATGGGGATTTCAATGAAAACTCACTTGACAGATTTACACATATAAAATAGAAACGGTTTGTTGAAATTCTGCAATGCTGATAGTTAACCCAAGCAGCCAAATGCATGTTGGCTACTGCAATGTCCCATAGACCTATTCAGCACTTGCTGACCACTGCCATCTGCTGGATGAATGTGGGATTGGTGCAACAAATAATCAGAATAGAATAGAATAGAGCCTTTATTGTCATTGTACACATATGCATACATAGAATGAAATTTGTCCTCTATATTTATCCATCCTAATTACAATTAGACACAATCCATCCACTAGGCACAGCGGGCAGCCACAGTCCAGCGCCCGGGGACCAACTCCAGATGTAGAGGTTGCCTTGGTCAGGGGGAAAGAAAGGAGCAGCCCCTAAATAATCATGTTTCTGATTGTGGGAGGAAACCGGAGTGCCAGGAGGAATCCCACACAGACACAGGGAGAACATGCAATCTCCACACAGAAAGGGCGGAAAGCGACCCCATGACCTTCTTGCTGTGAGGCACCAGTGCTAACCACTAAGACACCGCTATGAAATTATGAGCAGGTATGGTGAAGCTAAATGTGAAATGAGCTTGTTTTTCAGTTTTTTGGTCTGGTTGCCACCAAGACCACTGCTGTAAATGGTATAATAGGGCAGTGAATTATTCTGGTGATTTTATAATTGTTACCAAAGACATGCAGATTAGGTGATTTGGAAGCTTTAAACTGACCATAGGTGTGCATGCAAGTGTGAATGTGTTTGTCTGTCTAAACATAGCCCTGTGATAGACTGGCGTGCTGTCCAGGGTGGACCCCGCCTCCCGCCCCGTGTCTGCTGGGATATGCTCCAGCCATGCCCACCTGATTGCCTTGGGCGCAGTCATGTTTCCTCCATGTTTCCTCTGTGGTGGTCACAGGAAGCCAGAGTGTTGACATGTTGGCTAAACCTCACATTTCCAAATCAAATGAGCAGAAAACAAAAACACCTCCAGCATCCAAGGGACTGTGTGTAGTTTTTCTTTTCTTTTCTTTTGACCAAAAAAATTCAGGAACTTACTGATTTACTGGGATTGCGGCAGCTTTAGGAGACTCCCGGGATAAATATTTGTCACAGCATTTTCAAATGCTTTTAATGGATACTTTATATATTTGTAAAACGTCTCACAGAATATTTTAACGCGTGATCTTTTGGAGTGCTGGAATGTTTGAGAGTGACCCCCTCCCAGTCATATTTTATGTCCCTTACTGTCCTGCCAACATATCTAAAGTTATGTTTGATGTATGTTTTGCGATGATGCGTCATCGTGGCTCTGAAATTAACCCTCATCGGTCAACTGTGGTCAAGATAAACAGTGGATAATGCAGCATAAATATGGTCACCCCAGTGAACTGGATGCCTGCTGCACTGCCGCGAAGGCGACGGCTCTGTTTTTATAATTCGTTAGTGTTGGCTTCCAGTCGAGCGGTGCTGACCCAGGTTTCCTGTGCTTGCGAAAGAGCCTCTTTTACTCCTTGGATAAATCTCATTTGATTCAAATGTGATAAAACTGCAAGTGTCAAGCTTTGAAGCAAACTTTGGCAATCCACTGCAGACAGTGAAGGTTTGTGGTAAAAAAGGCAGACAGGACTGCCGTCTTAACCCTGTGCTCATTCTGCTGCTTCATCTGAGACCGTTTCAGTGTAAATCTTGGTAACGCTGAAAGTAGTGGTAAATTGGAATAGTTGCTTTGTTATAAAATTAACATGTCTGATCATCTATCACTAAACTTGATTCATAATAAATGGAAACTATAACTCAACTACATAGTGGAGCAGATAACTATAACAATTGTTCATTTCTGTAAACAAGCACCAAAATAGGCACACATACTCCTTAGACATCACTCTTTTGTAAAAGCACATTAGCCACCTAAATTTTCAATAGGGAGTCAGGTAGGGGTCAACTGAAGAATTACACATGGGTCAAAATTCAAAAATACTCCAATCAGATTGAAAACTACACCACATTATTTGTCTGATCACAAAGATTCCAAAAAGCTATAGTTTGAACTATCTATGACTAAATGTTATGGAGTTATGGGGTAAAAACAGCAAAAATGGTGACAATGTTCAATTAGGGAATTACCCTAACGTGTCGCTAATATGTTGCTGGTAAAACTCAATTTGCGACCGTAAAATCCAGCATTAGCGTCCGCAAATCATCAGACACAAGGGGGTTATTCCCATGCCAATCCAATTCCATCGTTTGCACGGATTATTTTTCTGTAAGTAATTCGACCTGGATCCGTGTTCTCAGTGAAATACCGCCATAATAATATAGTTCGATAAACCTTTAACGCAGACCGTAGTTTTAGGCAAATGTTGCTAGATTCCTGGTCCAGAGTCATCAAATAATCACCGTTAGTATTGTATTTATCGGTTATCACAGCAGTAATTGCAATATTTACTTTGGTCAGCGAAGCTTACCGTAGCAACAGCATCTTCATGCCAAACTGGAAATTCGGTGAGCAGACCCACAGACTTCTCCATCTGGTCAACTGCATTGAGTAATTCTGTATCAGAGTCCACATCAATACTTTCATATGATAGATTAAATTTACCCATTTCCGCATCATCGTCGCTCCACCAGTTTCTCTCCCTCTCAGCTGACAGCACGGTCAGGGCGCGACGTAATACATCAAATGCGAAATGACGAATATTTTGCCACCGTCAACACCATATTTTATGGTCAGAAATCTCACACGTTTAGCCAATCAGATTTGCGGAAGAAATGTAATTGGACTAGAATTTCAGTTTGTACAGGGGTCAAAAGTTAAAGTTGGTCCAATTTTGGTAAAAAGTGTTGCAAATTATTGGTTGAGTTAATAGGGTTTTGAAAAGGAATAGTTTGCACGTGTCATGCTTAATTATCATGTCATGTGGTAACATATGTCACATGTCATAGAATCCAATGGACGTTGCTCGTTTGACCTTTACTTTGGAGACCAACCATTCAACACAGTCAGAACTATTTCATTTATTAATTCTATTAGCTGCAACCAATAATTTGCACCACTTTTTTAATACCAAAATTGGACCAACTTTATCTTTTGACCCCTGTATAAACTGAAACTGACCTTTGTCACCATTCTTGCTGTTTTTACCCCGTAACTCCATAACATTCAGTCACAGATAGTCCAAACTACACATTTTTGGAATCATGGTGATCAGACAAATAATGTAGTATAGGTTTCAATATGATTGGAGCATTTTTAAATTTTGATCCCAGTGTAATTCTTCAGTTGACCCCTACCTGGCTGCCTATTGAAAATGTAGGTGGCTAACATGCTTTTACAAAAATAGTAATGTCTAAGGAGTATTTGTGCCAGATTTGGTGCTTGTTTCACCATTTGAAAGATTCCTCTGTAAATATTCTGTTATCTGCTTCACTAACATGGGGTTTGTGCAGCCAGTACAT
Source organism: Thalassophryne amazonica (assembly GCF_902500255.1). Classification (NCBI taxonomy): domain Eukaryota; kingdom Metazoa; phylum Chordata; class Actinopteri; order Batrachoidiformes; family Batrachoididae; genus Thalassophryne; species Thalassophryne amazonica. The sequence goes on along the minus strand of NC_047116.1, from coordinate 88,325,896 downwards.
TGTGAGTTCTGGTCCCAAGCCTGGATCAACGAGGAGGGTAGAAGGAGGCAATAAAGAAGTCAAATATCTGCAGCTGTTCACTGTTGTCATACTGTGCATTCTCCACAAGATGGCGCTGAGCTCATCAGAGGAAGCTGCCTCAGAGACTACTTTGGACAAACAGAACTGTGCATAAATCTGATGTAGGAAAATGAATAAATAAATCCATTAAATAAAGCAAAAATACTGAAAACACTTCTAAATATCAAATCATTTGTTGCAAGTACCCTTTACCTTTCAAACTGAAATGTTGTGGTTGAACTAGCCTCTGGTTTTGCTGAAGCATGTTGATTAATTCATTATTTATTGATTATTATGGTCTATTAATTTATCTATTAATTGGGCCATAAACCTTTAAGTAATCAGGTTTTTTGTGTTGCTTTCAGTAATATACTGTTGATACAATTCTCTAACTTAAAAATAATAATAATAAATTTGGTGTTTAATGAACATACTAAGGAAGAAAACCACATTTATACAGAAAAAGACAGGAGTTCCCAGGAATACTGCACATCCTGACATGGCAAAATGCAGCATTCTTGCACAGTGTCGAGGCGTCTCTCTCTTCTGCACTTACCAATAAAACAGACCTAAACACAGTAATTATCCCAGTATCACTGTTCTCACACTCCACCATGGAGTCACTGTTTATGCTGAGGTTTTGGTGCGTGTCTACAGGCAGGACCAGAGGTTGTTAAAGAAATTCCCCTTGAAACCATTGGCTACTCTAAACTTTCCTCATGGTAAACACCTTTTTGAGGGGTCAAAGACTATCTGTGCATCCCAGCAATTTAGTTGTAAGTCAGAGATGACATGTTTGTGTGGAAAATATTTCCGAAATGGAATGTGGTGAGACTGCTAGGTGTTAGTGGAGGATTTGACTACCGGAGTATAAGCCCCACTGGAGTATAAGTTGCACCTTTTTTTCTGTATTATCAGCCGTTTAATTTAGGGTTTATGCACATTTTTGTAGTGTACTTTCAATTATTGGCTTTTGTTATTTTATTATTAGAGTTTATATTGTTTTGTGCTCTGATTCCTGGGAAAATCCTATATAAATAATCGTTATAATTATTATTAACAATAGTGAATGTGGGATTTTTTTTTTGGAATATTTGACCTGGATTCATTCATTAGTTTGGGAGGTACTTGCTTCCATTGATAATTTTTGTCACAAGCATTGCAGATTGATTTTGTATGTTCACTTATTACAGTTTAGGGTCATTGGTAGGAAGGATCGACCCTGGACAGGCTGCCAGTCTGTCGCAGGGCTGACACACCCACAGGAACCCATGCAAACACTGGGAGAATATGCACACTCCACACAGAAAAGACCAGGTGGGAATCCTTTTCACTGTGAGGCAACGGAGCTAGTAAGCCACCATGCTGCCCAGGATGTATATTCACCACACAAACCATAAAATATCTTGGGGTTGTATGTGTCTGCACTGGAATATAAGACAAAGTGAATGTAAAAATTACTGCAGGGTTGTTGTTGTTTTTTCTTTTTTTCTTTTTTTGCATTTTCTTCACCATCCCGTTTTTTTGGGGGGGGGGGGGGGGGGGGGGGGTTGTATAGTATAATGAGATGTAGCATAAACTAACGACTTTGTATTTGTCTTTATGAGTACTGGTTTTGGTTTTACATTGTTGACATTCTAATCAAGTGAAGGCATTTAGCTGTTTAAGAGCTTGGTTTGGACTTGTTTAGGTTTAAGGATGAGTTGATTTTAGGCTTTAACATTTGGCATGAAACCGTAATGCAATTCAGATGTAATACAAAGTACCAATCCATTGTGCTTGTGGTAAAGAGTAAAATACTTCATTTATTAACAGCACAGAGAACATTATCCAGTGGGACTAGACATTACTACAAAAGTAACGCTTGCTTGTAGAGATTTCCTAAATCCAGAAACTTTGAATTTGTCTGAAACAATATCATGAAAATAATCCAGGAGGATTATGTTGGATTTTGAGTTAATAATTAAAACGTTGTTGTTGTTGTTGTTGTTTGTGAAACAGCTCATTGCATAAATATGCAGGATCTCTTCTGCTTCTCTCAACCACTTTCTGGATGAGCTGAATTTAAAACGGCAGTAGCCAGCACCGTGTGATCTTTCCATCATTTCCTTGAATGTTTCTTAAAATGAACAACAAGGGAAACTCTGAGTAAAGACAAAACCTGAACTCCCATTTTAAAACTAGACTGTTCAGTCCAACACCTCTCTTAAGAACACGTTATTGTATGATTTGGAAAATTCAGTCTGCCAGGCCAAGTTAACTACTAAAGCACATTGGCTCGTGGTTTTAACAGGTGGTTTTGATTATTTCAACACATGGCGATCCCTCCTGAGCTTACACACAGAACTATATGTCCTCATGTAGTCTCGGCTGCAGGCCCAAAAAAGTTAAGGACATTTGTTGTTTCTTGTGTAGAACAGCTGAAATGATGTACATAACAAATCATCACCCACCCCACAATTCATTAAGGGACAGCAGAGCACTGGAGCAATTCTTTCTGTGCTGCTTCTCATTTTGTAAATGTTTCCATACTGTACACCAGTGGTTCCCAGTTCTGGTCCTCAAGGATCCCTATTCAGATCATTTTTCCATGTTTCTCTATTCTTCAAAAAGCTGATGAACTCATTGAGGTTGGATCAATTGATCAAGAACTCACAAACACAGGAAGCAGCTAATCAGCATTGAGTGTTAGCAGGGAGAAATGAAAAATATGCTGAATAGGGATCCCTGAGGACTGGAATTTGGAGCCGCTGCTGTGCACCAATATATTGTATTCTGTTCTTCAAGGTGATCAGATAGATGGAGCAAAAAAAAAAAAAAAACCTCCCAGCAAAATCTTGTTTAGTAGAACCATGCAGCATGACACCTTCCAATGAGAAGATGAGCAAAAGTTTAACACCTTAGATGTAACAACAAGACACTCTCCAGTATGCAATTTGAGGGCCCTTCCAAAAGTGTTTGGAAATGTGGGGTTAACTAAAAAATTGGTAGCGTGGTATTTATAATCTGCTGCTCATGTCTTTTTTTTTAACCACATACTTACCCGTTCCTCTCAATCTCTCTTAAAAGTGCTACTTTTAGGGCCAGGGTAAGTTTATCTGACTGTTAACATTTTTATGATGGTCTTTTTGGGCTCACCATCTTCTAACATTACACTCTGTTGTATATTAAATTTCTTGGCTACTTGAGTGTTGTTTGATGAGCGGTGAATTTAGTACCATGAAGTTAATCTTCTCAGGACGGATTTCGTCCTGAGTACCTTGGGTCTCTGGATGTTGTGGGACTGTCCTGGTTGACAGTCTCTGCAGCATCGCGTGGTGGTCAGGGACAGTACCCCTGGATTGGCAGACCAGGGTGGTGGTCCCTCTGTTTAAGAAGGGGGACCGGAGGGTGTGTTCCAACTATAGGGGATCACACTCCTCAGCCTCCCCGGTAAGGTCTATTCCAGGGTGTTGGAGAGGAGAATTTGACCGATAGTCGAACCTCGGATTAAGGAGGCGTAGTGTGGTTTTCGTCCTGGTCGCGGCACCCTGGACCAGCTCTACACCCTCCATCGGGTGCTCGAGGGTTCATGGGAGTTCACCCAACCAGTCCACATGTGCTTTGTGGATCTGGAGAAGGTGTTTGACCGTGTCCCTCGAGGCGCCCTGTGGGGGGTGCTATGGGTGTACAGGGTCCGGGGTCCTTTGCTAAGGGCTATCCGCTCCCTGTATGACCGCAGCAGGAGCTTGGTTCGCATTGCCGGTAGTAAGTCAAACCTGTTTCCAGTGCACGTTGGCCTCTGCCAGGGCTGCCCTTTGTCACCGGTTCTGTTCATTACCTTTATGGACAGAATTTCTAGGTGCAGCCAGGGTGTAGAGGGGGTCCGGTTTGGGAACCACAGAATCTCATCTCTGCTGTTTGCGGACGATGTGGTTCTGTTGGCTTCATCAAACCATGACCTTCAGCGTGCACTGGGGCAGTTCACAGCCGAGTGTGAAGCGTCCGGGATGAGGATCAGCACCTCCAAATCCGAGGCCATGGTTCTCGACCGGAAAAAGGTGCCTTGCCGTCTTCAGGTCGGTGGGGTGTCCTTGCCTCAGGTGGAAGAGTTTAAGTATCTTGGGGTCTTGTTCACGATTGAGGGACGGATGGAGCGTGAGATCGATAGACGGATCGGTGCAGCGTCTGCAGTGATGCGGTCGCTGTATCGGACCGTCGTGGTGAAGACAGAGCTGAGCAGAGCTGATCTACGTTCCGACCCTCACCTATGGTCATGAGATTTGGCTCATGACTGAAAGAACAAGATCGCGAGTACAAGCGGCCGAGATGAGTTTCCTCCACAGGGTGGCTGGGCGCTCCCTTAGAGATAGGGTGAGGAGCTCTGTCACTCGGGAGGAGCTCGGAGTTGAGCCGCTGCTCCTCCACGTCGAAAGGAGCCAGCTGAGGTGGCTCAGGCATCTTTTCTGGATACCCCCTGGACGCCTCGCTGGAGAGGTGTTCCAGGCATGTCCCATCGGGAGGAGGCCCCGTGGAAGACCCAGATCACACTGGAGGGACTACATAGCTCAGCTGGCTTGGGAACACCTCAGGGTCCCCCCGGAGGAGCTGGGGGAGGTGTGTATGGATCGGGAGGTCTGGGCGGCTTTGCTTGAGCTGCTGCCCCCGCGACCCGACCTAGGATAAGCAGAAGAAAATGGATGGATGGATGGATGGAAGTTAATCTTTTTATTTCAGACCTTCATCAGTCAAGGTTGACCATGGAATAGACCTTCGTTTCTGTATGTACTGTTTACGCTTCTCTGCATACATCATGCCTCGTCTGTTCTAACTGTAAAGGTAGAACAGCGCTGTGTGTGACTGTCCTGTATGCTTTCATTACAACTTTTTATTATAACCGTGTTTAAATAGTGTTTTGTTTTGTTTTTCTGGCAGAAAAGCACTGGCATGGCACTTCATCTTTGTGTTTTCATTTTTTAAAAAGTGCCGAGTGTGGGTTTTTGTTTCTATCACAACAATAAACAGACAACAACAAGCTTATAATGCATATGGTGATTAAAAACAGCACTCACCAGCAACTGCTTCCAAAGAAAGTTTCAGTGCTGGGGGGGGCATGCATATTTGGCACCACCTACTGTTGCAGATATATATATACGAGGTCTGTGATAAAACTAACCGGCAGTTTTATTTAAAAAAAAAAACTATATGGATTTGAATCACGTGCGATTACACCAGACATGCTTGAACCCTCGTGCGCATGCGTGAGTTTTTTCACGCGTGTCCGTGATGTCATTCGCCTGTGGGCAGGCCTTGAGTGAGGAGTGCTCCACCCTGCCTGTCGGAATCTCTTTGTCTGAGAAGCCGCTGGAGACGGCGTGCGTTGCTTTATCAAAATTTTTTCAGGACCTGTGAGGGATATCCGAGTGGACACTATTCGAGAAATTCTGCTGGTTTTCGGTGAGAAGTTTAACGGCTGATGAGAGATTGTGGAGTTTCTTTCGCTTTAAGGACAGCCCACAAAGCGGATCGGCGCAGCGCGGTCGGAGGTGGTGTCCGTCTGGCTGTTTCGAGCTGAAAACATCCTAATTTAAGGCTCTGTTCACCCAGGTCGTCGTCAGAGAACAGAGAAGATTCAGAAGAAGCCGGCATCAGGAGTTTACCCGGACATTCCACTGTTAAAGGAGATTTTGTAATGAAAGAACGTGCGGACGAATTTGCCGAGTCAGATCCGTGATGACGTGGCAAATCCGTCTGCGCCGCGACATGAAAAACACCTCCGTGTTGAAAACCATTTGGCTTTCAGCAAGTGAGTATCTGAGAAATTGTTTAACAGCTGGGCATGTTCCAACTTGTCTGTTAAGGTTTCCAACGGAGGTGTTTTTCCTGTGGCGACCCCCCGCGGTCGGGTCCGGCCCAACATGCGACTCTGCCCGCACGTTCTTTCATTAAAAAATGTCCTTTAACAGTGGAATGTCCGAATAAACTGCTGATCCCGAGCTCTTCTGAAAGTTCTCTGTTATCTCACGACTTACTGGGTGAACAGAGCCTGAAATGTGGAAGTTTTCAGCTTGAAACAGTGAGACGATGCCGCCTCGGAGCGCAGCTCGCCATCAGGCGCCGTGGGCCGTCCTTAAAGCAACACTTACAGACCAAAATATCTCATCAGCTGTTAAAATTTTCACTGAAAACCAGCTGAATTTATCAAATGGTGTCCACTCAGTTGTGCCTTACAGGTTTTGAAACAAAGCAGCAGTCTCTGAGCCATTCCTAAACAATGAAAAAATTGACGAGAGGGTGGGCCACTCCTCACTCAAAGACTGCCCACAGGCGAATGACGTAACCGACAGGCGTGAAAAAACTCTCGCATGCCCACGAGGGTTCAAGCATGTCTGATGTAATCACATGTGATTCAAATCTATATGGTTTTTGAAAAAAATAATAAGGTCAGATACTTTTATTCACAGCCCTTGTATAATATATAAAACATGTAACAGTGTAGACCCTGAAGACCCCACTGAATCAAGGCTGTGAAATAAAAATTGTAAAATCCAAGGAAAATTTGCAGGGGGTCGGGGGGCGGGTGCACAGCTTCCAGGAGCTGGGGTCTAGGGCCCTGTGGGGCCCCACAATTAAGTTTTTATCTAATGATACTTTTTCAGCATCTCCTGGAAGAACAAATCTCAAAATTAGTGCATATTTAAATGATCCTACATTCAACCTTTTATTTGACCTGTCAGTGATGATGTTGAAATAACAAAATATGACGTGGAAGTAGGACCTGGAATGATTTTCCTTTTAAATGTAAACCAAATTATGCATTTACTGAGAACAATTAAACTACATGAAATTTATGAAGACTGAAAAGACTGTTACAGCATTTCAAAAACCACAGCTACAGCTTGTAGAATATTTGCAAAATCATGGTAAAATATCAGTAACATACCTTATAGTAAAAAGTCACTTATATTCTTGTGTGTAAATTCACGCAGCCTAAATCCATTCAAAGCCACAATGTCTTTTTACAATGAAAGAAAGTCTAGATTAGTGAAAAAAAGTCACATAATCTTGTCTAAAATCCTGTTTGAACAGCAGAATGTTTATTTTCCAGGGAGAGAAAAATTCTTACCGTGTTTCCTGAGAGGGCACAGTTCACTTTTCCCGTTTCTTTTATCTTTCTGGTGTGCTGATGAAGCCAGCGACGATTCCACGGATTCTTGTCGTTATAAGACTTTTTCAAACAGTTTTTCTCACCATCTTCTTTTTGTGCGACGTCGCTCCGTGACACAGACATGCTGCACAAATCTTCTTTTAAAAACTTGAAAGCTCTAAAAGTTTGGGATGTCCACATGCTACATTTAGCTTAAGTGTCACACAGGAGCCACACAGCGTCGCCGCAGCAACCAACCAGTCCTGCTTTACGACAACTGTCGTAACAGCTACACTTTGAGTGGCATTTTTCCTCCGCGAAAAGAAACTGATTTGTATCTGTAACACACAGATCAGTGTCCGTAGACTTATAAAACTTACACGATGTCGTAAAAAAAAGCGAAAGCTTTGCGATAAGCATTTTAAAAACTCAGTGATGTTCACGATTAAAGAGTACATCACTAACACCCCCCACCCCCCCATGATGGGATCCGCGGAGTTTTCACAGCCCTGCTGAATAGATGAATTTCCAAGATAAAAACAACACAGACTTATATTCAGAAAAACATTGTATTCCTGTGTGTAATTGCAGTCCTCATTGTCTGATGGTCTGATTTGTCCATTCCAAAGGCTGTACATAATCATGTGGTCATTGGATTGAACCAAAAAACTGGTGATGATGGGGTTCAGACTCATATCCGCACATACATTGAGATCTCCTTTTTCTCTCACATATGTTTGGGCAGTCTTGTCTTCTTTCTGGAGATTGATGTTTAAAACCTTCCCAGATATCTTTAATGTGCTCATTCAAGCCGATCCTATGAAAGCTATTTTTGGCATTATTGGACAGAATAATCATTTTCTCACAACTATATGTAGCACAGAGGTTAACCAGATGCAACATCTCAAATAGGAAAACTGAGATTCAAGATGATCACTTCAATATTGATGATGATCATGATGATTTCATTATTATGATTTGCCTTAAAAAACGCTGTACTGTATATGTGAAACAAACAAGGATTTACAGGGAATTGAAAAAAAATGCAAAAATAAAGGGCTAAGGCCTCAAATGTATAATTCTCAATCATTATTCTTTTATTAACATGTTATTTTTTTTAGTGCCATGTAAAATAATGAAAAAAATAAAAATGTATATGTTGAATGAAACTATAGGACATTGTCAAATTTTGTTGCATAACGTAGACACAATGATAACATGTTTGTGGTTTCACAGGTGTCCTCTGTGTTGCTCTGGGATAGAAGATGAGGAGGCGTCGGATGTTACCTATATTTGCCCTTTTGGGCCTCCTATTTGTAGGGCTGTTCGCTGAACTTGATGCTCAGGATGGTAAGTTGAATTTAAATGACATGAGCAGTTGATAGAGCCTACCGTGTAAACTGTCTACCAATAAAAATTTCACCTGATTTTAGTAAAGCTGAGTGAAATGTAAGATGTTTTCATTTTACTGGTCCCCTAACATGATTTAATTCTGCATTTGCATACATCAATGTGCTGCATTAGTCAGTGTCATCTAACAAAAGAAAAGAAAAAGACACTTTTTGGACATTTTTTTCATAAACAAATAACAATGGCTCAATAACACATCTCAGTAAAGTACATAAATAAAATTGTTTGTCAGTATTTGTTGTGTAGATGAATGATGATGATTAAAGTAAACTGCACATAGCATCTTAATGTAAAAATATCAAAATTATAACGACCTGCCTCAGTAGGCATGAGTGAAAAGTCCAGTTTGATCCTTCTGGTAGATAGACTACGTATAATCAGGGGTGCACATAACTGGTACTCATGGTGCTCGTGTGTGTTAAACATCATAGATGCACAGCAGAGGGAAACACTTTTCCTACTTTCCTCTCATGAAACGTTTTCTCTTGTGTTTTCTGTTGCGCATCATTTATTTTTAGCATGCACAAGCACCATGAGTACCAGTTATGTGCATGCCTGACTATAGTTACGTTATCTATACTATAATTGCCATAACAGTAGTGTATCACCATGCTGCATCATTAGTGTTTTGCACAAAATCTGTTTTTCATATCCATCATTAAGAAGCTTGTCTTTGATATAATATTGGACTTCTGTCCTCAAAACACCAAGTTTTCTCTTTTGAAGATTGTGCACAAGGGCTGGCTGCCGATATATACTTTCTAGTGGATTCATCCTGGAGTATGGGAAAGGAGAACTTTGAGCATGTCAGACAATTTCTGTACAGCACTGTTGAAGCACTGCACGATGCCGGAGGGGACAGGTTTAAATTTGCCCTTGTGCAGTACAGTGGCTCGCCTGAAACCGAGTTCCATCTCAACAGCTACCCATCAATACAGGGAGTCCTGGCACACATCAAGGCTATGTCTTATCGTGGTGGGGGCACCCGGACAGGACTGGGCCTGGATTTCCTTATCCGTACCCACTTGAACACTGCATCAGGCAGCCGCGCTGGCGATGGGGCTACCCAAGTGGTGGTGGTGCTAACCGATGGTCGCTCCCAGGATGATGTTTCCGAGCCGGCTCAGGTGCTGCGGCTGGCAGCTGTTGTCGTGTTTGCAGTTGGCGTTCAGGATGCAGTGGACTGGGAGCTGAGGGAGATGGCTAGCCAGCCCCATAATGCTCATGTGCTCAGTGTAGACTCTTTCCTCAATTTGAGGGAAATAATCCATGATTTAGTGGTGGGACTGTGTGGCGCAGTGACCCAGTTAGGTAGTGCTCCTGTGGAAACGGAGGTTCCTCTGGCTGGAGAAGGTGCAGGTAATGAAATGGATCCAGTCTAACTACCATACTAATGTGCCAACATTTGCAGAAAGAAACTGCTGCATATGTGGGCGTGACTGGAAATGGTTATTAACAGAATTAAATACGTTTCAGTTGCAATAACATTTTACTCTCCACCTACAATATTAACATCACTTGTTTTGTCTTACCACATTTATTATACTGCTAACACACAATACAGCACATTTGCATGTGATTGATACTCCCACTGCTTCTTACATTAGGATGTTTGCAACGGAAACACAGATGTGCACACACCAGACAAAACACACTACTCCCTAAGAATAAGATGAGACATGAACATTCTCCACCTTGCTTCTCAGCTTTTATATGCTGTATGCACTCACTGGCCACTTTATTAGGTACACCTTCCTTGTACCGAGTTGGACCCTTTTTTCCTTCCAAACTGCCTTAATTGTTTGTGGCATAGATTCAACAAGGTTTTGAAAACCTTTTTAGAGATGTTGGTCCATATTGACATGATAGCATCATGCAGTCGCCCATTTAACCAGGCTGCCCCTTCACCTCTGACCTCTGACATCAACAAGGCATTTTCATCCACAGAACTGCTGCTCACTGGATATCTTCTTTTTTGGGCCATTCTCTGTAAACCCTAGAGATGTGCGTGAAAATCTCAGTAGATCAGCAGTTTCTTAAGTACTCAGACCAACAGCCACGCCATGTTCCCAGTCACTTAAATCCTCTTTCTTCCCCATTCTGATGCTTAGTTTGAACTTCAGCAAATCATCTTCACTCCATCTAGATGCATAAATGCATTGAGTCACTGCCACGTAATTGGCTCAATAGCAATTCAATTGAACAGGTGTACCTAATAAAGTGGCCTGTGAGTGTATATTAAGTTGGCATACAGCAATGTTCTCATCTAGCCTGTAATTAAAGTCATTGCTTTCTGATGTTGCCTGTTTTAATCACACACGACTTCATATCAAAGAAAAGATACACACAAAATCAAACAGTATGCGTTAATTTCGTAACACAATACAATACAATACAAATGTAATACAATTTGGGGGATAAAATACTGTAACATCACCTCAAGGATGGCTTATTCTCTAAAAACATAAATCATTAAGCTTTTAACCATGGCTAACCAACCACCCCTGCTTATGTGCCTTATGTTTGTATGTTTGTCTTTATTAGTCACAGTGTCCATACAGTAATTGTGTGAAATGTTTGCAGTATTATATATCTGAAACAGTGATGAACCTGATTTGATTAATCCTTGTCCTGCAGAATTTAGAAAATCATTTCACATAAGGTTAGAGCGAGTTAATGTGTGATATTGATCATTTGAAGTGAAGGCATATTAGTCTAAAAAGCTAAGGTTGTCCAAAAACAACAACAAAAAACACCTCGTGCTTCCAATGCAACTGAATTGGAAGCATGAGGAATGTGTATCAATTGAGTCAATTATAGTTTTTTTTTTTTTTCAAGACAGAAGTTGTAGGTACCAAGGATTATCAACAGGGTCATAACTGGTCACTTTACCTGAGGTCTGTAACATGAGTCTGCATGGGATGGCTGAATTCAGTGGAGCTCTAAAACACTCATACAGCACAAAGTTAAAAAGTAAAGTTCTAAAAGGCTTAATATTCAAGTGACTTCATAAAAAAAAAAAAAAAAATTCACATGCTCAACTATTTATGTCCATTTAAGCTTTTTTGGCTCAGAATTTAGCGTTGACCACTTAGGGACAGTACTGCAAAGTACTGGTGATTATGTTTCAGGTCTATTTGTATTCAAATTTATTATAAACATTTATTATAATTTCTTATAAAATACAAATTTATAAAATAATTTTATATATTTTTATATACTTTTATATATTTTTAATAATATGGCATTACATCAAAAGGATCTAAAATAAATAATGAATAAATTTATCAAAAAATTACTTGAATAGTAAGATTTTCTTTGCCGACACTAATACTTGCATCCTTAAAAATAACAATAGAAATGAAAGCTATGAAATTAATTTAAATTTTTTTTTTTGAAAATGTATAGAATGCAGAGATTTTAAAATGCTGTTTGTCATTAATGTAATTTAAGGCATCACCTATTAATTTAGAACATAACTCTTATGATATATATATATATATATATATATATATATATATATATATATATATATATATATATATATATATATATATATATATATATATATATATATAGCTTCTTCCCCACAGCCATTAACACAATAAATACCATAAAATAAGTCGTCACTAATGCTATATATTTCCAGATGCAACACATCCTGAAATGTGCAATACCTTTGTGCAGTATAAGCCAAAGTGTGCAATATAACCTAAGAGTGCAATAACCATAGCAAAATGTATCATTTCTACCTGTTTATAATTTGCACTATTTAGAATTTTTCCTAAAGTGAATGTGTGAATGAGGGTTATCTATCTATCTATCTATCTATCTATCTATCTATCTATCTATCTATCTATCTATCTATCTATCTATCTATCTATCTATCTATCTATCTATCTATCTATCTATCTATCTATCTATCTATCTATCTATCTATCTATCTATCTATCTATCTATCTATCTATCTATCTATCTATCTATCTATCGTCACGTAATAATGGGTACTCAACACCCATCACTACATGTACATGACAATATATGCTACTATTAAGAATGTTGCCACAGTTACTTTGAAAAGTTACTTTTTACTTACTTTATACAGCTACTTCATTGGCAGCTTTATGCACTTACTTTATTAGCAGCTGCCGACAACTTGTAACTTATAAGTAATGTAACTAATAAGGTAACTAGTAATCTAACTTGGTTACACTTAAGACTGAGTAATCAGCAAAGTAAATAATTAGCAAAGTAACTAATAGTGACTTTTCTGTGTACTCAATTTCCCTGAGGGAGTCTTCCCAAGGGATCAATAAAGTTCTATCTAATTTAATCTACTCAATCTTAAAAATAACCAAGTTAGATTACTAGCTACTTTATTAGTTACATTTAGCAGCTGCTGACAAGTGGTCCACAGCTACTAATGAAGTAACTGTATAAAGCAACTGTAAAAAGTAACTAACAAAGTAACTTTTCAAAGTATCTGTGGCAACATTGACTATTAATGATAAGTATTAAAAAAAGAAAGAGAACAAATATTATCATGTTAAAGCTTCTTTATATGCAATATCAATATGTTGGTGTAGCCCAGTAAAGTAAAAAACTAAAATAAAAATCAGTAATTCTGTTGTAAAATTATATTACAACTTGTAACGAAACAGTACAGAGTGGCATTTATTTATTTCCAAATCAAACTCTTCTTGATTCAGCCTACATGCAGTATGATGTTTTGCATTGTTCTTATTACAAATGTGTCCACTGTGAATGTTATTTGACACATGCAGTGATATGCTAGCATGAATCTTTATGTTGCCTCTGTCTCTTAACACTTTCACAAGTTGCATTTTGTTTTGTTTTCTCTCCCCCTCTCTCCTTAAAGCACAAGATACAGCTGACCTAATAATCTTAATTGATGGATCACAGAACGTTGGAGCAGCAAACGTCCCCTATGTGCGTGATTTGGCTTTGAAAATCATTGAGCCCCTTGATGTGGGCAGGGACACAATTCGGGTTGCCTTGGTCCTGTACAGCACCGATCCAGACATAAAGTTCTATCTCAATAGCTATGACACCAAAGCTGACATCCTGGATGCTGTAAAGGGCCTCACCTTCACAGGGGGAGATGAATCTAACCTGGGTGCTGCCTTGGAAGAAGTGGCCTCAAGCCTCTTGGGCCAAACAGCTGGAGGCAGGGCAGAGGAAGGTGTGCCCCAGGTGTTGGTGGTAATCAGTGCCGGGCCATCCACTGATGATATTGGTTTTGGTGACCGGGCCCTTAAGAGGGCAGGTGTTCTCACGTTCAGCATGGCGATTGGTGATACAGCCGCTGCAGATCTGGAAGTAGTCGCTACAGATACAAGTTTTTTTCTGTCAGCCACTGATTTCAGATCACTGGGAAGCATGAGTGTCCAGATCCTTCCATACATAATCGGGGTGGCACAGCGAACCATTATAGTTCAAACTGAGTTCAAAGAAGGTATGTAACTTCTCTGTAAATGTTGACGGGGCATTGTAGTTACAGAAGGGGACTTTTAGAAATATTAATGAATGCCATGTAATATCCTTGCAGTCATCTTGTAATTGCTTTGTTTTCAATGCTGATGAAAACCTTTCAATGTTTAGACTCAACATCATCCACATTACCACATTTCTCAGCATTATCCATCTCTCACAAAGACATCAATGAACTTACACAATTAATATTAGGTTCTCAAACACATTTTTAAATGCATGTCACTGTTTTTATAAACAGCTGTGATAAAATAACAATGAAGCATAGAAAAACTAGGGCAACATGAGTTTCTAATACCACAAATTTTTACCTTGGAAAAAATTTCAGGGTCAAATTCCTGTTAAAAGTGGCTTTTCATAAGCTAAAATAGATGTGATCAAATGTCAGCAGTATGTATTTAGTGAATTGAGGATTTTTTTTTCAACCTTTTTGGTTTTTGAATTCGTTTTCAGATCATTTTCACAGAACATTGGTCATCTCTGTTATGCACAAATTTGTCATTGCTTTTTGGCACCTGGTTTCCAACTGATAAGACAGACAAACAAACTAGGAACCTCCATACAATTTTGGTGGTGGATATGAAACCATAGCAGAAATATGAAAGTTACTGAGGCACTTTTGATTGAGATAAAATGCAAAATGTACACCAAATGGGCTTTTCATTATTAAATTCAAATTCCATAAATCCATAATCCAGATCAGATCCAGATCAAACTTTGCCAGACAATAGTTAGTGCCAGTCCACACCTCACTTTCAAATATAAGATTGGAGCATGTTTGATTAAGATATAATGTAAATATATACATCAAATAGGGTTTTCAATATTAAATTTAAATGGCCACAAAATCTGTAATCCAGATCACAGCTGGTGTCACAGACAGAATATACCCCCTAAAAATTGGTCCGCCCTGCCTTCACTGCGCATGCGTCATTTCCGTGCGTCAGCTGCGGTTCACCAATTATCACCTTGTTTCTGCTTAAATCTGCACTCCAGTCATCATCTATCTCAGCGACAGATATCTGAAGCTTTTGTACAACAATAATTTCCACATAAGTTCAGCATTATTTCATAATAAAAGATGGAGGAAGCGATCAGAGCGCCACAGCCAGATGGGCTGCTGCTGCTGCGTTCACTGTGCCTCCGTCATTTCAAAGTGTCAGTAGCGAGTTACTGATTTCTGCTTAAAACTGACTTTAGAAAGACTTAAGAGGTTTTACCGTGTCATCTGATGATTAATAATCCCTTTAATCCATTTGTTCACTTTGGATGTAGAGAGTCCGACTCAGATGTGCTGCTGTGGTCCCAAATGACACATGGAGGCATGAAGGCAGGGCGGACCAATTTTTAGGGGGAGTGGGGGACTGTTCGGTCGGCAACACTGGATCAAACTTTGTCAGTCGAGGATACCATCCGACATAAGGCTGTCACATATGAAAGAGGGTTGATATTTTCCATCTAATAAGACTCTGGTGCTGGGATGAATCAGTGAAATTAGGGCAGCTAAAGACGTAGCTGCTGTTGCAGTACGGATCGTTCATAATATTCAGTTCAATTCAATTTATTTATATTGTGCCAAATCACAACATGTCGCCTCCAAGGCGCTGTGCAAGGATAACGTCTAATCTTAACAAGCCCCCTGAGCAAGCTTATAGGCAACAGCGGTAATAAAAAAAACTCCATCAAATGTGTTTCTGGAAGCAACCTCAAGTAGACTAAACTCGGGGGGTGACCAACTGCTTTGGCCATATGCACAATAACAAAGATCAAATAAACAACTTACAAGAAAGAATAGTCAAACATGAAACAACAACAACAAAAGTCCGTATGACAAAGGGTCCACAGGGCATTGTGATCCACAGTTCCTCACAAGTGGAAGTCATTCTCCTGCAAGTTCAGTCCAGAACCATGTGCTCAGACAGGGGACCAAAAGATGGATGCTCCTCTCCACTGGAGCCATCAGTCTATCGACCGCACCTCAAAGAAAGAAAGTGGCCGCACAATCAGTCAGAGAGAAAACAACTAACAGAATACTATTTCACAGCAGCAGTATAACAGAGTATAATATAATAATTACATACATGCAATTTCTTAGTTTTTTTTTTACAAATTTGCAAAAACCTCAAAAACCTCACATTGTCATTATGGGGTATTGTGTGCAAAATTTTGAGAAAAAAAAATAATTTCATCCATTTTGGAATAAGGCTGTAATATAACAAAATGAAGTGAAGCATTGTGAATACTTTTTAGATGCACTGTAAATGACTGCAAAGGACAAAACAGCAAAAACAACAAAAAAAAAAAAAAATCATGCAAGCAGTGGCAAAGTTCCCCGTGTGATATCCGCTAGACGTTTTGAACACACCAAAATTACAGACTAACTTGGCAGACACCAGCTGACAAAGTGCACATTTTGCACTTGGGAAAATTACTTTTGTCGGACATAAACAAGCACAGAATGGAATCACGGTAGTCTGTGAGAATCTACATATTTGGTTCCATTCACTCAGCTGTCCCGAGTGTGTTACACGTTCAAAACACTCTTGGCACCATCGAGATGCGACGCAGATCTGACGGCGATCTATATGCAGTTTGTGCATCTACATATTCTGATGACATCAAAACAGCATCTGAAATGATCTGATCGCGGTTGATTGAGCTCTGAGATTGATCGGTCATGACAAAGCCTGCCGGCATGTTGTGCCACATTTGTCCACCTCCACTGGACCTTGGCCAGAAAGCAGCGGATTGAAGCACTGCTTCATTGGTTCAAGCTTCAAAGTGGAGTCATGCTGCAGAAGTGGTTGATTACAGAGCCACTGCAAGATCTGTAATCAATGTAGAGAAATGATCAATTTCCCAACAAACACCCTCAAAAACAATGGCCGCTCTGAAGGACCGATAAGGGAATCATTAAGCAAAAAGGCTATTGATGTCAGTGTATCGAACCATTTCATAAGGATACCCGAAAAGAACCAGTTCTCGATACCCAACCCTAGCCTGGATTATGACCATATTTGCTGTGTCAGCCTGGTTCCTGCACATTCTTGCTATGTGTAATGGGGGTTTAACAGAATAGATCCAAACGTGATTGCCGGCAGTTTGGTCTATGCTTCACTAAAGCCCCTTTCACACCGGGCCCACTTCAAGATGCATTGTGCGGCATCATGATGACGCCATGTCGAAGCAACCCAGCACCAAGACGATGTAGCTCAACGCCACAACAGTGCGAGGGACACAAACGACGAAGCGAATCGGACGCCAAAAATTAAACATGTTTAATTTTTTCTGCGTCCAGCACAGGACACTGAAAGGAAGTGGTTTCAGCGCAAGTCAGGGCAAAGCAACGCTACTCAACGTGAGTGGAAGCCACACCCTCACAATATAACATTACCCGATGCCATTTTGTGATTCTTGCTGTGTTCCATTGATCCCGAAGTATAAATCACACAGGATTGTTTTTATACCGTGTACACAATGCAGTAAAACTACACGTTCAAAAAGAGCAGAAAAAAATGCTGACTTGCTCTTAAATTCTCTCACAAATTAATTTAAATAAAGTCCATAAAGGTCCTGCTCACAGACTGACTGCCAGAGACAGGACATGTCCACATCCAGTAAAAAGTCCGGACATCTCCAGTCCACTCACAGACGATTCGTTCACGCACGCAGATGTGAACAATTAAAAAAAAAAAAACTGGCTGGCTGCTACTGCAGTTCCTCACTCTCCCCTCAATCCCTCATCATTGTGTTAAATAAAGGACAAAAAAGGACATAAGTCTTGCTCACAGACTGATTGCCAGAGACAGGACATGTCCAGATCAAGTATAACTCCAGACATCTCCACATTCTGATGGACAGTTCGTGCGCACGCAGCTCGTGGTCAAAGGAAGAAAAATAAACTATAACAGAAATCAGAGTACAGACCTGCAACCCTGCACAATAACAAATATAAACTAGAAGAGAAATCAGAGTGCACAGTCTGGCTGCAGCCAAACTGTGCACTCTGATTTCTCTGTGCAGCCAGACTGCCTGCAGATTCACCTCTGCACCCTGACCTCCTCTCTGTCCCCCTGCTGCGTGCACCTGACGTCGTTCGTCATGACGCCACAACTCGAAGCAGGCCCGGTGTGAAAGGGGCTTAACAGTCCCAGAATTTAGAGACCTGCTCCATTATTAGTAACAAGAGCAAAAGAGAAAAAATAATGAATCTATGTTTCTGCATCAGCTGTAGAGAGGTAGAATTTTCCCAATATTGCAGAGGTGACAGAAAGTATTCTCAGTGATTTCGCTTATGTGTAAGGTGCATCCGGAAAGTATTCACAGCGCTTCACTTTTCCACATTTTGTTATGTTATAGCCTTATTCACCCCATAATGACAACATGAAAAAAGTTTTTTTCAGTTATACACCCAGTTACACAGCCTCAGGATAATGAAACTGGTTATGATCAGGTGAGTGATCTGAAACTGCTGACATAAGAGAACCAATGCCACTATCTGAGACAGCAATACAGCAAATGAATGAGTGTTACAGCAACAATGGGTCAATCCCTGAATGGACCTGCAAAATCCCAACATATCCACAATGTCCATAAACATTTTGCTAAGGAGATCAGAAGGCTTATTTACATGGATATTGAAGCCACCAACAATAACCAGCCACCACCAACCTGGATGTTATCAGTGTGAGTTGCCAGATTTAAAATAAAAATGCCAAATTCATCAGAAATTGGAGTATGGGCCTATAAACACTAACAAAGTATCAACACTGAATTTTGTCCTGATCATGACTGCCCGTGGCGGTCGGAGTGGGACAGAAAACCAGATGTTCAAATAAACTAAATTTAGGACCCCCGCACCATTAAGCTAAACTAAAGAACCTCTGCCTTGCTTTGTATCATGGGCAACATGTATGCACATGGGCAGGTTTCATTTATAGGCAGGAGGACATTAGGCTTTGACCAGGTTTCACAGTTGACATCACAGTGATCCAAAAGTAGGTCATTATTCAATGATGGCCACATTTACATGACCATAATAATCAGATATACAGTTCATTAATTCTTTGGAAGTGGAGAAAGAAGAAGGTGCAGCTGCTATACTGAAAAAAGAGCGTACTCTTTTTTTCATTTGTACATCTGAAAATGTGAGTGACAACTGCTTTTACACACACATAAAACAATGAAATAAATCAGATTAATGGTATACGTATACCGAAGAAATCGGATTATTGGGGAGAAATCCAGGTGTGTTAATCCAATTTCACATAATCACGTAACGGTCATTATTGGATAAAGAATATCAGATTTTGCCATTTACATGACCACTTAATAATCACATAATGACCAATAATCAGATAGCAACCAGATTTTTATGTGCATGCAAATGGGGCCATTGACTGAGAGGACAATGTTTATATCAAGGAAACTTGGACTAAGAACATTATTAGGTTTGGCAGTTGATACAGTTGAACTCAGGAGTGATTTAGTTTTATGATTACATAGGTACACACAAGGAGAAAAAAGTTGATGCCTTGAAACTGGGGCATCCCCAGCTCTAATAGTATCCCAAATGCTACTGAGAACTAGATTTGCATAGCAGGAACCTCTCAATACTTTATGGGTACATTAATGAATCTAGGCCACAGTCTCAACATGAGCAATTCCCTCCCTGTCACACAGACTACACTGTCACCATAATGGTGACAGTGGTTTTCCAGCCATGGTTCTTGGTTTTCCTGCCTTCCACGAAACTAGTGGATTCCACAGCCAAATTAGTAGTAAGCCCTGCAGGCTCTCTAATCACCTGCAATGTGGCCTACGGTGGTTAATATAATAAATTCAGCATACATATTTGTATTACTGTACACATACTGTACATAGCAATATAAAGCTTTAAAGACACAAAATTTGCTTTGCTGCATTTATGTAAACAATTTTGTGTGACTGCAAAATATTTATTGTTATTCTTGAATAACAACAGTGAATGTCCAATGATTTCAGTATTGGGAACAAATACAGTATTTATTAGCAAAGCAAGCAAACAAAATTTGTGACCTTTAGTGTAATATAGTATAGTGTAGTATTAGTATAGTATAGTAATTTGTTGTTTAAAAGACACGCACATGCGCGCGCATACACACACAAAACACCTATTGAACATTTATGCCAAATCAAAGATTATTTTCAATTTTTATAATGCTGTGGGATAGTATAAATTATGACTTTATGTTTTAATTACAATAATAATATTACAATAATGTTTTCAAGAATTTAGTAACTCAATTAACATGAGTCATTTTTATAAACACACTTTGAAAATTGACAAACAATAACACCATCTAACAGTGGTTAACCACATAACCATGACTAAAATGATTAGACTGTAAATGTAATAGTATTCTTACCTGCCTGCTTTATTCTTTAGTACTAAACTAAGAGTGTACCCATGTGTCAAATGTGAGGTGTGACATTAGACCTGTCAAAACTAAATATGTGAATATTCTGTTAAATACACAATAAAACATTTTAAATATGTCCAGTGACCCAAGCAATCAGTGCAATAAATTTGGTGATAGGATCAGAATTGTAGATTTCTATAAGCATCTCTCACTCTCTCACACACACACACATACACACACAATTTTGTTTTTACAGAGAGATACTGTAACATTACTACCAACTATTAAGTTTTTATTCACATTCTAACTGTTTTCTTTTTCTACTTTTTCAGCGTTGGCTATTGGAAAAAGAGACATAATTTTTCTTATTGACAGTACAATGGGTGCAACACTCATTGGCTCTGTGCGCGAGTTCATCAAGCGGTTTGTTGACAACATGCCAATTGCTCCTGACCAAGTTCAAGTGGGAATAGCAACATTCAGCGACACTGCACGG
This sequence comes from Thalassophryne amazonica, assembly GCF_902500255.1. Taxonomy (NCBI): domain Eukaryota; kingdom Metazoa; phylum Chordata; class Actinopteri; order Batrachoidiformes; family Batrachoididae; genus Thalassophryne; species Thalassophryne amazonica. Next base: position 88,304,892 of record NC_047116.1, on the reverse strand, counting down.
ATAGAGATGGATCTCAACACCCATGGATCCAGGGAGAGTTTAACAGCTGCTTTGGGCAGAATCAAACCAAAACAAGCACAGACAATTAACATTGGAGCTGCCTTGGACTTTGTGCGGCTGAATATGGTGCGCCCTGAAAAGGGCAGTCGTCTTCAACAGGGAGTACCCCAAATTGTAGTGCTGATGACCAGTAGAAGATCCAGTGACAGTGTCAATGAACCTGCAAGAGCTTTGCAACAAATGGGGGTACTAACCATAGCTATCGGTTCCAAGGCTGCAGTGAAGGAGGAACTGACGCAAATTGCCTTCCCTCAAAATTTTGTGTATGAGCTAAGGGACTTCCGTATGCTGCTTCGGCAGCCCGCGGAAATTATTGATGCACTTTCAACTCTAGCTGGGGTGGTGGTGACTGAAGTACCCACTGAGACAGGTAAAATTTTATTCTAAGTATTTGAAGATACAGTAAACAGTATTTTATAAGTAATTGAGTGAACTGCTGTAATGTCTTCATTAGAACTGAAACAGTGTGGCATTAGAACCAATCATGTTCATACAACTTAAAGATGAAAAAACAAAACTTCTGTGTGCTGTGGAATAACTCATGCCTATGGGTTTGATAGTGACCATGTATAAATTAAACTCTGAAAAAAAAGAAAAGAAAAACAATTTTGCACTATGGCAAAAACTGCATAAAAATCAATCAGTCAAAGAAGGCAAAGGCTTTTTATGTGCTAGGTAGTGGAGAACATGGAAGTATTTGCTTGCAAATTATATAATAATTTTTTTGTTTGTTTTTGTACTTTTCTTCAGTGGAGATTACTACGGTACAGACGCAAAAAGTGCTCAGAGACATTGTCTTCCTTGTGGACGGCTCAGATTACGTTGGCAGCGGTAACCTACCCTATGTGCGGGAGTTCATTACCAACGTGATCAACCAGCTGGATGTGCGTCCCGACAGAGTCCAGATTGGCCTCATGCAGTTTGCCGAGCAGCCAAAAACTGAATTCTATTTGAACAGCTACCGTACCCGACAAGAGGTTTTGGACAGAATCTCCCAACTCTGGCTGACTGGCGGCTCTGTGTTGAATACAGGAGCAGCCATGAACTATGCCCTTTCCCACATGTTCCAGCCATCAACTGGGTCACGCAGGAAACAGGGAGTCCAACAAGTGTTGGTTCTCGTCACAGGTGGTCCATCTGCAGATCCGGTTAAAATCATTGCAGACAAACTGGCTGTAGCAGGTGTTCTGACCTTCACTGTCAGTTCTGGACAGGCAGATGATGCTTTACTGAGAACAGTAGCATTTGTTCCAGAGTTGGCTTATCATGAAAGAAGCTTCTCCAACATACCATATATATCTGATCAAATCTTTCACCCATTGATCACAGTGGTTGGTGACACCGATGTGGGAACACTCCCAGAGGAACCAGGTGAGATTATCATTTGTCTGATTTTGTTGTAAAGAAATAAATGTCTGAATTTTACTTAGTTACTATTTGTTTTTTCTTCCTCAGCAATTACAGGACCTCAAAGGGATGTTGCCTTCCTTATTGATGGCTCAGACAATGTTCGAGCGGATTTCCCATACATCAAGGATTTTATCATTAAAGTAATTCAGCCACTTGATGTTGGAACTGACAAGGTACAAATTTCAGTTGTTCAACACAGTGAAAGGCCGACACCAAGTTTCTACCTGAACTCTTACCAAAAAAAAGATGACGTAATAAGAGCTGTAAATGGAATGACAGTCGCTGGAGGACGAGGTCTAAACACCGGATCTGCCCTGAAATTCATGAAGGACACCATCTTGTCTGAAAGCCATGGCAGTCGAGCTGCACAAAATGTTCCCCAGTTTCTGATCGTGTTAACTGGAGGCAGGTCAAGAGATAATGTGAAGGAACCTGCTGGTGCACTGAAGACAAAGGGTGTAGTCCCATTTGGTGTTGGTGTCAAGGATGCGGACCCAAGGCAGATTGAAGCAATTTCACACAACCCTTCCTTTGCCTTCAAAGTCAGGGAATTCAGTGACCTTGGCACAATTCCACAAAAGCTCAATAGCTACGTGAGCCTTCCTAAAGATCAGCTGCAAGTTATCCTTGACCAAGGTAAGAACCCTTTGTTTTACTGTGTGTTAAAAGACAAACACTTCCTCTGATATCCTTGATTCTATAAGAACCTAAATCTCAATGCTGCTTTTATTTGTTGTGTCTTAGTACATGGTGATGCTGTAAAAAGAGATGTTGTGTTCCTACTGGATGGCTCTGATAATACACAAAGTGGCTTCCCCGAGATACAGCTCTTTGTGAAGAGCATAGTGGAGGGCCTCTCTGTGGGTGAAGGCAAAGACAGAGTTTCTGTGGTTCAATATGCTGATAATCCAGAGGCCAGTTTTTATCTCAGTTCTCACAGGACGAAGGAGGATGTTATGAATGCCATAGACAGTTTAAGGCACAAGGGTGGGAGGCGCCTTAACACCGGGGCAGCTCTCCAGTTTGTGAGGCACAATGTCTTCACTTCCTCCACCGGTAGTCGAAGACTCGAGGGAGTGCCCCAGATTTTGATTCTTCTAAGTACTCAAGAGTCGAGTGATAATGTGAAAAGCCCGGCTATTGCTCTTAAAGATCGTGAAATTGTGACCTTGGTCATTGGAGTTGGAGATGAAACTGTTCCAGAAATGGAAATGATAGCCTTTGAACCTGGTTTCATTTACAAGGTCACAGAGTTGTCCAAGTTGCTGTCAATCCAACCACAGCTTGTTACATTTCTCAATATATTTAAGGGCACTGAGGAATCCATCACAAAAGTCTCAGATTTACTCGGTAAGATTTAAGCATTCAAATAGATGGCTTAAAAGTTGAACATAGATGGTTTGCTTCTAGAATGATAGTGTTGACATTTTTAAATATGCTTTTTGTCGAGACTGTTCATGATATGCTTTTGTGAAATCTTTTGCAAAATGTCTGTTGCATTACATGTATATCCACAATTGCTTTCAATCTCTCCTTTTTGAAAATAATCTATGCTACATTTCTCATGCTTGCTAAGGGACACATCTGTTTTTCTCCCAATAGTGTCTTTTGAATTTATTCTGAACTAACTCACGTTGTTTATTTATTGTTGTTTGAAATCATTCTAACAATGCCAGCAATAGCAAAATTTCTTTTTTGTGACGTAGATAGGGTTATTGTGGCTGTTGTTCAGTTGTTGGCAGTTGCTGAATGTAAGTAATAAGGTAATTAGTACTGTAACTTGCTTACTGTAAAGACTGAGTAATCTACAAAGTAACTAATAGTTACTTTTCGGAGTACTCAATCTTTATTACTTGTTACTTTATTAGTTACATTCAGCAGCTGCTAATGAAGTAACTGTATAATGTAACTAATAAAGTGACTTTTCAAAGTAACTATGGCAACACTGGTGATGAGAACTTGGTTTACTTCAATCTAAGAACTCAGATCCTACGTAAAATTGCTGTCATCTTTGCTGTGAGAAGTCTTCTCCACTAACGAAGAAGGACTCATCCTGTCCTAGTGGTGCCCAGCAATTTGTTTGGGACAGTGTCCTTACTTTGTCATAGTCACTTCCTGCAGGAAGTCTCTTTGATTCTATTTTTAATGATCAAAGCCTAGCCAGTCATTAGGCCCTGCCTAATGATTATGTTTCAGCATTTGCATTTGACTTGAAGCAACTTAGAGTTCTATCTTTTGCTATTGAAATGAAAAATACAAGACAAAATGAGCTTCTGAAAATCATTTTGTCTTTTAAATTTCATTTCAACATACCAGGAATTGGTGAACTCTTGGTTTTGTCCACGTTCAGGTTGTTGCATTTGTCCAGGCAAAAATACAGATTCAGGGTACCATTGTTGTAGGTACCGTAATTTCTGGACTATAAGCCGCTACTTTTTTCACACGCTTTGAACACTGCAGCTTTTACAATGATGCGGCTAATTTCTAGATTTTACAGGCTCTTCATAAGTTGAAATACATCAATTGATGCTGTCAATTGATTTCCTGAAAGCTGCGGTCCTCATGCGGTGTAAATTCACACACAGTGTAAATATATGGTCTTACCCGTTCATTTTAGTGAAGAAAAGTCCCTCTTCAGGACTTTGCGCCCGACTTGCACCGTCAGATCAGTTAGCGGAGCGAAGCCTTCTCCCCCTCCTTCCACACCGGTTCTCTGTCTTGCTGCAACAAGTCAAAAAAGTCACAGCGCCCCATTAACGACTCATTTACCACATACTCCATCTGATCCTGGCTGCACGCGATGAAAGTTGGAAAAAGAAAAAGTTAAAATTACTCAGTTCTCTGTGTGGAGCAGAGACACCCTGTGCGCACGCTGGATGACATGCGCGTCAATATTTACGTGTAATACTTCAGTGGAAAAAAGCATTTACGGTACGTATTTAATTAAAAGTTAAAAAATCTTTCTAATATCTTTCTGTGCAAATATCTCATGTTACAATGTGGAGACCCGTGGCTTATAGACAAGTGCATCTTATGTATGTAAAATTTCCTTTTTCTTTTTAAAATTGGTGGGTGCGGCTAATATTCAGGTGCACTCTATAGTCTGGAAATTATGGTAATTACCTGTTTTAGACTTTTGGTCTTTCAAATTTGAATTGCAGTAAACCTGCATCATATATTGAAAACAGTCAATCAACTTCATTTTCCAGAAACTCTTTGGCCCGACAATAAGAGGGTTCCTGGTTATGGTGTTTCTTGTTTGGCATCGACCTTTTTCATTGTTACAACTTCAATACCACTTCCATGGCAACATACCTACACCAGATGTTCTTATTTTATAGTCTTCCCTGCTTGTGGTTACTCAATAACCACTTCATTGGAATATACTCATTTAACTCTTAATATATGTTGAATTTTCCAAATATTTTTTCAGTTTGGTTTTCTGAAATTTGCAGGCATTTAAGATGCAGTAGTTAGTTCTATACCTTTCTAGTTTTACACTGTATTATGGTTTATGACAGTGGTTGTATGATAATGGATTATGATTATATGGAGCATTCTTAAACTTTTTTCTTCTTTTCCAGTTGAATTAGAGACTGTTCATCGAGATATTGTGTTTCTATTGGATGGATCGGACAATACAAAGAGTGGCTTCTCAGCAATGCAAAGGTTTATCCAGAGTGTGGTAGAAACACTCAGTGTTGGTGAAAACAAAGACCGTGTTTCTGTGGTCCAGTATAGCAATGACGCACAGATGGATTTTAGTTTGAAAACGTACATGGAAAAACAAGAGGTTCTTGATGCTGTCCAACAGTTAACCCATAAAGGGGGCACACCCCTCAACATTGGCGCAGCTCTTGACTATGTGCGGAATTATGCTTTCACTGACTCCTCTGGGAGTCGGCGTGAAGAAGGTGTCCCTCAGATATTGATACTGTTGAGTGGGGGAAGATCTCAAGATGATGTTGCACGTGCTGCTGTTGCTCTAAAACAGAGCAAGGTTATTCCATTCAGTATTGGTTCAAGGAATGCGGACATACTTGATCTTCAAATGGTTGCTCATATCCCTTCGTATGCCTTCTCTGTGTTGCGGTTTGATGACCTTGACAGCATCTATCAACAACTTGTGTCATTTGTAAAAAGGGTGCCTAGGCAGCCAAGCCTGAAATCACACAGTACATTAGGTAAGATGTACATCAATTAATCTGTCTATCGATGGGTGAAAAATGATGTGTTCATGTTGGGCCACCGAGAACTATCATACACAAAGTCTGTGGGACATTCCTATAAGAGTGGATCACTGTCCTTCCAAAAGATATACCCATTTGGTGTTCTGATGATGGACAGTATCATCCAACATGATTTAATATATTTCATCAGTCTTCATTTTGGTTGTCATTGTTCTTGTCAAGGCAACAGCACGCAGTTGAAGACATAAGTTGAAATACTGTTCAAACTAAATTTTCCCGAATTATACATATTCTATTTTATCAAGCAATAGCCAACAATATCAATGGTATTTTAAACACTAATATGGCCAACAACTATTTTCTGTGTAAAGATGCATTGCCATAATGGCATCTTTTGCAATCAGTGAAGCAACACTGCCTCTGTGTGTGTTGTAACATAAACTTTTTCTGGTTTATGCACGCATACTGCATGTGACTCTTACCTTGTGAAACTGCTGCCCAAGAACATGGTTGATCTTCAAGAACGTACTTCGACACCATGCCCTGAAAAGGAATCAACCAAGAAGGAAACCATTAAACCAAAAATTGACATAAAAAAATTGTGATGACGTTTTGAATTGAATTGAATTGAATTCATTAGACACCCATGCAACAAAATTTCACTCAAATACAACAACAAAACTGATAAACAAAACATTTGCAGTCAATCTCAAGACCAAAGGCTGAGCTTTTATAATGCCAAAGCAAAATTTTAATGAAATGTAACACATTTTTAAGGAAATCCAAAAAATTTGCATTGAATGCTTTGGCTGAGTTGTGTAGATATTTTTCCTGTTCATAGATGCAAAAAAAAACCCCACTGGTTCTAAAGGTAGGTCCTTAAATCCAGCCAGTGGTTGCCAAATAACTCCTAATTATGCAAATTAATCATTCAGAAGTTTTTACAAGCAATTCCATCATTTTAGAAACATCTGGAATGTTTCATTCTGTTTTAAGGCATATTTATCAGGCTTTGTAATACGAAATGGCTGGACACCAGTGCTAGGCTCAGCGGAATTGTTCAAAAACTCATAAAACATGCAGGGTTTGGTACATAAAAAGGCAGTCCAGGCTAAGCAACAGTAACAAGTTCATCAGGCAGAGGTGTGGTCCAAACACATGCATGTGGTCATGAAAACACTGAGATGCAAGCAAGATGAGAAAAAACACTAGGAAGAAGGCTGGAAGCAAAGGCACAGAGCACAACGATCTGGTGGGGAACAAGTGGACAAGGTGAGGTTTAAATACAGGAAGGTGATGAGCAGAAGATGAGAAACAAGTGTGAGGGAAAGATCTAGGCCATGGGAGTGGAAAGACAGAGGGACATACCCACCACTGAGCATCAAGTGACAGACAAGAGAAATATATAAACCCCAAGCACAAAAAGACAGACAAGAAAATCACCACACAGAACATGATCAGAAAACACTCTAATGCATAATATACAAAGAACACAACCCAAATCCTGAAAATATTAAGATAAAATCTTAGATCTTGTTTTATGGAGTCACATGTAAATGTAAACTATTGGTCAACTGAAAATCTGACAGTGAAAAAAAAATCTAGAATATTTTTTAAAGAAATATTATTTTTAATAAATTTATGTGGATATAAAATTGTCACAACAACTGACTTAACACATATTGTTTGACAAAATGGAGTATGTGCAGAATTTAATTTGAACATTATATGCTTGTGATATCTATCTATCTATCTACAATGTAAATACATTGTTAAAATTTTCATGATGGATCTGCCTGTCTGTCTTTTTCTATTGAGGGGTGTATCTATTTCCAGTTCTAATGTGCATTATCCTTGTGTCTGTCAAAGCTTCCACAGATAACACAGGATCCATGCAACTGGATGTTGTCTTTTTATTGGACTCATCAGATGAAATGCTGTATGAATTTCAGTCGATGCTTGGCTTTGTTGAGAAAATGGTGCAAAAGCTCAATGTGGATGAGAACAAAGACCATGTTTCAGTGGTGCAATATAGTAAAAAGCCTTCTGTTGATTTTTACCTGAACACTTACAAAACACAACAGAATGCTGCTGACGCCATACGAACTCTGACGCAAAAAGGTGGCAGACCCGTAATACTGGTGCAGCCCTCCAGTATGTGAAGGATAATATTTTTTCTGCCTCCTCAGGCAGTAGGCACCAAGAGGGTGTCTCTCAGGTTTTGGTTCTTTTGACTGGGGGACGGTCCAGTGATGATGTGAGACCTGCTGTGGAAAGCCTGAGTGAAATTGGTGCGATTGTATTTGTTGTGGGATCAAAGGATGCAGATACGCATGAGCTTCGGTCTATTTTAAAGGAAACCAGTCACGCTTTCTTTGCTGCCGATTTAAATGATCTTTCAGGCGTTGATGAACACATATTCTCTGCAGTCAAGATGGCTGAAAACCCTGCTGTCAAGCAGGGATTATCTGGTATGTGTCATAAAATCTTATTTTATTCTTGTTTTATTCTTGTACTAGCTGTACTTGCAACATCAATCATTTTTCCTGCCTGTGTGATTGCAGATTCAAATAAAAGAGACATTGTTTTTTTGCTTGATGGTTCTGATGATTCCAAACGAAGATTTCCTGACATTCAAGACTTTGTACAGAGAATTATGATGGACCTGAATATTGATGCAAACAATGATCATGTGGCTGTGGTGCAGTACAGCAACACACCCAAGATTGAGTTTAACTTGAGGAGTTACTCAAACAAAGACAATGTTCTTGATGCAGTCAGAGGTTTGACTCACCAAGGAGGCTATCCTCAGAATATTGGAGCAGCTCTGCAGTTTGTAAGGGATCACATATTTACTTCTGCTTCAGAAAGTAGACTCCTTGAGGGAGTTGCACAAATACTTATAGTACTGAGTAGTGGAAGATCTGCAGATGACATCAGGATCCCTGTCACAATGCTAAAAGAGACAGGAGTAATTTCAATCCCCATTGGGACAACTGATGCTGATACTCTTGAACTACAAACAATATCTCATGAACCCAGTTACGCCCTTTCTATCAGTGATTATGAAGAACTTTCTGCAGTCCAGCAGAATGTGTTGTCATTGTTAAGAGATACTTCCTACCATGTAGAGAAAGATGCGGTTACCAATGATTTGGGTAAGATATTCATGTTTAAAATCCTTGTACCTTTGGTGACACCCCTTCCATTGGCAGTGTGGTCAGTCCCAGAAACATTAGCCAAAGCCACCGTGAAGCGCAAACTTGATGAAGGTGTTATTTTTTTAATGTTGCTTTCAAGTTCATTTTCAGCTTGAATGTGGGTCAAAATATCTATATAAAATCCACCTGAAATCTTAAACAATTATAATGTTTTTAAAACAATTTTGTGAAGAATTCCACACTACATTTCATCATGAACAACAAGGTAAAACAGTTGCGCCATGATACTGGCATTGTCGCCAATGGGCTTGCTCGTGGGGTGTTTAATCCTTGCTCATGTATAGCTTGTTTGGGTGACTTGTGTTGTGATTTGATGCTGTATAACAGGTTGAATTTATACAGACACTTGCTAAAAGCCAGTTTTAACACACACAAAAAAGCAAGAAAAATTAAAATGCAGCGCGTTGTAATAAGTACATTGTTCAAATTTAATGAAATTCTGAGATGTAATTTACAGAGGTTGTACGAAGTCACAATCAAGCCATTTTTAAATCATGAATCAGCAAGTGCCAAGTCAAGTCTCAAGTCATAATGACCACCAGTTGTTTGCAAGCTGACTTGAGACTTGACTTGGCACTTGCAGATTCATGACTTGACAGTGACTTCGTCCCACCTTTGGTAATTTATATGCAAAGTATTTGCGTAAACCTGCAAAAACTGAATTGGCACATACTATTTAATCTGTAACATTTGTAAAGGTCACATTAAAGCAATAAGATCATATTACACATTATAATACATTGATTGTTCTTAAGTAAGATGAAGTGCTAGTTTGCTGGTAGTGCTAGCTTGCCAAAGTACAAATGACAAGAGAATAAACATAAATATATTAATTCAATAACCTGCAGAAATCATAGCTCAAATCAAATCAAACACTACAACAAAAACTTGAGTTTGAGAATCAGTTATGTAGCGATAAAGAGGTAGTTCCCATTTCTGATAGGGCAGACCACCCTGCCAAGCCCATGAAAGTGAAAAACCTGCACATTTGCAGTAAATCATATTGTCTGTGTTACTACATTCTGTCTATTTGTGTTTCCTTGCAGATTCTAAGAAAATTGATCTGGTATTTCTTATTGATGGATCACATGATTCACGAAATGGTTTTGAAGGTATAAGAGGCTTTGTTGAAAAAACTGTTGAAAGTTTGAACCTAGACAACAACAGAGACCAAGTCGCAGTTGTTCAATTCAGCCGTGATGCCACAGTAAATTTCTATTTGAATTCCTATTCGTCCAAGAATGATGTGCTCAATTCCATTAGAACAATGAGCCACAAATTAGGAAGATCCATCAGCATTGGGAAAGCACTAGAGTTTGTGAGAGACAACGTCTTTTCTGCTTCAGTTGGAGGCAGGCGTGAAGAACTGGTCCCTCAGTATCTGTATCTCTTTAGTGGTGGAAGATCAAGTGATGATGTTAGAGGACCAGCACAGTCACTCAAAGAACTTGGAATAAAGACCTTTGCTATTGGCACAAATAATGCTGACACCTTGGAAATGCAAATCAGCTCTTTCACACCAGCATATTATTTTCCTGTTACAAACTTTAAAAACCTGCAAAGCATACATCAATCTGTGGATGCTATTTTGAGTGGTGCTCAAGAAACACCTGACTTTCCAACCGACATCGGTAAGAACTGGAAATACAATCTGCAATTTCACAATATTGTATGAGTATCAAATAAGATGGCTTTCAAAATCTGAATATATACATAGGTGTACCTAAACATTGTATGATTAGATAATCATTGTTAACTTTTTAAAGTTTCAAACATTTTTTTTCTTTGTTTATGTGCTTTTCAGACACAGACACTTTCCTTGAATTACAGCTTCAGAGCACCGATATTGTTTTTCTTCTTGATGGATCAGATCATATGCTGACAAGTGAAAGACAAATTGTAGATTTTATCAGAAATTTTGTCAAGCAGTTAGAAATTGGGCCAACCAAAGTGCAAGTGGCTTTGATTCAGTACAGCACAGAGCCCACAACCAATTTTCATCTCAACACTTATATGTTAAAAAATGATCTCTTGGATCATTTGAGCAATGTCCACCTTAAAGGAGGGGCCACCGCAAACACCGGTGAAGCCCTTGATTATGTGAAGGACAATGTGTTTACTGCCTCATCTGGGAGCAGAGCACACCAAGGAGTCCGACAGATTCTGATTCTCTTAAGTGGGACCAAATCGGAGGATGATGTTGTTGAACCACTGAAGGCACTGAGATATGCTGGAATTGTGATTTTCACTGTGGGGGTAAAAAATGCAGATAGGTTGGAGATGGAGAACATGGCACCTGGTTCAACATATTTTATCAATGATGTTTCTGACTTCAGCCTCGTGAGACAAGAGTTGCTATCATTGATTGCATCTCACAAAAGTACCAACAGCTCTGCCATAGGTGAGTCAAAACAAGTAGTATTCATATTCATTTCTATATCCTTAATTTTTAGTATCTGGTATTTTGTGACTATTTCTGAATTTGAATCACGTAATTTGAATTTATATTGTTTAAATTTGAAAATTTAATTTAAAAACAAAGGAATCTGCATAGCTCAAAAAGGATTTCAGTGAATCTCTACTCCTCTGCACTTTACAAACTTGACTTGACTTCCCGAACCAGTTCTGTAATAATACATTTGGATTCAAGTTTATTGGAATTCAGTACTAACACAATAAATTCAGTTTTGAATTATATTACTCACTCAGTTTTTTTTTCAATGCAATATGAAATTAAATAATACAAATTCAAATTGAGTCATTCAAATTTGGGTTTAAATGCAGTTATTCAGTTTGAGCAATTTGAGTAATCTAGTTTTGAGTGACACTGTTTTTCTACTCATACATTTTTTTAGGGACAAGTCACGGTATCAAACGAGATATTGTCTTTCTTCTTGATGGATCTAATGATGTAAGGACTCGATTCCATGCAATTCGCGAATTTGTTGCAAAAATTGTGAACAGCTTTGACCTGGACCAAGGGATAGATAAAGTTGCTGTTATACAATACAGCAACAATGCAGAAGCCAGTTTTAATCTCAATACTTATGATACTAAAGATGATGTTCTGAAACACATCACAAACTTACAACCAAAAGGTGGAAGACATCAACATATAGGAACAGCACTACAGTTTGTGAAGGAGAACATATTTGTTTCAAATGCTGGAGGTCGACGTCAAGAGGGTGCCAAGCAAATACTTATCATATTAGCTGGTGGAAGATCGAGAGACTCTCCTCGTGGCCCAGCAAGTAATCTCAAGGCTTCAGGGGTTGTAATATTTGCCATTGGATCAAGAATGTCAAGTTCAGCTGAGATGAAAAGCATTTCTTCTGATCCAAACTATGTATACTCTGTCCCTGATTTTGCAAATCTCATTCATCTTCAACAAAGTTTGGTGGCTCAACTTAATCAAATGAGACAACAAGACGAAACTGCAGAAGGTAAGGTTTTATGAATTACCATTTCAACAATCATGAGGCAAATATCATGTTATAATGGCACAAGTCATCAATGTCAAAATTTTATGTTATTGTTTATGTTACGGTTCAAACCACTAGGAATTAGGTTTGGACCCCAGGATGCAGGTAGAAAGACACAAGAGGTTAGAGAAAAACAAAGGTGTTTAATATCCAGGTCACAGTGTAACATGATGTGACAAAATTCTCACAACTGACATCAATCCAAAAGTAACTGACAGGGTGAGAAAACTACAAATAAAAGCACTGTCAGAAAAACAAACAAACAGTGAGACCACACTTACAAATTATAGACCACCAGAGGTGATGGACAACATGTGTGAAGACATTCAGGGACAGGAAATAATTAACCGGCAAAAGGCTAAGGCAGAGGTGTGGATTATTTACAACCTAAACTGATTACCAACAGGTGCACAAGGACAAACAGAAAAGCTGGAACATGTGGAACACTTAAAGGGAAGCACAGAGACAAAAACATAAACTGACAAACCCAGACGTGTAAAAAGTAAAACCAGATCATGAAATGACACATACAGTAGTGTTCAGAATAATAGTAGTGCTATGTGACTAAAAAGATTAATCCAGGTTTTGAGTATATTTCTTATTGTTACATGGGAAACAAGGTACCAGTAGATTCAGTAGATTCTCACAAATCCAACAAGACCAAGCATTCATGATATGCACACTCTTAAGGCTATGAAATTGGGCTATTAGTAAAAAAAAGTAGAAAAGGGGGTGTTCACAATAATAGTAGCATCTGCTGTTGATGCTACAAACTCAAAACTATTATGTTCAAACTGCATTTTTAGCAATCCTGTGAATCACTAAACTAGTATTTATTTGTATAGCCACAGTTTTTCATGATTTCTTCACATCTGTGAGGCATGGAGTCAACCAACTTGTGGCACCTTTCAGCTGTTATTCCACTCCAAGATTCTTTAGCAACATTCCACAATTCATTCACATTTCTTGGTTATGCTTAAGAAACAGCTTTTTGACATCACCCCACAAGTTCTCAATTGGATTTAGGTCCGGGGATTGGGCAGGCCACTCCAAAACATTCATTTTGTTGGTTTGGAACCAAGATTTTGCTCGTTTACTAGTGTGCTTGGGGTCATTGTCTTGTTGAAACACCCATTTCAAGGGCATGTCCTCTTCAGCATAAGGCACCATGACCTCTTCAAGTATTTTGACATATCCAAACTGATCCATGATACCTGGTATGCGATATATAGGCCCAACACCATAGTAGGAGAAACATGCCCATATCATGAGGCTTGCACCACCATGCTTCACTGTCTTCACTGTGAACTATGGCTTGAATTTAGAGTTTGTTTTGTCTGTTTGTTCCACAAAATTGACAAATTCACTGACTGAATGCCACTCTACTATTATTGTGAACACCCCCTTTTCTACTTTTTTTTTACTAATAGACCAATTTCATAGCCTTAAGAGTGTGAATATCATGAATGCTTGGTCTTGTTGGATTTGTGAGACTCTAGTGAATCTACTGGTACCTTGTTTCCCATGTAACAATAAGAAATATACTCAAAACCTGGATTCATCTTTTTAGTCACATGGCACTACTATTATTCTGAACACTACTGTATAGCAAAAAGTGCATAAACTGCAAAGTCTAAGGGATTGCAGAAGAATAACTAAAACATGGCGCCACAGTGAAACAAGACCTAACACAGCATAACTCATAATGAACGAAGAATGAGGAAACATAAAGGTCCCTTCACACATAGCACGAATGAGGCCGAATGAGCAAAATTTGCAAAGTTTGAGACGCAGTCGGGAAGGACAACAAAGACGTAATCCAGATCAAAGACGTAATCCAGAGGACAGATAAAGCAGATTCTGTTATCAAATCACACAGCGGCCACACCCCCAACACATCCACATTCTTGTCCTCTATCCATATCACTCCCTCTTTCGCTTCTCTTTGTTTTTCATTTTACTGTAGTTTTTCACTCTAGTTTTTGTCTCCGTCTCACTGACCGGTGGGATGGGGTGCTGACCATGGAACGCCGTGTCCTATGGGATTTATATGTCATGGTGGGTGACACTTTTGGGAGCTTACAGCGGGATTGGAGGGTGGGCCCCGCAGGCTGCTGCATTGTTGGTGTTCACCCAGCACTGTGACATGCACCTGGAGGCATTCCAAAGCTAGGTTTTTATTTTTATTTCTGTTGCGGTGGCCTGGCCATACTGTATATGTCATGATACGTGTATGCCAGCTGTCACATCCCAGTCAGCTGTGTTCTGTGGCAGCATGCTGGTCCTGTGACATGCATAGACTCGCTGTGGGCAGGCAGCGTGCCACATGCACCTGCAGGTCGTGCTACAGCTGTGATGATCATAATGTCTCACAAATATAACAGCCTGTCCAGATGTGCGTTCTTCGTTGCACAGCAATTGCTCTGCACTCCCACCGCCATTCGAGCTTTTGCTACCTCTTGCTGTGTAACATGCACTACATTCGAGCTGGCCACACAAATGGGCCCGGCTGTTGTAAGTGCACTGCTACTGCCGTTGGAAGTCTTTGGATTGTACGTCGACTTCAGCTGAGTGTGGGATGAATGAGCATTCGGCTGCCATTCACCCTCATTTGGCCTGTACTCTGAAGGCTGGCTCTGTCAGGATATTCGGCCAGGATTCGACGTGGCCGAACATTTCATACTTCCCCTTGACCGCAGTCCAAATGGTCCAACTTGCATACCAACATGCAGTACGAATGTTGTGACACCAATGAGATGAAGGTACAACTGCATCTCGACCACCGTTCGATTGAGTTTCCAATGCGAGCACAATGCGAATGTGGTGTGCATGTGCTGTGGCCAAACAAATTGACTGCTGCGAGACTGCTATACAAGGCGTTCGAGTGCAGTTTGAATTTGCATGACTGTCATCCGAATCCTCCTTGCTGCACCATTTGGCCTCATTCATGCTATGTGTGAAGGGACCTTAACCAGGGAACGGGGGGCCAAGGCACACAGACACAGCCAAGCTGTCAACCACTGCGTGCAGCTGCCAGGCGTAATCTTGACAACCACACACGCTCAAACCACAGAGAGACACAAGGATACCACACACACACACACACACACACACACACACACACACACACACACACACACACACACACACACACACACACGCAGACCACGGGGGAAATGACACGAACACAAACATGACCAAGGGATGTGTTCCTGCACAGCAAGTGCGGAGTGTACGCCCCATGGGGAATGGACTCATACATTCCACATCCACACGCAGATACCCAGGGGACAACACACACTCCCACATTCATCCATCTTCACTCAGAGGGTGGGACAGAAGACAATATTCACACGAGGACACACACGTTCATCCAAGGACTCACCCACACACAACATTCACCCACATACTCTCACACACACCCACAGAACATGGGGAGAACAGGAATATCCGGAGGACAGGCAGAACCACGCACACTCACACACACCCTCATGACCACAGACCCGGATAACAGATCTACACACACAAGACATGGACGCAGAAAAGACAGGGGATAGGAATCACATAAAAAGAACACAAAACACCTCAACCACAACAAACCCCAAAACTTTTAAAAGAATAACATGAAAATTAAGGGATATAATACAGGTTATCCTTTATATAGCTGTAATGCTTACCCAGCTTTTTAATATCAATATATGAAAGAAATATTAGTTCCTTTGAGAAAATCAAGTGCAAAATGGTCACGGCCAGAAGATAAGCAAACATTAAATTACAGAATTCTCAAAAAACACACAATTTTCATATGTAGCTAATTAAGAAATTTGTTATTTAGACAACATTAGACAAATAATGTTATTTGTAAATATTCAAATCCAACAGATATACATATTTAAATAGTTTTCTTTTTCATTGTAAAAATGTTATTCTTCAAAGAAGAAGGTTGAACCTTGAAACTAAAAATGTCTCAAATTCTGTTGTCTTTAATAAAGAGAGGTCTTGTGTAAAAATATCCAGTAACGCTTTACTTGAAGGTATTGTCATAACAGTGACATGACACAGTCATAACTGTTACATGACAGAGTTATGAATGTGTCATAGACATTATGTCAATGTCATAAATGTTTATAACTGCTGTCATTAAGTGTCTTTCAGTTTTTATAAGGATAAGCTATTTTTTGGTTGTCTTGATTATGACAACATGACATTAATCAAAGTGAGATGACCCAAAGTTGGCTTTGGCCTTTTTTCCCTTCAGTTGCAGTTGACAACTTTTCATCTTGTCAATAAAAAAAATGAATGACACTTTATAACACAGTCATAAATGGTTATGACATTGACACTATGGTTATGACACGTTCATGACTTTGTTATGTAAGAGTTATGACAGTGTCATGTAATTTTTATGATGATACCTTCAAGTAAAGTGTTCCCAAATATCCTTGTGATGAGTCTTCAAGAATACTTTCAAATTGGAAATAACATGATCTATTTGAGGTCTTGTGCAAAAATATCCTCTTCGTGAGTCTTCTAGAGGCATTATTTTACAACAGTATTTATTGGTTGTCTTCGCATCTTTTCTCAGTTCAACCTGACATTGTCAAAAAGGATATTGTATTCCTTCTGGATGGTTCAGATGGCACAAGGAATGGTTTCCCTGCCATGCAAGATCTTGTTGAGAGAGTGGTGGAAAAACTCAGTGTGGGAGAAAACAATGACCGTGTCTCCGTTGTCCAGTATAGCAGAGATACAGAAGTTCATTTCTACTTGAACACCTACAAAACCAGAGAGGATGTTGTTGATTCAGTGAGAGGGCTGCAACACAGAGGAGGCAGCCCCCTCAACACTGGAGCAGCCTTGCAATACGTAGGAGACAATGTGTTTACAAACACTTCTGGAAGTAGGCGGCTGCAAGGGGTTCCACAGTTGTTGATCCTGTTATCTGGTGGAAGGTCATTTGACAATGTTGATACCCCAGCCTCTGCTCTCAAACAGCAGGGCATCTTTGCAGTTGGCATTGGAACAAGGACCTCTGACAGGAGAGAACTGCAGAAAATATCATATGACCCAACGTATGCCCTCTTAGTTTCTGAGTTCAATGACCTCCCCGATGTCCAAGAACAGCTCTTTTCTGTTTTGAGTACAATGCCAGCAAGGGTCACACCCATGCCACCAACTGTTATTGGTAAGGAATTCCTGTTTTATTTCACCTATTCTTCTGATAATGTAGACATTGCCAAATTTAGTCTGTGTCAGGCAGTATCACTTAGATGATAGTCTTGTGACAGGGTGGAGAGTGTAAAGATTAAATGTTGAGACCACATTTCATCATGTGACGAAATCTTTTGATACTTCAAAGTAAATATGTCTCAATTTCTATGGTTTTTAGTCAAGAAAGAGCCACGAGGAAGAGACATTGTGTTCTTGCTGGATGGATCTGATGGTACTCAAACTGGATTCTCAGCTATGCGTGACTTTGTCCAAAGAATAGTTAAGACAATGAGTGTGGATGACAACAGAGACCGTGTCTCAGTGGTCCAATACAGCAGGGATCCATCCGTCCACTTCTATTTGAACACTTACACAACCAAAGCTGAGATCCTTAACACTGTCAGAGGACTGAGGCATAAGGGGGGAAGACCTCTCAACACTGGAGCAGCTCTCCAGTACTTGAGGGATAATGTCTTCACAGCCCCTGCTGGAAGCAGGAGCCTGAAAGGAGTTCCACAAGTCCTAATCTTGTTAAATGGTGGAAGGTCTTTTGACAGTGTTGACGCACCAGCCTCTGCCCTGAAACAGATGGGTGTCTTGATATATCCAATTGGAAACAGGGGCTCTGACAGCAGAGAACTGCAGAAGATATCCCATGATCCCCGTTCAGCTGTAACTGTGACCGAATTTACTGACCTTCCAAGTGTCCAACAGCAAATTGAATCCTCCTTGGGGGTTGTGGTGACTGACATCATTCCAGAACCAACAACTGTATTTGGTATGTTCACAAGCATGTCTTGTTGTTGGCTTGAAAGGCCACATCTGATGTACTGAGACCAAGAATTAAGTGTCTTTTCTAAGTTACGTTCATGTCATTGTATTGAAGTTCAGGAATGCTTTCTGTTTGGAAATCACATGATCAATTTGAGGTCTTGTGTAAAAATATCCTCTTCGTGAGTCTTCTAGAGGCATTATTTTACAACAGTATTTATTGGTTGTCTTCGCATCTTTTCTCAGTTCAACCTGACATGGTCAAAAAGGATATTGTATTCCTTCTGGATGGTTCAGATGGCACAAGGAATGGCTTCCCTGCTATGCGAGATCTTGTTGAGAGAGTGGTGGAAAAAGTCAATGTGGGAGAAAACCATGACCGTGTCTCCGTTGTCCAGTACAGCAGAGATACAGAAGTTCATTTCTACTTGAACACCTACAAAACCAGAGAGGATGTTGTTGATTCAGTGAGAGGGCTGCAACACAGAGGAGGCAGACCCCTCAACACTGGAGCAGCCTTGCAATACGTAGGAGACAATGTGTTTACAAACACTTCTGGAAGTAGGGGGGCTGCAAGGGGTTCCACAGTTGTTGATCCTGTTATCTGGTGGAAGGTCATTTGACAATGTTGATACCCCAGCCCTCTGCGCTCAAACAGCAGGGCATCTTTGCAGTTGGCATTGGAACAAGGACCTCTGACAGCAGAGAACTGCAGAAAATATCATATGACCCAACGTATGCCCTCTTAGTTTCTGAGTTCAATGACCTCCCCGATGTCCAAGAACAGCTCTTTTCTGTTTTGAGTACAATGCCAGCAAGGGTCACACCCATGCCACCAACTGTTATTGGTAAGAAATTCATGTTTTATTTCACCTATTCTACTGATAATGTACACATTGCCAAAATTAGTCTGTGTCAGGCAGTATCACTTAGATGATAGTCTTGTGACAGGGTGGAGAGTGTAAAGATTAAATGTTGAGACCACATTTCATCATGTGATGAAATCTTTTGATACTTCAAGTAAATATGTCTCAATTTCTATGGTTTTTAGTCAGAGAAAGAGCCACGAGGAAGAGACATTGTGTTCTTGCTGGATGGATCTGATGGTACTCGAACTGGATTCTCACTATGCGTGACTTTGTCCAAAGAATAGTTGAGACATGAGTGTGATGACACAGAGGACCGTGTCTCAGTGGTCCATACAGCGGGATCCATCCGTCCACTTCTATTTGAACACTTACACAACCAAAGCTGAGATCCTTAACACTGTCAGAGGACTGAGGCATAAGGGGGGAAGACCTCTCAACACTGGAGCAGCTCTCCAGTGTTGAGGGATAATGTCTTCACAGCCCCTGCTGGAAGCAGGAGCCTGAAAGGAGTTCCACAAATCCTAATCTTGTTAAATGGTGGAAGGTCTTTTGACAATGTTGACGCACCAGCCTCTGCCCTGAAACAGATGGGTGTCTTGATATATCCAATTGGAAACAGGGGCTCTGACAGCAGAGAACTACAGAAGATATCCCATGATCCCCGTTCAGCTGTAACTGTGACCGAATTTACTGACCTCCCAAGTGTCCAACAGCAAATTGAGTCCTCCTTGGGGGTTGTGGTGACTGACATCACTCCAGAACCAACAACTGTATTGGTATGTTCACAAGCATGTCCCTCTCTCCTTAAGCACAAGATACAGCTGCCTAATAATCTTAATTGATGGATCACAGAACGTTGGAGCAGCAAACGTCCCCATGTGCGTGATTTGGCTTTGAAAATCATTGAGCCCCTTGATGTGGGCAGGGACACAATTCGGGTTGCCTTGGTCCTGTACAGCACCGATCCAGACATAAAGTTCTATCTCAATAGCTATGACACCAAAGCTGACATCCTGGATGCTGTAAAGGGCCTCACCTTCACAGGGGGAGATGAATCTAACCTGGGTGCTGCCTTGGAAGAAGTGGCCTCAAGCCTCTTGGGCCAAACAGCTGGAGGCAGGGCAGAGGAAGGTGTGCCCCAGGTGTTGGTGGTAATCAGTGCCGGGCCATCCACTGATGATATTGGTTTTGGTGACCGGGCCCTTAAGAGGGCAGGTGTTCTCACGTTCAGCATGGCGATTGGTGATACAGCCGCTGCAGATCTGGAAGTAGTCGCTACAGATACAAGTTTTTTTCTGTCAGCCACTGATTTCAGATCACTGGGAAGCATGAGTGTCCAGATCCTTCCATACATAATCGGGGTGGCACAGCGAACCATTATAGTTCAAACTGAGTTCAAAGAAGGTATGTAACTCTCTGTAAATGTTGACGGGGCATTGTAGTTACAGAAGGGGACTTTTAGAAATATGAATGCCATGTAATATCCTTGCAGTCATCTTGTAATTGCTTTGTTTTCAATGCTGATGAAAACCTTTCAATGTTTAGACTCACATCATCCACATTACCACATTTCTCAGCATTATCCATCTCTCACAAAGACATCAATGAACTTACACAATTAATATTAGGTTCTCAAACACATTTTTAATGCATGTCACTGTTTTTATAAACAGCTGTGATAAAATAACAATGAAGCATAGAAAAACTAGGGCAACATGAGTTTCTAATACCACAAATTTTTACCTTGGAAAAAATTTCAGGGTCAAATTCCTGTTAAAAGTGGCTTTTCATAAGCTAAAATAGATGTGATCAAATGTCAGCAGTATTTAGTGAATTGAGGATTTTTTTTTCAACCTTTTTGGTTTTTGAATTCGTTTTCAGATCATTTTCACAGAACATTGGTCATCTCTGTTATGCACAAATTTGTCATTGCTTTTTGGCACCTGGTTTCCAACTGATAAGACAGACAAACAAACTAGGAACCTCCATACAATTTTGGTGGTGGATATGAAACCATAGCAGAAATATGAAAGTTACTGAGGCACTTTTGATTAGATAAAATGCAATGCAATGTACACCAAATGGGCTTTTCATTATTAAATTCAAATTCCATAAATCCATAATCCAGATCAGATCCAGATCAAACTTTGCCAGACAATAGTTAGTGCCAGTCCACACCTCACTTTCAAATATAAGATTGGAGCATGTTTGATTAAGATATAATGTAAATATATACATCAAATAGGGTTTTCAATATTAAATTTAAATGGCCACAAAATCTGTAATCCAGATCACAGCTGGTGTCACAGACAGAATATACCCCCTAAAAATTGGTCCGCCCTGCCTTCACTGCGCATGCGTCATTTCCGTGCGTCAGCTGCGGTTCACCAATTATCACCTTGTTTCTGCTTAAATCTGCACTCCAGTCATCATCTATCTCAGCGACAGATATCTGAAGCTTTTGTACAACAATAATTTCCACATAAGTTCAGCATTATTTCATAATAAAAGATGGAGGAAGCGATCAGAGCGCCACAGCCAGATGGGCTGCTGCTGCTGCGTTCACTGTGCCTCCGTCATTTCAAAGTGTCAGTAGCGAGTTACTGATTTCTGCTTAAAACTGACTTTAGAAAGACTTAAGAGGTTTTACCGTGTCATCTGATGATTAATAATCCCTTTAATCCATTTGTTCACTTTGGATGTAGAGAGTCCGACTCAGATGTGCTGCTGTGGTCCCAAATGACACATGGAGGCATGAAGGCAGGGCGGACCAATTTTTAGGGGAGTGGGGGACTGTTCGGTCGGCAACACTGGATCAAACTTTGTCAGTCGAGGATACCATCCGACATAAGGCTGTCACATATGAAAGAGGGTTGATATTTTCCATCTAATAAGACTCTGGTGCTGGGATGAATCAGTGAAATTAGGGCAGCTAAAGACGTAGCTGCTGTTGCAGTACGGATCGTTCATAATATTCAGTTCAATTCAATTTATTTATATTGTGCCAAATCACAACATGTCGCCTCCAAGGCGCTGTGCAAGGATAACGTCTAATCTTAACAAGCCCCCTGAGCAAGCTTAGGCAACAGCGGTAATAAAAAAAACTCCATCAAATGTGTTCTGGAAGCAACCTCAAGTAGACTAAACTCGGGGGGTGACCAACTGCTTTGGCCATATGCACAATAACAAAGATCAAATAAACAACTTACAAGAAAGAATAGTCAAACATGAAACAACAACAACAAAAGTCCGTATGACAAAGGGTCCACAGGGCATTGTGATCCACAGTTCCTCACAAGTGGAAGTCATTCTCCTGCAAGTTCAGTCCAGAACCATGTGCTCAGACAGGGGACCAAAAGATGGATGCTCCTCTCCACTGGAGCCATCAGTCTATCGACCGCACCTCAAAGAAAGAAAGTGGCCGCACAATCAGTCAGAGAGAAAACAACTAACAGAATACTATTTCACAGCAGCAGTATAACAGTATAATATAATAATTACATACATGCAATTTCTTAGTTTTTTTTTTCAAATTTGCAAAAACCTCAAAAACCTCACATTGTCATTATGGGGTATTGTGTGCAAAATTTTGAGAAAAAAAATAATTTCATCCATTTTGGAATAAGGCTGTAATATAACAAAATGAAGTGAAGCATTGTGAATACTTTTTAGATGCACTGTAAATGACTGCAAAGGACAAAACAGCAAAAACAAAACAAAAAAAAAAAAATCATGCAAGCAGTGGCAAAGTTCCCCGTGTGATATCCGCTAGACGTTTTGAACACACCAAAATTACAGACTAACTTGGCAGACACCAGCTGACAAAGTGCACATTTTGCACTTGGGAAAATTACTTTTGTCGGACATAAACAAGCACAGAATGGAATCACGGTAGTCTGTGAGAATCTACATATTTGGTTCCATTCACTCAGCTGTCCCGAGTGTGTTACACGTTCAAAACACTCTTGGCACCATCGAGATGCGACGCAGATCTGACGGCGATCTATATGCAGTTTGTGCATCTACATATTCTGATGACATCAAAACAGCATCTGAAATGATCTGATCGCGGTTGATTGAGCTCTGAGATTGATCGGTCATGACAAAGCCTGCCGGCATGTTGTGCCACATTTGTCCACCTCCACTGGACCTTGGCCAGAAAGCAGGGGATAGAAGCACTGCTTCATTGGTTCAAGCTTCAAAGTGGAGTCATGCTGCAGAAGTGGTTGATTACAGAGCCGCTGCACGGTCTGTAATCAGTGTAGAGAAATGATCATTTTCCCGACAAACACCCTCAAAAACAACAGCTGCTCTAAAGGACCGATAAGGGAATCATTAAGCAAAAGGCTATTGATGTCGTGTATCGAACCATTTCATAAGATACCCGAAAAGAACCAGTTCTCGATACCCAACCCTAGCCTGGATTATGACCATATTTGCTGTGTCAGCCTGGTTCCTGCACATTCTTGCTATGTGTAATGGGGGTTTAACAGAATAGATCCAAACGTGATTGCCGGCAGTTTGGTCTATGCTTCACTAAAGCCCCTTTCACACCGGGCCCACTTCAAGATGCATTGTGCGGCATCATGATGACGCCATGTCGAAGCAACCCAGCACCAAGACGATGTAGCTCAACGCCACAACAGTGCGAGGGACACAAACGACGAAGCGAATCGGACGCCAAAAATTAAACATGTTTAATTTTTTCTGCGTCCAGCACAGGACACTGAAAGGAAGTGGTTTCAGCGCAAGTCAGGGCAAAGCAACGCTACTCAACGTGAGTGGAAGCCACACCCTCACAATAACATTACCCGATGCCATTTTGTGATTCTTGCTGTGTTCCATTGATCCCGAAGTATAAATCACACAGGATTGTTTTTATACCGTGTACACAATGCAGTAAAACTACACGTTCAAAAGAGCAGAAAAAAATGCTGACTTGCTCTTAAATTCTCTCACAAATTAATTTAAATAAAGTCCATAAAGGTCCTGCTCACAGACTGACTGCCAGAGACAGGACATGTCCACATCCAGTAAAAAGTCCGGACATCTCCAGTCCACTCACAGACGATTCGTTCACGCACGCAGATGTGAACAATTAAAAAAAAAAAACTGGCTGGCTGCTACTGCAGTTCCTCACTCTCCCCTCAATCCCTCATCATTGTGTTAAATAAAGGACAAAAAAGGACATAAGTCTTGCTCACAGACTGATTGCCAGAGACAGGACATGTCCAGATCAAGTATAACTCCAGACATCTCCACATTCTGATGGACAGTTCGTGCGCACGCAGCTCGTGGTCAAAGGAAGAAAAATAAACTATAACAGAAATCAGAGTACAGACCTGCAACCCTGCACAATAACAAATATAAACTAGAAGAGAAATCAGAGTGCACAGTCTGGCTGCAGCCAAACTGTGCACTCTGATTTCTCTGTGCAGCCAGACTGCCTGCAGATTCACCTCTGCACCCTGACCTCCTCTCTGTCCCCCTGCTGCGTGCACCTGACGTCGTTCGTCATGACGCCACAACTCGAAGCAGGCCCGGTGTGAAAGGGGCTTAACAGTCCCAGAATTTAGAGACCTGCTCCATTATTAGTAACAAGAGCAAAGAGAAAAAATAATGAATCTATGTTTCTGCATCAGCTGTAGAGAGGTAGAATTTTCCCAATATTGCAGAGGTGACAGAAAGTATTCTCAGTGATTTCGCTTATGTAAGGTGCATCCGGAAAGTATTCACAGCGCTTCACTTTTCCACATTTTGTTATGTTATAGCCTTATTCACCCCATAATGACAACATGAAAAAGTTTTTTTCAGTTATACACCCAGTTACACAGCCTCAGGATAATGAAACTGGTTATGATCAGGTGAGTGATCTGAAACTGCTGACATAAGAAACCAATGCCACTATCTGAGACAGCAATACAGCAAATGAATGATGTTACAGCAACAATGGGTCAATCCCTGAATGGACCTGCAAAATCCCAACATATCCACAATGTCCATAAACATTTTGCTAAGGAGATCAGAAGGCTATTTACATGGATATTGAAGCCACCAACAATAACCAGCCACCACCAACCTGGATGTTATCAGTGTGAGTTGCCAGATTTAAAATAAAATGCCAAATTCATCAGAAATTGGAGTATGGGCCTATAAACACTAACAAAGTATCAACACTGAATTTTGTCCTGATCATGACTGACTGCCCGTGGCGGTCGGAGTGGGACAGAAAACCAGATGTTCAAATAAACTAAATTTAGGACCCCCACCATTAAGCTAAACTAAAGAACCTCTGCCTTGCTTTGTATCATGGGCAACATGTATGCACATGGGCAGGTTTCATTTATAGGCAGGAGGACATTAGGCTTTGACCAGGTTTCACAGTTGACATCACAGTGATCCAAAGTAGGTCATTATTCAATGATGGCCACATTTACATGACCATAATAATCAGATATACAGTTCATTAATTCTTTGGAAGTGGAGAAAGAAGAAGGTGCAGCTGCTATACTGAAAAAAGAGCGTACTCTTTTTTTCATTTGTACATCTGAAAATGTGAGTGACAACTGCTTTTACACACACATAAAACAATGAAATAAATCAGATTAATGGTATACGTACCGAAGAAATCGGATTATTGGGGAGAAATCCAGGTGTGTTAATCCAATTTCACATAATCACGTAACGGTCATTATTGGATAAAGAATATCAGATTTTGCCATTTACATGACCACTTAATAATCACATAATGACCAATAATCAGATAGCAACCAGATTTTTATGTGCATGCAAATGGGGCCATTGACTGAGAGGACAATGTTTATATCAAGGAAACTTGGACTAAGAACATTATTAGGTTTGGCAGTTGATACAGTTGAACTCAGTGATTTAGTTTTATGATTACATAGGTACACACAAGGAGAAAAAAGTTGATGCCTTGAAACTGGGGCATCCCCAGCTCTAATAGTATCCCAAATGCTACTGAGAACTAGATTTGCATAGCAGGAACCTCTCAATACTTATGGGTACATTAATGAATCTAGGCCACAGTCTCAACATGAGCAATTCCCTCCCTGTCACACAGACTACACTGTCACCATAATGGTGACAGTGGTTTTCCAGCCATGGTTCTTGGTTTTCCTGCCTTCCACGAAACTAGTGGATTCCACAGCCAAATTAGTAGTAAGCCCTGCAGGCTCTCTAATCACCTGCAATGTGGCCTACGGTGGTTAATATAATAAATTCAGCATACATATTTGTATTACTGTACACATACTGTACATAGCAATATAAAGCTTTAAAGACACAAAATTTGCTTTGCTGCATTTATGTAAACAATTTTGTGTGACTGCAAAATATTTATTGTTATTCTTGAATAACAACAGTGAATGTCCAATGATTTCAGTATTGGGAACAAATACAGTATTTATTAGCAAAGCAAGCAAACAAAATTTGTGACCTTTAGTGTAATAGTATAGTGTAGTATAGTATAGTATAGTAATTTGTTGTTTAAAAGACACGCACATGCGCGCGCATACACACACAAAACACCTATTGAACATTTATGCCAAATCAAAGATTATTTTCAATTTTTTAATGCTGTGGGATAGTATAAATTATGACTTTATGTTTTAATTACAATAATAATATTACAATAATGTTTTCAAGAATTTAGTAACTCAATTAACATGAGTCATTTTTATAAACACACTTTGAAAATTGACAAACAATAACACCATCTAACAGTGGTTAACCACATAACCATGACTAAAATGATTAGACTGTAAATGTAATAGTATTCTTACCTGCCTGCTTTATTCTTTAGTACTAAACTAAGAGTGTACCCATGTGTCAAATGTGAGGTGTGACATTAGACCTGTCAAAACTAAATATGTGAATATTCTGTTAAATACACAATAAAACATTTTAAATATGTCCAGTGACCCAAGCAATCAGTGCAATAAATTTGGTGATAGGATCAGAATTGTAGATTTCTATAAGCATCTCTCACTCTCTCACACACACACACATACACACACAATTTTGTTTTTACAGAGAGATACTGTAACATTACTACCAACTCTTAAGTTTTTATTCACATTCTAACTGTTTTCTTTTTTCTACTTTTTCAGCGTTGGCTATTGGAAAAAGAGACATAATTTTTCTTATTGACAGTACAATGGGTGCAACACTCATTGGCTCTGTGCGCGAGTTCATCAAGCGGTTTGTTGACAACATGCCAATTGCTCCTGACCAAGTTCAAGTGGGAATAGCAACATTCAGCGACACTGCACGGATAGAGATGGATCTCAACACCCATGGATCCAGGGAGAGTTTAACAGCTGCTTTGGGCAGAATCAAACCAAAACAAGCACAGACAATTAACATTGGAGCTGCCTTGGACTTTGTGCGGCTGATATGGTGCGCCCTGAAAAGGGCAGTCGTCTTCAACAGGGAGTACCCCAAATTGTAGTGCTGATGACCAGTAGAAGATCCAGTGACAGTGTCAATGAACCTGCAAGAGCTTTGCAACAAATGGGGGTACTAACCATAGCTATCGGTTCCAAGGCTGCAGTGAAGGAGGAACTGACGCAAATTGCCTTCCCTCAAAATTTTGTGTATGAGCTAAGGGACTTCCGTATGCTGCTTCGGCAGCCCGCGGAAATTATTGATGCACTTTCAACTCTAGCTGGGGTGGTGGTGACTGAAGTACCCACTGAGACAGGTAAAATTTTATTCTAAGTATTTGAAGATACAGTAAACAGTATTTTATAAGTAATTGAGTGAACTGCTGTAATGTCTTCATTAGAACTGAAACAGTGTGGCATTAGAACCAATCATGTTCATACAACTTAAAGATGAAAAAACAAAACTTCTGTGTGCTGTGGAATAACTCATGCCTATGGGTTTGATAGTGACCATGTATAAATTAAACTCTGAAAAAAAGAAAAGAAAAACAATTTTGCACTATGGCAAAAACTGCATAAAAATCAATCAGTCAAAGAAGGCAAAGGCTTTTTATGTGCTAGGTAGTGGAGAACATGGAAGTATTTGCTTGCAAATTATATAATAATTTTTTTTGTTTGTTTTTGTACTTTTCTTCAGTGGAGATTACTACGGTACAGACGCAAAAAGTGCTCAGAGACATTGTCTTCCTTGTGGACGGCTCAGATTACGTTGGCAGCGGTAACCTACCCTATGTGCGGGAGTTCATTACCAACGTGATCAACCAGCTGGATGTGCGTCCCGACAGAGTCCAGATTGGCCTCATGCAGTTTGCCGAGCAGCCAAAAACTGAATTCTATTTGAACAGCTACCGTACCCGACAAGAGGTTTTGGACAGAATCTCCCAACTCTGGCTGACTGGCGGCTCTGTGTTGAATACAGGAGCAGCCATGAACTATGCCCTTTCCCACATGTTCCAGCCATCAACTGGGTCACGCAGGAAACAGGGAGTCCAACAAGTGTTGGTTCTCGTCACAGGTGGTCCATCTGCAGATCCGGTTAAAATCATTGCAGACAAACTGGCTGTAGCAGGTGTTCTGACCTTCACTGTCAGTTCTGGACAGGCAGATGATGCTTTACTGAGAACAGTAGCATTTGTTCCAGAGTTGGCTTATCATGAAAGAAGCTTCTCCAACATACCATATATCTGATCAAATCTTTCACCCATTGATCACAGTGGTTGGTGACACCGATGTGGGAACACTCCCAGAGGAACCAGGTGAGATTATCATTTGTCTGATTTTGTTGTAAAGAAATAAATGTCTGAATTTTACTTAGTTACTATTTGTTTTTTCTTCCTCAGCAATTACAGGACCTCAAAGGGATGTTGCCTTCCTTATTGATGGCTCAGACAATGTTCGAGCGGATTTCCCATACATCAAGGATTTTATCATTAAAGTAATTCAGCCACTTGATGTTGGAACTGACAAGGTACAAATTTCAGTTGTTCAACACAGTGAAAGGCCGACACCAAGTTTCTACCTGAACTCTTACCAAAAAAAGATGACGTAATAAGAGCTGTAAATGGAATGACAGTCGCTGGAGGACGAGGTCTAAACACCGGATCTGCCCTGAAATTCATGAAGGACACCATCTTGTCTGAAAGCCATGGCAGTCGAGCTGCACAAAATGTTCCCCAGTTTCTGATCGTGTTAACTGGAGGCAGGTCAAGAGATAATGTGAAGGAACCTGCTGGTGCACTGAAGACAAAGGGTGTAGTCCCATTTGGTGTTGGTGTCAAGGATGCGGACCCAAGGCAGATTGAAGCAATTTCACACAACCCTTCCTTTGCCTTCAAAGTCAGGGAATTCAGTGACCTTGGCACAATTCCACAAAAGCTCAATAGCTACGTGAGCCTTCCTAAAGATCAGCTGCAAGTTATCCTTGACCAAGGTAAGAACCCTTTGTTTTACTGTGTGTTAAAAGACAAACACTTCCTCTGATATCCTTGATTCTATAAGAACCTAAATCTCAATGCTGCTTTTATTTGTTGTGTCTTAGTACATGGTGATGCTGTAAAAAGAGATGTTGTGTTCCTACTGGATGGCTCTGATAATACACAAAGTGGCTTCCCCGAGATACAGCTCTTTGTGAAGAGCATAGTGGAGGGCCTCTCTGTGGGTGAAGGCAAAGACAGAGTTTCTGTGGTTCAATATGCTGATAATCCAGAGGCCAGTTTTTATCTCAGTTCTCACAGGACGAAGGAGGATGTTATGAATGCCATAGACAGTTTAAGGCACAAGGGTGGGAGGCGCCTTAACACCGGGGCAGCTCTCCAGTTTGTGAGGCACAATGTCTTCACTTCCTCCACCGGTAGTCGAAGACTCGAGGGAGTGCCCCAGATTTTGATTCTTCTAAGTACTCAAGAGTCGAGTGATAATGTGAAAAGCCCGGCTATTGCTCTTAAAGATCGTGAAATTGTGACCTTGGTCATTGGAGTTGGAGATGAAACTGTTCCAGAAATGGAAATGATAGCCTTTGAACCTGGTTTCATTTACAAGGTCACAGAGTTGTCCAAGTTGCTGTCAATCCAACCACAGCTTGTTACATTTCTCAATATATTTAAGGGCACTGAGGAATCCATCACAAAAGTCTCAGATTTACTCGGTAAGATTTAAGCATTCAAATAGATGGCTTAAAAGTTGAACATAGATGGTTTGCTTCTAGAATGATAGTGTTGACATTTTTAAATATGCTTTTTGTCGAGACTGTTCATGATATGCTTTTGTGAAATCTTTTGCAAAATGTCTGTTGCATTACATGTATATCCACAATTGCTTTCAATCTCTCCTTTTTGAAAATAATCTATGCTACATTTCTCATGCTTGCTAAGGGACACATCTGTTTTTCTCCCAATAGTGTCTTTTGAATTTATTCTGAACTAACTCACGTTGTTTATTTATTGTTGTTTGAAATCATTCTAACAATGCCAGCAATAGCAAAATTTCTTTTTTGTGACGTAGATAGGGTTTTGTGGCTGTTGTTCAGTTGTTGGCAGTTGCTGAATGTAAGTAATAAGGTAATTAGTACTGTAACTTGCTTACTGTAAAGACTGAGTAATCTACAAAGTAACTAATAGTTACTTTTCGGAGTACTCAATCTTTATTACTTGTTACTTTATTAGTTACATTCAGCAGCTGCTAATGAAGTAACTGTATAATGTAACTAATAAAGTGACTTTTCAAAGTAACTATGGCAACACTGGTGATGAGAACTTGGTTTACTTCAATCTAAGAACTCAGATCCTACGTAAAATTGCTGTCATCTTTGCTGTGAGAAGTCTTCTCCACTAACGAAGAAGGACTCATCCTGTCCTAGTGGTGCCCAGCAATTTGTTTGGGACAGTGTCCTTACTTTGTCATAGTCACTTCCTGCAGGAAGTCTCTTTGATTCTATTTTTAATGATCAAAGCCTAGCCAGTCATTAGGCCCTGCCTAATGATTATGTTTCAGCATTTGCATTTGACTTGAAGCAACTTAGAGTTCTATCTTTTGCTATTGAAATGAAAAATACAAGACAAAATGAGCTTCTGAAAATCATTTTGTCTTTTAAATTTCATTTCAACATACCAGGAATTGGTGAACTCTTGGTTTTGTCCACGTTCAGGTTGTTGCATTTGTCCAGGCAAAAATACAGATTCAGGGTACCATTGTTGTAGGTACCGTAATTTCTGGACTATAAGCCGCTACTTTTTTCACACGCTTTGAACACTGCAGCTTTTACAATGATGCGGCTAATTTCTAGATTTTTACAGGCTCTTCATAAGTTGAAATACATCAATTGATGCTGTCAATTGATTTCCTGAAAGCTGCGGTCCTCATGCGGTGTAAATTCACACAGTGTAAATATATGGTCTTACCCGTTCATTTTAGTGAAGAAAAGTCCCTCTTCAGGACTTTGCGCCCGACTTGCACCGTCAGATCAGTTAGCGGAGCGAAGCCTTCTCCCCCTCCTTCCACACCGGTTCTCTGTCTTGCTGCAACAAGTCAAAAAAGTCACAGCGCCCCATTAACGACTCATTTACCACATACTCCATCTGATCCTGGCTGCACGCGATGAAAGTTGGAAAAAGAAAAAGTTAAAATTACTCAGTTCTCTGTGTGGAGCAGAGACACCCTGTGCGCACGCTGGATGACATGCGCGTCAATATTTACGTGTAACTTCAGTGGAAAAAAGCATTTACGGTACGTATTTAATTAAAAGTTAAAAAATCTTTCTAATATCTTTCTGTGCAAATATCTCATGTTACAATGTGGAGACCCGTGGCTTATAGACAAGTGCATCTTATGTATGTAAAATTTCCTTTTTCTTTTTAAAATTGGTGGGTGCGGCTAATATTCAGGTGCACTCTATAGTCTGGAAATTATGGTAATTACCTGTTTTAGACTTTTGGTCTTTCAAATTTGAATTGCAGTAAACCTGCATCATATATTGAAAACAGTCAATCAACTTCATTTTCCAGAAACTCTTTGGCCCGACAATAAGAGGGTTCCTGGTTATGGTGTTTCTTGTTTGGCATCGACCTTTTTCATTGTTACAACTTCAATACCACTTCCATGGCAACATACCTACACCAGATGTTCTTATTTATAGTCTTCCTGCTTGTGGTTACTCAATAACCACTTCATTGGAATATACTCATTTAACTCTTATATATGTTGAATTTTCCAAATATTTTTTCAGTTTGGTTTCTGAAATTTGCAGGCATTTAAGATGCAGTAGTTAGTTCTATACCTTTCTAGTTTTACACTGTATTATGGTTTATGACAGTGGTTGTATGATAATGGATTATGATTATATGGAGCATTCTTAAACTTTTTTCTTCTTTTCCCAGTTGAATTAGAGACTGTTCATCGAGAATATTGTGTTTCTATTGGATGGAATCGGACAATACAAGAGTGGCTTCTCAGCAATGCAAAGGTTTTATCCAGAGTGTGGTAGAAACACTCAGGGTTGGTGAAAACAAAGACCGTGTTTCTGTGGTCCAGTATAAGCAATGACGCACAGATGGATTTTAGTTTGAAAACGTACATGGAAAAACAAGAGGTTCTTGATGCTGTCCAACAGTTAACCCATAAAGGGGGCACACCCCTCAACATTGGCGCAGCTCTTGACTATGTGCGGAATTATGCTTTCACTGACTCCTCTGGGAGTCGGCGTGAAGAAGGTGTCCCTCAGATATTGATACTGTTGAGTGGGGGAAGATCTCAAGATGATGTTGCACGTGCTGCTGTTGCTCTAAAACAGAGCAAGGTTATTCCATTCAGTATTGGTTCAAGGAATGCGGACATACTTGATCTTCAAATGGTTGCTCATATCCCTTCGTATGCCTTCTCTGTGTTGCGGTTTGATGACCTTGACAGCATCTATCAACAACTTGTGTCATTTGTAAAAAGGGTGCCTAGGCAGCCAAGCCTGAAATCACACAGTACATTAGGTAAGATGTACATCAATTAATCTGTCTATCGATGGGTGAAAATGATGTGTTCATGTTGGGGCCACCGAGAACTATCATACACAAAGTCTGTGGGACATTCCTATAAGAGTGGATCACTGTCCTTCCAAAGATATACCCATTTGGTGTTCTGATGATGGACAGTATCATCCAACATGATTTAATATATTTTCATCAGTCTTCATTTGGTTGTCATTGTTCTTGTCAAGGCAACAGCACGCAGTGAAGACATAAGTTGAAATACTGTTCAAACTAAATTTTCCCGAAGTATACATATTCTATTTTATCAAGCAATAGCCAACAATATCAATGGTATTTTAAACACTAATATGGCCAACAACTATTTTCTGTGTAAAGATGCATTGCCATAATGGCATCTTTTGCAATCAGTGAAGCAACACTGCCTCTGTGTGTGTTGTAACATAAACTTTTTTCTGGTTTATGCACGCATACTGCATGTGACTCTTACCTTGTGAAACTGCTGCCCAAGAACATGGTTGATCTTCAAGAACGTACTTCGACACCATGCCCTGAAAAGGAATCAACCAAGAAGGAAACCATTAAACCAAAAATTGACATAAAAAAAATTGTGATGACGTTTTGAATTGAATTGAATTGAATTCATTAGACACCCATGCAACAAAATTTCACTCAATACAACAACAAAACTGATAAACAAAACATTTGCAGTCAATCTCAAGACCAAAGGCTGAGCTTTTATAATGCCAAAGCAAAATTTTAATGAAATGTAACACATTTTTAAGGAAATCCAAAAAATTTGCATTGAATGCTTTGGCTGAGTTGTGTAGATATTTTTCCTGTTCATAGATGCAAAAAAAACCCCACTGGTTCTAAAGGTAGGTCCTTAAATCCAGCCAGTGGTTGCCAAATAACTCCTAATTATGCAAATTAATCATTCAGAAGTTTTTACAAGCAATTCCATCATTTTAGAAACATCTGAATGTTTCATTCTGTTTTAAGGCATATTTATCAGGCTTTGTAATACGAAATGGCTGGACACCAGTGCTAGGCTCAGCGGAATTGTTCAAAAACTCATAAAAACATGCAGGGTTTGGTACATAAAAAGGCAGTCCAGGCTAAGCAACAGTAACAAGTTCATCAGGCAGAGGTGTGGTCCAAACACATGCATGTGGTCATGAAAACACTGAGATGCAAGCAAGATGAGAAAAAACACTAGGAAGAAGGCTGGAAGCAAAGGCACAGAGCACAACGATCTGGTGGGGAACAAGTGGACAAGGTGAGGTTTAAATACAGGAAGGTGATGAGCAGAAGATGAGAAACAAGTGTGAGGGAAAGATCTAGGCCATGGGAGTGGAAAGACAGAGGGACATACCCACCACTGAGCATCAAGTGACAGACAAGAGAAATATATAAACCCCAAGCACAAAAGACAGACAAGAAAATCACCACACAGAACATGATCAGAAAACACTCTAATGCATAATATACAAAGAACACAACCCAAATCCTGAAAATATTAAGATAAAATCTTAGATCTTGTTTTATGGAGTCACATGTAAATGTAAACTATTGGTCAACTGAAAATCTGACAGTGAAAAAAAAATCTAGAATATTTTTTAAAGAAATATTATTTTTAATAAATTTATGTGGATATAAAATTGTCACAACAACTGACTTAACACATATTGTTTGACAAAATGGAGTATGTGCAGAATTTAATTTGAACATTATATGCTTGTGATATCTATCTATCTATCTACAATGTAAATACATTGTTAAAATTTTCATGATGGATCTGCCTGTCTGTCTTTTTCTATTGAGGGGTGTATCTATTTCCAGTTCTAATGTGCATTATCCTTGTGTCTGTCAAAGCTTCCACAGATAACACAGGATCCATGCAACTGGATGTTGTCTTTTTATTGGACTCATCAGATGAAATGCTGTATGAATTTCAGTCGATGCTTGGCTTTGTTGAGAAAATGGTGCAAAAGCTCAATGTGGATGAGAACAAAGACCATGTTTCAGTGGTGCAATATAGTAAAAAGCCTTCTGTTGATTTTTACCTGAACACTTACAAAACACAACAGAATGCTGCTGACGCCATACGAACTCTGACGCAAAAAGGTGGCAGACCCCGTAATACTGGTGCAGCCCTCCAGTATGTGAAGGATAATATTTTTTCTGCCTCCTCAGGCAGTAGGCACCAAGAGGGTGTCTCTCAGGTTTTGGTTCTTTTGACTGGGGGACGGTCCAGTGATGATGTGAGACCTGCTGTGGAAAGCCTGAGTGAAATTGGTGCGATTGTATTTGTTGTGGGATCAAAGGATGCAGATACGCATGAGCTTCGGTCTATTTTAAAGGAAACCAGTCACGCTTTCTTTGCTGCCGATTTAAATGATCTTTCAGGCGTTGATGAACACATATTCTCTGCAGTCAAGATGGCTGAAAACCCTGCTGTCAAGCAGGGATTATCTGGTATGTGTCATAAAATCTTATTTTATTCTTGTTTTATTCTTGTACTAGCTGTACTTGCAACATCAATCATTTTTCCTGCCTGTGTGATTGCAGATTCAAATAAAAGAGACATTGTTTTTTTGCTTGATGGTTCTGATGATTCCAAACGAAGATTTCCTGACATTCAAGACTTTGTACAGAGAATTATGATGGACCTGAATATTGATGCAAACAATGATCATGTGGCTGTGGTGCAGTACAGCAACACACCCAAGATTGAGTTTAACTTGAGGAGTTACTCAAACAAAGACAATGTTCTTGATGCAGTCAGAGGTTTGACTCACCAAGGAGGCTATCCTCAGAATATTGGAGCAGCTCTGCAGTTGTAAGGGATCACATATTTACTTCTGCTTCAGAAAGTAGACTCCTTGAGGGAGTTGCACAAATACTTATAGTACTGAGTAGTGGAAGATCTGCAGATGACATCAGGATCCCTGTCACAATGCTAAAAGAGACAGGAGTAATTTCAATCCCATTGGGACAACTGATGCTGATACTCTTGAACTACAAACAATATCTCATGAACCCAGTTACGCCCTTTCTATCAGTGATTATGAAGAACTTTCTGCAGTCCAGCAGAATGTGTTGTCATTGTTAAGAGATACTTCCTACCATGTAGAGAAAGATGCGGTTACCAATGATTTGGGTAAGATATTCATGTTTAAAATCCTTGTACCTTTGGTGACACCCCTTCCATTGGCAGTGTGGTCAGTCCCAGAAACATTAGCCAAAGCCACCGTGAAGCGCAAACTTGATGAAGGTGTTATTTTTTTAATGTTGCTTTCAAGTTCATTTTCAGCTTGAATGTGGGTCAAAATATCTATATAAAATCCACCTGAAATCTTAAACAATTATAATGTTTTTAAAACAATTTTGTGAAGAATTCCACACTACATTTCATCATGAACAACAAGGTAAAACAGTTGCGCCATGATACTGGCATTGTCGCCAATGGGCTTGCTCGTGGGGTGTTTAATCCTTGCTCATGTATAGCTTGTTTGGGTGACTTGTGTTGTGATTTGATGCTGTATAACAGGTTGAATTTATACAGACACTTGCTAAAAGCCAGTTTAACACACACAAAAAAGCAAGAAAAATTAAAATGCAGCGCGTTGTAATAAGTACATTGTTCAAATTTAATGAAATTCTGAGATGTAATTTACAGAGGTTGTACGAAGTCACAATCAAGCCATTTTTAAATCATGAATCAGCAAGTGCCAAGTCAAGTCTCAAGTCATAATGACCACCAGTTGTTTGCAAGCTGACTTGAGACTTGACTTGGCACTTGCAGATTCATGACTTGACAGTGACTTCGTCCCACCTTTGGTAATTTATATGCAAAGTATTTGCGTAAACCTGCAAAAACTGAATTGGCACATACTATTTAATCTGTAACATTTGTAAAGGTCACATTAAAGCAATAAGATCATATTACACATTATAATACATTGATTGTTCTTAAGTAAGATGAAGTGCTAGTTTGCTGGTAGTGCTAGCTTGCCAAAGTACAAATGACAAGAGAATAAACATAAATATATTAATTCAATAACCTGCAGAAATCATAGCTCAAATCAAATCAAACACTACAACAAAAAACTTGAGTTTGAGAATCAGTTATGTAGCGATAAAGAGGTAGTTCCCATTTCTGATAGGGCAGACCACCCTGCCAAGCCCATGAAAGTGAAAAACCTGCACATTTGCAGTAAATCATATTGTCTGTGTTACTACATTCTGTCTATTTGTGTTTCCTTGCAGATTCTAAGAAAATTGATCTGGTATTTCTTATTGATGGATCACATGATTCACGAAATGGTTTTGAAGGTATAAGAGGCTTTGTTGAAAAAAACTGTTGAAAGTTTGAACCTAGACAACAACAGAGACCAAGTCGCAGTTGTTCAATTCAGCCGTGATGCCACAGTAAATTTCTATTTGAATTCCTATTCGTCCAAGAATGATGTGCTCAATTCCATTAGAACAATGAGCCACAAATTAGGAAGATCCATCAGCATTGGGAAAGCACTAGAGTTTGTGAGAGACAACGTCTTTTCTGCTTCAGTTGGAGGCAGGCGTGAAGAACTGGTCCCTCAGTATCTGTATCTCTTTAGTGGTGGAAGATCAAGTGATGATGTTAGAGGACCAGCACAGTCACTCAAAGAACTTGGAATAAAGACCTTTGCTATTGGCACAAATAATGCTGACACCTTGGAAATGCAAATCAGCTCTTTCACACCAGCATATTATTTTCCTGTTACAAACTTTAAAAACCTGCAAAGCATACATCAATCTGTGGATGCTATTTTGAGTGGTGCTCAAGAACACCTGACTTTCCAACCGACATCGGTAAGAACTGGAAATACAATCTGCAATTTCACAATATTGTATGAGTATCAAATAAGATGGCTTTCAAATCTGAATATATACATAGGTGTACCTAACATTGTATGATTAGATAATCATTGTTAACTTTTTAAAGTTTCAAACATTTTTTTTCTTTGTTTATGTGCTTTTCAGACACAGACACTTTCCTTGAATTACAGCTTCAGAGCACCGATATGTTTTTCTTCTTGATGGATCAGATCATATGCTGACAAGTGAAAGACAAATTGTAGATTTTATCAGAAATTTTGTCAAGCAGTTAGAAATTGGGCCAACCAAAGTGCAAGTGGCTTTGATTCAGTACAGCACAGAGCCCACAACCAATTTTCATCTCAACACTTATATGTTAAAAATGATCTCTTGGATCATTTGAGCAATGTC
The DNA here is from genome assembly GCF_902500255.1 of Thalassophryne amazonica. Lineage (NCBI taxonomy): Eukaryota > Metazoa > Chordata > Actinopteri > Batrachoidiformes > Batrachoididae > Thalassophryne > Thalassophryne amazonica. The sequence goes on along the minus strand of NC_047116.1, from coordinate 88,266,465 downwards.
CACCTTAAAGGAGGGGCCACCGCAAACACCGGTGAAGCCCTTGATTATGTGAAGGACAATGTGTTTACTGCCTCATCTGGGAGCAGAGCACACCAAGGAGTCCGACAGATTCTGATTCTCTTAAGTGGGACCAAATCGGAGGATGATGTTGTTGAACCACTGAAGGCACTGAGATATGCTGGAATTGTGATTTTCACTGTGGGGGTAAAAAATGCAGATAGGTTGGAGATGGAGAACATGGCACCTGGTTCAACATATTTTATCAATGATGTTTCTGACTTCAGCCTCGTGAGACAAGAGTTGCTATCATTGATTGCATCTCACAAAAGTACCAACAGCTCTGCCATAGGTGAGTCAAAACAAGTAGTATTCATATTCATTTCTATATCCTTAATTTTTAGTATCTGGTATTTTGTGACTATTTCTGAATTTGAATCACGTAATTTGAATTTATATTGTTTAAATTTGAAAATTTAATTTAAAAACAAAGGAATCTGCATAGCTCAAAAAGGATTTCAGTGAATCTCTACTCCTCTGCACTTTACAAACTTGACTTGACTTCCCGAACCAGTTCTGTAATAATACATTTGGATTCAAGTTTATTGGAATTCAGTACTAACACAATAAATTCAGTTTTGAATTATATTACTCACTCAGTTTTTTTTTCAATGCAATATGAAATTAAATAATACAAATTCAAATTGAGTCATTCAAATTTGGGTTTAAATGCAGTTATTCAGTTTGAGCAATTTGAGTAATCTAGTTTTGAGTGACACTGTTTTTCTACTCATACATTTTTTTAGGGACAAGTCACGGTATCAAACGAGATATTGTCTTTCTTCTTGATGGATCTAATGATGTAAGGACTCGATTCCATGCAATTCGCGAATTTGTTGCAAAAATTGTGAACAGCTTTGACCTGGACCAAGGGATAGATAAAGTTGCTGTTATACAATACAGCAACAATGCAGAAGCCAGTTTTAATCTCAATACTTATGATACTAAAGATGATGTTCTGAAACACATCACAAACTTACAACCAAAAGGTGGAAGACATCAACATATAGGAACAGCACTACAGTTTGTGAAGGAGAACATATTTGTTTCAAATGCTGGAGGTCGACGTCAAGAGGGTGCCAAGCAAATACTTATCATATTAGCTGGTGGAAGATCGAGAGACTCTCCTCGTGGCCCAGCAAGTAATCTCAAGGCTTCAGGGGTTGTAATATTTGCCATTGGATCAAGAATGTCAAGTTCAGCTGAGATGAAAAGCATTTCTTCTGATCCAAACTATGTATACTCTGTCCCTGATTTTGCAAATCTCATTCATCTTCAACAAAGTTTGGTGGCTCAACTTAATCAAATGAGACAACAAGACAAAACTGCAGAAGGTAAGGTTTTATGAATTACCATTTCAACAATCATGAGGCAAATATCATGTTATAATGGCACAAGTCATCAATGTCAAAATTTTATGTTATTGTTTATGTTACGGTTCAAACCACTAGGAATTAGGTTTGGACCCCAGGATGCAGGTAGAAAGACACAAGAGGTTAGAGAAAAACAAAGGTGTTTAATATCCAGGTCACAGTGTAACATGATGTGACAAAATTCTCACAACTGACATCAATCCAAAAGTAACTGACAGGGTGAGAAAACTACAAATAAAAGCACTGTCAGAAAAACAAACAAACAGTGAGACCACACTTACAAATTATAGACCACCAGAGGTGATGGACAACATGTGTGAAGACATTCAGGGACAGGAAATAATTAACCGGCAAAAGGCTAAGGCAGAGGTGTGGATTATTTACAACCTAAACTGATTACCAACAGGTGCACAAGGACAAACAGAAAAGCTGGAACATGTGGAACACTTAAAGGGAAGCACAGAGACAAAAACATAAACTGACAAACCCAGACGTGTAAAAAGTAAAACCAGATCATGAAATGACACATACAGTAGTGTTCAGAATAATAGTAGTGCTATGTGACTAAAAAGATTAATCCAGGTTTTGAGTATATTTCTTATTGTTACATGGGAAACAAGGTACCAGTAGATTCAGTAGATTCTCACAAATCCAACAAGACCAAGCATTCATGATATGCACACTCTTAAGGCTATGAAATTGGGCTATTAGTAAAAAAAAGTAGAAAAGGGGGTGTTCACAATAATAGTAGCATCTGCTGTTGATGCTACAAACTCAAAACTATTATGTTCAAACTGCATTTTTAGCAATCCTGTGAATCACTAAACTAGTATTTATTTGTATAGCCACAGTTTTTCATGATTTCTTCACATCTGTGAGGCATGGAGTCAACCAACTTGTGGCACCTTTCAGCTGTTATTCCACTCCAAGATTCTTTAGCAACATTCCACAATTCATTCACATTTCTTGGTTATGCTTAAGAAACAGCTTTTTTGACATCACCCCACAAGTTCTCAATTGGATTTAGGTCCGGGGATTGGGCAGGCCACTCCAAAACATTCATTTTGTTGGTTTGGAACCAAGATTTTGCTCGTTTACTAGTGTGCTTGGGGTCATTGTCTTGTTGAAACACCCATTTCAAGGGCATGTCCTCTTCAGCATAAGGCACCATGACCTCTTCAAGTATTTTGACATATCCAAACTGATCCATGATACCTGGTATGCGATATATAGGCCCAACACCATAGTAGGAGAAACATGCCCATATCATGAGGCTTGCACCACCATGCTTCACTGTCTTCACTGTGAACTATGGCTTGAATTTAGAGTTTGTTTTGTCTGTTTGTTCCACAAAATTGACAAATTCACTGACTGAATGCCACTCTACTATTATTGTGAACACCCCCTTTTCTACTTTTTTTTTACTAATAGACCAATTTCATAGCCTTAAGAGTGTGAATATCATGAATGCTTGGTCTTGTTGGATTTGTGAGACTCTAGTGAATCTACTGGTACCTTGTTTCCCATGTAACAATAAGAAATATACTCAAAACCTGGATTCATCTTTTTAGTCACATGGCACTACTATTATTCTGAACACTACTGTATAGCAAAAAGTGCATAAACTGCAAAGTCTAAGGGATTGCAGAAGAATAACTAAAACATGGCGCCACAGTGAAACAAGACCTAACACAGCATAACTCATAATGAACGAAGAATGAGGAAACATAAAGGTCCCTTCACACATAGCACGAATGAGGCCGAATGAGCAAAATTTGCAAAGTTTGAGACGCAGTCGGGAAGGACAAACAAAGACGTAATCCAGATCAAAGACGTAATCCAGAGGACAGATAAAGCAGATTCTGTTATCAAATCACACAGCGGCCACACCCCCAACACATCCACATTCTTGTCCTCTATCCATATCACTCCCTCTTTCGCTTCTCTTTGTTTTTCATTTTACTGTAGTTTTTCACTCTAGTTTTTGTCTCCGTCTCACTGACCGGTGGGATGGGGTGCTGACCATGGAACGCCGTGTCCTATGGGATTTATATGTCATGGTGGGTGACACTTTTGGGAGCTTACAGCGGGATTGGAGGGTGGGCCCCGCAGGCTGCTGCATTGTTGGTGTTCACCCAGCACTGTGACATGCACCTGGAGGCATTCCAAAGCTAGGTTTTTATTTTTATTTCTGTTGCGGTGGCCTGGCCATACTGTATATGTCATGATACGTGTATGCCAGCTGTCACATCCCAGTCAGCTGTGTTCTGTGGCAGCATGCTGGTCCTGTGACATGCATAGACTCGCTGTGGGCAGGCAGCGTGCCACATGCACCTGCAGGTCGTGCTACAGCTGTGATGATCATAATGTCTCACAAATATAACAGCCTGTCCAGATGTGCGTTCTTCGTTGCACAGCAATTGCTCTGCACTCCCACCGCCATTCGAGCTTTTGCTACCTCTTGCTGTGTAACATGCACTACATTCGAGCTGGCCACACAAATGGGCCCGGCTGTTGTAAGTGCACTGCTACTGCCGTTGGAAGTCTTTGGATTGTACGTCGACTTCAGCTGAGTGTGGGATGAATGAGCATTCGGCTGCCATTCACCCTCATTTGGCCTGTACTCTGAAGGCTGGCTCTGTCAGGATATTCGGCCAGGATTCGACGTGGCCGAACATTTCATACTTCCCCTTGACCGCAGTCCAAATGGTCCAACTTGCATACCAACATGCAGTACGAATGTTGTGACACCAATGAGATGAAGGTACAACTGCATCTCGACCACCGTTCGATTGAGTTTCCAATGCGAGCACAATGCGAATGTGGTGTGCATGTGCTGTGGCCAAACAAATTGACTGCTGCGAGACTGCTATACAAGGCGTTCGAGTGCAGTTTGAATTTGCATGACTGTCATCCGAATCCTCCTTGCTGCACCATTTGGCCTCATTCATGCTATGTGTGAAGGGACCTTAACCAGGGAACGGGGGCCAAGGCACACAGACACAGCCAAGCTGTCAACCACTGCGTGCAGCTGCCAGGCGTAATCTTGACAACCACACACGCTCAAACCACAGAGAGACACAAGGATACCACACACACACACACACACACACACACACACACACACACACACACACACACACACACACACACACACACACGCAGACCACGGGGGAAATGACACGAACACAAACATGACCAAGGGATGTGTTCCTGCACAGCAAGTGCGGAGTGTACGCCCCATGGGGAATGGACTCATACATTCCACATCCACACGCAGATACCCAGGGGACAACACACACTCCCACATTCATCCATCTTCACTCAGAGGGTGGGACAGAAGACAAATATTCACACGAGGACACACACGTTCATCCAAGGACTCACCCACACACAACATTCACCCACATACTCTCACACACACCCACAGAACATGGGGAGAACAGGAATATCCGGAGGACAGGCAGAACCACGCACACTCACACACACCCTCATGACCACAGACCCGGATAACAGATCTACACACACAAGACATGGACGCAGAAAAGACAGGGGATAGGAATCACATAAAAAGAACACAAAACACCTCAACCACAACAAACCCCAAAACTTTTAAAAGAATAACATGAAAATTAAGGGATATAATACAGGTTATCCTTTATATAGCTGTAATGCTTACCCAGCTTTTTAATATCAATATATGAAAGAAATATTAGTTCCTTTGAGAAAATCAAGTGCAAAATGGTCACGGCCAGAAGATAAGCAAAACATTAAATTACAGAATTCTCAAAAAACACACAATTTTCATATGTAGCTAATTAAGAAATTTGTTATTTAGACAACATTAGACAAATAATGTTATTTGTAAATATTCAAATCCAACAGATATACATATTTAAATAGTTTTCTTTTTCATTGTAAAAATGTTATTCTTCAAAGAAGAAGGTTGAACCTTGAAACTAAAAATGTCTCAAATTCTGTTGTCTTTAATAAAGAGAGGTCTTGTGTAAAAATATCCAGTAACGCTTTACTTGAAGGTATTGTCATAACAGTGACATGACACAGTCATAACTGTTACATGACAGAGTTATGAATGTGTCATAGACATTATGTCAATGTCATAAATGTTTATAACTGCTGTCATTAAGTGTCTTTCAGTTTTTATAAGGATAAGCTATTTTTTGGTTGTCTTGATTATGACAACATGACATTAATCAAAGTGAGATGACCCAAAGTTGGCTTTGGCCTTTTTTCCCTTCAGTTGCAGTTGACAACTTTTCATCTTGTCAATAAAAAAAATGAATGACACTTTATAACAACAGTCATAAATGTTTATGACATTGACACTATGGTTATGACACGTTCATGACTTTGTTATGTAAGAGTTATGACAGTGTCATGTAATTTTTATGATGATACCTTCAAGTAAAGTGTTCCCAAATATCCTTGTGATGAGTCTTCAAGAATACTTTCAAATTGGAAATAACATGATCTATTTGAGGTCTTGTGTAAAAATATCCTCTTCGTGAGTCTTCTAGAGGCATTATTTTACAACAGTATTTATTGGTTGTCTTCGCATCTTTTCTCAGTTCAACCTGACATGGTCAAAAAGGATATTGTATTCCTTCTGGATGGTTCAGATGGCACAAGGAATGGCTTTCCCTGCTATGCGAGATCTTGTTGAGAGAGTGGTGGAAAAACTCAATGTGGGAGAAAACAACTGACCGTGTCTCCGTTGTCCAGTACAGCAGAGATACAGAAGTTCATTTCTACTTGAACACCTACAAAACCAGAGAGGATGTTGTTGATTCAGTGAGAGGGCTGCAACACAGAGGAGGCAGACCCCTCAACACTGGAGCAGCCTTGCAATACGTAGGAGACAATGTGTTTACAAACACTTCTGGAAGTAGGCGGCTGCAAGGGGTTCCACAGTTGTTGATCCTGTTATCTGGTGGAAGGTCATTTGACAATGTTGATACCCCAGCCTCTGCGCTCAAACAGCAGGGCATCTTTGCAGTTGGCATTGGAACAAGGACCTCTGACAGGAGAGAACTGCAGAAAATATCATATGACCCAACGTATGCCCTCTTAGTTTCTGAGTTCAATGACCTCCCCGATGTCCAAGAACAGCTCTTTTCTGTTTTGAGTACAATGCCAGCAAGGGTCACACCCATGGCACCAACTGTTATTGGTAAGGAATTCATGTTTTATTTCACCTATTCTATGATAATGTACACATTGCCAAAATTAGTCTGTGTCAGGCAGTATCACTTAGATGATAGTCTTGTGACAGGGTGGAGAGTGTAAAGATTAAATGTTGAGACCACATTTCATCATGTGATGAAATCTTTTGATACTTCAAAGTAAATATGTCTCAATTTCTATGGTTTTTAGTCGAGAAAGAGCCACGAGGAAGAGACATTGTGTTCTTGCTGGATGGATCTGATGGTACTCGAACTGGATTCTCAGCTATGCGTGACTTTGTCCAAAGAATAGTTGAGACAATGAGTGTGGATGACAACAGAGACCGTGTCTCAGTGGTCCAATACAGCAGGGATCCATCCGTCCACTTCTATTTGAACACTTACACAACCAAAGCTGAGATCCTTAACACTGTCAGAGGACTGAGGCATAAGGGGGGAAGACCTCTCAACACTGGAGCAGCTCTCCAGTACTTGAGGGATAATGTCTTCACAGCCCCTGCTGGAAGCAGGAGCCTGAAAGGAGTTCCACAAATCCTAATCTTGTTAAATGGTGGAAGGTCTTTTGACAATGTTGACGCACCAGCCTCTGCCCTGAAACAGATGGGTGTCTTGATATATCCAATTGGAAACAGGGGCTCTGACAGCAGAGAACTACAGAAGATATCCCATGATCCCCGTTCAGCTGTAACTGTGACCGAATTTACTGACCTCCCAAGTGTCCAACAGCAAATTGAGTCCTCCTTGGGGGTTGTGGTGACTGACATCACTCCAGAACCAACAACTGTATTTGGTATGTTCACAAGCATGTCTTGTTGTTGGCTTGAAAGGCCACATCAGATGTACTGAGACCAAGAATTAAGTGTCTTTTCTAAGTTACGTTCATGTCTTTGTATTCAAGTTGAGGAATGCTTTCTGTTTGGAAATCACATGATCAATTTGAGGTCTTGTGTAAAAATATCCTCTTCGTGAGTATTCTAGAGGCATTATTTTACAACAGTATTTATTGGTTGTCTTCGCATCTTTTCTCAGTTCAACCTGACATGGTCAAAAAGGATATTGTATTCCTTCTGGATGGTTCAGATGGCACAAGGAATGGCTTCCCTGCTATGCGAGATCTTGTTGAGAGAGTGGTGGAAAAACTCAATGTGGGAGAAAACAACGACCGTGTCTCCGTTGTCCAGTACAGCAGAGATACAGAAGTTCATTTCTACTTGAACACCTACAAAACCAGAGAGGATGTTGTTGATTCAGTGAGAGGGCTGCAACACAGAGGAGGCAGACCCCTCAACACTGGAGCAGCCTTGCAATACGTAGGAGACAATGTGTTTACAAACACTTCTGGAAGTAGGCGGCTGCAAGGGGTTCCACAGTTGTTGATCCTGTTATCTGGTGGAAGGTCATTTGACAATGTTGATACCCCAGCCTCTGCGCTCAAACAGCAGGGCATCTTTGCAGTTGGCATTGGAACAAGGACCTCTGACAGCAGAGAACTGCAGAAAATATCATATGACCCAACGTATGCCCTCTTAGTTTCTGAGTTCAATGACCTCCCCGATGTCCAAGAACAGCTCTTTTCTGTTTTGAGTACAATGCCAGCAAGGGTCACACCCATGCCACCAACTGTTATTGGTAAGGAATTCATGTTTTATTTCACCTATTCTATGATAATGTACACATTGCCAAAATTAGTCTGTGTCAGGCAGTATCACTTAGATGATAGTCTTGTGACAGGGTGGAGAGTGTAAAGATTAAATGTTGAGACCACATTTCATCATGTGATGAAATCTTTTGATACTTCAAAGTAAATATGTCTCAATTTCTATGGTTTTTAGTCGAGAAAGAGCCACGAGGAAGAGACATTGTGTTCTTGCTGGATGGATCTGATGGTACTCGAACTGGATTCTCAGCTATGCGTGACTTTGTCCAAAGAATAGTTGAGACAATGAGTGTGGATGACAACAGAGACCGTGTCTCAGTGGTCCAATACAGCAGGGATCCATCCGTCCACTTCTATTTGAACACTTACACAACCAAAGCTGAGATCCTTAACACTGTCAGAGGACTGAGGCATAAGGGGGGAAGACCTCTCAACACTGGAGCAGCTCTCCAGTACTTGAGGGATAATGTCTTCACAGCCCCTGCTGGAAGCAGGAGCCTGAAAGGAGTTCCACAAATCCTAATCTTGTTAAATGGTGGAAGGTCTTTTGACAATGTTGACGCACCAGCCTCTGCCCTGAAACAGATGGGTGTCTTGATATATCCAATTGGAAACAGGGGCTCTGACAGCAGAGAACTACAGAAGATATCCCATGATCCCCGTTCAGCTGTAACTGTGACCGAATTTACTGACCTTCCAAGTGTCCAACAGCAAATTGAGTCCTCCTTGGGGGTTGTGGTGACTGACATCACTCCAGAACCAACAACTGTATTTGGTATGTTCACAAGCATGTCTTGTTGTTGGCTTGAAAGGCCACATCAGATGTACTGAGACCAAGAATTAAGTGTCTTTTCTAAGTTACGTTCATGTCTTTGTATTCAAGTTGAGGAATGCTTTCTGTTTGGAAATCACATGATCAATTTGAGGTCTTGTGTAAAAATATCCTCTTCGTGAGTATTCTAGAGGCATTATTTTACAACAGTATTTATTGGTTGTCTTCGCATCTTTTCTCAGTTCAACCTGACATGGTCAAAAAGGATATTGTATTCCTTCTGGATGGTTCAGATGACACAAGGAATGGCTTCCCTGCTATGCGAGATCTTGTTGAGAGAGTGGTGGAAAAACTCAATGTGGGCGAAAACAACGACCGTGTCTCCGTTGTCCAGTACAGCAGAGATACAGAAGTTCATTTCTACTTGAACACCTACAAAACCAGAGAGGATGTTGTTGATTCAGTGAGAGGGCTGCAACACAGAGGAGGCAGACCCCTCAACACTGGAGCAGCCTTGCAATACGTAGGAGACAATGTGTTTACAAACACTTCTGGAAGTAGGCGGCTGCAAGGGGTTCCACAGTTGTTGATCCTGTTATCTGGTGGAAGGTCATTTGACAATGTTGATACCCCAGCCTCTGCGCTCAAACAGCAGGGCATCTTTGCAGTTGGCATTGGAACAAGGACCTCTGACAGCAGAGAACTGCAGAAAATATCATATGACCCAACGTATGCCCTCTTAGTTTCTGAGTTCAATGACCTCCCCGATGTCCAAGAACAGCTCTTTTCTGTTTTGAGTACAATGCCAGCAAGGGTCACACCCATGCCACCAACTGTTATTGGTAAGGAATTCATGTTTTATTTCACCTATTCTACTGATAATGTACACATTGCCAAAATTAGTCTGTGTCAGGCAGTATCACTTAGATGATAGTCTTGTGACAGGGTGGAGAGTGTAAAGATTAAATGTTGAGACCACATTTCATCATGTGATGAAATCTTTTGATACTTCAAAGTAAATATGTCTCAATTTCTATGGTTTTTAGTCGAGAACGAGCCACGAGGAAGAGACATTGTGTTCTTGCTGGATGGATCTGATGGTACTCGAACTGGATTCTCAGCTATGCGTGACTTTGTCCAAAGAATAGTTGAGACAATGAGTGTGGATGACAACAAAGACCGAGTCTCAGTGGTCCAATACAGCAGGGATCCATCCGTCCATTTCTATTTGAACACTTACACAACCAAAGCTGAGATCCTTAACACTGTCAGAGGAATGAGGCATAAGGGGGGAAGACCTCTCAACACTGGAGCAGCTCTCCAGTACTTGAGGGATAATGTCTTAACAGCCCCTGCTGGAAGCAGGAGCCTGAAAGGAGTTCCACAAATCCTAATCTTGTTAAATGGTGGAAGGTCTTTTGACAATGTTGACGCAGCAGCCTCTGCCCTGAAACAGATGGGTGTCTTGATATATCCAATTGGAAACAGGGGCTCTGACAGCAGAGAACTACAGAAGATATCCCATGATCCCCGTTCAGCTGTAACTGTGACCGAATTTACTGACCTTCCAAGTGTCCAACAGCAAATTGAGTCCTCCTTGGGGGTTGTGGTGACTGACATCACTCCAGAACCAACAACTGTATTTGGTATGTTCACAAGCATGTCTTGTTGTTGGCTTGAAAGGCCACATCAGATGTACTGAGACCATGAATTAAGTGTCTTTTCTAAGTTACGTTCATGTCTTTGTATTCAAGTTGAGGAATGCTTTCTGTTTGGAAATCACATGATCAATTTGAGGTCTTGTGTAAAAATATCCTCTTCGTGAGTCTTCTAGAGGCATTATTTTACAACAGTATTTATTGGTTGTCTTCGCATCTTTTCTCAGTTCAACCTGACATGGTCAAAAAGGATATTGTATTCCTTCTGGATGGTTCAGATGGCACAAGGAATGGCTTCCCTGCTATGCGAGATCTTGTTGAGAGAGTGGTGGAAAAACTCAATGTGGGAGAAAACAATGACCGTGTCTCCATTGTCCAGTACAGCAGAGATACAGAAGTTCATTTCTACTTGAACACCTACAAAACCAGAGAGGATGTTGTTGATTCAGTGAGAGGGCTGCAACACAGAGGAGGCAGACCCCTCAACACTGGAGCAGCCTTGCAATACAGTAGGAGACAATGTGTTTACAAACACTTCTGGAAGTAGGCGGCTGCAAGGGGTTCCACAGTTGTTGATCCTGTTATCTGGTGGAAGGTCATTTGACAATGTTGATACCCCAGCCTCTGCGCTCAAACAGCAGGGCATCTTTGCAGTTGGCATTGGAACAAGGACCTCTGACAGCAGAGAACTGCAGAAAATATCATATGACCCAACGTATGCCCTCTTAGTTTCTGAGTTCAATGACCTCCCCGATGTCCAAGAACAGCTCTTTTCTGTTTTGAGTACAATGCCAGCAAGGGTCACACCCATGCCACCAACTGTTATTGGTAAGGAATTCATGTTTTATTTCACCTATTCTACTGATAATGTACACATTGCCAAAATTAGTCTGTGTCAGGCAGTATCACTTAGATGTCTCGGCCCACGTTGCCCACCCCTGACTTAGATGATCATCTTGTGACAGGGTGGAGAGTGTAAAGATTAAATGTTGAGACCACATTTCATCATGTGATGAAATCTTTTGATACTTCAAAGTAAATATGTCTCAATTTCTATGTTTTTTAGTCGAGAAAGAGCCACGACGAAGAGACATTGTGTTCTTGCTGGATGGATCTGATGGTACTCGAACTGGATTCTCAGCTATGCGTGACTTTGTCCAAAGAATAGTTGAGACAATGAGTGTGGATGACAACAGAGACCGTGTCTCAGTGGTCCAATACAGCAGGGATCCATCCGTCCACTTCTATTTGAACACTTACACAACCAAAGCTGAGATCCTTAACAATGTCAGAGGACTGAGGCATAAGAGGGGAAGACCTCTCAACACTGGAGCAGCTCTCCAGTACTTGAGGGATAATGTCTTCACAGCCCCTGCTGGAAGCAGGAGCCTGAAAGGAGTTCCACAAATCCTAATCTTGTTAAATGGTGGAAGGTCTTTTGACAATGTTGACGCACCAGCCTCTGCCCTGAAACAGATGGGTGTCTTGATATATCCAATTGGAAACAGGGGCTCTGACAGCAGAGAACTGCAGAAGATATCCCATGATCCCCGTTCAGCTGTAACTGTGACCGAATTTACTGACCTTCCAAGTGTCCAACAGCAAATTGAGTCCTCCTTGGGGGTTGTGGTGACTGACATCACTCCAGAACCAACAACTGTATTTGGTATGTTGACAAGCATATCTTGTTGTTGGCTTGAAAGGCCACATCAGATGTACTGAGACCAAGAATTAAGTGTCTTTTCTAAGTTACGTTCATGTCTTTGTATTCAAGTTGAGGAATGCTTTCTGTTTGGAAATCACATGATCAATTTGAGGTCTTGTGTAAAAATATCCTCTTCGTGAGTCTTCTAGAGGCATTATTTTACAACAGTATTTATTGGTTGTCTTCGCATCTTTTCTCAGTTCAACCTGACATGGTCAAAAAGGATATTGTATTCCTTCTGGATGGTTCAGATGGCACAAGGAATGGCTTCCCTGCTATGCGAGATCTTGTTGAGAGAGTGGTGGAAAAACTCAATGTGGGCGAAAACAACGACCGTGTCTCCGTTGTCCAGTACAGCAGAGATACAGAAGTTCATTTCTACTTGAACACCTACAAAACCAGAGAGGATGTTGTTGATTCAGTGAGAGGGCTGCAACACAGAGGAGGCAGACCCCTCAACACTGGAGCAGCCTTGCAATACGTAGGAGACAATGTGTTTACAAACACTTCTGGAAGTAGGCGGCTGCAAGGGGTTCCACAGTTGTTGATCCTGTTATCTGGTGGAAGGTCATTTGACAATGTTGATACCCCAGCCTCTGCGCTCAAACAGCAGGGCATCTTTGCAGTTGGCATTGGAACAAGGACCTCTGACAGCAGAGAACTGCAGAAAATATCATATGACCCAACGTATGCCCTCTTAGTTTCTGAGTTCAATGACCTCCCCGATGTCCAAGAACAGCTCTTTTCTGTTTTGAGTACAATGCCAGCAAGGGTCACACCCATGGCACCAACTGTTATTGGTAAGGAATTCATGTTTTATTTCACCTATTCTATGATAATGTACACATTGCCAAAATTAGTCTGTGTCAGGCAGTATCACTTAGATGATAGTCTTGTGACAGGGTGGAGAGTGTAAAGATTAAATGTTGAGACCACATTTCATCATGTGATGAAATCTTTTGATACTTCAAAGTAAATATGTCTCAATTTCTATGGTTTTTAGTCGAGAAAGAGCCACGAGGAAGAGACATTGTGTTCTTGCTGGATGGATCTGATGGTACTCGAACTGGATTCTCAGCTATGCGTGACTTTGTCCAAAGAATAGTTGAGACAATGAGTGTGGATGACAACAGAGACCGTGTCTCAGTGGTCCAATACAGCAGGGATCCATCCGTCCACTTCTATTTGAACACTTACACAACCAAAGCTGAGATCCTTAACACTGTCAGAGGACTGAGGCATAAGGGGGGAAGACCTCTCAACACTGGAGCAGCTCTCCAGTACTTGAGGGATAATGTCTTCACAGCCCCTGCTGGAAGCAGGAGCCTGAAAGGAGTTCCACAAATCCTAATCTTGTTAAATGGTGGAAGGTCTTTTGACAATGTTGACGCACCAGCCTCTGCCCTGAAACAGATGGGTGTCTTGATATATCCAATTGGAAACAGGGGCTCTGACAGCAGAGAACTACAGAAGATATCCCATGATCCCCGTTCAGCTGTAACTGTGACCGAATTTACTGACCTCCCAAGTGTCCAACAGCAAATTGAGTCCTCCTTGGGGGTTGTGGTGACTGACATCACTCCAGAACCAACAACTGTATTTGGTATGTTCACAAGCATGTCTTGTTGTTGGCTTGAAAGGCCACATCAGATGTACTGAGACCAAGAATTAAGTGTCTTTTCTAAGTTACGTTCATGTCTTTGTATTCAAGTTGAGGAATGCTTTCTGTTTGGAAATCACATGATCAATTTGAGGTCTTGTGTAAAAATATCCTCTTCGTGAGTCTTCTAGAGGCATTATTTTACAACAGTATTTATTGGTTGTCTTCGCATCTTTTCTCAGTTCAACCTGACATGGTCAAAAAGGATATTGTATTCCTTCTGGATGGTTCAGATGGCACAAGGAATGGCTTCCCTGCTATGCGAGATCTTGTTGAGAGAGTGGTGGAAAAACTCAATGTGGGAGAAAACAACGACCGTGTCTCCGTTGTCCAGTACAGCAGAGATACAGAAGTTCATTTCTACTTGAACACCTACAAAACCAGAGAGGATGTTGTTGATTCAGTGAGAGGGCTGCAACACAGAGGAGGCAGACCCCTCAACACTGGAGCAGCCTTGCAATACGTAGGAGACAATGTGTTTACAAACACTTCTGGAAGTAGGCGGCTGCAAGGGGTTCCACAGTTGTTGATCCTGTTATCTGGTGGAAGGTCATTTGACAATGTTGATACCCCAGCCTCTGCGCTCAAACAGCAGGGCATCTTTGCAGTTGGCATTGGAACAAGGACCTCTGACAGCAGAGAACTGCAGAAAATATCATATGACCCAACGTATGCCCTCTTAGTTTCTGAGTTCAATGACCTCCCCGATGTCCAAGAACAGCTCTTTTCTGTTTTGAGTACAATGCCAGCAAGGGTCACACCCATGGCACCAACTGTTATTGGTAAGGAATTCATGTTTTATTTCACCTATTCTATGATAATGTACACATTGCCAAAATTAGTCTGTGTCAGGCAGTATCACTTAGATGATAGTCTTGTGACAGGGTGGAGAGTGTAAAGATTAAATGTTGAGACCACATTTCATCATGTGATGAAATCTTTTGATACTTCAAAGTAAATATGTCTCAATTTCTATGGTTTTTAGTCGAGAAAGAGCCACGAGGAAGAGACATTGTGTTCTTGCTGGATGGATCTGATGGTACTCGAACTGGATTCTCAGCTATGCGTGACTTTGTCCAAAGAATAGTTGAGACAATGAGTGTGGATGACAACAGAGACCGTGTCTCAGTGGTCCAATACAGCAGGGATCCATCCGTCCACTTCTATTTGAACACTTACACAACCAAAGCTGAGATCCTTAACACTGTCAGAGGACTGAGGCATAAGGGGGGAAGACCTCTCAACACTGGAGCAGCTCTCCAGTACTTGAGGGATAATGTCTTCACAGCCCCTGCTGGAAGCAGGAGCCTGAAAGGAGTTCCACAAATCCTAATCTTGTTAAATGGTGGAAGGTCTTTTGACAATGTTGACGCACCAGCCTCTGCCCTGAAACAGATGGGTGTCTTGATATATCCAATTGGAAACAGGGGCTCTGACAGCAGAGAACTACAGAAGATATCCCATGATCCCCGTTCAGCTGTAACTGTGACCGAATTTACTGACCTTCCAAGTGTCCAACAGCAAATTGAGTCCTCCTTGGGGGTTGTGGTGACTGACATCACTCCAGAACCAACAACTGTATTTGGTATGTTCACAAGCATGTCTTGTTGTTGGCTTGAAAGGCCACATCAGATGTACTGAGACCAAGAATTAAGTGTCTTTTCTAAGTTACGTTCATGTCTTTGTATTCAAGTTGAGGAATGCTTTCTGTTTGGAAATCACATGATCAATTTGAGGTCTTGTGTAAAAATATCCTCTTCGTGAGTCTTCTAGAGGCATTATTTTACAAAAGTATTTATTGGTTGTCTTCGCATCTTTTCTCAGTTCAACCTGACATGGTCAAAAAGGATATTGTATTCCTTCTGGATGGTTCAGATGACACAAGGAATGGCTTCCCTGCTATGCGAGATCTTGTTGAGAGAGTGGTGGAAAAACTCAATGTGGGCAAAAACAACTGACCGTGTCTCCGTTGTCCAGTACAGCAGAGATACAGAAGTTCATTTCTACTTGAACACCTACAAAACCAGAGAGGATGTTGTTGATTCAGTGAGAGGGCTGCAACACAGAGGAGGCAGACCCCTCAACACTGGAGCAGCCTTGCAATACGTAGGAGACAATGTGTTTACAAACACTTCTGGAAGTAGGCGGCTGCAAGGGGTTCCACAGTTGTTGATCCTGTTATCTGGTGGAAGGTCATTTGACAATGTTGATACCCCAGCCTCTGCGCTCAAACAGCAGGGCATCTTTGCAGTTGGCATTGGAACAAGGACCTCTGACAGGCAGAGAACTGCAGAAAATATCATATGACCCAACGTATGCCCTCTTAGTTTCTGAGTTCAATGACCTCCCCTGATGTCCAAGAACAGCTCTTTTCTGTTTTGAGTACAAGTGCCAGCAAGGGTCACACCCATGCCACCAACTGTTATTGGTAAGGAATTCATGTTTTATTTCACCTATTCTACTGATAATGTACACATTGCCAAAATTAGTCTGTGTCAGGCAGTATCACTTAGATGATAGTCTTGTGACAGGGTGGAGAGTGTAAAGATTAAATGTTGAGACCACATTTCATCATGTGATGAAATCTTTTGATACTTCAAAGTAAATATGTCTCAATTTCTATGGTTTTTAGTCGAGAAAGAGCCACGAGGAAGAGACATTGTGTTCTTGCTGGATGGATCTGATGGTACTCGAACTGGATTCTCAGCTATGCGTGACTTTGTCCAAAGAATAGTTGAGACAATGAGTGTGGATGACAACAGAGACCGTGTCTCAGTGGTCCAATACAGCAGGGATCCATCCGTCCACTTCTATTTGAACACTTACACAACCAAAGCTGAGATCCTTAACACTGTCAGAGGACTGAGGCATAAGGGGGGAAGACCTCTCAACACTGGAGCAGCTCTCCAGTACTTGAGGGATAATGTCTTCACAGCCCCTGCTGGAAGCAGGAGCCTGAAAGGAGTTCCACAAATCCTAATCTTGTTAAATGGTGGAAGGTCTTTTGACAATGTTGACGCAGCAGCCTCTGCCCTGAAACAGATGGGTGTCTTGATATATCCAATTGGAAACAGGGGCTCTGACAGCAGAGAACTGCAGAAGATATCCCATGATCCCCGTTCAGCTGTAACTGTGACCGAATTTACTGACCTTCCAAGTGTCCAACAGCAAATTGAGTCCTCCTTGGGGGTTGTGGTGACTGACATCACTCCAGAACCAACAACTGTATTTGGTATGTTGACAAGCATGTCTTGTTGTTGGCTTGAAAGGCCACATCAGATGTACTGAGACCAAGAATTAAGTGTCTTTTCTAAGTTACGTTCATGTCTTTGTATTCAAGTTGAGGAATGCTTTCTGTTTGGAAATCACATGATCAATTTGAGGTGTTGTGTAAAAATATCCTCTTCGTGAGTCTTCTAGAGGCATTATTTTACAACAGTATTTATTGGTTGTCTTCGCATCTTTTCTCAGTTCAACCTGACATGGTCAAAAAGGATATTGTATTCCTTCTGGATGGTTCAGATGGCACAAGGAATGGCTTCCCTGCTATGCGAGATCTTGTTGAGAGAGTGGTGGAAAAACTCAATGTGGGAGAAAACAATGACCGTGTCTCCGTTGTCCAGTACAGCAGAGATACAGAAGTTCATTTCTACTTGAACACCTACAAAACCAGAGAGGATGTTGTTGATTCAGTGAGAGGGCTGCAACACAGAGGAGGCAGACCCCTCAACACTGGAGCAGCCTTGCAATACATAGGAGACAATGTGTTTACAAACACTTCTGGAAGTAGGCGGCTGCAAGGGGTTCCACAGTTGTTGATCCTGTTATCTGGTGGAAGGTCATTTGACAATGTTGATACCCCGGCCTCTGCGCTCAAACAGCAGGGCATCTTTGCAGTTGGCATTGGAACAAGGACCTCTGACAGGAGAGAACTGCAGAAAATATCATATGACCCAACGTATGCCCTCTTAGTTTCTGAGTTCAATGACCTCCCCGATGTCCAAGAACAGCTCTTTTCTGTTTTGAGTACAATGCCAGCAAGGGTCACACCCATGCCACCAACTGTTATTGGTAAGGAATTCATGTTTTATTTCACCTATTCTATGATAATGTACACATTGCCAAAATTAGTCTGTGTCAGGCAGTATCACTTAGATGATAGTCTTGTGACAGGGTGGAGAGTGTAAAGATTAAATGTTGAGACCACATTTCATCATGTGATGAAATCTTTTGATACTTCAAAGTAAATATGTACTCAATTTCTATGGTTTTTAGTCGAGAAAGAGCCACGAGGAAGAGACATTGTGTTCTTGCTGGATGGATCTGATGGTACTCGAACTGGATTCTCAGCTATGCGTGACTTTGTCCAAAGAATAGTTGAGACAATGAGTGTGGATGACAACAGAGACCGTGTCTCAGTGGTCCAATACAGCAGGGATCCATCCGTCCACTTCTATTTGAACACTTACACAACCAAAGCTGAGATCCTTAACACTGTCAGAGGACTGAGGCATAAGGGGGGAAGACCTCTCAACACTGGAGCAGCTCTCCAGTACTTGAGGGATAATGTCTTCACAGCCCCTGCTGGAAGCAGGAGCCTGAAAGGAGTTCCACAAATCCTAATCTTGTTAAATGGTGGAAGGTCTTTTGACAATGTTGACGCACCAGCCTCTGCCCTGAAACAGATGGGTGTCTTGATATATCCAATTGGAAACAGGGGCTCTGACAGCAGAGAACTGCAGAAGATATCCCATGATCCCCGTTCAGCTGTAACTGTGACCGAATTTACTGACCTTCCAAGTGTCCAACAGCAAATTGAGTCCTCCTTGGGGGTTGTGGTGACTGACATCACTCCAGAACCAACAACTGTATTTGGTATGTTGACAAGCATGTCTTGTTGTTGGCTTGAAAGGCCACATCAGATGTACTGAGACCAAGAATTAAGTGTCTTTTCTAAGTTACGTTCATGTCTTTGTATTCAAGTTGAGGAATGCTTACTGTTTGGAAATCACATGATCAATTTGAGGTCTTGTGTAAAAATATCCTCTTCGTGAGTCTTCTAGAGGCATTATTTTACAAAAGTATTTATTGGTTGTCTTCGCATCTTTTCTCAGTTCAACCTGACATGGTCAAAAAGGATATTGTATTCCTTCTGGATGGTTCAGATGGCACAAGGAATGGCTTCCCTGCTATGCGAGATCTTGTTGAGAGAGTGGTGGAAAAACTCAATGTGGGAGAAAACAATGACCGTGTCTCCGTTGTCCAGTACAGCAGAGATACAGAAGTTCATTTCTACTTGAACACCTACAAAACCAGAGAGGATGTTGTTGATTCAGTGAGAGGGCTGCAACACAGAGGAGGCAGACCCCTCAACACTGGAGCAGCCTTGCAATACGTAGGAGACAATGTGTTTACAAACACTTCTGGAAGTAGGCGGCTGCAAGGGGTTCCACAGTTGTTGATCCTGTTATCTGGTGGAAGGTCATTTGACAATGTTGATACCCCAGCCTCTGCGCTCAAACAGCAGGGCATCTTTGCAGTTGGCATTGGAACAAAGACCTCTGACAGGAGAGAACTGCAGAAAATATCATATGACCCAACGTATGCCCTCTTAGTTTCTGAGTTCAATGACCTCCCCGATGTCCAAGAACAGCTCTTTTCTGTTTTGAGTACAGTGCCAGCAAGGGTCACACCCATGCCACCAACTGTTATTGGTAAGGAATTCATGTTTTATTTCACCTATTCTACTGATAATGTACACATTGCCAAAATTAGTCTGTGTCAGGCAGTATCACTTAGATGACAGTCTTGTGACAGGGTGGAGAGTGTAAAGATTAAATGTTGAGACCACATTTCATCATGTGACGAAATCTTTTGATACTTCAAAGTAAATATGTCTCAATTTCTATGGTTTTTAGTCGAGAAAGAGCCACGAGGAAGAGACATTGTGTTCTTGCTGGATGGATCTGATGGTACTCGAACTGGATTCTCAGCTATGCGTGACTTTGTCCAAAGAATAGTTGAGACAATGAGTGTGGATGACAACAGAGACCGTGTCTCAGTGGTCCAATACAGCAGGGATCCATCCGTCCACTTCTATTTGAACACTTACACAACCAAAGCTGAGATCCTTAACACTGTCAGAGGACTGAGGCATAAGGGGGGAAGACCTCTCAACACTGGAGCAGCTCTCCAGTACTTGAGGGATAATGTCTTCACAGCCCCTGCTGGAAGCAGGAGCCTGAAAGGAGTTCCACAAATCCTAATCTTGTTAAATGGTGGAAGGTCTTTTGACAATGTTGACGCACCAGCCTCTGCCCTGAAACAGATGGGTGTCTTGATATATCCAATTGGAAACAGGGGCTCTGACAGCAGAGAACTGCAGAAGATATCCCATGATCCCCGTTCAGCTGTAACTGTGACCGAATTTACTGACCTTCCAAGTGTCCAACAGCAAATTGAGTCCTCCTTGGGGGTTGTGGTGACTGACATCACTCCAGAACCAACAACTGTATTTGGTATGTTCACAAGCATGCCTTGTTGCTGGCTTGAAAGGCCACATCAGATGTACTGAGACCAAGAATTAAGTGTCTTTTCTAAGTTACATTCATGTCTTTGTATTCAAGTTGAGGAATGCTTTCTGTTTGGAAATCACATGATCAATTTGAGGTCTTGTGTAAAAATATCCTCTTCGTGAGTCTTCTAGAGGCATTATTTTACAAAAGTATTTATTGGTTGTCTTCGCATCTTTTCTCAGTTCAACCTGACATGGTCACAAAGGATATTGTATTCCTTCTGGATGGTTCAGATGGCACAAGGAATGGCTTCCCTGCTATGCGAGATCTTGTTGAAAGAGTGGTGGAAAAACTCAATGTGGGAGAAAACAATGACCGTGTCTCCGTTGTCCAGTACAGCAGAGATACAGAAGTTCATTTCTACTTGAACACCTACAAAACCAGAGAGGATGTTGTTGATTCAGTGAGAGGGCTGCAACACAGAGGAGGCAGACCCCTCAACACTGGAGCAGCCTTGCAATACGTAGGAGACAATGTGTTTACAAACACTTCTGGAAGTAGGCGGCTGCAAGGGGTTCCACAGTTGTTGATCCTGTTATCTGGTGGAAGGTCATTTGACAATGTTGATACCCCAGCCTCTGCGCTCAAACAGCAGGGCATCTTTGCAGTTGGCATTGGAACAAGGACCTCTGACAGGAGAGAACTGCAGAAAATATCATATGACCCAGCGTATGCCCTCTTAGTTTCTGAGTTCAATGACCTCCCCGATGTCCAAGAACAGCTCTTTTCTGTTTTGAGTACAATGCCAGCAAGGGTCACACCCATGGCACCAACTGTTATTGGTAAGGAATTCATGTTTTATTTCACCTATTCTACTGATAATGTACACATTGCCAAAATTAGTCTGTGTCAGGCAGTATCACTTAGATGATAGTCTTGTGACAGGGTGGAGAGTGTAAAAATTAAATGTTGAGACCACATTTCATCATGTGATGAAATCTTTTGATACTTCAAAGTAAATATGACTCAATTTCTATGGTTTTTAGTCGAGAAAGAGCCACGAGGAAGAGACATTGTGTTCTTGCTGGATGGATCTGATGGTACTCGAACTGGATTCTCAGCTATGCGTGACTTTGTCCAAAGAATAGTTGAGACAATGAGTGTGGATGACAACAGAGACCGTGTCTCAGTGGTCCAATACAGCAGGGATCCATCCGTCCACTTCTATTTGAACACTTACACAACCAAAGCTGAGATCCTTAACACTGTCAGAGGACTGAGGCATAAGGGGGGAAGACCTCTCAACACTGGAGCAGCTCTCCAGTACTTGAGGGATAATGTCTTCACAGCCCCTGCTGGAAGCAGGAGCCTGAAAGGAGTTCCACAAATCCTAATCTTGTTAAATGGAGGAAGGTCTTTTGACAATGTTGACGCACCAGCCTCTGCCCTGAAACAGATGGGTGTCTTGATATATCCAATTGGAAACAGGGGCTCTGACAGCAGAGAACTGCAGAAGATATCCCATGATCCCCGTTCAGCTGTAATTGTGACCGAATTTACTGACCTTCCAAGTGTCCAACAGCAAATTGAGTCCTCCTTGGGGGTTGTGGTGACTGACATCACTCCAGAACCAACAACTGTATTTGGTATGTTCACAAGCATGCCTTGTTGCTGGCTTGAAAGGCCACATCAGATGTACTGAGACCAAGAATTAAGTGTCTTTTCTAAGTTACGTTCATGTCTTTGTATTCAAGTTGAGGAATGCTTTCTGTTTGGAAAGCACATGATCAATTTGAGGTCTTGTGTAAAAATATCCTCTTCGTGAGTCTTCTAGAGGCATTATTTTACAACAGTATTTATTGGTTGTCTTCGCATCTTTTCTCAGTTCAACCTGACATGGTCAAAAAGGATATTGTATTCCTTCTGGATGGTTCAGATGGCACAAGGAATGGCTTCCCTGCTATGCGAGATCTTGTTGAGAGAGTGGTGGAAAAACTCAATGTGGGAGAAAACAATGACCGTGTCTCCGTTGTCCAGTACAGCAGAGATACAGAAGTTCATTTCTACTTGAACACTTACAAAACCAGAGAGGATGTTGTTGATTCAGTGAGAGGGCTGCGACACAGAGGAGGCAGACCCCTCAACACTGGAGCAGCCTTGCAATACGTAGGAGACAATGTGTTTACAAACACTTCTGGAAGTAGGCGGCTGCAAGGGGTTCCACAGTTGTTGATCCTGTTATCTGGTGGAAGGTCATTTGACAATGTTGATACCCCAGCCTCTGCGCTCAAACAGCAGGGCATCTTTGCAGTTGGCATTGGAACAAAGACCTCTGACAGGAGAGAATTGCAGAAAATATCATATGATCCAACGTATGCCCTCTTAGTTTCTGAGTTCAATGACCTCCCCGATGTCCAAGAACAGCTCTTTTCTGTTTTGAGTACAGTGCCAGCAAGGGTCATACCCATGCCACCAACTGTTATTGGTAAGGAATTCATGTTTTATTTCACCTATTCTACTGATAATGTACACATTGCCAAAATTAGTCTGTGTCAGGCAGTATCACTTAGATGACAGTCTTGTGACAGGGTGGAGAGTGTAAAGATTAAATGTTGAGACCACATTTCATCATGTGACGAAATCTTTTGATACTTCAAAGTAAATATGTCTCAATTTCTATGGTTTTTAGTCGAGAAAGAGCCACGAGGAAGAGACATTGTGTTCTTGCTGGATGGATCTGATGGTACTCGAACTGGATTCTCAGCTATGCGTGACTTTGTCCAAAGAATAGTTGAGACAATGAGTGTGGATGACAACAGAGACCGTGTCTCAGTGGTCCAATACAGCAGGGATCCATCCGTCCACTTCTATTTGAACACTTACACAACCAAAGCTGAGATCCTTAACACTGTCAGAGGACTGAGGCATAAGGGGGGAAGACCTCTCAACACTGGAGCAGCTCTCCAGTACTTGAGGGATAATGTCTTCACAGCCCCTGCTGGAAGCAGGAGCCTGAAAGGAGTTCCACAAATCCTAATCTTGTTAAATGGTGGAAGGTCTTTTGACAATGTTGACGCACCAGCCTCTGCCCTGAAACAGATGGGTGTCTTGATATATCCAATTGGCAACAGGGGCTCTGACAGCAGAGAACTGCAGAAGATATCCCATGATCCCCGTTCAGCTGTAACTGTGACTGAATTTACTGACCTTCCAAGTGTCCAACAGCAAATTGAATCCTCCTTGGGGGTTGTGGTGACTGACATCACTCCAGAATCAACAACTGTATTTGGTATGTTCACAAGCCTGTCTTGTTGTTGGCTTGAAAGGCCACATCAGATGTACTGAGACCAAGAATTAAGTGTCTTTTCTAAGTTACGTTCATGTCTTTGTATTCAAGTTGAGGAATGCTTTCTGTTTGGAAATCACATGATCAATTTGAGGTCTTGTGTAAAAATATCCTCTTCGTGAGTCTTCTAGAGGCATTATTTTACAACAGTATTTATTGGTTGTCTTCGCATCTTTTCTCAGTTCAACCTGACATGGTCAAAAAGGATATTGTATTCCTTCTGGATGGTTCAGATGGCACAAGGAATGGCTTCCCTGCTATGCGAGATCTTGTTGAGAGAGTGGTGGAAAAACTCAGTGTGGGAGAAAACAATGACCGTGTCTCTGTTGTCCAGTACAGCAGAGATACAGAAGTTCATTTCTACTTGAACACCTACAAAACCAGAGAGGATGTTGTTGATTCAGTGAGAGGGCTGCGACACAGAGGAGGCAGACCCCTCAACACTGGAGCAGCCTTGCAATACGTAGGAGACCATGTGTTTACAAACACTTCTGGAAGTAGGCGGCTGCAAGGGGTTCCACAGTTGTTGATCCTGTTATCTGGTGGAAGGTCATTTGACAATGTTGATACCCCAGCCTCTGCGCTCAAACAGCAGGGCATCTTTGCAGTTGGCATTGGAACTAGGACCTCTGACAGGAGAGAACTGCAGAAAATATCATATGACCCAACGTATGCCCTCTTAGTTTCTGAGTTCAATGATCTCCCCGATGTCCAAGAACAGCTCTTTTCTGTTTTGAGTACAATGCCAGCAAGGGTCACACCCATGCCACCAACAGTTATTGGTAAGGAATTCATGTTTTATTTCACCTATTCTTCTGATAATGTAGACATTGCCAAATTTAGTCTGTGTCAGGCAGTATCACTTAGATGATAGTCTTGTGACAGGGTGGAGAGTGTAAAGATTAAATGTTGAGACCACATTTCATCATGTGACGAAATCTTTTGATACTTCAAAGTAAATATCTCTCAATTTCTATGGTTTTTAGTCGAGAAAGAGCCACGAGGAAGAGACATTGTGTTCTTGCTGGATGGATCTGATGGTACTCGAACTGGATTCTCAGCTATGCGTGACTTTGTCCAAAGAATAGTTGAGACAATGAGTGTGGATGACAACAGAGACCGTGTCTCAGTGGTCCAATACAGCAGGGATCCATCCGTCCACTTCTATTTGAACACTTACACAACCAAAGCTGAGATCCTTAACACTGTCAGAGGACTGAGGCATAAGGGGGGAAGACCTCTCAACACTGGAGCAGCTCTCCAGTACTTGAGGGATAATGTCTTCACAGCCCCTGCTGGAAGCAGGAGCCTGAAAGGAGTTCCACAAATCCTAATCTTGTTAAATGGTGGAAGGTCTTTTGACAATGTTGACACTCCAGCCTCTGCCCTGAAACAGATGGGTGTCTTGATATATCCAATTGGCAACAGGGGCTCTGACAGCAGAGAACTGCAGAAGATATCCCATGATCCCCGTTCAGCTGTAACTGTGACTGAATTTACTGACCTTCCAAGTGTCCAACAGCAAATTGAATCCTCCTTGGGGGTTGTGGTGACTGACATCACTCCAGAATCAACAACTGTATTTGGTATGTTCACAAGCCTGTCTTGTTGTTGGCTTGAAAGGCCACATCAGATGTACTGAGACCAAGAATTAAGTGTCTTTTCTAAGTTACGTTCATGTCTTTGTATTCAAGTTGAGGAATGCTTTCTGTTTGGAAATCACATGATCAATTTGAGGTCTTGTGTAAAAATATCCTTTTCGTGAGTCTTCTAGAGGCATTATTTTACAACAGTATTTATTGGTTGTCTTTGCATCTTTTCTCAGTTCAACCTGACATGGTCAAAAAGGATATTGTATTCCTTCTGGATGGTTCAGATGGCACAAGGAATGGCTTCCCTGCTATGCGAGATCTTGTTGAGAGAGTGGTGGAAAAACTCAGTGTGGGAGAAAACAATGACCGTGTCTCTGTTGTCCAGTACAGCAGAGATACAGAAGTTCATTTCTACTTGAACACCTACAAAACCAGAGAGGATGTTGTTGATTCAGTGAGAGGGCTGCGACACAGAGGAGGCAGACCCCTCAACACTGGAGCAGCCTTGCAATACGTAGGAGACCATGTGTTTACAAACACTTCTGGAAGTAGGCGGCTGCAAGGGGTTCCACAGTTGTTGATCCTGTTATCTGGTGGAAGGTCATTTGACAATGTTGATACCCCAGCCTCTGCGCTCAAACAGCAGGGCATCTTTGCAGTTGGCATTGGAACTAGGACCTCTGACAGGAGAGAACTGCAGAAAATATCATATGACCCAACGTATGCCCTCTTAGTTTCTGAGTTCAGTGATCTCCCCGATGTCCAAGAACAGCTCTTTTCTGTTTTGAGTACAATGCCAGCAAGGGTCACACCCATGCCACCAACAGTTATTGGTAAGGAATTCATGTTTTATTTCACCTATTCTTCTGATAATGTAGACATTGCCAAATTTAGTCTGTGT
Source organism: Thalassophryne amazonica (assembly GCF_902500255.1). Taxonomy (NCBI): domain Eukaryota; kingdom Metazoa; phylum Chordata; class Actinopteri; order Batrachoidiformes; family Batrachoididae; genus Thalassophryne; species Thalassophryne amazonica. The sequence goes on along the minus strand of NC_047116.1, from coordinate 88,240,025 downwards.
CAGTCAGTATCACTTAGATGATAGTCTTGTGACAGGGTGGAGAGTGTAAAGATTAAATGTTGAGACCACATTTCATCATGTGACGAAATCTTTTGATACTTCAAAGTAAATATCTCTCAATTTCTATGGTTTTTAGTCGAGAAAGAGCCACGAGGAAGAGACATTGTGTTCTTGCTGGATGGATCTGATGGTACTCGAACTGGATTCTCAGCTATGCGTGACTTTGTCCAAAGAATAGTTGAGACAATGAGTGTGGATGACAACAGAGACCGTGTCTCAGTGGTCCAATACAGCAGGGATCCATCCGTCCACTTCTATTTGAACACTTACACAACCAAAGCTGAGATCCTTAACACTGTCAGAGGACTGAGGCATAAGGGGGGAAGACCTCTCAACACTGGAGCAGCTCTCCAGTACTTGAGGGATAATGTCTTCACAGCCCCTGCTGGAAGCAGGAGCCTGAAAGGAGTTCCACAAATCCTAATCTTGTTAAATGGTGGAAGGTCTTTTGACAATGTTGACGCTCCAGCCTCTGCCCTGAAACAGATGGGTGTCTTGATATATCCAATTGGAAACAGGGGATCTGACAGCAGAGAACTACAGAAGATATCCCATGATCCCCGTTCAGCTGTAACTGTGACCGAATTTACTGACCTTCCAAGTGTCCAACAGCAAATTGAGTCCTCCTTGGGGGTTGTGGTGACTGACATCACTCCAGAACCAACAACTGTATTTGGTATGTTCACAAGCATGTCTTGTTGTTGGCTTGAAAGGCCACATCAGATGTACTGAGACCAAGAATTAAGTGTCCTTTCTAAGTTACGTGCATGTGTTTGTATTAAAGTTGAGCAATGGTTTCTGTTTGGAAATCACATGATCAATGTGAGGTATTTTGTACATTTTTGTTGTGTCACCCAGAGGCATTATTCTGCAGCAATATTTTTTGCTTGTCTTGACATTTTTTTCTTTGTTCAACCTGACATGGTTAAAAAGGATGCAATTCTGTTTGATCATCTGCCCTGGATGATTCATTGAGAGGACTGTAACGCAGAAGAGGCAAACCCCAACACTACAGCAGCCTGACAGTATTTCAGAGCTGAAATTATTGAGAGTGGAAATAAAAGCCCTCATTCCAAAACCACAAACCATGTCATTGTAAATAAAATGTTAAAAAAAAAATCCTAATTTTATTTTTCTCTTCCTCTTTTGGTCTTCACTTCCATAATGAGAAATTACCTTGTTTCATATTTTGTCCATTATGGTAAATAGAAATATTTTATTTTGATGCTTTCAAGTTATAAGGGAAAGGGAAGTTTGAGGTGTCCTGCTGGAGCTGTTACCCCACAACCTTATCCTGGATAAACAGTTTCAGGTGAAATGAGATTTAAAGTTATTATGAAAAAAAAGTGGCCCAAAATGTCAGCAGTGTAATGCTTACAAGGTGTAGAACCTTACCCTTTTGAAATATTTAAAATATCACTTTTGAATATTTGCTGATTGATATAAATTGTGTTTTTTATGATTCTTTTCCTTCATACCACACCTCACCACAACACCTGAAAGAAGACAGCAAGCATAAGTTGTACAACAATAATAATCACAATTGTAAATTGTATTACATTCCTGACAATTTTGTGTCCTTTGTTGTTATATCCATTTAAACAATGTTGTCCGGTTTGTGGCTTTTTCCCACTGGGCAGATTTTTTGTTCCATTTCTGATTTGTGCCTTTGTCTACCATAGCACAAGCTTGCATGATTTTAGGGTTTATAACCGTTTTAACCTTTAAATTTACTCACTTTACCAGCAAAAAAAAAAAAAAATGTTAGCGGACTGAAAGTTAATGGAAGGTAATTGTCCAGTTAATGGTTTTCAAAGTTAGCTGAAAAGCTAATCTGCTAACAATAACATTAGCTTCACTAATTAGCGGATTATTGGAACTATGCCCCTGACTGCTTTTAAATTAAAATTTTCCCAATTAAAAAAAATGGTTTTGCAACATAACTCTTCAATCTTAACATTGCAGAAGATTCTGTGAACTTTGCAGTATCAGTGGAAACTCTGATTGAGATGCTGAGATAAATCAGAATGTCCTGGTTTGTGATTGTTCTGGATAAAGGCTAAGATCCAGCCTTTCAATGGTTTCTTGGATTTGGCCATCACACATTTCTCTTTGTGTGGCTGCACTTGCGGAGATATTCCAGTCCATTATCTCCGCAGGGACATTGGGTCATCAGGTTGCTGCACAGAGGTGTTTGGAAATGCCTATATTTTTGGCGGACTACGAAGATCCACATCTTTAGGGTGATGGGGTTTCCTGTCTTCCTGTGTTGTTGTGATACATAGACACTATACAGTGACCAAAGGTGACAGCTTGATGTCTTTGGTACTGGATTTCGTCAGAGGATCCCAGGGTACTGCTCAAAAGACTTTGTGTCAAAGTTGCAGTTACTTTGGCTACTAAGATGAAAATATCAATTACATTGTGTGTGAACATTAGTTGATCTAGCCCCCAGGCACTTCATTATTGAGGACCCCCAATGACTGAAAGAGGCCAAGCTTATGTTAATGTTTCTCCTGGTTGCTGCAGCATATATATATATATATATATATATATATATATATATATATATATATATATATATATATATATATATTTAATTTACTATAAAGTGTCCATCTTCTTCACACCATTTTATCATCATTTGTGTTACAAATGCAATTAATCAAATTCAGATGATGGTGTTGGTGGGGGGAGCATTTGAACATTCACAGGATTTCATTTATTTATTTTCTTTCTTTTTTATTGACTGCTACTTGGAAAGAGCATGCTTTTCGTTGCAAATAAGACAGGAAGAGTCAAATAAAAGACTGAATTGATACAGAATATGCAATCATTTCTAAAGCAATTGCAGCAAATGATGTTATTTTTCTGTTCTTGTTTCAGCTGAGTCTCAAGGCCCCCGGAAGGACATTGTTTTCCTTGTGGATGGTTCTGATGGTGTTGGACGGGAATTTCCGATCATCCAGGAATTTATCCGCAGGGTTGTGGAGAGTCTTAATGTTGGTGACAACAGGATCCAGATTGGAGTGGTTCAGTATAGTGACACCGCATCGGCTGACATGTATCTGAACACACATACAACCAAAGAAGGTGTCTTGAATGCCGTCAGGGGGATGAGGCAACGCAGAGGGAGAAGGCGTAATCTGGGTCAGGCTTTGGAGTTCATCAGCCAAGATGTTCTGACAATGTCACGTGGAAGCAGGAAGCAAGAGGGTGTACCGCAGTTTGTAATTGTTGTCTCCAGTGGAGATTCTACAGATGACATCACTCGTGCCGCATCATCTCTCAAACAATCAAGAGTTATTCCCTTCAGCATTGGAACCAGGGATGTCAACCCAGCAGAGCTCCAGGTGGTGTCATATGTTACAAACTTTGCCTACCCTGTAGATGACCTACCTGGACTTTACACAGTCCAAGAAAACTTGATCACCACTCTTACCGAGTTGTCAGATGATGAAATCGCCAGAATGCGCCCAGTATTCCCAACCACTGACGGTAACTTTACACAACAGCATATTTATTTTCTATTGACAGAACGATTGAAGTTCTTTTTAAAATGTTTTTCTGTGGTCAGATTTTCTCTATTTCTTTCCTTATTTTTTATGCTAAAATTTTTGATATCACATTCTCTCTCTTACAGCAATTGGTTTGCCTTCCTCTAAAAAGGATGGCATATTCATTTTGGTTGATGGCAGTATCACTATCATTTGTGCCTTTTTAATGTTTGTCTGTGTGTGTGTGTGTGTGTGTGTGTGTGTGTGTGTGTGTGTGTGTGTGTGTGTGTGTGTGTGTGTGTGTGTGTGTGTGTGTGTGTGTGTGTGTGTGTGTGTGTGTGTGTGTGTGTGTGTGAATTTACAGTTACCACACAAGAACCCACTGGAGGAGAAAAGAGGGATGTTGTCTTTCTAATTGATGGAAGAAGTGCAATGCGTAGCGATTTTCCCTCCATCCGTGAAATGATAGGAAGAATTGTAGAGAAGCTGGATGTGGGACCCGATAAGGTCCAAATTTCAGTGGTGCAGTACAGTGATAAACCAACTGTGGAGTTTCTTCTGAATGAATTCTCATCCAAAGATGAAGTGCGCCGGGCTGTGTCAAGACTTCGAAGCAGGGGTGGGACACAGCTAAACACTGGACGTGCTCTTGAATATGTCTCCAGAAACATCTACCAGAGGTCAGCAGGAAGCCGTATTGAAGAAGGTGTTCCTCAGTTCCTCATTCTTATTACTGGTGGCAAGTCCACAGATGATGTTTCTGCTCCAGCTGACCAACTTAAGAGGGACCATGTAGCACCTGTGGCGATTGGCTCAAGGAATGCAGACCCTGATGAGCTGAGGCAGATATCCCTGAATCCTGAACTTGTATATACAGTTGACACATTCCAACAGCTTCCCAGAGTGGAGCAACAGCTCATTACTTCAGTCAACACAATGACCGCTGACGATATCAGGCGTAGTTATGTTCCACCCTCAGGTAAGATACATTTGAACTTTTCAAGTTTTCAATGTTACTTTACTAATAGATTAATTTCTTCATGGATTTTATAATTGAAACTAAAATATATTTGTTAAGATGGAAAGTTGGCCCTTGTGGGAGGAATTTTCATGATTCTATACTATTAAATTAGAATGTGTTCATAATTAATTTTCTGCTGCTGTTTGAAGTAATTCAATGGGATGCCTCTTTGTTGATTTGTTGCACCCTACAGTTCCCTTAGATCTCGGAAGAAAGGACATTATTTTCCTCATTGATGGCTCTGACAGTACAGGTCCTGTTGGCACTGCCCATATCCGTGACTTCATCCTAAACATTGTCCAGCAACTTGATGTACAGCCTGATCAGATACAGGTGGCTCTTGTTCAGTATGCAGACAGAGTTAAAACTGAGTTTTCTCTGAACTCACACAACAAGCCAGATATTATCGCTGCCATCAAAAAGCTCCATCCTATGGGTGGACGGTCTTCAAATCTGGCTGATGCCATTGAGTATGTCATACAGCGTGAGTTAAAGACCTCTGCTGGGGTTCGTCCAACTGAGGCCTCCCAGCATCTTGTTGTTCTGACAGGAGATCGTTCCCCCCAAGATGTTTCTACATATGGTCCTCGCCTTAAAAATGCTCGGGTCAACTGCATTGGTGTTGGGGCTGAGAATGCTGACAGAGAGCAGCTAACCCAAATTGCTAAGAGCTCAGATGATGTACTTCAGGTTCCTGCATTCCCTGGCCTGCAAACAATCCAGAACAGGGTTATTTCCAGATTAAGAGGGACCCTCCCCGAAATTCGCACTGACTATGAGGAACCTAGTGAGTTGCCCAAAACTGGATATCTGTTATATACATACACTCTGTGACTGTCTTTTCAAATCAATATCAATGACCAGAGATTATGTTTCTGTGGTCAGGTTTTCTTTATTTCTTCTCTTCTTTTTTATGATAACATTTTTGATATCTCATTTTCTGTCTTACAGCAGGTGGCCTGCCTTCCCCCAAAAAGGCTGACATAGTGTTTTTGATTGATAACAGCATCGTTATCATTCTTGCGTTATTAATGTTTCTTTGTGTGTGTGTGTGTGTGTGTGTGTGTGTGTGTGTGAATTTACAGTTGTCACACCAGCACCCACTGGAGGAGAAAAGAGGGACGTGGTATTTCTAATTGATGGCACAAACGCAGTTCGAAGCGAGTTCCCCTCCATCCGTGAAATGATAAGAAGAGTTGTAGAGAAGCTGGATGTGGGACTGGACAACGTCCGAATTTCTGTGGTGCAATACAGTGATAAACCAACTGTGGAGTTTCTTCTGAATGAATTCTCATCCAAAGATGAAGTGCGCCGGGCTGTGTCAAGACTTCGAAGCAAGGGTGGGACAGAGCTAAACACAGGTCGTGCTCTTGAATATGTCTCCAGAAACATCTACCAGAGGTCAGCAGGAAGCCGTATTGAAGAAGGTGTTCCTCAGTTCCTCATTCTTGTTACTGGTGGCAAGTCCACAGATGATGTTTCTGCTCCAGCTGAGCAACTTAAGAAGAACCATGTAGCACCCGTGGCGATTGGCTCAAGGAATGCGGACCCCGATGAGCTGAGACAGATATCTTTGAAGCCTGAACTTGTATATACAGTTGACACTTTCCAACAGCTTCCCAGAGTGGAGCAACAGCTCATTACTTCAGTCAACACAATGACCGCTGACGATATCACCCGTAGTTATGTTCCACCCTCAGTGCCCTCAAGTAAGATATATTTGAACTTTTCAAGTTTTCAATGTTACTTTAATAAAATATTAATTTCTTCATGGATTTTATAAGTGAAACTAAAATATATTTGTGAAAATGGAAAGTTGGCCCTTATGGGAGGAACGTTTCATGATTCTATAATATTAAATTAGAATGTGTTCATAATTAATTTTCTGCTGTTGTTTAAAATTGCCTCTTTGTTGATTTGTTGCACTCTACAGGTCCCTTAGATCTAGGAAAAAAGGACATTATTTTCCTCATTGATGGCTCTGACAGTACAGGTCCTGTTGGCACTGCCCATATCCGTGACTTCATCCTCAACATTGTCCAGCAACTTGATGTACAGCCTGATCAGATACAGGTGGCTCTTGTTCAGTATGCAGACAGAGTTAAAACTGAGTTTTCTCTGAACTCACACAACAACAAGCCAGATGTTATCGCTGCCATCAAAAAGCTCCGTCATATGGGTGGACGGTCTTCAAATCTGGCTGATGCCATTGAATATGTCATACAGCGTGAGTTAAAGGCCTCTGCTGGGGTTCGTCCAACTGAGGCCTCCCAGCATCTTGTTGTTCTCACAGGAGATCGTTCCCCCCAAGATGTTTCTCTATATGGTCCTCGGCTTAAAAATGCTCGGGTCAACTGCATTGGTGTTGGGGCTGAGAATGCTGACAGAGAGCAGCTAACCCAAATTGCCAAGAGCTCAGATGATGTACTTCAGGTTCCTGCATTCCCTGGCCTGCAAACAATCCAGAACAGTGTTATTTCCAGATTAAGAGGGACCCTCCCTGAAATATCCACGGACTATGAGGAACCTAGTGAGTTGTCCAAATTTGGAGAAGTTATATACATACACTGTGTGACTGTGTCCTTTCAAATCAATATAAATAACCAGAGTTTATGTTTCTGTGGTCATGTTTTCTCTATTTCTTCTTTTTTTTATGCTAACATTTTTGGTATCTCATTCTTTGTCTTACAGCAGGTGGCCTGCCTTCCCCAAAAAAGGCTGACATAGTGTTTTTGGTTGATGGCTCCATTAATTTAGGAAGGGACAACTTCAAATTAGTGATGGAGTTTATAATCAACCTAATAGATTTGTTCTTCAGTGATAGAGACAACCTTCAGTTTGCCCTGGCACATTATGCCACAGATGTGACTGATGTCTTCTACCTCAACACATACAAGAACAAACAAGACATTCTCAATGCCATCAGCCAAGTTGACTACAAAGGTGGACGTCGTATTAACACGGGTGCAGCAATTCGTCACATTCAAGACAATCACTTCACCAAAGAAAAAGGTAGCAGGATGGAGGACGGGGTTCCACAAATCCTAATGGTTATCAAGGGGGGACCTTCAGCCGATGACAGCAAAACTGCAGCCCTTGGTCTGAAGAAAACTGGTGTCAGAATCTTTGCTGTAGGCGTTGGTGATATTGAAAATGAGCTAGAAAACATTGCAAGTGAGTCCACCACTGTTGCTCGAGCCAGTACCTTCCAGGACCTCTCAGAACTCAATGAGCAAATCCTGGAGACTTTGGATGATGAAGTGAAGGGGACATTGTGTCAAACTGTAGCAGAAGCTCCAAAAAGTAAGCCACATGGTCATTTCCCCCGTGTGCAACGTGAAACTTTTTTTATAACATTTTGAAATGACATATAATTGTACAATTGAAGTGATTTATAATAAACTGGATTTGAGAAGGATTTCTTCATGCTTTTTGTTTGACCAAATGAGCAGCTATCCAAATATGACTGTGCTGTTTCTCACAGGCTGCAACGTGGAGGTGTTAGTGGGCTTTGATGTGTCTGCTCAGAACATTTTCACTGCTCAGCCCAACCTTCAGAAACACATGGAAGCCATTCTGAATAGGATTTCCAAAATAGCCAGCATCAGTTGCTCATCCGGACAGATTCCCTCTGTGCAAGTGGGCATACTGGCTATGGACTCTACCAATACTCCTGTCCAGGTAGACTTCACAAGCAATGCTTCTGAGCTTATTGAGGCCTTCAGGACCTTCCACAGCCGAGGCCCCTTTGTACTCAATGGAAAAACCATCTCAGCTTATGCTGAAAGGTTCAAGAACAGACAGGACGATGCTGTCAAGGTGGGTAATTGAAACCGATTAATCATAGCAATAAGAATACTCATAAAAAAATCTGATGACCAATAAAGCCCACTTGCTTTTCCCCTGAAGGTTGTTATTCACCTCACCGATGGTCTTGATCAACTAGATGCTGATATGAAAGCACAAGTTGAAAACCTTCAGCAGTCAGGTAACAGATTATTTTAATAGCCCTTGATAGGTCTTTATCTTGACAAATGTTTTACCTTCTGGGGTGCAAAGAGTTTTCTAGATTTAACTATATTTTCAGTAATTCCCCTTTTAAGCCACTTTTTTTTTTACAATATCAGCTTTGAGAATGTGTGTCACGTACACGTAACTTCACTCTAAATCTGAAAAAAAAAATTAGTTTTTAGAAAGTGCTTCAAACGTTGAATGATAATACACTTTTGTTCATTTAGATGAACTGTTTTTTTTTTGTGCTAGAAATGGGTCTGAAACAAGAGGTGACACCCTGTAGTGTCAGGAAGTGGTCAGTCTGTGTGGGATTCTGTCACTGATCCATTAACAGAAACATAACAAAAAAACAGAGTGGGATGAGGGGACATCCATTGACCTGAGAGCATTAAATCATATTGTTTTGCATGTTAATATTCCCTCATGGCTTCATTAAAGTTAACTCACTGTTCCTAATTATGTCAAAATACAACAGATTTGCAATCTGCCTCTTATATGTTCCAATTAGGAGTAAGCAGTTTTCTCTTGGTTGGCTTGGAGAGGGTACCACAGTTTGAGGAAGCCGTGGCGCTGGAGTTTGGTCGAGGCTTCAGATACACCAGACCTTTACGCATCAACATTGTGGACCTAGACTATGAGCTTTTGGAAGAACTGGTTTGTATACCTAAATTACTTGTATTTGATTAATTAATTAATTGTATTTGTTGCATTCATTAAATGTGTATTTGAATTTTATTTGTTTTTGCTTAGAACAACATTGCAGAAAGGGAGTGCTGTGGAGTTCCATGCAAATGCACTGGTACCAGAGGAGATCGAGGAGCAGTTGGACTTCCAGGAACTAAGGTTTTCAAATTCACAACAACAAAATGCATTGAAGTTACAAACTCATCAAGTGTGGTTTCACCTTTGTAAGGTTAATTCAATAAAGCAACTTATAACTGAGGGAAAATACATGCTGGTAACAAATTAACAGACACAACACCAGTCAGTGTAAAAGTAATCATCTACACTGACCTGTAGAGGAATGTTTTGCATTTCGTTAGCGGTTAGCTTGCACTAGCTTGGGTACGCACTTGTTGTTTTTTGTTTTACATTCCTAGTACATTATTAATATATTACTTCATACTTTTCATTAATCGTGTGTGAGCCATGTCCGTAAGTTAGAGCAGCTTCTTAGTGGAGTTCGATGTTACGGGCAGTCCAGATGAGGTTAGTGTTGGGCCTGCTAGCGCGCCCATCAGCATTGGCTTAGAAATGCTGACTGCAGAGGACGACGACGTCCAGACAGTTGTTAGGCAGATGAAGTCACATGAGGCTTGGTGCCCAGTTGTGGTACCTGGATCACACTCACCACTACTAACTGTGAACCAGTTTTCTGTTTTGGATATGCCTGTTGTTAGCCCTTTGAGCCCATGGGTGACGTCCACCCCTACTTCCAGGCTGAAATGCTGGGCATTAGCAATAGGGGATTCTATCACCCACAAAGTTACAGATGCCAGGTGACATTAAATGTATTTCTGGGGCCAGAGCTCCCAACATTGCCTCTCATCTTAGTGTGCTGATGCTGCAGAATGGCAGACAAAGGAACATGACACTAGATATTGCCACATAGTTATTCACGACTGCACCAATGATATTAGAATGAAGCACTCTGAGGTCACAAAAATGGACACAGAGAGGACTTGTGAATTTGCCAGAAAGATGTGTCAGCATCAGTTAATAGTCTTTGGTCCTCTCCCTTCCCGGGGTTAGCAGGCTGACATCGTTAAATATGTGGCTGCCGCAATTTTATAGACAGCAAGGCTTTAGTTTTATTGATAACTGGCCTTCGTTTTGGGGCTGCCATGGCTTCCTGATGCCGGATGATCTTCACCCTACCGGGGAAGGCTACGCCATCTTGTCTACAAACACAGATCGAGCTCTACAGGAAGGGTAACATTAGGACTTTACAGCAGGACATGGAGCAGGCGATTACAGACCCTGCAGGGCTCATGACAAATGTTTGTATTTCTCTATGAGGATAACTAACATAACTAATTTTCTTGATCTGTTATTGGCTAACTAATGTTAGGACAGGATCTCCCAGTTGTCATTGTATCATTCTCACTATGACTGAAAGTTTTTCAGTCAGTTAGCACAAGCCTTGTTGTTGATGTTGGTCCAGTGGCTATGAAGCTGTGACTTCAGTGACACAGCTCGATGAATGCTGATGGTCAGTTTTGCGGTATTTTCCTAAAAAGTCACTTCCCCCTTCAAGATTGCTGAAGAGGAATAAAAGCTAATACTGATTTTCCTTTTCAGGGTAACCCAGGAGCAGCAGGAAGCCCGGGACATCCTGGAGATGAGGGCGGCCCTGTAAGTTTAATATCCTTGCTAATGTATATGTTTCCAAATCAAAAGGATTCTGTTGACTGTTGCACTCAACATTTCTGAATTGTAATTGATAAAAAAAAAAATCATTTAAAAACTGTCAGCTTAATTTGCTGTCTTTTGTTTTATATACTTTGTGATCTCACCACCTTGTCATTTGGTTGCTACATTTTATCTTCAATCTGTCATGACAGGGAGAGCGAGGACCCCCTGGTGTGAATGGAACTCAGGGATTCCAGGGATGTCCTGGGCAAAGAGGTGTCAAGGTAAAAATCAATAAATAAATAAAAATCAGACTTTATTAATTCAGTTCAACAACTTGCATGTAAGCATATTTATTGTAACAGCAGCAGTTTGATGGCCAGGCTCCCGTCACATCACTCCCTACAGATGCTTGCTTAAGATAAAAGGCATGATGATACACACATTTAGATACACACATTTTCTCCCCAGTTGGAGCCCACAGGTGCATGCTTGGGTTGAGGTGGAGCGGTGCATTAACGTAACTTTAATGATTTGCTGTTAGGCACTCAAGATAGTACAGAAACTTTCTTCCCTGATTACTCCACCTTTCATAATATGTCAAGAATTAATCGTATGCTGATATTTTACTAATACTGCATCAAGATCGATGATTGTTCTGGAGACCATGTTCAATAGTGACATGGATATCCTTGCATGTACAATGACAATAAAAGCACTTCTTTTATTATAACATCAGCGACTGGTATAAGGTGAACAAAATGTGCAAAATTCATGGAAAACAAGTTTTTGGGCCACTCATACTCTGACGATCAGCCTGGTGTTTGCCAATGGAAAGTGTTTACTGTTGACCACCACCAAGGTCCACCAGACTCAGCAGGAGCTGAGTCAACGTCAGTCGGGCAACGCTGATATTCGTCACTGTTCTAGAAAAATTTTCAACATACTTTTAATCTTTGAAGTTCATGCTAGAACACCAACAAGAGTTGAGGTCCACTACCGATATGTCGCCTCCGCTAGTACGTTGTTACTGCTCTGTTCCCCTCCGCTGCCCAATTCTAGAGGCTTGACTGGACGCACCACCTCCTCTGAATCCCTTGGGCATGAAGAAATATGTTGAAATGTGAAGGAATATGTAGAACCTGCCTCAATGATGCAGTCGCAATCGAAAAGTTACGTTGAGTTAATATGGGGTACGTCACCTGACATCACAAGGGTTGCGTTGACAATCAGCTTCGCCAAGCTATGCTACTGCTCCGAGAAGTGTGCTAGAAATGTGCCCGCCCTCCGGAAGTGGCAATTAACCATCATCTTGTGTGAGACAGTGGACCAAATGCTGAGTTCCACCTGTACAACGGTGCCCTCCGCTGGGCTACATTGTCCTACATTGGACACAGGAAATGTAGACCCCTGGAGCGCACCTTAGCTGGCGATTCACAGAGATTTTTGTCAATCTGGTACGTTGGCCACTTCACCTTAAAACATGAATTGACTCTATGTATTGGTTCAGAAACATAGCTCGCTGAAAAAGAATCACATCTTTCTTGATGGGACAAGACTTGAACATGTAACCTCTGACAGCCTCCTTGGTGTTATTATTCAGAATGACCTGTCAGAAATGATATTTTTATCAATGTACTTAGTGTTTGTTATTGTATTTGACCATCATGAAAAGAGATTTTGTCATTTTGATGTCTGTCATTTTATTTCATAATCTATCATGTGATTGGGATTAAATAAAGTACAGAAGATGAACCAGCAGCGGTGCATAGTCAGCATTTGACAAGTACAGGAGCTGCTGGGAAATTTTGCAGCTTGAATGGCCCGCCCTGTTTAGAGGGTATTTTACTGGCTGCATGACAATTTGTTTTCAGATGAGGTATGTGGTAATTATGTGAACAAAGCATGTTAGTGCATATGAAGCAATCACTTGATTTGTCGACTAGAACTAGCCCACAGGCTTGCTTCAGTTATCTGCAACATAAGTTTTGTTTTCATTTTTGTATGGAATAGAAAATAGGTATAATACTTGTGTGTGTGTCTGTGTGTGATGTAGGGTTCCCGTGGGTACTCAGGAGAAAAGGTGAGAAGTGTTTCTTTTTTAAACTTCATTATATATATTACATTATACATCTATTACACAACTAACCTTATCATTATACAGGGTGAAAATGGAGAACTTGGTCTTGATGGTATCAATGGTGAAGAAGTAAGTATTATGTATTTGTTTGTCACAATTTATTCATTAGTAAAAACACACATTTATACACACACACACACACACACACACACACACACACACACACACACACACACACACACACACACACACACACACACACACACACACACACACTCTCTCTCTCTCTCTCTCTCTCTCTCTCTCTCTCTCTCTATATATATATATACTAGTACCATACTATATGGTACTATTATAGTAATTGCTGGTAATTTCTTATGGTAACTGATGTAAATGAAGTCCAAAAGATATAACTTGTAAATGCACATAAATACACATAGTAACCTGGAAATGTTCATGTATCCATCTCGTGACTCATCTGTAGAAAACTGGATGTAATAGAGATGGTTTACTTGTGTTACACTAAAGGGTACCATTACGAATGCAACCTATCATTTTTGGTTTAATATTTTGTTTCTTTTCTGTCATGTTGTGGAAATTAGCTTTCAATGTGAGTTTAAAGGGCATCATTTTAGAAATTTTTATATACAGAATCTTAAATATTTTTTCCAAAAATTTGATGTCATTTCAACATTTAGACGGGTCATAGATCGAGGGTTCACATACATTCTCTTGCCACTGTAGCAATATTTATAATGAATGAAAATGTCAGCTCCTCTGTCTGCTTAATGACCAAAATCAATTGTTTGAAATACGAGAAAGCTTATCAATATTTTGTAGCATTTTTGATTCTTGATTTTTGTTAACAAAATCATGTTTAGAATGTTTTGCATCGTAAGTGGACATGAAACAAAAATAGTGCCAAAGAGCACTTTTGGTGTTATTTAGCACCTTTATAACACAGAAAAGTGCTGCATGGCACCAAAAATGGTTCCCCTATTATTTCAAGCCAAAGAACAACTTTAATGCTGTTTGGCATGATTTTTTGTTTTGTGTGTACAGAGTATATACAGTTAAATCCAGGATTGGACTATAGTAGGGTGTCAGGTGAATCACATGTCCTTGTTGCAGATGTGTTTTATATTTGTGTGTATTTTTAAATTTATATTATGCATAGATGCTGGCCTTTAATTCACACTGACTATATTTTTCAGGGCAAAAGCGGAGTGACTGGACCTCCTGGAGAAAGAGGAAATCCTGGTAGAAGAGTGAGTTCCTGGATGCATTGTTATCTTATTGTTTTCTTTAAATAAAGAAATAAATAAACAAATAAAACACTTTCCATCTCTTGTGCTCAGTGCTGCTGAGTGCTTACTCAGGTTGTGTATTTTGCTTTTAGGGCCCAAAAGGTGCCAAAGGACAAGCAGGAGATGGAGGAGAACTTGGAATCAGAGGAGATCCGGTGAGAATCCTGTGCATTAACCAAATTCTGAATGAAAGTTGTGTTTATCGTCAAAATGAACATTATTGGTTGCATACAAAATTATAAAAATAGGTTCTCTGCAGAACATTATGTGCATTAATTAATTATGACTAAGTGAAAATTCTGACTGACTGTGTGCAATTTTGTGAAGATACGTAAGAATGTTTTCTAGATCAGCTATCTCAATAGTTTTTAAAATGCTTAAGAATGTTTCACTATGAAGTTCTAAATGTCATTCCTGTTAATTAGGGTGTATCAGGACAAGATAACATCCAGAGAGGACCAAAGGGAGACCCTGGTGATGCTGGACCAGTGGTAATAATAAAATTAATTCGCTTGTGTCTTTAGTGTTGCTGTGGTTTGGAATTGTATGACATTATATTACTATTACTTAAGATATTTATTCTGAAATAATAGGGAGACCCTGGTGAGGATGGAGAGGACGGAGAACCTGGTGATCCTGGAAGAACGGTAACAACTGTTTGACGTATGTTTGCATTTATTTATAGTCTATCAAAATACATATCAAGACTAATCTGTACTCATTTTTAAGGGACCTGGTGGCAGGAGAGGCCCCCCTGGAGTGCCTGTAAGTTTGCACTGTTTTAAATTGATCATGCTAAAGGACTACAATTTAAGCCATTAACTTTGTTATTTTTGCTGATTGCTTGTCATTAGGGAAATCCTGGAAGGCCAGGTGCTGACGGTGTGCTGGGAGAACTTGGCATTGCAGGAATAAGGGTAAACACATCTTCATTCTTATATAATTTACACTGCAGGTATCAAAACGTGTTTTACAGCAAGCTATTCTTTGATTGATTGAAAAGGTTGATGTACTTATCTTTTCAGTAAGGTAAAACATTTCATTATCTGTTAGTTTTATATTTTTTATACCAAATGCAGAAAACTTACAAAAAATGAAACAAACAAACAAACAACAACAACAACAAAAAACATACACACATCTGCATCGATTCAACAATGGGTAGATGCATTAAAAAAATCTTGCAAATTGAAAAAACATGCTTGCAGACACAGAGACCAATCAGACGTAACCTGCAGCAATGTACCCATTTCATATAATTAACGTGTCTGCTGCAAATTCACACATCACACCCAAAACACAGATGCCACAACATAATGGGAGTTCTTAAACACAAACGTGTTTATACCCGGAAGACTTTATATTTAACTGTGGGGTCATTAAGTCGATTGTGGCAATCTGCTTGTTTTCTTAACCTAGTTGGCAAAGCTGAGCAAGATTATTTCATTTATTGATGATTTTATTTTGAAATTAGCTGTATTTTCAAAATTTATTATTTTATTTTGCAATGCTCAGTTAATGTCTGCTGGGCAGAAAACAGTTTTTGTGTTGTTTCTCCTATGGTTCTTTGGATCTTTGCAGCACATGTTGCACGTGTTGTCTCAATTTTCTACACACGTTACCACATTAAATTGTAGGTTACATTTGTATTCTTTTATTTTTTGTAAATTTGCAAGATTTTTTTGTCATGCAACTAACTTGTCGAATTGATGCAGGTGTTTTTTGGGTGTATTTATAAGCGTTTAAAGCATTTGCTAGTTTTGTGGCTCCTATCAGCCTCCGTACTTATGGCTTAATGATAGCAGTACTATGAGGGGCGATTGAGATGTTTTGAGCCTGTCCCAGAAAAAATTGGGCGTGGATCTCCATCTTTTGCATTCTGAGAATTCAACATTTCTCAATATTGCACCCAGTGAGTCAAAACTTCACACATTCTCAAGAAATGTTGTTTTATCAGAATGCGAAAAATGGATAAGAACGCCTTGCTTTTTCTTGGTTAGGCTCCAAACTTCTCAATTGCCCTTCCTATGGAGGGTATGCATGTGACATAGTCAAAGCCAGAAGCAAACAGTATACAGCATACAGCAGCTGTGGTTGCTCATCCCTAAACTGTGTTGTCAGCTCTCACAAGGTGGACAATGGGACAGTCCACAGATTTAGACTCAAACAGAAAAAACATCTAGAAACCTAACTGTTCTAGTCTGTTTTCAGCCTGTTGGAGCTCTGTGAGGCTGTTTAATTAATGATCGTTAATGCCAAACCCGCGTTTTGTGAATTAACGTCGGTAAAACGTCGGCACAAACTCCCACATTTGTGATAAAACATTGACAGTCATTAAAGGAAGTTACTTTGGCATGAAAAGTATTTAACGTGTATTTTACCTGCATGTCTCACTAAGTAGGAGGAACAACATAATCTAACCCATGCGCTGTAAATCCGTGTGATTTTCATTTCCGCCATTCAAAAAACAAAACTGTGCACAAAGCAACTCACCTTTGCTGAGTTATGATTGTTCACGGACCCCGCAACAAATTATTTGTATCCCTGACAATATAGTTGTAGATGTCTGTTTACTGAATATCACTGATGCATTCGTATGCCAATAGCTCCGCAAACATCTGCAAAAAATACGAGTGGTAAAACGTATTCATAAATATGAAAGAACAGGCTCTTAATAATTATTAACTATTGCATACTGTATTTTTTTCTCAAGATTTGCTTTTGCATAAGTTTGAAAAAACAACAGATCATAAGTTTAGGATAAATTACTTATCATGAATTAAATTTTTGAAGTGGCACTAATGACAACACTCATACTGAACATAATTTCGCTTGCATAGAGTGATTTTGGAGATCAAGCAATAATTGCAGATGGGCTTTCTGAGGTCCCAGATAGCTTTTCTGATTTCCTTTTCTAACTTTCAGAATTTAGTAAATTAGCATATGGTCCATTGATACTTATGTGTAGACACTAGTCCCTAGAGGAAACTATTTTTGGTTTCAAATCTGGGCAAATGCAGTTCCAGAAAATTCCGAATGTGACAAACAAGAAACAGGTGTTGTAAACAAGTCAATGCTGCTAAAAATACAAACTTGCAAAAATAAATATACTATTCTGACATGCTTTTGCACATAAGACTGGCATTGCATGTTTCAAGTACACACATATATGTCAGAAGGTGGGGGGACATACCATATTCTGTCCCCCCGGTTGAAAAGGTGGGGGGGCATGTCCCCCCTATCCCCCACCAAATTGCGCCCATGGCTGTATGATGCTGTAATGCAGAGGAAGCCTTTTCTGCGTACATGCCACAGTTGGAGTCGCTTGAGGTATGCTAAAGCACATTTGGACAAGCCAGCTTCAATTTGGAATAAGGTAATGTGGACTGATGAAACTAAAATTGGGTTATTTGGACATAAGGGGCGGTATTCATGGCTGAAAAAGAACACAGCATTCCAAGAAAAACACTTGCTACCTATAGTAAAATTTGGAGGTGGTTCCATCATGCTGTGTGGCTGTGTGGCCAGTGCAGGTACTGGGAATCTTGTTAAAGTTGAGGGTCACATGGATTCTAGTCAATATCAGCAGATTTTTGAGAACAATGTTCATGAATCAGTGACAAAGTTGAAGTTGCGCCAGGGCTGGATCTTTCAACAAGTCAACGACCCTCAACACTGCTCAAAATCTACTAAGGAATTCATGCAGAGGAACAAGTACAACATTCTGGAATGGCCATCTCAGTCCCCAGACCTGAATATTATTGAAAATCTGTGGTGTGATTTTAAGTGGACTGTCCATGCTTGGAAACCAACAAACCTGAGATGTTTTGTAAAGAAGAATGGTCCAAAATACCTTCAACCAGAATCCAGACTCTCATTTGAAGCTATAGGAAGCATTTAGAGGCTGTTATTTCTGCAAAAGAAGGATCTACTAAATATTAATGTATTTTTTTCTGTTGGCGTGCCCAAATTTATGCACCTGCCTAATTTTCTTTAAAGAATTATTGCACACTTTCTGTAAATCCTACAAACTTCATTTCACTTCTCAAATATCACTGTGTTTGTCTGCTATATTTAACTGAAATTGCTGATCCAAACAACCAATGATTTATAAAGGAAAATCATGGAAATCATCAGGGGTGCCCAAACTTTTACATACAACTGTATGTTGCTGGTAATTTGCCATGCTGTGTCTCAGATCCAATACGTATCCATATGTGGATTTCATTTTGCACCGGATGCCCTTCCTGACACAACTCCACATAACATGGAGAATGTGCACAGATGGTCTTGAACAAGAAATCGTCTGTTTTGGAAGCAAGCATATTAGTCATTTGGATAAACGTTCCCTTGAGTTGCTTATTGATTCATTTTTTAAGATTAAATGCATGAAATCATAAAAATATGCCTGAGAGTTTTACAACATGATGTCTTCTGGATTGTCTTATTGTCTTTTTCAAGGGTCCACCTGGATCAAGAGGTGTACCAGGAAAGAAAGGGGAGGTGGGAAACCCTGGACCCAGAGTGAGTGAAGATGATTTGTCACTCCAATGAGAGAGAGAGAGAGAGAGAGAGAGAGAGAGAGAGAGAGAGAGAGAGAGAGAGAGAGAGAGAGAGAGAGAGAGAGAGAGAATATACCAAAGGGACTCATAAAATAGAAATACTAAAAAATAAATAAAATGCACAAACAAACAGTACTGTGTTCCCACATATCACAGGCAGAAGTGCAGATCGGTTGCATACATGCTATTATATAAAGTTAAACTTGTAGAATTGTACCTTGTGTACTTTGGTTGGATTATTTCTTCTGTGAAAAGTGGTAGCTTTCACTTTAACATCTGATTTTCTGTTTAAGGGTCCTGGAGGTGTACAGGGTCCCCCTGGAGAAAAAGGTAGAAGAGGACCTCTTGGTCGAAAGGTACCAAATGGAACATAATTTGGCAGAGCCGGTGTTCTTCCATAACGGCTTTAGTTTATAAACACACGCCTTCCACCTTCCTCTCTCATACTGCTGGACACGCATATGTGATCTATTTGAGCAAACATGAAAATGCTATAAGAAAAACGTTAAGGCCCCGACATTTACTACAGAAAAAAACACATGAACTCCATTAAATCTGAAGAACCTGACCTAATAGCTGTGAGAACTATTTTATAAATATCTTTGAATTGTTGCCTGATCCAAAGTACTGTACTTTATGTTTATTTTGTCATCTCACTGGCTTGCTGTACTTTTACAGGGAGAGCCTGGAGACCCGGGAGCAAGAGGTGTTCAGGGACCTGTTGGCCCCAGAGGAGAGTCTGTAAGAATGAAACCAGTTTTCATCTGTACATAACATAATATGAAAAATAAAAGCCTGACATGCGCTGCAATAATATGTCTTGGGTCGGACAAAAGAAAAAAAATGATGATTCCTTTGTGACTTAATGCAGCTAATATTTGCAGCTCCAGTTCATCTTCAAACCTTAATGTATGCAGCAATTTTCATTGTGCTGCTGTGTTGTGTTAAAATAAATCTTGACTATATATATATATATATATATATATATATATATATATATATATATATATATATATATATATATATGAATGAATGACAGGAAATTTACACATCAGTGATCGACATGTTCTTGGGTTTCTGTGAACTTTGGCCTCAACTTTAATATTTAAATGTTCTGAGAAATCTTTTCTAAGCCCCATCAAATAGCTCAAAGCTCATGCATGCACGTGCCATCAGCACAGCTGCCAGCAGAATTTCCTGCCTTTCCTTTTGGGCATCTATCTAAAAATCCATATGTTTCATGTCTTTTTTCACTTCATGGTAGATTTGTTTGGCTTTTTATAAATACTCAAGCCCATGCATGATAAATTCATAGACAAAACATGCCACAAATAAGAACCCAGAATGATTTACATTTTCTGTGAGATGGATTTTTGTCATGTGTGAGTGTGTGTATGTGTGGGCACATTAGGGGGCCACTGCTCTTATGGCGACCTGCAACAGGTGTCCGCATCTGTTTGTTTGTAGCTGCAACATATACGAGGTCTATTAGATAAGAAACTAACACTTTTATTTTTTTTTAACTATATGGATTTGAATGACGTGCGATTACACCAATCATGCTTGAACCCTCGTGCGCATGCGTGAGTTTTTTCACGCGTGTCGGTGACGTCATTTCCCTGTGAGATGTGAGATGTGGTCCAGCCCTCTCGGCTGAATTCCTTTGTTTCACACGCTGCTCGAGACGGCGCGCGTTGCTTTATCAAAATTTTTTCTGGACCTGTGAGGAATATCCGAGTGGACACTATTCGAGAAATTAAACTTGTTTTCGATTTAAAGTTTAACGGCTGATGAGAGATTATGGGGTGTTTCTGTCGGTGTAAGGACTTCCCACGGAGCGGGACGTCGCGCAGTGCTTCCAGGCGCCGCCGTCGGCCTGTTTCGACCTGAAAACATCCTAATTTAAGGCTTAATTCACCCAGGACGTCATGAGAGAACAGAGAAGATTCAGAAGAGGCCGGCATGAGGACTTTATGCGGACATTCCACTGTTTAAGGACATTTTTTAATGAAAGACGTGCGTGCGACTCGGCGAATCTGTGTGCGCCGTGACAGGAAAAACACCTCTGTGTTGAAAACCATTTGTAAAATTCAGGCGGCTTTTGATGGCTTTCAACAAGTGAGTAACTGAGAAATTGTTTAATAGCTTGGGCATGTTCCAACTTGCCCGTTAAGTTTCCAACGGAGGTGTTTTTCCTGTCGCGACCCCCGCGGTCGGGTCCGGCCCGACATGCGACTCTGCCCGCACGTTCTTTCATTACAAAATGTCCGTTAACAATGGAATGTCCGAATAAACTCTTCATGCCGACTTCTTCTGAAAGTTCTCTGTTCTCTGACGAGTTCCTGGGTCAACAGAGCCTGAAATGTGGAAGTTTTCAACTTGAAACGGCGAGTCGCTGCCGCCTCAAAGCGCAGATCGCCGTCAGGCACCGTGGGCCGTCCTTACGGCGACACTACCAGACCAAAATCTCTCATCAGCCCTTAAAATTTTTACCGAAAACCAGCTGAATTTATCGAATGGTGTCCACTCAGTTGTGCCTTACAGTTTTGAAAAAATTTTTATCAAACAAAGCAGCAGTCTCTGAGCCATTCCTAAACAATGAAAAAATTGACGAGAGGGTGGGCCACTCCTCACTCAAAGACTGCCCACAGGCGAATGACGTAACCGACAGGCGTGAAAAAACTCTTGCATGCCCACGAGGGTTCAAGCATGTCTGATGTAATCACACGTGATTCAAATCCATATGGTTTTTGACAAAAATAATAAGGTCGGATACTTTTCTAACAGACCTCGTATATGATAAGCGGCAGGTCAGGGGTAAGGCTAAACAAATTTTGAACTGCCCCAAGCACCTACTCTTTGTGGAGTTTAACTTGCTTCCCTCAGGTCTCCGTTTTAGGCTACCTAAGTTAACAACTAGATGTGCCAAGGATTCTTGTATTCCTGTGGCTACTAGGAACCTGAATTCATTGGATTGACATCTCTTGAATTTTTTATACAGTATGATATTATTTATGTATTTATTCCTGTCTATGTTCATTATGACAGATTTACCTGTGTACTGTCTAATTGGATTCTCTCACTGGTTTGGGGGAAAAAACAGTGTTTCTAATGTTGTGTGTGTCTTGTGTTGTATGTACAATGATGTTGACATCTGGTGGTGCTTTTTTGTATATGTGTCTCAGACATTCTACTCCACTCTAAATTTACTTTTTTATAAGGATAAACAAAGTGAAACTTGAACTTGACACATAATGTGCATAAAAACAATGAACATGTCCCAGTTGCCCATTAGTAGTGAATTAATATCAATATGTAAAATATATGTCCACTTTTTGTCTTCAGAAATACAAAATGTTTTTGGTGATAATATTATTTTAGGTCATCTTCTGCAAGTTAGGTTACACTTAATTAGGTTTTGACAATCATTATATGATTGAGTGATCATTGGTAACTGTTTGTCATCCTCTTAATTTTTAAAATTAAATTTGAAAATTAGTAATTGTTTACTCTTATGAAAAAAGCTTTCATTTTTTTTTTTTTTTTTTTTGGATGAGTGATGTTTAGACATTTCAAATAGGTTATTTGTTGGCCTACTGATGAAGACAAACCTTTTAAACACTACATTTTAATCTTAAGATTGTAGACCGCCTAAAACCGTTACAGAGTACGGTATATGACACCTTGTTTCCACTGTACTAAGTTTGTGGCAAGCGCTATCTAAAAACCTTTGTTGAAAGGCAGGTCAATGCATTTGCATGCTTTTAATATATTTTTCATTCTTAGCTGTCCTTCGAGTTGAACCAAGATACAGCATTGTTACTTCATCAATGAATATACAGTACACCAATACAGTATAAGACTGAAGTACACAGTCAGTTGCATTTCCTATTTTGTCATATTACTATAGGGCCACCTGCCTCCCCTGACCATACGTCACTGGCCAAGGGATGATGAGGACTCATAATAAAAAATATGCGATTCACACTGTGACCCCAGACTGTACCTAAAATCCTGATCCAGAATCCAGATCTGGATCACCTCCAAAATTCATTGGAGTCTTTCATGGCCTAATATCTGTCTGTGGTGCAAATTTGGTGAGAATCCGTGAAGTAGTTTTGACATAATCCTGCTAACAGACAGAGAGACAGAAAGACAAATAAATAAATAAATAAATAAAGCCAATGATTTTATTACATCCTTGGCAGATGTAACAAAGTGGTTCAGTTTTGGAAAGAATTTATTAACTATCAGGGCCACACAGAACCATATATTATGGTAACACTGAATTACAAAGAATAAATTTGCATGATTCTGTGTCAAACATGGAAGAAGACGGTAAAAAGCTGAATCAGTACACATTTAACAAAACTTATTGGTCAACATTTTCTTATTTTATTGATAGGGTCAAGATGGCAGTGATGGATTTGGGGAACCAGGTCCAGATGGAAGAAGGGTAAGTGAATAGTGACATTTTATGAAAATGTGATGAACTTTGCATGTCCTCATAAAGTTAGGTTTAATTTTAGTCGAAACTGAATTTAAATTTAAATGTGGAGATCAAATTATGTGTATGTTACAATCACAACTTTTTTCATCACTTATAGTCAATGATGTCATCCTGTTATGATGACAGCTGGATATCTGTATTCACATCCAGGACACCATCCTTACTGAAATAAAAAGAATATTATTTGCCTAAAAATTAAATGTATACACTCCTATGCCTTCATTTTGCCTTCAGGGTGATGCAGGATTCCCGGGCTTCCCAGGACCAAAGGTAACACTGAGAACATTATTGAGCCACAGCTCAAATGATAACAGTAGTTTCAATATGCTGCCTGTTGTCATACAGCGAGTACAAACTGGCAAGTGTGCCTGTCAAATGGTGTCTGTGCTTTGTTTTTAACCATCTTTTTCAATCATTGTAGGGAGCAGCTGGTGATGCTGGGTCCAAAGGAGGACCTGGACCCAGAGGAAATCGTGGCCAGAGGGTGAGTGTAGCGGCACCTAAGACATTATTAGTCTACACATCTGTAAAGGTTTTTGTTCTTGGAGTAAATCACAGCCCACACAGTACTGGTGAATGGCACACAAATTACTCAACAGTGTTACTGTTAAGGAAGTAGTAAAGGGCTGACGCTTAATGATGCAGGCTTCGGACCAGATCATGGGTTCAATTACCCAATCAGACAGTAAAATCACTAAGGTGCTCTTAAGCAAGGCCCTTATTGTTCAAGTTGCTCCCGGTGTGGAGTGTAGTGTCTTGCCTGGCAGCACCCTGATATTGGTGTGCGTGTGTGTGTGAATGGGTGAAATCATTACAAAGTACAGGTGAGACCCATTAACTAGCGCCAGTTAGAGTCCACAAATTCAGACCACCAGTTATCTAAAACCATGGGTTAATTAAGTTGACCAAGAAACCCCCAAAAACTTAAAATCAGCTTACTTTGTCATGTAACAGTTTTGACCATTTGAAGTGTGATTCCTTCCTGGATGGTGACGATTTTCTTCATCTGGAGCAGGTTTTTCTTCCTCCTCCGGCTGCTGGAGGGCAGTGATGATTCTGGCAGACGATTCTGGGTGACTCGAAGTGACTCTTTAGATCCTTACTGCCAGTTCAGATTGGGCTGGAATTTATACACCCGCCCACCACATGTCTGCTCAATGGCAGAAAGAATCTAAAGAGTCACATCCATCATCAGGAATCTTCCACACAGAATCGTTCGCCATCTTTGCTGACCTGCACCAGCCGAAGGAGGAAAAAGAAATCATTGTCCAGAATCGTATGCACTGATGATCCCTCCCAAAAACAGTCAAATCAAAATACACTTTTATAGTTAGTCTAAATTTTCAGGGTCCACAACTTGACCGCGAGTAAAGCTGAATCACGACTTACGCATGTGCGAGTTAACGGGGCTCACCCATACTTTGTGTGTCTGCATCATCAGGAAAAGTACTAAAAAAAAAAAAAAAAAAAAAAACACAGTCCACAGTGGACACACATTTGAGTGAACTATTAAAACCAACCCAATCTTCATTCTTGATTGGATTGAAACAACCAGTACACAAACCAGGCAAAGCACACTGTTTCCACTGAGATAACAGATTTCCTCACATTTGGGTTCATTATTTATGTTATCTGGCTTGCTATTTGGAGACAAACTTGTCCAAATCCAGGTTTTCTAGATTAAGGAAAGAAGCTATTCCTCTACGCAAATACTTAATTTATTTCTTCACGCTGGTGTTACAGCAAATGGAGCACATCTGACATCTGACAGTTCCCAACACCTGCTCCATTTTACAAGCTGACTGTAGCCCAAGTTCCCATGTTGGCTCAGTACCAATGGCAGACATGACAGACAAAGCACACAGGTGATGACAGGAGGGCTCTAAAAAAGTCAAAAGTATTTTGGATGAGTGGACCGTACATAACTGCGCAAAACAATAACAATAAATGACTTTTTAGACCAACGAAGCAGTGAATGTACAGTGAAAACATTTATGCTGGTGCAGGGTCCCAATCCTACAAATCAAATGTCTGTCAGTCTTGCTTGGAAAATCTGGAGCGATCTTTTATTTCATTTCTCTGCCCATTCTTTCTAGGGTGTTTCTGGGGCTGTTGGTGATCCTGGACAGAAGGGAGAGATTGGATATCCTGGGCCCTATGTAAGCACAACCAAACCATTTATTTGAACAGTTTTGTTATATAATCTAAAACTGTGAAAGTAATTTCCCCTGGTGTTAACACATCTGTCTATGTCTCCACAGGGACAGAAAGGGCCGAGAGGACCGGGTGTTGTGGTATGTGCTTATTTACCAAACTGTGTAAAACGTTATTCATTGAAAAAGAGCTGAGCCAACATCTGTTGTCTGTCTATGGCAGTGTTTTTCAACCTTTTTTGAGCCGCGGCACCCTTTTTATATTTACAAAATCCTGCGGCACACCACCAACTAAAATAATATTATAATGCTATTACCTCTGGTTTTGCGCAAAACCCAATTATCGCAATAGAAAATCGATACAGAAAACATCGCATTTCGAAAATCCTCAAGCATTTTGCGCTCTGATCTCAAGTAGGGCTGTCACGATTAGAAATTTCTGGAGACGATTGTCAGACAAATAATTGCGATTGACGAATATATTGTCTATTTTTTTTCTTTTTTTCCCCTTCTTTATATTCTACTATTGTAGTATAATTACACAACTCTGGAAGAACGTTTGGCTTCTGTGAGTGGAGAAACTGGGAATGGTGCAACATTTTTATTTTTATCTTAATTTTACATACAGTCCCAACTTTTTCTGATTTGTGGTTGTTTCTGTTGCATTTCTGAAATTGTTTCTCCTCATCAGTCACGTTTTGTGCTTGAACACTACATTAAGCTCAAGACTGAACAAATAAATACCTTTGGAAAGTAACAGCTGTTAAAGTTCAGAGTTCTCACCTGCTTTTTGTGATCTGTGCGTCTGAACATTTTTTTTGTGTGTGTATCTCAGTTCATTCATATATTCTCATTTTTTAAATATGTTTTTAAAGATATTTGACTGTTTATTTAATCTCATGATCTCATAAATTCAGCATACACATGGTGTGAACAGGACGGTAACGGCAGAATCACACCTTTAGAGAAAGTTCAGAGAGAAGTAAAAGCTTCACGTTTTCGTTTTGTTAACATGTTCACTCCATTTAAAATCCTTTCTCTGCTCCGCGCTCGCTGTGCACTGAACGTGTCGCGCCTGCATTCAGGAATCTCCTAGGGTGCCGCGGCACCCCGGTTGAGAATCACTGGTCTATGGTGTCATTAGATAGACAGACAGACAGACAGACAGACAGACAGACAGACAGACAGACAGACAGACAGATAGACAGACAGATAGATAGATAGATAGATAGATAGATAGATAGATAGATAGATAGATAGATAGATAGATAGATAGATAGATAGATAGATTTCTAACTAAACTAAATCCAAATGTCCATTTACTCTCAGCAATGTGACCTGGTCAAGAAAATCAGAGACAACTGCCGTAAGTACAGTTTACAAATTATAAGCAGTAATATTAGTATTTTGCACAAAAGAAAATGTCTCATGAACTTTCTTCTTCTTTCCGGTACTAGCTTGCTGTTATGGTGAGTACATAATATATTGTAGTAGTTTTCCATAGAATACAACTACATGGATTATTCTCTATAAAACTGTTTGTCCTGTGTGTAAATCAGGTCAGCAGGAATGCCCTCTCTACCCCACTGAGCTGGCCTTTGCCCTTGATGTCTCTGATGGCGTCAGCCGCGCTGCCTTTAATAACATGCGCGATACAGTCCTCCGACTGGTCCGGGATATCACCATCTCTGAGAGTAACTGCCCGAGAGGAGCGCGCGTTGCTCTGACCATGTACAACAACGAAGTGACCACTGAGGTTCGGTTTGCTGATGCCTTGAAGAAACAAGCCCTGGTGCAGCGCATTGAGGGACTGCAGAGTCTACAGACCCGTAAGCAACGCAGCTTGGACACAGCCATGAACTTTGTTGCCCAGAACACCTTCAAACGGGTACGCAGTGGCTTCCTCATGAGGAAAGTGGCAGTATTCTTTGTCAATGGTCCGGTGAAGGACACACAGGCAGTTAGTGCTGCTGCCCTCCGCCTCCATTCTGCTGGAATCGCCTCTTTGGTCTTGGTCAACCGTGAAGACAGAGCACTCACAAGGGCATTGCAGGTAAAAATCGATCAATCACAGCATGGAAGAACTTTGTGTGTTTCAGATAGTAAAAAAAAAAGATCTTTTCAACATTTTTTCCCCTTCTTTAAACAGATCAACAACACAGCACTGGCCCAAGTCATAGCCCTTCCAAGTCCAGGTAGCGCGCAGTACAATACCGCCATCCAGAAGGTCATGAGCTGCCATGTCTGCTTCGGTAAGAACATTACTTTTCAGCACTAATATTTCATAAATAACATTTTTTTAATGTGGACAATGAACATAAAATAAGGACAGACAGGCCTATCAAATTTTTTGTGAAGCCCTACTGTTGCTTGTATGACACAATTGCACATTTGTTATTTTTTACAGAATCTACTGATTATAATAAGATGTCAGTGTGAAAAAATGTCTTAAAATTCTTCAGTGTTGAACTTGAGGCAAGCAAACTGTGCCAATTACTTGACTGAAAATCTGAGCAAAGCGAGGCATTAGCCTCAAATTTACATGTTAACAGGTGACGAGAGTAGCTTCTTCACTGTTTACTTGACAATTTTTGCGAAAAACTGAACCATCTATTTCAATTTCAATTTATTTAATTTTATACAGCGCCAAATCACAAGAAAGCTGCCTCAAGGCGCTTCACACAAGTAAGGTCTAACCATACCAACTCCTAGAGCAAGCACAAAGGCAACAGTGGTAAGGAAAAACTCCTTCTGATGATATTGAGGAAGAAACCTCAAGCAGACCAGACTGAAAGGGGTGACCTACTGCTTAGGCCATTCGAACAGTTACAAGGTTTTTACAAAGCTTTATAATGGTGACGAAACAGAAAACACAAAATCAAAACAACATCACATAATAACAAAAGAATATGTATTTGATGAGTAGTCCAAGCAGGCGGTTATGCTAAAGGCAGGGGTCATCAGAATTCCTCATGCCATCAGTAGGCCTGTTGTCATGGTAATGTCCATTCCAAACACAGACTGCAGGGTGCTGCATCAGGTTCAGGCGTGGCATCTCACGGTCAGTCCAGCACCCTGTTTTCAGTAGTCGTCCCACTATTCATGCCTCTGACAGCGAGAAAAAAAGCAGAATCAGTCTCCCAGAAAAACTACACTTAAAGTATAATTTATCAGCAGTAAATCGATAGGAAAACAGAAAATACTAAGGTGATCACTGGCCACTAGCCTTAAGCTTCACTAACAGACCGAGAATTTAGATAAAGTTGATTCCGAGACCATTGCTAATAAAATGAATTTAAAAGGATAAGAAGCATAGTTCCATACTATGCCAGTATGCTAGCCATACAAAAGGGAAAATACGAGGTCTATTAGAAAAGTATCCGACCTTATTATTTTTTTCAAAAACCATATGGATTTGAATCACGTGTGATTGCGTCAGACAAGCTTGAACCCTCGTGCGCATGCGTGAGTTTTTCCACGCCTGTCGGTTGCGTCATTCGCCTGTGAGAAGGCTTTGAGTGAGGAGTGGTCCAGCCCCCTCGTCGGATTTTCATTGTCAGGAAATGGCGGAATGATTTGGGCTTTTTTTCCATCAGAATTTTTTCAGAAACTGTTAGAGACTGGCAGCTGGAAACCATTAGAAAAATTTATCTGGCTTTTGGTGAAAATGTTACGGGCTTGGTAGAGAATAAGGAGTGTTACTGTCGTTTTAAGGACGGCCCCCAGTGGCTGTGGGGCGCGCCTCGCTCCGAAGCCGCCATCGAAAGGCTGAGCGACCATTTAATTTCTAAACGGATGGCTGTCTGGATCCGTGACCATTGTGTGCCATTTCTCTGGTTATCACAAGAGCTGGACATCAACCATTTTCCGGCAGATTTCACGTTTAACAAGAGATTTTGTCATGGAAAGCCGAGCGGAGGCTTCGCGCGTCACGATGGATTCGCTACTGGAGCGAGACAAAACCACCTCCGTTTTGGTCTCACAGGACGGCTTTGAGATGGCGTTCAGACAGCTGTCAGTGGTTTTTCCATCGAGTGATTATCCGAGAAATTCTGGATGTGCCTGGACATGCCAGAACATGTCCCGTGAGGCTTCATCACGGCGTTGCTGTGTGCCATGCGGCACTGCTGCGACGCGCGAAGCCTCCACTCATCTTTCCATGACAAAAACTCCTGTAACAGTGGAATGTGCCGTTCATTTCCAAACTGGACGCTGTGTTTTATCCGGGACGTTGTCTGACTGGCACAGGAATTGTGAAAAGATGTGGACATCAGCACTTTTTCGGCACATTGAGACAGACGTGCGGAGGAATTCCGCGCGTCGCGTCGGTGCCGCGTGGCGCACAGCAACGCCGTGATGAAGCCTCACGGGACATGTTCTGGCATGTCCATGCACATCCACAATTTCTTGGATAATCACTCGATGGAAAAACCACCGACAGCTGTCTGAATGCCATCTCAAAGCCGTCCTGTGAGACCAAAACGGAGGTGGTTTTGTCTCACTCCAGTAGCGAATCCATCGGCTTTCCATGACAAAATCTCTTGTTAAAAGTGAAATCTGCCGGAAAATGGTTGATGTCCAGCTCTTGTGATAACCAGAGAAATGGCACACGATGGTCACAGATCCAGACAGCCATCCGTTTAGAAATGAAATGGTCGTTCAGCCTGTCGATGGCGGCTTCGGAGCGCGGCACGCCCCACAGCCTGGGGGCCGTCCTTAAAGCGACAGTAACACTCCTTACTCTCTACCAAGCCTGTAACATTTTCACCGAAAGCCAGATAAATTTTTCTAATGGTTTCCAGCTGCCAGTCTCCAACAGTTTCTGAAAAAATTCTGATGGAAAAAAACCCCAAATCATTCTGCCATTTCCTGACAATGAAAATCCAACGAGGGGGCTGGACCACTCCTCACTCAAAGACTGCTCACAGGCAAATGACGCAACCAACAGGCGTGGAAAAACTCACGCATGCGCACGAGGGTTCAAGCTTGTCTGACGCAATCACACGTGATTCAAATCCATATGGTTTTTGAAAAAAATAATAAGGTCGGATACTTTTCTAATAGACCTCGTAAATGCATCTTAAGTCTGGACCTGAATGTCTCTGCAGAATCTGTGTTATTAATGCAGGGGGATCATTCCAGAGAACAGTTGCATGGTAAGAGAAGGGCCTGTGGCCCGCAGACTTTTTATTCACCATAGGGACACAAAGTAGTCCTGCACCCTGACAACGCAGAGCCCAGGCCGGTACGTAGGGTTTAATTAGGTCAGCTAAGTAGGGAGGTGCTATTCTGTGAATAATTTTACAGACAATCTATGTATGGAAACAGCCATCTATGTATATAAATTGTACACGCAGTTGTGTGGAAGTTGAAATACAATTCATAACATAATCTATTTTTCAGTGTCATACCACAGTGTCTTCTTAGCCCTTTAATCCAATATTGGTGCATGTATTCTGCAAATAACTTTCCAAACTAATGCAGTTTGATTTAACAGACATCATGACAAAACATAAATAGCAAAATTCTGTCTTCTCCTTTTCAGATGCCTGCTCTCCAGCCCAGATGTGTGACTATGTACCTCCATCAGCCAGCAGAGACAGAAGATCTTTCGCTACAGATGTGGACATTGACATGGCTTTCATCATAGACAGTTCTGAGTCTACTTACCCAACTGTTTTTACTGAAATTAAACGCTACATTGCACATATTGTGGAACAGCTACAAGTGTCCTCAGATCCCACATCGTCCATTCACCATGCCAGAGTATCTGTGGTTCAACAAGCACCCTATGAGTTCGTTCATAACAATAGTGGCTTGCCCATCCTCATAGATATTGGCTTGACCGAACACCGCTCCACTGAGGATATCGTCAAATACCTTCTTGAGAAAACACCACAGTTAGAAGGTGGCCGGGCCCTGGCAGCTGCCATTCCGTCAATAGTGGAGCAAGTGTTTGAGGTGGCACCAGTCCAGCGTGACAGGAAAGTCCTGATGCTCTTTGTGACTGGAAGTGTGGAAGAACATGAGGAGCAGCTGGTGCATGCTGCCACTGACATCAAGTGCAAAGGATATTTCCTTGTCATTTTTGGTGTTGGTCACAAAGTGAGTGCTGGGGACGCCCGAGTTTTAGCACGGATGGCCAGTGAGCCATCAGATGTCTTCTTCAAAAGGCTGGAAACTATCTCACACTTTTATGACAAACAAATTCAGACCTTTGGTCAACTTCTGCCTAAGTACATCAGCAGTAAGTTTGACTACACATCAAATGTTTCATCTAATTTTTTTCATGCCGTTTCTGAAGTTTTTCTTCCATTAATGATACATTTTAACACCTCCATAACAAGTGCTCCACTTGTCTTTTCAGTTGAAAATGCTTTCTACATGTCCCCTGAAGTTGCCAAAAACTGCACATGGTTTCAGAGTGATCAGCCACTAAGAAATCCTTTTAAATCATCACATGACCTCACAGAGCAGGAGTAAGTTCTTACATTGTACTTCCACTGAACTGGTGATTAATTTTTGGTTTCGTTCACTATTAATGGTTGTATTTACAGGAAACATCAAAAACAGCATGAAAATCTCCAAGCTGTTCACCACCAAAAGCACACAGGTAAAATAGTAGAACTCCAGACTGTTGTCAGTAAGCCAGGTATTTTTTTATTTTTTTGTCAACTGTGTTGTGATAATGCTTTGTGTTCCTCACTGCAGACACAACAGAGCTCCACGTTACTAACATCACCTCCAACAGCCTGAAGTTGCATTGGTCTATCCCAGATCCTAAGCTCTTTGTCTACTATGAGGTGGTGATTACAAGGTTGCAGGACCATGCCCTGGTTCTGAAGACCAACGTATCCAGAACAGAGCTCTATGTGGACAACTTGGAAAGTGCCACATCATATCACGCTGTGGTCACGGCACACACTGCACAGGGTCACACTGTCTCGACTCGCAAAGGCATCATCACTACCAGTAAGTCCACAAAAATACAGATGAAGATATTCACATGCATACTTTTTAATCACAGAAGATGAGGAATTACCTTGAAACATACAGTTTGTCATCACCAAAAGAGAGAATTGAAAACACCTAAACCTGTATGTAGTGCAAGTAACTCAGTGAGTTCAGAAGTTGGACTACCAATATGTAGACCTGAGTTTGATTGCAAGTTATGCTACCTGTGTGTGTGTGTGTCCTTGGATAGCACGAAAACAATAAAGTTTCTCAGTTTGAACATTAAATATCTTGTCTTTGTGGTGTATTCAACTGAATATAGGTTGAAGAGGATTTGGAAATCATTGTATTCTGTTTTTATTTACATTTTACACAACATCCCAACTTCAATGGAACTGGGGTTGTACATGAAGACTCCCATTTGAAATAGAATCCAGTCAGAATAAAATTATCCTGATGATCCATGTAATGATTGTACTGAGCTCTCTAATTTGAAAAATATCAGAAAGTTGTGTACAGGCCCAGAGGCCCATCTAGCCCGTACTTATCCCTGGATATCCTAACCTAGAGTGGGGTGCCAATCCATCACAGGTTACATTCCCAGCCAAGGCTGGTCCCTATTTACAGTTAGGAGGAATGGGACACCTAACTGGGTTTCTTTCCTGGTCACACTATCTGTCTGTGTCCTCTGCATTGTCCCAGTCCACCCAGCTGTAAAATGTATACCAGTCTTGGACTGGGGAAGTAAAATGTGATTGGCACCCTGTCCAGGGGGGAGTTGTAGACACTCATCCACTTCATAATGTGGTGTCCAGGGATAAGGAGAGGACAACTGGGCTGATAGAGAAGTTCTTCTTCACTTCATGGAACTGATTTATTCTGTCAGTTTTGTGAAGATTACAAAATTATGAATAAGCAACAGCAGCATTTCAGCATTATCTACAATTAAAATAACCACCACACAGTGCAACAAAAGACCGTGTGCAGTTTTGACAAATTAAATAAGCTTTATTTATGTATTTAATGGAGTTCATATACTGTTGTAGTAATTTGATTATGTATAGCAACTAATGTAATTCTCTGTCTGGTGATTTAACTTTAACAGAAGCAGCAGATCCCAGATCAGCCAGCCAAGAGACCCATCCAGTGATAACTGCACCACTGGACAAACCGGAAACTGGTGAGTGACTGTGCATTGCATGCATGCATGTCTGCATTTGCACGTATCAATATGTGTGTGTACGGCAGTTCATATGCAGTAATGCAGTTATTTCTGCTTTGGTTTTTATTGTGGACTTTTGAACTTTTATTACTTGAAAATAACTGTTATTTACAGTAATCTGTAAGGGCCCCTTCACACATAGCACAAATAAGTAGGAATCAGGGCGAATCACGGTGAAACAGCCCACCACGAAAACATCAACATAACGTCGGAAGGGACACACGGTCGGACGGGCATGAACGAAACACAGTGCAAGCAGATGGAGCGTGTGGAAGGGCATTGCGCAGCTGCTGCGGAAAAAAATTAAAATAAAAAATACATGCCACCCGCGGGATTTGAACCTGCAATTTACAAAAGCTCTGATTAACAGACAGAAACTTTACCACTGTGCTACCATCGCTGTCCTATAACAGAAGCATAAAATGCCTTAAATCAACAAAAAGATAAACATATAAAAACAGAAGAAATTAGACAACGCAGATGGCGAAAAGCACTGTAATTGCCCCTGTTGTGGAGGAAAAAAAAAACAGCTGGAACATGTTGCACCACATCGCACCTCTGCTGTGGAGAAGACAAAATAAAACCACACACCATAAAAAAAAAAGCTGCATTTTATTGAATCCCTCTTATCGAGCGAACAATACAAGCATGAACCGTCTGTTCCTCTGTAGATGACCCATGGTCACAGATGTAGAGTCACGACATGACATGAATGAAGCAGTGCGCTCTTATCATGTCCATATCTGCTGGCCCGGCATGTCCAGCCAGCTCTGCATGCATATCCGGCCGACACATGTGTTGTGTGGGTGGCACACCGCAGGACAGACACCGCGTCATGTGGAACAGAGCTCACATGGGTGACGTGACATTCAGATCACCCACTGTGTGTTATGAGCTGATGGTCTGTTTCACCTGGGGTAGCCTATCAATGTGTGTGCCGTGCGCTCTCTCGCTGCAGCCGGTCGCAACAACAACATATGATTTTATGTCCAGGTGAAGACAGCAAGCAGACGCGCGTCACAGTGGACAGTTGTAAGGTCATGTCTGTCCAAACACGGTATGTGTTCCCCAGCTGGGGCACACAGAACCAGAGATCTCAACAGCTACTGCTGTTGGCGGCCACGCCCCTGTCTGTTCAGCACATAGGCTAACGTGTCACTCTCTGTTATGTGATCATTATTTTTTAGTTATTTGTTATGTAATTGTGTATGTCGGTAGTGTAGTACTTATTAATATACCTGTCCCGGCTGTGGTCTCTGTACTTATAATGTGACACTTGTGCACAGAGCTGTCATTTGTAGCTGTCAGTGAGTCTCTGGTCAGCAGCTGGGAGGCGGCTCACCGTGCTGTGTGCACTCTGACTTGGCTGTCCGGCTCCTGTGTGATCATGTCCATGCATACATATCAGCATTTTATGCAAGTGTGTTGGGAGGAGCGGGGGGGCGAAACACACGTATGGTACATGTGTTTCAGGGTGGGGGAGTGGGGAGGGGGTGACACACATGCACACATACGATACACATGCAGGCCACGTGTGTGTTGCTTTTTGCAACGCCACACTCGTGGGGGAAAGACAAATTTCACATCCAGCTCAAAAGTGATCGTCTGCTCACTATTTTCATGCTAATAGTGCAAATGGCCACACATTTTCTAAGTGTCAAGCGAGTGGTGTTAGATGTTCGTGTGTGTCACCTGGAATTTGGCCGACACCTGCCGCGAGAGGGCTTGAATGGGATCTCACGGGGCACACTCTGTCTTTCAGCTGCTGGTGTGCATGAATAGTTGTAGTGACAGGTGTACGAGGCGTTGGAGGCAGCGCTGATTTTTCATGAACGGCATGCAATTCCTCCTTCATGCGCTAGTCGGCTTCAATCCTGTTATGTGTGAAGTGGCCCTAAAGGTTTTAAACACTCTTGCGTTCCTGTCGAAATGTGTTTTCTTCATCACATAAACTAGAGCATGACACGGGAGTGGATTTTCACTCCCGTCCCATCCCGCTCCCAGAAAAAAAATCCCATCCTGTCCCAATCCTGGACTGGAGTAAAAAAATAAATCCCATCCCGTCCCACTCCTGTAAGGATGACTCCCAATCCCATCCCGCTCCCACTCAAAATCAGTCCCACTCCCATCCCACTCCCGTATGTCTCGCGCCGTGATGATCAATCAGGGACTGAATATGTAGTGACATGGAGATGTCTGGAGTTTGACTGAAGATGTGAACATGTCCTGTATCTGGTAGCAGCCTGTGAGCAGGACTTATGTCTCTTTTGTCCTTTATTTCACAATTATGACAGAGTTTTTGGGGCGAGCAGCAGCACCACAGCAAGCAGCGGAGTTTCTTTCTCTTTTTATTTTATGTGCGCGCGAGTGAATCGTCTGTGGAGAATATTTTATTAATTAACTACACAGATGTATAATAAAACAAATGGTGACTGGTTTCTAAACACAATTTAGCAAGAGTTTTTTGGTGGAAGAGCGAGCTGCAGCAAGCAGCGGAGTTTTTTTTTTTTTTTTTTTTTATTGTTTACATTTGCGCACATGAACGGGACAGTTGGTCCTCAAACTCCTGCAGAGGCGGAAGGACCGCTGAAAGCAGCCGTCATCCAGACAGCTCCTGCAGCAAATAATGATACTCTCTGTATTGGGAGCTTTCCACAACAACTCGCTCCGTGTGATCAAGGTCCGTCATGTTAACTTAACTGACAACTGGAGCCGGCGAGCGGAATGGAAGCTCCTCCTATTTGATGACGCACCGGGGCAAATTTTCGCAGCAAAAGCAGAGCGACACACCGGGCGAAGGAGGCGCGTCCGTCGCCACGCGACCCCCGTGAATTTGTAGCGTCTGATCGCGCCTGGTGTGAACGCGTTTTGGTTGTTTTAAATAGATGAAACTCGTCATCTATTTTTGGCATTCCCACTCCTGCCCGCTCCCGTTCATTTTTATTCCCGTCCCATCCCAATCACGGGATTGATAAAATTTCGACTCCTATCCCGCGGGACGGGAATTCCCGAAAAATGTCATCCTCTAACATAAACCACAAAACAGTCAGACAATGTGCTCTTCCTTCACATGCTTTTTAACATATTGTATTTTTGGAATTATTACCATAAATTTAAGTTTGGCTGAATTCCTTTGGCAATATATACAATATATGCCAAAGGCAATATATATATAGTATTTGTTTTCTGGTTTTCAGATCTTCTCCATAATGTTATCACAAGCAGTAACATTTATTTGCAGTATTGGTGTCACGTTGGCAGAAAAAGAAGAAAAATCAAACAAAAAACAAGTACGAGGTCTGTCCGTAAAGTATCGTACCTTTTTATTTTTTTCAAAAACTATATGGATTTCATTCATATGTTTTTACGTCAGACATGCTTGAACCCTCGTGCGCATGCGTGAGTTTTTCCACGCCTGTCGGTGACGTCATTCGCCTGTGAGCACGCCTTGTGGAAGGAGTGGTCCCGCCCCCTCGTCGGATTTTCATTGTCTGGAAATGGCGGAATGAAAAGGACTTTTTTTCCATCAGAATTTTTTCAGAAGCTGTTAGAGACTGGCACCTGGAAACCATTCGAAAAATTTATCTGGCTTTCAGTGAAAATTTTACGGGCTTCACAGAGAATAAGGACTTTAACTACAGGTTTAAGGACCCCTTTAAAGGACGGTCGGTGCGCCGCGCTGCGAGCTGCGACGATGCGGCACAAACCACTGGATCATTTCTAAGCTGATGGTTCTGTGGATACGAGACCGTCGTGTGCTCTTTCTCAGGTTATCACAAGACCTGGACATCAGCCATTTTCCGGCAGATTTCACTTTTAACAAGAGATTTTGTCATGGAAAGCCGCGCGGAGGCTTCGCGCGTCACGACCGATTCGCTGATGAAGCGAGACAAAGGAACACCTCCGTTTCGGAGTGTTAGAGGACAAGTTGGGACATGTCCAGCTCTCCACAAGTTCTTTTATACTCACTCGACTGGTAAGCACTGAAAGCCGAGATAGACATGTCCCAACTTGTCCTCTAACACTCCGAAACGGAGGTGTTCCTTTGTCTCGCTTCATCAGCGAATCGGTCGTGACGCGCGAAGCCTCCGCGCGGCTTTCCATGACAAAATCTCTTGTTAAAAGTGAAATCTGCCGGAAAATGGCTGATGTCCAGGTCTTGTGATAACCAGAGAAAGAGCACACGACGGTCTCGTATCCACAGAACCATCAGCTTAGAAATGATCCAGTGGTTTGTGCCGCATCATCGCAGGTCGCAGCGCGGCGCACCGACCGTCCTTTAAAGGGGTCCTTAAACCTGTAGTTAAAGTCCTTATTCTCTGTGAAGCCCGTAAAATTTTCAATGAAAGCCAGATAAATTTTTCGAATGGTTTCCAGGTGCCAGTCTCTAACAGCTTCTGAAAAAATTCTGATGGAAAAAAAGTCCTTTTCATTCCGCCATTTCCAGACAATGAAAATCCGACGAGGGGGCGGGACCACTCCTTCCACAAGGCGTGCTCACAGGCGAATGACGTCACCGACAGGCGTGGAAAAACTCACGCATGCGCACGAGGGTTCAAGCATGTCTGACGTAAAACATATGAATGAAATCCATATAGTTTTTGAAAAAAATAAAAAGGTACGATACTTTACGGACAGACCTCGTAGTACTTAGAAAAATAAAGTATGATTTACAATGCAAATCTGTGTTTTATGAATTAATCCAGACAGCTGTGCTGCTTCTTATAGTAGAAACAAAAACTGAGGCACAACTAAGACACTAAGGACACTGTTACTGGCAGCAAGTTCAGGACAATCTCAGATCAACTTCACTGCTCTCAATCAATCATCTTTATAAGAATAGCAGTGATTATCATGGCGTTATGTCATCCATAACTTTTTCTGCATAAGCCCTATATGATGCATCATAGCCTGTCCCCACCAGTCTGGACCCGTGCATGCAGCCAATTCAGTGATTGCCTGATATTTCTTAAATTTAGCTGTGAGGCATTTCTGGGGTTGGATTCACATGCAGATGTGATTTTGCATCTTGACACATGACCACATAGCAATGAAGACTGTACACCATAAAATAAACTAACACTAACCGATAGATGTAGTAATAACTAACAGTTTTCTTCACCCATGGCACTGTATTCTTTACATTTACTTTCGGTTTGCAGATGCCCAAAGTGCTAATAATGCTAGAAGCCTGAGTGCTCTGTACATTGTTATGCCACACTGAGTGCCATTTTCTTTGCCCGGTTATGAACCACATCACCCTTGAGTTGTTTGAGCTTGCTAGACTTTAATATTCTAATACGTATAATCACACAGACCACTTTTTAACAGCACATAATAACTTGAGTATGCCTTGTGCAATTGTAGACTTAATCTTAATACATACTCGTCCTCTCTCTCTGTCTGTCGTCCATCACTGCTGTTGTTTTTTGCATGTTCTAGTTAAAGACATTGCCAACCCATGCTCACTTGACTATGACCCTGGAATGCCATGCAAAGACTATCAGGCTAAGTGGTTCTTTGACACAAAGTACAAGATCTGTTCCCAGTTCTGGTATGGAGGTTGTGGAGGCAATGACAATAGGTTCGAGACTGAGACCCTCTGCTTGAAACACTGCATGAGGTCAGGTAAGTTTCTGCCACTGCCAGGCTCTGTGTGGAAATATGCCTGGTGCCAAGGTGCATTATAGAGGAGGATGCGACAATTGTAGCATATTTTGCATCACCTTCTGTCACCCAGCTTTAGTTACAGCTGTCAAATGTCACATAATACCAGCACGTATCTACTACAATCACCAGTTATTCCAGTGTGGGTCATCTTGGCACCCTATCATAAGCTTTTTCTAAGTCCACAAACACACAATGTAACTCTTTCTGGCCTTCTCTGTACTTCTCCAACAGTATTCTCAGAGCAAACATTGCATCATAGTGCTCTTTCTCGGCATGAAACCATATTGCTGCTCACAGATCTTCACCTGTTTTCTAAGCCTAGCTTCGACTACTCTTTCCCATAACTTCATGCTGTGGCTGATCAACTTTATGCGTCTGTAGTTACTGCAGCTCTGCACATCACCCTTGTTCTTGAAAATAGGAACCAGCACACTTCATCTCCACTTCTCAGGCATCCTCTCACTTTCCAAGATTTTATTAAACAATCTGGTTAGAAACGCCACTGCCATATCTCCTAGACATTTCCATGCCTCCACTGGAATGTCATCTGGACCAACTGCCTTTCCACTATTCATCCTCTTCATAGCAGCCGCTCACTTCTTCCTTACTAATCTCTTGTACTTCATAACTTACTCTCACCACATCATCCAGCCTTTTCTCTCGCTCATTTTCTTCATTCATCAGCTCTTCAAAATATTCCCTCCACCTTCTCAGCACACATTCCTCACTTGTCAGCACATTACCATGTGCATCTTTTACCACCCTAACCTGCTGCACATCCTTTCTAGCTCTGTCCCTTTTTCTGGCCAATTGGTACAAGTCCTTTTCTCCTTCCTTACTATTCAACTTCTTGTACAACTCGCAATATGCCTTTTCCTTCACTTTTGCCACTTCTCTTTTCGCCTTATGCCGCATCTCCTTGTACCCCTGTCTACTTTCTTCATCTCTCGGACTATCCCAAAACTTTTTCGCCAACCTCTTTCTCCTTATGCTTTCCTGGACCTCTTCATTCCACCACCAAGTCTCCTTGTCTTCCTTCCACTGTCCAGATGTCATACCCAGTACTGTCCAAGCTGTCTCCCTCACCACATCTGCAGTACTTTTTCAGTTGTCCAAAACTGCTTCCCCTCCAAACTGCTTCTCTCACCTGCTCGCTAAATTTCACACAACAGTCTTCCTACTTCAGCTTCCACTATCTAATCCTTTGTTGAGCTCTCACTCTGTTCTTCTTCTTTACCTCTAAAGTCATCCTACAAACCATCATCCTATGCTGTCTAACGACACTCTTTCCTGCCACCACCTTACAGTCTCTGATTTATTTTAG
Organism: Thalassophryne amazonica; assembly: GCF_902500255.1. Taxonomy (NCBI): domain Eukaryota; kingdom Metazoa; phylum Chordata; class Actinopteri; order Batrachoidiformes; family Batrachoididae; genus Thalassophryne; species Thalassophryne amazonica. Next base: position 88,199,299 of record NC_047116.1, on the reverse strand, counting down.
ATTGCATCTCCTATAAAGAATGTAGTCCACCTGTGTGCACCTTCCTCCACTCTTATATGTTACCCTGTGCTCCTCCCTTTCGTTAAGTAGGTTGCTCCTCCCTTTTCTTAAAGACGCAACCCTCCTCATTTATCCGGGCTTGGGACCGGCACTCAGAATGTACTGGCTGCACACCCCATGTGGCTGAGTTAATTGGATGTCTTTTGTACTCTTTTTGAGAATTCTTGGGTACTGCCAGAATGACTTTGTGTCAATGAGAAAAACTGATGTAACAATTTGCATAGATTTTTTAAGTTATTTCAAATGTCTACTGAGTTAATGCCACAAGAGTTCTCTAGCTAAATTGAAATAACTTTTTAAAAACAACTATGCAAACTGTTACATCACTTTTTCTCATTGAGACAGTGGTTCATTTTTTCTGGCGGAAGACATCAAAAGCAATACTCTATTCACTCACGGGAACAACAACGTGACACTTAACTGACTAAACCATTTGAACTACAACAACACAATGAATCAATAACACTAACAACCAGTGGTGGGCACAGCTAACCAAAAATTGAGCTTCGATAACCATTAATCCCATAACTGAAAAGTTATCTTTTATGACGCTAAACCAATAAACTGCTAAAAAATGTATCTTTATTACAGATAACGATAACTTTTAGTATTGATTCAGACGCGGCCACATCAGATTACACTGTTGGCTTCTGATAAACCAGTTTCACTTTCACTTTTTGCTGCTGGGTAAATTCAAGGATCACAAACATATAAGAACGCACGAAAAATGGAAAGAAAAAAAAAACCCAAACACTGTCATCATCTTTCAAAAGCAGTAAAACACAGTATTAGAAGTACAAACTAAAAACCTGCTGCTTTTTTCACACGCTTTGAACCTTGTGGCTTAAACAACCGAAATATGTCCATTAATGCATTGTTTGGCAGAGTAAAAGACACGTAGTAAACATAAATCCTTACCTGTTAATTTCAGTGGGATTCATCTGAAGAAATAATCCACGTAAAGCGTCCTTTAAAAATCCAAAACAGTGTCTAAACGGTGAAGAAAAGTCCCTCTGTACACAGCTGCGCCACACCTTGGCGATTAAATTATATCGTCAGTCACAAAGAAATAAAATAAAATAATGTTAAATTTATTCCCTTTTGTTTTTGTATCGAGCGGACGATAACACTCGCTGTAACATCAAAAGTGAACCTGAACTACACTACCCACAGTGCTCCCTGTGTCGACCAGCCAATCACATTTTGCGCTTAATGATGACATCATCAACAAGCGACAGGCAGCCAGTCTACCACAAACACACAGATGGACTACAATGTTTGATTTTAGGGTTTACAAATGTTTTTGACCGTTAAACTTTGCTCAGTTTACCAGCAAAACAACAAAACAAATGTTATCGGACTGAAAGTTATCAGAACTAAATTTATCGGAAGATAATTGGTCCAATGATGGTTTTACTTATGGATGATGGTTTAACTTAAACTTATCTGAAAAGCTAATCCGCTAGCAAAAACATTCTTCGATAATTAAATGTTATCAGATTAGCTGAACTGTGCCCACCACTGCTGACACCAACAAACTAACAAGAACCACAATAACATTTAAAATCCCAAAACCCCAAACTCCCATAGTGCATTGCATCACAATGTCCATTGTTTACTGGTTAGCTAAAAATGCAAATTTCTCCAAAAATATTAGTCCTATCAACTTTTCATTTTCACAGTGCTCATTCTTGACCCATAATACATAAGCATGCCCAACAGCACAGTCCACTTGGCTATAGATATTAAAAGTACACTGGCTGATAAATGTGCTGATAATACATAAAACGCAGATTTATGCACCAGTTTTTTCCTCTTTAATGAGCATTTATTGACAAGTGTGACTTATACCCAAGAAAATATGGTAATTGTTATATTAAAATGCATTATGAACAGTGTTGGTGAATAAATAATATCCCTTGACTTTTCAAACACCTCAGCTGCAGATGCACTTCGAATGTCATGCACGGTTCAGTCAGGTCAAGACTGTACAGAGATGATGGACACTTTGTCCTCAACTCCTTTAATTTCTGAGACATTATTCCTGTGGTTGTAGCCTGCCCAGCCTGTAGTGAGCACTGCTAAAGTCTCTGCAAGACTGTTTTGTGTTTTTTCACAGGTCGTGTGAGCACACAGGTGCATTTTTTCCCACTCAGACTCTGATTTTAGCATAACTGCATGTAAATTAATGCGGTTATCACTTTAAAAACAAGTCACCATGACACAAAAGCATACACAGTAAATTTTGCAGAGTAAAATTTCCTCTGCTGGGATAGCATTTGGTCCCACTCCAAATAGAGTTAAATACACTCTATCACAGTGCTAAATCAACTGTATCACAGTGTAAAATCAACTCTTATTGGGGTCGAAACACTTGATTTGACAAAACGGTAGAGCTAATTTCACTCTGTAATAGAGCGTATTTTACTCTATTTAGACTGGGACCAAATGTTATCCTGGCAGAGTATATTTTACTCAGCAAAATTTACTGTGTACTTACATAATCTTTACAATTAATCTGCGCTTCTTATGCGTGCCAGCGACTGTACGGACCATGGATCACCTATGATCTGTTACACTACTACAGAACATATTGTTTTGTACTTAATATTGAAGTTTTAGCTGACTATTTCTCTCATTTTCATGTTTCTGCAGAGTTGCAGCCGCAGCAAGAAGTCAAACAGGTTGAACAGGTGAAGATCCTCCCGGCTCCTGGTGAGAACTCCAATACATTAACACACTCACAACTCATTACTGTACTTTTGCTTTGAACCTTCTGCACTGAACACATGGTTACCTGTGATGTGGTGGCATGGCGTGTGTATATCCTGAAAATTTACGGCAATATAAAAACTAATTTCTATCCAGGCCATTTAAATGTACCACCTCATATATGATTTAACTGAGATTCATCTCAAATGTTGGGCATATATCCGAACTTGAGGTCACTAGCGTTGAAGGCTACATCACAGTTACATAATGCAATTTCCTCAAACTGTGCTCACGTTGGAAAACAACAAGTCTTTTGTTTTCAGCTGCAAACCCACCCACCTCCTAACTGGCCTTTAGCGACAACTGACTGATGAAGCCAACTATGGAAAAATGAGACGGTTATACTCATAACTGTGGAGAAAATGAATGGAAAGCCTTGTTCACCGTTTTATTAGCAGCAGTCAGAAAACAAACAACTTTCATTTATCAGAAGCTTGTCAGCACTGCCGTAAATTAACGCAAGTAACCTACAGCCCTACAAACATGAAATCTAAACCGAATGTGCTGATTGTGGAAGAGTAATGATAGTAGAAAAGATTTTGTTGTTGTCTTTGTAAACATTTACATGCGTTATAGCATTTCAATTTCAATTTATTTTCATTTATACAGTATAGCGCCAAATCACAACAGAGTTGCCTCAAGGTGCTTCACACAAGTAAGGTCTAACCTTACTAACCCCCAGAGCAACAGTGGTAAGGAAAAACTCCCACTGAGGAAGAAACCTCAAGCAGACCAGAATCAAAGGGGTGACCCTCTGCTTGGGTCATGCTACAGACATAAATTACAGAATTCACAAAACAAATATACAGGAAATGCTGTTGGTGCACAGGACAGGAGAGTCTCAGCACAATTACCACACCCATCTCTGGATGGAGCTGCACCTTAAACAGAGAGAAATAAACAGAATCAAGCATCAGAAAGACAAGAAATACAGTATAATTTGTCAGCATTAAACAACAAGAGAAACAGGAAATACTAAGGTGATCGCCGGCCACTAGCCCTAAGCTTCACTAAAAGACCCAGAGTTTAGGTAAAGTTGAGACCGCGGCACGCTCCGTTTCCTAGTAAAATGAATTAAAAGAATGAAAGGCATAGACCTATACTATGCCAGTATGCTAGCCATACGAAAGAGAAAATAAGTGCGTCTTAAGTCTGGACTTGAAAACCTCCACAGAATCTGACTGTTTTATTGACGCAGGGAGATCATTCCACAGAACAGGGGCATGATAAGAGAAAGGTGTATGACCCACAGACTTCTTATTCACCCTAGGGACACAAAGTAGTCCTGCACCCTGAGAATGCAAAGCCTGGGCCGGTACGTAAGGTTTATGTACCGGCCAGGTAGCATCCATTATGCATTTCATAATATAAACAGGCACAGTATTTAAAACCTTCAAATAGTCATTATGTTTTTTTTTTTAGTCATGGTACTGCATGTTACTCATACCCATTGTATCCTGGGACTTGTAGATCCATGTGCTCTAACTACAAGGGCACTCGCACTACATACTTCTGCCAAGTTACTGCATTTAAAAAGTCCTACATTTTTTGGGGGGATTGTTGATCTCAGTTTGTTTGTCTGTGGTTTCACTACTACATTTGAAGATTTCTAAACAACAACAACATTTAAGACATTTTAGAACAGGTTTAAGTTGTACACCCTCCATTACAAGTTAACATTTCTTGTTTCAGACTCAGCTGAAATTTAGTAGAAATTATCTATCTATCTATCTATCTATCTATCTATCTATCTATCTATCTATCTATCTATCTATCTATCTATCTATCTATCTATCTATCTATCTATCTATCTATCTATCTATCTATCTATCTATCTATCTATCTATCTATCTATCTATCTATCTATCTATCTATCTATCTATCTATCTATCTATCTATCTATCTATCTCCTGGCTCTGTCCATTTGTGCAGGCTGAACTTAAGTTGTAATGGTTGCTGTTCTAGTCTTTGTCCACACAGAAATGGAACTTTTCCTACACAATCTTTTTCTTTGTCGTTTTCAAAAAGTGTTCCGTAAACACAGCACCGTTTCAAGAAATATCTGCATACACACAAAACTACTGAAAAGGCTGTCGTATATATGCCAGGCCTGTATGTGGCGCTGTAACACCCCACCCCCTCAAAATAAAAAAGTAGAGAAGACGATGTGTAGCATGAGCATAAAGCTTGATGGAGAGCAAAAACACTAAAGCAAGAGCAAAAGCTGAAACATTGGTGTGGACAGACAACGAAGTTGAACGTCTGCTCACACCAGATTATAAATCGACTAAACTACAAGACACGACTGTTTGGTGCTCACTGTAGAAGAAGAGGAGCAGACGGTTTTGCTGTAGTAGCCCCAATAAGCTCAGTAGCTTCTGTAGCAGGAACACGTCTGTAGTGCGCCGTTGTTCTTACAGGACGTCTTGTGGCTAAGGTTAGAGAGGTGGGCCTATGACATTATCAGTTCACAAAAAATGCGTATTGATTGTACAAATGAAAATGCAAAGGTGGCATCTTGAGATTTATCCACTCTGGGATCTGTTTTCAAAAAGTGGTGTTCTCAGGTTCCGAAAATGTCGGTTGTGTGGATGAAATGCCGATACGATACAAAACTTTTGCGGATCCACCTAAACTCGTCTCCACATGGATGGGCGTCTAGTTTGTACCCAGTATTCTCACCATGTTTTATGAAAAACAATTATTATATTTTCATAATTTAGCAAACAAACTTCACAAAAATGATGAATTTGCTCCCCAACCCCAGTCTCCCAAAGCAAAGAGATGCAAATAAGGCAGGGGTTATGACTCAATACATACAACCCCTGGCAAAAATTATGGAATCACCGGCCTCGGAGGATGTTCATTCAGTTGTTTAATTTTGTAGAAAAAAAGCAGATCACAGACATGACACAAAACTAAAGTCATTTCAAATGGCAACTTTCTGGCTTTAAGAAACACCATAAGAAATCAAGAAAAAAAAATGTGGCAGTCAGTAACGGTTACATTTTAGACCAAGCAGAGGGAAAAAAATATGGACTCACTCAATTCTGAGGAATAAATTATGGAATCACCCTGTAAATTTTCATCCACAAAACTAACACCTGCATCAAATCAGATCTGCTCGTTAGTCTGCATCTAAAAAGGAGTGATCACACCTTGGAGAGCTGTTGCACTAAGTGGACTGACATGAATCATGGCTCCAACACGAGAGATGTCAATTGAAACAAAGGAGAGGACTATCAAACTCAAAAAAGAGGATAAATCATCACGCAATGTTGCAAAAGATGTTGGTTGTTCACAGTCAGCTGTGTCTAAACTCTGGACCAAATACAAACAACATGGGAAGGTTGTTAAAGGCAAACATACAGGTAGACCAAGGAAGACATCAAAGCGTCAAGACAGAAAACTTAAAGCAATATGTCTCAAAAATCGAAAATGTACAACAAAACAAATGAGGAACGAATGGGAGGAAACTGGAGTCAACGTCTGTGACCGAACTGTAAGAAACCACCTAAAGGAAATGGGATTTACATACAGAAAAGCTAAACGAAAGCCATCATTAACACCTAAACAGAAAAAAAACAAGGTTACAATGGGCTAAGGAAAAGCAATCGTGGACTGTGGATGACTGGATGAAAGTCATATTCAGTGATGAATCTCGAATCTGCATTGGGCAAGGTGATGATGCTGGAACTTTTGTTTGGTGCCATTCCAATGACATTTATAAAGATGACTGCCTGAAGAGAACATGTAAATTTCCACAGTCATTGATGATATGGGGCTGCATGTCAGGTAAAGGCACTGGGGAGATGGCTGTCATTACATCATCAATAAATGCACAAGTTTACGTTGATATTTTGGACACTTTTCTTATCCCATCAATTGAAAGGATGTTTGGGGATGATGAAATCATTTTTCAAGATCATAATGCATCTTGCCATACAGCAAAAACTGTGAAAACATTCCTTGCAAAAAGACACATAGGGTGAATGTCATGGCCTGCAAATAGTCCAGATCTTAATCCAATTGAAAATCTTTAATGGAAGTTGAAGAAAATGGTCCATGACAAAGCTCCAACCTGCAAAGCTGATCTGGCAACAGCAATCAGAGAAAGTTGGAGCCAGATTGATGAAGAGTACTGTTTGTCACTCATTAAGTCCATGCCTCAGAGACTGCAAGCTGTTATAAAAGCCAGAGGTGGTGCAACAAAATACCAGTGATGTGTTGGAGCGTTCTTTTGTTTTTCATGATTCCATAATTTTTTCCTCAGAATTGAGTGATTCCATATTTTTTTCCATCTGCTTGGTTACTGACTGCCACAATTTTTTTTTCCTGATTTCTTATAGTGTTTCTTAAAGCCAGAAAGTTGCCATTTGAAATTACTTTAGTTTTGTGTCATGTCTGTGATCTGCTTTTTTCCTACAAAATTAAACAACTGAATGAACATCCTCCGAGGCCGGTGATTCCATAATTTTTGCCAGGGGTTGTAGCATGCTTACAAAAGTGTGCAAACGTGTAACATCCTTCTTATTCTTTGTCACAGCGTCTCTTACAGCTGTGAATATTTGCCAGCTGCCCAAAGAGGAAGGAGCCTGTGCCAAATTTGTCCTGAAATGGCATTTTGATGCCTCCAGCAAGAGCTGCACACGGTTCTGGTATGGAGGCTGTGGTGGGAACCAGAATCGCTTCGACACATATGAACAGTGTGCGAAAGCTTGTGGAAAACCAGGTGTGTGATGTGTTGGTTATTATTTCACAGCATCCCTCATTTTTTATTCTTAATGCAAATGCCTCTCAAAAAGAAAGAAATGTGAGCAGAAAATGTTATAAGAGTTCCAATCCTTCAATGCTGGTCTGTTCTAAGGAGGGTACTTTGAGTTCTCTTAGTTGTAACAAATATGTATCATTTTGATAAGGACAATTGTTTTAAAACAATTTTTCATACATAAATATATTGTACATTTACAATAGGTTTTCTTTATTTTCTGCTGTATAAAATGGGAAAAAATAATTGTTAGGAAAAATGACTTAAAAACCCTCAGACACAGGCAACAAATGAGACACCAAGGAAGCAGGTTTCAACTTTTCAGATCTTTTGTTATTTAAAGCTTTAAAGGCATGGGCCATACAGAGTACAGATCTGAAGACAAGTACCCTGAACATTCAGTTTCACGCCACTTATATACAGTCCCAAAGTGTGCCAAAGTTCACTGAATGAAATCATTTGATAAGATGATTTGATCACAAGGTAATTTTTGCTGAGTAAAATTTACTCTGCTGGGATAAAACACACTCTATTATAGAGTGAAATCAGCTCTACTGTCTTGACAGATCAAGTGTTTCTACTCCAATAAGAGTTGATTTTACATCATGCACTGATGAAAGAATGTCTTGCCTCATCAATCTTACCTGTGCTCTTTGCACACTTCCCTCTTCCATGGCATTGTTCTTCTTTTGGTCTCTGGATCATGACCTAATGCTATGTAAGGATAAAAGTGCTATGGTAATACAACCTTTGACACATAAAGCATTTCAATACAGAGTGTTAAATGCTTTCACAGCAAACTTAGTGGTAGAGCAGCAATAAATGGCAACCTTTTAGTCACAATCAATTATTAAGACAATTATAATGGTAAATGTGTTTGACAGAGCATTAACAACATTAACTTTTATAACATTTCCCTCCTGTTTAACCATTAGAATTTCCCACATCGGAATTGTACAACTTCACAGAGATTTTCTGTATAACAATTATATTGAGATATTTCATAAAATAAATAAAAATATAATATAATATAAAAATAATAAATCTGACAGGAGAGCTTGACACTCAAGCCAAAGTTATTCTATAGATCCTTACCTTCAAACTGATATCAAATATGAAATGTTTGCATCCATTTGAAATGACTGAGTGCTGGGGCACTCCACTATACTTTTATAACTTCTAATTCTTTTCAAAATGATGAGGGTATCTACACTGTCTGGTGAGAAGGTAACAATAATTTTATTTATAACCTTTTCAGGATAAATACATTAGTCCTATCCGCTGATCCAAATTCATTCCGATTCATGGTCCTATCAAGCAGTTGCTCAGAAAAGTCCCAGATACTCATCATTTTCTGCAGCTGTGGACTTTGAGGTAGCTCAACAGCATACATGCTTCGAGTGCAGTGCTCAGTTCACTGGCTCATGACTGCACAGGGAAGAGGTGATGGACACTTCATCCTCAACTCCTTGAAGTTTCTGTGTTTGGAACAAGAACTGCACTGAGTCTGCAGCAAGCGGTTTAAACAGGCCGCGTTCACACCTGCACGATGTGCATGCGCAGCTGCATTCACTCACACCAGCTGCATTTACATGAACACTGATCTCACAACAACTACATCAAAATGAAAGCAGTTATCACTTTAAAAACAAGTCACCACGACAAGAAATCACACTATAATGGAAACATTGTAATTAAGGCACAGTTCACCTGGATGCCAAACTGTGGGAGGTGGTCCGTACAGATCAGAGATCAAGAATTATATGTTTCACAACATGTTAAAGATATATCTATTGTCACTATTCTATTGGTCACATGACCATTGACCTTGGGTAATGATGAATGGTCAAACTGAAAGTCATAACCACTTAGCTCAGTTTGGAGCTGATGTTAACCAAACATGGTGGAAGGGTTGTGTGTTTAAAGTGGTTAATTTTTTATTTTTTTTACTAAGCTGATCAAATGGCAAGTCTGCACAGAACCGTAAGACATCATACAATATTTTATAAGGCAACCGCAAATTGTGTCATGTGTTGCGTTACTATTCACAGGCATCTTTTTTGCAACAATGTGGCATAAAACCGCACCTTATTGGCTACAATAAACAAAAATTAGCAGTGTGTTTGATCAATTTATAAGAATAGATTGATACAAAAATGGTTTCTGTCATAATTTAGCTGAACCACATAATATATTCAAACAATTTTAAGAACACTTTTACCAGAAACATTTGAACAAGGATATCATGACAAACAAAAACTGACTATCCATATTTGACCTGTCTGATGTGTGCAGATGTCCATATGGTTATTTAAAACAAGCATTGCCATATAGTCACTAATGCACTCTGTTTCTCCACTTCAAGGGTGTCTGTCACTGTAGTGACTTTGAGTAGTTTATGGACATTAACAGCATGAAACATCAAATATGAATTAAAGATACTGCATATAGGAAACAATATATGCAGATGCTGAGGCTAATTATATTTGTGTTTGAATTTGTCCTCCAGGAGCCATCAGACGACCAGTCATCCCTGCAATGAAAACATAAAATAATAGGTACCCAATGGCCAGCTTTTACCTCTGTGCAGGGGATTCTGAGGAAAACCAACCAAAATGGCCGTAGAGATGCGATACCAAGGCAATGGTGGCTGCACTGGATTCCACAAAAAATGGACTTCATCCCTAAATTTCTGGAAGTCATTTTGTTTTGTGCAAAAACGAAAAGAGAGAAGGAAAGCAACACAAATTGCTGCATGATTTGTTTTAACTTACTGGTGCTACATAGTATGTTTGTTTTGCAGATGAAGTTGTGAAGTGCATTCAGTTTTATAAAGACAAGTTTTCTGGAACAAAGTACATTTCGATACTCTTGAAATGCAGTTTTATAATAAAGTATCAAACATATATGAATATCTTGGACAAAGATTAGCAATGAATCAGTATGTGCAGGGCTGTCATTATTCAATGCAGTATTTTTTTTAGGTGATGTGTTTATATATATATATATATATATATATATGTGCAGTTTGCCCTTCACTGTGCTCACAATATCCACAGAAATGTTAACACAGTTTTGTGCAGTGCTGTGTGTATTTCAACAACAGTGACCACCTCTTCATATGAAAAAAGAAAAAAAAAGTAACATAAGTGCACTTCTGGAGTCACTGCCTCAAACACAAACTTTCAGCTATTGAAAAAAGGAATGTACTTGTCAAGGTGTTTTTAGTTTATTTTTGTTTCATCATGTTTCATTGAAATTTGTTTTGAAATTTGTTTCGTCGGGATATCGGAGAAATAAAAATGAATTAGACTTTCTAATAAACATGAGCAAATATTCTTTTCTTTCTTGTTTTGAATGATCTGATGCACAAGTTCAAAATGTGATAAAAATACTTAAAGGTGGAGCGCAAATAGAAAAGGACGAGTGTATAAACAAGCATTTTTGCACGGCATACACAAATTTTATTCATTCGCATGCATGCGAATTACAGCCTCCGTCAGCTGGACCACCCATGTTCCTGGTCCCTGCCTCTGGCTTTAGGAGCCCCACCACTCACTTGCTCCCTGCTGCGCTTACCGCTCATGCACTTAGCTGCTTGGCTCACGCACTGTGCGCTTTTAAACACATCACTCTTGTTTGGTGCTCTGTCAGACCTAGTTGCTGCTCCCTGGCATCCACAGGTCCAAATCATTTTTCTCTGACTGGATTGGAGAGTCATGGCCTGCATGAAAAGTAGCCATGAACATCTTGACACATAGGTCAGCAGGTCTGGGCTGATGACGCACCGATCCTGATCATCTGCAAAAAAAAGTTATGCATCGTTTCCTGATCTCTTACTCTGATCCAGAGCAGCTTTCTCCCTGTGATGATCAACTTTTCTCCAGTTAGAGTTCAGAATTGAGTGCCAGCTGATGACCAGGCTGCTGACAGTGGACCAGTGGTTCTTGGTTGCACGACAGACTGCACCAGATAGATCACTGCTCCAGCGTGCACCAAAGCCCAACATGGTTTTCTATCCAGTTGGCAGCTCATGTACAGTCCTGTGGGGTGTCTGGGGGAATTCACCAGCATACATCCTCCTTGGAGAGGAGAGGAAGCTCAAAGTACCTTCTCTAGGCCACTCCTCTGTCATTTCTGCACTGGATGGGTAGTGGAGGATTTTGATGCCAGCAGCTGAAAGCAATATAGCTCAGTTCACCATAATGTTCATGGCAGCTGGATGGTCACTGGTGGGCTGCTGTGGTGGAGACTGAGTCCAAAAGGCCTCTTCCTACATCTAAGTGAATGTCTCCCTTGAATAGTACTCTATAAACACTATGAGGAATCCTTAAAAAACTAACTAATAACCCAAGATATTCCATGTTGTGTATGGTCAACTTCTTGTCATTTGTTAATCCGCATCCATTCATGCATTTCAGGTTTGCAACAAATTCCAAAAGATTTTGGTATGCTAAGGTGTTTACCACTTTGTAATGTTGCCATTCCTTCTCACAACACTTAAAACACATTTTGACATTGAGAATACCAAGAGAGGAAGTGTTTCTGTAGTTATTTTGTCCCTTTCTTCCTGCAAATGTGTTATGCAACAGTATATGATCATCGTAGTTGCATTTTTCATTACAAAATTATCCACACATTTTGTATTGGGGACAGGCAAAGACTGTAGGCAGGCTGTTCCAGTACCCGCACACCAGAGGTGCCCAACCTTTTTTGAACAAAGATAACAATAATAATGCATTATTGAAGTAAATGTGCATGGTGAAAACAATAAGCACAAGTAGGCCTTGGACTGGCCTGAAGTTGTAAAAGTTGATCCCTACCTTAGTGGGACTTCTGGCACTGGACTTCTGGCACTGAGAGGAGTAAGCTGGTCTCTCATTGTACGGACAGTAGGAGCTGAGTGCAGCCATAAGCAGGCACTCAGGCACTCTCATTCTGCATTAGTTTCCAGAATTAGACATTCATGTCCGGTGTTGCTCTGGATTTGAGCTCAATGTCATTTTTCAGTGTGAGGATCTTGTTCTCAATAGCACACCTATCCAGGTTGAGGAGTGATGCCACTTTGGACGTTATACAATCCACATCTATATTTTCCCCAAATGGAAAACAGGGAAAACTGACAACAGGCTCAATGGATGCAAAGTCAGTAAAGCGCCTGTCAAATTCTGACAAGATGCTCTGCACATCATCATCATAATGTGCAGTCTCAAGCTCCACAGTCTTTGTCCTGGTGCTTAAGTTCTGTGTCCACGTGTGGAACGTTCTGCAGGTCACACAGCTGCAGCCTGCTTGATAGCACATGTAACTTGCTTTTAAACTCGGTTTCAAATCCAAAAGCTGTGCATATTCAGCATGATTTGAATGTTGCAGAAATTCTTTAATTTCGGGCAACAATTCAGAAAACTGTTCCAGATATGTGTGTTCTGGTGTGTCTCCTCCAGCTGCGCACAGAATAAATGCATCCTTAGACTCCTGGCCTGAACAGAACACACAAACAAACATATTGATGGTGCTTTGTGGTGCTAGCCAACTTTTCAATTCCTGGACTTTTCAGGCTAGCAGAGGGGATTTAGCCGGGTTAGCAGTTAGCATTAGAAGTTAGCATCGTAGCTCTTCTGAATTGTCTTGAAATGCCGCTCCAAATTCCCTTTCTTCAGGAAAGCCACATTTACATTGCAGATAAGACAGATGGATAAATTAAAAAAAATATAACGCAATGCTAAAATACCCTCGGCCGTATGAGTCTTGTGTTCTTTATAATGTGCAGTTGTTTAATTAATTATTAAGATCCTGTTGTCTTCCATACAATTTGTACATGTTTAATAAACCCCCTCTATCAATCAGTTAATCAAAAACAATATTATGTTTCAACAGCATCTGCAGGAGGCTTTGTGTGTGCGTGGACATGAGATTTTGACAAAAGCGGAAGTTATGGAAATCAAGCAATATTTGTGGTTCACCCTCTGTACATTTGCTGGTATTAATAAGGCAAATTTAACTCCACAGGAAGTTAGCTTTGAGTTAGCTGAAGTTAGCGTGCATGCCAATGCCACAAAATGTGGTATCGGGTTACAAAAAGAGCATTTTCAGTTTTAGAAGTGTTTATTTCTCACTGTCTTTTACAAAATATATGACAAAGAGGATATATTTACACACAAATGAACAGAGTTTTGCAGCTAGCTACCAGCCTCTGACATCATGTTACCATACTAACATCTGCAAAATATGTTCAGAGGTGTTATTAGGTTCCCTATTGTAGGTTTGGGAACCACAGAATCTCATCTCTGCTGTTTGCAGACAATGTGGTTCTGTTGGCTTCATAAAATCAGGACCTTCAGCATGCACTGGGGTGGTTTGCAGCCGAGTGTGAATCGTCCGGGATGAAACTCAGCACCTCCAAATCCGAGGCCAAGGTTCTCGACCGGAAAAAGGTGCCTTGCCCTCTTCAGGTCGGTGGAGTGTCCTTGCCTCAAGTGGAGGAGTTTAAGTATCGTCGGGGTCTTGTTCACGAGTGAGCTCTCGATTTACCGATCAATCTACGTTCCAACCCTCACCTATGGTCATGAGATTTGGCTCATGACCGAAAGAACGAGATCGCGAGTACAAGTAGCCGAGATGAGTTTCCTCCACAGGGTGGCTGGGCACTCCCTTAGAGATAGGGTGAGGAGCTCAGTCACTCGGGAGGAGTTTGGAGTCAAGCTGCAGCTCCTCCTCGTCGAAAGGAGCCAGCTGAGGTGGCTCGGGCATCTTTTCTGGATGCCCCCTGAACACCTTGCTGGAGAGGTGTTCCGGGCATGTCCCATTGGGAGGAGGCCCCGGGGAAGACCCAGGACATGATGGAGGGACTACATCTCTCGGCTGGCTTGGGAACGCATCGGAGTTCCCCCGGAGGAGCTGGAGGAGGTATGTGTGGATCGGGAGGTCTGGGCCACTTTGCTTGAGCTGCTGCCCCCATGACCCAACTTGGATAAAGCTGAAGAAAATGGATGGATGGATGGATGGTATTATTAGGTTTCAAATCCGGTGTTTTCGGTTTTAGAAATATTTATTTCTTGCTAGCTTTTATATAATATATGAGAAACATGCATATAAACACATAAAATGAATCGGTTTTGAAGAGACCAGCGTCTGACGTCACGGTCCAGCTCTACTCTGATTGGCTGTCACCCGCGTCACTCAAAAACAAACAGATCAGATTCAAACACAATGTAACTTTTTAAACTCTCAAAATACCTCTTAAAATATCTCAAGTTGGGCAGCACGGTGGCTTAGTGGTTAGCACTGTTGCCTCACAGCGAGAAGGTCGTGGGTTCAATTCCCGTGGCCTTTCTGTGTGGAGTTTGCATGTTCTCCCCGTGTTTGCATGGGTTTCCTCTGGGTACTCCGGTTCCCTCCCACATCCAAAGACATGCGGGTTAGGTGGATTGGAATGTTTAAATTGTCCATAGGTGTGTGTGTGGGTGTGTCTGTGTTTGTTTGTCTATTTGTGGCCCTGCAACAGACTGGCGTCCTGTCCTGGGTGTACCCCGCCTCGCGCTCTATGACTGCTGGGATAGGCTCCAGCCCCCAGCGACCCTTAAATGGACTAAGTGGTAGAAGATGAATGAATGAATGAATGAATGAATATCTCAAGGTTAGCCATCTTTGAACTTGTCCAAGGTCTGTGTCCCAAGAATGTTCCCTGTGAATTTGAAGACTGTGGCAGTAATAGACCTGGACTGACTGAACACAGTCTGACTGAACACAGTCAGACACACGGACAGATAGACAGACGGATGGACTGCTGTGAAAGTGTAGTGACACGGACCCACAACAGGGGGCGCAAATGAACGGTCAATAGATGAGCCAAAAAGTAACAATTTAATGTTGTGAAGGTGCACAACGAATACACAGACAATCTCAGAATATGATTACAGTCAATCCACAAAGGTGACGTGTGGGCAGGCTTGAGGATAGAAGACGTCTGTCCTGAGAAGAGCCGGAACCACACGATTTCTGCCGCCACCGAACCTGGTGAATACTGGAGCCGCCAAGTCCCGAATTCCCAGGTGATCACCGTCCCCGACTGTCGGATCTGGTACTGCTGGCGAAGAACAAAGACAGTCAAGTGTGGGTGTGTGTACACCCAGTAACAACAACGGTGGGAATGCCACCTCCACCTCTAACACACACTCGTGCAGCGTCTGTTTAACCACTTATCTGACGGACGTAGGACGAAACAGTCGCAACCCACGCCGGTCCTCTGGTTGACAGCTGCAAAACAATAGCTCTTATAATCAATTAATATAGGCAGAGAAAGTTACCTCCAAAGAAGTACGATATCTCGGCGATGAGGTGGAGATGACGTCTGGGTTTTATGGAGTGAGATGATGAAGAATGAGTGACAGCTGTCAGGAATTAATGAGTGACAGCTGTCACTCCCGGCTGTGTCCGTGGCGGCAGCGCCCTCTCGTGCCTGAAGCCCGCACTTCAGGCAGGGCGCCCTCTGGTGGTGGGCCAACAGTACCTCCTCTTCTGGCGGCCCACACAACATGGACGCTAGGTCTTCGCAAAACCCAATGGCCATATTTTGGCCTCGGGTAAAAAGTAAGGACAAAGACTAGCAAATTAACTCGGTAATTTTAGTCAATATTTAGAGCTCTGTGTTGCACAAAAAAAAAAAAAAAACTGTGCCATGACATAAACTGAACCTGATGTGCACCATTCATGGACTTTTAGTGGTTTGTATTGTTCTGTCATGACTCCATCCAGTTATACAGACTGAGCTGAAAGATCTGTAAAGTTGTGACATCAATAATATGCTTCACTAACAATTGTAAATAGATTTTTGATGTTGTAAATGATACACAGCTGTTTGGCCCAAAGTATTTGATGGAGGCTTTGAAACAAGATTTCAGCAGTAGATGGTCTGTACACCATGAGAATGTGTCATAATTTCACAGCAATAACTGGGCAATTGAGCATAAAGATGTTAACAATAATTGCATTGAAAGGTATATACCTCATTATTTGCAGGGGAAAATAGAACTTAATGGACTTAATAGGTAGGACTGGCTCATTCAGTCCAAAACACGTAAAGGTGAATTGCTCTGAAAGGTGTTTTTAAATTATTCTCATGTAACAGGCAATATAGCAATACAAGTGGTGAATATAGTGGCACAAGCATTTAGTTAGCTGGCACAGGTGATCAGTATGGTGGCCCCACGGATCAGTACAGGGGCATTAGCGATTAGTATCACATGTACGCCCATGTATCGCTACTTCCATCACTGTATGCGTGCTGACCTGGAGTACTGGATGTCTATCCAAGTCGTGGTCAAGCGTTTTCTGCTGTTTATCTTAGCGGTCTTTCCTCGTGTGTACTTATTGGATGAGTAATCATCCCAATCCTTGTGGCCCATGCTGGGACACTGTTCTGGGGGAATTGACAAGGCTAACTCTGATACACTGAATCATCAACACATGTTGGAATCAGTGTTCCAGAAATCATTGCCAAGTCAAAAGTCAATTTTTTTTTTCACTTGGCTGTTTGTTTACATTTTCATTGTATTGATGAAATGTTTACATTTTCATTGTATTGATGAAATGTTCTACTATCAGATGATTCATCACTACTTCCCTGGGGAACCATATTTGTATACTGCTGGTAATCTGAGTCAGTTTCAGTTCATTGTGATTTCCTCCTCCTCAATGCAGATCATCTTTCAGAAGCAGGTCCAGCTCTTGGTGTGGGTTTGTCATCGACTTATTTCCACAAAGAGCTGCCATAAATTCTTACATCAATGAATGAACAGGCAGTCAAGTGGTTTGTTTGATTCAAACTGACTGGTATTGTTTCGTTTAAAACAATATCATGAATTAACAGTTAGTTCGGACTGTGTACTGTGTCAAGTGAACAGGGAACATCTTGCTGGTATGACCCACTTCAATGATGTCATCATGTACACCAAACAGCCATAACATCGTGACCACCTGCCTGATATTGTGTACGTCTTCCTTTTACTGTTAAAACATCCCTTATCCATTGAGGCATGGAGTGCGCTAGCAACCCTGATCACACACCAAGCTTGTGAAGGCATCATAAAAACTGATTTCATGTATTAGTTTGTGATACCATCATGAGGAGAACCTGGGATTATGGTTAGGGTCAGTGATCGAAGGGTGACCATGTCATGAAAATGTAACAGATTTCATAACAGTATCACGAAAAAAACATGAGACTGGACTCCATTAGACCACTGAAGGTGTGCTGTGGATATCTGGCACCAAGATGTTTTCACAGGAATCAAGCAGAATCAGGCTGAACGGGTAAAAAAGCCACAATTTGAGCCACAGTGGGGAGGGACAGATATTCTGCACAGTCCAGCATTAGGGGTCTTCAGCTGGTTCAGAACGCTGCCGTCAGACTTCTGACACACAGCAGAAGGTCTGAACATATCACATCCATTTTGGCATCTTTACACTGGCTCCCTGTCTCTGTGAAAGCAGATTTTAAGGTTTTGTTAAATAAAATGGACTGCATTTATATAGCGCTTTTCCATCTGCATCAGACGCTCAAAGTGCTTTACAATTATGCCTCACATTCACCCCGATGTCAGGGTGCTGCCATACAACGCGCTCACTACACATCGGGAGCAATAGGGGATTAAAGGCTGTGCCCAAGGGCCCTTAGAGATTTCCAGTCAGGCGGGGATTTGAACCCATGATCTTCTGGACTCAAGCCCAACACCTTAACCACTAGACCATCACTAGACCGTTATTGACTTATAAAGTTGTTCATGGACTGGCGCCATCTTATCTGGCTGATCTGGTGGAACTGTACATGCTGGCCCAGGCTTTGTGGTCGCAGGATGCGGGACTTCTCTGTGTTCCCAGGGTGAAGAAGAAGTCAACAGGTGAAAGAGTCTTTTCTCATTGTGCAACAGTCTTCCTGCGACCGTGAGGCAGTCGGAGTCCGTGGACATTTTAAGTCAAGACTGAAAACCCATTTTTATTCTCTTTCTTATGAATAGTTTTTATTCTTTTTTATCTGTTTTATTCTTTTACCTGTTTTTAATTATATATTTGATTTTTTTAAATTCATTTTTAATTATTTATTTAAATTTTATGTTGAATTGTTCCGTGTAAGGCACCTTGAGACGGCTTTTACTGTGATTTGGTGCATTATAAGCTAATAATAATAATAATAATAATAAAAAAAACGGGAGCAGCCGAATGGACAACCAAACCATATAGAATTGAAATTAAATTGAATGTTGCCGGAGTGTAGCTCGAATTTTCACTCGGACAACATTCGGACTCATTTGGTTTCTAGTGTGACGGGCGTATAAGCGTTTTACGGTGGCTAGATCACACAAACGGGAACTGCTGCGAGCCTGGAGGACCGCCTACATTTCCGTAGACGGTTTAACATCGTGCATAGGAAGGAAGGAATGCCTTTCAAAATTGGTGAGAGTTCCATGTTTAATAAATAAATATGAGGCTAAAGCAGCTGGTAACTCTGTCAGAATTTCCTCAATGACTCACAGTAGTTTATTGTGGCACACTACTGAGTGTTTCAAAGCACGCCAAAGGAACCCACACTTTCCAAACATGCAACCACCCATCAGAACTGCACATGATTTAAAACAAATAACCCCATTAAGCGTTGCCAATAACATTTTTTGTCAGATGGATAAAGTAAATGTGTAAAAGCATATTCCCACCCTTTCTACATGAATTCGTGACCACTTTTTACTTACTTTGTTCTGTTTGTGTGTTTAATTATTTAAAAGGGAACAGTTGTTTCTCCTTATAACATGTTTTCACAGTTGATTACACAAACAATTTTGAAATAAATTATGTTAGAAGGAATGTGATTATTTTGATGGAACAATTCCATACATCTGATTATTTCTGGAACAAACCATTCATTGCTGGCCTGGCATAGTTTGAAATAATCTGACACCTATCAATTTACTTTGGTAGATTTCCCAACATTCACCCCAATCCATATCACCCAGCTCCTGCCCCATCGTCCAGAAAACAGAGTTCTCAATTTCAGAAGTTCCACTACATGCATATCGATGCAAGTTCACACTCGCTCATACATGAGATAACCATGACACCTGTTTGAAATCCTGCATTCTTTTCATCCTGACACTTCTTAAAGTGCCCAAATTAGATCCAGAGAGTCCTGCTCAGTCACTCCACAGCAGTCAAACCTCATATATATCTCTTTCAATCTTGACACTCCTTAAAGTGCCCAAATTAAATCCAGAGAGTCCTGCTCAGTCACTCCACAGCAGTCAAACCTCATATATATCAACAAGTGCACTGAAAGCACACTGCTTTTGGTGCACTTGTTGACAGACTTAAGTACATACAGTATTTTAACCACAAGTTCCATAACGACAAATCTGAGGGTGTAGATTTTTTCTTTCCCCACACCCCCCTCAAAATTCTACACACAATACCCTATAATGACCACATGAAAAAAGTTTTTTTTGCAAATTTATTAAAAATCAAAACCCTAAGAAATCATATGTACATAAATATTCACAGACTTTGCCATGAAGCTCAAAATTGAGGACATGATTTGGAAAGGCAAACACCGGTCTACATATAAGGTCCCACAGTTGACACTGCACGTCAGAGCACAAACCAAACATGAAGTTAAAGGAATTGTCTGTAGGCTGCACATAAGCACTGTTAACTAAATACAACGTATACAAAACAAAAACACGTGAATAGATACAATACTTAAAATTTTGTTCCAGTAAAATATGGGGTACCGTGGAGGCCTGTATTATGCCCTTTGATTTTTTTCTCTATATATGGCACCTCTTGGTCAGATATTGTGATGTTTGGAATTGCTCTTAATGGGGCAGCGCAGTCTCGTTTGAACCCTTTCATAATATTGTGGGATTTGACCACTTCTGGCAACAGCCTTCGAGTGTACAACACAAACAGTATCACTTCACACTTAAAGATGGTGCACTGTTTTGTTTTTGGCTGCAGTCACCGAAGCAGTCACGAAAAGTGCAGTTTTTTCACTTCCCAATGGAGAAGGTAAAACAAGGCAAATGGAAGAGGTTGCGTCGGCAAGTTTTAGCAAGATTTAATTTGAATAACAATAATGGGGCTGTCCCTGGAAGGACAATTTTTGCGTCATATACTCCTTTATTTAACCTCTTTATCATCCACCCTCAAATGAGACTACGGTGCTCAACTGCTATGCTGATGACACTCAGTTTTACATGCCTATAACTGCAGATAATCTCACCCACAGCAGGACTTATGATGCCCCAAAGGTCAAATAAATAAATTTAATGGAAACTTTATTCTGTTGCTGCCATTCTTTGCCACTGCCATGTTTGGTGGAGGGATCTTTCTACTCTGTTGTCTTCTGCTTGGTGATGGGCGTTTCTCTGTGATCCTCTCTACAGCTTGCCACACCCCTTTCCAGATCCTTCCACACACACCTGTCCTGCGTTTCCTGCTAATCACTTCCTCTATTTTAGTCACACCTGTCATCCTGTCTGGTTGCGAGATTGTTGAGCCTTGAGCCTTATTCTTCTGAGCATTTCTGTCATGTTTTTGACTACCCGTGTTTTTGACCTGCCTGCCTGTTTTTGACATTGTCTCTGCCTAATGCTTCACATCCTGCTGCTTATCTTGTGTACCAAACCCTGCCTGAATTTTCATTAAACCCTATTTTACATTTTACAATTATACATCTCAATCCTACATTTGTTTTCAGCCACGTCGTTTCAGTAAGCCTGACAGTGACTGTATAGCACAGGGAACAAAAGACTTCCTGGAGATGTTCCCTCTGCCCTTTGGGGCACTGAATCAGTGACAAAACAGGAGCAGCACAAATTCTGAGTTTAGTAGGTGTGAAGCGTCTTCAATTACTAGTTTATCTTTCATTTTTACAGCACTCACAAATATATTAGAGAGAGATCTTTGTGACTATAGGTACATATTATATACTCACCCCATAAGATAAGATAGCTTTATCGTCATTGTACAAGCACAATGAAATTTAGTGCAGTCTCCTCCTCTGGTGCTCAGAGCATATAAATGAAATGAATGAAAAATAAACTTTTTTTTTAAGAGAAAGAAAATATAGGTATTTGCATAATTGTTGATGTACAGTATGAATCCTTGGTTCACTGGATGATCTGATAGACACTACAGATCACATTACGCTGCATATCACTGACGTGGTCCACTTACACTAGACTGATTATTTACCGTATTTTCTGGACTATAAGTTGCAACGGAGTATAAGTCGTACCAGCCACTTTATCCATTATAAAGAAAAATAAACCATAAATAAGTCGCACTGGACTATAAGTCGCATGGACATACAGGTATGTTAACATGAAAAGTTCAGATGATAATATTGTGACGACAAAAGGAAGAAATGGCGCCACCTTGAGTTTTCAGATGCATATTTCACCAGTCGCAACTTGTAATCTGCAGAGTATGATTTTCTTTTTGGTGGCATTTTTTCGGGCCTTCTCCGTTGTCTTGATAAGTTATCAGTAAGGTTGACATTTTTATTTTTCTATGGTAGTCAGAAGCCGCAGGAACAGTCACACAAGCCTTGAGTGCCCACTCGTGAGCTGCATTTTATCTACAGATATGTTTGTATATTGCGGACCACATTGCGAGCCGAACCATAACCAGCACCATCGCTGAACGGTTCTTTTCTAACATATTACCCGCTGTGGACCATAGTACACACCAGGTGTCAACTGCCGATGGTCGTGCAGCACCTACTTGCGCAGCTCATGACCTCCCCGTGGTGTCTACGCCAGCTCCTTCCAAGTGCAGATGCTAATCCTCCGCCGTCGCTCACCCAGTGCTCCCACGCAGCTCTCAGCATCAACTTAAACACTCTGCTCACACTGATATCCAAGGGTTGAAGTTGTTTTGTTAGCCCTCCCTGAATAACAGCAAGCACCGTGTTCGTCTGCGTCACACGCGGTTTCACAATCATTGTCTGGGTGAGGTGAGGAATACGCATCCAATGTTCTGTTCTCTGATTGGTTATCACGACCAGCGTGACCTATAGGGCAGCCGCCATACCACAGTGCCCATGATGCATTGCATTTCCATTTCCGGTGGCCATTTTAAAACATAGAGCGGCTCTGTCACGTAAAATTGTTTTATAATGGTAAATAAATTGAGAATCTACTGGTATATTTTTCATTTATACTCAACAAAAATATAAACGCAACACTTTTGGTTTTGCTCCCATTTTGTATGAGATGAACTCAAAGATCTAAAACTTTTTCCACATACACAATATCACCATTTCCCTCAAATATTGTTCCAGAGCATCCCAAACATGCTCAATGGGTGACATGTCCAGTGAGTATGCCGGCCATGCAAGAACTGGGACATTTTCAACTTCCAAGAATTGTGTACAGATCCTTGCAACATGGGGCCGTGCATTATCCTGCTGCAACATGAGGTGATGTTCTTGGATGTATGGCACAACAATGGGCCTCAGGATCTCGTCACGGTATCTCTGTGCATTCAAAATGCCATCAATAAAATGCACCTGTGTTCTTCATCCATAACAGACGCCTGCCCATACCATAACCCCACCGCCACCATGGGCCATTCGATCCACAACATTGACATCAGAAAACCGCTCACCCACACGACGCCACACACGCTGTCTGCCATCTGCCCTGGACAGTGTGAACCAGGATTCATCCGTGAAGAGAACACCTCTCCAACGTGCCAAACGCCAACGAATGTGAGCATTTGCCCACTCAAGTCGGTTACGACGACGAACTGGAGTCAGGTCGAGACCCCGATGAGGACCACGAGCATGCAGATGAGCTTCCCTGAGATGGTTTCTGACAGTTTGTGCAGAAATTCTTTGGTTATGCAAACCGATTGTTTCAGCAGCTGTCCGAGTGGCTGGTCTCAGACGATCTTGGAGGTGAACATGCTGGATGTGGAGGTCCTGGGCTGTTGCGGTTACATGTGGTCTGCGGTTGTGAAGCTGGTTGGATGTACTGCCAAATTCTCTGAAACGCCTTTGGAGACGGCTTATGGTAGAGAAATGAACATTCAATACACGAGCAACAGCTCTGGTTGACATTCCTGCTGTCAGCATGCCAATTGCACGCTCTCTCAAATCTTGCGACATCTGTGGCATTGTGCTGTGTGATAAAACTGCACCTTTCAGAGTGGCCTTTTATTGTGGGCAGTCTAAGGCACACCTGTGCACTAATCATGGTGTCTAATCAGCATCTTGATATGGCACACCTGTGAGGTGGGATGGATTATCTCAGCAAAGGAGAAGTGCTCACTATCACAGATTTAGACTGGTTTGTGAACAATATTTGAGGGAAATGGTGATATTGTGTATGTGGAAAAAGTTTTAGATCTTTGAGTTCATCTCATACAAAATGGGAGCAAAACCAAAAGTGTTGCGTTTATATTTTTGTTGAGTGTATAAGTCGCTCTGGAGTATAGGTCGCACATCTCGGCCAAAACGTAAAAAAGTGCGACTTATAGTCTGAAAAATACGGTAAGCTTCTCTGAATTCTTGCAAAGTTCAAAGTGAAATTGGATTTGGGACTGGAATTGATTTCACTGGACCATTTCAAAATGTGAGGAACTGATATGCCATGGAGAAATTTTGATCCAGAGCTCGCTCCTCCCACATTTAATTCACATCTGTTGTTTGTATTGTCTCCATATGAACTACAGGTAAGTTGGACCACAGCTGCAGCACTTTGGACAAATGGAAATAATGATTTTGATAACTGCCATCCAACACAACATATAAGGCTACCATATTTGCTGTGTGAGCATCTACGGTGATGTAACAGTTTTATTTGACCAGGGGAGGATTCAGCATATTTCTTTGACATACACTAAAACAGCATTTAATTAAAAGCACGGACGCAGAATGAGAGCACGCAAAGCAAGATTCACTTTAAGCACAAAATGGAAGCAGAGGAAATGCGCTATTGGTTGAACATCTACAAGTTCTTCAGCTCTAAATCTGCTCTGCCCTCACTGAGTTCATTTTGGTCTGTTCTACTGATACACTTCACTTCCTTGTCCACTCTGACAGCATGATGGTGAGAGAATCCGAACAGACCAGAGGGGTCTGACTCGTTCCATTTCACTGAACAGGGTCCGGTATGATTCCTTTTCAAAGCTGTGGTCGTGTGGTCGCGTCCCATGGTTGGTGAATCACACAGGACCGTGCGACTGCCAGAGAAACCTTTGCAAGAGGAAAAACTATTCCTACGTTTTGTGCCACAAGTTTACATCCTTGAAAAGCCTGTGGTTCTTCTGGACAAGTTTGAATAAAACTCAGCCATTATGTTTGAAGATGAGTGAAATAATAATTATGGGGTTCAAACTCTGCTTTAATGTTGGGGAAACTCAGGCCTATGTGAGAGGCTTGATGCTGAAGTGTTCATCCCAGTGTAAGATCACATCGCGGTTTGCTCGACTATTTTCCAACTGATGAACTTGGCAGGGATCATCTCTGAGCGTGGGAGCTCAGCTCCCTCTCTGGTGGCTTTATAGCAAATACGGCCAAAAGAACAAGGGGTGGGGAAAGGAGTGAAGACCTTTTTACTGCTACAGCAGCGCTCATGCACTCATCCCACAGATGAGTCATCCTGCTGGCTCTGCATCTTTCCACAAGAGCAATAAAAGTCAGGGCCCTGTAATGACTTTCACATTGAGCGGGGGAGTTAAACACACTCGCACTGTATGTGCAGCTCCTGGATCACAGCAGAAACCATGACCAGAATTGTTCTCTTCCCTCTCCCAGTGTGTCCTGAGCCTCCTTTAGCCCAAACTGAGCATTCTGTTGCACTGCAAACACGCATATCTGCATTAGCCCCCCTTTTTTTTTTTAAAGGTTAGATGCTGACAAGGATAGTTTTCAAATCTCTGTGAAGTGGCAAATGTTTTATTCTGACAATGAAATGTGCAAATTCATGAAGCGACATACAGGTGAAAGAAATGTGTCATAATTACTTGCATACAGTAATAGTCAAAGGTTTGGACACACTTTCCCATTCAATTGAATGGGAAAGTGTGTCCAAGCTTTGATTGGTAGTGTATATTGTGTGTTGGTGATATGTTAAAAATACGTCCACCATATTTTCATACATCAGGCCTTATGCAAATACAACTTCATAAACATCTCTTAGATTCCTCCTACCTCTTTCAGGACGATCAGGTCCTATGAATGTGCCATGCCCAAGCACTAAGCGTCAATGACCCTAGATGAAGCCCTAGCAATTCAACTTCATCTTAAAATGTTTAAAGTACTGTAAATCAGAAGTAAACATGTTTACAGCCTGGTACAAAAAATGGTTTTGGTTTCTATGGATAGTTTCCTCTGTGTCAATTTTTTTTCTGAACTTCTTAGTTTAAGATGTTAAAATGATGTATAATTGGAGCATGGTCACTTTCAGTAACAGAGGTTGAGCTGAGTTCAGACTCTCACTGTCCGCTGGCAGCGGCAACTAGCTGTTTTTGAGGATGTGTCTGTCGTTTCGAGTATTTTACTCCACCTGAGATAATATGGCTGATTGTGTGGTGAAATGTCCTAATGGATCATCTAAGACATCCTTGCTGCATTATTCAAATAGACTGAAATGCTGGTCATACTTATTGATGAGATGAGATGAGATTTATTGTCATTGTCATTATACGAGTGCAACAACAACGAAATTATGTTTACACTCCAATTACCTCAGACAAAATACAGCAATTAATCCACAATTATTACTAGTTGAGCGTAATAATGACACACATCAGAATTAAAGACAACACATATACATTTGACATTGTATATGTGCACTAAACTTGAAGCAGTCTGTCATTCGAATCGAGGCAAAGTGGGTGATGGCTGCAGCAGGAGGGGCCTGCACCACCCAGCTTGGGAAGTTTAAGGCTGCAGCAGTAAAAACCGCGCTGCCTTCAAGTCCTAATAATGTTGCATACTAACGGCATTAGCACTTTTAGCAGCTATGGGTAGCCTGACCTGTTAGCTCCCTTTAATGCAGGATGACTGAGAAAATAAACATCTCATAACTTTTAATGCCCACACCAAATGAAACCATTAGGAGAACCGATGCACAATCCCCAAGAATATGATTTAATAAACACCCGAACTAAGGCTAGCCTGTTAGCTTAGCTGGTTCAGATTCGAAGAGAGGGTAGTGTTCAGGCTTCTTTCATCAAACCTATAGGATGCAGGCTTTGCCCAGTATATATACAGTCTATGGCCATGCCAACTTAAGGAAATGCTCAAATACTCCACAGTACTGTGTAAATTATGAGTCATTGTTGAATGGTACTTGTCAGTCAACTCAGAGCGTGTTTATTTGGACAGTGAATTAGCATAAATACACCCCTGAATACCAAATATGGCTACATGTCCCTCCCATAAATATTAGAAATGTTGAAAAGACCAAGAGGGTGCAGGCTTTCTTTGCAGCCACTGACCCCAGAAGGTGATTTCACTGAAGAACTCAACCCACCTACTGAATGTTATGTTTATCAGTGAAATCATCATGACAGCAGACTAACTGCATATAACTCCTACTTCAGGTCTGAACCATCTGTAAATATTTAATTTCAACAACTGAAAATATGATGAATATGGCAAGTTCAATCACTTGTAGACACCGGTCTATGAGTGGTTCTTGCATGAAGCTGTGTTATTCCACTGTAGCTTGAACGAGCCCACGTTTGTGCCACAGTCAGCTGGAGAGATACAGACAATGTGGCCTTTCTAATTTGCAGCAAGAATGAGAGGAAAATGTGATGTGTTCATTTTGATTATGAAAGCTGGCTCCATTCACAATGATGTACTCAGGGACCTCAGCTTTATCCAGTTTGACGAGTGGTCCAAATTTGTGACCTGCCAGGTAGCCACCCAACTGTCCCACGTCATGCATCTGTGATCTTTATTGCTTGATTGTTCGTACAATTGGTTCATATGTCCACTGGACTTTAGGAGTAATTACACTCAACAAAAATATAAACGCAACACTTTTGGTTTTGCTCCCATTTTGTATGAGATGAACTCAAAGATCTAAAACTTTTTCCACATACACAATATCACCATTTCCCTCAAATATTGTTCACAAACCAGTCTAAATCTGTGATAGTGAGCACTTCTCCTTTGCTGAGATAATCCATCCCACCTCACAGGTGTGCCATATCAAGATGCTGATTAGACATCATGATTAGTGCACAGGTGTGCCTTAGACTGCCCACAATAAAAGGCCACTCTGAAAGGTGCAGTTTTATCACACAGCACAATGCCACAGATGTCGCAAGATTTGAGGGAACGTGCAATTGGCATGCTGACAGCAGGAATGTCAACCAGAGCTGTTGCTCGTGTATTGAATGTTCATTTCTCTACCATAAGCCATCTCCAAAGGCGTTTCAGAGAATTTGGCAGTACATCCAACCAGCCTCACAACCGCAGACCACGTGTAACCACACCAGCCCAGGACCTCCACATTCAGCATGTTCACCTCCAAGATCGTCTGAGACCAGCCACTCGGACAGCTGCTGAAACAATCGGTTTGCATAACCAAAGAATTTCTGCACAAACTGTCAGAAACCGTCTCAGGGAAGCTCATCTGCATGCTCGTCGTCCTCATCTGGGTCTCGACCTTGAGTGGGCAAATGCTCACATTTGCTGGCGTTTAGCACGTTGGAGAGGTGTTCTCTTCACGGATGAATCCCGGTTCACACTGTTCAGGGCAGATGGCAGACAGCGTGTGTGGCGTCGTGTGGGTGAGCGGTTTTCTGATGTCAATGTTGTGGATCGAGTGGCCCATGGTGGTGGTGGGGTTATGGTATGGGCAGGCATCTGTTATGGATGAAGAACACAGGTGCATTTTATTGATGGCATTTTGAATGCACAGAGATACCGTGACGAGATCCTGAGGCCCATTGTTGTGCCATACATCCAAGAACATCACCTCATGTTGCAGCAGGATAATGCACGGCCCCATGTTGCAAGGATCTGTACACAATTCTTGGAAGCTGAAAATGTCCCAGTTCTTGCATGGCCGGCATACTCACCGGACATGTCACCCATTGAGCATGTTTGGGATGTTCTGGACCGGCGTATACGACAGCGTGTACCAGCAATATCCAGCAACTTCGCACAGCCATTGAAGAGGAGTGGACCAACATTCCACAGGCCACAATTGACAACCTGATCAACTCTATGCGAAGGAGATGTGTTGCACTGCATGAGGCAAATGGTGGTCACACCAGATACTGACTGGTATCCCCCCCCAAATAAAACAAAACTGCACCTTTCAGAGTGGCCTTTTATTGTGGACAGTCTAAGGCACACCTGTGCACTAATCATGATGTCTAATCAGCATCTTGGTATGGCACACCTGTGAGGTGGGATGGATTATCTCAGCAAAGGAGAAGTGCTCACTATCACAGATTTAGACTGGTTTGTGAACAATATTTGAGGGAAATGGTGATATGGTGTATGTGGAAAAAGTTTTAGATCTTTGAGTTCATCTCATACAAAATGGGAGCAAAACCAAAGTGTTGCGTTTATATTTTTGTTGAGTGTAGATGCTTAGCTGCATCTTCTCTGTCTTACATGTATGACAATTCTTTGTCCTGCTTTGTTTTATTTGTTAGTTTGTTATCGGTAGTGTGGCCAAAGCAAGGTTTACCAAGGTGACGTCCAGACTAAAAAGATCTTCCTCCAAGCTTAACTAGTGGTGTATTCCCCTTTGGCTGACCTGGTAGTGGATTGGTCTTGAAAGTGAGAAGTCTGGTGTTTGAAACCAAATGTGGACACAAACACCAAAAAACACTTCATTACTTTGTATCCTGAATGCCAAAACATAAGTGTTATGAGAAGGAATGACAAGATAATGAAGTGGTAAATACTTCATCATCCCAACTTTTTTGGAATGTGTTGCAGGGCTTAAATGCAGAAATGGATTTGTAAATGAAATGAAGTTGAACACACAAAACATGAGATATCTTTGGTTCAAATGGTCTGCAATGAAATCAAAATCAAAGTAAATGTAAGAAGCATTGCATTACTGTTTTTAAATTTGCATTTTCCATATCGTCTCAACTTTTTCTTATTTGGGGTCATAGATACTATGTGATGCCTGGCGTGAATGTCAGGCATCACAAACCAGGCACCATTGCTACAGTGAAGCATGATGGTGGCAGCATCATGCTGTGGGGATGTTTTTCAGTGGCAGGAACTGGGAGACTAGTCAGGATTGAGGGAAAGATGAAAGCCGCAATGTACAGAGACATCCTGGATGAAAACCTGCTCCAGAGCGCTCTTGACCTCAGACTGGGGTGACTGTTCATCTTTCAGCAGGACAATGACCCTAAAGACACAGCCAAGGTATCAAAGGAGTGGCTTCAGGACAACTCTGTGAATGTCCTTGAGTGGCCCAGTCAGAGCCCAGACCTGAATCTGATTGAACATCCCTGGAGAGATCTGAAAATGGCTGTGCACCGACGCTCCCCATCCAACCTGATGGAGCTTGAGAGGTGCTGCAAAGAGGAATGGACAAGCCTGCGTAAAGACAGGTGCACCAAGCTTGTGTGTGTGTGTGTGTGTGTACACACTCATCAGCCACTTTATTAGGTGCACGTGTTCAATTGCTTGTTAACACAAACAGCTAATCTGCCAATCACATGGCAGCAACTCGATGCATTCAGTCATCTAAACATGGTAAAACTGAGCATCAGAATGGAGAAGAAAGGGGATTTAAGTGACTTTTTAATGTGGCATGGTTGTTGGTGCCAGACAGGCTGGTCTAACTACTTCAGAAATTGCTGATCTACTGGGATTTTCACAACAAACCATCTCTAGGGTTTACAGGGAATGTTCCAAAAGAGAAGATATCCAGTGAGCAGCATTTGTGTGGACAAAAATGCTTGTTGATGACAGACATCAGAGGAGAATGGGGACAGCCTGATGGTATCATGTCAATGTGGACCAACATCTCTGATGAATTTTTCCAGCACCTTGTTGAATCTATGCCACGAAGAATTAAGGCAGTTCTGAAGGGGGTCCAACCAGCAAGGTGTACCTAATAAAGTGGCATATTGTTTAAATATCAGACACCTAATGGCCTATTACCTTGCTCTAAAGGTGCATCGGAGCACTTTAATGAAACAGAATCTGTCAGGGTTGAATAATAGAGGCCGACTGTATGTTCACACTCTCTTTCGCACTGAATGGCAGCTGTGTGCAGTTCTGTGCATATTACCAATAACAGATTCACAGTCATCTTGGAACTTACCTAAGTGGTGCCAGATGATTATGATGATCACTTAATGCAGGAGCAGCACACTAAGGTCAGACATGGCTAACCACCAAATTTCCAGTCACACATGGTCTTGATTTATGTGAGGACGGTCCAACAATTACAACTCCATGAGCAACTACTACAAACACAGTTTGACAAATAATGGCAAATAATCAGCAGTAGAGTCTTAGTTTTTTCCAACTACTTACATGCATTTTTTGAAATTAACTGCTGTGTTTCCACTCAATCTTTCTTTACAATTTGAATGACGATTGTATGATACTTTACACTTTTTGCTATAGCGAAAGACTGCACAATTTGTGGTCCACAGGCCACATTTGGCCTGGCTTCCCTTTGATTGTGCCTGTCATGCTACCCAGTATGATGTTTACAGCAGAAGATGTATACACTGCCCCAATAGCAGTCTTTTAAGGCTTCCTGCTGTTCCATATGTAACCACAATTTGACATGTAGAAATTGTGGGACTCTCTGGATTTGCTGTGATGATCAGCCCTTGTTTGAGTTACCACTGCCATCTAGTGGTCTCAGAGAAAAACAGGATTGTTTTGGCATGTTTTGCCATCACTATTAAAGACTGTTAATACCAAGGTCTGTCTGGTGACACTGTGTGATGTATAAGTTAAATGTTGACAACGTAGTATCCAGTACAGATTTTTGTGTATTTTGTATTTTTTGTCAATTTTTGTTAGATTTTCATTTTTAATTACAAAGGTGGACAACATAGCTGTTTTCATCTCAATTTTCCAAAGCACCTTGCATGCACATTCTGTCAAGGTGTCTTTCCTTTGGCCTATGTTGTGCAATGAGAAACATGGATTTTTTTATTATTTCTGCAGTCTGCAAATGAACAAAATACCGCAAGATTACAGAGAAATCTTGAATTATATTGGAATTTAGTTTATATTTCAAGTGTTCACTTTCTACAAAAGAGAACCTACTTTGAAGTAACATTAAAATTTATTTTTGGCTCATAGTGTGCCACCTGGGTTCATTTTTGGCCCTTCAGAGGAACAAATTTGGACATCCCTGCTATATATGGACACCTGAACTGTACACTACATGATGATATGTGGCGCTGGTGCCAAATCAACATAATCTTGTGCTGTGTTAACGTAGAAGCACATTCCTACACATTTTGACACACGTGTCTATCTGTGCAGTGAAGAAGGGATGGGAGCTGCGCAATGTTGCACCAGTTGTCCTACATGTCGTCCATGCAGAGCTTGAATGAGAGAAAGACAAATATGTAACAAGGTCACATTTTATTGTACACTTAAAAATCTACTGTGTGCACAGAGTGTAAGTATTTCTCATGTTTGATTATGTCATGTGCACACAAGAGTGTGATAAGTGAGCACAGAGAGTTGCATAAGACAAAATGCTATTGGGTGTTTATGTGGATAATAAACACAGAAATACATTTATTGAGAACAAAGTAGACTTTGTTCGTCAGAGAGAAAGGTGCATGTCAACAGCCAGTTCTTTTTCTGATGATGGCCACATGCGTGTTCAAATATATTTATTTATTAAAGGAACCTTCGTTCCAAAAGTTGGATTACGACTCCAGCACTTTCTTCTCCTGAGACAGTATTACCACCCATATGACACATAGCCCCAATCACTCTTCTACCATCCTGATTGTGATCACGTGCATGCAACAGCATTTCAAGCTCTATACTTGTTTCTATTTTGTCATCTCTCTGGCTACTCTGAGGCTCCATGGATGTGAACATCTTCAGGCATGCATTCATTCATTCATTCATTTTATATCACTTATTGTGGTGGCAGTAGTCTAAGCAACTCTTCCCACACTTCCTATCCTCAGCTGAGTCCTCTAACAGTTCCTGGGGGATCAAAGGTCATCTGAGAAATATAATCCCTCCAGCATGACTCTGTTCTTCCCCAGGCCCACCTCCTAGTTGGACATGCCTGGAAGACTTCTCAAGGGAGACAACCAGGGGACATCTTCATCAGATGCTTCAACCACCTCAGCTGGCTTCTTTTGACATGAAGAAGCAGCGCCTCTACTCTGAGTCTTTCCCAGATATATGAGCTTCTCACCTCAACCCTGAGTATAAGCCCAGATACCCAACGGAGGAATGTAATTTCCTCCACTTGTATTCACAAACTTTTTCCTTTAATCATTACCCAGCTCATGATCATAGGTGAGGACAGGAGCATAAATCTACTGGTAAATCAAGAGTCTGGCTTTTTGGTGCAATTCCTTTTTTATTTATTTATTTCAATCATTTAAAAGAAAAAAACAGAAAAGCAGAAATGAAATTTACAAGACTTTGAATGAAAAGGAGAAGAGAGAAGAACAAGTCTTATATTCTGCCCACGGTGGTCTGGAATAGTGTCTGGATCTCACACTCCAACTTACCCCCACTGCTTGGATGATTTCTGTGGCAGACGCGGGACGGACTCTGCTGTAGGAACAGATCCAACAAGTGGCTCAATAACCCCCCACCCGATGGTGGACTGGACACCTGCATGGACTCTTGCCAATTGGTGTTGTGTTCTTTATTATAAACCTTTTTGGTAGAATGGCCAAAGCAGTGGGTCACCCCTTTGAGTCTGGTCTGCTTGAGGTTTCTTCCTCAATATCATCAGAGGGAGTTTTTCCTTACCACTGGTGCCTGTGTCCTTGCTCAGGAAGGTTGGGAAGGTTAGACCTTACTTGTGTGAAATACCTTGGCAGCTTTGTTGTGATTTAGTGTGATATAAACTAAATAAATTAAATTAAATGTAATTGAATCCTGAACAAGACCCTGAGATACTTGAACTTCTCTACTTGGCACAATAACATTCCCCTGACACAGAGTAATTGATCCAAAATGGAGGAGTTCAAGTATTTTGTGTAAATAATGCTTGATTTGGCTGTTTTTATTTGCGGTTTCAACAACAGAAACATGCATCTCCCAGTCAAACAAATTCTTCATGGTAGCTGGTGAACTCTGTTCCATGGTGTGTGTGCACATCTGTGCTCCGCCGTATGTCTCTCTCAGCATGTCCTTTATCATCTGTTTGTGAAAACGGGTACCCTTTTGAAGGATTTTATGATCTACCTGAAATTACATCTGAGTCTTCCAACAACAAACACCAAACAGAACTAATTGTTACACATCTTTTAAGGGTACTACATACTACATTAAATCCACTAACATATATTTGGTATGTATGCTTTTGTTGAGGAAAAAAAAAAAGCTAAACTCTGTGAATATTGCCATTTGTGAACCTGTTTCCGTTTTCTGCAATCACTGAAAAACTACTGGCACCCGAAACAAGCCAATTCATGCATTTTAACACGTGTTGGGAAAGTGTAGTGACACGGACCCACAACAGGGGGCGTAAATGAACGGACAATAGAAGGAGTTAAATTTGAACACTTTACTGTTGTGAATGCCACAACCAAACACAGCAGATTACAGAATGAATACAAGTCAATCAATAAAGGTGTCGTGTGGGCAGGCTCGACGATAGGAGACGCCCGTCTGGAGACGAACCGGAACCACACGATTTCCACCGCCACCGAACCCGAGGGATACTGGAGCCACCAAGTCCCGAAGTCCCCAGGTGGCCACCATCTCAGCGTGTCGGATCTGGTACTGCTGGCAGAAAACAAAGAGTCAAGTGTGGGTGTGTGTACACCCTGTAACAATAATGGTGGGAATTCCACCTCCACCTCCGATTCACACGTGCAGCTCCTGTCACAAAGCACTTATCTGGCGGGGTGTGAAGCGAAGCTGTCGCCGGTCACGCCAATCTCCAGACAATGCACTCCACAGGAAAAACAGCTGCAAAAATGAGTTCAGACTAAACACAGTTAGTTAAACGGCTGAGAATATTACCTCTCGCTGAAGTCGATATCTCGGCGATGTGCTGGAGGTGTCTTCCTGCTTTTATTCCAGGTGAGATGCAGATGATCGGTGACAGCTGCCAAGGTTGATGAGTGACAGCTGTCACCTCGGCTGTTCCTGTAGGCGGCAGCGCCCTCTCGTGCCTGAAGCCCGCACTTCAGACAGGGCGCCCTCTGGTGGTGGGCCA
This sequence comes from Thalassophryne amazonica, assembly GCF_902500255.1. Taxonomy (NCBI): domain Eukaryota; kingdom Metazoa; phylum Chordata; class Actinopteri; order Batrachoidiformes; family Batrachoididae; genus Thalassophryne; species Thalassophryne amazonica. Next base: position 88,164,307 of record NC_047116.1, on the reverse strand, counting down.
GCAGTACCTCCTCTTCTGGCGGCCCACACAACACCATGTGTGTCTCCTTTAGGTTCCTGACCTCCAGCTAAGGTAATCATCACCAGAGGAATTCAGCTGGCTATGAACTCAGAGCGAAAGAGTTCACACACATCTTGGTTAAAAAAAATATAATTCCTGACTGCATTCTTCAGATTATCTCAAGGCTGACAGATGATTTTAATATGACACGTGAAAATGTTTTTCAGTAAGCATTATCTTGGGAATGCTCTTTTCATTTTAGCCAGAGTTTGAATGAGCTACATTCTTTAGTGGTCTTCACAATACCTGTTTTCAAATTGAAATATAAATAAAAGATTGAACATACTGAAAAATTCTATGAAAACATTTTTAAATCATCTTCATTAACAGTACACACGATCAGCCATAACACTGTGACCACTGATAGGGGAAGTGAGTAACACGGATTTTTTCATTCCAAAGTCGCCTGTCAGTTGGTGGAATATATCAGGCATACCTCAAGATGATATTTTCAAAGTAGGAAAAATGGCGATGCATAAAAATGCAAGTGACTTCGACAAAGTTCTTATTGTGATGGCTTAACAACTGGGCCAGAACATCTCCAAAACTTCAGCTCTTGTGGAATCAATAGTGGTCATTACCTAGCAAAACTGGTCCAAGGAAGGAAAATTGATGAACTGGTGAGAAGGTCAAGGGGGATGTGCCGGACAAACAATTCCAATCCATGGAGTCCCCACCTCAAAATGTACAGGATTTAAAATATCTGCTGCTAATGCCATCATGGCAGATACCACAGCTCACCTTAATATGTTTTGTGGAGTCCAAGCCACAAGGGGTCAGAGTTCCTTTGGTACAAAGGGGGACCTACACAAATATTAGGTAGGTGGTCTCAATGTTATGGCTGATCAGTGTACTCACTGGCCACTTTACTAGGGACACCTGTTCAACTGCTCACCAAAGGAAATATCTAATCAGCCCATCATGTTGCAGAAACTAAATGTAGGTATGATCAAAAGGATCTGCCGAGGATCATACCCAGTATCAGAATGGTGAGGAAAGGTGATATGATTGACTTTGAAAGTGGCAAAGGTTTTGGTGACTTTCACACACAATCATTTCTAGGATCTGCAGGGAATGGGGTAAAAAAAGAAAACACTTCCAGTGAGCGACTGTTCTCTCAAGGTAAAAAAAAAATGGTCAGACTAGTCTGAGCTGATAGAAAGCCACCAGTAACTCATATGACCACTTGTTATTGCCAAAGTATCCAGAGGAGCATCTCTGAACACATATGTGGAACCTTGAAGCAGATGGAACAGAGCAACAGAAGAGCAGCAGAAGATAAAGCCCAACCTGTGGTTCTGATCACTGAAACCAACATGGAAGAGAAAAAATATGGCAGCTCCTTGAACGCCCGCTTCACAGTCGGTTCAAAAGCGAGTCACTCCTTGAAGATCAATATTAAAGCAGAAAAAACATGCTTACAGCTTGGTACAAAACAGTTTTGGTCTCTGCAGCTCTTGTTTCCCCTTGATTAGAACTGCATGGGAAGGGTGGGGTAGTAATTTTTTAACTCATCAGTTTAACACAGGGATGGCAACTTGTCATGGGTTCGATTCCCATCTGTGGAGTTTGCATGTTGAGTTTGCAACTTGTTCGGACTTCATCCGCTCTGCCCAGGACCCACTGGTCTTGCTCACACACAACCCCTTCCAACCCAGTTCCATGCATGTGTCACATCTTGTGCAACAGGAAAAAATTCTTTCCATCCTAAATCAGCAGTGGCAACTGTTATCAGAGCGGCGACAAGATTAAGAGGTTAATCTGAGTTGGCTTCACTTTATCTCTTTGAAAACAGGAACAACAACAACAACCCACGAAAGCACCTGATAAACTGCTGTTGAGCTCAGTGCTGTTGCACTCTGCATATTACAACAGACACGTTTTTCATAGAACATAGGAGCCTTTCACATAAAATTAGAGCTTTTAATTACACACACACACACACACACACACACACACACACACACACACACACACACACACACACACACACACACACACACAAAACTGGTGACAAGTTGTCTGAGTTGTTCTGGTACATGTTAATGACAAATGGTAAATGTTCTACAAAAAGAAGCATCACCACAAAATAAGAGAAAACGAACATTCGATTTTGAGCTGCTCTTGACTTGTTTGCTCTGACGATATTAATCCCAGATTGCTAACAAGTGGAAATCCACATGTTTGAACAGACCCTTTGCTGTCATCTTGCTCATCTGCTTCTACTAACATTTCCAAATGTTCTGTGTATGTTGAAAGCATAAAACATTTGGAGAAAAAAGGTAGATGGCAAAGTCTGACTACACACCAAATTTCAAGATGTTTTTCTTTTGGTATACATAATAATAATCTATATTATAATAACCAAGTGGTCTCTGTGTGCGCTTGTGCATATGGCTTTAATCACGAAAACCGGGGAGAGGTGACATTTTCCATTTGGTAGGCTTATGTACAATGAGGAAAATAAGTATTTGAACACCCTGTGGTTTTGTAAGTTCTCTCACTTAGAAATCATGGAGGGGTCTGAAATTTTCATCTTAGGTGCATGTCCACTGTGAGAGACAATCTAAAAAAAAAGAAAATCCAGAAATCACAATGTCTGATTTTTTAATAATTTATTTGTATGTTACTGCTGCAAATAAGTATTTGAACACCTACCAACCAGCAAGAATTCTGGCTCACACAGACCTGTTAAGTTTTCTTTAAGAAGCCCTCTTATTCTGCACTCTTTACCTGTATTAACTGCACCTGTTTGAACTTGTTACCTGTATAAAAGACACCTGTTCACACACTCAATCAATCACACACCAACCTGTCCACCATAACCAAGACCAAAGAACTGTCTAAGGACACCAGGGACAAAACTGTAGACCTGCACAAGGCTGGGATGGACTACAGGACAACAGGCAAGCAGCTTGGTAGAAGACAACAACTGTTATGATTATTTATTAGAAAGTGGAAGAAACACAAGATGACTGTCAATCTCCCTCGGTCTGGGATTCCATGGAAGATCTCACTTTGTGGGGTAAGGATGATTCTGAGAAAGCTCAGAACTACACAGGAGGACCTGGTCAGTGACCTGAAGAGAGCTGGGACCACAGTCACAAAGATTACATTAGTAACACATGATGCTGTCATGGTTTAAAATCCTGCAGGGCTGCAAGGTCCCCCTGCTCAAGCCAGCACATGTCCAGGCCCATTAGAAGTTCACCAGTGATGATCTGGATGATCCAGAGGAGGCATGGGAGAAGGTTATGTGGTCAGATGAGACCAGAATAGAGCTTTTTGGAATCAACTCCACTTACCATGTTTAGAGGATGAGAACAACCCCAAGAAAACCATCCCAACCGTGAAGCATGGGGGTGGAAACATCATACTCTGGGGGTGCTCTTCTGTAAAGGGGACAGGACGACTGCACCGTATTGAAGGGAGGATGGATGGGTCATGTATTGCAAGATTTTGGCAAACAACCTCCTTCCCTCAGTAAGAGCATTGAAGATGGGTCATGGCTGGGTCTTCCAGCATGACAATGACCCCAAACACACAGCCAAGGCAACTAAGGGGGGCTCTGTAAGAAGCATTTCAAGGTCCTGGAGTGGCCTCACCAGTCTCCAGGCCTGAACTCAATAGAAAATCTGTGGAGGGAGCTGAAACTCCAAACCTGAAAGATCTAGAGAAGATCTGTATGGAGGAGTGGACCAAAATTCCTGCTGCAGTGTGTGCAAACCTGGTGAAAAACTACAGGAAACGTTTGACCTCTGTAATTGCAAACAAAGGCTACTGTACCAAATATTAACATTGATTTTCACAGGTATTCAAATACTTATTTGCAGCAGTAACATACAAATAAATTATTTAAAAAATCATACATTGTGATTTCCAGATTTTTTTTTTTTTTTTTTTTTTTAGATTATGTCTCTCACAGTGGACATGCACCTAAGATGAAAATTTCAGACCCCTCCATGATTTCTAAGTGGGAGAAATTCCAAAATCGACTGGTGTTCAAATACTTATTTTCCTCACTGTATTTTGGGTCAAGGATGAACGTTGTGAAAATGGAAAATTGATAGGACGAATACTTTTTGAGAAATTAACACTTTTAGCTAACCAGTAAACAAACATTGTGCTACAATGTGCCATGGGAGTTTGTTGTTTTGAGGTTTGAAATGTTGTTATTGTGGTTCATGTTAGTTTAACAGTCTTGTCAGTGTTATTGATTTATTGTGTTTTGTAGTTCAGTTGGTTTATTCAGTTTACTTAAGTGTTATGTTGCTCTTACTATGAGTGAGTTAAGTCTCATACTGGTACCATGACTGAAAACTGCAGTAGTTTTAAAATTGCAGTGCCACTGTCTTTTTTTTTTTTTTCTAAAATTAAAATCTCCTGCTTACAGCAGCTATGTGTGCGTGTACCTTCAATCATAGAGAAACTGTGGTGAGCTGACATATGCCGGTTGGTATGCTTATGTATTTTGAGTCAAGGACGAATGCTGCCAAAATGGAACATTGATAGGACAAAAATTTTTGGAGAAGCTATGGATATTAGCAAACAACACTGAACAATGGATGTTGCTAACTACATTATGGGCTCACACACCTTTCCAGCAGGGGGCAGTAAATCATTATATTAAAAATGTGAGAGTGCATGCATGATTTTATTTCGTAAGTACGTAACATAATTGTAAATGCGTTAAAAATACATGGATGACACAAGAAAGTGAAAACACTTATTTCCACTGTGTATTATCATATTATAAATGTATTAAAACAGTAAATTAACATTAAAAAATTACATAATTAACAGGAAATAAAAGGACTGAGTTCCTCTTCTAAAAACTGTTGAGGTCTAAGGGTCTAAAAACATTCTGGACTCACAAACCATTCCAACTCATTATACAAGCTTTGCATAATTTATTACCACCCTTGAAAAATATCAGCTACCTATTTTGTAAACACTGCACAATCTAGAGTCTGTGGATCCCCACAGGTAACATGCTAGTAATAATAATAATGTATTTATAAAGCACTTTAAATGAAAAAGATATATGGTAGAGTAAAAGCAAAACAATTTTGTAGACACAAAATAATTAAAAGAAGTTAACGAGCATAAAACTAATGATAGACAATAGACAATAAAGAGGTTTCAACACTAGCCTTAAAAGCGTCAACGAAAGTTGACTTTCGAATCCCAACAGGCAGGCTGTTCCATAAGGTAAGAGCACGAAACCTGCTGATGTCTTTTGAGCCCTTGGGACACAGAGGAACACCACATCCAGCGACCGCTGGGTATGAGGAGGCACATAAGGCTTAAGAAGTTTAGCAAGATAGTTGGGGTCAATTAAGAGCCACAGGGATCCAGTGAAGGGAAGCCAGAATGGGTGTGATGTGATCGAGCCTCCTGGTTTTTGTCAAAACTCTGGCAGCAGTATTCTGTACTACGTGCACATGAGAACAGTTAGTGGACTGAAGAACATATTTTTCATTCAATGTTTTTCAGGTTTGCTTTTTTTCTTCATGGCATGGAAACTAAAGCAATCAGAAGTGAGACAGGACAATACCTACCCTGAAAAGGATACTTACTGTCTCCATTTTTTTTAAATGTCAATGTCAAAAGCAAATAATCCAACATCAGGTAGGACATATTATACAAATAATGAATGTTTATGAGTGCAATGGTAATAATTTTTCATGAGGTGAAAGATGGAATGTTCCATTCAACCATTCAACAAGGCAAAGAGGCCCACCGCAAGCCCCGAGCTGCAGCGGGGCCAACCCAGCTTGTGCGGCTCTGCCTCTGGCAAACACTGCTTTCTCAGGACCTCCCCCACCCCGACTCACTCTCGAGCCCCCTCGGTGCATCTAGTCTTCCTGTCCGTTACCCAGTGAGTCTGAGCACTGTCGGGTCGCTGTTTATTTTTAAGCTAAGCGCCGTTGCCGCTACTGTGAGCGTGTGGCGGTGTGCCATGGGACAAAACATATGGAACCAAATTTGCATGGAAAATGGAACCAAAATTGCATGGTAAATGTAACATGATGGCAAATGGGACGAATGGTCAAGATCATGTGACATACAAACCAATCAAATGACAAGAATATATTTAGGTATTATATAAAATAAACTGATTTTCCTCCACTTTGAGAAAGCCTAGGCCCTTAAACTCTAAAATGTAGCCAGTAGATAAACAGATAACTGAATGAAAGTCATGAGATGGCTGATTAGAAATGAGCTTGTTTGTAAGATTTGTTCAACTGCAAAGCCTAGGTCCAGTGGCTACTAAGATATATTGTCTGCTATGAGAGAGACAAGATTCTAAACTATAGTAACACAATGATGAAAGCTGTTTACACTCTGATCTTCTTCTGCAGTGCACTTTCTGGTACTGTATGCAGCACCGCCCCCTGTGGTGACATGTAACTACTGAGATGAGCTGCAAGCTGGCACTGAAGTGAAACATTCCAGTAGTCAAAAACTGGGTTTTAGTGTGACTGTTGCACAAGTGAGAGGGTGTCATTCAGGATGTCAGGATCCGATTGGTTCCACTGATGAAATGGACATTACATTTTTTCAGGAGATTTTGATTTGCAATAAGTTACCAAGTTGCATAACAGTTGGAAGGATCTTACTGAGCCTTCAAGAAAGAGGTTGGATGAGGACAGATGAGAAAAGACCCACGGAATTTTATCACACCCCATACTCCAAAAAAAAAAAAAAAAAAAAATCAACCAATGTCAAAAAAGTACCAAGATCACATTTTGCCAAGACATTATCACAATACATAGTGCTTTAGTACCATAAATTAAACACATTTTCATTCTTGTAGCTGTGCAAAATTCATTCCGAAGAGAGTGCAGCTATATTTGTTCTGGACATTGGAGTTTCCCCATGACATCACTGGGGATTCTCCTAACTTTTTCTTCCTGACAACACACAAACATTTGGAGCTATATTTGAAATCTACAAATATTTGAATATACAAATCCTGGGTCCATCAGCAACCCGAAGTGGTTCTGTGGCATAGGGGATGCAAACATGCAATGCATACAAACCAGACATGACTTGACTATCTCAACATCACACTCGGTGAAATTGTCCTTGCATTGTTTTTCCCTCCATGCCTGTTAAGCTGAAGAGGGCAGAGTGTTTTATCCTGCAAATAATAACTTGAGGGTGTATCATATCCATTCATGGATAAAGATGAGAGAAAAAAGTAGGCTTGTTCACATGTGTACTATGTCAACATGAACATTGAGATTTATCAAAGAAAACCATGCATGTGTACGGCTTTATAACTTTGGCTCAAATACACATGCACGCTTTTGCCTGTGAGCATACAGTTTTAAACATACGTACAGTAGTGTTCAGAATAATAGTAGTGCTATGTGACTAAAAAGATTAATCCAGGTTTTGAGTATATTTCTTATTGTTACATGGGAAACAAGGTACCAGGAGATTCAGTAGATTCTCACAAATCCAACAAGACCAAGCATTCATGATATGCACACTCTTAAGGCTATGAAATTGCGCTATTAGTAAAAAAAAAAAAACAAAGTAGAAAAGGGGGTGTTCACAATAATAGTAGTGTGGCATTCAGTCAGTGAGTTTGTCAATTTTGTGGAACAAACAGGTGTGAATCAGGTGTCCCCTATTTAAGGATGAAGCCAGCACCTGTTGAACATGCTTTTCTCTTTGAAAGCCTGAGGAAAATTGGATGTTCAAGACATTGTTCAGAAGAACAGCGTAGTTTGATTAAAAAGTTGATTGGAGAGGGGAAAACTTATACGCAGGTGCAAAAAAGTATAGGCTGTTCATCTGCAATGATCTCCAATGCTTTAAAATGGACAAAAAAACCAGAGACGCGTGGAAGAAAACGGAAAACAACCATCAAAATGGATAGAAGAATAACCAGAATGGCAAAGGCTCACCCTTTGATCAGCTCCAGGATGATCAAAGACAGTCTGGAGTTACCTGTAAGTGCTGTGACAGTTAGAAAACGCCTGTGTGAAGCTAATTTATTTGCAAGAATCCCCCGCAAAGATAAAAGATATGTGCAGAAGAGGTTACAATTTGCCAAAGAACACATCAACTGGCCTAAAGAGAAATGGAGGAATATTTTGTGGACTGATGAGAGTAAAATTGTTATTTTTGGGTCCAAGGGCTGCAGACAGTTTGTGAGACGACCCCCAAACTCTGAATTCAAGCCACAGTTCACAGTGAAGAAAGTGAAGCTTGGTGGTGCAAGCATCATGATATGGGCATGTTTCTCCTACTATGGTGTTGGGCCTATATATCGCATACCAGGTATCATGGATCAGTTTGGATATGTCAAAATACTTGAAGAGGTCATGTTGCCTTATGCTGAGGACAACATGCCCTTAAAATGGGTGTTTCAACAAGACAATGACCCCAAGCACACTAATAAACGAGCAAAACCTTGGTTCAAACCAACAAAATTAATGCCTCGCAGATGTGAAGAAATCATGAAAAACTGTGGTTCTACAACTAAATACTATTATTACTAAATACTTTTTTTTACTAATAGCCCAATTTCATAGCCTTAAGAGTGTGCATATCATGAATGCTTGGTCTTGCTGGATTTGTGAGAATCTACTGAATCTACTGGTACCTTGTTTCCCATGTAACAATAAGAAATATACTCAAAACCTGGATTAATCTTTTTAGTCACATAGCACTATTATTCTGAACACTACTGTAACTGTAGTTTTTAGCTGAGGCCTCAGGTATAAACTTAATACTGTAAAAATGTTGTTTCTCTTTCATTGTAACAAATTCCATTTTAATTTCAATCAAGGTGCAGTTTAGTAATAAATATGTAGAATCATGATATTACATGACCCTTAATTGGAGTAAGCGGTTGGAGATAATTGAGTGAGTGAAACGTAATATCCATGAAGATCACATCAGAGTTTCAATGGAGGTTTGCTCAGTGTATTACTGAGCATTTTGTATACCATTCAGATGATACAGATATTCCACAAATGACAGTGTGGTGATGATGATTTGCGGTGTTTAGCTCGCACTAAGCATGTTGTTTAGTCTGACTGCCAATAGGATCAAATTGTGCCTCACGAAACCATGGAAGCTTTTCCAGCTGACTGCAGAGTCTCCCTGTGGCTTCTGGCACACTCTGACATATAATAGTTTTCACGCTCACAGTGCTGTGACTGCTGAAGCACACTGGGATCTCTAATATGCCACAGATTGTAATCCCTTTTATTGTGAAGGACACTTATTTTCTCATGAGCTTTCTTTTTTTTGAGAATGATCAGCTCTTGGCATGTTTTCAGATGTGTCATACTTATTCCATTATTTAGTGATTCACATAATGATGCAAAATTAAGTTCAGGGATTTGGAAATCCTTTTTTGCAATCCCATGACTTTTTGGTTACACCAGTGTTGTTCTCTGCTCAGGGGTTCTCTGGCATCTCAAATTACAGGTCAACATCTTGCATCAAACTATCTTGAAAGTGTGTGAATGTGAGCTATTCCTATCTTGAAGATGTGCCAGGTCTTGGGGCCCCTTCACACACAGTACGAATAAGTACAACTCAGGGTGACTCACGGCGGAACAGCTCGTATGAGTGAAGTACACTCAACAAAAATATAAACGCAACACTTTTGGTTTTGCTCCCATTTTGTATGAGATGAACTCAAAGATCTAAAACTTTTTCCACATACACAATATCACCATTTCCCTCAAATATTGTTCACAAACCAGTCTAAATCTGTGATAGTGAGCACTTCTCCTTTGCTGAGATAATCCATCCCACCTCACAGGTGTGCCATATCAAGATGCTGATTAGACACCATGATTAGTGCACAGGTGTGCCTTAGACTGCCCACAATAAAAAGCCACTCTGAAAGGTGCAGTTTTATCACACAGCACAATGCCACAGATGTCGTAAGATTTGAGGGAGTGTGCAATTGGCATGCTGACAGCAGGAATGTCAACCAGAGCTGTTGCTCGTGTATTGAATGTTCATTTCTCTACCATAAGCCATCTCCAAAGGCGTTTCAGAGAATTTTGCAGTACATCCAAGCAGCCTCACAACTGCAGACCACGTGTAACCACACCAGCCCACGACCTCCACATCCAGCATGTTCACCTCCAAGATAGTCTGAGACCAGCCACTCGGACAGCTGTTGAAACAATCGGTTTGCATAACCAAAGAATTTCTGCACAAACTGTCAGAAACCGTCTCAGGGAAGCTCATCTGCATGCTTGTCGTCCTCATCGGGGTCTTGACCTGACTCCAGTTCGTCGTCGTAACCGACTTGAGTGGGCAAATGCTCACATTCGCTGGCGTTTGGCACGTTGGAGAGGTGTTCTCTTCACGGATGAATCCCGGTTCACACTGTTCAGGGCAGATGGCAGACAGCGTGTGTGGTGTCATGTGGGTGAGCGGTTTTCTGATGTCAATGTTGTGGATCGAGTGGCCCATGGTGGCATTGGGGTTATGGTATGGGCAGGCGTCTGTTATGGACAAAGAACACAGGTGCATTTTATTGATGGCATTTTGAATGCACAGAGATACCGTGACGAGATCCTGAGGCCCATTGTTGTGCCACATCCAAGAACATCACCTCATGTTGCAGCAGGATAATGCACGGCCCCATGTTGCAAGGATCTGTACACAATTCTTGGAAGCTGAAAATGTCCCAGTTCTTGCATGGCCAGCATACTCACCGGACATGTCACCCATTGAGCATGTTTGGGATGCTCTGGACCGGCGTATACGACAGCGTGTACCAGTTCCTGCCAATATCCAGCAACTTCGCACAGCCATTGAAGAGGAGTGGACCAACATTCCACAGGCCACAATTGACAACCTGATCAACTATGCGAAGATGATGTGTTGCACTAAATGAGGCAAATGGTGGTCACACCAGATACTGACTGGTATCCCCCCCCCCCCCAATAAAACAAAACTGCACCTTTCAGAGTGGCCTTTTATTGTGGACAGTCTAAGGCACACCTGTGCACTAATCATGGTGTCTAATCAGCATCTTGATATTGCACACCTGTGAGGTGGGATGGATTATCTCAGCAAAGGAGAAGTGCTCACTATCACAGATTTAGACTGGTTTGTGAACAATATTTGAGGGAAATGGTGATATTGTGTATGTGGAAAAAGTGTTAGATCTTCGAGTTCATCTCATACAAAATGGGAGCAAAACCAAAAGTGTTGCGTTTATATTTTTGTTGAGTGTACGCAAACATCAAGCCGACAGGCAGGTGTGCACGATGCTGCTGCGACGGTTCGTGCATGTGATGGTGTCTTTGAAGCAGGAACATAGTGCGAGCAGCTGCACCACATCGTGCCAGTGATGTGGAGAATAAAATAAAAACCAGCTGTATAATTAGTGAATATCACTGGGTTAATATAAATAATACATAATAGGGGACGCAATACAGAACACAGTGGTTAAATAACTGGTTAAATTTAATAATAAAAAAAATGTCACTCATAGGATTCGACCCTCTAAGCTCTGATTACCAAATGGAAACTTTACCACTGCGCTACTATTGCTGGTTTGTAATCAGTATGGAAAAATGCCTGAAATCAATAAGGACATGGACGAGGTGCACTGTGTCCAGCTGCTGTAGCGTGCGCCACACTGATCGGATCAGCGTGTGCCTATCCTTCGCCGAGACGCGCGGTTAACCCGATGAACCCCACTCGTGATGGGGATTGGGGATTGCAATTATTTCCCATGAACGAGGAATTCCCAGTAAGCGTGGGTCATAAGCTCGCGTTGATTAAATCCCTGACCTTTGTACACACCGCCCGTCGCTACTACCGATTGGATGGTTTAGTGAGGTCCTCGGATCGGCCCCCCTGGGGTCGGAACACAGCCCTGGTGGAGCGCCAAGAAGATGATCAAACTTGACTATCTACAGGAAGTAAAAGTCGTAACAAGGTTTCCGTAGGTGAACCTGCAGAAGGATCATTACGACACAAAGGCGAAAGATGTTTTATATATTTGTACATGAGGACAGCAGGCAGACACACACCTCACGGAGGAATGATGTAAGTTCATGTCCTTCCAAACACGAAACATGTCTTCCAGCTTGGACGTCCAGAAGCAGAGAGCTTCACCCCCCTGTACACACCCCCCTGTCCATTCATTGCCCAGACAAACGTGTCACTCTGTGGTCATTCATTTTTGTTATTTGTTATGTAATTGCATGTGTAGGTACTGTCTTAATTATTTATACAACTGTCCTGGCGGTGGTGTCTGTGTTTGTAATATGTGCACTGAGCCGTCATCCAGCTGTCAGTCTGCTGTGATCAGCTGACAGGCCCCTCCCCGTGCTGTGTGTGCTCAGACCTCACTGTCCGGCCCCCATGTGATCAGATGTGTACATACATATAAGCATTTTATGCAAGTGTGCCCCCCCAGCACACCAGGTGCGCTGGAGAGAGCATGTATGTGTGTGGGGGGGGGGGGGGTGATGACACACATGCACCATGTGTGGCTTTTTGCAATGCCACTGCCGTAGCCCACTTAGACAAATTTCATATCCAGCTTGACAGTGATCATCTGCTGACTGTTTTCATGATGACAGTGCGAATGGCCACACATTTTCTAAGTGCAAAATGAGCGGTGTTAGATGTTCGTGCGTGTCAGCTGGAATTTGGCTGACACCTGCTGCGAAAGGGTTTGATGGGCTCTCACAGCACACACTGGTGTGCACAAATATTTGTAGTAACAGGTGTACGAGGCACTGGAAGCGGCTACAAAGTTTTGCATATGATTCCTACTTCATGCGCAATTCGACCAAATTCACACTATGTGTGAAAGGGCCCTTAGCTAGGTATAATCTTATATATAATCTTGTGGAGTTGTAACATTCACTAGGTTTCAGAGATTCCAGAGACCTTGTGGTCAAAATTGAAAATGAAATGTGTCCAATGTTGAACATGTCTGAGGTCTTAGTGAGATGACTTTGTGTACCATGTTTCACATTGATAAGATATCATGTACACAAGGTTTCCAAGACTATTTGAAAATAGTTGACATCCAGCAGACACTGGTTTGTAGTATTATTTTCCAAATATGTCTTTTTGCAATCTAATACCTCATTGCTATGCAGCTTCCAGTGGGTGGCGCTGCTGCACTGCACAATACATTTTATTTTCAGATGTTTATCAAAAAACCTCAAACCGTGTTGATATATTCATAACTATTGTGAGCCAAAGACTTTGGCAAACTCATGCCTAACACCAAAAACAGTTCATCAACATGAATGTGTATTTTTACTAATTATTTGAAGAATTTCAAAAAAAAAAAAAAAAAAAAAATCATTTTCAGCATCAGAGTTAAATTACATCTTCTACAGTGTTTTAGACAAATATCTGCCTCAAATTCAGGAATCTGATATTATTCTGAACCCTTTGATATGCAACACATGGGCATCATACAACATGCAAGCACCTTAAAAGGGAAATTGCTGAAGGTATGGTAAAATGACCTGAATGTGCCGGCAAGTCTGTGGATCCCAGAGTGTTAAGAATGTAGTGATCTTACATTGTGTACCAAGTTTCACTTTGGTATACAACTCTATGTCAAGATATACCTTGTTTGAGGTCTTAGTGAGGCAACCTTGTGTCAAGATATTGCATATACTAGTTTTAAGAGACTGTCCTCTGGTGGTATCAATTAAAATTGAAACATGCCCCACGTCTGAGATCTTTGTGAGGTGAATTTGTTGTCCAAATTTCATCTTGATACACAAAGTCAAAATATCATATGCACATTGACCACACAGACAGATTCACACAGCCAAGTAGTTTGTAGACCTGCTTTGCCTTCGGTGATACAGGCAAAAATGTTCGGCATTAAGATGGAGTTTATTTTTAACTTAGCTTGTTTTTACATAAAAGCAATCTTTTAACTCTTGGCAGAAGCAAACCTTTGTGTCCTCATGTGATTATCAGGATTAATTTTCCTCATTTAATTTCCTCTCTAAATAAGAGTTGTCTGATCTAGACGTGCCTTGGAGGAGGACATGAACGAAGAGCACAAAGTGGACTTATAAAACACACATTCACTTCTGGCAGCATGCAGCCCAGCTGAAGCCAACCTGGTTCCTTGTGGATTTCTCAACTTTTAAAAGTCGATTAGGAAATCTCCCAGATAAGAGATGTGAGGGACTGGAGTACATGGTCATAAACTGGGAACTCTTGCATATCAGAGAAAACAGCTGGATTAAAACCTGTGTCTAATTCTGGCTTTGTGAGAACCAATTCACATGCTCTCTTGGTTCTCATGAGCTTGTTGGTGGGTGCACTCATGGGACTTTGTGTTTCTGCACAGAAAGAAGCCCTTGAGTGTCTATTCCTGTCTGTGTATAATTGAAAATGTAAGCACATTTTTCTCCAGCTAACATTACGGATTCATGCTATTCAATTAAACAAGAACATGTGTCCAAACCTTTGGTAATGTATATCGCCAATATGATCAAAATTTAGCCCTTTATAGAAAAAATTGGGATTTTGATCAAGCAGCAAACACTGGTGTTGAAAAATGAAGCAAACATATGAGCATCAAATCCTGCAGTTCCTTGAATAGTTGCATGAGGCAGTCTCCAAAAGCGAGTCACTCCCGATAGACATCCATCCATCCATCCATTTTCTTCCGCTTTATCCGGAGTCGGGTCGCGGGGGCAGCAGCTCAAGCAAAGCCGCCCAGACCTCCCGATCCACACACACCTCCCCCAGCTCCTCTGGGGGAACCCCAAGGTGTTCCCAAGCCAGCCGAGAGATGTAGTCCCTCCAGCATGTCCTGGGTCTTCCCCGGGGCCTCCTTCCAATGGGACGTGCCCGGAACACCTCTCCAGCGAGGCGTCCAGGGGGCATCCGGAAAAGATGCCCGAGCCACCTCAACTGACTCCTTTCGACGTGGAGGAGCAGCGGCTCGACTCCGAGCTCCTCCCGAGTGTTAAATTGTCCAACTTTGCAGCAGAAATATACGTTTACAGCTTTGCACTAAAACTGCTTTGGTCTCTATAGCTGCTCTCCTCGTTAATGACAATTGTACAAGGGTGCACCCATCACTTTAAGCCATTTCAAGGCCTAAACATATGAATAATTAGGGCCATGGTTGCTTGGAGTGACAGGTTGTATGTGCCAGTGAGCTATGCAAACCTATGCAGAGCTAGCAGCGACCTCTGCTACTAGTGGCTGTTATCTGTTGTGGACTTGACTATGTTTGTCCTTTCCACCTAAGCTAACAGGCTAACCTCGGTTCGGGAGCTTATTAAAGCATATTTTTGGGGACTGCGCCGTACGTGTCATAACAATTTGCTTTGGTATGGACATTAAAAGTTATGAGCAGCTTATTTTCTCAGTAACTGTGCATTAACAGGGCTTAACAGATCAGACTAGCGATAGCTGCTAAAAATTTGAATTTCACTCAGCAAGAAAACTACAGCAGGGGCATCTCAGAAGATCCGTTAGGATGTGTCACCACACAACAAGCCACATTATTCCAGGTGTTTGTAATAAAATACTCTAAATGTCAGACACAAACACCAGCTAGCAGCTGCCGCCAGCGGACTCCCCCCCCCCCCCAGGACTAAACCAGACCAACTTTTTTAGGTTCCGTAGATGTTCCCAAAAATAAAAACTGGCCTCAAGCCAGTTATCCAAGATGGCCACCAAAATAGTTTTTTTTTTCCCCCCACTAAAACACCAATGATTTCTGTCATTATTAAGTCTATTGTTTGTTCCTACTATGTATTTTAATGATAAGGGTCTATTGGCGGCCATTTTGGATGCCGTTTTGAATCTTAAACCCATGAATGAATTTAGTTTAGGTACAAATGAGTTTGCTGTGACCTGCAATAGTCTTCCCATTGAATCGCTGTGATATTTAAGTTGTTTATATGTTACGTAAATGTGTTTTCGGGGAAAAAAAACTATTTTGGTGGCCATCTTGGATAACTGGCTTGAGACCAGTTTTTATTTTTGGAAACATCCTGATTGTGTTTTGGGGTCATCTAAGGACCTTAAAACAGTTGGTTTGGTTTAGGCCTGGGTGGGGGGTGCAAAGGTAGTGGTCGCAGCTCCACTAGTATTACGCCCATTTTGGCATCTCTTCACTGGCTTCCTGTCTCTGTTAGATTAGATTTTAAGGTTCTGTTACTAACCTATAAAATTGTTCACTGACTGGCACCTTCCTACCTAGCTGACCTAATTAAACCCTACGTACCGGTCCCAGTTTTGTGTTCGCACTTTGTGTCCCTAAGGTGAATAAAAAGTCTGCGGGTCACAGAGCTTTCTCTTATCGTGCACCTGTTCTGTGGAATGATCTCACTGCATCAATAAAGCAGTCAGATTCTGGGGAGACTTTTAAGTCCAGACTTAACCCCCAAAGGCCCAGTGTTGTAATATCACAACATTACATTTAAAAAAAAATAAAAAAAACCTTCCACCCATTTTTTTCTTTTTTAAACTACATTTACATGATAAATAGGTCCCATTGTTCTGTTTTGCAATGCCATTGGATGGCAGAGTGTGTAAATAGGCCAGGTTATCTGGCCATGAAGTCATACCACTTGGAGCTCAACTTTGAAGCACAACACCCTGTCGTTTTTGGAGAGATAAATCAAGACTCAAGTAAAATGTTTGAAATATTTTTTTCTGTTACAATTGATGTGTGTAAAAAATGATTATTTGAGGACATGATTGAATATACTGATATTGTGAGATTTTTAGCTTGTTTTATCTATGTTGTGATATTACAACGCTGGGGGCAAGTAGTAGCAAAAGTTCAGTCTGCACCTTGCACCTCATACAGAGGAACTGTCTTTTCCATTTGTTTGATTTTAGATTAAAATGCAATGTTTTGTGTTACATTAGTAATTAATTGATATATTTCAATTAGAATAAGAAAGTAATAGTATATTTTAGGATAGAAAGAATTATGTAGTAACATGTAATCTGAAAAATAGTGTACTACTGGTCCTCTGTAGCTGCCTCTGGTCTTGAATTGTAATCAGGTGTTAATGTTCTGGGAGGTGGGGATGTAAGTCTGGAATGTGTGAAATTTTAGGAATGTGGGAATCTTTTGTGTAGACATAAGTACTGTTAATTGGTAAAGCTTTTAGTAACACTTACTTTCCAATTGCCAATTCCAATTACTTTGCAACTGCCTGGAAAATAATGAGTTGCTTTTCCATTTCAGAATGACTGAAATCAGGAAGAGCCGTCAATTCTATAGTGTGCAGGATGTGATTGATATCATCCAGAATGGGGACAGTGACTTTGAATTCTCCTCAGACTCCAGTGATGATGAGGAGCATGGACATACCAGTGCTGTGGAGAAGGAAAATGAAGAACCTAACAACCACCACACTGTTGATACGCCAGTCCAAGTAGAGGCAGTGAATCCATGTGCCCAGGATATGCCCCGTGACCGGTATCGCTGGCTGAAAAAGGATTTCATCAATCCCTGTACTGATTTTTCTGGTGAGGATATCACTAATGGTTTCCCCTCCCTCTGCACACCACTGGAGTACTTTCAAAACTTTGTAACAGAGGACATGATCAAGGATCTGGTTGATAACACCAACCAGTACAGTTTCCAAAAGAATGGAACAACCATAAACACAGGCAAAAAGGAAACAGAACAGATGATTGGCATGTACCTGAAGATGGGCATAGTCCAAATGCCTGGAATCAGTCTGTATTGGGAAGCAGACACACGTTACAGCCCTGTCGCGGATGTAATGTCACGGAACAGATTCCAGTCTCTGTTGAGATCATTACATTTCGTGAACAATCTGACTATCTGAAATGGAACAAAAGTCTGACAAACTTTGGAAACTCAGACCATGGCTTGATGCTTTCAGAGAGAGATGCCTACAGGTTGTCCCAGAAGAACACAATTCTGTGGACGAAATGATGATTCCTTTCAGGGGAAAATTCAGCAGCATCAAGCAATACATGCGTGGAAAGCCAAACCCATGGGGGTTCAAGCTGTGGGTGAGGACCGGAATCTCTGGTGTACTATGCAATTTTGATGTGTACCAAGGCAGTGTGAATGGTATGCGGGCAAAATCTGAGCTTGGACTGTCAGGGGATGTTGTGATGAAGCTTGCCTCCACACTTCCACATGGTCAAAACTACAAGATCTACGCAGACAATTATTTCACCAGTGTCCCATTGGTTGTTAGGCTGCGTGATTGTGGAATTCATTACACAGGAACAGCCAGACAGGTACGCCTTCCCAACTGTAACCTGGAAGATGAGAAAAGCTTGAAGAAAAAGGGGAGAGGAAGCTTTGATGTCAGAGTGGAGGCAAACCACAACATTTGTGCAGTGAAATGGTATGACAACAGGCAGGTTACACTTGTGTCATCCTTTACTGGGCCACAACCAGTGGAGAAGATTCAGCGCTGGGACAAAACCACCAGAAGATTTGCTAAGTTGAGAGGCCTCACATTGTCGCTTTTACTTTTTTTTTTTTTCCTCTTTTACTGTGCTTTTTTAATCCATTTTGTTTTTTTGAACTGTTTTGTGTGAAGCGCCTTGAGGCGACTCTGTTGTGATTTGGCGCTATATAAAACAAATAAACTGAATTGAAATTGGGCTCAGCAGCTGTCATTCAAAGCAACCACATCCCTAAATATACAGAACTTCATAGCTTAAAACATCTTGAACTAAGAAGTTAGAAAAAAATTAACCCTGTACAGTTATCACTGAAGAGAAAGTTATCTATGGAGACCAAAATCGTTTTTTGGACCAGACTGTAAATGTTTATTTCTGCTTTAAATTTGGATATTTTAACATGGACACCTATAGGATTGTGCTCTGTTTTGGAGCCAGGGCTTCATCTGATGCCATCGAAGTTTACTGCTCGACTATGACACGAGAAATAGGTGGGGCCTTTTGTCATTAATGAGGCCTAACACATCGTGTAGTGTGAGCGTGCTGGCAGATCCAGCTCTGCAGAAGTTTACTTTAAATTAAATGGACTTCTTATCTAGTCTTGAAACATCTAGTTAAGCCATTATTTTAATGCAGTTTTACAAATTTGCTGAGGGTGATTGTCATCACTGTTGGAAACATGGTGAGGAACTTTGACATCCAGAAAGACATCAGCAAAGAAGACCTTCTCCATTAAACCTGAAAGAAGTGAAACGAGGTGGTTTAGACAGATGTCTAAACCAAGATGCCTCCCCTGGAGGTGTTCTTTGCGCGTCCAACTGGGAGGAGACCTTGGCATAGCCCCAGAACATGTTGGAGGATTAATATATACCATCTGTTTTCAGAATACGGTAGGATCCCCCAGGAGGAACTGGAGGATGCTGGGAAACTTAACAGCCCTCTTACCTAACCTGCCATCCTGCCCTCAGATTAAGTAACTCTTGTACCTGGGCTCCTGTCAAATTAAAGCTGTGACTCTGAATTTACAGTGACCATGTGTTTACCACTCCAGTGTGCTTTTACAATGCCTAAATAATTAGCCACTAAAGTGCATGTGCAGCAGGAACTAATCCGTCCAAACGCCCTTACAAAAGATTACTGGAAAATTCAGTTTCAAGCCCAGGTGTCTACCTCTGCCTGCACATATCTGTCCTCTTGGCAGTCATGTCGAATTTCCTGCACTGTCGTCACTCCCACTGCCTCCGGATTTAGTTCCTACCTTCCCCTCTTACCATCTCTATCCAACTCCTCCACCCCCTCACTTGTTTTTTTTTTTTTTATCCTCAGCGCTCTGTTCATTCTCCCACATTCTCTTGGAGTCTTCTCTCAGGTCTGACGCTCGTGACTCATCGCCCACATGGAAACATTTCCACTGCGGACGTGAAGGAGCTCACATTGCTGCTGATGAAAACTGAAAACATCATCACCCAGCTTGAAAATACAATCATCTGTAAAATCACACAATATGAATATGCTTTTGTTAAACATTTTGTGAACTTGTGTGAATTTTAATATCTGGTCATGCCGGAAGGGTCACTTTACTGCTGATCACACCAAGCCTCGCTAAAGACTGCCCCCTACTGGTTAATGTCCTCATGGGCAAGTCATTGGTGCTACAAGATGTTCTCTGTAGCTACAAGCAGGTAGTTTAGCTTTTTCATTTTCACCATATGTTGTAGAAACAAAAGAGCAAAAATTGTTTGGAATCAAACTATAATAATAATACATTTTATCTATATTGCACTTTACATTTGATTCCAAATCTCAAAGTGCTACAGAGACAAAAAAATAACAGTAAAAACATCATAAAAATATACACATCAATTCATAACATCAGTTGTAAGCTTTTCTAAAAAGATACGTTTTTAGTCGTAGTCTGTGGGGCCCTGAGGTACTCTCGTAGAGCGTTCCACAGATGGGGAGCAGCAGCCTCAAAGGCTCGTTCCCCCATGGTCCTGGGCAGGAGAAGACGGTGCTGTTGGCCTGACCGGGTTCTGCCTGAGGTGTGTGGAGTGAACAGGTCTGTGAGGTAGGTGGGGGCATCACCACAGAGACAGCGGTGGCTGTGCAGAAGGACCTTGTACTCAATATGGAGGTGAACGGGGAGCCAGTGGAGGGTGTGGAGGATGGGGGTGATGTGCCCGTGTTTCTGCGCCCTCATCAGGACCCTGGCAATGCTGTTCTGGACATACTGGAGCTTTTGAATGGTCCTGCCAGGGATCCCGATGAGGAGTGCGTTACAGTACTCCAATCTCATTTGGAACTATCTTCCAAAAGAGACTGATTTCTTGGGTTTGTTTTGTTTAAACTGCAACTTATTAATTTTTTTAATGTTTTATCAAATTTTTACTTCATTGCTGTTGGTTGTAATCAAATTTCTTGTATTTTGTACTATTTTCTGTTGAAGGTTTATATTGTTGTGTTACTAGAATGGATGGTCACCTAAATGAGTTAGGTCTGCTTTTTTGGACCCTGCTCTTGTGAAGCGCCTTAAGACAACATGTGTTGTAATTTAGCACTATACAAATAAATTGAACTGAATCCGTTTCACCTTTAATTCTCTTATAGTTGTTAAAATCAAAATTCAAAATGACAGAGCATTCATTCATTTTCTATACCCAGTTACTTCAATTAAGGGTCACAGGGGAGCTGGAGTCTATCTGAGCTGTAGTTGGGCGAGAGGCGGGTATAGTCTATCATAGGGCCACATACAGAGTTGCAATGTGGTGTTGCAATGTGGTGTACAGTACGATCATCAGCTCAGGTATGTGCTTCACATACTGCCCGGTGATATAAGCGTCTCACCTCCTATGTGTCACTGTGTGGGTAAAATACAAGTATGAAGCAATAAATGGAGGTTAGCTAATGTATTTATAATTAACTGCAGTCCTGGTCGGGATGATTGGCACCAGGATATTTTAAGTACCAAATTTAAATTGCATTCAATAATAAATGCAAATGAACAGATTTTGTATCATTACAATATTACAAAAAAGAAGTACCAAACAAGATTTTTTTTCATATGCCATATTCACCCGTCAGAAATTCTGCCTGAAGCGGGGATGGGCCGAAGCAAGACCATGGCCAGTATTACATTAGTTGGGATGCCCAGTTCAATAAAATGTTTGATTTCATTACAAAAAAAAAAAAAAAAAAAAAAAAAAAAAAAAAAAAAATCACAAATACAGCGCATTTGGAAAGTATTCACAGCACTTCACTTTTTCCACATTTTGTTATATTACAGTCTTCAAAAATTGAGCAAATTCATTTTGTCCCTCAAAATTCTACTCACAATACCCCATAATGACAACATGAAAAAGTTTATTTTTGTAAATTTATTAAAAACAAACCAAAAAAAAAAAAACCCTAAGAAATCACATGTTCATAAATATTCACAACCTTTGCTTGTACTTAAAAAATACTTTCTTGATGCACCTTTATCAGAACTTACAGCCTCAAGTCTTCTTGAATATGATTCCACAAGCTTGGTGCACCTATCTTTGGGATGTTTTTCCCATTCCTCTTTGCAGCACCTCTCAAGTTCAGGTTGAATAGGGAGTGTCAGTGCATCTCTCTCTAGAGATGTTCAATCAGATGCAGGTCTGGGCTCTGGCTGGACAAGTCAAGGACATTCACAGAGTTGTCCTGAAGCCACTCCTTTGATATCTTGCCTGTGTTCTTATGGTCATTGTCCTGCTGAAAGATGAACTGCCGCCACACTCTGAGGTTAAGAACACTCTGAAGCAGATTTTCATCCAGGATGTCTCTGTACATTGCTGCATTCATCGTTCCCTCAATTCTGACTAGTCTCTCTGTTCCTGCCACTGAAAAACATCCCCACATCATGATGCTGCCACCACCATGCTTCACTGTAGGGATGACACCTGGCATTCACACTAAAGAGTTCAATCTTTGTCTTATCAGACCAGAGAATTTGTTTCTCATGGTTGTCCTTCTGGGAGGTTAACCTCTCACCACAGAGGAATGCCGGAGCTCTGACAGAGTGACCATCGGGTTTTTGGTCACCTCCCTGACTAAGGCCCTTCTCCTTCGATTGCTCAGTTTAGACAGGTGGCCAGCTCTAGGAGGGATCCTGATGGAACTGAACTTCTTCCGTTTATGGATGATTGAGGCCGCTGTGCTCATTGGGACCTTCAAAGCAACAGAAATATTTCTGTCTCCTTCCCCAGATTTATGCCTCAAGATAATCCTGTCTTTGAGGTCTACAGACAATTCCTTGGACTTCATGATTGGTGTGTGCTCTGACATGCACTGTCAACTGTGGGACCTTATATGTTGATAGGTGTGTGACTTTCCAAATCATGTCCAATAAACTGAATTTACTCCTTTGCCATGAAGCTCAATGTTGAGCTTCATGGCAAAGGCCGTGAATACTTATGTACATGTGATTTCTTAATTTTTTTTTTTTTAATAAATTTACAAAGATTGAAAAAAAAAACTTTTCACATTGTCATTATGGGGTATTGTGTGTACAATTTTGAGGCGGAAAATTTATTTCATCCATTTTGGAATATGGCTGTAACATAAAATGAGGAAAAAGTGAAGCGCTGTGAATACTTTCCGGATGCACTGTAATTCACCCATTTTTGTCAGTTTTTTATGTCCCTTTTCATTCATTAAATGCATTTTTTGTCATCTAATATCTGGTGATGTACAGCCTCAAAATTCTGAGTGGAGATCAGACAGCTTTGCTCTGTACTTCTTCATAGTTTGACGGTGGGCGTCCAGTCGATGTTAAACTGCTTTCTCATAGTAGCAGCAGAAAAACAGCCACAGCAGTATTCCATCTTAACCTTTCCAAAGCTAGCCATTGTCCCAGAACACTTCCTGTTTTCTTGCATCAAGTCTTTCAAAATAAGAGCACATTTTATTGTAATTATGGTTACACTACCACTACCACTGACATCATTACGGGTTCATCCTTACAAGACACGGAAGAGAAGAGGAAAAGAAAAAAAAAAAAAAAAAAAAAAAAATTGTGAAACCTCATTTTTTGGTAAATAAATTAATTTTAGTCTGGGCATTTAATCAAATTTGATTTAAAAAATTGAGTGGGTGTTTAACCAACTTAAAAAAAACAAAAAACAAAAACAAGGGGGTAAGCTGATGCTCCACCAAGGGCGGTCCACCGCGCGGATACAGTACATGCAACAGAAAAACTAATGTCATGGTGTCTGTCTGAGCACAGTAACATCCTCTTTGTCCTTGTCGCTGTGCCAAGCAGAGGGCTTTTTTGTTACTTTGGACAGCAGTTCATCGCAGTGTGCAAGCGTCTTGTTTGGACAAACAGCAATAGAACATCTGATTTACCATCTCTTGCATGATTAGCATTTATGCAGACCGAAACAGCAAATGCACACTATTTGCAGAGTATTTTTTTTAAGCACTCCAAGCACATGCTAACCTTCTGACATTTCCAGAATGAAAGGCGTACGGCTCTTTTGAGTGTGTCATTTTCCACAGAAGGATCATCTTAAAATTGTATTAATTTCTGGAGTTGCTGTGTCAAACTATGGCAGCATAACCAGAGTTGGAAAGCTAGTATTCACTAGTCTCTGCCTGCCGAGTTGATAACGGCATTCCAGGGCAGCTGGAAACTCGCTGTCAAACTGAAGCGGTTTCCCATCACAGCACCACCCACTGACATTTCAGAAAACCCACGGAAGGTCAGAACAGGAAACAAGTTTCAATCCTCACTTGCCTTCTGTAAGTATGAACCTTACTGCCAGGTTTCCATCAGGAAAAGTCTCTAAGTCTACTCTGCACATTCAGTTTGACCTCGTGTCCTCACTTCAAAGCTTTAGCCAGCTGGTTCACAACATTCCTGTCTGACATATTTTATGTTGCATATGGACTTGTAAAAAACAGTGTTGCTTTTCCATACAGATCAGGTTACTCAACGTTGACTGACAGCACTTTAAAGTGCACCAAAGCTTCACTTTAAGAAATCATTTAGCTTCAGAATGAAGGACACCAACGTTCAACATGGACATTTTTAACCACAAGATGTCCACATCTTTTTTGCCATACAGGCCAAAAAAAACCCTGTCAGACCACCTACAGGCATTACTCAGCTCTTCGTGTGTTCCAGACAGTTTTGAGTGAGTTTATGCAGAACCGTTTGTTTAAATGCAAATCTACAATGTTTGACGTACCCTTTGCACCCGTAACATCCTACAGGAAAGCGGTTTCAGGCTCCTGCACTTCACCACACTTCAGTACTTCCACTCAATTAAATGTGTTTCTGGTTTTAATTGCACCTTCATTGGAGACAGAATCAAACAGACTTACATCCACAAAAATTCAGTAAATCAGTTTATACACCAATAGAGTAAAACGAAAGCAACGTCTGTCTAGTTTACAGTCTGCGCGGGTGTGTGTACCATGTGGGACAAATTTAGCACGGCTGTGACAGAATGTCCACCATCAGCAGTAATGCAGCAGAGTGGCCAAGGTCAGTCGCCTCCTCACACAAGACCAATTCAAATGAAACTGATGCTGCCTCAAAACACACAGCACACCTGACATGACTTGATTATGTGGAAAAGGCAAGTCTATGGAAACACTTCATTATCAGTTAATAATTATCAAACCAGATGTCAATCATCAGGTAGAAAGACAAATGTTTCAGTTAAATACTGACAAGCAGATCTTCTTAAAGCTGTACAGTCTTTGGGTTATTTTTAAGATTCAAGTCATAAAAGCAGTTTTATTTGGCATTAATAAATTTTATTCCTTAGCATTTAATCAAGGGATTCACAATATTGTCAATATGATCAAAACTCATGCTGTCTGGAAACAATTTAGAATTTCGCCCCCTGAAGGGAAGAAATTCCAGCGATCAGACG
Source organism: Thalassophryne amazonica (assembly GCF_902500255.1). NCBI lineage: Eukaryota > Metazoa > Chordata > Actinopteri > Batrachoidiformes > Batrachoididae > Thalassophryne > Thalassophryne amazonica. The sequence goes on along the minus strand of NC_047116.1, from coordinate 88,138,922 downwards.
GCCACGAACTACATTTGATAGTGACATCAGATCATGTGTGAGCTGACTTGCACAAGGGATGCTGGGAAGAGCATAGCAACAGCCAATCAGAGCAAAGAAAGGTCAAAAATAATCTCAAAGCCTCATACATGCACACGCGCTTCCTCCTGTAAGTGTTGTTAAAAGGAAACTATTTGCTGTGGAATTCCCCCCAGGTAAATATGTTTGAAGCATTAAAATGAGGTTTCATTTTGCAAGTTACAAAAATAAACTGACATTATTTTATTATTAATATTAATATTTTATTTAACCACATTAGTCCCACTGAGATCGAGATCTCTTACAAGGGAGACCTGGACAATTTTTATAGTTTCCAATTCACCTAACCTACATGTTTTTAGATGTGGGAAGAAGCCGGCGCATTCCACACAGAAAGGCCACAGGTGAGACTTGATCCCATGACCTTCTTGCTGTGAGGCAACAGTGCTAAACACTAAGCCACTATGCTTATAATGCTTGGATTTTGATAGAAACTAAATTTGATCAATTTTGTGAACTTTGAAATGCTGTACAGCTTTAAGTAATGGTCCCTTTGAACAGTAGCCAAATCATTTCATGTTGCAGTTGGGATGAGGCCGATCTGATCCATTATCAGTATAGGGTTCCGATACTAACGTAATTCCCAGATTGGACATTTCCAATACAACTTGCGGCGTTTTCTGATCCAGGAGCCACGTCTTTTTTTTTTTCTGCTGAAACGTCTCCAGAAGGGATTCCGACTGGCTGCAAACCATGAAAGGGACCTCCCGAATGGAGGCGTGCCCCAATGAGATGCGGAGTAATGAGACACATCTCCATTCAGGAGCCCGCAGCCAGCTAGCAGGCGAGCATTACGCAGCAGTGTCACTGACCAAATTTTTAATCACACGTCCGCTGTGTGGAACACCCCAAAGCAAGACAGCGACATGCAATGTGTGCAAAGCCATTGTACCGAGAGATAGAAGCTCCATCGCGACCTTCAATACAGCAAACCTAAACATTTGAAAAAGCACCACATTAAAGAGCACGAGAATTTTTTAGCCAGGACCAGAAAGATGAAATGAGCCAGCTGGAAGGGTGGGATGATTTACCCAGACTGACTCCAAGTACGAGGTCTGTTAGAAAAGTATCCGACCTTTGGCCGGGGGAAAAAAAACTGGCTTACCTGGAGGGTTGGAAACCTAATCACCCTCGAAGTAGTCTCCTTGGGACTCCACACACTTCTCCCAGCGGTGTCGCCACTGTTGGAAGCATTCCAAAAAAGCCTCTTTTGGGAAGGAGCGCAGCTCCGCTGTCATTACAGCCATGATGTCCTCCCTCGTCTCAAAACGCATTCCTTTTAATGGTGTTAATTTTTGGGAACAGCCAGAAGTCGCAAGGGGCCATGTCAGGAGAGTATGGAGCCTGTGGAACACAGGAGTTTGGTTTTGAGACAAAAAAGTCTCAATTAAGTTGGAGGAATGTGCTGGAGCATTGTCGTGGTGGAGGCGCCAATTTCCTGTGGCCCACAACTCCGGTCTCTTGCGCCGTACAGCATTACGGAGGCGACGGAGGCCATCCCTGTAATACTCCTTTGTTATTGTTTGACCCTGTGGTGCGCACTCGTGGTGTACCACACCGCAGGAGTAAAAAAAAAAAACCCCAAAAAACAGTCAGCATTAAAACGTCTTTAAACCGGTTGTACAACTGCTTAATTTGTGTGGCGCCCATAGCTTCATCCCCAAAAGCCGTCTTTATTTTTCGAATGGTTTCCCCTTGGCTGTCGCCAGGTTTCTGGCAAAATTTGATGCAATGGCGTTGCTCCAATCGTTCCGCCATTTCCCTTGCAACAAAAATCCGCCGAGCGCACAGCATCACTCCTCACACAAAGGCTGCTCACAGGTGAATGACGCAACCGACAGGCGGGACAAAACTCACGCATGCGCACTAAGGTTCAAGGTTGGCTGATGCAATCACACGTGATTCAAATCCATAAAGTTTTTGAAAAAAATAGAAAGGTCGGATAGTTTTCTCACAGACCTCGTATGAGTAAATGAAGTACTTTTGTTTTTTATTTATTGGTGGTTTCTTGTTGCATTTCGGAAATACACTCTCTTTAAACAGTACATGTACTCGGTGCGGGATGTTCAAGAGATTAAACTTCAGCCACTGACTCAACAATAAATAAAAGCACTTCATTCTTTCACCAAAACATCAAATCGAGGTCTGCATCTTAGATGTACCTTCAGGCAAATTGCAACTGAACTTTTAGGTCTTCTTTTTAAGAAAATCCTCCTCTTCACCACTTTATCATGAAGCTGGATAATTCGGGATCCAAAATATCTTCATATAAAATCAACAGATATCCAAAAATCAGCAGATATGCAAATTCAGGTATCAGGATAGGATGTGAAAACATGTTGACCGTTGCAACCCTAGTTCAGGGTTTTTGTGCCACCACTGTACAGTGGAACACCCCTCACAAGCCCGATATCACACCAAGTCACCTCAGATGTCAGCCTCTTCTGTAGCAGTAAAGTCAAGCTGGACTGCATAGCCAAATGTAAATAAAGTTTGTTGAGTCTTTCTGCAAACAGGATACAGGCAGTTTATTTTGTAGTGTTGACATGCAAATCCCCCCCCCACACACACACACACATTTCTATCAAGTTCTGAGTGGGGTATCAATTAGGGTTGGGTAGTTGGATGAATCTTCTTTCACAGCTGATAGCTGACCAACATTACAATGTGGAGAGGCCATTGTGATGCCACACCCCCTAGTCTGCCACACACACTAGCTATGTCCCAATTCAGGGTCTGCACCCTTCTCAAATCTGTTCCACAAAATTATTCAGGCTTCAGCCCCTCAGACACAGCAGAGGCCAGAACAAACTATGAAGCTGTCGCCTTGCAACTTTTGACAGGAACCATTTTTCAGTACTTATTTATGCTTTACGTATAAATATTACTGACTTCTTTGTACATACAGAGTCTAAAAGCATTATTTTGTCTTGAGGGGGAAAAAAAAAAAATACAGCCAACCAGTCTTTGGGTTGCTCGGCCCATTAAAGGAACTGTTGTGTCCTTTATTGTGGGGAAAGAAGGCTGCACACATCAGCTGCTTCACAAGCAGCCTTTGAAAAGGGACAGCCTCGTCACGGCACTTATGACGGAAATGGCGGATGATTACTGTCAGCGAGCAGCCACTGAACTGGAGCACACCACTCATATTTTCCCCTTCTATAATGTAAATATGTTTATTTGTTCATGCCAGGGATTTCCCAAATATGAAACTGGGCAGTGATGAATATGCACGTCAATGAGTGCCTGCCCAAGAGTCCACAACTGAAGGATGGTAGTGTCTATTTGTATGTGAAAGTTCTGAGAAGTGCCTTCTGCAGGCTGAAACGAGACTGGTAGATGAGCACGTTCTAGCAACGTGCCATGCTGCTCAGCGGATACATCAGTGTGCAGCTATATATCCAACTGCAATGACACTCAGAGAAAAAAAAAATTATTCTAACATATCAAGTGGATTTCCCCTATTTGGAGATACAGAGAGAAGTGATCGGCCATTGCAGACTGTGCTCAAGCTGAAAAGAGGTGGACAGATCGAGAGTGATCGAGCAGAATGCCTTGGGTCTTTAGGGGCTGTGGTCCCTGGTGGCATCCAATGTTGTTGCAGAGCACAGAAAAAAAAAAAAAAAAAATCATAAGATATATCAAGAAGAGTGTGACTGCCTGGTTATGTGGATGTGTTCTGGGGGCATTGCAAGGTGTTGCATAAATCATGATTTTACAAAAAAGTACACATCTCCATGGATTTCTACCATGTTATTCCTTACAAATAACAGGTTTCGAGTTCTTATATTTTAATGGTTGTATATAGCATGAAGACACCAAGAAATCAAGCTGCCAGCTGTCCTATGGCAGCTCAAATTTATTAAGCCCTTGTAAACCTGTAGAGCCCGTCGATGGGAAATTTCACTTTTTATTTGTGAGATACAGACAAGCCAAAATGAGTGATAAGGGGTTAAACATAAACACACACACACACACTATTCTGGAATCAGCAGGCGCCACGCTTCCAGTTTGGGGGCTACAGGTCCTATTACCATTGGGACCACTTTGGACTTGATCTACCACATCTGCTCCAGTTGTTCCTTCAGGACTTTGTACTTCTTGATTTTCTCGTGCTCCTTCTTTCTGATGTTGCTGTCGGCTGAGGTTGCCCCATCGATCACAACTACGGCCTTCTTTTCCTAGTCAGCCACCACTATGTCTGGTTGACTGAACCGCCTATTTAAGTGAACTACGTTTAACAAAACTGCTGCTGATACACTGAGTTCAAAAAGGAAAGGTGTTGCTGCTAGCCATTCAAACATTTGTGTCATTTTGTCTGGAGGCTGCTTTGAAATATCACATGACAGACTGCATGTGTGACAAAGCAGAACAAAAAAAAATGCAGTAATTACTGCTAATCATTAGCAGCTGGACTTTGTATTAAATAAGCAGCGCAGAGCTGATAGATTTATTTATATTTTTTGAGAGATACAAACGAGAAAAGCTACTCGGGTCTGAACATGGAGCTCCAGAGTGATTTTAATATTCTTTTTCCCATTTATTATCTCTCTTCATGACTCTAGAAGCTTCAATACCATTTTCATGTGGATATCTCACTTGACACCAACCATGATTAACAGGGAAAAAACAAGCAAGAAATTAATTCGGAATTAGAAATACATCAATATATTTATTTGCCAATCAATCAATTTCTAATACATTGTATCACAACTGAAGATTGACTCAGGTATCAATCATATTTCTCAGTTGACTTACAAGCTGCATGACCAATAATCTGTGTGATGTCTGTATGAGGCTTATGTATAACCAACAAGTCTGTATTATGATGCATGTACACCAGGTCTTCTGTTCTGTGGTGAAATCGGTTTCAGAGTAACGTGTAAGTGCTAACACGAGGAGGTCACACTCCGTTTTGTGGGGAAGGAGGACGTTAGGTTTAAGAGATATGAGCTACATTTAAGAAAAATACCTGTACACTCCAAATAAAAACACACTGACAATACTGTTTCCTATAAGAGCTCCTCTAAAATCAAACTCAAGGAACAAGGACTTTCAACAAAGCAAGACTGAGAAGTCAAGCTGTTCAGTGGAAAAACACGTGGTGATGGGTCTGTGTGTGGTACATCTTAATCAGGAAGTGAGGTTTTGAGCAAAGTCAAGGAAGGAGGAGACTATCCAAGCTTGTACCATGGAGGCAGAAAATGGTGGCAGTGGTTTTGGTGGGTTATCAGTTCTCGAGGAAAGCCACGTAGTCAGTGAGTCTGGCCAACTGCTGCTCATTTGGAACCAATGAGACAGGGGGAGGATCTGTTCAAAGGGAGACAGGGGGAAGAGAAGGAAGACGGAGGAGGAGAGGTTGAGTCAGAGGGATTTCCTCATTGCGCCAAGTGATTTCAGCCTTCTTACATCTCCCACATTTTAACTCGGTGGCTGCAGCACACATGCTTCAACTCACAAAGAGGCTTAGCACGGCTCAAGTGTCAGTGTAACCGCACAGTCGCAACAAAATCACTTCTGTCCCCAACCAATTTACCAAGGCAACCTACAGAGCGGCCCCAAGACGGTGACACTGACGGCTCATTAAGGGGTGCCAACGCAAGCAAATTACACACCTTCATGTTCATCCATATAAGATTTATTGTTTCAGCATGTGGAAGATCCACTCAAGCAAAAACCACAGAGCAAAATTAAGCCAGTCAGGGGTGGGGGGTGGGGAACATGGGGGTGTGAGTGGATTATTGGTGGGTGAGTGCTGGACATGTGCACAGCAAATGCTTCATTCAACATTGCAAACCAATGATTAGAGACAGGGGAAGTAGTTTGTGAGAGCTGACCACATTCCCCAGCTCGCATGTTTTCATAAATCAACAGGATTGTCAAACAAGACGAATGGAAGTCTAAAGAGGAACGTGAGGAAAGTGTGTGTCATCATCAGCCTTTCATCAGCAACAAATTACACATGGTTAGAGTGACACACAAAGGCTCAGGAGTTCAAGGCAATGACCACAAGATGGCACTACAGCTACGATAACACTTTGTAAGTGTGGGTTTAGACTGAAGTGGTTCCTAATACCCCTATTCCACAGAGTGCCGTTCCTTCCTATTTCATCCCAAATAGGAAATTGGGGCTCGATTTGAAGCATCGCAGTAAGTCCTTGATCCACCTTTTCTCAATCTTGAACAAACTTGGTATACGGAGTAGTTATGGCCATCATCTGCACCAGTTTTGAAATTGGGGTAAAATTTTCAAGCTGTTCAAAAATTTCATCACGATTCAACAAATCGACATCATTACATGGTCACTTCCAGGTGTTCGCAGTCTTAACGACTTCAATCATCTTTAAACAGGGTAGTCCTAGTGAGCACAGCTTGATTGTGCTCCGTCGAGGTAAAAATTAGAAGCAAAAGCAATGTTTGTTGCAGTTCTGGCTAAGAACACAGCCGGGTGCAGCTTTACTTTAGTTTCCATCCGGGTTGCCAGGTATGCACTTTATAAGCCAGCCTGAGTGGAGGCATGCCAGAGGAAGGCGTTTCATCCCATATTTTAACTTTTTTTTTTTTTTATCGTGACGGACTGTAATAGAATGGTGCCCTGTGGAATAGGAGTGTAACTCACAGACGTATGTAATACAGCATGTGTCAGGCAAAGAAATCAAACAGTTTGAGGGCAGTGCTAAAGCAGGACATTATACTCGTAGTTTAAAAACAGAAATACTGCCACCTACCGGGCTTTTTGGGCATCACCATCCTAGTCGAGGGGTCTGCCTGCCAGCCCTGGCTCACTACACCTTCAAACAAATGCACAGGGTGGAGAAGAACAATGAGATGTATCAACAACAATACACTGGAACAAAACAAGTGCACAAATAGAAATGCTACATTCCTGCTACTCTTAAAATAATAACTGTGGGGAATTTGTATTCGTCAGAAGCCAATGGAGACTACATGCTTTGCTAGTGTTCAAAAGACCCAGTGCTGTGTCTTTTCCTAAAAATGCCTGACTACAGTGTACAGGTGGAAAAGTATTTATGGTAATCTGTCTGAAAACATTTACTGTGTTTTCCCAGAATATAAGCCACACCTCTCTAAAAAAGATAAAAAATAAAAAATGCCTCAATAAGAGAGAGAACACACATTTACCACAAGTAGTAAAATGTATTTAATTGGCATAATTATTTATAAGAAACTGTTGTAGCAATCAGAAGCTATAAGCTAATTAATGATGTAAAACGTGCAAGATGTGACAAAACTGCTTCTTTAAGCCACTGAATGTGAGGTAAATGTGCCATGTAATTAAACACTTGAAAAGTTTTACAGTACATTTGCAAAAGATAAACTTACTGTTTTTTCTTGATGTTCAGTTTCTTCACAGGAATCAAATAAGCCAAATATAACAAAGAAATTATATTCCCTTTTTTTATTCAAGAGTGTAAACTTAACAGTTAAAATGTGATTTCTTAAGAACAAAGAACAGTGTTCTTTTCTTTCTTATTTACACTTTTTTTTTTTTTTTTTAAGAAGTAGAAGAAGAATTAGCCTAGACAACTCCGGTTAGTGACTGGACAAAAGACTGGATTTTATATGAGTCAAAACACAGCATGGAGTTCACTCTGCTGTTGGGAAAACTCCAGTTTCAGCTTTTTATGTGGAACATTTCCCCAAGTGACTGACCGTGGTACAACAAAAAGGTCAGTGCAGAACAAACCCAGCTCACCGTGACATTTAGCCGTTACTGTTTACATTCTGTTTCTCTGCCACACACTGAAGTAGCGTGTGGGAACACACACCCATTTTGCCAACTGGTGGTGTCATCCGATCAATGTTTTAAGTGTGACACGACTGTTTTAAAAGCATGCTGAAAGTAACTGAGCCCCACTATGAAGTTTCTGCCTCTCCAACCCCCTCTCATTTATTTAAAAGAAAAAAGGCAATCTAATGTGCTTCTTCTTTCCATTGTAATGAAAATGTAAGGAATCGTGAATTTTCAGTACACAAGTCCCACCGGTCCTCTCTAAGTAGTTAAAAAAAAAACACGGCTGTCAATCTTACCTTTTACTGCCTCCTCCACAGAGTAGCCCACAAAAGCAGCAAAATCTTCTGCTGTGATGGACGTATATGCCTGTGCCACCAGACTATAGGCCCTTTGTCGCGTGCTTTCTGTGTATATATTAAAAAAAAAAAAATTAGATTCAGACACAGTATTCTAGTGTTCAGGTTCATTCATGGGCCAACACACGACATTAATTCTGCTTTGAAAACAAAAGCACAAATCATATCCAACACAGTGACTTCTTGTCATGCAAAGCAACGTCATGTTTTGCTTTTTCTAAACACTGTTGATAATCGGAAAAACCAAGACAAATGCATGTGGCGTTTCAGCTGTGGGATGTTGATTCCTATGCACACACCCATTACATTCTATTCTAGTTCTGTTGTATCTGTCAGGCAGACACAAATGGAGTCATTCTTTTATGTATACATTACACAAAGCTGAACTTCTGTTAACACAAAAGGACAAAACAAATGACAGCACAAAAACTGAAGGAGCTGCATGGAGATCTGCACCTTCTAAAACACTAACTGCACCGATGACACTCAGCATGAAGCCGTGACACAACAGCATCCGGTGCAGAGCAGCAGTGAGCAACTAATTAGCTGAGCAGTGATATAAATAAATTATCCAGAGTGACAGGAGTTTTTGAAACCAGCTGGCACCATAGCCCGGAGACGGGGAGGAAAAGAAAAGTACTCTGCAGTGAACATTGACAGTCACAGGTTAATGCGTTTTGGAAAACCATCAAGCGAATCTCGACATTTGCAAAGAATATTACATGGTATTTTTCTGTTCATCCCATTTTCCAAGTTTGCTTATGGCAATTCTGTGTTTGAGTTTACAATCACTTTGATGCTGAACTCCTAGTCTCCCTCAACCCAACAAAACCCACAACAGCACAAACAACTTGACGTTGTTGTCCATGAAGCTTACAAGAGAACTGCCCTGAAAGACTAGATGCTTCAGTTCAGGTGGTACTGCAGAGGGATGGGCATTTGTTTGTTAACTGACACTTCAATCCAAGTCAGTCAAGGTCAGTGCCCTTTAACTTCACACAATAATTTGGTTGTGAAAATGCAGACAAGTCCATTTCTAAAAAGAAAATAAATCATCACATTTTTCGGAGTACAAGTTGCTGTAGTTTGGGAGGCCCTGTGGGTTATACTCCAGTGCGATTTATACCCTGAAAACTCATGCTTGTTATTAATAGTAATTATATAGGACTTTACCAGGAATAAAAACAAACAAAATGAACTCCAATAATGAAAGAATAAATAACAATAATAAAAAGTACACTCCAAGAATTAACAAATATCCCAAATTAAAAACAGCTGATAATACAGACAGTGTGACATATATATTGGATTTTCCTCTTCACGAGGCATTTTTGACATGTGCAACAACTCAAAATAAATTGTAAGTCAATTTTAAAGTAAAAGATAATAATACAAGGACCAATCAATCAATCAAAATGCTGGACAGTATAAATCAGTCAATGGCGAGACTTTAAATTTATGAATAAGTTGAGCGTAAAAACTGCCATTTACAATTCTCCAAATTCTTGCAAAGAAGGACTGTGCAAAGCTCTCACAAGACTGGTCAAAGGTATGCTAACTTTGTAAGGTAAAAACAAAAATCAACATGTCCAATAGTGGTAGGAGGTATAACTAATAAATGTACCAATTAGAACTTTAGCTAAGCTCAGTTGAAAATTGGTTCAAACCGCCATACCTGGCAGCTGGAGCCTATCCCACCAGTCATAGGGGGTGAGGTGGGGTACATCCTGGACAGAACGCCAGTCTATTGCAGTCTCACCTATACACAAACAAACACATCCACACCCACACAGCGAATAAACACCTAAAGTCAATTTAAAGTTTCCAGTTCACTTAGCTTGCATATCTTTGGATGTAGGAGGAAGCCGGAGCACCCGGAGAGAACCAATGCAAACACGGGGAGAGCATGCAAACTCCACACAAAAAGGTCCCAGGTGGGAAGCAACCCCACAACCTTCTTGCTGTGAGGCAACAGTGCTAATCACTAAGAATTTTAACTTGAAATAAAGACACGTTTTATTTGTAATTTAATTGAAATAAAATAGAAATTAAACATTTTTCCAAGGTATCTCAGTATTCCCTAAGCTCCAATGTGGTTTTGGTGTAAAACCCACCATGCTTTCTCCAAAAACATTCCGAAGGAGATCAGGTGGCAGGAGTTTCTGTTGCGAGCCTTAAAGTGACAACCAGAGTAGCCAGGCATTTAAAAATGTGAGATGTGATCCGATGAGATCAGTGGGACCACAAAAGTTTGTTTCAAATCTCTTCTCAGACCATTTTGACAAAGGTAAGTTTTGTTTGTAGGCAGTTTTAATAACCGCTAATCTGCTAATTGATAATTTTTATAACGCTAAACCAATAAACCGCTAAAAAAAAAAAATAAAAAAAAATTAGCGGACGCTACAGCTAACCCCTAATTATCAATACTGACTCCGGTAAACCATCAGCTACTGACAGGCCAGTTTTGAGTTTAAGCACCATCACAAACCCAACAAGTCAGAGCTTCTGTCTTTGTGCGCCCTGCCCACTGCTGTGAGGAAGAGTCATTTACATACAACATGCAGTGCCCCAGATGTGAGGCAGAAGTCAAGAAAAGCAAAGCAGGTTTGACTTATGGTTGTGATTTATAAACCAAATTAATCCGGATAGTTTATCTCAGGGCTGTGAAATGAAAATTGTGAAATCCGAGGAAAATTTGCAGGGTTCGAGCCGGGGTCTAGGACCCCTGGAGCCCCAGAAACCAAATTAATTTTGTATGTAATGATATATTTTCAGCATCTCCTGGAAGAAAAAAAAAAATCTCAAAAGAAGTGCACATTTAAATGATCCTATATTCAACCTTTCATTTGAACTATCAATGATAATGTTGAAATAATAGAATGTGACATGGAAGTAGGACCTGGAATGATTTTCCTTTTAATTGTAAACCAAATTATGCATCAACTCAGAACAATTAAACTACATGAAATTCATGAAGACTGAAAAAAATGTTAAAGTATTGCAAAAATCACAGCTAAAGCTTGTAGAATATTTTAAAAATCTGTGAAAAATAACAACATACCTTGTAGTAAAAAAGTCACATACTGTTGTGTAAATTCCTATAATCCCCAGTGTCTTTTTTTCCCATGAAAAAGTCTACATTAATAAAAACTCATTTACATTCTTGTGTAAATTCATGTAAATCCATTCAAAGCCACAATGTCTTGTTTCCAATGAAGTAAAGTGTAAAGTAATAATAAAGTCACATAATGTCTAAAATCCTGTTTGAACAGCACAATGTTTATTTTCCAGGGAGAGAAAAATTCGTACCGTTTTTTTTTTTGATGCCACAGTTCACTTTTTCCTCTTTATCTTTCAGGTGTGTTGATGAAGTCAGCGACAATTACACGGATTCTTGTCCTTGTCAGACTTTGTCAAACCGTCTTTCTCACCATCTTCTCTCTGCCTAACGTCCGGCTTTACGACAACTGTCGCAACAGCTACGCTTTGAATGGCATTTTTCCTCTGCCAAGTTCCGCAGATCCGAGGACACAGAATTGTATCTGTAACACACAGATCAGTGTCCGCACTTGCACGATGTCGTAAAAAACAGGAAACGCTTTGCGATAAGCATTTTAAAAACCTCAGTGACGATCACAATTACAGAGTACAACACTAACACCCCCCCACCTCTCCATGATGAAATTCGCAGAATTCCTCGGATCCGCAGTTTTCACAGCCATGTTATCTACATTAATGTCAACAGTCATTTTTACAAAGTGAAAATATAACATTTTAATTATAAAATGCGCTAATTCTCAAGGTTTGAACATTAATACACGCAGAGCCAAAAGGCATTATGGGAAAATGAGCCTCCGCTCATCAGTGGTTGGTTGGTTTATTATTTTTAAAAACCAACACAGAAGTTACTGTAATGTGTATTGGTTTTTACAAATAAATGTGTATTTGCATGTCATTTTTTTCATTTGTTTAAACAAAAAAAAAAAAAAGCATTTGCAAAACTGAAAATTCTGCGTGATTTTAGCGCAACAAATAGCGACCGTGTGATATTTGGGCAGGCGCTATTCACACTGCCATCCAGTAGGTGGGTCAAAATGCATATAACACTGCCATGAATTTGTTAGTGCCACTCCAGAAATGAAATTAAGGACCAGACTAGTATCTGGTGTCGTGGCAGACACCATGGTATGATGGTATTTTCTGTCCTGCTTCACTGCTGTGAAGCAGGACAGAAAATACCATCAGTTTGTCAAACACATTATGTCTGCCACGACACCAGATACTAGTCTGGTCCTTAATTTCATTATGAAGTTAAATTAAAGATGGGAAATAATCAGGGGTGAAAGTCAGAGCCTCGCACACTCGCATCATATTAAAGATATTAAAATTAAACACTGCTCTTAACCCACCTGCAGCACTGCTTTTACGGAGCAGCAAATTTTACACAAATTTTAAATAAAATAAATAAAATGAAAACCACACCAGTCAGGGTCAAAGTAAGATTATTCAATCATTTCTGGACCAAGTTGAAAGAAATTTAAAAACACTTCACTGAAATATTCAGTATACCACAGAGAAATTAATCTCATTCATGTATATTCTTATACGTATTAGTAGAATATACAATGTCAAAATGACTGTTATGTGACCCACCAAACAGAGAAAAAGCATGAATTTGCTCTTACAGAATATCTCAGGATAGTAGAGAAGCTTGAATCTTCGACTGGACTGGGTTGCTTGACGCAACGACGTTTCGCTTCAAATCGCAGAAGCTTCCTCAGCTAAAATTCTTGCTCTGGTAGTCTGACTTCTGTCTTGACTCTTGTAGAGAAGAAAATATAACCCTAACCCTAATCCTAACCCAAGAATTTTAGCTGAGGAAGCTTCTGCGATTTGAAGCGAAACGTCCTCGCGTCAAGCAACCCAGTCCAGTCGAAGATTCAAGCTTCTCTACTATGGAAACCACCTGGACAACTGAGAGCCTACACAGAAATATCTCAGGATGGAAACCCTGATGAAGAAAAAAAACCTGAGGCTAATTAAAAAGGGATAAATTGAGACTTCTAATTGAATCGGTAAATGAATGGCGAGATATTTATCACGACAAAGCATTCAGGCAGTAAAACTGATGTCACTACTTCACAGAATACAGATCCAAACAAAAAATTAAATCATTTTCTAACCTTTATTCAGAAATTTTACTCATTTCCCCCACATCATTAATATTACATACAATACACACTTATGAAAGCTTACTCCACAATTTACTTTTATTTATTTTACCAGCTGATACTCCTTTGCCAGCATGTCGCAAAACAGCATTTTCAGATCATTTTAACCCAAGTTTAAGTCAGCGCATCATAGATTTCTATTTAATCTAATGTCTGATGATGCAGAATAATGCTAAGCAAGATGACAGGTGCTGACAACAGCTCACAGGCTGCATCTGCCATCTAGTGGATTAAATTAAAATCGATGGATAATGTTAATGCAAAAACCCCCGACACAGGTGGTAGGCATGTTTGTTACAGAAATCATTCTTATGTGCAGAGTTTACTATACAGAACCCCCTGCCAAAAAAAAAGAAAAAGAAAAATCAGTGCTGCCGGTGTTCCAGCTGGCCTAACGCAAGCCATTCATGACATAGTGCCATTTGTGATGCCTCCAAATAAATATATGAATAAATAAAAAACCCTCCCAACAGCATGCGAATCAAACATAAATGCATATATACGAAGGATATCCCTTTTTCTGGCAGTTCATATCAGGGTTGTGGCCTTTCGTGTTTCATAGCCTAGCAACGGATTGTGTGTACCAACAGACGGCCCCCAGTCACTCCAGTAGTTAGCAGCAGTAACAATAACAAGTAGGATGAGAAGAGACAGCTGTGAAAGGAAGGCAGCAAATTTGTCATGATCTAGTCCAAGAGGCTTCCTGTTCTTCCTGTTATTTCACTGTCCAAAAGAGGGTGAGAGGTCTGAAAACTTAAACACAACTAGTAACTCAAACTTTGCTGAAAGGATTTTTTTTCCATCTGTGATAATGCATATCAATTCCAGTACCTGTTATTACACCCATGTTTTTTTAAATTCAACTTGTTGATATAACCAAACCTCTGCAATCAAAAAACACATCTGTCAACAGCATCATGGCAAATCATAGACTGCACATATACTGGACAAAGCCTGTGTGAGGTCATCCATAAGTTTGCTACAGAGCGCCGGAACAGCCGATATGTAGCCCGTGCGTCACCATGTTGACAGCAGCACGGTGAACACAATGCATAAAAGGGTGGAGCATGGGTGGCTCCGTGTGTGGAGAAAGAAGCCTGAACACGCCCCTCTCTCTGAGTCGAAACCAGTTAAGCTAGTAGGCTAACCTCAGCTTGGGTGTAGGGATGCACTGATCCACAATTTTTCACTTCCGATCCGATTCCGATACCTGAATTTTGATATCTGCCAATACCTATACTTTTCCGATCCAATACCAGACCTCTGTTTGCTTTAATATTATTATTATAGATTTGAGGATTTTCTTAAAAAGGAGACCTGAAAGTTGAGTTACAATTTGCCAGAAGGTATATCTAAGATGAAAGCCTAGATTTGATGTTTTGGTGAAAGAATTAAGTACTTTTATTTTTTACAGACTTTTGTAGCCTTATTTTTATAGACTTAAAAAGAAAACAACACTCTGTCGCTCCTTCTCAATGGAGCTTTATTGATATGGGAGACATGTTTACATTGTCAAAGCAAGCGTTACAGAGTAAAAGTTAAAAATCAAGTACTCTGTCTCTTTCTAATCTCTGTCTCTCGCTTGCTTTCTCTCTCCCTTCGTCTCTCTCCTTTTCTCTCTCGCTGTTTTTATGCTGCACAAACTTCGAACTTTTTGGAAACAATGTTTTTCAACTGTAAAAATAAGTATTATCAGTGACGCTCATGCACAGGATTTTAATGGAGATTTTTCTGTCTCTTTCAGCAGACAGAACCTCTGTTCGCTGTCCTCCTTGGATGCACACTGAGCTGGCTTTTCATAGTGTTTTACAGCCTCGGGACAGTGAAGCGGCAAACTTTTGAGCACATTTTTTTGAAAAATCCATGCTCGAAGAACAAACAACTGGAACGTGAGAGCTGGGCAGAAATTTGCCGCTACTTGCAACTAGAACACTGCGAGAGAGAGCTCTCTCAAACAGCCCGGCACAAGAAAACACCCCGCTCCCTTCCTCCTGCTCGGCAGTAAACAAGCAGAGAGCGAACAACAGCAGTTGAGAGGATTCACAGTGGCTCTTTTCCAGTATCAGCAAATGTTGCGGGTTGGATCGGTATTTTCCGATACATGAATTAGGTTGTATCAGAACCCGATACCGATCCAGGATCGGCTCGGTCCCATCCCTATTTGGGTGTTTATCAAATTATATTTTTGGGAGCTGCCTGGTAGTTCTCCTAATGATTTGCTATGTGTGGACATTAAAAGTTATGAGTTGCTTATTTTCTAAGTAATGGTGCATGAAATGTACCTAACGGATGAAGCTACCGACTGCTGCTCAAAGTGCAACATACAACATTAAATCCGAGGAGAATTTCACTCAGCACAAATATTACACCAGGTATGTCTTAGAAGATCAATTAGGATGTTTCACCACACAAGTCATATTATTCCAGGAGTTTGTAATAAAATACTCAAAAATATACAGATTTAGTCTCCACAAGAACTAGCAGCAAAACTTGAGTTAGCCGTTCCGAGAGACAGAGACATTCAGCCACTGTCACTCAAGTGATCACGCCCCCAAATTTTACAGAACTTTATGTCTTTAAACATCTTAAACTAAGAAGTTCGGAAAAAAAAAAAAATCCATCCCCATACAGTTATCAAGGAGATGGAAACCATCTATAAATGTGGTTATTTCTGATCAAAAGTTGGATATTTTAAAATGGACTCCTATGGGAATGTGCTCTGTTATAGAGCCAGTCTCAAGTGGCCAGTCAAGCAAGTGCAACTTTCTGTACTTCCAGGAAAGCCTCATCTGACGCCACTGAAATCTACCGCTTGCCACAAATATTCACTGCTGTAATTACACATGTATCACAAAAGCATAGCAACAAACATTTCCTACTTTCAGAAAACATTTCATACACCTTTATGATTGCACATGTAAAAGAAACGAATGGGCAATTGTTCCTAAACTGGACAATTAGGTCATCTCAAGAGACTTTTTGAAAGCGAGTCCCCGGGCACGTGTATTTTTACCACAGCGTTCTGACAGCTGGAAGGCTACTCAAAGATAACCTTGTGACAAGTGGATTGGGCCCTTGTGGAAAGTCATACTAACACCTCAGAGCTCAGCTGAGTAAGATGCCCCATGAGTGGAGGACAAGGTTTTATGGACAAGAAACAGGGCATGACCTGCATTTCAGTGATAGTGGCCTTGGAATAGCCTATCATTTCTCAACCTCTCACATTTTAAAAATAGCCCCCAGTTTTCACCAGCAAAGGCAAGAGACAGGGCATAGCAGAGGTATTATTTTTACATACAGCCGACTAACCAGTAAGGGTAGCTGTAGACTGGAAATAAATATGACAGAACTCCAAAAGATGAGGTGGTTTATGGTTGTCTGTCTCTCTCTATTCACTACTTCAATGCTCAGCTTAGTTATGTTTTTGGGGTGGTAATGAGGCAAGCACATAATTTCATGCAGCTTTATTCTAGGTTTCACTGTTGTTACAGCATATGATCACAAATTCAAGTCACACTATTAGTTCAACAGTCTCAGACAAAGTGAGAAAATAAAAGCAACATAAGTTTCCATAAACTACATGTGAAGGAAACATTGTCAAGGACATTTCTAAACCAGCATTTAACTCTCAGAAGTACAAAAGTATAAAACACACACACACTGAAAAGGTATGACTGTAACATTACATTTAAGTATTGCACTGATGAAAGGAAGCTCACAATGGTTTCTTTCAATATCCCTACAAGAAACATTGGTAGCATAAAAAGTAGCAGTCACTTTATCTTCCATTACTCTTCTTCCTCCTCTGCATCCTCAAAGTCATCATCATCCACCACGCCAAAGTCCATTTTAGCAAGAACTGTTTCAATATGCTCTGTTGACAACGTGAAGTGGTCCATGTTCTCAAAGCCTGGTTCCGGCCTCTCTTCGTTCAGTGAGCATTTAGCTGCATCCTTAGTCTGTGCGATAAGGCCCTTGGAAGCTAACAGAAACTCAGCAGCACTGCTCTGCTCCAGCGCTCTCACTGCTGTATCCGTCAGCTCAGAACTTGCTTGCAGTCGTTCACCATAACACTGAGCCAGTGCCTGCAGAGCTGCCACCTTTTCATCCTGCTCTTTACCAATCTCATCCAGCAGCACAGTCTTGCGGTCTTCCAGCACAGCATACAGCAGGTCAAAGCGTTCGGCTAGCCTTTGTTTAGTACGCTGAGAATTCTCCTGTATTGCACGGGTGACATCTTCCATTTGGTTGAGCAGTGCCTGCAGACGTCCATTACTGGCCACTAGTGCATCAATAGCGTTACTCAGGTCGCCTTTCTGTGCCTGGTATATGCCTGCTAGAGGTGCCACTTCACAGTCTTTGTGCTGGCCAAAAACTTTGCACATGGAGCAGGTGGGAACCTGGCACGTCACACAATAGATGTTGATTCTTTCATCCTCGTGTTCTTGGCACATCGGTTCTTTGCAGTCTTTAGCCTTCAGGTTGGTTTCGGTGCCTCCACTGAGACTGCATTCTTGTTGCTGCTTGTAGATGTCGATGATATTTTCTACCAGCAAGTTGCGCTGGAGGCCGTGCACCCCGTGCCGGTCAAGTACAACCTCAAACCGACAGGTAGGACAGCGAAAAACACCACCAGAAAAGCGGTATGGGTTACGTGAATCATACAGGTCACTGGCACAACTACGGCACAAGTTGTGCTGGCAGGGCAGGATGACCACAGGTTTGGTGAACATGTCCAGACAGATGGGACAGCTCAACTGCTTCTCGAGACTATCCATGGGGCTGGATGGCCGAACCATTGATCCTGTCCTCTGGACATCCATAATGGAAAAGCTTCCAGACCAGAAATGTTGTCAGTAAACTAAGATTCACTCTCCGCTACGTTTCAGCTATGCACTAAAGAAGGTCAGTAGACTGAGAACTCCTCCTTAGCATATGTCGCTACTTGTGAAATGCTGGCCAACAGCTCGCAGCCCTCCCTGCCCTTTATACCAGCCCCAAACAGCTGGTGACACTCGACACCTAGACCAACCAGAGCACACATTCCCAACTGCTTGCTGGCCTGGGATCCTTTCACAGAAAAACCCCCACTCACCTACGCCACACTTGGTGGTGTGTGTCACATGTTACCTCACAGCAACAGAATTTTCACAGACAAACATGCCCCATGTGACTACAGCATTGCTCCACCTGGAACAGCAAGCTTATTACGGTAAACAAGTCAAAGTCAACATCCTGTGACTCTGTTGTGTTTACCACCTTAAAACTGTCATATCATTTAAGTATTATTGTGTTCAGATTTTTTTAAAAGCTAATCTGCACATAAATTTTAATATATATATATATATATATAGGCAGCACATCGGCTTAGTGGTTAGCACTGTTGCCTCACAGGGAGAAGGTCACGGGACTGATTCCAACCTGTGGCCTTTCTGTGTAGAGTTTGCATGTGCCCCCCATGTTTGTGTGGGTTCCACTCTGAGTACTCCGGTGTCGCAGACCAAACAGTACGGCCCTAAAAAAAAACATCATTTCGGATCACAGCAGCACATCTGAGATGGAGTCTCTTCACCCAAAGCAATCAAATGGATTAATGGGATTATTATCTCATGGCATAGCTCCAAGCTGGTTCTGTTAAAATTGGAATGCTACAGTGCGTGACGTACCATGTCTGTGTATCATTAATGGACCTGATATTAAATACATTCAAAGAAATAAATGACTGAGTAGTAAAAACATCTTCAGGCATCGACATTAACGCTTGTCCGATTGTCCGGGACAAGTGTAAAATGTGATCAGACAAGCAATATGCTCTAATCGTTGTCCAACCGGACAAGTGACTTTTTTTTGGTTTAAAACGTTCAAATTATTTTCATCACTCGGAACCAAAATACCTGACCGCCGCCTTTTTGTTTTTTTATTTACATCATGTCTTGTCTCGCACCTCGTGAGAAAGCGTCTTCGGTTTTTCCCGCCACTCTCCACACAGCGAGCAATCGGAAAACATGATATCAATAGGGGTGTGCTAAAAAAACGATATATAGATACATAGATATTTTTCAAATAGATACAGTACCGATTCATTAATTTGCAAAATCGATATTCCCCCTAGACGCTAGAGGGTAGTACTGCGGCACCACCGCCTTTGGCGCTTGACAGAAACAGGACGCCAAGTAGAGCCAGAACTGAAAGCAGTAACATGGCTGAGAAAATCTTCCATCCACCCACGTCTTTAAAAGCAGAAGTATGGGCTCATTTTGGATTTAAAGCCAAAGGAGGAGCGCACGAAATAGACAAAACCAGTGCTGTTTGCAGACATTACGAAACTGCTGTGAAATACTCTGGAAGCACGACCAATCTCCGTGTTCACCTGCAACGACACCATCCAGACAAGCTAGCTACGCCTCCTCCAAAGAACATGGACAGCCGCGGAGGACATAGTGGAGGCCATGAAGCCTATGAAGGTAGCTACACTTGTGATGTCCAAAGAAAATACTCAAACACTTTCAGTTGTGGCACCACTTCATGCTCAGCTCATTCATGATTTACAAGAGAGTCCATCTGATTCTCCATTGGTGAAAGAAATCAAAGCCGCAATTTCTGAAGATCTAAGCAAAAGACAAGTATCAGCAGAAGGAGACCATGTACTTATGTTCAGCACTAGATCCACGGTTCAAGGCTCTACCATTCCTTCCTGATGATGAGAGAGATGAAAGCTACAAGAGAGTCGTTGCAGAAGCTGGGAGAATTCATGATTCATTTGAGGTATGTTAATTCAGATGTACAAATAATATTACAAATATTTTATTATAAATTTAAAATTTTCAGAACTAGTGAGCATTGAATGAAAATATTTTTATATGTAGGAGAATAAATGTTTTGTTATAACTTAATTTTTATCAACTAATTAACTTTAATGTAATTTTACTCATATATGTTTTAGGAAGAGGCTGATCTGGAGACCATGGCTGAGGTGATGCAGGAGGAAGAAGATGATGCAGATGAAGTGAAGGGAGACTGTGCTGGTCCTCCACCCAAACGAACAAGGGAAATGTGCAGTCTAGCTGATTTTCTCGGTCAAACCTACAGTGCAGGTACTGCAGCGAGACACAGAAGCACACAGGACCGTGCAGAAGAAGAAGTTGCAAGGTACAAGGAGGCACCAGCCTTGTCTCTTTCAAAGGGAAATCCACTAGTTTGGTGGAGAGCACATCAGAATGAATATCCACTCCTGTCACTGCTTGCTAAAATGTACCTGTGCATTCCAGGGACTAGTGTCTCCTCAGAGCGTGTGTTCTATACAGCAGGAGACATTGTCACTGCTCAGAGAAGTGCACTTAATGCAGACCATGTTGACCAAATTCTGTTTCTAAACAAACATCTTTAAAAATGCATTTTGTGAAAATGTGGTCACTTTAAACAATTGAGTTTCAATTCTAATTGTTTTGTTCTATTCAATGCAATGTTCTCCACCTGCTTTTTCTGGTGTAAGGGCAGAAACCAGCCCATAACAGGTTCAGTCTGTAAGCATTGGTTTGTTGGTGATCAAAATAAGTGTTACTTTTTGGTGAAGTTTGTGAAGTTAAAAAGCTACTATTTTAAGGCTAAATTGAAGTAATATCACAGAGAATCATTCACAATTACCATATGAAACAGAAACTTCATATGTGCCTTTGAACATGTTTACCTCAACTGTATAAGCTAAATATTAATGAAAAAGCACTAACAAAAAAGTGTATGTATTTTTTGTGTTAACATGCACTAAGCAAAATGCACTTTGTTATGTAAAACAATCTTCAATAAATGGAAGGTGAATGTACTATTATTGGCCTATTTTTTGGTGCAAATGGATTTTAGCATTAGGTAAAGGACCAAAGGTGTTTTTAAAATGATTTTCTATTGAATCGAATTGTATCTATTTGAAATGCATCGTATCGAATCGTATCGTATTGAAATGACCCTGTATCTACACTCAACAAAAATATAAACGCAACACTTTGGTTTTGCTCCCATTTTGTATGAGATGAACTCAAAGATCTAAAACCTTTTCCACATACACAATATCACCATTTCCCTCAAATATTGTTCACAAACCAGTCTAAATCTGTGATAGTGAGCACTTGTCCTTTGCTGAGATAATCCATCCCACCTCACAGGTGTGCCATACCAAGATGCTAATTAGACACCATGATTAGTGCACAGGTGTGCCTTAGACTGCCCACAATAAAAGGCCACTCTGAAAGGTGCAGTTTTGTTTTATTGGGGGGGATACCAGTCAGTATCTGGTGTGACCACCATTTGCCTCATGCAGTGCAACACATCTCCTTCGCATAGAGTTGATCAGGTTGTCAATTGTGGCCTGTGGAATGTTGGTCCACTCCTCTTCAATGGCTGTGCGAAGTTGCTGGATATTGGCAGGAACTGGTACACGCTGTCGTATACGCCGGTCCAGAGCATCCCAAACATGCTCAGTGGGTGACATGTTCGGTGAGTATTCCGGCCATGCAAGAACTGGGACATTTTCAGCTTCCAAGAATTGTGTACAGATCCTTGCAACATGGGGCCGTGCATTATCCTGCTGCAACATGAGGTGATGTTCTTGGATGTATGGCACAACAATGGGCCTCAGGATCTCGTCACGGTATCTCTGTGCATTCAAAATGCCATCAATAAAATGCACCTGTGTTCTTCGTCCATAACAGACGCCTGCCCATACCATAACCCCACCGCCACCATGGGCCACTCGATCCACAACATTGACATCAGAAAACCGCTCACTCACACGACGCCACACACGCTGTCTGCCATCTGCCCTGAACAGTGTGAACCGGGATTCATCCGTGAAGAGAACACCTCTCCAACGTGCCAAACGCTAGCGAATGTGAGCATTTGCCCACTCAAGTTGGTTACGACGACGAACTGGAGTCAGGTCGAGACCCCGATGAGGACGACGAGCATGCAGATGACCTTCCCTGAGACGGTTTCTGACAGTTTGTGCAGAAATTCTTTGGTTATGCAAACCGAATGTTTCAGCAGCTGTCCGAGTGGCTGGTCTCAGACGATCTTGGAGGTGAACATGCTGGATGTGGAGGTCCTGGGCTGGTGTGGTTACATGTGGTCTGCGGTTGTGAGGCTGGTTGGATGTACTGCCAAATTCTCTGAAACGCCTTTGGAGACGGCTTATGGTAGAGAAATGAACATTCAGTACACGGGCAACAGCTCTGGTTGACATTCCTGCTGTCAGCATGCCAATTGCACGCTCCCTCAAATCTTGCAACATCTGTGGCATTGTGCTGTGTGATAAAACTGCACCTTTCAGAGTGGCCTTTTATTGTGGGCAGTCTAAGGCACACCTGTGCACCAATCATGGTGTCTAATCAGCATCTTGATATGGCACACCTGTGAGGTGGGATGGATTATCTCAGCAAAGGAGAAGTGCTCACTATCACAGATTTAGACTGGTTTGTGAACAATATTTGAGGGAAATGGTGATATTGTGTATGTGGAAAAAGTTTTAGATCTTTGAGTTCATCTCATATGAAATGGGAGCAAAACCAAAAGTGTTGCGTTTATATTTTTGTTGAGTGTAGATACGTATTGTAGCCTGTGTATCGAGGTACGTATCGTATTGGCAACATCTAAAAGATACCCAGCCCTAGATATCAATGTGTGCGCGAGACCACTGTATGGCATGTGTGTTCGTAGTAGAAGCTGACATTTTTTCGGGAATCCCACGGGATGGGAGTCAACTTTGCTATTTATCACGTGATTGGGACAGTACGGGTTTAAAACTTCATGGGAGCAGATGGGAGCGAGAAACAAGGTTTTGGGCAGCGAGCTGTCCTGCTGTCATTTGAGCGGTCAATTTTCAAAAAAGACACCGAAAAAAAAGCGGGCGGCTTTGCTTAAAGCCGTCTAAAATTAAGACTGGGTCTGATCACTGCAGCTGTCTATGTGTGTGAGTGTGTATGCGCGCGCGCGTGCGAGTGAGTCGGCTGGCTGCGAGGGGGGAGGGGTCGGGGTCGGGGGGAGGAGCGAGTTGAGCACAGAGTGAAAAACAACACAAACTAAACTGTGGCTATTTCTGTCTGGACTGTTCTGACGGTACGTCCTGTTCACACCGTGTGCGCGTGTCGGTGACAGTTATACTGAAATTATGAGATGAAATAAATTGGTCAAAATTCCTTAAAATGAGAATATATGAATGAACAGAATAAAAAAAAAATCACACGCGTAATTAAAAAAAACTGATGTGTAGAAACTCTGCAGTGATGTTCAGAAGGAGAAATCACATAAAGCAGCTGAGAACTCTGAACTTTAACAGGCCGTTATTTTCCACAGATATTTATTTTAGATGACTTAATGTAGTTGTTTAATGTTCAAGCACAAAACGTGACTGAGGAGGAGAAAAAAGACAACATTTTCAAAATTATTAGGCTGCAGGTCTGAGTTTCATTTATTTCAAAGTAAGTTACTGCTTATTATTTTCAAAAATCATGAGTCAAATCAGTCTGCATTGTTCAGTTTTTCCAGCACGTTTGTGTATTTTTTCCTTCTTTATAAGACTTTAGTTTTTGTGTTTGCTCTACTAAAAAGTTTTAAAAAAAAACAATCAAATGTTAACACTTTTCCTTATAGCAGTTCTTTAATTTCAGAAATGGAACAGAAACAACCACAAATAAAAAAAAGTAGGGACTGTATATAAAATGAAGATTAAAAATAAAAATGTTATATTCCCAGTTTCTCCACTCACACCCACAGAAGCAAACATTCTTCCAAAGTTGTCTTGGTGGCTTCCCTCACTTGTCTTCTTCCAGCATGGACATTTTGGTTGAGAACTGCCTACCTGACACAGATTTACCATAAAGTACTACACTGTTTGTATTTCTGAATGACTGATGTAAATAAAGTCTAAGAAATATTCAGTGAGTTGGAAATGTTCATATATTCATCCTCTGAAATTTCCCAAGAAAATTGGCTGTAAATATTATTAACTAATTCTTCCACTAACAATAAACTGCCCTGTCCCAACCTTTTTTTTTCTTGGAAAATGCAGCAGGCCTCAAATGCAGGAATGGATATATATTAACAAAAAATAAACAAAGCTATGTCACAATCATGAAATATGTTGGTTCCAGTTCCAGAAATAGAAGACAGAGTAAATGTCAGGATCACTACATGTCCATCACCACATTTTGAAAAACTATAAGACCACAGGCCATGCATTATTTATGTTTTGTGTCTTTTAGTGACATTTTTTTTTTTTTGGATTAAGACAATAAGTGCCTCCCTGTATTACCACAGATGAACTGTTTCTGTTGCCACATCTTCAAAATGTTACCACCCACACAGGAGAGTGACAGTATTAACTTTTTCATGAAGTGATATGTCACAGCAAAGTAGTGATAAATATTTAATCTGAATCTCTCCCACAAAAAGTTTAAATGTAATGATTTTTCTATTTCAGCTGCAATTCTTATGTTGGAATATTAAAGTTAAAGTACTTACAAACAAAAGAAGTATGACAGGTTTTTATTAAGTGACAAGTCAGAGCAAAGTATGTGTGATAAATATGTAATTTGAATCTCACTCACGGGTTGTCCAGACAACCAGGTTTTCCTACAGGACAAGGAAACTGCCAGGGTTACTTGTCCTATGGACACTAAAAAGCTTAATGTCGATGCCTGATCTTAACTATACCTTAACTAGTGACATTCCATAAACAGCTGCCCTGCATCATTGGTATGTCATCTCTGGGGTACAAGTTTCTGTGACATACAAAAACATGACATACTCTGTTACAGGAAACAATAAGTGAGTGTACATGTTCCCATACAACAAGCCCTTAACTTTATGCCCCGGGTTCCAAAAATACCTGCAAATATACACCCACATAAACAATCATTTTTCACCCTCTAAAATGTGGAGCTGTGCATGACAATAGCCAGTCTCTGAGTGCAATAGCCCTCTAAAATTCAACTGAGCGTGTACACCATTTGGCTTTATCAACAAGCGCCTCACTCATTACTACATCTTGATATCACTGCCAGTCACCTGATGACAACTAACAAACACTCCCACTGCTGTCTGCATGAGTGCAGTCACAGCTTTCAATAGGCGTCAGGCACCAGAAGCTGACATCTACTCCACAGATTTGGACTAGTTAAAAAAAAAGTCATACATAAATTCGTCAGACACCATTTGAGAGAAAAAAAAAAAAAACACAAACAAAAAATAAAAAAATTCGACCTTAACATCCACCTCTCCATCAGGACTGAGCATGTTTACTCGTTATTTCAGAAAATACTCTCATCATGCATGATGATAACACTCCTCAATAGCTTATGTACCACACCAGACATCTGTACTGCTAATGCTAATGCGCCTAAAAAAAGTTAAAAAAAAAAAAACCCACAAAACAAAACAACAAAAAAAAACTTCTTTCTTCATGTGATCTGAGTGGTGCTTTGTGAAACAGCATGCTTGACATTGCGCAGCACATGAATGGGGGTTACTGACTACTAATTACAATTAATCACTTCCCCTTGAATTATTTTCTTTCATGCACATCTTCACATGGGGTGCAACCACTCTGTGACAGTTCAGTAAAGCTACAAACTGGTTTAGGAAGACTTGTTATTATAACACTCATGTCCAGAAGGACAAGGTGATTCCTGTATCGTGTTTTCTCCCCAAAGCATTTACAGTTACCTGTTTGTAATTTTTCCACATGAAGACAAGGCTACCTATCAAACTGTTATTTACTTGTGAAACATTCCCTATGTTGTAACTAGATTTTTTTTTTTCTTAGAAATTGGAAAAGGGCAAGAGGTCTGTGCTCAGGAGAAGTACAAGCAAGTCTTAACCAAGGTACCGAAGTACCTTGTGACAAACTGGATGCACGCCACAGCAGTGTAAATATCAGATCGGCAGGAAGAATTGTAAACATGAAAGACAAGCTATTCTTAAACTCTTTCACAAGAGAACATTACGATATGTAGACTCTGGTCACTGTGACCACATTGGCAATAGTTACAAATCAAGTGAGTATTTCAGGATCCTTATCCTGAAATGATACATGAAGGAAAGAAACAACAAAGTCAAAAACACTATATGACCAAATCAAATTAATTCCAATTCAGGCTCTATTTTCTAACAACTATTTTTTACCTTCAACAGGGCCATGTGACAACTGTGGTCAAATAGTGCCCCCTGCTGATTAAAATTCTAAATGCATCGTAAATAAGTCCAAGTAGCTTACTTTTATTTTTTTTATAGCAAGTGTTTTTAATTACATTTCAAAAGCTGTGAAAACCACAAACATCTAAAAACAGTTTGAGTTACTGCCAAAAGGTTTTATGTTTTTTGTAGTCATTTTCTTATTAGTTTGAACAGAATTCAATGACTTTTGGGTGTGTGTGTGTGTGTGTGTGTGTGCATACACTATAAGTCCTATAAGTCACTGGCTTGTCCACTGTACATCAAATTTTTGTGGTGTATTTTAATTGTATGTCTGACTGAAACAGGTCTCTCTGGAGAATAAGACTACCAGAAAAAAGTAAAACAGCACAATAACCCCCGCTGGCAAATGCTGCTTTGGTACAAGTGCTTGCTACATTCTGACAACATTTCAAGGTATGCTAAGGTGATGGTCTAGTGGTTAAGGTACTGGGGTTGAGTTCAGAAATCCCTGTTAGGGCTGTCACGATTAGGAATTTCTGGAGACATATAATTGCGATTGACGAATATATTGTCTATTTTTTTTTTCTTTTTTTCGCTGCTTTATATTCTACTATCGTAGTACAAGGCTACACAACTCTGGAAGAATGTTTGGCTTCTGTGAGTGGAGAAACTGGGAATAGTGCAACATATTTATTTTTATCTTCATTTTACATACAGTCCCAACTTTTTCTGATTTGTGGTTGTTTCTGTTGCATTTCTGAAATTGTTTCTCCTCATCAGTCACGTTTTGTGCTTAAACACTACATTAAGCTCAAGACTGAACAAATAAATACCTTTGGAAAATAACAGCTGTTAAAGTTCAGAGTTCTCACCTGCTTTTTGTGATCTGTGTGTCTGAACATCACCACAGCTTCTCCACGTCAGGTTTTTTTTTTTTGCTCAGTTCATATTTTTTACACATTTTTTCACATTTTGTAAATATATTTTTAAAGATATTTGACCGTTTATTTAATCTCATGATCTCATAAATTCAGTATACGACGCGCACATGGTGTGAACAGGATGGTAACGGCAGAATCACACCGGGAGAGAAAGTTTAGAGAGAAGTAAAGGCAGCTCCACATTTTGGTTTTGTTTAACATGTTCACTCAGGTTAAAATCCTCTCTCTGCTCCGTGCTCACTGTGTGCACTGATGGTTCTCAGGAGACTGTAACATGTCGTGCCTCCATTCAGGAATTTCCCTCCCTCAACCCTCCCTCGCGCCTGTTGACCACGCACGCACGCACACACACACACACACACACACACACCTCCTTCGGTAAACTCCGCATTTTAGACGGCTTTGAAGAAAACGGCCACTGTTTTAATCGGCCGTCTTATCCAAACGGCAGGACAGATCGCTCATCACCCTCCATGTTATTGTCCTGCCTTAAGACGAGAGCGAAACAGAGTAAGGAAGGCTGCAGCACAATGACGTCAGATTCTGAGTCGTTTTATGCTTTGTGGATAAAATAAATAATTTACCAAAATCGAGAATATGAAAAATAATCACAAATATGAAAAATAATCACAATTGGCGAATATTGTAATAACTGTGACTGCCCTAATCACCGCCTGACTGGAAAATCACTAAGGGCCCTTGGGCAAGGCCTTTAATCCCCTATTGCTCCCGGTGTGTAGTGAGCGCCTTGTATGGCAGCACCCTGACATCAGGGTGAATGTGAGGCATAATTGTAAAGCGCTTTGAGCATCTGATGCAGATGGAAAAGCGCTATATAAATGCAGTCCATTTGTATGTGATAGCTGATTTCAGAATGCAAACACCAACTCTTGCAGTGTCTGGGTTTATCAGTCAAGGGCCATAACTCTGCCAAAATGTGTCAATCTTGTACAATGTTACAATATGAACATTACCAACAAGGACTTGTACCATTTCCAAAAATGCCTCCCAAAACGTGGGAGGAGTCGATGTATATGTATGTCGATAGTATATGTATTACCAACCTATAACAAGGACCTGCACCAAGTTTCACAAAATTCCTCAGAAAAATGTGAGGGGAGGGAGGGAGGGACGGACAGACTTATGGACAGAAACACCACAACATAATCTTCCTTTGGGCCTTCAGCCAGTGGGGGATAATTACTACATAAGTAATGCAAATGTCTGCAACTGCAGTATCTCACACTATACTGATAATGCCATTAGAGCAGGCACCTCATTACTTAGCGTATCTAAACCTCAAATTCAAAAGTTCCTTTCATAACATCCTCTTGAGGGGGTTATAATGAAGCACAGAGAGACCAGGAAATCACACACACACAAAAACTGCATGCACCAAATGTACATGCTTTCTTATCTTGGACATTTCATTACATGACAAGGACAGAATGCTGACAATGCACAGTCACAAAGCATGTCAGCTGCTTAACACAGAAACAAAAGACTCAGTCATCGTTCATTTAGACTCTCTTGCTGAAATTCCTTACGTTTGCCCAGTCAACAAAAAATATATATATATTTATGTTATAGCAGGGACAATGGAGTTTGGGTGTGTATGATGGAATCATACAACTGCTCAGCCTCATCGCTACTGACCCACTGGGCCTGAAGTCCAAAAAACACCATTAGGCTCGTAATTAATGCCTATTCCTGTTTCGACTGAAATAAATATTCTCTGTCAGAATAAGAATTTTTTTTTAATATTATGATTATTTTTGATGTTGTGGCATTGTACGATACTGCAATCATAATTATTTAAAACAAAAAATATAAAATTGGATAGTTTGAGTTCATACCTCGAAGGGCCTCCATGACTGGAACTATATTCTCAGACCAATGGTAGGCTGCAATTTCCATGTAGATCCCTGGAAAGTCTCGCTGCCAAATTCGCTGGCCAACAGCCCATATGGCTGTCAATTCAGGGTATGCCTTCAAAGAGCAAACAGAAAAGAATTTCAAAAGCTCTCAGCATGCTACATCCAACAGTCACATCCAAAACACAGATCACAGTTGTTCAGGCAAGTGTGTGTTCTTTTTTTAAAGGCATGTCCTTAAAAAGTAAAAAAAAAATAATAATGAAAGGTCAGCGAGATGAAGAATAACAAGCATCAACTTAATCTAGCTAAAGTCCCAGTCACGCATAAGACTGTTGGAGATTTAGGAGAGTCATCGACCATCTCTGTTGAAGTCCCCTCAAGAATACAGTCATGCATTTTGTGGAAAAACAACAACAATGCAGTCCCACATATCAGACTCTTTGTCAATGGCACTGATGCAAACATGTTTTGCCAGTAGTATGATAAGAATTTTTACATGCACTACCCTACTACTACATGCAAGATTCACAAACAAAGTAGGGTCACGACATCATGTTTTCATTAGCCTTATGTTACGTGGCAATGGTTTGGATACGTTTGTGGATTGGCCCTGTCCCTATGACACTTGGTAAGTGAATGACTACTAGATACAGATATTGGATCAGATCGGGCTCGTCTCCAACTATGAGTTTGAACTTACCGATTTTATGGCTTGGGGAATCCTCTTCCAGAGATACCTTGCATTATTCCTGTTGGATACAAAACAGCTGAAAAAACACAAATAAGTGGCAGTTACAGAAAACAAAACGGTGGCAGCATTCCATCTGGAATTTTATCACAGAGAGTAGGTTTATTTTATATTAGTGCAGGGGATTTCAACCGTTTCTACTTTAAAGGCCCATCTGGGACCAATTTGCCAAGGGAGGCCCTACCAGGAGCCAATGCTCCAAACGTAGCATTTCCCCTAGAATTTATTTCAGGTCCAGTGGTACTTACCGACCACCAAAAAAACAAACAAAAAAAAATCTTGAATACATTGCAAGGTGCGTTGCACTGATGAAAAATGTGAGACACTCAGAAATACTATGATCAGAAGCTAAGCAGAGTGGGTCCTGGTTAATACTTGGATGAGAGACCTCTTCAAAAGACCATGGGCTGTGTGTATTTCTCCAGGTAACACTGGAGTTGTGTTGGGAAGAGCATCCAGCATAAAACTTGTGCCAAATCCCAATGTGGATCTTTGCTGGACCTGCTGTGGCAACCCTGAACAAACAGGAGAAGCCAAAAGAACAACACTTGCACATATCCCAACATAAAGAGCAACGTCCAACTTTTGTTATATCGACAGGAGCCAAAATTTCTGCAAATTTCAGATTCTGAAATGTGACATCTTCTAATGAAAGCTCTGACTGATTTCTTGATACAGATAGCAGCCTGTTTTTTATACATTGCACTAATATAAAAAAATAAACCAACTGACTGCTGCTTGCTTTGCTGCCACCATGACCCAGAACCGCATAGCGGTTGAAAATTAATGCATGAATAAATGAAGCCATTTAACGTGCTGTCAAATCACTTCAAAACAAAAACCGAATTAGTGTAGAAAACTGCATTAAAGTTAGTAATGAAGATATATAAACCAGTTTTTTGCTTGTGAAAAGGTACAAAATAAAGTTAAAATGTTCAAGATATTACAATTTATAGACAGTGGTTCATCCTGTGGTGCATGATGATGGTGCCTGCCCCCAACACTTCAGAATTCTCTGAAGAAAGAACAATGTTAGATTCTGACTGGTTTACTTACATATCATTATGTAGTAAATATAGGGCCAGCAGCTGAGCGTAGACCTGAGGTGTTGCAATGCCCCCTGGAGCCTGACAAAAAGAAATGCAAGCAGGTCAAAGGAAAAGACTACACTGGACATTGTGATATTGGAGCACAGAATAAACAGAAATAGCAGGTTAAGTTATCAGTAGAGCTGCAATGATTGATTATTAACCAACTATTAAATTATTTGACAGCTATTTGGATACTCAATTAATTGGTTTGAGTCTTTTTGTTTTCATTAAAAAAAAAAATTCTCATTTCATTCTTCAATGTGAATACAGGGTGTCCCCAAAACAGTGCCACAAAATCATTTGACTAATTCTGCAACAGCTAACCTGCATTCTTTTTTTTTTCTTTTTTTTCCTCAGACATCAAGATATACGTGAGGAATTTCTTCTGATCCAATGAGGATGCGGCTTACAATCGAGCCAAAAGGGAAATTGGTGGAATTCTACTTTGAAACCAAATCGATCGTTCAAAACCAACGACAATATCAATGTCGTTTTGCAGTCAGAAAAGCTCCAGACAGAAAGACAATATGGAGGACTGTAAAGAAGTTTCAAACTGATAATTTGAAGGGCAGTGCACATATGGAGCACATCTTGTGAATGCAAAAACTCTTACAGAGGTGAAATTAGAAATAAATATGGTTCAAGATGACACATGACAGATATCAGGATCCTAAAGTGTGACATCACGATACTAACTATCCTTACATTACAATAATACGAGTGGAGCGCCATGCAGCAGCGCGAGACTCGCTCTATGGTAGACGGAGGCACAAACCGGAAGTGGCCCAAAAAATCTCCAGAGTGGGGAAAAAACCATAAACCGTTATTGTAAAAGCCGCAAACCAACAGTAGACAAACACAGACATTAGAAAGAAGAGTAGACACCACATTGGTTGCTTTGGTGCAAGACATTCGGCCGCCACCTTGGACCATTTATCGTAGTGATTCTATTACAAGGCTGACAATAGATGAACATTGACATTATAAAGAGGAGTACACGCCGCATTGGTTGCTGAGGCGCAAGAAATGCGGCTGCCATCTTGGAACAGTTGTCGCAGTGATTCTATCACAAAGCACAGTGAAGGTATGATTTTATAATCTTATTTTCTTTTTTAATCTTTCTAACATAATATGTGTGAAATACCAAGTGTTCCAATACTTTTGGAGGGCAAAGTATCCTAAGCTTATGATAAGTGCAAAATAAGTGTGGTATTATTACTGTTTTGTTTAAGAATGTTTAATTTTCACTGTTGCTGCACTTTGTGTGAAATCATAGTCATATCTTATGTAACAGAGTCAATTATACAGCAGCAATATGTGTATGTAAAATATGTTTTACATTAGTTATTGGTATAATTACATAAAATCTGTGTACCTTGATTTTATTTTTATTCATTTATTTTAGTTAATACCTGACAGGTTGGGCCTCCAGGTCAGTATGTGGAACTTTAATATGCTCCTGTCCCCTTACGTTCACATTTTAATGTGACACTGCCCTCTATAAGTAGTGTTTTCACGCCTTTCCTCTCCCCTTCTGTTACTGATCTCCATGGGAGAGGTAAGTCGTCTTGCAGTCGGGAGAGAATTTCTGTTTTAGCCTTGGTTAATTGCATTTTTAAGTTTACTGGCTAGTTTAGGCTTCTTATAAAGTCCCTACGATATACTGAAACATAGGCCTGTGTCATTTAATTTGTGTAGGGGCATGTCGTGTTGAAGCCACTGACTGGAGGATTTTTAGTTCACTGTTTGTTAGGTTTGTTATATCCCGTTTAAATTATTTAATGTATTATTTGTGTTTCGGTCCTTTTGGATCTCTGTGGGAGAGGGGCATGTTGTATAAAAGCCACTGACCGGAGGATTTTTATTTTATTTAACTGTTTGTCAGAAATTAAACGGAGACAACCTCCAAAGAGACCCACGTCTGAGACTCTTCTTCTACAACACAACACAGTCATTCACAAACGGTTACATTTATATCATATTGATATGACAATATTGCAATATGAAAATTTGGACATATTGTAGGCTATATATATATATATTATTATTATTATTATTTTAAGGCGGGCTGAAAGGTTTTAGCTATGTTCATGCTCCACCGAAGCATTTACTCAAAAAAGTCTGAAGGACCTAAATGACATGGTGAGATGCTAAAGAGCTTCGCTCATGTCAGCGAAAATATACATATTATTA
The DNA here is from genome assembly GCF_902500255.1 of Thalassophryne amazonica. Lineage (NCBI taxonomy): Eukaryota > Metazoa > Chordata > Actinopteri > Batrachoidiformes > Batrachoididae > Thalassophryne > Thalassophryne amazonica. Next base: position 88,105,469 of record NC_047116.1, on the reverse strand, counting down.
ATAGAGGGGAAATAGCCTATTTTAAAGTTACATGATGCATTATGCTCGTCCATGAGACACAAAATGAGTAATATTACCTGCAGCACTGTTTGAGGAGATTGGGCTAATTTAACTTTCTACTTGCGGACAGCAGACTCTTAAAGTTCAGTGTGGAGTAACGCAGCTTGCTGCCACACTTATAATTAATGCAGATAATGCTTTCCATCTTAAAAGAGCGAATAATGTCACTTACCATCCAAGCAGCGCCGCAAATTAATACTGTGAGTGAGCTACAGCTTTTAGCTAGCTAGAAGACGAGCTAGCTGTCACAAACAGCACGAGTACTCCTACATTGTAAACCACCATTCAGTGGTCGCTCTTCCCACAATAAGTAAATGTTAGATTGCGTCCCTACCTCAAGCTCCTGCGCTTCACACTGTTCCAGCAGTTTATCAAAGTTTTCCTCCATCATCATAGCAGCAGGCATGATGCCCAGCTACAACAACGGAAGCCTTCTTCTTCTTCTGCTCAGAAACAGCAGCAGATGAGCAGCACGTCTGTCTCATTACTGCCATCTACAGGATGAAGTACAAACTTCATTAGTCAAAAAGAATTTTGTTCAAATAGTCTACTTGTATCCGCAATCAAATATGTTGAAGACCAATCAGCCATATTATGTGTCACAATAATAACATAAAACTGTAAATTATCTTTTATAAAAACATTAAAAATAATGGCACCTGAAACAAAATGCTGAGGATAACACGATAAAGCCAAACAAATTATTGACATTATCGTCCTCACATTTAAACAACAAAATTGATTAATTGTGCTTGTGATCACTCTTTTTTTATTTTTAAAATATTTTAAATTTATCAAATGACTGTTTTCCAAGAAATAGTTTATTCTAAAATGCTAAAATAGTTGATACTAATTTGTAACTCAATAACAAACCATTCTGTCAAAATCCATTTTTAAAAATGTAATGGAAGGCATTGGTCTGGAGGGTACAAAGACAGGCTTCATTCAATTCCCTATGAAACAGGAATATCAGTCTAACGTCCCTTGAGCAAGGTACTTAATCCTTAACTTGCTGCAATTGCACATTTGAGCATTTTGCATGTGATATTGAGTGACACAGCTGTGTGGTTTCAGGCAGGATTTGATTACACATAACACCACCATGTCACTGCTGGTATGAGTGTGTGTGTGTGTGTGTGTGTGTGTGTGTGTGTGTGTGTGTGTGTGTGTGTGTGTGTGTGTGTGTGTGTGTGTGTGTGTGTGTGTGTGTGTGTGTGTGTGTGTGTGTGTGCGCGCGCGCGCGCGTGTGTGTCTGTGTGTAAGAACTTGAATCTTTACATTGACTTTATGATGTTTCGTCCAAGAAATTGTCCAAAAATATAAAGAGAATTGAATTGGCAATGATCTAAACGGTAGAAAAGCACAAAATCCTGTGTTAAAAGCTGAAACATGAAAAAAGTTTACAATTTTTTTCCTGAGAGGAGTTCAATTAATTTACTGCAGACTGTAGTTATTAATTACATTTTTAAATAATGGTGGTGGTATTTATTTATTTTAAATTTTATATTTATTTTTTTTGTCACATTCGGTGCCATTGTTAATGCAAAATTATTTATTTGCAGCTGCTTTCAAAACATTAATAAATTATTATTAACATAATAACTCAATATTAATTTAATATTGAGTATTGAGAAGTTATTTTTTAAATAAGGAGAACCACACTGGAAAATTCTGAATTATTGTTCATTTCGCGAGGGCGGACCACAAAGCATTTGTGCTTAGGGCACCCAAATGGCTAGCATGAGCTCTGTGTGCATGCATGTGCGTGCATGTGTGTGTGTGTGTGTGTGTGTGTGTGTGTGTGTGTGTGTGTGTGTGTGTGTGTGTGTGTGTGTGTGTGTGTGTGTGTGATATAAATGTCATCCATTTGCCATTTTAAAATATATAAAGTCACACATAGAATCTATGTGTGTGTGTGTGTGTGATATAAATGTCATCCATTTGCCATTTTAAAATATATAAAGTCACACATAGATTTGGAACCACGCATTAATCTCAAGTACTGGTGAGGTACAGTACATTAACACATCCAGTGCACCATGGAGCCGCCTTGGGTCCTGGATGGCAACCAACCAGGCAGACAAATTGGTCCATTGCCACCAATAATAACCATCCATCTGTTGCAGCTAGGTGGAATGTGGACTTCCTCTTGGCCTTTTCCAGTTGAGTGTGCTCCTCAAAACTGAGGCACCTGTATGGGGAATTATGCTAATAGAAATGGAGAAAATAGCACAGCTGATGTTCCTCACTACCCAAATAGTATACTACATCTGAGCATCTCTAAGTAAATGCCAGTTTGACACACAGACATTTCAGAAGCACCCAAAGATCCTCCAAAGAGACCTAGTACCAAATATGTCTCCTTATGACCTTAGTTCTCTGGTTCGTGCCACTTCTTACAACCGTATGTTACACATGAAGCACCGGAGCCTTAAAGACATGGACCTTCCTGCAACCATACTAGCATTGCTAAACACCCCTGTCCAGTGAATTCATGACTCAATAAGCTCTTCCAAGGTGTTTCTCAACCTCAAAGACTGAGGACCCAGATACATGAAAGTTACTGCTGAGATAAATGAGCTTCAAGATCAACATTTTGAATACAAACAGATACACCCACTATATTTGCTGGTGTTTATACAAGTACAACCCCAATTCCAATGAAGTTGAGATGTTGTGTGAAATGTAAATAAAAACAGAATACAATGATTTTCAAATCTTATTCAATCTATATTCAATTGAATACAACACAAAGACAAGATATTTAATGTTCAAATTGATAAACTTTATTGTTTTTGTGCAAATACTGTATTTACTCATTTTGAAATGGATGCCTGCAACACATTTCAAAAAAGCTGGGACAGGGCAACAAAAACTGGGAAAGTTGATGAATGCTCAAAGAACACCTGAACATTCCACAGGTGAACAGGTTAATTGGAGACAAGTGAGTGTCATGATAAAAGGAGCATCCCCAAAAGGCTCAGCTGTTCACAAGCAAAGATGGTGCGAGGATCACCACTTTGTGAACAACTGCATGAAAAAAAATAGTCCAACAGTTTAATCAAGGAATTTAGGGATTCCATCATCTAAAGTCCATAATATAATCAGAAGATTCAGAGAATCTGGAGAACTTTCTACACGTAAGCAGCAAGGCCGAAAACCAACATTGAATGCCCCTGACCTTTGATCCCTCAGGCAGCATTGCATTAAAAACTGACATCATTGTGTAAAGGATCTTACTGCGTGGGCTCAGGAACACTTCAGAAAACCATTGTCAGTTAACACAGTTCGTCACTACATCTACAAGTGCAAGTTAAAACTCTACCATGCAAAGCGAAAGTCATACATCACCAACATCCAGAAACGCCGCCGCCTTCTCTGGGCCCGAGCTCATTTGAAATGGACAGATGCAAAGTGGAAAAGTGTGCTGTGGTCTAGATGAGTCCACATTTCAAATTGTTTTTGGAAATCATGGACGTCGTGTCCTCTGGACTAAAGAGGAAAAAGACCATCCAGATTGTTACCGGAACCAAGTTCAAAAGCCAGCATCTGTGATGGTATGGGGGTGTGTTAGTGCCCATAGCATGGGCAACTTACACATCTGTGATGGCACCATCAATGCTGAAAGGTACATCCAGGTTTTGGAGCAACACATGCTGCCATCCAAGCAACGTCTTTTTCAGGGACGTCCCTGCTTATTTCAGCAAGACAATGCCAAGCCACATTCTGCACGTGTTACAGCACCGTGGCTTCATAGTAAAAGAGTGCAGGTACTAGACTGGCCTGCCTGCAGTCCAGACCTGTCACTCATTGAAAATGTGTGGCGCATTGTGAAGCGCAAAATACGACAACAGATACCCCGGACTGTTGAACAACTGAAGTTGTACATCAAGCAAGAATGGGAAAGAATTCCATCTACAAAGCTTCAACAATTAGTGTCCTCAGTTCCCAAACACTTATTGAGTGTTGTTGGAAGGAAAGGTGATGTAACACAGTGGTAAACATACCACTGTCCCAGCTTTTTTGAAACATTTTGCAGGCATCCATTTCAAAATGAGCAAATATTTGCACAAAAACAATAAAGTTTATCAGTTTGAACATTAAATATTTTGTCTTTGTGTTGTATTCAATTGAATATAGGTTGAAAAGGATTTGCAAATCATTGTATTCTGTTTTTATTTACATTTCATACAACATCCCAACTTCACTGGAATTGGGGTTGTATAAACACCAGTAAGTATAGTGGCGTTATGAGTCTGCAATTGTCCCAGATCAAGCCTATGATCCAGGCTTTCTGTGACTTCCTGGAATCGGCCATCAGAAGTGTATCTGTATGTATTCAAAGTGTTGATCTGTTGATAGGTTGAAGAGGATTTGCATATCATTGTATTCTGTTTTTATTTACATTTCATACAACATCCCAACTTCACTGGAATTGGGGTTGTACACTGTAGAATATTTGAAAATCACAAATGTTGACAAAATAGTTTCCAGTTCCGATTTGGATGCTGAGCTCAACATGATTGGGAGAGTAGAGTGGACGTTCAGTCAACCATGGAGCAGTCATGAACACTGAGTCCCCTCTAACTTGTTTACTTACATATATTGTCTTCTTCCGTTTTTTTTTTTCTTTTTACTTCTAGTAAGCTTTTGTTTCACTGACAGTCTCTCTCTCTCTCTCTCCTCTCTCTCTCTCTCTCTCTCTCTCTCTCTCTCTCTCATCTCTCTCTCTCTCTCTCTCTCTCTCTCTCTCACACACACACACACACACACACACACACACACACACACACACACACACACACACACACACACACACACACACACACACACACACACACACATCTTCAACCAACAGTGATGGGCATGAGGCAGGGTACATCTCTGTCACAGGACCACATATAGACAAACAAATACACACATCTACAGACAATTGTAACTTTCCAATCCAACTAACTTGCATGTCTTTGGTTGTGGGAGGAAGCTGGAGCACCTGGAGGGAACCCACACAAACACAGGGAGAACGTGCAAACTCTACATAGAAAGGCCACAGGTGGGAATCAATCCCATGACCTTCTTGCTGTGAGGCAACAGTGCTAACCAATAAACCACCGTGCCGCCCCATTGACAATCAATGATTACTAATTATGAATGCAAATAAATAAATGAGCTTACCCCTACTCATGAATGCTGTGGTGAAGAAGAAACTGCGCCTGAAGATGAGGTTTTCAAGTTCACATTTGATTTACACTCCTGTCTTCACCTATGATCACGAAATTTGGGTAATGACAGAAAGAATAAGATCGCGGATACAAGCGGTAGAAATGAGTTTCCTCCGTCGGGTATCTGAGGGTGAGAAGCTCAACTATCTGGGAGGAACTTGGACTACAGCTGCTTCTTCTTTGCATCACAAATAGTCAGTTGAGGTGGTTTGAACATCTGGACAGAATGTGCCCTCTGGTCATCTCCCTCGATAGGTCTTCCAGGTATGTCCGAAATGCCAGAACAAGCTGGAGGGATTATATTTTTCCAGCTGTCTTGGGAATGCCTTGGGATCCCCTGGAAAGTGTTACAGGATTTGGCCGAGGATAGGGAAGTGTGGGATGAGCTGCTTGGTCTACTGCCACTGCAACTCAGACTCGGATAAGTGGCAGAAAACGAATGAATGAATGAATGAATAAATCAGCACAAATTCACAAAAATGTCTCAGTGGATGTCTTGATAATCTCTCCATATGCTCACTAAATAAATCAATGAATACATTATTATTATTATTATTATTATTATTATTATTATTATTATTATTAATAGTAGTAGTAGAAATAGATTAGAAATATCTTAACTTATTATTATTATATTAGCAGCAGTAGTAGCAGTAGTTGTATTACTCAAATGAATTCATGTTGAGTAATTGTTTTACTTTTGTTTGCAGCGTAATTACACCACAGCTAAATGTGAAAGTCTTTCATCTGTTTTCTGGCAGGATATCAACTCTCCATCAGTATAAACTTACTGAACAACTCACCCTGCACTTTCAAAAGAAAACAGCACCAAACAATATATGTGAGAAAAGAAAACTGTATTCATGAGGTTTGTGGTGATGGATTACTTCTCTCAAGAAGGTTTCAAGTATCAGCAAGTTGATTATAATTGTGCAGTAGAATGGGCTGAGCCCAGCTGGACTAATGAATGACATGAAAATTGTTTTTACCTTCAAACATTCAATTATGTTTTGAAAAGTGGTTGTCAGTAAAATAAAGCGCAAGTAGGCCGAGATGATTAATCACATTTTATATAAATTCCAAAATGACATTTTTAATTTTTCCGTAAGCTCTGTGTGACAGGTGAAATGCTCGTGCTGTCAGTTAAGTAATCTTTTTTTTACCACTTTGTAGAGCAAAGGTAAGGGCCCTTTCACACATAACACGACGCTGGGTGAAAGAAGCAGGAACCAGAAGAGAATCTGCAAACAAAAAACGAAATGGGGAAGTGCGAAACATTCCACCTGCTGTCGGGAGGGACACGCAGTGCAGGCGTGCACGATGCAGTGATGATGGTTTTGTGCACGCTCGTGTGTGTGCACAAACACATTGTGAGCATCTGGAATGTGTTGTACCACATCGCTGGTGTGGAGAAAAAAATAACATAAAAACCACACACCATAAAAAAACACCACTGCAGTTTAATCCCTCTTATCAAGTGGACAATATAAGTATGAACCTTCTATTCGTCTGTAGATGACCCATGGTCATAGATGTACAGTCAAGAAATGACATGAATGAAGCAGTGTGCTCTTATCATGTCCACATCTGTGCTGGTCCCATGTGTGTGTCCAGTGAGTGGCGTGCCGAAGGAGAGACACCGTGTCATGTGGACCAGAGCTCATGTGGGTGACGTGACATTCAGATCCCCACCTGAGTGTTCACATGATCAGACGATCAATTTCACCTGGCACAGCCTGTGGATGTGCACGCTGTGCAGCCGCTGCAGCCCGTCGCAGAGGCAAAATATGTTTTATGTATTTCCATGTGAGGACAGCAGGCACACACACGCACATCACAGCAGGCACTTATAAGGTCATGTCCTTCAAAACACGGTACATGTTCTCCAGCTGTGACGACCAGGTCCAGAGATCTCAACAGCAGCGGGTGTTCATGGCCACGCCCATTTATTAATTCAGCACACAGAACAAAGTGTTACTTTCTGTTTCTGTGTTATGTGATCATTTTATTTTAGTTATTTGTTATGTAATTATGTGTGTAGTTATTGTAGTAATTATTTATATACCCCTCCTGGCTGTGGTCTCTGTGTGTTTAATGTAACACGTTGTGTGCACTGAGCCGTCATTTCCAGCTGTCATTGTGTGGCTGGCTGGCGATCAGCTGAGAGGTGCCTTGGCGTGCTGTGTGGTCAGATGTGGCTTGCCAGTCCCCATGTGTGTCTGTACATACATATCAGCATTTCACGGAAATGTGGGGAAGCCCAAACCACACGCACGCCACGTGTTACGGGGGGGAGGGCAAATGCGCAGGCCACATGTGTGTTGCTTGGCAACTCCACACTCGTGGGTCACTTAGACAAATTTCACAGCCAGCTCGAAAGTGGTCGCCTACTCACTATTTTTGTGTTGGCTGCACAAATGGCACAACATTTCCTAAGTGCTCCCTGAGTGGTACTGGATGTTCATGTGTGGCACCTGGAATTTGGTTGACACCTGCAGAGAGAGAGGAATTGAATGGGCACTCACAGTGCACTCTGTCTTTCAGCCTCTGGTGTGCACAAATGGTTGTGGCGACAGGTGTACGAGGCGTTCGAGGTGGCTCCAATTTTTCAGGAATGGCATTTGACTCTTTCTTCGTGCACCAGTCTGCCCTAACAGCCAGTCTCCTGCCAATCAGTTTATCTCCAGGATAAAGGGAGCCAACCCTGACCTTCAGCAACAGGAAACAGTGACTTCAGTCTTCAGCTAAAAGGAAAACCTGGACCCAAATAGTCCAAAGAGGTTCATGGATTTTTTTTGTTTGTATGTTGCCACAACTGTGCAAATAATGTAAGAACAGCAAAGAGAATTCTGACACTACACCACCACCACTGTAGGCACACAGCAGACCTATACATGACCCTCAATGGTCCATTTAACAAATTCACAAAATTATCAAAAGTCTGCAATTGGTAGGTCTGAGATCTAGAACTGGCCAGAGCCCAGCTGGCGGACAAGCCTAGTTTTCACCTGGTTGCTCCAGTGGCTGGCATAACAGGAGAATAGCAACTGGTGTGGTAGACTGTATCATGAGGCTCAGACTTGACCAGTCTTCCGGTGTCATCCTGTTGGCTCAGTCTATGCTCTGACCATGGTAAATGCAATTAAAGACTGCCCAGGTGGTGACAATCCATGGGTAATTTCCATGTGACCAATGGCACTGGCAGGAGTGGCTATGGGGACTGCATTGATCTGGTAACCAGGGCAAAAATGACTCAGTGCCCCTTGGCTTTGCAAAAAGCCAGGGTCGATGAGTTGCTGGACCCATGTTTAAGTGTCCAGCATGGCACTCTGGGCATGGCGTTCTGATACCAGTGGTGCTGCTAAGGAGATGGCTCTTGCTTTCAAGGGAAGACTCAAGAGTCAGTTAGTTAACTTGTAGCTTCTCTGAGGTTTCAATTAGTGTGTCACACACTACTGCATGACTGAGATTAAATCTGGCAAGAATTCAAGATCAGACTGTATTGATAAAGTTTGCGTGCGGTGTGGCTGGAGGACTGCATGGAATGTGGGAGTTCTTCCATGTCAAGACCATTAACGTTGCAAAGGAATGCACTGGGATTGTCAATATCCACACGAGGAGGTGTTTGTTCATATAAGGGCTGGGTGAATGTCATCCAAAGTGGTCGTAGTACAGTGCTTAATGGAAATTTCAGGCTGTATAAGGAGCTGAAAGTGAGCTGAGATGTAGACAAGGAGGCATTTGTTGGGAGAATGTCTGATAAGGTATCTTACCATCTGTGGTCTACCTCATCTCATCACAGTCAAGCAGATAATTACTTGGTCCTGACAGATGCCTCTGCTTTGAATTATGTAACGTCATGTGACATTCGCAAAAGTACACAAATGAGAGCACAATCACAAAGATACATACTCACACAAAGGTCGTGCATGTTGAACCTCTGCACTGTGTTTCCCCTTCAGGGCGTCAGCTCACAATCTCAAAGTTGGGAGGCAGGCACTCTAAACATGAGGCTAAAACTCATGGCCTCTAGCTTCCTGTCACTTTGGTTTTGGGGAGTGAGGTTAAATGGACTGCATTTATATAGCGCTTTTCCATTTGCATCAGACGCTCAAAGCACTTTACACATCAATGCCTCAAATTTCACCCTGATGTCAGGCTGTTGCCATGCAAGGTGCCCACTACACACCAGGAACAACTAGGGGATTAAGGACCTTGCCCAAGAGCCCTTAGTGATTTTCCGGTCAGGATGGGAATTGAACTGAGAATCCTGTGGTCTCAAGCCCAGCACTTAACCACTAGACCATCACCTCCCTGAGGTTTACTGACTTCAGCCATACAGTGACTCCTGCTGGCCCCATAGCACTTGCTGTTCAAAATTAATTGCTGCTTGCTGTATTCTGTAAAATGTGAGTGATCTCATACTTTGACTGTGTGAAAGAGTTTTTCTCCCAGAGGGACAACAATGGCGTTGTTAGTTCTTATCTGAAGCCAACCCTGAGAGTGTCGGTAGGAATACAATAACGTTGCTGTGAATTGAACTGAACTGAACATGGACCTTTTCTCATACGGAGCTGAAAACAGCAAGCTGAAGAGAGTTACTCTTTAACACTGATCTACTTTAATTAATGAGTTACACTTGTTGCAAAGACAATGTGGGGGCGTATGTGCTGGTAAACCTCTGCGCCCAGGGTGATTATCAGATTAGTTTCCATCACAATGTTGGACAACTAAGGATTAACAACAATGCCCTGCTTTATGGACTAATTTTTTTCTCACCATTTCTATCATGGAGTTACATTTATTAAATTTTTGTACTCAGACCAAGGATGTGTGGGACTGGGTGCCCCGCCTGGACAGATTTCTGAACTGCAAGCTTAGAAACTTTGTTTTTGAAAAGAAGGGTGTTCATTTTGCTACACAATGATGTGGTTATCGGTTTTGTGGTGTCATTAAAGATGTGTATGCATTCTGAACCCATCTGATCTGCCGGTTTAATAAACCTGGTAGGTTTACCTTTAATTCAAATTATTGTCGTCTGTGTATTGTACTTGCACTGCCCATGGATTCACGGGGGGAACCTGAGATTTTCTGTGTTTTGAGAAAAGATTGTTTTCCCCAACAACACAAAATCACAGCTAAATAGTTCTTAGTTGTTAGATATTACAGCCGGCGGCTTTATATGGTGTAAATGGTGACTCGGCCAGTCACCGCCGTGAGGGAATACATTGAAATCCTTCTCAAAAACTGATAGTCTGAACCAGCAGACATGCACCTAGGACTCAGACCTCAAGCAAAACCACTTTATAACTGTAGGAGGCAGCACCAGCACTGGTTGAAGTTACAACAAGGGTGGATGGGAGATAATAATCAATACTCTGCTCAAAAGTAGCTGGAAAATAACCAATTATGCTGAAATTCAAACTTGTCTGAGACAGTTATTTAGGATAACCAGTTCAAATTTGTTGAAAATCAGATACATTATGGTCAAATTATCATATACACTGAACATTTGACTGACACACATGGAGGAACGCAGACTCAGATTTTGCTCAATTCTGTATACCGCTTGCATTCTTATGGCTGCTGGGGGGGTAATAATCCATTTAATGAGGAAAACTGTGCTGAAGTCACATTTGGGCAAAAGTAGTCAATCACTGGGAAGGAAGCGTTTAGAGTAATTAGAGTTTTTAAATCAGAAGGCTCCTTGACCAGATGTCTGGGTTACTGCTGTAGGCGAAGCAATTTCTCCAGGCCATCTGATGGATAGGAGGACATTTAAAACAAACCAAGCTGAAATGTGCAAGTGACTTAGCGGCAGCTTTTATTATGCCCGAAAAGCATGCACTATTAACAGAAATCTCATTATTAAAGCATATAATTATTAAGTGAGCTTTGTGCATGTTGGACGAGAGATGATATAAAACAACAGAAAATAACAGCAGTGCTGCTGATTGGACACACAGAGTCACTGAATTAAACAGTTGTTGTGCCAAAATGATTGATGATCTAATTTATGGTGAAAGATAAATTGGATTACACATTGTTTTAAAAGCAAGCACTTGATTTAGCTCAACAAAACATTGACTTATTTCACCCTGCCCACTTATGGTTTTCCAGCCATTTGAAGCAATTGGCAGGGAACTTGTTTTTCCCTCTAAAATCTCATTCATATCCCCAAACTTTTCACATCAAAAAAGCCAGTTGTGTTTTTTTGTTGTTACTGTTTCAGATTTTTTGGAAGACTTTCTTATTAAAGTCACAAATGTTCTTCTGCAGTCTGCTAAAGATGAGCTTGTGTGTATTTCCATCCTTTTTGATCTCATTGACTTTGATGCTGGTGACTACATACATTTTTGTCTAAAATGTGTTGGCATTGGCGCCACTGGCAGTGCTAGTGGGTTTCCACTAACTTCTTTCCCCTTTGTCAAAGCTGCAGGAAATGTTTGCATCCTCATTTGCTTTGTGGAGTTCCTACAAACTAGGTAGCGTTTGGAGCCTCTCCACAGGCTGATCATTCCCTCTCCCACCCACAGAGATAAAAATAAAGCTGACATCAAGCACGCTTCCGCTGTTTTTCTTCTGAAATCTTGATGAAGAATTTCCACAGTTCTTGCTGTGTTAGTGAATGGAATCCACAAGCCTGTTCATTTAATAACATTAGTGTAACACCTACAAGTGAATTCCATGTGTTCTTTGGCACTCACATTGGTGGCCAAGTGGTTAGGTGTGCTTGTTTCCAGCATGGAAGGTTTCTGGTTCAAAGCCATCCCTGCACATCTCTGTGTAATGTGAAGTTGCATCAGGAAGGACATCTGGTATAAAATGTGCCAAATCTACATGTAGTTGAGCAGAGCAAAGTAGAGCAGGTTATCGTGGCAGTCCCTAAGAGGTGAAGAAGATTGTCTCTTAATTAATTCCCTGATGGGATATCTACATCCAGGGTTCCATAGTAGCGAAGCTTGAATCTTTGAGTGGACTGGGTTGCTTGACGCGAGGATGTTTCACTTCTAATCGCAGAAGCTTCCTCAGCTAAAATTCTTGCTCTGGTAGTCTGACTTCTGTCTTGACTCTTGTAGAGAAGAATGACAGAAGCCAGCAAAAGCTGGAGTTTTAAGACTAACCAGACCTCTCCTACCAACAGGCAGACTGTTATTGGCTAGTGACTAACAATTGCTCTAATTAGCACCTATTGTGCTCTAGTTAGCACCCTCCTAATGACAGGGCAGCTGTCCCTCCTAAGGATGGGACTGATGCCTCTCCTGATGACTCTCCTGACAACTCTCCTGATGATGTGAATGACTCATTACCATGAACAAAAGACTGAAACTGCTTTGACCAGAGTACCCCATTGTAAACAGGGGACAAAGCGTGTCTAGACCCCCCCCAGTTAAGGCTGAGTTTCACCTGTTTCACATAAATGCTTCCTTCACTCCCCTAAAGAACAACATGTACGGAAAGCCCTCACAGTATGTATATCAACTATGGAAACCACCTGGACAACTGCGAGCCTTCACAGATACATCCAGGGTTGATCTAGAGACGTGTGTTTCTTTAACATGGGAAATGTTGTTACACACAGTCCTTGAGAGATCCTTAGCCTGGTCCAATGGTTGGGAAATCGCAGATGAACAGGGTCTGAGAACCTGCTGCAGCCTTCACCCACCTTCACAGCCACTGGGATACAAGCCATAACCTTCTCCTCCTGATGCACCATTGAGGACATCTTGTTTCACCAGAGCCCTGTTAGCCATCTTGTGGTCAGGGTTACTGTTGGGACTTCATGGTTACCATAGTGGGTATGGAACACACAAGGTCCCGACTATATTTCACGCTAACAGGCAATCCCTTACTTGATCCGTTATCCAGATGTGACGAAGTGGACAAGGGGTTAGATTTGACATCCAGGAGAGCAGGTACCTCTTTAGGATAAGGACTTGAACTACTACTATGTGGACCTGGGTTCATGTTTCCCTTCCTTGGACAAGACACTTCTTTTGCATCATCCCAGTCCAACTACTGCATAATTAAATGGGTAAGCATTTTAATATTGTAAATAATGGAGGCATGGTGCATTGTATGTGTTGTACTTTAAGCAGTGATGGTAACCTGTTTTTTTTATGGTGAAACTCAAACTACTGTTTAATTTTCATGAGGGAGTGACAGTACATATGTTCCTCCAATTTTGATGACACTTAAAGTGAATTTATTCTCACCACTGCCTGAAATCAGCACGCCTGCTTTGCATTTCCGTGCCATTCTCACTGCTGTCACTCATTCCACACAGTTATTTGTCAGATCACTGACTTTGTTCTACGTCTCATTTGCATAACTATCTATTTACCTATTTATGATTTGGGTCTGTGTTCTGTTACTCTGCCTTCCTGTTTCAGGTGCTTGATCCAGTGTCTGCTGTGTTGGGTTTGACTGTTTAAATGTTAGATAAATGCCAACAATGGACATAAAACTACTGTACTGGTGGTGCTACATAAATGTAGTTGGTTTGCACAGCTTGTCTCTTTAAGGTGCGTTTACACATAAGCAAGAAGCATTACGAATGTCATTTTTCTGTCATTCATGACATTCCTGACATTCTTAATGTGACTTAACACATCTGAATAGGTTTCTTAATAGTGCGTGTTAGTGCGTGATATTCTTGATATTCGTGTTTTTGCCTGTCAAAAAATCTTCCACGAATGTCACACACCACCATCATTTCATCTCACGTCGTGGAGGTCGCAACTGAGTGTGTTGATCCGTCTTGATGAGTAGTGATCCTTAATAGAACATGACAACGTTTGTAGTGGTTCCTGTGATGGTTCTTGGAGCCCAAACTGTCACGCGTTATTATGAAGTGACATGGAAACTGTCAAGTTTTGACATGACTTGTAACGCAGCGTCACATTTCACTGCGTGCCACGACGAATTAGATTTCTGTCACGTGCGCACAATTAAAGTCGGCTCCAAATGTCGTTCCACAGTTCCTGCTGAAGCTTCTGCAGGTGTTCCACCTGCTGTTGTAACCGATGAGTGGGAGAACGAGTCTGAACCAGAGGAAAAAGAGGAGCGAGAGGAGACTCACGTGCAGCCAGACATCTCTGCACCTCCTCCAGTCCGGTGGAGGAAGAAGCGCGCGCACAATTAAACCCTGCTGCACCGCATTCAGTTTGATTGCTGACACCAAGTCGGCTAAAAGTCTAATTTCAGTGCTCTTCAGCGCGCTCCTGCAGGTGTTCCACCTACTGCATGAGCCTGATGTTTGGGAAAATGCGCGAGACGAGAGCCGCATGAAGCCACACATCTGGCTCTGTCCGTCTCCTCCTCCTCCTCTCTGTGCCACTCCATGGCACAGAGCCCAACTATGCATAGAGTCACAAAGTTCTTCTGAAAAACTGGAGCGATCTGAATTCGGTTGGATGAATATGGGTGTGTGTGTGTGTGTGGCGACAATTCACCTCGTTCACAACGTGACAGAACTTAACGATGCGCTGTTATGCGCAATAGCGCGCAACAACGCGGAACACTATTCTTGACCATGCGTAATGGTTCCTGATAATTCTCCAGCAACACATGCCATTAATCATAACGTGTGGTAACAGGTTGCAGCAGTTCTTGAGGACACCTGATGCCTCTGCCCCGAATCATCACATTCGTGATTAGCGGCCAAGAATGTATACTTCGTGGCATTCGTGACTCATCGTCGTTATGTGTAAACGCAGCATTACGTCAGAAATAATAATATAATATTAAATAATATAATATAGTTCATATCAATTCAATTTATTTCCATTTATATAGTGCATAATCACAACAAAGTTATCTCAAGGTGCTTCACACAAGTAAGGTCTAACCTTACCAACCCTCAGAGCAAGCACACAGGCGACAGTGATAAGGAAAAATTCCCTCTGAGGAAGAAACATCAAGCAGACCAGACTCAAAGGGGTGACCCTCTGCTTGGGCCATGCTATAGAATACGAGGTCTGTCCATAAAGTATCGTACCTTTTTATTTTTTTCAAAAACTATATGGATTTCATTCATATGTTTTTATGTCAGACATGCTTGAACTCTCGTGCGCATGCGTGAGTTTTTCCATGCCTGTCGGTGACGTCATTCGCCTGTGAGCACGCCTTGTGGAAGGAGTGGTCCCGCCCCCTCGTCGGATTTTCATTGTCTGGAAATGGCTGAATGAAAAGGACTTTTTTTCCATCAGAATTTTTTCAGAAGCTGTTAGAGACTGGCACCTGGAAACCATTCGAAAAATTTATCTGGCTTTCAGTGAAAATTTTACGGGCTTCACAGAGAATAAGGACTTTAACTACAGCTTTAAGGACCCCTTTAAGGACAGTCGGTGCACCGCGCTGCGAGCTGCGACAATGCGGCACAAACCACTGGATCATTTCTAAGCTGATGGCTCGCCACAAGTTCTTTTATACTCACTCGACTGGTAAGCACTGAAAGCCGAGATAGACATGTCCAAACTTGTCCTCTAACACTCCGAAACGGAGGTGTTCCTTTGTCTCGCTTCATCAGCGAATCGGTCGTGATGCGCGAAGCCTCCGCGCGGCTTTCCATGACAAAATCTCTTGTTAAAAGTGAAATCTGCCGGAAAATGGCTGATGTCCAGGTCTTGTGATAACCAGAGAAAGAGCACACGACAGTCTCGTATCCACAGAGCCAGCAGCTTAGAAATGATCCAGTGGTTTGTGCCGCATCGTCGCAGCTCGCAGCGCGGCGCACCGACCATCCTTAAAGGGGTCCTTAAAGCTGTAGTTAAAGTCCTTCTTCTCTGTGAAGCCCGTAAAATTTTCACTGAAAGCCAGATAAATTTTTCGAATGGTTTCTAGGTGCCAGTCTCTAACAGCTTCTGAAAAAATTCTGATGGAAAAAAAGTCCTTTTCATTCCGCCATTTCCAGACAATGAAAATCTGACGAGGGGGCGGGACCACTCCTTCCACAAGGCGTGCTCACAGGCGAATGACGTCACCGACAGGCGTGGAAAAACTCACGCATGCGCACGAGGGTTCAAGCATGTCTGACGTAAAAACATATGAATGAAATCCATATAGTTTTTAAAAAAAAATAAAAAGGACCGTTAATTTATGGACAGACCACGTAAATTACAAAACAATTCACAAAATGAACATACAGGAATAGTTGCCGGTGCACAGGACAGGAGGGTTTCAGAATCAGGCATCAGAAAGACAACAAATACAGTATAATTTGTCAGCATTAAGCAACAAGAAAAGCAAAAGAAATACTAAGGTGATTGCCAGCTACTAGCCCTAAGCTTCACCAAAAAACCCAGAATTTAGATAAAGTTGAGGGCGCTGCCCGCTCTGTTAGTGTGCTGATTTTTTTATGCAAAAGGTTCCCACCCCTGCTCATTCTCCATGTAATATGGAGGTGCATCAGGAAGGGCATGCGGCATAAAACTGGTGCCAAATCAACATGCAGATCTACCTGATAGCTTGCACCTGTAGAAGGTTGCTCTGTGCTGTGGGTTTTGACTCTTCCCACTCGCTCCCCTCGCGATGCAAACTCACAGTCTCCAGAATGGGAGGTAGACTCCCTAACCACAAGGCTAAAACCCAGGGCTCTGATCTGAGACTCCTTCTGGCCTCCATTACACAGCCTCAATGCCAAGCATATTTGAATTATTTCTAGCATTGAACATAGCATCTTTGGAAGCAGTACATACATTAAAGTCATCAGGTAGAAGTAATGCCGTGTTATATTTTGCATTTAAATTGAGTATATATTTGGCAAGGTTATCAAAAAAAAAATTAAAGTGAGTAATGTATACAGTGTATCTGGAAAGCACATTTTGTTATGTTACAGCCTTATTTCAAAATGGACTAAATTAATTTTTCCCTCAAAATTCTACCCACAACACCCCATAATGACAGCATGATTTTTTTTTAATTTTTGCAAATTTACTAAAAATAAAAAAACTCAGAAATACTTCATGGTTTGCCTCTGTCTTTCCTATCTCCTTTCCTTTTTAAACCTTGTGCGTAGCTTGTTAGTTTTTTACCCTGCTGCTCATCACTGCCACACACCTGAAGTGCATGAGCAGCTCATCAGCAGCAGGTTACTTAAACCCAGGCTTTCATCTTATTCACTGCTGGATTCTTTGTTTTTGGGGGCTTCAGTGTTGCTAGTGCAGTCACTCACCTCTCCTTTCCTCTGTTCTCCTATTTCCTGTTCTCAGCTCTGTGCGTCCCACCTGGCTCCGGCTCCAGAACCTTACACTCCAGGATTCCTGCTTATTCTCTTACTCCCAAGTCTGCCTGTGTGTGCACTGCAGCTCCCAGATGTTCCACCGCTACAAGCAGGCCCTGTCTTGGCTCAGCAGGCCATCTAACCAGCGCAGAATTGTTCACTTGTTTATTATAAATAAATGTATTTTTCTTCACAACCAGTTTTGTTCCTTGCTCCCAGCGCTTAAGTCCATCACCTGTAGATTCGGACCCCTAATCTTAACAGAAGAATCTGGCCAGAAATGTGGATTTAGCAGGAGCAGGTTCAGTCCTGCAGGCTCTCAGCCTTCAAGGTAAATTCCTGGGAGAAATACAGCAATCCACAGATTCCATAGGGGTCCAAGTTCCGAACCTCTCAGCCCAGGTTACACACTCCGACACACTCTTTTCACAATTCATTGTGCAAATATCTCTGTCGGACAGTCATCTCATGCAGCTAACTCAGCTAGCCGCACAACTCTCTGATTCCTCCGCCACACCGGCTTCTCTGTCTCCAGCCACCACGAAAGTAGTTCCCTCATCCATGTCAGTTAGTCCGGCTTCTGAGCCATGTCTCTGTCATCCAGAACCTTATGCCGGTTGTGTAGAAATGTGTGCATTTTTTTTTTTTTTGCAGTGTCCTCTCGTTTTTTCCACAGAGACCCTTGCAGTAATCACATGGCATCAACTCCAGGTCCGCATTTTTCTGTCTGTCTTTAGTTCTTTAAAAAATAATAAGAATTTTTTTCAGTAGTTTCCTAAAGTTTTTGTCCTCTGGTTTCCAGACCAGCTCCCGGTTTTTGTCCTCTGGTTCCCACACCAGCTCCAGGGTTTGTCCCCTGGTTCCCAGAACAGTTATGTTTTGTTCTGCGGTCCTGCTGAGTCTAGACATTGGTCGGTGGGTGCTGCAGTGTATTTTCTTGGGGGGCGCTAGCAGATCCTGGGAATTTACCTTGAAGGCTGAGAGTCTGCAGGACTGAACCTGCTCCTGCTAAATACATATTTCTGGACGGATTCTTCTGTTAAGATTTGGGGTCCGAATCTCAATTTCCGTAACAGGACAGTTTTTCCTGGACTCCAAAGTTACCTCAAGTAGATCCTATTCCATCATTCAACAGGTGACTGTGGACCTTGTCTTCCAAGGTCATGGGGGCACTTTCCTGAGTTGATTGTGAATCTCCTTTGGGAAGCATTGGATTGCTCCCACAGGTGACCTCCCAGCTAACAGTTAATGTTATCATACCCTGTGGTTCTCACAAGGTCATGAATGTCACTGGTTTCGTCACGTGAGAATGTTCTCAGACCATTTAAATTGATCCTTAAAAGAATTTTGGGAAGAGGAACTTAATCATTTAAAAGCATTGTCTGCTATTAGTGCTTCTTTTTATTTTGTAAAATCCAGAAGATAACTCACTTCAAAATTCTAGTTCTGGCGTAATGTTAGCAGAACGTTACAGGGACATTTTAAATTTTAGATATATATATATATAGAGAGAGAGAGAGAGAATTTTTTTTTCTAAAAGGAAATAGATTGGCTCTTATTTAAGCATGGACTCCATTATGTTGAAAATCTAAGATATGCAGGAACTAATATCTATAATTTGATCTGTATGTCCGTCTGTTTGTCTGTCTGTCTTTTCTTTCTTCCTTGCTATCTAAATTGCCTGCTTGCTTATGATTTCAAATAATTGAAATGTTTCCAATTCGTGCTGATTTATACATTTCTTAGTGATGTCCCAAGAACGCTGTTGGAACGTTTCAGCTCGCTTTACCGTGAAATTATATGTATGTGGGCCTGTGAATTATTCTCCAAGATTATCCAGTCCTAGATCCGCTGCCTGGCAGATCCTGGGAATCATGCTGCTGGAATGCTAGTTGTCATCGCTTATGGACGGAACTATGACGGTATCTGATCATGTTCGAACCTCCGAATTATGTCCCTGATTAATGAAAACATTCTTGCTGTCTCTTAACTGAGGCCACAATTAAGTGAAGAAAACCTACAAAATCGATCCGCAGTCCTATTCCATCATTCCAAGCTGGGATATCCAGATGTCATGCTTTAAACACTGTAATTTTCAAAGAAAAGGCTTCAGACCACATTATAACAGATACAGTCCACCAGGCTCATTGAGAAAATGCTGTAATGCAGATTGTATTGTCTTTGGAGGTTCATAATCACTTCGTTATTACATCTGATTCCTTGTAGATACTGAGAGTTTTTACTGTATTCCTTTGTTCTGTTTTGTTCTAATAAAGTCCAAAAAAAAAAAAGCCTGTGCTGGACACTCAGTTAAGAACACTGAAATCCAACTATGAGCTTCTTAACTGCAGCAACTTTATTACCACGGCTGCTGGCAACAGACAGACACAAAATACTGATAATACTGACTTGAATTTAAATAGCGGTGCTCACACATGTCGGCTGTGTTTGGGGTAAATGACCTCTTACCTCTTCCACAGTGCAGCGCATCACCTGACTGTTAGATGGCTCATATATAATCTTGTATATATATATATATATATATATATATATATATATATATATATATATATATATATATATATATATATATATATATATATATATATATATATATATATATATGTAATAAGTCGCGGCCCGGGTTAACAACGTCTGCCACCGGTGCTATTGCCCAACAGGGTGCCGGTGGAAATTGGGCTACTGCTGGGCGAAGACGACGAAGAAGAGGAGGAAAACGGTGCCACGAACAGCGGGAGAAGAAGAAAACTAGAAGGGTGGAAAAGAGAGTGGGGACTTTGAATGTTGGTAGTATGACTGGTAAAGGGAGAGAGCTGGCCGATATGATGGAGAGGAGAAAGGTAGACATATTGTGTGTGCAAGAGACCAAGTGGAAGGGAAGTAAGAGCAGGAGCATTGGCGGTGGGTACAAATTGTTGTACCATGGTGAGGGCAGGAAGAGAAATGGCGTTGGGGTCATTTTAAAGGAAGAGTATGTTAAAAGTGTGTTGGAGGTTAAGCGAGTGTCTGACAGGGTGATGAGTGTGAAGTTGGAAATTGAAGGGGTGATGATGAATATCATCAGTGCATATGCCCCACAGGTAGGTTGTGAGATGAAGGAGAAAGAAGATTTCTGGAGTGTGTTAGATGAGGTGGTGGAGAGTGTGCCCAAGCATGAAAGAGTGGTGATAGGAGCAGACTTCAATGGGCATGTTGGTGAAGGGAACAGAGGTGATGAGGAAGTAATGGGTAGATATGGTATCAAGGATAGGAATGGGGAAGGACAGATGGTAGTTGATTTTGCAAAAAGGATGGAAATGGCTGCGGTGAATACCTACTTTAAGAAAAGGGAGGAGCACAGGGTAACATATAAGAGTGGAGGAAGGTGCACACAGGTGGACTACATTCTTTATAGGAGATGCAAGCTAAAAGAAATCACAGACTGTAAGGTGGTAGCAGGAGAGAGTGTCACTAGACAGCATAGGATGGTTGTTTGTAGGATGACTTTAGAGGTAAAGAAGAAGAATAGAGTGAGAGCTCAACAAAGGATCAGATGGTGGAAGCTGAAGGAGGAAGACTGTTGGGTGAAATTTAGCGTGCAGGCGAGAGAAGCACTAGTTGGAGGGGAAGTAATTTTGGACAACTGGAAAAGTACTGCAGATGTGGTGAGGGAGACAGCTAGGGCAGTACTGGGTATGACATCTGGACAGTGGAAGGAAGACAAGGAGACTTGGTGGTGGAATGAAGAGGTCCAGGAAAGCATAAGGAGAAAGAGGTTGGCAAAAAAGTTTTGGGATAGTCAGAGAGATGAAGAAAGTAGACAGGAGTACAAGGAGATGCGGCGTAAGGCGAGAAGAGAAGTGGCAAAAGCAAAGGAAAAGGCATATTGCGAGCTGTACAAGAAGTTGAATAGTAAGGAAGGAGAAAAGGACTTGTACCGATTGGCCAGACAAAGGGACAGAGCTGGAAAGGATGTGCAGCAGGTTAGGGTGGTAAAAGATGCACATGGTAATGTGCTGACAAGTGAGGAGTGTGTGCTGAGAAGGTGGAGGGAATATTTTGAAGAGCTGATGAATGAAGAAAATGAGCGAGAGAAAAGGCTGGATGATGTGGTGAGAGTAAATCAGGAAGTAAAAGAGATTAGCAAGGAAGAAATGAGGGCTGCTATGAAGAGGATGAAGAGTGGAAAGGCAGTTGGTCCAGATGACATTCCAATGGAGGCATGGAAATGTCTAGGAGAGATGGCAGTAGAGTTTCTAACCAGATTGTTTAATAAAATCTTGGAAAGTGAGAGGATGCCTGAGGAGTGGAGACAAAGTGTGCTGGTTCCTATTTTCAAGAACAAGGGTGATGTGCAGAGCTGCAGTAACTGCAGAGGCATAAAGCTGATCAGCCACAGCATGAAGTTATGGGAAAGAGTAGTAGAAGCTATGCTTAGAAAACAGGTGAAGATCTGTGAGCAGCAATATGGTTTCATGCCGAGAAAGAGCACTACAGATGCAATGTTTGCTCTGAGAATACTGTTGGAAAAGTACAGAGAAGGACAGAAAGAGTTACATTGTGTGTTTGTGGACTTAGAAAAAGCTTATGATAGGGTGCCAAGAGAAGAGTTGTGGCATTGTATGAGGAAGTCTGGAGTGGCAGAGAAGTATGTTAGGGTAGTGCAGGACATGTACAAGAATAGTGTGACAGCGGTGAGATGCGCAGTCGGCATGACAGACTCATTCAAGGTGGAGGTGGGATTACACCAAGGATCAGCTCTGAGTCCTTTCTTGTTTGCAGTGGTGATGGACTGGTTGACAGATGAGATCAGACAGGAGTCCCCATGGACTATGATGTTTGCAGATGACATTGTGATCTGTAGTGAGAGTAGAGAGCAAGTTGAGTCTAGTCTGGAGAAGTGGAGATATGCTTTGGAGAGAAGGGGAATGAAAGTCAGTAGAAGCAAGACTGAGTACATGTGTGTGAATGAGAGGGAGCCCAGTGGAATAGTGCAGTTACAAGGAGAAGTGGTGAAAGTAGATGAGTTTAAATATTTGGGGTCAACTGTTCAAAGTAATGGAGAGTGTGGTAGAGAGGTGAAGAAGAGAGTGCAGGCAGGGTGGAGTGGGTGGAGAAAGGTGGCAGGAATGATTTGTGACCGAAGAATATCAGCAAGAGTGAAGGGGAAAGTTTACAAAACAGTAGTGAGACCAGCTATGTTGTATGGTTTAGAGACAGTGGCACTAACAAAAAGACAGGAGGCAGAGCTGGAGGTGGCAGAGCTGAAGATGTTGAGATTCTCTTTGGGAGTGACAAGAATGGACAAGATTAGGAATGAACATATCAGAGGGACAGCTCAGGTGGGACGGTTTGGAGACAAAGTCAGAGAGGTGAGATTGAGATGGTTTGGACATGTGCAGAGGAGGGACCCAGGGTATATAGGGAGAAGGATGCTGAGGATGGAGCCACCAGGCAGGAGGAGAAGAGGGAGACCAAAGAGGAGGTTCATGGATGTGCTGAGAGAGGACATGCAGGTGGTTGGTGTGACAGAGGAAGATACAGAGGACAGGGTGAGATGGAAACGATTGATCTGCTGTGGCGACCCCTAACGGGAACAGCCGAAAGACAAAGAAGAAGAATATATATGTATAAGATTGTATCCCTTATAATACGGTCTGAAGTGTGTACTTTGGAAATTACAATGTTTAAAGTGGGCCACCTGGATATTCCAGCTAGGAATAATGGAATAGGACTGCAGTTATATTTTGTGGGTTTTATTCACTTAGCAGGGGACATGATTAAGAGGAACAGCCGGGGGCTAGAAGTGAATGTTTCCATTAATCAGGAATGAAAGTCGGAGGTTCGAAGATGATCAGATGCCATTATAGTTCCGACCATAAGCAATGCCAATTAGCGATCCGGTGGCGTTATTCACATGACCTCCAGGGCAGCGTCTGGTGTACTTACAACTTGTAAACTCTGAGCAGTTTGGACCATAGACATCCCATGATAGACAGGTTATTCAGTCATGTGACCTGGAGCACTGAGCCACCCATCTTGAAAGATTTGAAGCGCAGCTGCTGTCAGTGGAAAATGCCGTTATTTACATTTAAGACATGAAAACGTGTGCTTAGGTCAATTCAAATACGTAGATTCTGAAGTCAGATTTATCATAACTATTGATCCTTTGTCCCTATAAGGCTGTGAATGGAGCATAAAGTGCGGCTCCTGTCAATAGAAAACTCATGTCAACAGTCCTTGTATTTATTTTTTTCTCTGTGCTTTCACAGTGAAGGATTGGAACGAAATCATGAGCCAAAGAGGCAAAACAGGCGGTAAAGCCAGATCCAAGGTTAAGACTTGCTCCTCCCGTGCTTGATTGCAGTTTCCAGTCGGCCGTGTCCACCATCTGCTGGGGTTGCGTGAGGGAGCCGGAGCTCCTGTTCACATTCATTCTGACTCACATAGTTTTGAACTTTATAAGCGGCTTGCACAAGACTATTATGTAAATGAAATGGATGCAACCTAGCTGTTGTATCTGGGCCATACAAGTTTAGAATTGAGTGTATAAAAGGTGAATGCAATGTGCCTCATATACTTGATGTGTTTTGAATTCCTGGGACTGAATTGCAAAATGTTTCTAAATGTATTATTTCTCTTTATAGGATAAAGCTGCTTTGCGCTCGGCCATTTCACAGCGTGCAGATGGAGGTGCTGCACATGGGCGCAATGAGCAAAGCTAAACCTTAAAGTGTATAGTGCAGATGCAGAACTCTGGAGGAGTCTGTTGGGAACTGATGATGTTGGATGTGTGTGTAAACAAAGCTAGTTGATGGAGCTCCGGAACGAGTGGATGTACACATTCTAGATATTAAAAATTTAATTTGGTACAAATGTCTTGCTTGCTTTATTTAAGCACAGGTCCAGAAATATTTGAGGGCACTTCTAGAGGCAAAAGATTTGAAATACTTTAAAAATGGATGGAGCTATTTTTTTTTTTCTTTGATTGGGGTACATTGCAAACAAATGGTTACATTACACATAAGTGTAGAAGAATAATTCTGGTGGTAATAATGGATGTAGAGTAAATAATATTTTGTGTTGTGTGACATCTCCTGCCCCACACAAATATTTCTGGAACTACCAATTCTTTATTTTCTTAACAGCAATCCCCAATATTATGTACCAGCTTTCACGTAGTGGCCTTGGACTTTATCAATGGGTAACCTTTTTGAGCACATGGCTAGGATACTGACATTAGATTGTTTATACCACACGAGAAAGCAAAATCTATTTGTAACATGATATACGAGGGCTGTCAATAAAGTAACGGTCCTTTTTATTTTTTTCAAAAACTATATGGATTTCATTCATATGTTTTTACGTCAGACATGCTTGAACCCTCGTGCGCATGCGTGAGTTTTTCCACGCCTGTCGGTGACGTCATTCGCCTGTGAGCACTCCTTGTGGGAGGAGTCGTCCAGCCCCTCGTCGGAATTCCTTTGTCTGAGAAGTTGCTGAGAGACTGGCGCTTTGTTTGATCAAAATTTTTTCTAAACCTGTGAGACACATCGAAGTGGACACGGTTCGAAAAATTAAGCTGGTTTTCAGTGAAAATTTTAACGGCTGATGAGAGATTTTGAGGTGATTCTGTCGCTTTAAGGACTTTTCACGGTGCGAGACGTCGCGCAGCGCTCTCAGGCGGCGTCGTCAGCCTGTTCAAGCTAAAAACCTCCACATTTCAGGTTCTATTGATCCAGGACGTCGTGAGAGAACAGAGAAGTTTCAGAAGAAGTCGGTTTCCTTAAAGCGACAGAATCACCTCAAAATCTCTCATCAGCCGTTAAAATTTTCACTGAAAACCAGCTTAATTTTTCGAACCGTGTCCACTTCGATGTGTCTCACAGGTTTAGAAAAATTTTGATCAAACAACGCGCCAGTCTCTCAGCAACTTCTCAGACAAAGGAATTCCGACGAGGGGCTGGATGACTCCTCCCACAAGGAGTGCTCACAGGCGAATGACGTCACCGACAGGCGTGGAAAAACTCACGCATGCGCACGAGGGTTCAAGCATGTCTGACGTAAAAACATATGAATGAAATCCATATAGTTTTTGAAAAAAATAAAAAGGACCGTAACTTTATTGACAGCCCTCGTAGGATTTCCATCATCAATGTACAGTAGTTCTGCACAGATATTTCCTCAAGGTTACATAAAGCTTGGCCCCAACTTTCAGTGCAATGCTACAATAATGTTCAAGAGCATCCTCACAGGAACATCCATAACCTTGCAAGAACATACCTATCACATTCTCCTAGGGTTATCCTAATGTTTCTTGTAACATTCTGTTATTTCTACCCGGTTCTTTCATGTAATTTACTGCCCCTAACCAAGAACCAAACCATTGTATACAGTGAGGAAAATAAGTATTTGAACACCCTGTGATTTTGCAAGTTCTCCCACTTAGAAATCATGGAGAGGTCTGAAATTTTCATCTTGGGTGCATGTCCACTGTGAGAGACATAATCAAAAAAAAAAAACCAAAATCCAGAAATCACAATGTATGATTTTTTAAATAATTTATTTGTATGTTACTGCTGCAAATAGGTATTACAACACCTGCCAATCAGCAGAAATTCTGGCCCTCAAAGACCTGTTAGTCCGCCTCTAAAAAGTCCACCTCCACTTCACTTATTATTCCAAATTAGAAGCACCCATTTGAGGTCATTAGCTGCTTAAAGACACCTGTCCACCCCACACAATCAGTAAGACTCCAACTACTAACATGGCTAAGACCAAAGAGCTGTCCAAAGACACCAGAGACAAAATTGTAGACCTCCACAAGGCTGGAAAGGGCTACGGGGCAATTGCCAAGCAGTTTGGTGAAAAAAGATCAACTGTTGGAGCAATTATTAGAAAATGGAAGAAGCTAAACATGACTGTCAGTCTCCCTCGGACTGGGGCTCCATGCAAGATCCCACCTCGTGGCGTATCAATGATCCTAAGAAAGGTGAGGAATCAGCCCAGAACTGCATGGGAGGAGCTGGTCAATGACCTGAAGAGAGCTGGCACCACTGTTTCCAAGGTTACTGTTATGTGTCGACGCGGGTTGAGGAGCGGACCTGCGTCTGACGGAACCCAGCGCTAAAATAACCAGAAAGCGGTTCCAATAACAAAACAATTTATTTCTTCCACCCTTTGGTGCATAACAACGTGTACAAACTAAAACAGCGTCAGTCTGGTGGAGTGAAGGCTGGCACGCTCTCCAGCGCCCAAAAGGATCGAGGCCCGCTTCTGGACTCACTTTTACCGCCAAACACCCCCCAGGTGGACACGACAAACCGACTCTCTGCGAAGGATAGAAGAGGTGAGGTAAGTCAGCAGTTACAAGCAATATCCTTCAAAAGGCACACACTATCAGCAACACATTCAGGTCTGTATTTAAGCTTTATGTAAATGAGCAGCTTCTCACAACAGGTGGAGGATCAGTTGTCCGCACGCCACGGCAGTGAGAAGCGAGCTGCACAATTCTCATCACAATTCAAATATACTGCGTAACAAAATACCAAGTTACTATCAACAATTAGTCAAACAATTATTCACCTCTGATGTGTGCTGACAGCATGTGTCCCTCACCCTTCTTCCTTCACAGGCACGATGTCAAACCCAGGCGTGGTCCTCAGCGTCTCACAAACGAACACCACAAGGTCGCGTTCCCGGCAATTCTGCTTGAATCACACATGGCTTAAATTCAGAACGCCATCTAATTATCTGCTTCAGCTGAAAGTCTTTAAGGTTGCATGTGAGCACCATCCACAGGTGCTGCACATAACGCTGATGAGGGTGAAGGACTCTTCAGCCAGCACCTTCTCCACTGACAAATCAGTTTTCATACCACCTGGAGAGCAAAGAAAAGAAAAGAACACCAAAATGTCCAGCCACACCCCCCCCCCAACACACAACAGTTACTTTGGGTAATACACTAAGACGTCATGGGTTAAAATCATGCATGGCAAGGAAGGTTCCCCTGCTTAAATCAGCACACGTCCAGGCCCATCTTAAGTTTGCCCATGACCATATGGATGATCCAGAGGAGTCATGGGAGAAAGTTATGTGGTCAGATGAGACCAAAATAGAACTTTTTGGTCTTAATTCCACTTGCCGAGTTTGGAGGAAGAAAAATGCTGAGTACCATCCCAAAAATACCGTCCCTACTGTGAAGCATGGGGGTGGAAGCATCATGCTTTGGGGGTGTTTTTCGGCACATGGGACAGGACGACTGCACTGTATTAAGGAGAGGATGACCGGGGTCATGTATTGTGAGATTTTGGGGAACAACCTCCTTCCCTCACTTACAGCATTGAAGATGGGTCGTGGATGGGTCTTCCAACATGACAATGGCCCAAAGCACACAGCCAGGATAACCAAGGAGTGGTTCCGTAAGAAACATATCAAGGTTCTGGAGTGGCCTAGCCAGTCTCCAGACCTAAACCCAATAGAAAATCTTTGGAGGGAGCTCAAACCCCATGTTTCTCAGCAACAGCCCAGCAACCTGGCTGATCTAGAGAAGATCTGTATGGAGGAGTGGACCAAAATCCCTGCTGCAGTGTGTGCAAACCTGGTGAGAAACTACAGGAAATGTTTGACCTCTGCAATTGCAAACAAAGGCTACTGCACCAAATATTAACATTGATTTTCACGGGTGTTCAAATATTTATTTGCAGCAGTAACATACAAATAAATTATTTAAAAAAATCATACATTGTGATTTCCAGATTTTTTTTTAGATTATGTCTCTCACAGTGGACATGCACCTAAGATGAAAATTTCAGACCCCTCAATGATTTCTAAGTGGGAGAAGTTGCAAAATTGCAGGGTGTTCAAATACTTATTTTCCTCACTGTAACTCATTTTTAGTTTATTAAAGGTCACGACAAAATTAAAAAAACAAAAAAACAGGCCTGTGTCCCTCACAGACAGTGTCCATCTTGTGAAGGCACATGAAGTGGCTTGTACAACACTTTTATACAATGTGGATGTTAACAATGGGTGTGGTTTAGTCTCACATTTCTAATGTTACTGGCTCTCACCAACAAGGGGAGTGCTCCCTGTGTCTGAAACTTGGACGTATGATTGAAGTGAAACTTAACTTATATTTCTCAGAACTTCCAAACAAATAACAAAAATACTTGATAGCTAAAATAAAATAAAGAATTAGCGCAGATATTATCTAACAGTTCCCATAACGTATTTAGTAAAACTGAGAGGACGTCAAGAAAACCATCCGTAATAATATTCTGCAAATGTTTTACGTAACGTTCTGGGAACTTTTTTTGTTACCTGGGATAATTCCAGTTTCATCTGTAGAAACACACACAGCCCACGGTCATCCATTCAAGTGCTATCGAGGACATACCCTGCTTAGGTTTTGAGAGCTGACAGGATCAGACATACATAGAATACTACACTTTGTTAATTAAGTATGGACAAACACGGTACATCTACAGATACAAAAAATTTTATTCATCCTCGAAGGCCAATTAAATTTCTACAGTCCACCAGCCACCTATACACATTCATGCATATTAAAAGAATTCACTAGTATCAGAGGACAGTATGGTATATGGGAAAAATAAAGCTGCTACGCACATGGGCAAGGTAAGGAGGAGAAAATTTGAAATAAGTTAAAGAATAAACGTTTACTGGTGCATTGCCTTTGGGGATCCATGGGCTCTAGATTGGATTCGCTGACAGAATGGCGTGTGAATCCAGAAAGTAATTATCAATGCCCATTGTTCACTGTTGCTATGTAATATCTGCAGTTTCTCTAAAAATATTAGCCTTATCGACGTTCTGTTTTTGCAGCCTTCATCCTTGACCCAAAATACATAAGCATACCAAACGGCAAATGTTAGCTCTCCCCAATTTCTCCGTGATTGAAGCCATACACATGCACATGCATACAGAGGCCACGTGCCATTTAATATGTAGATTAAATAAGAACAATGAAAAACAAGAATAAAAGACCAAAATAAAAATAATTAAATCATCATAATTAAGATTAAATGCAAGAATAAGTAAGGCTGAAGTGCATACATGCTGATAATTGTACCAGCCAATTATAGTCTGTCACTGTGCCTGACATATTCATTCATTCATTCAAGAAAAAGTGGCTCCTTTGTATTTAGCAGCTTAAACATAAAGTCTTTCTAACAGGAGACAAAGTTCCTCTGAAAAGACACATACTGAAGACATATCTACTTATTGCATTCAGTGTTTCCCAGTCCAGGTTCTGTGGATCCAAAATACTGTCAATTTTCCCTTTGTCCCAAATCCACTCAGACCAGATCCGTTGATTTGACTCACTATAGTGCAGACAGAACAGCGAGAAATGGAAAACAGTCCTTTGGATCTCAGGGACCAGCCCTGGAAACACTGCCAAAGATCACTCATTCTAACATTTATAACCATAAACTCACTCAAAAAACTGATTCATTGGATTCGATTTCCATGTAATAAATTTATGTAGTCCCAACTAAATTAAATTGAATTATCTTGCATGGATGTGCTTTATTTGAGTTGGGGCTACATATACATATTTATTAAATGAAAATCCTGCACATAATTTAATTGAGTTCATCTAATAAGTCATTTTTTTGAATGTAAGAGTCACAGTTCATGTTTTTCCGATGGTCTAGTGGTTAAGCGTTGGGCTTGAGACCAGAACATCCTCGATTCAAATCCCAGTCTGACTGGAAAATCACTAAGGGCCCTTGGCCAATGTCGTTTATCCCCTAGTTGCTCCCAGTGTGTAGTGAGCGCCTTGTATGGCAGCTCCCTCACATCGGGTGAATGTGACGCATTATTTGTAAAGCGCTTTGAGCGTCTGATGCAGATGGAAAAGTGCTATATAAATGCAGTCCATTTACCATTTATGTAAATACAAAATAACCTAAACATCACCTAAACATTATTTAAACTACACCTTAACTGATTCCTGCTCTCTATCTTTCTCTATATGGCTTTACTGTGGGCATAATTGTGTATTTGTATAAACAGTATATTTCATTAAACACTGAAAAGACATCACTCTCAGTGTTTCTTGGACATCCACTTTCACTTCAAGATGGGAATTGTGACACTGTGGCCATCTCTCCCAAGATGAAAGTCTCTGTGAGTAGAGAAAGAGTGCATCAATTTTTGAGTATGGTTAAATTCTTCCATGTAGGCTGCTGTGCTTTATTTTAATTTTTGAAACAACACAATACGCACAGGTATATTGTGCACCTTCACCTATCGTATCGTAAGTAATCATGGTGGTGAAGTGCCTTTGAGGCAGCTCTGTTGTGATTTGGCGCTATAGAGGGTTTTCAATCACGTGACCGATTTGCTGCAGGACAGGTGCCGTCTCCATTTTGGATTACAAGGAGGCTGGCGTGTGATAGAAAAATGGAGAGAATGTACGGTTATTACAATGCTTTAAATCCTCAAGATAAAGCTATTTATCGTGATAAATATGTAGCAGTTGGTTCAGTAGATCCCTATCTTATACCAGATAGTGAATTTAGTGTTAATGTAACGAACTGGCCGACAGTGTCACACTGCGATATTGTGAACTAGGAAGCTGCCGACCAGGTCAGCCTCGCCGGCCTCCTGCAGAGCATCACAGCAGAGCTCTGAAAGCGGAGGTCGTCTTGAGGTCCTGAGCGATTTCTCTCACCAGGTGCTGGAAGGGCAGCTTGCGGATCAGCAGCTCGGTGCTCGAGGACCACAATGTAAATAAGCATCCACAATGGAAGCGTTCTTGTGTTATCCTCGGCAGTATTTTTCTGTATTCTTATATAATTTTATTGCTGAATAAAATAAAATAAAATTCTGGTAGCAGTGGACTTCTGTTAGCGGCAGATCTCTCTCAGTGCCACGGTGCCATGAGGCTTCTTCATGCCGACGTTGAAGCTTCTGCAATCGTTCGCCAAATGCACGTAGCCTATCACACCGGCCACTGTGTCGAAATCCAGAATGGCCACGGGACACAAAATGACGTGACCGATACGTCACATGAAAACCCTCTATATAAACTAAATAAATTGAATTGGAATTGAATTGAATTGAATTGAAAGCATCACCGTAAGTGCACAACAGGCGTCACTTCACAATGTTTACATGAAAACAGTTTTGTGTTTTTTTCTCAAAATATTAACCAAACCTTGGACTCAGTCCAACACAGTCTCCCTCAATTATTATTATGAAACTTGTTTTTCTAATTAGTCCCAATAACGCTGTACAAGGTTGGGTAGGATTACTTTGAAAGCGATTTAAAAAAAAAAAAAAAAAATCAAAGCTGGTTGAGCGTATTTTTCATCATTTAAGCACAAATACACAGACAGCAGGAGTAAGGCGAAACAATTATTAAAAAGAGATTTACTTGAGCTGCTGAACACATTTTGACATTATGTGGACAAGTAGACTTCATAAATATGATTATTAATATGTTCATTTGATATAAAACAGGAAATATATATTTCATTTATTTAATAATCCATTTTAAGATTTTCTTATTTATTTATGAAATGCAATTTGTGAAGGTGGATACTTTGTTGTCATGGTAACTGCACCATGACAACATGCAGAAACGTTAACCGTTGCTCCAAACACTAGCATCAGTTGGCAAAAGAAAAAGTTAAGAGAAACATCGAAGCACAGAGATAGCTGCTTTTGAAAAGTGTTTTTAAAGCAAGCAAACAAGGATGGCGAATGTGAGTCCTACTACTTAAAAAATACAATAACATTTGATCAAAAACAATTTACCTTCAAATTAAAATGAGCAAACCTTTTCATTAATTAGCCTTGTCCGCCAGAGACAGCGCTAAAAAAAACCCCACCAACAACAACAACAAAAAACAAAAACAAACAAACAAAAAAAAAAATCAAAGCTGGTTGGGCATATTTTTCATAATTTAAGCACAAATACACAGACAGCAGGAGTAAGGTGAAACAATTATTAAAAAGAGATTTACTTGAGCTGCTGAACACATTTTGACATTATGTGGACAAGTAGACTTCATAAATATGATTATTAATATATTCGATATAAAACAGGAAATATATATTTTATTTAGTTAATTAATCCATTTATAAATTATTCTTATTTATTTTTGAAGCGCGGTTTGTGAAGGTGGATACTTTGTTGTCATGGTAACTGCACCATGACAACATGCAGAAACGTTAACTGTTGCTCCAAATGTTGTAGCAGCAGTTGGCAAAAGAAAAAGTTAAGAGAAACATCGAAGCACAGATATAGCTGCTTTTGAAAAGTGTTTTTAAAGCAAGCAAACAAGGATGGCGAATGTGAGTCCTACTACTTAAAAAATACAATAACATTTGATCAAAAACGATTTACCTTCAAATTAAAATGAGCAAACCTTTTCATTAATTAGCCTTGTCCGCCAGAGACAGCGCTAAAAAACCCCCACCACCAACAACAACAACAACAAACAAAAACAAACAAACAAACAAAAAATCAAAGCTGGTTGGGCATATTTTTCATAATTTAAGCACAAATACACAGACAGCAGGAGTAAGGTGAAACAATTATTAAAAAGAGATTTACTTGAGCTGCTGAACACATTTTGACATTATGTGGACAAGTAGACTTCATAAATATGATTATTAATATATTCGATATAAAACAGGAAATATATATTTTATTTAGTTAATTAATCCATTTATAAATTATTCTTATTTATTTTTGAAGCGCGGTTTGTGAAGGTGGATACTTTGTTGTCATGGACCATGACAACATGCAGAAACGTTAACTGTTGCTCCAAATGTTGTAGCAGCAGTTGGCAAAAGAAAAAGTTAAGAGAAACATCGAAGCACAGATATAGCTGCTTTTGAAAAGTGTTTTTAAAGCAAGCAAACAAGGATGGCGAATGTGAGTCCTACTACTTAAAAAATACAATAACATTTGATAAAAAACGATTTACCTTCAAATTAAAATGAGAAAACCTTTTCATTAATTAGCCTTGCCCGCCAGAGACAGCGCTAAAAAAAACCCAACAACAACAACAACAAAAAACAACAACAACAACAACAAAAAAATCAAAGCTGGTTGGGCATTGTAGTATATTGTTAGAATGATCTGGGATCATCATTGATCGATTAGTTCACCCTAAGGGAGCGCATCGGTATTTGATTTGTTGGGTCTGTTTTTCTGTGTAGTACCTGAGCGGCAGAATAAAGGTTACATACAAAGTCTTCACCCAGAAATATGCCTCACCGTTTAATTTTATAGTGTAACAAGTACACAACATGGTGTCAGAAAAGGTTTTTTTTTCTTCAGCCACATGAGACATGAGACACCATTAGTTCTCGTTGTTACTCCACTGTGGTAAGAAGAAAGTTAAGTTTTACGTTTGTATCGAGTGACCGAACTTCAACGTTAGCATGGACCAGTTCAAGCCACCTGCACCGCTAGTGCTAACGGGCAACCTTAGCGAGAATTGGCGCCGATGGGAGCAACGTTTCTAGCTGTACATGACGGCCACAAGTGCGGACGAGAAGGATGAACCGGTGAAGATTGCCATCATGCTACACACGGTCGGTGAGGATGCGTTGGAGATCTACAACACCCTCGATGTTGAAACAGAGGAAGTGGATGGTCAACCTGGTGAACCTACACTGGATATACTGGATGCCTTCAGAAAATACTGCACTCCAAAGAAGAACATTGTGTTCGAGCGCCATCAGTTTTGGTCACTACCCATGCCAGAAGGAGTCAATGTTGACCACTTTGTGACGGAACTACACCAGAAATGTAAAAACTGTGAGTTTGGAATGACTGAGAATGACATGATAAGAGATAAGCTTGTGTTTACTGTGCCTGATGTTCGTGTGAAAGAGCGACTATTGAGAGAAACGGACTTGACTTTAGATAAAGCAGTTGATATCTGCAGAGCAGCAGAAGTCGCTAAATCACAGATGCGTGCCATGCAATCAGCCCAGCCAGAGGCGTCAGTGGAGGCTCTTCACAAGGTGTCAGCTAGCTCGGAGAAGGGGAGAGCGGGCATGAAAAGTAAGCCGAGACCACAAGAAAAAACAAAGGCACAAGCAGCAGATGTAAACACATGCAGAAAGTGCGGCGGGGCGCATAAACCTCGTCAATGTCCAGCGTTTGGCATCATATGCCACAACTGCAACAAGAGGAACCACTACGCGAAGATGTGCACGTCAACACAAGATAGACGAGCCACTGCCCGAGGCGTGCATGATCTTGAGGTCGAATCTCTGTTCATAGGGACTATGTCCTGTGCTGGACCCAAAAACAGTCAGCACGATAATGCGTGGTACACAACAGCCAAAATACAAAATACAGAGGTCAAGTTCAAATTGGACACTGGGGCAGACGCAAATGTACTCCCTCTGAGCATTTTGCAGAAGATTCCGGGTCCTCATCAGCTGCAGCCCACCCGCATAGCTCTCGTGGCTTATGGAGGAACACGTCTGAAGCCAGAAGGTACCGTGAGTCTTACCTGTGATGTGGCCAGGGTGAAGTCAGATCTTCAGTTCTTCATCACCAAGCACTCCTCCACTCCAATATTAGGCAGAGACGCATGTGAACAGCTGAAGCTGGTGAAAAGAATGGAGACCATTGCAGTCAAGGCACCAGCCACAAAAGAGGAGTTAGTGGACGCCTACCCCTCCGTCTTCAGTGGTCTGGGACAGTTTCCTGGGGTGCATCACATTCACACAGACCCACATGTGACCCCAGTAGTGCATGGCTGCAGGAAAATCCCCATCACTGTCATGGACAGGCTGAAAACCACGCTGGAAGAACTCGTTGAAAGAGATGTCATTGCACCTGTGACAGAGCCCACAGAATGGGTAAATAGCCTTGTCATTACAGAGAAGAAAAACGGGTCGCTCAGGGTGTGCTTGGACCCTCGTGACCTGAATGAGGCGATCAAGAGACAGCACTTCTCAATACCCACCCCAGAAGAAGTACTCCACAGGCTGTCAGGGAAAACCATCTTCTCCATCTTAGATGAAAAGGATGGATACTGGCAAGTGAGACTGGACAAGCCCTCCTCGATGCTCTGCACATTCAGCACACCGTGGGGCAGGTTTCACTTTAAGAGACTTCCCTTTGGCATTAAGTCCGCCAGCGAGGTTTTCCAACAGAAAAACTGTGAGACATTCGGCAACATCGAAGGAGTGCACATAATTGCAGATGACATGATCATCGCCGCTGCGTCTGAGGAAGAGCATGATGCCATTCTGCAGAAAGTCATGGACATGGCACAGAGAAACAATATCAAATTCAACAAAGAGAAAATTCAATACAAGGTGGACTCGGTCAGATACATGGGACATGTTGTCACCTCAAAGGGCGTGAAGCCGGACGAGTCCAAGGTGTTAGCCATCAGAAACATGCCACAGCCTGAAGACAAGAAAGGACTACAGAGGCTACTGGGAATGACAAGGTATCTCTGCCAATATATCCCAAACGAAGCCATGATCACAAGCCCACTCAGAGAGCTGCTGCGAAAAGATGCTGCCTGGCACTGGAGCCATGAACACACTGCTGCACTAGGCAAGCTCAAGACCGCCCTCATGCAGGCCCCAATACTCCAGTTCTTTGACCAGAGCAAGCCACTCACCATACAGTGCGACGCATCAAAAGACGGACTCGGAGCCTGTCTGCTGCAGGAAGGGAGGCCACTGTCTTATGCTTCACGAGCACTCACAGAGTCGGAAAAGAATTATGCTCAGATAGAGAAAGAGCTGCTGGCAATAGTTTTCGCAACCAAGCGTTTTCATCAGTATGTCTATGGCAACACAGTGACTGTACAATCAGACCATAAGCCACTAGAAGTCATTTTCAAAAAGCATCTGAGCAAGGCACCAGCACGACTTCAGCGCATGCTATTGCAGCTCCAACGGTATGACCTGAGAATAACATACACTGCAGGCAAGGACATGCACGTTGCTGATACCCTGTCCCGCGCTGTTGTCACTGACTGCAGGGATGACGCGAAAAAGGATCTGTTCGAGGAGAGAGTAGTGCATGCAATGGAAGCCACAGATGCACTCGATGCAGACACTCTCGCTAAGCTCAAGGGGGCCACCGCATCAGACAACGTACTGCAACAGGTGATGGAGCTACACAACAAAGGCTGGCCGAGACGATGGAGCAGTGTTTCCATCAATCTACACCAGTACTGGCCTATGCGAAACTCCATCAGCATCAGGGATGGCATACTGATGACTGGTGACAGGGTTGTGATTCCACAGAGTGTGAAGCAACTGATGCTTGACAGACTGCACCTCGCACACCAGGGGATACAGCGCATGAAAGCACAGGCAAGAAAAGTGATGTACTGGCCAGGTATGACGCAAGACATTGAACACATGGTGGAAAGCTGCGGCCCATGCCAAAACCTCCAGCCACAGAATCACAAAGAACCTCTGATTCCACACGTGGTACCTGAGCTGCCATGGCTGAAAATTGGGGCTGACATCTTTGAGCTACACGGACAGTCATACCTCCTGATGGTGGATTACATGTCAAAATACCCAGAGGTGCTCCACTTACCTGACAAAACCGCCTACGCAGTCATACGCAAGATAAAGGCTGTCTTCGCCAGACATGGAATCCCAAAAGAGCTGGTAAGCGATCATGTTCCTTTCGCCAGCTCTGAAATGAGACAGTTTGCGTCGTCATGGGGCATAAAGCTTGTCCACTCCAGCCCTGGATATCCACAATCAAACGGCCTTGCAGAGAGAATGGTAAAGACAGTAAAGCATGCACTTATAAAGGCAACACAGACTGGCACAGACCCGCACTTAGCTCTCCTGTCACTACGAAACACTCCTGTGACTGGCACAGAGTTTTCACCAGCACAAGTCCTGATGGGAAGAGTACTGCGAAGCACCTTGCCAAGCTCCACAGCTGTCCTGCAACCAGCTGTCCCGCATGGATTTCACTCCAGGCTGAAACACCTACAAGCCAGGCAGGAGCACTACTACAACCGCAACACAAAGACTCTGCCAGAGTTTGCTCCTGGTACCACAGTTCACATGGCAACACGTCGTGGCTGGGAACCAGCTACTGTCTTAAGCAAAAGATTGGAACCACGTGCATACAACGTACAGACTCCCAGTGGTGTCACATTCCGGAGAAACCGACGTCATCTGAGGAGAATCCACCCCAGTCTACACAGAGAAAACGACGATGACATGCTGGAGCGACCCATTGCTTCACAGAGAGAGGACAGTGCATCACAGGCCCTGCAAGACCAGCGCACTCCTGCCTGTGAACCAAACAACCCCACTCCAGCTGCTCCCACCTACAGCACCAGAAGTGGGAGACTTGTAAAGATGCCTACAAGGTTCAGGGACTATGAGTTCACATAATGCTTATGGCCACCTTACAGAATTGTCAAGTTCTGACTTTGTTTACATTTACGTGTTTCAGTTCAATGAGTTAATATTTACTTCCACATCTTTATAATCAACTGAACGACTGAAGTTAAAAAAAAAAAAACAAGGGGGACGGAGACAGAAGAAGAGAAAAGAAAAAACAAATTTTTAAGACGTCACTTATATGATGTGATTCAAAGGTTGTTTTTTACAGTATAAGGATATCATTTAAAATGCCTAATGCAGGAGTTATTTCTTGTTGTGATGTTAAAGTTAAAGATGACCCTCATGCTTAAAAAGGGAGGATGTAGTATATTGTTAGAATGATCTGGGATCATCATTGATCGATTAGTTCACCCTAAGGGAGCGCATCGGTATTTGATTTGTTGGGTCTGTTTTTCTGTGTAGTACCTGAGGGGCAGAATAAAGGTTACATACAAAGTCTTCACCCAGAAATATGCCTCACCGTTTAATTTTATAGTGTAACAAGTACACAACAGGCATATTTTTCATAATTTAAGCACAAATACACAGACAGCAGGAGTAAGGTGAAACAATTATTAAAAAGGGATTTACTTGAGCTGCTGAACACATTTTGACATTATGTGGACAAGTAGACTTCATAAATATGATTATTAATATGTTCATTTGATATAAAACAGGAAATATATATTTCATTTATTTAATAATCCATTTTAAGATTTTCTTATTTATTTATGAATTGCAATTTGTGAAGGTGGATACTTTGTTGTCATGGTAACTGCACCATGACAACATGCAGAAACGTTAAACGTTGCTCTAAACACTAGCATCAGTTGGCAAAAGAAAAAGTTAAGAGAAACATCGAAGCACAGAGATAGCTGCTTTTGAAAAGTGTTTTTAAAGCAAGCAAACAAGGATGGCGAATGTGAGTCCTACTACTTAAAAAATACAATAACATTTGATCAAAACGATTTACCTTCAAATTAAAATGAGCAAACCTTTTCATTAATTAGCATTGTCCGCCAGAGACAGCGCTAAAAAAACCCACCACCAACAACAAAAAAAAAAAAAAATCAAAGCTGGTTGGGCATATTTTTCATAATTTAAGCACAAATACACAGACAGCAGGAGTAAGGTGAAACAATTATTAAAAAGAGATTTACTTGAGCTGCTGAACACATTTTGACATTATGTGGACAAGTAGACTTCATAAATATGATTATTAATATATTCGATATAAAACAGGAAATATATATTTTATTTAGTTAATTGATCCATTTATAAATTATTCTTATTTATTTTTGAAGCGCGGTTTGTGAAGGTGGATACTTTGTTGTCATGGTAACTGCACCATGACAACATGCAGAAACGTTAACTGTTGCTCCAAATGTAGCAGCAGTTGGCAAAAGAAAAAGTTAAGAGAAACATCGAAGCACAGATATAGCTGCTTTTGAAAAGTGTTTTTAAAGCAAGCAAACAAGGATGGCGAATGTGAGTCCTACTACTTAAAAAATACAATAACATTTGATCAAAAACGATTTACCTTCAAATTAAAATGAGCAAACCTTTTCATTAATTAGCCTTGTCCGCCAGAGACAGCGCTAAAAAACCCCCACCACCAACAACAACAACAAAAAACAAAAACAAACAAAAAAAAAAAATCAAAGCTGGTTGGGCATATTTTTCATAATTTAAGCACAAATACACAGACAGCAGGAGTAAGGTGAAACAATTATTAAAAAGAGATTTACTTGAGCTGCTGAACACATTTTGACATTATGTGGACAAGTAGACTTCATAAATATGATTATTAATATGTTCATTTGATATAAAACAGGAAATATATATTTCATTTATTTAATAATCCATTTTAAGATTTTCTTATTTATTTATGAATTGCAATTTGTGAAGGTGGATACTTTGTTGTCATGGTAACTGCACCATGACAACATGCAGAAACGTTAACCGTTGCTCCAAACACTAGCATCAGTTGGCAAAAGAAAAAGTTAAGAGAAACATCGAAGCACAGAGATAGCTGCTTTTGAAAAGTGTTTTTAAAGCAAGCAAACAAGGATGGCGAATGTGAGTCCTACTACTTAAAAAATACAATAACATTTGATCAAAAACAATTACCTTCAAATTAAAATGAGCAAATCTTTTCATTAATTAGCCTTGTCCGCCAGAGACAGCGCTAAAAAAACCCCCACCAACAACAACAAAAAAAAACAAAAACAAACAAAAAAAAAAATCAAAGCTGGTTGGGCATATTTTTCATAATTTAAGCACAAATACACAGACAGCAGGAGTAAGGTGAAACAATTATTAAAAAGAGATTTACTTGAGCTGCTGAACACATTTTGACATTATGTGGACAAGTAGACTTCATAAATATGATTATTAATATATTCGATATAAAACAGGAAATATATATTTTATTTAGTTAATTAATCCATTTATAAATTATTCTTATTTATTTTTGAAGCGCGGTTTGTGAAGGTGGATACTTTGTTGTCATGGTAACTGCACCATGACAACATGCAGAAACGTTAACTGTTGCTCCAAATGTAGCAGCAGTTGGCAAAAGAAAAAGTTAAGAGAAACATCGAAGCACAGATATAGCTGCTTTTGAAAAGTGTTTTTAAAGCAAGCAAACAAGGATGGCGAATGTGAGTCCTACTACTTAAAAAATACAATAACATTTGATCAAAAACGATTTACCTTCAAATTAAAATGAGCAAACCTTTTCATTAATTAGCCTTGTCCGCCAGAGACGGCGCTAAAAAAAACCCCACCACCACCAACAACAAAAAACAAAAACAAACAAACAAAAAAAAAAATCAAAGCTGGTTGGGCATATTTTTCATAATTTAAGCACAAATACACAGACAGCAGGAGTAAGGTGAAACAATTATTAAAAAGAGATTTACTTGAGCTGCTGAACACATTT
Organism: Thalassophryne amazonica; assembly: GCF_902500255.1. Taxonomy (NCBI): domain Eukaryota; kingdom Metazoa; phylum Chordata; class Actinopteri; order Batrachoidiformes; family Batrachoididae; genus Thalassophryne; species Thalassophryne amazonica. The sequence goes on along the minus strand of NC_047116.1, from coordinate 88,064,632 downwards.
TGACATTATGTGGACAAGTAGACTTCATAAATATGATTATTAATATATTCGATATAAAACAGGAAATATATATTTTATTTAGTTAATTAATCCATTTATAAATTATTATTTATTTTTGAAGCGCGGTTTGTGAAGGTGGATACTTTGTTGTCATGGTAACTGCACCATGACAACATGCAGAAACGTTAACTGTTGCTCCAAATGTTGTAGCAGCAGTTGGCAAAAGAAAAAGTTAAGAGAAACATCGAAGCACAGATATAGCTGCTTTTGAAAAGTGTTTTTAAAGCAAGCAAACAAGGATGGCGAATGTGAGTCCTACTACTTAAAAAATACAATAACATTTGATCAAAAACGATTTACCTTCAAATTAAAATGAGCAAACCTTTTCATTAATTAGCCTTGTCCGCCAGAGACAGCGCTAAAAAAAACCCCACCACCACCAACAACAACAAAAAACAAAAACAAACAAAAAAAAAAAAATCAAAGCTGGTTGGGCATATTTTTCATAATTTAAGCACAAATACACAGACAGCAGGAGTAAGGTGAAACAATTATTAAAAAGAGATTTACTTGAGCTGCTGAACACATTTTGACATTATGTGGACAAGTAGACTTCATAAATATGATTATTAATATATTCGATATAAAACAGGAAATATATATTTTATTTAGTTAATTAATCCATTTATAAATTATTCTTATTTATTTTTGAAGCGCGGTTTGTGAAGGTGGATACTTTAACTGTTGCTCCAAATGTTGTAGCAGCAGTTGGCAAAAGAAAAAGTTAAGAGAAACATCGAAGCACAGAGATAGCTGCTTTTGAAAAGTGTTTTAAAGCAAGCAAACAAGGATGGCGAATGTGAGTCCTACTAATTAAAAAATACAATAAAATTAGATCAAAAACAACGATTTACCTTCAAATTAAAATGAGCTTAAACTTTTCATTAATTAGCCTTGTCCCTCACAGACAGCAATATCAACATTCACTTCAGTTTAAATGACTGCACTAATAAGGACAACAACATCACATTATGTGGACTAAAGAAGATTTTTAGCTGTTTGAAGTTATGAGGTTATTTTAGACAACAAATAAAAACTCAAAGCTCATTGGTCATATTTTTCATATTTTCAGCACAAAACAGATACAGCAGGAGTAAGGTGAAAAAAAGATTAAAACCGAGCTGCTGCTGAACACCTGGACATTAAATGTCAGCAGAAGAAAATGTAATAAATTAAATATGATGCTTTGTTTAAACACAATGGTATACTGGAGAGAGAGAGAGATTTATACTTTTATAGACACACTTTTAGCTATATTTATGTTGTTTTCTATTTTTATTGTGTCTTATATGGTTTGACATGTTATGATTTTATTTTACTGAGACTTACTGACTTACTTAGAAGTTTGAATTCATGCTCAGTACCTTAACTGTTTCTCCGACCGCACTCTTCTGGACAAAGACCTCAGATGTTGTACCTGAAATCTGCTGTAGCCATTTTCCATTTTGGGTGTTACAGCCCAAAGAGTTGCTGTTACCACTGAGACCACTGTGTCTTTACCTTCCACATCTTTTCTTGTTCTTCCTTCAGCACCTGGTACTTCTTGATCATCTCAAGCTCTTTCTTGCTGATCTACCACGGTTACCTCTTTCTGCTCTTTGTAAACCACCACTATGTGTGGTTGGTAGTCCAGCACTAAAGTTCATGAACTTTGAACACCACCTGCTGGACTGTCTCAGAGGCATCTCACCTCAACCTGCACCTTAACCCCAATCTGTTAGGCCCCTGCCTCTGCAGACCTGGTGCTCAGTGCCTCTTCTTGTGCTGTCCTTCAGCCCAGCCTTGGCAGACCATTGGTAGGATTTTTTGATGACAGCCACCTTCTCTATCTGCTGGTCACCCCCATGCCGGGGTCTGGTTTTCAACGATCCATGATATACGAGTTCTGTTAGAAAAGTATTGTACCTTTTTATTTTTTTTCAAAAACTGTATGGATTTGATTCATATGTTTTTACGTCAACCAAGCTTGAACCTTTGTGCGCATGCGTGAGTTTTTCCACGCCTGTCGGTTGCGTCATTCGCCTGTGGGCAGGCTTTGAGTGAGCACTGGTCCACCCCTTTCATCATTGTTGCATTGTGAGGAAATGGCGGAATGATTTGGGCTTTTTTCCATCAGAATTTTTTCAGAAACTGTTAGAGACAGGCAGCTGGAAACCATTAGAAAAATGTATCTGGCTTTCGGTGAAAATTTTATGGGCTTCACAGAGAATAAGGAGTGTTACTACAGCTTTAAGGACGGCCCACAATGGTGCATGGTGCGCTGCGCTCCAAGCCGCCATCGAGAGGCAGAAACCACCACATCATTTCTAAACGGATTGCTGTGTGAAGCTGGGACCGTCGTGTGCAATTTCTCTCGGCGTGCACCATTGTGGATTTGAAAAAAATAAAAATGTATGATACTTTTGTAACACACCTCGTATTCTCATTGTCCTCACCATCCTGCTGTAAGAGGTACTCACTTGGTGGTTTGTCCCTGGTGGCCAGCTTCTTCATGAGCTCCTGGATGCTCATTGTTTCATCCTGGATAGTGGCTGTGACACTGATTATCCCCCAACTCGCCCTCTTATCACTGTCTATACAGTGTCACCTTCTGGACTATTTGGTGGAACTGTCCATGTGTTGTGAGGTGTATATGTGTCTCTGTCTATGGTATCTGTCTCTTTATTTGGCTGTCTTATTCTTCCAGCAGGGTATCTGATTACAGTAGGACATACATGTTGGTGGATTGGATTTTATTTCTATTACTGAATTGAGTTTTTAGTACTTGCCTTATTCTCTGGAGGTACTTGGTTGTGGCTGTTGTCGTGGCTTCCACAGCTTGACTCCTGTTGCCCTGTGATGTCCTGTACGTCTGCGGTACTGTTTTCAAGGTGGTGTGTGTGATATGAACTCCTGGTTGTTCATGCATCAGTGGTTGGAGACACTGTTTGAGCTGCGTGCGGTCTGCACAGGAACGTTTGAGCTTGGGAAGTCATATTGCTGGATGATGGGTATCTTGTGGTGGAGGTGGAGGTACATGTGGTTTGGTTGAGCTGAGGAAGATATCTTCCTTCACTGACTGCTCTGACAGCAGTGTAGTCACTTACCTGGTACTGAAGTCTGGATCACTGGGACTTTTATTTTCACCCTGACGTAGTTTCAAATATTCCACCAGCATCAACACTAGACTATTCACGTATGGTTGTTTGACGGCAACATTTCTGTGATTGTATGTTCTGTCAATCTTGTGCTGAGCTTTATGTTTTGTTACAATGACCATAGCAGATGACCACCCAACTGAGTTTGGACTGCTTGAGGGTTCTTCCTGTCATCAAAACACTGAGGGTGTTTTTTTCTTTCCTCTGTTGTCATTGTGTTTCCTTATGTTTTTAATTAAATCAAGACCTGCTCCTGTATAGCATCTTGAGGTGACTTATGTTTTAACTTGGAGCTGTATAACTAAATTTAACAGTTTTAATGTTTTATGTTTTGCTGCTTCCAGGATGGATCTACCACACTGTGGACAGTTGTGAGGACAGGACCCACAACACTGAAATTCAACATGATAACTAAACAAGAGAATTACATGCCACAGAGGACTGTCAAAATGACAAAATATCAGGTATGTGCAAATCCTGCTGTTACCAAATATTTCAATTCAAAGCTGTTGAATGTCTTGAGAGGTTGATGTTGTGTTTAGAAAAGTATCAAAGTGTGGGTCGCTCAGAAAAAAAACTGCAGACTGAACACGGACCCAGCGCCACGAGAGGGCATTTGGGGGCGACGCCCCCTCACGTCATCAACCCTGCCCCCTCGGATGTGAGCGTTATCAAAAAAAGAAAAAGAAAAAAGAAAGAAAAAGAAATACTGGAAAATATAGCCAAATATTAGTTATTCAATATTATTATCACTTTACCGGGGCGTTGCTGGGCTGGTATCGTAGATTTACATCGATGGTACCTGGCTATACCTGCCCGCTAAACAAATGACGTCATAGCGTGCAGCCCAAGAACTGTCCGCAGAGGGGGGAAAAAAAAAACTGTCCGCAGAGGAAAAGATGAAAATGTGAGAAGTGTGTTTTGGTCCCAATATGGATATTCTGGATGATTTTCTCATGGATAGTACGACAATGAACAGCAGCTAAAGCAGCCAGCTTGATGAGGACGCACTGGCTAAATTGGAGAGCAGCGCGCCAGCTAGCCAACACGACAAAAGTTAAGTGAGCCAACTTTTTATGCACGCGTTACGTGTTGTGTATCTCAGTAAAAAGTGATAATAATGCAAATAACATGCTGTTGTCGTGCGGTATGCATTTTCTTAGTCCCTCCGTTCACGGCCAGTCGCCCGCAATGACAGATATTAAAGTTATGTATTGTTGTAAATATATCTACATGAAAGGTTTATCTTTGACCCGCTGTGTGACTGTCATGCCCAACTGCGCTGTGTTTGCGCTTGTGATGGAGGGCTGTATGTGGAGTTAATCTACTGTCTCGTGTCGTTTCTCAGATCAGTTGTTGGTTTGGTTTTGTGGTATGCAGATCACTTGACCGAAGGTCTATACGTTCAAATAATAATTAAAAAAATACTGTCATCACTCTTTACTCTTACTCAGTCAGTCTCATAACGGTGTAGCCTAAATACATGAGCTTTCCAGGAGCGCACCCAATTCATTACGCACGCTCAGATGCACGTCCTCTCCGGTGCGCACTTTTTTTGGGGGGGAGGGGCGACCCCGCTCCCTGAGATAAACTCATCGGCCCCTTAATATTTTTTTCTGGCGCCGGGCATGACTGAACAACACACCGAACTTTATTACAGCTGTATAAAGCAGATCCACCTGCTCTCGCTCTGCTCATCTCCAAAGACTGCTGAAACGCAGTAGACCAGCCACTTTTATAGAAGTGGGCTGAGCCCCCTCTACTGGTCTCTCTCAGACACCACAGTCCTCCCCAGAAACCTTTTAATGCCATTTTTCTTTTCCACATATTTATCGTTTTTTTTCTTTTTTTTACACACACTGATGCAGTAACCTGGTTTACCTCACAAGTTCCGTCTTTCAGAAGGTTTTATTGTCCTTTTTGGTCTTGCGCCAGTCTCTGTTGCTGGAACAGTTTTCATGGCCTGCAAAGGTTCTGTTACTGTCTCTGTAACCTCAGAATTCTCAGATTCCCTGTCAACCTGAGATTCATTTTTCTCTTGCAGTCCAACATTCAAGTCAAAAACAAAATCAGAAACAGAATAAGCATCATGACAGCATGGTGGATTAGTGGTTAGCACTGTAGCCTCACATCAAGAAGGTCACTGGTTCGATTTCTAACTGTGACCTTTCTGTGTGGAGTTTGCGTGTTCTCCCAGTTGTCACAGTGGCATGTTTCTGAACCCAAACAAGAAATTTTCAATAGTGTTGTAACAACTGACCACCAAGTGCTTTGCTTTTATTCAAAGAATGCTTAAAATTTTGCACCAGCCGTTCAGCCAATCTGTTTGAGGTTGGATGGTATGATGGTGTTTAACAGCATTCAACTTGAGGAATGTCTCAAATTCAGTTGATGTGAATTGCGGCGCATCATCCATCACTCTTTTGGTAATCCATAAGCTGCAAACACGTTTCTGAAAACTTCAACAGTCTTGCTCGTGGTGGTAATCTACATATGGACAATTTCTGGCCATCTGGCATAAGCATCAATCAATACCAAAAACATTTGTCCCTTTGACGCCGCAAAGTCCAAAAATATCCTCTTCCAAAGTCCTGAAGCCAATTTCCATGTATGTACTGGTGCTTTTTCAGGAACACTACTCTGGAGTTTGCATTTGTCACATTGGCTAACTTCAAGTTTTTTTCTTTCCACTGTTGCTGTCTGTATATTTGTGCTTAAATTATGAAAAATATGCCCAACCAGCTTTGATTTGATTTAAGATTTCTGATTTTTGTGAGGAACACAAATGTCAGAGCCAACATGCTTACAAAATGTGCAACTTGTTTCAGTGATTGCATATAGCTGTATAAAGTCACCAAATGGAGCGCAAATGTTATTTTAAAGACCTTTTAGGGTGAAACCTTCAGTGAAGATCATACTGGAAAGTTCACAGACAAATATTTCATTAAACTGATGCCGTTCTGCCGGTTTCCTGCACAGAAAGAGGCTTGTCTTTTTTCTCCTGCCAACACAGACTGAGTCTGCTGCTCGTCTGAGACCGCGAGCAATGAAACCTGCTGCAACATTTTTGGTGCTCTTCAAATACACTGGCCCCAGGCTTTCCATTTAGTCATGGTGCAGGGGTCTGGGTCTGTTGAATTTCATGGTGTTGCACCCAAATGTGGTCAGTTGGTCACTCAACACTATGTGGAATGTTCTTGTCTCTTTTCATTCACTGTTTTCCCACCTGAAACTTTTTTTTTCTTCCTGTTGCTGATGAAGTGGCTGTACCAAGTTGAGCAAAAATGTTTTATGTCTGCAGTCGGAATCTGAAAGTAAACTGCATGAAGTGGACCATGAATGGAACTGTCACAACTATAAATATGGATACACTGACTCCAACAGAACAAAGTTTAATATTGTTTTTGTCCCCTCGGTGTCTCTGAAAGAAGCATCTTTGAATCTCTTTTTAACACTGCTGAGACTGCTTTCAAAGATATCCTGTCTAAAACAGAAACAAGGCTGAATAATATTAGAGGTGCATATAAAGACACACACACACACACACACACACACACACACACACACACACACACACACACACACACACACACACACACACACACACACACACACACACACACACAGATTGCGCTGGTAAGGAAACTGAAACAGCAGTAAATGTGGAAAAAAATGATTATGACAGAAATACAGAGCATAAATATCATAAATTGGAGCTGTAAAGTTTTCCGGAAAGGTGACTATAATTTCCACAAATCTTAGCAGGACTTTACACGTGGCAATGTAGCCAAATGCAATTCAAAGGAAAAAGTTTTTTTTTCTCCCCCCTGACAAAGCAACAACAGTATTATGGGACTGCCTGCTGTTTCCTGTTCTCTGCTGTTCTCTCCCTCTTCTCTACACAGGTAGGGCGCCTCAAGCTGTTAATTCTGAGCTTCTGTGCTCATTGCTGTCAAGGGCGCAATTTAGAACTAGAAATCGGGGGGGACAAAGCGCGAGGCCCACAGGGCTGAAGCCCATAGGCCGGGGGTCTGGGGGCTGCTTTAGGCCCCAAGAAGCCAACGGTTTCTAGATAAGCTCAGATGCATTCTGAGCATCCAGAACAGTAATTTGAATGTTTTGAGAAGACCATAAAGTGGACACCATTTGACTTATGCAATTTGAAACTGTGGATATAAGTACTTTATTCTGAGAATAGCCAGCATTCATTTTATTAATATCCTGGTGTAAATAAGGTATCACCACATGTGTAGAACTCAAAAAGAATGATAGGTTGAGTTTTCATTAAAAAACAACTGCAATGTGGTAAAATGTATTCATAAATATAAAAGATCAGGCTCGTAATAATTATTAACTATCGCATACTGTATTTTTTTTTCTCAAGATCTGTTTTTGCATAAGTTTGACAAAAACTACAGATCATAAGTTTAGGATAAATTACTTATCATGAATTTAATTTTCGAAGTGGCACTAATGACAACACTCATACTGAACATAATTTCACTTGCATAGACTGATTTTGGAGATCAAGCAATAATTGCAGATGGGCTTTCTGAGGTCCCAGATAACTTTTCTGATTTCCTTTTCTAACCTTCAGAATTTAGTAAATTAGCATATGGTCCATTGATACTTATGTGTAGACACTAGTCCCTAGAGGAAACTATTTTTGGTTTCAAATCTGGGCAAATGCAGTCCCAGAACATTCTGAATGTGACAAACAACAATGGGTGTTGTAAACAAGTCAATGCTGCTAAAAATACAAACTTGCAGAAACAAAGATACTATTCTGACATGGTTTGCACATAAGACTGACATGGTTTGCACATAAAACTAGCATAGCATGTTTCAATTACACACATATATGTCAGAAGGTGGGGGGGACATACCATATTCTGTCCCCCCTCGTTGAAAAGGTGGGAGGGGACATGTCCCCCTATCCCCCACCAAATTGCACCCATGATTGCTGTTAATCAGTATTTTCTGCAAGACCTAACTGAGATTTTTTTTCCCAGCTCTGGGATTTTTGTCGCAGCCTTTCTTTCAGCCTCAACCTTCATCAGCTCTTTGGATACAGCTAAGACACTCTGTGCATATTGACTGTGATAATTCAGAAGGACTAATTAGACCAGCACTGACTCACCTGTGTGTTCTTACAGACGGCGTCGACAGCTTGCAGGCGGCCACCTGGCTCTGAGATCTATCAACCGGGACTGGAATCTCTGGGCTGCGGTTCCCCTGGTTCCACCGCTGAACGGGCCGGTCTCCACACGGCTAAGCTGTTTTGCACATTTTCCTTCTGTAAATTATTCCTTGTAAATAAATCCTTGTATTTACATTTGGTTCTTTGCTCCCTGCTCTTGGGTTCATCTTTCCTCCACTGCCCGAATCGTAACAAACAGTAAACCAAGCAGTAAAGTAATTCAGGGGGAGGAGGAGTAACAGGAAGACAGAGGTCAGGAATGAGAGGAACAGTAGTAGACAGTAAACCAGTATTGATCAGTATGTCTGGTATTTATACAGTATTGTGAATTTGTATTTGTAAACTGTTTTTCTTTTTTAATTTCACTTTTGATGCTCTGTGTGCTTCTTACCCTGTGTGCTGTTATACAATGGTGCTGGAACCTCAGTTTCCCTGAGGGAGTCTTCCCAAGGGATCAACACAGTTCTATCTAATCTAATTTAAACTTTGATGGCCTCAGATGAAACCCACCTGGAAGAAGAAACAGTTGCAATTCCTTGACTGACCACTTGTAGCAACAGGTGTATGAGGCGTTAGAGGCAGCTATGATATTACACGTATTGCATACCATTCCTGCTTCATGCTCAATTCGACCACATTTGTTTCGTACTATGTGTGAAGCATGTTCACACATTTGTAATTTTTACACACACACACACACACACACACAGATATATATATATATATATATATATATATATATATATATATATATATATATATATATATATATGTATACCGTATTTTCCGGACTATAAGTCGCACTTTTTTACATGTTTTGGCCGGGGGTGCGACCTATACTCCGGTGCGACTTATAAATGAAAAATATACCGGTAGGATCTCAATTAATTTACTGTAACAAAACAATTTTACGTGACAGAGTCGATCTATGTTTTAAAATGGCCACCGGAAAAGGAAATGCAATGCATCATGGGCACTGTAGTATGACGGCCATCCTATAGTTCACGCTGGTCGCGATAACCAATCAGAGAACAGAACTTTGGATGCGTATTCCTCACCTCACCCACAGCGTGTGAAGCTGACGAACTCGGTGCTTGCTGTTATTCCGGCATGGCGAACAGAACAGCTTCAACCCTTGGATATCAATGTGAGCAGAGTGTTTAAGTTGACGCTGAGAGCTGCGTGGGAGCATTGGGTGAGCGACGGCGGAGGATTAGCGTGTGCACTTGGAAGGAGCTGGCGTTGATGATTGTGAAAAGCGTTTGAAGCAGACGAACATGGTGTTTATTCCGGGACGGCTAACAAAACAGCTTCAACCCTTGGATATCAGTGTGAGCAGAGTTGACGCTGAGAGCTGCATGGGAGCACTGAGCGACGGCGGAGGATTAGCGTCTGCACTTGGAAGGAGCTGGATCGACACCGCTGGGAGGTCATGAGCTGCGCAGGTAGGCGCTGCATGGTTCGGCTCGCAATGTGGTCCGCAAAATACAAACATATCTGTAGGTAAAATGCAGCTCACGAGAGGGCACTCGAGGCTTGTGTGACTGTTCCTGCGACTTCTGACTACCATAGAAAAATAAAAATTTTAACGTTACTGATAACATAACAAGACAACGGAGAAGGCCCGAAAAAATGCCACCAAAAAGAAAATCATACTCTGCAGATTACAAGTTGCGACTGGTGAAATATGCATCCGAAAACGGTAGCCGTCACAATATTATCATCTGAACTTTTCATGTTAACATACCTGTATGTCCATGGGACTTATAGTCCAGTGGACCTTATTTATGGTTTATTTTTCTTTATAATGGATAAAGTGGCTGGTGCGACTTATACTCCGGTGCGACTTATTTATGGTTTGTTTTTCTTTATAATGGATAAAGTGGCTGGTGCGACTTATACTCCGGTGCGACTTATAGTCCGGAAAATACGGTGTATATATATATATATATATATATATACACAAAAAGTAATTTGAGTTGTTGTTCTGATGATACTTTAGCAAACTGGTGGATGATTATGATGCACTCTGCCAATGGAGACACACAGAGAACAGATCAGATCAGCAGTGATCATCACACTGAGATGTGCACGTGCATTCTTCTGTATGTGCATGTGTGTTGTTCCTGGGTGCGCAAGTGTGTTTTTGCTGCAGATGAAGCGCGACATGTGGCGTTTAAGTAGTTAACTGAACACTGGTGTCCAGTTTATTTTCCGTTTCCATCCATCTGTCCTACCACAAAACTGGAACATGGTTCACAATAAGGAAATGCAACGTTTTCAGCATTTTGCATGAAACATACTTTTGTCTTCATGTGAACATGACTTTGTCATAAAAAACAATGACAGTAATGGACAGCAGTCACATTAAAAGAACTTTGTGCTCAGAACTCCAGTCCACCTGTTATGCAAGAAAACATTTGAAATGTCTTCACCAAATAAGCATAAAGTAAACTGCTAACTTATCAAAGGACATATAAAGTATTATTTGACGTGTCGGACAGCAACTGAACATTAAAGTATTCATGATTGGAAGCTTTTCTGCGCACACGCGGTCATGATCAGTGATCACTGGGGGACTTTACGGCTACTTAAACTTCTCGCTCGCCGAGTCAACAAGTGCATTTCCAGAAAACACTAGAACTCACCGTTTATCGCCATTTGTCAGGGGGTGATGTCACCCTGAGCAAACACAAAAACAACACAATGGTGAACCGACAGAGTGAAATGAATGTTGCAACATCAGATAAAATTTCAATTTATTCAACTTATAGAGCGCCAAATCATGACAGTGTCGCCTCAAAGCACTTCACAGAAAACAACAAAAAAAAACACCAAAATGGTCCAAAGATCAAACAGTATAATTAAAAGATTAAAAGCACAATAAAAAAGTAAAAAAAAAAAAAAAAAAAAGCATAACACAATATGCTAATAATGTAAAAGAGAAAACAAATGCGTCTTCTGTCTGGACTTGAAAGTCTCCACAGAGTCCAACTGCCTCACTGACGCAGGGAGCTCATTGAAACTATTGACCCTTCAAAAGTGATGGTTCAGCATTCATTCAGGTCAGTGGATCTGCTGAGCAGCCACTTGGAAAACGTCGGCAATACGTTACTCATTATTTTAAAATTAATATCAATTCAGCTGTGATGCTGGATTGAGTGAGCTCCATCCAGAGAAGAGACGACGGACGCTTTGCCTGTTTCAACCAGGTTATAACTGGAGTCGCGAACGCGCAGCTGAAACTCCCCACAGTGTTGTTTTTCTTACACACACCTTTCACGGTTACTGCATCAACAACGGAATGTAATGTAATTTTTATGTAATTTAATGTATTTAATGTTGCTTACAAGACTAATGTACTTTGTGTGCACCTTTTCCTGTCAGATCTCAGAAGTGAAGCAGAATAAGCATTGATTATTATTTGGCTCGGAGAACACCACAGGCTGCGTGTTTCTCCATGTAGAACTGGAGCTGCGTCAGAACTGGCATGTGGTGTAAATATTCTATCAAATCCCAATGTAGATCTGTACTGTATCTGCTGTGGAAGACCCTAAAGAAATGGGGGCAGCTGAAGGACCCACAATAACACGATAGCATTTATTATTTTGAAGGACTAACCAATTCACTCATTTACATTTTTGCTCTACAAGCTTGATGCTGTTACCAGCTCAGGGAACACTGAAGTAGAACTATGCTGACTTCAGGTTTGGACCCAGTTAAAGGTTTCTGTGCTAATAAAATCCATTTGTCATTACAAGGTTGAAATATAATGTTGTAAGACACAATCTGTAATATAGTGCTGGACTCAGATAAAAGTTATAAATATAAAACAAAATCATCTCTTTGCACATTATCCCTGATCACAATGTGAAACAACAACTGCAGTGAGATTTGTACAAAGTGATCTTGTCTCTGAATGGCTAAAATGTGCCTTTGTGTCTTCACACCCCGCTTCTGGTGCTGTCCAAGACCACTGTCATTTGAGAGCTAGGATGGTCTCATTGGATGGCATCGAGATCCTCGAAAAGGGACAAGACATCATGTTTCTTCCGCTTCTTACTTTTTGATCGTTCACCTTTTGGTGCTCTGTCATTGAGGTTCTTTTTCTTGCCACAACACTGGCTTGCCATCTTTTTGTACCTATGTGTTGCTGGTGTGGCTGTGATGTCCTCAAATGTTGTTGTCCATTCGGCTGCTCCCGTTTTGCGTTCGGGGTCGCCACAGCGGATACAACCAGATCCGCACTGATATTTAGTTTTACGCCGGATGCCCTTCCTGATGCAACTCCAGTGTCACCTGGAGTAAAACACACAGACGTTAGTGTTCCAAAGAGGTCTCCCATCCAAATACTAACCAGGTCCCACAATGCTTAGCTTCTGAGATCTGACGGGATCAGGCTTACACACAGCAGATCGGCTGCTGTGATGTGATGTCCTCAAATACACTGCAAAAACAGATATGTAAGATGGTAAAAAAATAAAAGACTTGTTTCAAGAACATTTGACTTATTTTTTTTGTCTAAATAGAAAAATAATCTTGTCAAGCATTTTTTTTTACATAAGAAAAAAGTCTTATTTGGGGAAAATGTATCTCACTTTTTCTTAAGTTTTTCCAGCTAATATCAAGCTGTATTTCACCAGTAACAAGGAAAGGCAATGGATTTCAAATCATCCAAACAAAGGAACAAGATCGTTTTCTTTATTTTGAGACAGAGGCTAATCTTAAAATAAGAATTCTGTCTAGTTTTAAGACACATTTTGATTATTGAGTGCCTAGAAATTTTGCTAGTTTTGAGAATTCTTACCAAGTAAATTTTTCTTACTGTTGGGAAAGTGTAGGAACACGGACCCACAACAGGGGGCGCAAATGAACGGACAATGGAGTAAGCCAAAATAACAACGCTTTACTGTTTTGAATGTGCACAACGAATACAACCAATTACAGAAATGGACAACAGTCAATTCACAAAAGTGTCGTGTGGGCAGGCTCGAAGATAGGAGACGCCTCTCCAAGGTAAGACCGGAACCACACGGCTTCCTCCGCCACAGGACCCCGGGAATACTGGAGCCGCCAAGTCCCGAACTCCCAGGTGGCCACTGCCTCCGCGTGTCGGACCTGGTACTGCTGGCGAGGAACAAAGAACAGTTAGATGGGGGCGCGTTTGCACCCAGAACTCCGAACGGCAGGAAAGGTACCTCCACCTCTCGTTGGAACAGTAATCCAATAAACTAGCTCAGTCAAACAATATGTACTCTGTTTGCTTCGATATGTTACCTCTCCGGTAGAAACGATATCTCGGCGATGAGGTGGAGATGCCGTCCTGCTGATATACCCCACTGATGATTGCCGTCAGCTGTCTCAGGTGATGGGTGACAGCTGTTACCGAGGCTGCTCCTGTGGGGCGGCGGCGCCCTCTGGTGCCTGGAGCCCGCACTCCAGGCAGGGCTCCCTCTGGTGGTGGTGGGCCAGCAGTACCTCCTCTTCAGCGGCCCACACAACAGGACCCCCCCCTCGACCGGGCTTGTCCGGGTGGCGACGGTAGAAGTCGGCCAGGAGGGCCGGGTCCAGGATGAAGCTCTTCTTCACCCAGGAGCGTTCTTCGGGACCATACCCCTCCCAGTCCACCAGATATTGAAAGCCCCGGCCCATCCGTCGGACGTCCAACAACCGGCGCACTGTCCAAGCCGGCTCGCCATCGATGATCCGGGCAGGAGGTGGTGCCGGACCGGGTGTACAGAGGGGCGAGGTGTGATGGGGCTTGAGCTTCGACACATGAAATACTGGATGGATCCGCAGTGAGGCTGGAAGCTGAAGCCTCACTGCGGCGGGATTGATGACCTTGAGGATTTTAAACGGTCCTATGTACCTGTCCTGTAGTTTTGGGGAGGCCACTTGTAGCGGGATGTCCTTTGTGGACAACCACACTTCCTGCCCGGGGCGATACGCAGGGGCCGGGGTCCGCCGCCGGTCTGCATGGGTCTTCGCCCTCATCCGGGCCTTCAACAAAGCAGAACGGGCGGCACGCCACACCCGACGGCACTTCCGCAGGTGGGCCTGGACCGAGGGCACACCGACCTCTCCCTCAACCACCGGGAACAACGGGGGCTGATACCCCAAACACACCTCAAAGGGGGAGAGGCCGGTGGCTGATGACACTTGACTGTTGTGGGCGTACTCGATCCAGGCCAGATGAGTACTCCAGGCCGCCGGGTGCGCGGCTGTCACACAACGCAGTGTTTGCTCCATCTCTTGATTGGCCCGCTCTGCTTGCCCGTTGGTCTGGGGGTGATACCCGGATGAGAGACTGACCGTGGCCCCCAGTTCCCGGCAAAAGCTCCTCCAGACATGCAAGGAGAACTGGGGACCGCGATCGGAGACGATGTCTGATGGTATCCCATGCAGGCGGACGACATGGTGGACCAGGAGGTCCGCTGTCTCCTGGGCCGTTGGGAGCTTCGGGAGGGCCACGAAGTGGGCCGCCTTGGAGAATCGGTCCACTATCGTGAGGATCACGGTGTTTCCCTGGGACGGCGGGAGGCCCGTGACAAAATCCAGGCCGATGTGGGACCAGGGGCGATGAGGCACGGGCAGCGGCTGTAGCAGTCCCGGAGCCTTGCGATGGTCGGCCTTGCCCCTGGCGCAGGTGGTACAGGCCTGGATATAGTCCCGGACGTCGGCCTCCAGGGACGCCCACCAGAAGCGCTGCCGGACAACTGCCACGGTTCTTCGCACCCCTGGATGACAGGAGAGCTTAGAGCCGTGACAGAAGTCCAGGACTGCAGCCCTTGCCTCTGGTGGGACGTAAAGTCTGTTCTTTGGTCCAGTCCCGGGGTCCGGGCTTCGTGCCAGGGCCTCCCGGACGGTTCTCTCTACGTCCCAGGTGAGGGTGGCCACGATAGTGGACTCCGGGATGATGGGTTCCGGTGGATCCGACAACTCCGCTTTGACCTCGTCTTCGTGTACCCGGGACAAGGCATCCGATTTCTGGTTCTTGGTCCCGGGCCGGTAGGTGATGCGGAAGTCAAAACGGCCGAAGAACAGTGACCAGCGGGCTTGCCTGGGATTCAGCCGCTTGGCGGTCCTGATATATTCCAGGTTCCGGTGGTCAGTGAAAACCGTAAATGGCACAGACGTTCCCTCCAACAGGTGTCTCCACTCTTCAAGAGCCTCTTTCACCGCAAGGAGTTCTCGGTTGCCGACGTCATAGTTCCGTTCAGCCGGGGTCAACCTGCGGGAAAAATAGGCACACGGATGAAGGACCTTATCGGTCTTCCCACTCTGGGACAGCACAGCTCCTATCCCTGAGTCCGAGGCGTCCACTTCAACCACTAACTGGCGACTAGGATCGGGCTGCACCAGAATGGGTGCAGACGAGAAGCGCCGTTTCAACTCCTTGAACGCGGCCTCGCAACGATCCGACCAGGTGAAGGGGACTTTTGGTGAGGTCAGGGCTGTCAGGGGGCTAACAACCTGACTGTAGCCCTTAATGAACCTCCTGTAGAAATTCGCAAAGCCGAGGAACTGTTGCAGCTTCCTACGACTTGTGGGTTGGGGCCAGTCTCTCACCGCTGCAACCTTGGCCGGATCAGGAGCGACGGAGTTGGGGGAGATGATGAACCCCAGGAAGGACAAAGAGGTGCGGTGAAACTCACACTTCTCGCCCTTAACAAACAGCCGGTTCTCCAATAACCGCTGCAGGACCTGACGTACATGTCGGACATGGGTCTCAGGATCCGGAGAAAAGATGAGTATGTCGTCTAAATATACGAAGACGAATCGGTGCAGGAAGTCCCGCAAGACATCATTAACCAATGCTTGGAACGTCGCGGGAGCATTTGTAAGACCGAACGGCATGACCAGGTACTCAAAATGACCTAACGGGGTGTTAAATGCCATCTTCCACTCGTCTCCCTTCCGGATCCGAACCAGGTGATACGCATTTCTAAGATCTAGCTTGGTGAATATCTTGGCTCCATGCAGGGGCGTGAACACCGAATCCAACAAGGGTAAGGGGTATCGGTTACGAACCGTGATTTCGTTCAGCCCCCTGTAATCGATGCATGGACGTAATCCGCCATCCTTTTTCCCCACAAAAAAGAAACCCGCACCCATCGGGGAGGTGGAATTCCGGATCAACCCGGCAGCCAAAGATTCCCGGATGTAGGTCTCCATTGATTCGCGTTCAGGTCGTGAGAGGTTGTACAGCCTGCTGGACGGGAACTCAACGCCTGGAACCAAATCAATGGCACAATCATACGGGCGGTGCGGGGGAAGGTTGAGTGCCAGATCCTTGCTGAACACCTCCGCAAGGTCATGGTACTGCACCGGCACCGTCCCTAGATTGGGCGGGGCTCTGACCTCCTCCCTGGCCTGGGAACCGGGAGGAACCGAGGAACCTAAACATACCCGATGGCAGGTCTCGCTCCACTGAACCACTACCCCGGACGGCCAATCGATCCGGGGATTGTGTTTCAACATCCAGGGAAAACCTAAAATCACACGGGAGGTGGCCGGAGTCACAAAAAACTCGATCTCCTCCCGGTGATTCCCCGACACCACCAGAGTTACTGGTGGTGTCTTGTGAGTGATTGGAGGGAGTAGGGAGCCATCTAGCGCCCGTACCTGCACAGGCGAGGTAAGCGCCACCAGAGGGAACCCTATCTCCCTGGCCCATTTGCTGTCAAGCAAATTCCCTTCTGAGCCCGTGTCCACCAGTGCTGGGGCCTTCAGGGTTAAATCCTCATAAAGGATTGTAACTGGGAGTCGTGTGGCGATGTGGGTGTGTCCCACATGAACGTCTCGGCCCCCCCCTAGCCCAGTGTCTAGGGGCGGGCGTTGGTGTTTAACCGCTCGGGGCAGTCTCTTACCTGATGCTCAATCGAGCCACAAACAAAACACGCTCCGCGGGCCAGCCTCCTTTGTGTGACCGGTGCCCTAAATTTTGCCCTACTCGTGTCCATAGCTTCGTCAGCAGGGGGAGCTGTGATTGCACGGAGCGCAGGGGCCGTGGAGCGTGGGGAGGGCGGAACGCGCTCGGAACCGGAAGGGAGAGGGATGACGCGTGCCTGGCCACGCCCTTCGTCTCGTTCCCGACGGCGCTCATTTAACCGATTGTCTAATCGTATGACAAGATCGATAAGCCCATCTAAATCCCGCGGTTCGTCCTTAGCCACCAGGTGCTCCTTGAGGACCAACGACAGTCCATTTACGAAGGCGGCGCGGAGGGCAGTGCTATTCCAGCCGGACCTTGCAGCCGCGATGCGGAAGTCGACTGCATAGGCAGCTGCGCTCCGGCGCCCCTGTCTCATTGACAGCAGCACGGCTGAAGCGGTCTCTCCTCTATTAGGGTGATCGAACACCGTTCTGAGCTCCCTCACAAACCCATCATATGTCAGAAGGAGCCGTGAACTTTGCTCCCAGAGCGCTGTAGCCCAAGCGCGTGCCTCACCACGAAGCAGATTTATCACATAAGCTACTTTGCTAGCGTCGGTCGCGTACATGACGGGACGCTGTGCGAAGACGAGCGAACACTGCATAAGGAAATCCGCGCACGTCTCCACACAGCCTCCATACGGCTCTGGGGGGCTTATGTATGCTTCAGGGGAAGGTGGGAGGGGTCGTTGGACAACCAGTGGAACGTCGCTGTCACGCACAGGGTCTACGGGAGGGAGAGCCACAGCGGCGCCCGGAGGGCGCGCTTCCACCTGCGCGGCGAGAGCCTCCACCCTGCGGTTCAGGAGGGCGTTCTGCTCGGCCATCAAGTCCAACCGAGTCGTGAAAGCGGTGAGGATCCGCTGCAACTCACCGATTACCCCTCCTGCGGACGCCTGTGCGCCTTGTTCTTCCATTGGCCGTTCAACAGCCGGTTGACGCCCCTCGGGATCCATGACGATGGCCGAGATATCCTGTTGGGAAAGTGTAGGAACACGGACCCACAACAGGGGGCGCAAATGAACGGACAATGGAGTAAGCCAAAATAACAACGCTTTACTGTTGTGAATGTGCACAACGAATACAACCAATTACAGAAATGGACAACAGTCAATTCACAAAAGTGTCGTGTGGGCAGGCTCGAAGATAGGAGACGCCTCTCCAAGGTAAGACCGGAACCACACGGCTTCCTCCGCCACAGGACCCCGGGAATACTGGAGCCGCCAAGTCCCGAACTCCCAGGTGGCCACTGCCTCCGCGTGTCGGACCTGTACTGCTGGCGAGGAACAAAGAACAGTTAGATGGGGGCGCGTTTGCACCAGAACTCCGAACAGCAGGAAAGGTACCTCCACCTCTTGTTGGAACAGTAATCCAATAAACTAGCTCAGTCAAACAATATGTACTCTGTTTGCTTCGATATGTTACCTCTCCGGTAGAAACGATATCTCGGCGATGAGGTGGAGATGCCGTCCTGCTGATATACCCCACTGATGATTGCCGTCAGCTGTCTCAGGTGATGGGTGACAGCTGTTACCGAGGCTGCTCCTGTGGGGCGGCGGCGCCCTCTGGTGCCTGGAGCCCGCACTCCAGGCAGGGCTCCCTCTGGTGGTGGTGGGCCAGCAGTACCTCCTCTTCAGCGGCCCACACAACACTTACCCTATTAGCACATTTGTTTTGCTTAATACAAGACAATTTGGCTAGATTTCAGATTATTTGGCTTAGTTTAAGAGGAACAGTTTTTGTGTTGTATGTTCAGATTCCAGGCCTCTGAACAACAATATCAGGAGTTTTGTCTCCTCTATCAAAGTGGATTCCTTCGCAGTCATCACCATCAATAACCAATGACACTATAAAATGTTTGGACAAAATTAATTTCAGAATTTAGTGGGAGTTTGCACATACAACCGAAATACTGTCCTTGTGAACTTGGAAGTATGATGTCATGATCCCCCAGCTAACCAGATTCAACCCACATCTGAGTTCAGACCTTGGCAAATCGGGCTCAAATCCAGCGCAAATGGATAAGAAATAATTTGTCTTAAATGCAAACAGTACAGTTCCAATTCAGAAAATATTTGGCCCAAATCCTACTCAAACTGGATTGCCAGCCCAATCTGAGCAGGGTCTGGCTAGGTCTTGTGGACCAGTGAACAATGGATACCTCCTCAGCACTGCATGAGTCTCTACTCTCCAGAGAGAAGATTGACAATGCTCGCAGGCAATTTAATCCATTCTGAATGATGAGACCTCAATTACCTTTCCCACAACACTCCCATAGAACAGTTTTGCTTAGTATTTTACAGGCTATAAGACCACCTGCAGTCCTGGATGCAGTTTAGCATTGTGTGCATGGCCATGGTGTTGGGTTGATCTGATGCTGCGCACTGCCATGTCCACCACAATACTCTCCCCAGGTCCTGCATAGCAACCATCCAGGCAAACAATTGGTCCATTCCCAGTTCTTCAAAGTAGCCATCTGTTTGATGCTGCCAGATGAAACATCGGCGTCCCCTTGGCCTCCCGTGTATTGAAGTCCTCAAAACAGACATACCGCATGGCCAAAATGTTGTAGGTGATTTTCCCACACAATAAAAGTGAAACTCCTCTCTTTTACATAAAATTATTTCAGTGGAACTCAAGTAGTCTCCTAAGGGACCAAGTAGCAAAGACATCCAGTCGTTTCTTCAGGAAGGTGACTGTCTAGAGGTTAACACGGTAGGTTTGAGACCAGATCAAGAAAAACACTCAGGGCCCTTGGGCAGAGTCGTCAATCCCAGAATTGCTCCCAGTATGCAATTAAGCACTTTGCAAGGCAGCATGCTGAGATCTGTGTGTGTGTGTGTGTGAATATGAGGCATCATTGTAAAGTGCTTTGAGCATCTGCTTCAGATGGAAAACCACTATAGGAATGCAGTCCATTAAGGTCACTGGCTGTAGCATCCAAGGCTCACAACCGTACATGAAAACAAGATGGACCAGGACTCTAAATACTTGGACCTTCACCTTATGACTTCATATCCAAGTGGGTAAGGTGATGTTGTATCAATGTTTTATTTATTTATTTTTTGTATTACGTTTGTTACATAACGTCGATCTCCGAACATCAGAACATGACATTGATACAGTGTTGAAATGTTGTTAGATTCCTAACTGTCCTAAAGGCTCTGCTGTGTGAGTAAGACATGTTGGTATAAGGTCCGTGAGTGATAAGTGGCACTGCAGGCCCACAGGGGGCCTAGATAGAATCACAGGGGTAGCCCCAACTCCCCACTAGCCCGACTACAGGCCAGCCATGATGCTGCCCCCCCAACTGATTAACATATAGACAACTTTACACTGTATCCGTATCCTGACTTGTATAAAACCAAATGGATTTAAAAGTGATGATTTTTTTTTCATTGCTTTTGCCAACTTATTTCTTATGCAATCTTCTTGTTCTTCTTTCTTGTGGAAACCCCTAACTCCTGTTAGGGGTTTCCACAACAGATCATCTGTCTGCATCTCACCCCCTCCTCTGCATCCATCTCTATCACACCAACAACCTGCAGGTCCTCTGTCAGCACATCCATAAACCCCCTTTTTGGCGTCCCTCTTCTCCTCATGCCTGGTGGCTCCATCCTCATCATCCTTCTCTCTATATAACCATTGTACATGTCCAACCCACCTCAATCACACCTCTCTGACCTTGCCTCTAACCCATTACACATTACAGTTACATGCTGTAACAAGATGTACTAGTTGCATGTACTTATATTTGTTTATTCAACTGTATTAAAGCTCTTGTTTCCAAGGTCGTCGTGCATTGTTTTGTACTACACACTAACTACATTGGGAAGGTTTCGCCCCTATATGTATGTGTAACCTGCATGAAAAATCAGGTCACTAACCCTATTTATGTCATTTAGATACTTTCAGTGTACCTCCAGTAGGTGGCAGTGCAACAAGCACTTAAAACAGGTATCATTTGAAGTCCGCACCTGCGTGAGGCTCATTTTCCTCTCAGACACGAAACAGACAGCAGCAGACCCGAGGGAGACTGTAGACATCCAGAACCAGAGTAGCAGGCAGACCCTGGGTTCATTTCAACCGGCTGTGAGCCGAGGAGGATAACCCAACCGCATTTATGAGTTTGTGCTTGATGAAACTCCGGTGAGTTAGCCAGCTAGTTGCTAGCTGTTTGGAAAAATGCATATATTGTGCTTTTAACTTGGTTTACGTTAATCCACGTTTTTTAATAGATGCAGAAAGATATATCCCAGTGTCTTTCCATGACATTATGCACTTATATTGTTGTTTATCGCTCTGAAAAAAAAATATATATCGCTAGCTTGCATGCTAATGCTAAGCGCGACCACGCGGTGCTAACTGTTAGCCGAGTTGATAATTGCTTTAATGTTGGTTAAGCTTAGTTCAGGCTAATCGCTAAGCTAAAGCTAAAGTTACACATGGTTTGCAGTGAAAAGATGCATTTTAATTGTTTTCTGTGCCAACTGAATTCCTCAGTTTGTGTCATTAGCCACTGTAATGGTTAACAGTGCCATTAAGGTGTGGTATATTTGATTCTTTAATCACAAAATTGTGCTATTGTGTATAAAAGTTGTAATTCATTTTATGTTAAAAAGTTAAATGTTAAAAATTGATTAAAATAGCTAAAAGTTGGTTATATCAATGAAAAAGGGATGCATCAATTATGTGTCTGTTGGAAAAAGAAAGTATTGCTGTATATGGTAATTCATTATCAATTGATTACATTTGTGGTTAAAACTAAATGTTTTAATTCATGATAATTTATTTATGTATATGTATTTCCTTGATGCATGATATATTTCATGCATAGAACTGAGAAAATGAAATCTCATAAGAAACTTAGATGGAATCAGATCAAGAGCCTTACAACTTTGCACTTCTTGTGCAGGTTGTTTTTGGTGGTGTGATTTTACAATGTAAATACAGAAGAGATACACTTTATTTTACAGTACTCAATCCATTGTATTTAAAGGTATTAACAAAGCACTACAGTCTGTGGTACATATAGTAAATTGCGTAATAAGGTACTTTGATTTGCCATGTTAAAGACTGTCACAGTAATCTGTGGTTTGATGTTACAATGTAAGTACAGAAGAGATACACTTTATTTTACAGTACTTGATCCATTGTATTTAAAGGTAATAACAAAATACAACAGTCTTTAGTACATGTACTATACTAGGTAATAAAGCAGTTTTGATTTGCCCAACTCAAGAGCTGTAGTCATTTAATTTGTGGTTGTTACAATGTAATTACAGAGACGGTACACTTTATTTTACAGTACTAGGCCCATTGTATATAAAAGTAATAAATTAATACAGTACATGTAGTGCAGGGGGTAAATTGAGTGATGGTAATGCGATAACCCAACCAAATCTGAAAATTAAGGACATGTACTAAGAGGTAGGGCCACAACAGGTGCATGTTCTTTAATGTAAGTACACAATGTTATGTGATGTACATACAATGTACATACATACATATAGGGGCAAAACCTTCCCAATGTAGTTAGTGTGTAGTACAAAACAATGCAAGGCAACCTTGGTAACAAGAGCTTTAATACATTTGAATAAACAAATATAAGTACATGCAACTAGTACATCTTGTTACAGCATGTAACTGTAATGTGTAATGGGTTAGAGGCAAGGTCAGAGAGGTGTGATTGAGGTGGGTTGGACATGTACAATGGTTATATAGAGAGAAGGATGATGAGGATGGAGCCACCAGGCATAACTGTAATGTGTAAATACACATTTGTAACAAGAATGCATTATTACTATATGTACCGACAATTTCTTAGTACACATTTGTAACAATACTCTTTTATTACATTATGTACCTACAAAACACATTATTCCATTATGGATGTACAACTGAGTACAAGTAATTACAGATTATTACATAGACTAATACATTGTACTAAATGTGGTAGGAACTATGTATTAAGGGTACTGTAAAATAAACTGTTACCAAAAAGGTAAATGAACAAAAGGAGATAAAACAGCTCAACTGCAGTAGCCAACAATAAAAGCGGGATCATGACATTACAGGATTAAACAACAAAATGAGACACTCCTTCTCAGTTCTTAAGAAGGATTCAAATGAAAAATCAAGGATAAGAAAGATATCTTTGGCTTTAATCTTGTTTTATTGTGTGGATGTGATATCGACTATTGAAGGATATCTTCAGCTTTAAACTCTTGTTTTATTGTGTTGGATGCGACATTGACTATTGAGTTGCTTGGACACAGAGGCAGATTATAAGAGATATAATTAGCAGACTTTTTTTCTGTTATAGAATCTCATCACAATGAAAGTGTTATTATGGGGTGGAAAGGATTTCCCAGTGGATTAGGATTTGTGAGTAGTGCTCAGATGTCTTTCTGTCTAACATTTACATTGATGCTTTTAGTGAAGATGAATAGAATTTGCACAAGCACCTAAACTCATAAATGTTGGCTTTAAGAATAGATTCTGTTCATGCTAAAAATAGTATGCTACAATTCTGAAAGTCCTTTCATAATCATAACCATTTTTAATCAAGACAGTGTTTTACATGAGGCTTTGCAGCTTAATGAAATGTATCAATATTAAATGAAAAGGACTAAATTAAACTCATTAGCATTGTCTCCCAGTAGGTGTTCTTTTTTCTTTTGTAACTTATCTTGTTTCTGTAGCTGCACTAATAACAGCATAGCTGCTCAAATATTGGGTCAGACATTATTAAAATATTATTTCTCTGCTGTACATTTGCCCCAGGCTCTGTTCGTCACAGATGTGTTACTGAGTGGTTTTTTTTGTCTCTTCTTTATTTCTCTATAATTACAAAATGGCTTTAAAAGGCTGATACATTAATCATGTTCTGTCAGCCATGAAGTGAGTTCCACATGCTGGAGACAATCAGGTCCAGATAATCTGTGTGCCAAGACCATTTTTGGTACCATCGAAAGTGGAAAAATGACACAGGCTTTAGTTCTGACTGTTTTGAGTGCTTGTACCAAAGTACAAACAAGGTCAATACCTGTAGGATTCTATGGTCTATGCGCAGTGGTGGGCACAGTTCTGATAACCGATAATTATCGAAGATAATGTTTTCATTATCGGATTATCTTTTTAGATAACTTTAAAAACCATTATCGGACTAATTATCTTGTGATAAATTTTTGTCTGATAATTTTTAGACTGATAACGTGGTAAATAAAGCTAAACAGCTACAGATATTTATAAAACTTAAAATCAATTGAGCACCTACCTGTTAAATGTTTCGTAGCTGATATGTAGTTCTACCCTCTGCAAAACAGAGAAGAGCTGCTTTAAGAAGAAACCGCTCTATCCTCTGCAAGCAAAGAAGAACTGGTCCCCCCCCCCCCAAAAAAAAACTAATTTCTTTTAATCCCATACTGATACGCGGGCAATATCACCCAAGTCATCCAGAGGCATACATTTTTAACTTATGGTTCAACTTTTAACCAAACTAATGTTGGACAAGTTATTTAAATTAATGTCATGTCTGAAGTTTTATAAAGTGAAAATTTCAGATATATGTTTTAGTTTTAAAGTAATACGCTAATTTAAGGTTTAGTGTGGATATATGCTGTGCCAAGCAGTGCATTATGGGTAGGATAGTGTGGAATCTTAGTACGTTCACGACATGAGAAATGCATTTGAAACACTCTGATCAGGCTCTTACGGACAACAGCATTAAACTCTAGTGCCTAAAACTCTCGTGAATATATTCTCTGGGTTTATAGACGTTGTTATTGTGTCTGCGTTTATTAAATTCAACCCATCTTAAATGTAGCAGACACGGATTATCTGAATTTTGTTTTGGCAAGTTTTCAAGGTCTCTACTGCCATCTACTGGCCAGTAGTGTTCATTTGCCCTATTGATGTATCAGTAATCCCTTGCGTGCCAGAGCTCGCTGCAGTTAAATAACATTTAGAGAATCAACACGATGACAGTTGTAAATTAATATTATACTACAAAAATGTATTTTTTTTATCCTTTCATCACGTAATAAGAGACTGCATGCATGATACCCTGAAAACTTGCTAAAACAATTATAACAAATAATCCGTGTCTGTTACTTTTAATCTGCGTGGAATTTAAAAAAACGCAAACTGAATTTCAGACATATTCAGGGATGAGATTTGACAGTCCCCGGGGGTCGATTTTATGAAACGTCCAAATCCTTGAGGAAAATTTTTAGGGGGGGTAAGAATCCCCCAAAAAATTAATGCCAGGAGTAACTTTGTTTAATAACATTGTCATCTATTCAGAACCTGAGTGATCTTTGTTTGTTATCGCCGACGCAGCAAGTTCGATCAGTCCGTCAGTCAGCCGAACGCGGAAGTAACGCTGTGCTGGCAGTGACGAGTATGATGTAGGTGCACAATGAGCATGTAGTGTAAGGAGGTAACTATGTAGTCTTTCAACTTCCATACAGTGGTCCCTTGCTATATCTTGGTTCACCTTTCACGTCTCTCGCAGTTCGCTGATTTTTTTTTTAGTGCAATTTTGCATGTTGCTTCTTTTTTTTTTAAAACAGCGCATGCCGCCAAAATCTGGCAACAGGTCCAGAGACTACGCTCGCTGTTTTGATGCAGAGCGCTCCAACAAAGATAGAATTCTTGCGGAAAATCCGCAGCGCTGCATGGTCTCGGTAACCGCAACCGCGGAGCTCCGTGGCCACTGAGAGAAGTTTGTTATCTTTTTAATGACTTGGCTTCTTTGCGGGTCCCACATCCGTCTCGCAACTGTAACACCAGAGGCAGTGAGCAAGAACAGCATGCGCATTGTGTTCTGCTTCTCACCCAGAAGAAAAAAGAGCGCCGACAACTACCCATAACTGTGTTCTTCACTCGGAAAAAGACACCTGCAGCGAGGTGTGACTCAGTGGAAAAGAGCGAGAGCGGTGCCAGGACGCAGAGGGCGCGATCAGAGGAACTGTGAAATACTGGTCAGTCACTATTAATAATTTCTTATGTGTCCAACCTCGTAGGTTGATCGTTAAATTAAATTGGTTAGTTCTAAAAGCCATCATACTTATTTATAGGAAAACATTCTATTTTTATTTCTCAAACAAATGTTTGGGCCTGAAAACAGGTTTTGATCTTTGGTTTCATTCTATAATACTGGACTTATTTTTCTACTAATGTTTGAACTTTGAGAGTGTTTACACAGGAGAGAAAAGTGAGAAAATGTTAATGCCTGTTTGAGAAAAGTGTATAAAGTGTGTAGTGAGGGGTTTTACAGCCTTAAAACGTCTATAATAATTGTAAAAAATAACGATGACTACTTTGCGGATTTCGCCTGTCGCGGGCTATTTTTAGAACGTAACTCCCGTGATAAACGAGGGACCACTGTATTAGGTAGTTTTCCCTCCAACAAATCATAAAAACTGAGACGGTATCAAAGCTCAGTCGAAGCTATTACTTACACACACACACACAGTCAGTGGATTATGTAAACAGACATTTTGACATTATTGTAGTGTGCTAGAACATTGTAATTATATATACATGTATGTGTGTGTATATATATACATGTATACCGTGATGACAGTGTTATAGGTGGAGACCACATCGACTAAATATAAACCTTATATGGTCTGACAGTTCAATGGACATAGAACATTGGATTATATATGTACATGTATTTGAGGATATACATGTACATGTATGTTTGTTGACAAGTGTGCCATGCTGAAAGTGGAGAATGCTGAAAATCAAGTAAGTCTAGTTATGAAAAAATATTTTGGTCACAAAAATACACATGTACAGTAGATGGTCTTAGTAAGGGTGTACAGTTTGAATTATAGAAATGAACACCTGGCATTTATAGTAGTTTTTAATATCATTTTAGTGCAATTTACATGTTTTAAAACAGCAAAAATGCTCTGCCCTGGACCCTGGCTTATTTTCCTCTGAAAATCGAATTTGCCAATCTCATCCCTGCATATTATATATTAGTCTTGAACAAAGAGGACAAACAGTGTTGTAAAGAACAATAATCAAGACGTTAAAGAGCAAACTTCACTTTCCCCCAGAACGACATGATGAGGAAGCGATTGTAGCTCACAGCAGCTCCCATTGAAAATAACGGAGACACCCTGTGATTCTTGCATGTTTACATAAAATAAACACAATACACATCTATAAACCCAGAGATATATTCACGAGAGTTGAGGCACAATATAAAAATAGATTTTGTTGCGATGTTAATGGTGTGTTCTGTGTGCCGAGGTTAAAGTGCACGCGTGATCAAAGCGTCTCAATGCAGTTCTCAGTGTTACTGAGATCTCACAGTGCGGAGACCTCTCTGAGGTTTTGCGGGGATTTGAAACGTCAATAGGGCGGAATAGCCAACATTTGTGTGTCGAGACAATATTGAGTGCACGTTTTACAATATAATAAAATGTGTGCACAATATAATAAAACGTGCGCACAATATAATAAAATGAGCGCACATTCTCTCTACATGCAAAACATTTTGCGATGACACTTCCAGGGCTCAGTAAAAATGCCTGTTTTACAATAAAAAAATGGAATATTTTACAAAAGCACATTTATATCTGTAAACCACACAACACACGTCACATTAATGTGTTGGTTTACATAATGAATGACTGAACCAATCAGTGTTTAGCAGAGGCACATTTTACCTAGAATCCTTTGCGATCTGTCTGTGTTTGTTACAAAAACCGCAGAAGTAGTGCATTATTTAACTTTAAAAGATATATGTTGTATTTTAACTTTGTACAAATGACAGAATTGACATTAATGGACTATTCTATCGGTATTAGTGTTAGTTATAAATCAAAACCATAAGTCAAGCACTGCTTTATTTTCCAAGACCTCCGCCTGACCAGAGCTATGTGATTGGGTAGAGAGCTGGGCTTGTGTGGCTGCTCTCAGCTGCTTCAGGGGGCAGAGCTTGCAGGGGACAAGATGTCCAAAGAGAGAAGTGTGGCTCATTGTTTGGGTCTGTTGTCGCTTTTGATGCTACCAAAAGCGATTGTGGTGTTAAAACTCAAATTCAGTTTATTAGCCGTTGCAAATGTACCAGAGACAATACTGGAATTTATCGGTTAGCTGTAACTTTCGATACATTTTGGGTGGTTTATTGTTTCATCTTTATCAAAGATAACTTTCAGTTATCTGATTACCTGTTATCGAAGCTAATTTTTGGTTATCTGTGCCCACCCACTGTCTGTGCGCTTAGATCAGCATGATATAGGAAAGGTTTGTTAACCCTGTGCCAGTTAAAAATTACAAAATTTGAGGGTACATGCCCTGATGTATTAATTACTTATTATGTAGGCTGGAGTGGTGGCTAAGTGGTTAATTCCTTGGTTTAGTGCAGAAGGTTCCCAGTTCAAACCCCACCTTTCTCCATGTAATATAGAATTGCGTCAAGAAGGGGCATCTGGCATAAAACGACCAATTCAACACGTACATGCCCTCGGATTTGCTGTGACGACTGCAAGTGCACACCATGGAGCAGCCAAGGGACTTACTACTTAATTACTTATTAAAGTATGAGTCATTCTTAATTATTTGTGATGAATTTATTACATATTTATTCATGCTTAATTAAGGCTAAATAAGGTGTACTCATTAAATTATTTAATGTCACAAATGTCAAGTTGCCATAATAAGGACATCCAAACAAATTTAATATCATGATTGTCATGACAAAGACAATTTTCTGGTAATGTCACTTTGATTAATGTCAAGTTGCATAATAAGGACATCCCAAACAAAATTTAATATGAAGTTGTCATGACAAAGATATTTTCTTGGTAATGTCACGTTTGATTAATGTCAAGCTGTCATAACTAGACATCCCAAACAAATTTAATGTCAAGTTGTCATGACAGACATTTTCTGGTAATGTCACTTGATTAATGTCAAGGTGTCATAATAGGACATGCCCAAACAAATTTAATATCAAGTTGTCATGACACAGATATTTTCTGGTAATTGTCACTTTGATTAATGTCAAGTTGTCATAATAAGGACGTACCAAACAAATGTAAAGTCAAGTTGTCATGACAAAGACATTTTCTAGTAATGTCACATTGATTAATCACAAGTTAATAAGGACATCCCAAACAAATGTAATGTCAAGTTTCATGACAAAAAAATTTTTATGTAATGTCACATTGATTAATGTCAAATGTCATAATAAGGACATCCCAAACAAATTTAATATGAAGTTGTCATGACAAAGATATTTTCTGGTAATGTCACTTTGATTAATGTCAAGCTGTCATAACAAGGACATCCCAAACAAATTTAATGTCAAGTTGTCATGACAAAGACATTTTCTGGTAATGTCACTTTGATTAATGTCAAGTTGTCATAATAAGGACTGCTCACCATTTGAGTCATGTGGAAGCTATTCATAATTTCTATAAGTTTCTTCCTACGTGTTTTATTCAGCCAGGAGAAGCGCAGAAGCTGCAAGATGGCTAAAGCAGTTTCCCTTTGGCAACTGCTTTTGTCGGTGAAGGGGCCAAGGCAGTATGGCAGAAGAGGACCATACCCAAAGCGTGACGTAGGGCAGGCAGGATCCTTATCCCATCGGAGAAGGATGCAGCGAACTCGATACCTCACCACCATAGGCCTCTACATAGATGGTATCCTCAAGTTGTCCCTCACCAGTCTCACGGAGGAGTTCAAGTGCACAAAAGCACGCTTACAGATGACACTGAACCAATCTCAGGACACAATGGTGAGGAGCAATGCTCTAATCCTGGCTACCGGGCGCAAATGGACACCAGCAACAGCAGTGGAGGAGGCAACATCAGCACTCAAACATGCTGAGATTGTGGGAAATGTTCGGCATGGAAGAGGAGGCCTTGGCCTAACTACTAGTCACCAGAGGTGGGATGAAGTCACTGTCAAGTCACTCTCAAGCCATGAATCTACAAGTCCCAAGTCAAGTCTCAAGTCATAATGACCACCAATTGTTTCAAGCTGACTTGAAACTTAACTTGGGACTTGCAGATTCATGACTTGTGAGTGACTTAACGGTGACTTTGTCTCACCTTTGCCAGTCACACAGTTTGCAGTAAGGCTTCGGCACCAGAGCAGAAGACAATGGTGGTGGAGGAGATACGCCATCAGGAAGAAGCTGCAAGATGGGCTAAAGCAGTTTCCCTTGGCAAACAGGGTTAGTGGACACAGTGGGACAGTGTGGAAAGTAGGAGGTTGAGCTGGAGAGAAGTGTAGGCCATGGAAACACAAACATTGAGCTTTGCCATTAGAGCTACATACAATGTCCTGCCAACACCAACCAATCTCCACCAGCGGTTTGGTAAGGATCCAGGTGCAAGGCCAGTCTTACCAAAGGGCTGTACACATGGCGCCACAACCAAGTCCTAAAGAGTATTGTGGCCATTCTGGAGGCAAAGCAGGCTGCCATCAACTCTTTGCTTCCGCCAGTATCCATCCCCCCATGGGCAACTGCTTTTGTTGGCAGCCTCCCAGACCTGTAGTGGAAAAGAAGCTCCCAGGGTACAGGTTGCGGGTGAAGTGGCCCGGTGCTGCTGACAAGAAGCTGTGGGAGACAGTGAATTATGACTTGAGCCGGACACTCGATCAACTGCGACGCAGAGGAGAGAGGAAGCTGGATCAGATGGGAGACATCATCTACCAGTACGGGTCAGAACGTTTTGGATTAAAAGAGGCAAAAGTTGTTGAAGAGGTTCCTACCCCATCAGTCTCCAGGAGGCAATGGGAGATAAAGTGCCTTGTACAAGAGAGGAGGCAGCTCAGGTAACATTGGAAAAAAGCTTCGGGAGTAGAAAAGGAGGGCATAAGCATTCTCCAAACTGATCTAAGGAACCGTCTGGCATCCCTCCATAGGGCAGAGAGTTTAAGGAAATGAGGGAGGAAGAAAGAACATATAAAAGTTCAGTTCTTTAAAGATCCCTTCCAATTCCTGAAAGCTCTCTTTACTCAGGAGAAAAGTGCGGTACTGAGGATGACAAAGAATGAGCTGGAGGAGCACTTCAGGACAACATACTCTGATCCAAGGCGTTACGAACACCTGGCCATCCCATCAGATATCCCACCAATTGCCCCCCCAGACCATCAGTTTGAGATTTGCCCACCAACCTGGAAAGCGGTGGAGAGCACCGTCAAGCGGGTGAGAACAACATCAACCCCAGGGCCAAACGGAGTCCCCTATAAAGTATACAAGAACGCACTGGATGTCCTGAAGTTTCTCTCGAGACTCATGAGGGCAGTATGGCAGAAGAGGACCATACCCAAAGCGTGGCGTAGGGCAGGCAGGATCCTTATCCCATCGGAGAAGGATGCAGCCAACATCAGCCAGTTTCGCCCAATCTCCCTACTTAATGTTGAGGGTAAGGTCGTCTTTAGCATTATTGCACAGGATGGCCAAGTACCTATGCAGGAATGAGTACATCAATACATCTGTGCAGAAGGCAGTAATATCGGGCTTCTCTGGGTGCCTGGAACACTCCAGCATGATTTGGCATCAGATCCAAACTGCGAAGCTAGAGAAAAAGGATCTCCATGTCGTCTTCCTGGATCTCGCTTATGCCTTTGTTTCAGTGCCCCATGAGCTCCTCTGAACTGCCTTCAAGTTCTTGAACATCCCGGATGCCATCACTACTCTTGTGAAAACCTACTTCCAAGATTTACAGTTCTGCTTCTCAACTCCTGAGTTTGCCACCTCATGGCAGTGCCTGGAAGTAGACATCATGGCTGGTTGCACCATCTCTCCCTTGGTTTTCACCATGGTGATGGAGATAATCATTCGAGCCTCAAGCTGGGTGGTAGGTCGTCAGCGACTCGGCTCCTGTCTGTGCCTCCCCCCACTCAGAGCTTACATGGATGACATCACCACCCTGACCACTACCCTCCCATGCACCAGGAAATTTCTCAGAAAACTGGAGGACATCAGTTTGGCCCATGAAGATAAAACCATCCAAGTCACGCAGCATCTCAGTGGTGAAGGGAGTGCTTGCTGATTTGAAGTTCTTCATCGGAGTTACTCCAATCCCCACAGTATCTGAGCAGCCTGTAAAAAGCCTGGGAAGGCATTATGATGCAAGTCTGAAGGACACTGACCAGGTTAAACAACTACGCAAGGACATCAGAGCTGGGCTACAGTCCACTGACAGCACCCAACTACTGGGGAAGCTAAAAATCTGGTGCCTTCATTTCGGCTTCCTTCCCCAGGTGATGTGGCCCCTTGCAGTCTACGAGGTCCCCATCTCGACCATAGAAAAGCTGGAAAGAGGCATTACAGCCTACATCAAGAAGTGGCTTGGAGTTCCACGATGCCTCACCACCATAGGCCTCTATGAAGATTGTATCCTCAAGTTGCCCCTCACCAATCTCATGGAGGAGTTCAAGTGTGCAAAAGCACGCTTGCAGATGACACTGAACCAATCTCAGGACACAGTGGTGAGGAACAATTCTCTAATCTTGGCTACCGGGCGCAAATGGACACCAGCAAAAGCAGTGGAGGAGGCAGCATCAGCACTCAAACATGCTGAGATTGTGGGAAATGTTCGGCATGGAAGAGGAGGCCTTGGCCTAACTACCAGTCACCAGAGGTGGGATGAAGTCACCATCAAGTCACTCTCAAGCTATGAATCTACAAGTCCCAAGTCAAGTGTCAAGTCATAATGACCACCAATGGTTTTCAAGCTGACTCGAAACTTAACTTGGGACTTGCAGATTCATGACTTGAGAGTGTCTTGATGGTGACTTTATTTCACCTCTGCCAGTGACCCAGTTGGAGTAAGGCTTCGGCACCATCGCAGAGGACGATGGTGGTGGAGGAGATACGCCTTCAGGAAGAAGCTGCAAGATGGGCTAAAGCAGTTTCCCTTGGCAAACAGGGTCAGTGGACACGGTGGGACAGTGGAAAGGAGGAGGTTGAGCTGGAGAGAAGTGTGGGCCATAGAAACGCGAAGTTGAGCTTTGTCATTAGCGCTACATAAGATGTCCTGCCAAAACCAACCAATCTCCACCAGTGTTTTGGTAAGGATCCAGCATGTTCCCTCTGCTCCAAGCCAGCCTCCCTGCGGCACAGACTTGTAGGGTGCAAGACCAGTCTGAATGAAATGAATGAATGAATGAATGAATGACTGTTATTTCGAACATTTGATACAACAACAATTACAAGATAGATCAGTAAAGACAACAACAAAACGTTCCTACTGTGTACCCAACATGTCCGAAAAGGGGTAGGTGAAGCATCAGCTTATTTATCCCTACCCCTTCTTCCCCACAACCAGTAATACCCTTTGCCACATATACACATATATTCCTACACACCGAAACCGATATCAATATATATATATACACATATATATATACATACACACATCAACATACATATACTACACATATACATATATACACATATATATACACAAACATAAATATACACCTACACATACCTACTTACATACAAATACTATATATTTACAAGCCGAAGCAAAAAAACAAAACACCCTAACCCTCATTACCCTTCCTCCTCCCTATACCCAGAAAAACCATATTTTTGTACCGCTGTTTGAACTGGTTCATGCTTGGACATTGCTTGAGCCCCACTCCCAATCTGTTCCACATCCTCACCCCACAGACAGAAAATACAGAAACCTTTTAATGTTGTTCGTGGCCACTGATGCTTTAAATTAAATTTCTCCCCTCAGACTGTAATCCCGTGATCTGTTTAAAAACATATTTTAATATTTGCTGGAAGTAAATTGTTTATGCTTATACACAATTTGTACTGTTTGAAAATGAACCAAGTCTGTGAATTTTAAGAATTTGGATTGTAAAAATAGTGGATTTGTATGATCTCTATAGCCAGTATTATGAATAATTCTTATAGCTCTTTTCTGCATTACTGATAGTGATGTGGTGGTACCTTTATAAGTATTACCCCATACCTCTGCACAGTACTGTAAATATGGTAAAACCAGTGAGCAGTAAAGAATGCGGACGTGAGTTGTGGTCCAGAATATGTTTCGCTTTGTTTAGAACTGAAATGCTTCTTGACAGTTTACTTTGTATATGTTTTATATGAGTCTTCCAGTTTATCTTATCATCTATATCACCCCCAGAAACTTATTTTCATGTACCCTTTCAATATCTACCCCCTCGACTTGTAACTGAACCTGTATGTCTGTATTACAATAGCCAATAACATGTATTTTGTTTACTAAGTTTAATGATAATTTGTTTCTGTCAAACCATATTTTCAATTTTTCCCATTTTCTATACTGATCCTCTCAGTAACTCCGGCCAAATCCCCCCCTGAACAAAAAATGCTTGTCATCTGCAAATAATACTAATTTTAATATTTTGGAAACATTGACAATATCATTTATATAACTTAGAAACAGTTTTGGACCCCAATACTGACCCTGTGGGAGCCACAAGCATTGTCCAAGCATGATGATGTATATCCCCCAACTTACACAAACTGTTTTCTGTCCTTAAGTAGCTTCTCACCCAGTGCAACACAACCCCCTAATCCCATACTGTTCAAGTTGTCTTTGATTAATATGTCATGATTAATTGTATCAAAAGCCTTTTTAAGGTCTATAAATATTCCAACTGAATGTAATTTGTGGTCTATGGCGGTTGTAATCTCCTCAACTGATTCTATTAATGCAAGTGATGTTGAACTATGTGCTCTGAATCCATATTGACTATCAGTAAGTAATTTATGTTTATTTATGAATTTGTCTAATCTATTATTGAATAACTTTTCTAAACATTTGGAAAATTGTGGAAGCAAGAACAGGTCTATAATTTGTGAAGTGGTGTCTATCCCAGTCTTATACAGCGGCACAACCTTAGCTATTTCATTTGATTGGGAAATTTACGGTTTGAAATGATAAGTTACAGATGTATGTTAATGGTTCTTACAATCCATTCAATGACCTGTTTTACCACACACCTATCAATTTCATTTAATCGGTAGATGTTTATATTTACAATATTCACAATGTCGATAATTTCATTTCCATCCACTGCTGTGAGGAACATTGAACAGGGATTTCTTTCTATGAGATTATTATCCCAATCCTCAGGTTGGGAATCGGGAATTTTTTCTGCCAAGCTTGGTCCAATATTTACAAAAAAATTATTAAAACCGTTGACTACCTCATCCTTATTTTCCTTCTTGACATTATTATCAATGAAATACTGAGGGTAACTCTGTTTTTATTACCATTTTTGATAATGCTATTTAATATATCCCATATTCCTTTAATATTGTTTTTGTTATTATATAATATGTTACTATAATATTCCTTCCTACATACCCGTATAATATTAGTTAATCTATTTTTGTATTTCTTATATCTATTTTCTGCCTCTTTAGTTTTATACTCTGTTTGCTTCGATATGTTACCTCTCCGGTAGAAACGATATCTCGGCGATGAGGTGGAGATGCCGTCCTGCTGATATACCCCACTGATGATTGCCGTCAGCTGTCTCAGGGATGGGTGACAGCTGTTACCGAGGCTGCTCCTGTGGGGCGGCGGCGCCCTCTGGTGCCTGGAGCCCGCACTCCAGGCAGGGCTCCCTCTGGTGGTGGTGGGCCAGCAGTACCTCCTCTTCAGCGGCCCACACACAGGACCCCCCTCGACCGGGCTTGTCCGGGTGGCGACGGTAGAAGTCGGCCAGGGCCGGGTCCAGGATGAAGCTCTTCTTCACCCAGGAGCGTTCTTCGGGACCATACCCCTCCCAGTCCACCAGATATTGAAAGCCCCGGCCCATCCGTCGGACGTCCAACAACCGGCGCACTGTCCAAGCCGGCTCGCCATCGATGATCCGGGCAGGAGGTGGTGCCGGACCGGGTGTACAGAGGGGCGAGGTGTGATGGGGCTTGAGCTTCGACACATGAAATACTGGATGGATCCGCAGTGAGGCTGGAAGCTGAAGCCTCACTGCGGCGGGATTGATGACCTTGAGGATTTTAAACGGTCCTATGTACCTGTCCTGTAGTTTTGGGGAGGCCACTTGTAGCGGGATGTCCTTTGTGGACAACCACACTTCCTGCCCGGGGCGATACGCAGGGGCCGGGGTCCGCCGCCGGTCTGCATGGGTTCGCCCTCATCCGGGCCTTCAACAAAGCAGAACGGGCGGCACGCCACACCCGACGGCACTTCCGCAGGTGGGCCTGGACCGAGGGCACACCGACCTCTCCCTCAACCACCGGGAACAACGGGGGCTGATACCCCAAACACACTCAAAGGGGGAGGGCCGGTGGCTGATGACACTTGACTGTGTTGGGCGTACTCGATCCCGGCCAGATGAGTACTCAGGGCCCGCCGGGTGCGGCGGCTTGTCACACAACGCAGTGTTTGCTCCATCTCTTGCTTGGCACCTCTGCTTGTGCCCGTGAGTCTGGGGGTGATACCCCGGATGAGAGGACTGACCGTGGCCCCCAGTTCCCGGCAAAAGCTCCTCCAGACATGCAAGGAAACTGGGGACCGCGATCGGAGACGAATGTCTTGATGGTACCAGTGCAGGCGGACGACATGGTGGACCAGGAGGTCCGCTGTCTCCTGGGCCGTTGGGAGCTTCGGGAGTGCCACGAAGTGGGCCGCCTTGGAGAATCGGTCCACTATCGTGAGGATCACGGTGTTTCCCTGGGACGGCGGGAGGCCCGTGACAAAATCCAGGCCGATGTGGGACCAGGGGCGATGAGGCACGGGCAGCGGCTTGTAGCAGTCCCGGAGCCTTGCGATGGTCGGCCTTGCCCCTGGCGCAGGTGGTACAGGCCTGGATATAGTCCCGGACGTCGGCCTCCAGGGACGCCCACCAGAAGCGCTGCCGGACAACTGCCACGGTTCTTCGCACCCCTGGATGACAGGAGAGCTTAGAGCCGTGACAGAAGTCCAGGACTGCAGCCCTTGCCTCTGGTGGGACGTAAAGTCTGTTCTTTGGTCCAGTCCCGGGGTCCGGCTTCGTGCCAGGGCCTCCCGGACGGTTCTCTACGTCCCAGGTGAGGTTGGCCACGATAGTGGACTCCGGGATGATGGGTTTCCGGTGGATCCGACAACTCCGCTTTGACCTCGTCTTCGTGTACCCGGGACAAGGCATCCGATTTCTGGTTCTTGGTCCCGGGCCGGTAGGTGATGCGGAAGTCAAAACGGCCCGAAGAACAGTGACCAGCGGGCTTGCCTGGGATTCAGCCGCTTGGCGGTCCTGATATATTCCAGGTTCCGGTGGTCAGTGAAACCGTAAATGGCACAGACGTTCCCTCCAACAGGTGTCTCCACTCTTCAAGAGCCTCTTTCACCGCAAGGAGTTCTCGGTTGCCGACGTCATAGTTCCGTTCAGCCGGGGGTCAACCTGCGGGAAAAATAGGCACACGGATGAAGGACCTTATCGGTCTTCCCACTCTGGGACAGCACAGCTCCTATCCCTGAGTCCGAGGCGTCCACTTCAACCACTAACTGGCGACTAGGATCGGGCTGCACCAGAATGGGTGCAGACGAGAAGCGCCGTTCAACTCCTTGAACGCGGCCTCGCAACGATCCGACCAGGTGAAGGGGACTTTTGGTGAGGTCAGGGCTGTCAGGGGGCGAACAACCTGACTGTAGCCCTTAATGAACCTCCTGTAGAAATTCGCAAAGCCGAGGAACTGTTGCAGCTTCCTACGACTTGTGGGTTGGGGCCAGTCTCTCACCGCTGCAAACCTTGGCCGGATTCAGGAGCGACGGAGTTGGGGGAGATGATGAACCCCAGGAAGGACAAAGAGGTGCGGTGAAACTCACACTTCTCGCCCTTAACAAACAGCCGGTTCTCCAATAAACTCTGCAGGACCTGACGTACATGTCGGACATGGGTCTCAGGATCCGGAGAAAAGATGAGTATGTCGTCTAAATATACGAAGACGAATCGGTGCAGGAAGTCCCGCAAGACATCATTAACCAATGCTTGGAACGTCGCGGGAGCATTTGTAAGACCGAACGGCATGACCAGGTACTCAAAATGACCTAACGGGGTGTTAAATGCCATCTTCCACTCGTCTCCCTTCCGGATCCGAACCAGGTGATACGCATTTCTAGATCTAGCTTGGTGAATATCTTGGCTCCATGCAGGGGCGTGAACACCGAATCCAACAAGGGTAAGGGGTATCGGTTACGAACCGTGATTTCGTTCAGCCCCCTGTAATCGATGCATGGACGTAATCCGCCATCCTTTTTCCCCACAAAA
Organism: Thalassophryne amazonica; assembly: GCF_902500255.1. Lineage (NCBI taxonomy): Eukaryota > Metazoa > Chordata > Actinopteri > Batrachoidiformes > Batrachoididae > Thalassophryne > Thalassophryne amazonica. Next base: position 88,026,040 of record NC_047116.1, on the reverse strand, counting down.
AAAGAAACCCGCACCCATCGGGGAGGTGGAATTCCGGATCAAACCCGGCAGCCAAAGATTCCCGGATGTAGGTCTCCATGATCGCGTTCAGGTCGTGAGAGGTTGTACAGCCTGCTGGACGGGAACTCAACGCCTGGAACCAAATCAATGGCACAATCATACGGGCGGTGCGGGGGAAGGTTGAGTGCCAGATCCTTGCTGAACACCTCCGCAAGGTCATGGTACTGCACCGGCACCGTCCCTAGATTGGGCGGGGCTCTGACCTCCTCCCTGGCCTGGGAACCGGGGGAACCGAGGAACCTAAACATACCCGATGGCAGGTCTCGCTCCACTGAACCACTACCCCGGACGGCCAATCGATCCGGGGATTGTGTTTCAACATCCAGGGAAAACCTAAATCACACGGGAGGTGGCCGGAAGTCACAAAAAACTCGATCTCCTCCCGGTGATTCCCCGACACCACCAGAGTTACTGGTGGTGTCTTGTGAGTGATTGGAGGGAGTAGGGAGCCATCTAGCGCCCGTACCTGCACAGGCGAGGTAAGCGCCACCAGAGGGAAACCCTATCTCCCTGGCCCATTTGCTGTCAAGCAAATTCCCTTCTGAGCCCGTGTCCACCAGTGCTGGGGCCTTCAGGGTTAAATCCTCATAAAAGGATTGTAACTGGGAGTCGTGTGGCGATGTGGGTGTGTCCCACATGAACGTCTCGGCCCCCCCCTAGCCCAGTGTCTAGGGGCGGGCGTTGGTGTTTAACCGCTCGGGGCAGTCTCTTACCTGATGCTCAATCGAGCCACAAACAAAACACGCTCCGCGGGCCAGCCTCCTTTGTGTGACCGGTGCCCTAAATTTTGCCCTACTCGTGTCCATAGCTTCGTCAGCAGGGGGAGCTGTGATTGCACGGAGCGCAGGGGCCGTGGAGCGTGGGGAGGGCGGAACGCGCTCGGAACCGGAAGGGAGAGGGATGACGCGGTGCCTGGCCACGCCCTTCGTCTCGTTCCCGACGGCGCTCATTTAACCGATTGTCTAATCGTATGACAAGATCGATAAGCCCATCTAAATCCCGCGGTTCGTCCTTAGCCACCAGGTGCTCCTTGAGGACCAACGACAGTCCATTTACGAAGGCGGCGCGGAGGGCAGTGCTATTCCAGCCGGACCTCGCAGCCGCGATGCGGAAGTCGACTGCATAGGCAGCTGCGCTCCGGCGCCCCTGTCTCATTGACAGCAGCACGGCTGAAGCGGTCTCTCCTCTATTAGGGTGATCGAACACCGTTCTGAGCTCCCTCACAAACCCATCATATGTCAGAAGGAGCCGTGAACTTTGCTCCCAGAGCGCTGTAGCCCAAGCGCGTGCCTCACCACGAAGCAGATTTATCACATAAGCTACTTTGCTAGCGTCGGTCGCGTACATGACGGGACGCTGTGCGAAGACGAGCGAACACTGCATAAGGAAATCCGCGCACGTCTCCACACAGCCTCCATACGGCTCTGGGGGGCTTATGTATGCTTCAGGGGAAGGTGGGAGGGGTCGTTGGACAACCAGTGGAACGTCGCTGTCACGCACAGGGTCTACGGGAGGGAGAGCCACAGCGGCGCCCGGAGGGCGCGCTTCCACCTGCGCGGCGAGAGCCTCCACCCTGCGGTTCAGGAGGGCGTTCTGCTCGGCCATCAAGTCCAACCGAGTCGTGAAAGCGGTGAGGATCCGCTGCAACTCACCGATTACCCCTCCTGCGGACGCCTGTGCGCCTTGTTCTTCCATTGGCCGTTCAACAGCCGGTTGACGCCCCTCGGGATCCATGACGATGGCCGAGATATCCTGTTGGGAAGTGTAGGAACACGGACCCACAACAGGGGGCGCAAATGAACGGACAATGGAGTAAGCCAAAATAACAACGCTTTACTGTTGTGAATGTGCACAACGAATACAACCAATTACAGAAATGGACAACAGTCAATTCACAAAAGTGTCGTGTGGGCAGGCTCGAAGATAGGAGACGCCTCTCCAAGGTAAGACCGGAACCACACCGGCTTCCTCCGCCACAGGACCCCGGGAATACTGGAGCCGCCAAGTCCCGAACTCCCAGGTGGCCACTGCCTCCGCGTGTCGGACCTGGTACTGCTGGCGAGGAACAAAGAACAGTTAGATGGGGGCGCGTTTGCACCCAGAACTCCGAACAGCAGGAAAGGTACCTCCACCTCTTGTTGGAACAGTAATCCAATAAACTAGCTCAGTCAAACAATATGTACTCTGTTTGCTTCGATATGTTACCTCTCCGGTAGAAACGATATCTCGGCGATGAGGTGGAGATGCCGTCCTGCTGATATACCCCACTGATGATTGCCGTCAGCTGTCTCAGGTGATGGGTGACAGCTGTTACCGAGGCTGCTCCTGTGGGGCGGCGGCGCCCTCTGGTGCCTGGAGCCCGCACTCCAGGCAGGGCTCCCCTCTGGTGGTGGTGGGCCAGCAGTACCTCCTCTTCAGCGGCCCACACAACACTTACCCTATTAGCACATTTGTTTTGCTTAATACAAGACAATTTGGCTAGATTCAGATTATTTGGCTTAGTTTAAGAGGAACAGTTTTTTGTGTTGTATGTTCAGATTCCAGGCCTCTGAACAACAATATCAGGAGTTTTGTCTCCTCTATCAAAGTGGATTCCTTCGCAGTCATCACCATCAATAACCAATGACACTATAAAATGTTTGGACAAAATTAATTTCAGAATTTAGTGGGAGTTTGCACATACAACCGAAATACTGTCCTTGTGAACTTGGAAGTATGATGTCATGATCCCCCAGCTAACCAGATTCAACCCACATCTGAGTTCAGACCTTGGCAAATCGGGCTCAAATCCAGCGCAATGGATAAGAAATAATTGTCTTAAATGCAACAGTACAGTTCCAATTCAGAAAATATTTGGCCAAATCCTACTCAAACTGGATTGCCAGCCCAATCTGAGCAGGGTCTGGCTAGGTCTTGTGGACCAGTGAACAATGGATACCTCCTCAGCACTGCATGAGTCTCTACTCTCCAGAGAGAAGATTGACAATGCTCGCAGGCAATTTAATCCATTCTGATGATGAGACCTCAATTACCTTCCCACAACACTCCCATAGAACAGTTTTGCTTAGTATTTTACAGGCTATAGACCACCTGCAGTCCTGGATGCAGTTTAGCATTGTGTGCATGGCCATGGTGTTTGGGGTTGATCTGATGCTGCGCACTGCCATGTCCACCACAATACTCTCCCCAGGTCCTGCATAGCAACCATCCAGGCAACAATTGGTCCATTCCCAGTTCTTCAAAGTAGCCATCTGTTGATGCTGCCAGATGAAACATCGGCGTCCCCTTGGCCTCCCGTGTATTGAAGTCCTCAAAACAGACATACCGCATGGCCAAAATGTTGTAGGTGATTTTCCCACACAATAAAAGTGAAACTCCTCTCTTTTACATAAAATTATTTCAGTGGAACTCAAGTAGTCTCCTAAGGGACCAAGTAGCAAAGACATCCAGTCGTTTCTTCAGGAAGGTGACTGTCTAGAGGTTAACACGGTAGGTTTGAGACCAGATCAAGAAAAACACTCAGGGCCCTTGGGCAGAGTCGTCAATCCCAGAATTGCTCCCAGTATGCAATTAAGCACTTTGCAAGGCAGCATGCTGAGATCTGTGTGTGTGTGTGTGTGAATATGAGGCATCATTGTAAAGTGCTTTGAGCATCTGCTTCAGATGGAAAACCACTATAGGAATGCAGTCCATTAAGGTCACTGGCTGTAGCATCCAAGGCTCACAACCGTACATGAAAACAAGATGGACCAGGACTCTAAATACTTGGACCTTCACCTTATGACTTCATATCCAAGTGGGTAAGGTGATGTTGTATCAATGTTTTATTTATTTATTTTTTGTATTACGTTTGTTACATAACGTCGATCTCCGAACATCAGAACATGACATTGATACAGTGTTGAAATGTTGTTAGATTCCTAACTGTCCTAAAGGCTCTGCTGTGTGAGTAAGACATGTTGGTATAAGGTCCGTGAGTGATAAGTGGCACTGCAGGCCCACAGGGGGCCTAGATAGAATCACAGGGGTAGCCCCAACTCCCCACTAGCCCCGACTACAGGCCAGCCATGATGCTGCCCCCCCAACTGATGAACATATAGACAACTTTACACTGTATCCGTATCCTGACTTGTATAAAACCAAATGGATTTAAAAGTGATGATTTTTTTTTCATTGCTTTTGCCAACTTATTTCTTATGCAATCTTCTTGTTCTTCTTTCTTGTGGAAACCCCTAACTCCTGTTAGGGGTTTCCACAACAGATCATCTGTCTGCATCTCACCCCCTCCTCTGCATCCATCTCTATCACACCAACAACCTGCAGGTCCTCTGTCAGCACATCCATAAACCCCCTTTTGGCGTCCCTCTTCTCCTCATGCCTGGTGGCTCCATCCTCATCATCCTTCTCTCTATATAACCATTGTACATGTCCAACCCACCTCAATCACACCTCTCTGACCTTGCCTCTAACCCATTACACATTACAGTTACATGCTGTAACAAGATGTACTAGTTGCATGTACTTATATTTGTTTATTCAACTGTATTAAAGCTCTTGTTTCCAAGGTCGTCGTGCATTGTTTTGTACTACACACTAACTACATTGGGAAGGTTTCGCCCCTATATGTATGTGTAACCTGCATGAAAAATCAGGTCACTAACCCTATTTATGTCATTTAGATACTTTCAGTGTACCTCCAGTAGGTGGCAGTGCAACAAGCACTTAAAACAGGTATCATTTGAAGTCCGCACCTGCGTGAGGCTCATTTTCCTCTCAGACACGAAACAGACAGCAGCAGACCCGAGGGAGACTGTAGACATCCAGAACCAGAGTAGCAGGCAGACCCTGGGTTCATTTCAACCGGCTGTGAGCCGAGGAGGATAACCCAACCCGCATTTATGAGTTGTGCTTGATGAAACTCCGGTGAGTTAGCCAGCTAGTTGCTAGCTGTTTGGAAAAAATGCATATATGTGCTTTAACTTGGTTTACGTTAATCCACGTTTTTTAATAGATGCAGAAAGATATATCCCAGTGTCTTTCCATGACATTATGCACTTATATTGTTGTTTATCGCTCTGAAAAAAAAATATATATCGCTAGCTTGCATGCTAATGCTAAGCGCGACCACGCGGTGCTAACTGTTAGCCGAGTTGATAATTGCTTTAATGTTGGTTAAGCTTAGTTCAGGCTAATCGCTAAGCTAAAGCTAAAGTTACACATGGTTTGCAGTGAAAAGATGCATTTAATTGTTTTCTGTGCCAACTGAATTCCTCAGTTTGTGTCATTAGCCACTGTAATGGTTAACAGTGCCATTAAGGTGTGTATATTTGATTCTTTAATCACAAAATTGTGCTATTGTGTATAAAGTTGGTAATTCATTTTATGTTAAAAAGTTAAATGTTAAAAATTGATTAAATAGCTAAAAGTGGTTATATCAATGAAAAAGGGATGCATCAATTATGTGTCTGTTGGAAAAAGAAAGTATTGCTGTATATGGTAATTCATTATCAATTGATTACATTTGTGGTTAAAACTAAATGTTTTAATTCATGATAATTTATTTATGTATATGTATTTCCTTGATGCATGATATATTTCATGCATAGAACTGAGAAAATGAAATCTCATAAGAAACTTAGATGGAATCAGATCAAGAGCCTTACAACTTTGCACTTCTTGTGCAGGTTGTTTTTGGTGGTGTGATTTTACAATGTAAATACAGAAGAGATACACTTTATTTTACAGTACTCAATCCATTGTATTTAAAGGTATTAACAAAGCACTACAGTCTGTGGTACATATAGTAAATTGCGTAATAAGGTACTTTGATTTGCCATGTTAAAGACTGTCACAGTAATCTGTGGTTTGATGTTACAATGTAAGTACAGAAGAGATACACTTTATTTTACAGTACTTGATCCATTGTATTTAAAGGTAATAACAAAATACAACAGTCTTTAGTACATGTACTATACTAGGTAATAAAGCAGTTTTGATTTGCCCAACTCAAGAGCTGTAGTCATTTAATTTGTGGTTGTACAATGTAATTACAGAGACGGTACACTTTATTTACAGTACTAGGCCCATTGTATATAAAGTAATAAATTAATACAGTACATGTAGTGCAGGGGGTAAATTGAGTGATGGTAATGCGATAACCCAACCAAATCTGAAAATTAAGGACATGTACTAAGAGGTAGGGCCACAACAGGTGCATGTTCTTTAATGTAAGTACACAATGTTATGTGATGTACATACAATGTACATACATACATATAGGGGCAAAACCTTCCCAATGTAGTTAGTGTGTAGTACAAAACAATGCAAGGCAACCTTGGTAACAAGAGCTTTAATTACATTTGAATAAACAAATATAAGTACATGCAACTAGTACATCTTGTTACAGCATGTAACTGTAATGTGTAATGGGTTAGAGGCAAGGTCAGAGAGGTGTGATTGAGGTGGGTTGGACATGTACAATGGTTATATAGAGAGAAGGATGATGAGGATGGAGCCACCAGGCATAACTGTAATGTGTAAATACACATTTGTAACAAGAATGCATTATTACTATATGTACCGACAATTTTCTTAGTACACATTTGTAACAATACTCTTTTATTACATTATGTACCTACAAAACACATTATTCCATTATGGATGTACAACTGAGTACAAGTAATTACAGATTATTACATAGACTAATACATTGTACTAATGTGGTAGGAACTATGTATTAAGGGTACTGTAAAATAAACTGTTACCAAAAAGGTAAATGAACAAAAGGAGATAAAACAGCTCAACTGCAGTATCCAACAATAAAAGCGGGATCATGACATTACAGGATTAAACAACAAAATGAGACACTCCTTCTCAGTTCTTAAGAAGGATTCAAATGAAAAATCAAGGATAAGAAAGATATCTTTGGCTTTAATCTTGTTTTATTGTGTGGATGTGATATCGACTATTGAAGGATATCTTCAGCTTTAAACTCTTGTTTTATTGTGTTGGATGCGACATTGACTATTGAGTTGCTTGGACACAGAGGCAGATTATAAGAGATATAATTAGCAGACTTTTTTTCTGTTATAGAATCTCATCACAATGAAAGTGTTATTATGGGGTGGAAAGGATTTCCCAGTGGATTAGGATTTGTGAGTAGTGCTCAGATGTCTTTCTGTCTAACATTTACATTGATGCTTTTAGTGAAGATGAATAGAATTTGCACAAGCACCTAAACTCATAAATGTTGGCTTTAAGAATAGATTCTGTTCATGCTAAAAATAGTATGCTACAATTCTGAAAGTCCTTTCATAATCATAACCATTTTTAATCAAGACAGTGTTTTACATGAGGCTTTGCAGCTTAATGAAATGTATCAATATTAAATGAAAAGGACTAAATTAAACTCATTAGCATTGTCTCCCAGTAGGTGTTCTTTTTTTCTTTTGTAACTTATCTTGTTTCTGTAGCTGCACTAATAACAGCATAGCTGCTCAAATATTGGGTCAGACATTATTAAAATATTATTTCTCTGCTGTACATTTGCCCAGGCTCTGTTCGTCACAGATGTGTTACTGAGTGGTTTTTTTTTGTCTCTTCTTTATTTCTCTATAATTACAAATGGCTTTAAAAGGCTGATACATTAATCATGTTCTGTCAGCCATGAAGTGAGTTCCACATGCTGGAGACAATCAGGTCCAGATAATCTGTGTGCCAAGACCATTTTTGGTACCATCGAAAGTGGAAAAAATGACACAGGCTTTAGTTCTGACTGTTTGAGTGCTTGTAGCAAAGTACAAACAAGGTCAATACCTGTAGGATTCTATGGTCTATGCGCAGTGGTGGGCACAGTTCTGATAACCGATAATTATCGAAGATAATGTTTTCATTATCGGATTATCTTTTTAGATAACTTTAAAAACCATTATCGGACTAATTATCTTGTGATAAATTTTTGTCCGATAATTTTTAGACTGATAACGTGGTAAATAAAGCTAAACAGCTACAGATATTTATAAAACTTAAAATCAATTGAGCACCTACCTGTTAAATGTTTCGTAGCTGATATGTAGTTCTACCCTCTGCAAAACAGAGAAGAGCTGCTTTAAGAAGAAACCGCTCTATCCTCTGCAAGCAAAGAAGAACTGGTCCCCCCCCCCCAAAAAAAAACTAATTTCTTTTAATCCCATACTGATACGCGGGCAATATCACCCAAGTCATCCAGAGGCATACATTTTTAACTTATGGTTCAACTTTTAACCAAACTAATGTTGGACAAGTTATTTAAATTAATGTCATGTCTGAAGTTTTATAAAGTGAAAATTTCAGATATATGTTTTAGTTTTAAAGTAATACGCTAATTTTAAGGTTTTAGTGTGGATATATGCTGTGCCAAGCAGTGCATTATGGGTAGGATAGTGTGATCTTAGTACGTTCACGACATGAGAAATGCATTTGAAACACTCTGATCAGGCTCTACGGACAACAGCATTAAACTCTAGTGCCTAAAACTCTCGTGAATATATTCTCTGGGTTTATAGACGTTGTTATTGTGTCTGCGTTTATTAAATTCAACCCATCTTAAATGTAGCAGACACGGATTATCTGGAATTTTGTTTTGGCAAGTTTTCAAGGTCTCTACTGCCATCTACTGGCCAGTAGTGTTCATTTGCCCTATTGATGTATCAGTAATCCCTTGCGTGCCAGAGTCGCTGCAGTTAAATAACATTTAGAGAATCAACACGATGACAGTTGTAAATTAATATTATACTACAAAAATGTATTTTTTTTATCCTTTTCATCACGTTAATAAGAGACTGCATGCATGATACCCTGAAAACTTGCTAAAACAATTATAACAAATAATCCGTGTCTGTTACTTTTAATCTGCGTGGAATTTAAAAAACGCAAACTGAATTTCAGACATATTCAGGGATGAGATTTGACAGTCCCGGGGGTCGATTTTATGAAACGTCCAAATCCATTGAGGAAAATTTTTAGGGGGGGTAAGAATCCCCCCAAAAAAATTAATGCCAGGAGTACCTTTGTTTAATAACATTGTCATCTATTCAGAACACTGAGTGATCTTTGTTTGTTATCGCCGACGCAGCAAGTTCGATCAGTCCGTCAGTCAGCCGAACGCGGAAGTAACGCTGTGCTGGCAGTGACGAGTATGATGTAGGTGCACAATGAGCATGTAGTGTAAGGGAGGTAACTATGTAGTCTTTCAACTTCCAATACAGTGGTCCCTTGCTATATCTTGGTTCACCTTTCACGGTCTCGCAGTTTCGCTGATTTTTTTTTTAGTGCAATTTTGCATGTTGCTTCTTTTTTTTTTAAACAGCGCATGCCGCCAAAATCTGGCAACAGGTCCAGAGACTACGCTCGCTGTTTTGATGCAGAGCGCTCCAACAAAGATAGAATTCTTGCGGAAAAATCCGCAGCGCTGCATGGTCTCGGTAACCGCAACCGCGGAGCTCCGTGGCCACTGAGAGAAGTTTGTATCTTTTTAATGACTTGGCTTCTTTGCGGGTCCCACATCCGTCTCGCAACGGTAACACCAGAGGCAGTGAGCAAAGAAACAGCATGCGCATTGTGTTCTGCTTCTCACCCAGAAGAAAAAAGAGCGCCGACAACTACCCATAACTGTGTTCTTCACTCGGAAAAAGACACCTGCAGCGAGGTGTGACCTCAGTGGAAAAGAGCGGAGCGGTGCCAGGACGCAGAGGCGCGATCAGAGGAACTGTGAAATACTGGTCAGTCACTATTAATAATTTCTTATGTGTCCAACCTCGTAGGTTGATCGTTAAAATTAAATTGGTTAGTTCTAAAAGCCATCATACTTATTTATAGGAAAACATTCTATTTTTATTTCTCAAACAAATGTTTGGGCCTGAAAACAGGTTTTGATCTTTGGTTTCATTCTATAATACTGGACTTATTTTTCTACTAATGTTTTGAACTTTGAGAGTGTTTACACAGGAGAGAAAGTGAGAAAATGTTAATGCCTGTTTGAGAAAAGTGTATAAAGTGTGTAGTGAGGGGTTTACAGCCTTAAACGTCTAATAATTGTAAAAAATAACGATGACTACTTTGCGGATTTCGCCTGTCGCGGGCTATTTTTAGAACGTAACTCCCGTGATAAACGAGGGACCACTGTATTAGGTAGTTTTCCCTCCAACAAATCATAAAAACTGAGACGGTATCAAAGCTCAGTCGAAGCTATTACTTACACACACACACACAGTCAGTGGATTATGTAAACAGACATTTTGACATTATTGTAGTGTGCTAGAACATTGTAATTATATATACATGTATGTGTGTGTATATTATATACATGTATACACGTGATGACAGTGTTATAGGTGGAGACCACATCGACTAAATATAAACCTTATATGGTCTGACAGTTCAATGGACATAGAACATTGGATTATATATGTACATGTATTTGAGGATATACATGTACATGTATGTTTGTTGACAAGTGTGCCATGCTGAAAGTGGAGAATGCTGAAAATCAAGTAAGTCTAGTTATGAAAAAATATTTTGGTCACAAAAATACACATGTACAGTAGATGGTCTTAGTAAGGGTGTACAGTTTGAATTATAGAAATGAACACCTGGCATTTATAGTAGTTTTTAATATCATTTTAGTGCAATTTACATGTTTTAAAACAGCAAAAATGCTCTGCCCTGGACCCTGGCTTATTTTCCTCTGAAAATCGAATTTGCCAATCTCATCCCTGCATATTATATATTAGTCTTGAACAAAGAGGACAAACAGTGTTGTAAAGAACAATAATCAAGACGTTAAAGAGCAAACTTCACTTTCCCCCAGAACGACATGATGAGGAAGCGATTGTAGCTCACAGCAGCTCCCATTGAAAATAACGGAGACACCCTGTGATTCTTGCATGTTTACATAAAATAAACACAATAACAACATCTATAAACCCAGAGAATATATTCACGAGAGTTTGAGGCACAATATAAAAATAGATTTATGTTGCGATGTTAATGGTGTTGTCTGTGTGCAGAGGTTAAAGTGCAGCGTGATCAAAGCGTCTCAATGCAGTTCTCAGTGTTACTGAGATCTCACAGTGCGGAGACCTCTCTGAGGTTTTGCGGGATTTGAAACGTCAATAGGGCGAATAGCCAACATTTGTGTGTCGAGACAATATTGAGTGCACGTTTTACAATATAATAAAATGTGTGCACAATATAATAAAACGTGCGCACAATATAATAAAATGAGCGCACATTCTCTCTACATGCAAAACATTTTGCGATGACACTTCCAGGGCTCAGTAAAAATGCCTGTTTTTACAAATAAAAAAATGGAATATTTTACAAAAGCACATTTATCTGTAAACACACAACACACGTCACATTAATGTGTTGGTTTACATAATGAATGACTGAACCAATCAGTGTTTAGCAGAGGCACATTTTACCTAGAATCCTTTGCGATCTGTCTGTGTTTGTTACAAAACCTCAGAATTAGTGCATTATTTAACTTTAAAAGATATATGTTGTATTTTAACTTTGTACAAATGACAGAATTGACATTAATGGACTTATTCTATCGGTATTAGTGTTAGTTATAAATCAAAACCATAAGTCAGCACTGCTTTATTTTCCAAGACCTCCGCCTGACCAGAGCATTGTGATTGGGTAGAGAGCTGGGCTTTGTGGCTGCTCTCAGCTTGCTTCAGGGGGCAAGAGCTTGCAGGGGACAAGATGTCCAAAGAGAGAAGTGTGGGCTCATTGTTTGGGTCTGTTGTCGCTTTTGATGCTACCAAAAGCGATTGTGGTGTTAAAACTCAAATTCAGTTTATTAGCAGTTGCAAATGTACCAGAGACAATACTGGAATTTATCGGTTATCTGTAACTTTCGATACATTTTTGGGTGGTTTATTGTTTCATCTTTATCAAAGATAACTTTTCAGTTATCTGATTACCTGTTATCGAAGCTAATTTTTTGGTTATCTGTGCCCACCACTGTCTGTGCGCTTAGATCAGCATGAATTAGGAAAGGTTTGTTAACCCTGTGCCAGTTCAAAAATTACAAAAATTTGAGGGTACATGCCCTGATGTATTAATTACTTATTATGTAGGCTGGAGTGGTGGCTAAGTGGTTAATTCCCTTGGTTTTAGTGCAGAAGGTTCCCAGTTCAAACCCCACCTTTCTCCATGTAATATAGAATTGCGTCAAGAAGGGCATCTGGCATAAAACGTACCAATTCAACACGTACATGCACCTCGGATTTGCTGTGACGACTGCAAGTGCACACCATGGAGCAGCCAAGGGACTTACTACTTAATTACTTATTAAAGTATGAGTCATTCTTAATTATTTGTGATGAATTTATTACATATTTATTCATGCTTAATTAAGGCTAAATAAGGTGTACTCATTAAATTATATTAATGTCACAAATGTCAAGTTGCCATAATAAGGACATCCAAAACAAATTTAATATCATGTTGTCATGACAAAGACATTTTCTGGTAATGTCACTTTGATTAATGTCAAGTTGTCATAATAAGGACATCCCAAACAAATTTAATATGAAGTTGTCATGACAAAGATATTTTCTGGTAATGTCACTTTGATTAATGTCAAGCTGTCATAACTAGGACATCCCAAACAAATTTAATGTCAAGTTGTCATGACAGACATTTTCTGGTAATGTCACTTTGATTAATGTCAAGTTGTCATAATAAGGACATCCCAAACAAATTTAATATCAAGTTGTCATGACAAAGATATTTTCTGGTAATGTCACTTTGATTAATGTCAAGTTGTCATAATAAGGACGTACCAAACAAATGTAAAGTCAAGTTGTCATGACAAAGACATTTTCTAGTAATGTCACATTGATTAATCACAAGTTAATAAGGACATCCCAAACAAATGTAATGTCAAGTTGTCATGACAAAAACATTTTATGGTAATGTCACATTGATTAATGTCAAATTGTCATAATAAGGACATCCCAAACAAATTTAATATGAAGTTGTCATGACAAAGATATTTTCTGGTAATGTCACTTTGATTAATGTCAAGCTGTCATAACAAGGACATCCCAAACAAATTTAATGTCAAGTTGTCATGACAAAGACATTTTCTGGTAATGTCACTTTGATTAATGTCAAGTTGTCATAATAAGGACTGCTCACCATTTGAGTCATGTGGAAGCTATTCATAATTTCTATAAGTTTCTTCCTACGTGTTTTATTCAGCCAGGAGATACGCCTTCAGGAAGAAGCTGCAAGATGGGCTAAAGCAGTTTCCCTTTGGCAACTGCTTTTGTCGGTGAAGGGGCCAAGGCAGTATGGCAGAAGAGGACCATACCCAAAGCGTGACGTAGGGCAGGCAGGATCCTTATCCCATCGGAGAAGGATGCAGCGAACTCGATACCTCACCACCATAGGCCTCTACATAGATGGTATCCTCAAGTTGTCCCTCACCAGTCTCACGGAGGAGTTCAAGTGCACAAAAGCACGCTTACAGATGACACTGAACCAATCTCAGGACACAATGGTGAGGAGCAATGCTCTAATCCTGGCTACCGGGCGCAAATGGACACCAGCAACAGCAGTGGAGGAGGCAACATCAGCACTCAAACATGCTGAGATTGTGGGAAATGTTCGGCATGGAAGAGGAGGCCTTGGCCTAACTACTAGTCACCAGAGGTGGGATGAAGTCACTGTCAAGTCACTCTCAAGCCATGAATCTACAAGTCCCAAGTTAAGTCTCAAGTCATAATGACCACCAATTGTTTCAAGCTGACTTGAAACTTAACTTGGGACTTGCAGATTCATGACTTGTGAGTGACTTAACGGTGACTTTGTCTCACCTTTGCCAGTCACACAGTTTGCAGTAAGGCTTCGGCACCAGAGCAGAAGACAATGGTGGTGGAGGAGATACGCCATCAGGAAGAAGCTGCAAGATGGGCTAAAGCAGTTTCCCTTGGCAAACAGGGTTAGTGGACACAGTGGGACAGTGTGGAAAGTAGGAGGTTGAGCTGGAGAGAAGTGTAGGCCATGGAAACACAAACATTGAGCTTTGCCATTAGAGCTACATACAATGTCCTGCCAACACCAACCAATCTCCACCAGCGGTTTGGTAAGGATCCAGGTGCAAGGCCAGTCTTACCAAAGGGCTGTACACATGGCGCCACAACCAAGTCCCTAAAGAGTATTGTGGCCATTCTGGAGGCAAGCAGGCTGCCATCAACTCTTTGCTTCCGCCAGTATCCATCCCCCCCATGGGCAACTGCTTTTGTTGGCAGCCTCCCAGACCTGTAGTGGAAAAGAAGCTCCCAGGGTACAGGTTGCGGGTGAAGTGGCCCGGTGCTGCTGACAAGAAGCTGTGGGAGACAGTGAATTATGACTTGAGCCGGACACTCGATCAACTGCGACGCAGAGGAGAGAGGAAGCTGGATCAGATGGGAGACATCATCTACCAGTACGGGTCAGAACGTTTTGGATTAAAAGAGGCAAAAGTTGTTGAAGAGGTTCCTACCCCATCAGTCTCCAGGAGGCAATGGGAGATAAAGTGCCTTGTACAAGAGAGGAGGCAGCTCAGGTAACATTGGAAAAAAGCTTCGGGAGTAGAAAAGGAGGGCATAAGCATTCTCCAAACTGATCTAAGGAACCGTCTGGCATCCCTCCATAGGGCAGAGAGTTTAAGAAAATGAGGGAGGAAGAAAGAACATATAAAAGTTCAGTTCTTTAAAGATCCCTTCCAATTCCTGAAAGCTCTCTTTACTCAGGAGAAAAGTGCGGTACTGAGGATGACAAAGAATGAGCTGGAGGAGCACTTCAGGACAACATACTCTGATCCAAGGCGTTACGAACACCTGGCCATCCCATCAGATATCCCACAATTGCCCCCCCAGACCATCAGTTTGAGATTTGCCCACCAACCTGGAAAGCGGTGGAGAGCACCGTCAAGCGGGTGAGAACAACATCAACCCCAGGGCCAAACGGAGTCCCCTATAAAGTATACAAGAACGCACTGGATGTCCTGAAGTTTCTCTCGAGACTCATGAGGGCAGTATGGCAGAAGAGGACCATACCCAAAGCGTGGCGTAGGGCAGGCAGGATCCTTATCCCATCGGAGAAGGATGCAGCCAACATCAGCCAGTTTCGCCCAATCTCCCTACTTAATGTTGAGGGTAAGGTCGTCTTTAGCATTATTGCACAGGATGGCCAAGTACCTATGCAGGAATGAGTACATCAATACATCTGTGCAGAAGGCAGTAATATCGGGCTTCTCTGGGTGCCTGGAACACTCCAGCATGATTTGGCATCAGATCCAAACTGCGAAGCTAGAGAAAAAGGATCTCCATGTCGTCTTCCTGGATCTCGCTTATGCCTTTGTTTCAGTGCCCCATGAGCTCCTCTGAACTGCCTTCAAGTTCTTGAACATCCCGGATGCCATCACTACTCTTGTGAAAACCTACTTCCAAGATTTACAGTTCTGCTTCTCAACTCCTGAGTTTGCCACCTCATGGCAGTGCCTGGAAGTAGACATCATGGCTGGTTGCACCATCTCTCCCTTGGTTTTCACCATGGTGATGGAGATAATCATTCGAGCCTCAAGCTGGGTGGTAGGTCGTCAGCGACTCGGCTCCTGTCTGTGCCTCCCCCCACTCAGAGCTTACATGGATGACATCACCACCCTGACCACTACCCTCCCATGCACCAGGAAATTTCTCAGAAAACTGGAGGAGAACATCAGTTTGGCCCACATGAAGATAAAACCATCCAAGTCACGCAGCATCTCAGTGGTGAAGGGAGTGCTTGCTGATTTGAAGTTCTTCATCGGAGTTACTCCAATCCCCACAGTATCTGAGCAGCCTGTAAAAAGCCTGGGAAGGCATTATGATGCAAGTCTGAAGGACACTGACCAGGTTAAACAACTACGCAAGGACATCAGAGCTGGGCTACAGTCCACTGACAGCACCCAACTACTGGGGAAGCTAAAAATCTGGTGCCTTCATTTCGGCTTCCTTCCCCAGGTGATGTGGCCCCTTGCAGTCTACGAGGTCCCCATCTCGACCATAGAAAAGCTGGAAAGAGGCATTACAGCCTACATCAAGAAGTGGCTTGGAGTTCCACGATGCCTCACCACCATAGGCCTCTATGAAGATTGTATCCTCAAGTTGCCCCTCACCAATCTCATGGAGGAGTTCAAGTGTGCAAAAGCACGCTTGCAGATGACACTGAACCAATCTCAGGACACAGTGGTGAGGAACAATTCTCTAATCTTGGCTACCGGGCGCAAATGGACACCAGCAAAAGCAGTGGAGGAGGCAGCATCAGCACTCAAACATGCTGAGATTGTGGGAAATGTTCGGCATGGAAGAGGAGGCCTTGGCCTAACTACCAGTCACCAGAGGTGGGATGAAGTCACCATCAAGTCACTCTCAAGCTATGAATCTACAAGTCCCAAGTCAAGTGTCAAGTCATAATGACCACCAATGGTTTTCAAGCTGACTCGAAACTTAACTTGGGACTTGCAGATTCATGACTTGAGAGTGTCTTGATGGTGACTTTATTTCACCTCTGCCAGTGACCCAGTTTGGAGTAAGGCTTCGGCACCATCGCAGAGGACGATGGTGGTGGAGGAGATACGCCTTCAGGAAGAAGCTGCAAGATGGGCTAAAGCAGTTTCCCTTGGCAAACAGGGTCAGTGGACACGGTGGGACAGTGGAAAGGAGGAGGTTGAGCTGGAGAGAAGTGTGGGCCATAGAAACGCGAAGTTGAGCTTTGTCATTAGCGCTACATAAGATGTCCTGCCAAAACCAACCAATCTCCACCAGTGTTTTGGTAAGGATCCAGCATGTTCCCTCTGCTCCAAGCCAGCCTCCCTGCGGCACAGACTTGTAGGGTGCAAGACCAGTCTGAATGAATGAATGAATGAATGAATGAATGAATACTGTTTATTTCGAACATTTGATACAACAACAATTACAAGATAGATCAGTAAAGACAACAACAAAAAAAGTTCCTACTGTGTACCCAACATGTCCGAAAAGGGGTAGGGTGAAGCATCAGCTTATTTATCCCTACCCCTTCTTCCCCACAACCAGTAATACCCTTTGCCACATATACACATAGATTCCTACACACCTAAACCGATATCAATATATATATATACACATAGATATATACATACACACATCAACATACATATACATACACATATACATATATACACATATATATACACAAACATAAATATACACCTACACATACCTACTTACATACAAAATACTATATATTTACAAGCCGAAGCAAAAAAACAAAACACCCTAACCCTCATTACCCTTCCTCCTCCTATACCCAGAAAAAACCATATTTTTTGTACCGCTGTTTGAACTGGTTCATGCTTGGACATTGCTTGAGCCCCACTCCCAATCTGTTCCACATCCTCACCCCACAGACAGAATACAGAAACCTTTTAAGTGTGTTCGTGGCCACTGATGCTTTAAATTAAATGTCTCCCCTCAGACTGTAATCCCGTGATCTGTTAAAAAACATATTTTTAATATTTGCTGGAAGTAAATTGTTTATTGCTTTATACACAATTTGTACTGTTTGAAAATGAACCAAGTCTGTGAATTTTAAGAATTTGGATTGTAAAATAGTGGATTTGTATGATCTCTATAGCCAGTATTATGAATAATTCTTATAGCTCTTTTCTGCATTACTGATAGTGATTGTGTTGTACCTTTATAAGTATTACCCCATACCTCTGCACAGTACTGTAATATGGTAAAACCAGTGAGCAGTAAAGAATGCGGAGTGAGTTGTGGTCCAGAATATGTTCGCTTTGTTTAGAACTGAAATGCTTCTTGACAGTTTACTTTGTATATGTTTTATATGAGTCTTCAGTTTTATCTTATCATCTATTATCACCCCCAGAAACTTATTTTCATGTACCCTTTCCAATATCTACCCCCTCGACTTGTAACTGAACCTGTATGTCTGTATTACAATAGCCAATAACATGTATTTTGTTTTACTTAAGTTTAATGATAATTGTTTCTGTCAAACCATATTTTCAATTTTCCCATTTCTATACTGATCCTCCTCAGTAACTCCTGCAAATCCCCCCCCTGAACAAAAATGCTTGGTCATCTGCAAATAATACTAATTTTAATATTTTGGAAACATTGACAATATCATTTATATAAATTAGAAACAGTTTTGGACCCAATACTGGACCCCTGTGGGGATGCCACAAGCATTGTCCAAGCATGATGATGTTATATTCCCCCAACTTCACAAACTGTTTTCTGTTACTTAAGTAGCTTCTCACCCAGTGCAACACCAACCCCCTAATCCCATACTGTTCAAGTTTATTGATTAATATGTCATGATTAATTGTATCAAAAGCCTTTTAAGGTCTATAAATATTCCAACTGAATGTAATTTGTGGTCTATGGCGTTTGTAATCTCCTCAACTGATTCTATTAATGCAAGTGATGTTGAACTATGTGCTCTGAATCCATATTGACTATCAGTAAGTAATTTATGTTTATTTATGAATTTGGTCTAATCTATTATTGAATAACTTTTCTAATAATTTGGAAAATTGTGGAAGCAAAGAAACAGGTCTATAATTTGTGAAGTGGTGTCTATCCCCAGTCTTATACAGCGGCACAACCTTAGCTATTTTCATTTGATTGGGAATTTACCGGTTTGAAATGATAAGTTACAGATGTATGTTAATGGTTCTACAATCCATTCAATGACCTGTTTTACCACCACCATATCAATTTCATTTAAATCGGTAGATGTTTTATATTTACAATTATTCACAATGTCTATAATTTCATTTCCATCCACTGCTGTGAGGAACATTGAACAGGGATTTCTTTCTATGAGATTATTATCCCAATCCTCAGGTTGGGAATCGGGAATTTTTTCTGCCAAGCTTGGTCCAATATTTACAAAAAAATTATTAAAAACCGTTGACTACCTCATCCTTATTTTCCTTCTTGACATTATTATCAATGAAATACTGAGGGTAACTCTGTTTTTTATTACCATTTTGATAATGCTATTTAATATATCCCATATTCCTTTAATATTGTTTTTGTTATTATATAATATGTTACTATAATATTCCTTCCTACATACCCGTATAATATTAGTTAATCTATTTTTTGTATTTCTTATATCTATTTTCTGCCTCTTAGTTTTATGAATTCTCTATACGGTGTATTTTTCTTATTACATGCATTTCGTAACCCTTTCGTCATCCATGGTCGAGCTTGGATTTTTTGTTTTCTGTAGTCTTGTTTAATTGGACAATTTTTATCATATAATGATGTAAATATTTGTAAAAAAAGTTTCATATGCACTATCAACATCACTTTCACTGTATACCTTTTCCAGTTTTGCTCCTGTAAATCCTTCTTTAGGTGTTCATGTTTCCTCTGTCCGCACTCGCCTGTATTTTATTTCTCCTCTGGCTGATTCCGCCGATGGTTTCTATTATAAACGATGAAACTGGTAGATGATCACTAATGTCATTGATTAATAATCCACTCAGTGTTATTCTCTATCATTGCTGAATATATTATCAATTAAGGTGGCACTATGGGATGTAATTCTGCTTGGCCTGGTGATTTTTGGATATAAACTCATACTGTACATTATACTGATACATTCATCTGTATTTTATGCTTATTTGGATTGAGCAGATCAATATTTAAGTCACCACAAATGAACACAGTTTTTGATTAGTTTTTGAGAACATTTTTCCCATACAGTCAGTGAATGTTTCAATACTAGATCCTGGTGCTCTATATATACAGCTGACTAATACATTTTTGCTTTTTTTCTTCACATATTCAATAGTTTATACATTCTAATAAGTTATCAATCACAGTTGTCATATTGTCTACTATTTTATAATCCATGTCTTATCCACATACACAGCCACTCCTCCTCCACTCTTATTTTTTCTGTTTACCACCATTAAATTCATATCCATCCAGTTCAAATCCATTCCTTTATCTTCATTGATCCATGTTTCTGATATAGCAATTATGTTAAATATTTTTTTTAAACTGACTTAAATATTCTTTAATGTTGTTAAAGTTTGCATATAGACTTCTGCTGTTGAAATGGATTATTGATAATTTGTTATCCGTTTTAATGATCCGATTAAACTGTTTCATCTGTATAATAGCAACAACTGTCATTGATATTTGAGGAAGAAATTATTGTCCGGGTCTATATCGTGCCTCCAAGTCCAGTACATTGTGGTTGTGTATTTAAATGTTCTCAGTTCTACTTTTTCCATGATCAGCAATCTTGAGTTATATCCTTCTTGTCTCCAGATGTAGATGAATAGGTAGTATGAATAGGTTCCTCTGGTCTGTGTCATGGTGTTGTGATGTGTTTGTGTCCTCATACCTTATTGGTCTATTTGTCCAGATCCTCGCTTTAAGAAACACTATTGTTCATATTTGTCCAGCTCCTCGATGTCCTTATTGCCATGACTTTTGCTTGTTCTGGTGATCCGTTCAGTTTGATGAATATTTTACAGTTTGAAGTCCATGTGTGCTGGATTTTTCCCTGTTTCTTCAAGAAGCATGCTTTCCTGGCGATGTCGGCATTCCGTTTGGTGAGATGTTCATTGATGAATACGTTTGTCCCTTTCAGTTTTCTTCCTTGTTTTAACAGTGCTGTTTTGTGTTTTCTGTTGATGAATCTCATGATGACGGTTCGTTTATCACCGTCATTTCTCCGGGGCAGAGGGTGGCACGCTTCAATGTTATTTAAATCCATTTCTATACCTTTAGATAGGAGGAAATCAGCAACCTGTTTTTCCACAGAGCTGACCTCCTGTTCACTGGGCTTACCAAATTGTGGTACACTTGGTGCCACAACCAAGTCCTAAAGAGCATTGCGGCCACTCTGGAGGCAAAGCAGGCTGCCATCAACTCTTTGTCACTGCCAGTATCCATCCCCCCATGGGCAACTGCTTTTGTCAGTGAAGGGGCCAAGGCAGTATGGCAGAAGAGGACCATACCCAAAGCATGGCGTAAGGCAGGTGGGATCCTTAACCCAAATGAGAAGGATGCAGCCAACATCAGCCAGTTTCACCCAATCTCCCTACTTAATGTTGAGGGTAAGGTCTTCTTAAGCATTATTGCACAGAGGATGGCCGAGTACCTGTGCAGGAATGAGAACATCAATACATCTTTGCAGAAGGCAGGGATATCGGGCTTCTCTGGGTGCCTGGAACACTCCAGCATGATTTGACATCAGATCCAAACTGCGAAGCTAGAGAAAAAGGATCTCCATGTCATCTGCCTGGATCTCACTAATGCCTTTGTTTCAGTGCCTCATGAGCTCCTCTGGACTGCCTTCAAGTTCTTCAACATCCCGGATGCCATCACTACTCTGGTGAAAACCTCCAAGATTTGCAGTTCTGCTTCTCAACTCCTGAGTTTGCCACCTCATGGCAGTGCCTGGAAGTAGACATCATGGCTGGTTGCACCATCTCTCCCTTGGTTTTCACCATGGTGATGGAGATAATCATTTGAGCCTCAAGCTGGGTGGTAGGTTGTCAGCGACTCGGCTCCTGTCTGTGCCTCCCCCACTCTTAGCTTATATGGACGACATCACCACCCTGACCACTACCCTCCCATGCACCAGGAAATTGCTCAGAAAACTGGAGGAGAACATCAGTTGGGCCCACATGAAGATAAAACCATCCAAGTCACGCAGCATCTCAGTGGTGAAGGGAGTGCTTGCTGATTTGAAGTTCTTCATCGGAGATACGCCAATCCCCACAGTATCTGAGCAGCCTGTAAAAAGCCTGGGAAGGCATTATGATGCAAGCCTGAAGGAAAGTGACCAGGTTAAACAACTACGCAAGGACATCAGCGCTGGGTTACAGTCCATCGACAGCACCCAACTACCTGGGAACCACAAGATCTGGTGCCTTCATTTCCGCCTCCTTCCCCGGTGTTGATGTGCCCCTTGCAGACGAGGTCCCCATCTCGACCGTCGAAAAGCTGGAAATAGGCATTACAGCCTACATCAGGGGTGGCCAAGTTCGGTCCTCGAGAGCCACCTTTCTGACACTTTTAGTTGTCTCCTTGCTCCAACACACCTGAATCCAATGAAAGGCTTTATTAAAAGTCTGCTACTGAGTCTTTCATTGGATTCAGGTGTGTTGGAGCAGGGAGACAACTAAAAGTGTCAGAAAGGTGGCTCTCGAGGACCGAAATTGGCCACCCCTGGCCTACATCAAGAAGTGGCTTGGAGTTCCTCGATGTCTCACCACCATAGGCCTCTATGGAGATGGTATCCTCAAGTTGCCCCTTACCAGTCTCACGTAGGAGTTCAAGTGCGCAAAAACACGCTTACAGATGACACAGTTTGGAGTAAGGCTTCGGCACCAGAGCAAAGACAATGGTGGTGGAGGAGATAAGCCATCAGGAAGAAGCTGCAAGATGGGCTAAAGCAGTTTCCCTTGGCAAACAGGGTCAGTGGACACAGTGGGACAGTGTGGAAAGGATGAGGTTGAGCTGGAGAGAAGTGTAGACCATGGAAACGCGAAGTTTGAGCTTTGCCATTAGAGCTACATACGATGTCCTGCTAACCCCATCCAATCTCCACCAGTGGTTTGGTAAGGATCCAGCATGTTCTCTCTGCTCCAAACCAGCCTCCTTACGGCACAGACTTGTAGGGTGCAAGGCCAGTCTTACTAAATGGCGGTACACTTGGTGCCACAACCAAGTCCTAAAGAGCATTGTGGGCCACTCTGGAGGCAAAGCAGGCTGCCATCAACTCTTTGCTTCCGCCAGTGTCCATCCCCCCATGGGCAACTGTTTTTGTCGGTGAAGGGGCCAAAGCAGCCAGTAATACCTCTGCACCAGTGGAGAGAGGCCAGCTGTATTTTGCACATGACTGGAAACTGCTGGTGGATATAGGCCTGCAGCTTGTATTTCCTCCAGATATCGCCACCACCACCCTAAGACCTGACCTGGTGCTTTGGTCTCCATCTCTGAAGGTGTATATCATTGAGCTCACTGTACCCTGGGAGGAGGCAGTGGATGAGGCATACAAGCAAAAACACCTACGGTATGCTAAGTTAGCTTCATAGGCACGACATCGCGGCTGGAGTATACAAGTCCGACCAGACAAGGTGGGTTGCAGAGGATTTGTGGCGTCATCTACCACCAAGCTGCTGAGAGACCTGGGAGTCAGGGGTAAGAGCCAACACGCAGCCATTAAGATCACATCAGAGGCAGCAGAGAGGAGCAGTCAGTGGCTGTGGATTAAGAGGAATGACCCTCGCTGGGCCCCCAAGTAGCACGCTAGGAGGTATGCGTTCATCTTAGGCGTGACTGAGGGGATTGGATACCTCTGCCTTGCATGGTCCCACGAGATATTCACTTTTCAACACCAAGGTGACTTGTGATCATTTGGGCATGGGACGCAAGCTCAGGTCTGATCACCTTGTAGCTGGCTGCCTCCGGCGAGGGTGTATTGTGTGAAAGGCCAAAACATCCTATGAGCTGGAGGAGCACTACTGATGATGTTTCCCAAATTTAAACCATTCACCAACTTCTGTACGTGCTTACACAAGGAGAATAACATCTTAGCCTGTGTTTGGAAACCTGTTTGTCTGGTGACGTGACCCAGCAGGGAGAGATTGAGGTTAGAATTCATCTCAACCTTGCTAGTAGCTAGCCAATGCAGTGTAGCTATTCACCGCTTCGGCGTTTCGTTTCCCATTTATTGCCTGAAACTAAGACTAAATCGTCATCCTGACTTTCTCAAATCAGTAACAAACATGTATCCATTTGATTTATTTTCATACACTTTGACTTCTCTTGTATTGTTGCGCCAGCATATAGAACTCTTCCATTTGTCTTCAGCTGTCACAAGGACGACCTGTTCTGTGTGTCTAAAGTAATTGCTAGTGCGTGTTATGCAGTAATCAAGTATCTGACCTAATCTCTGCTTTCTCTCCCTCAGAGCATCCACCCGTGATGCTTACAGTTGGTCCAGTTCATAATCTTCAGTTTCAGTTGCCTTGCTGTGTTTGTTCTTGAGGATCATCAGAGGGCCATTCAGCAGTGTCTTAAGCAGTATGTATATTAGACTGTTGTGTAACTATTTCTTTTGGTCATTATTCCTGTTATACTGCTATTAGTATGTATCACTCATGTTTAAGGTTGCCCTTTTCCTAAGGGATGTTCCAGTTGGTGTGTTCCTAGTGGTGTGGATTTCACAAGCATCTGTAAGTGTTACACACTTCAATAACAAACAGTCCTCGACAGTGTGCTAAATCAAATCATTCATGTTTATTTACAGCCACAGCTCCAACATACATAAATGTTGTGATCACTATTCTATGTTTTTGTCAATAATAACTGTATACACTGTATGGGGTTATACTGCCATCTGCCCATCTGCTGGTCAGAAAATGCAACAGCAAGTCAATTTCACAAATCAAAGAACACACACTCATGAATGGCCAACATAGAAACTGGAAATGAAGGGCCAAAAATAATGACAGAACAGAGGTACATTACACAAGTTAACTACACTGTATAGTGTTATGTTACCTTGCTGACCTCCACCTGAATGGTCAGAAATGATCAAAAAGTGCCCGGGCCCTTTTCAGATGCCAGTCCAGCCCTGCTAGATATTCAAACCACCTCAGCCGGCTCCTTTAGATGTGAAGAAGCAGTGGTTCTACTGTGAGTCCCTCCTGGATATTTGAGTTTCGAACACATGATTGTTAACCCAGATACCAGAATCTCATATCTGAATTTGTCACTATAATTACTGGCATTTGTACTTGTAAGAAATTTGTTCTACTGCCTACACTATTCATTGCTTGAATGGACGGGTGTTGAATAGGGTTGTGGAAACCAGCAGTTTAAAGCCCTCTGTAGGCAAGAAAGGGTTTATTGACATTGATTTTGCAGACATTACTGTGATCTTTGCAGAATCAAAGGATACTCTGTTTGCAGCACATGAAAAACTGGGTGAGTGAGATCCAGACCTTTAATGATTTTCTGGACTTGGCTATCAGAATTGTATCTCTATATGGCGGCAATGTTGAGTCATGCAAGGACATTCACTTAGCAGTGATGCTCACGTTTCTGGGTCTTTGCCCTTTGAGATACACCTGCGAAGTGCTTGTGGACTCATGAGGTCCCTTGACAGAGGGAGTCTTTAGGGTCCTTGTATACTAACCAGTGACCTAAGATGATGATGACTACATGTCTTTGTACAGGGTCTATTTGGTAGATCCTTGGGGCTGGACAAGGCCAAAGGCACACTGACATTCCATCTGGTTGCTTGAGATAGATTGTTACTTTTGAGAGTTCAGGATGGACTGGCTGTCTAAATGGTTGGTTGCCATTTAAGGTCCAAGGCAGGTCCAAAGTATTGTGCATGCAGCAACACATGGCTCCGTTGCATGTTCCCTGATATGACCCAATTTGCTATATGCAAGTCTTTTTTGTCATTTGAAACAAAGTATTTTGTCTTACAAAATGCTCTTTAACACCTCATTATTTTGTGGGAATGTCTCTGTATACTACATGTTTTGTGCATCCAATCATTCATTGTGTTCATTGTAGTTTTTGTCATTCCTCCATCCCTTTAGAATCATGTTTAATTCATATTTTAAAGGACGGTAGCAGCTAATTTAATTCCTGAGCCCAACATATACGTAGGATTAGCACATACATGTATGTTCTAAGCACCAGTTTTCAATGCATATAAATGGACATTTTCCACCCTTTCCTTTGTGTCAGTGGATTCAGTTCACTCTGGAACTGTCTAATAGAATTTAACATTAGCCTGATGAAAATAACTTGCGATGATTAACTTTGTCCAGCTGAACTGCTGGAGTGCCAATTATGTGGTCCATCAAAGAAAATAGGTGCACCTCTGTTTACGGGGACAACTGCTTACCCTCACACTATTTCAAATCCCTTATGGGCACGAATGTTGTGTGGGCCGCTGAAGAGGAGGTACTGCTGGCCCACCACCAGAGGGCGCCCTGCCTGAAGTGCGGGCTTCAGGCACGAGAGGGCGCCGGAGCAACCGGGAGTGACAGCTGTCACTCATCAACAGCACCAGCTGTCACTCATCATCACCAGCACCATAAAAGCCAGGCAGCAACTCCACCTTGCTGCTGAGATATCATCTACCAACTAGGTAATATTCTCTGCTGTGTCTGAACGTTGACTTACGTGTGATCTGTTTGCAGCCGTTGTCCTGTGGTGCCCTGTCAGCTGGGTTGGCGGTCAGTGAGAGTGCCGGCGTCTTCGCCTCTCACTCCAACCAGATAAGTGGTAACAGGAGCTGCTATTGTGTTCCTATTTCGGAGGTGGAGGTGCCCCCTCCCGGAGGAACTGTTTCTGTGAGTGAGGATTTACTGGGTGTGTATCCACACACCCACCATTAACTGTCTCTGCTTCCTGCCAGCAGTACCAGGTCTGACAGCTGGAGACGGTGGCCAAATGGAGATTCAGGACTTGTCGGCTCCGGTGTTCTTCAGATCCGTTGGCGGTGGAAGCCGTGTGGGACCCGGCTCTTCTCTGGACGGACGTCTTCTATCCTCGAGCCTGCCCACACGTCACTTTTCGTATTATTGACTATCATTCTCAAACTGCATTTGTCTGTATTCCGTTGTGCACAGTTTGCAACATTAAATTGTTATATTTTTGGCTTAACCATTGTCCGTTCATTTACGCCCCCTGTTGTGGGTCCGTGTCACTACACTTTCCCAACAATGAAAGTATCCAGAGAGCACAAGAGCTGATGTGGTCAGTGCTAATGAAAGCACAGGACACCAATCATGCAGGCTGGTAGAGCTGAAGTGGAGAGACGTTTTATTTAATGAATGTGTACAGCTGTTGAGATGGATGACTCAAGTGCAAGACATCAACCTTGTGTAAATAACATCTCCTCAGCTTGGGACTGAAGTGCTGAATATCAAAAAAGAAAGAAACTGGGAACACAAATAAACATCTGTCTGTCTCTGGGGATAGAAGGAAAGAGACAGAATGAAATGGAACAATCACGATGTGCTTGTACTTTAAACTTGGGTTTATGAAAAATATCACATTAACCATAAGAAATCACAGCAATTTTTATATGCAGTCCCTCCATTTTCAAATGTCATAAGTCATTGGACATACTAACATTTTTCTGCATGTAAGGATTAATCATCACTTTTACAGCCAGCTATCTTTAGACAAGTCATGAACATTTTCACATCATTGAATATTTCTTGGACTTCATTGTCACCAATCGTGAAGAAATACAAACAGTCTGGTATTGTTCAACATGGTGCAACCCATGAATTAAAGTCAACAGTCCACACTAAGAGTACACCTGGTTTCATTTCAACTCTACTGGTGTGGACAGAAGAAAAACAACAAAAAATTGTATGACTGTGCAAATGCTTTTGAGCCAGATTGTACATATATTCTCAGTCCCTCTCACAAATAAAGGGATTGCAAAAACGCTTTTTCGATCTTCTTTCCTGGAAACGTAGAAAACACTGGAGAGTATTGTGGGTCAAGTCTCTGGAGGGTAGCGATGAGTGTGATGCTGTAGCATCGTGCACTACATAGTGGTGCTCACATTATTCATATATATATATATATATATATACACACACGAGGGCTGTCAATAAAGTATAGGTCCTTTTTATTTTTTTCAAAAACTATATGGATTTCATTCATATGTTTTTACATCAGACATGCTTGAACCCTCGTGCGCATGCGTGAGTTTTTCCACGCCTGTCGGTGACGTCATTCGCCTGTGAGCACTCCTTGTGGGAGGAGTCGTCCAGCCCCTCGTCGGAATTCCTTTGTCTGAGAAGTTGCTGAGAGACTGGCGCTTTGTTTGATCAAAATTTTTTCTAAACCTGTGAGGCACATTGAAGTGGACACGGTTCGAAAAATTAAGCTGGTTTTCGGTGAAAATTTTAACGGCTGATGAGAGATTTTGAGGTGATACTGTCGCTTTAAGGACTTCCCACGGTGCGAGACTTCGCGCAGCACTCTCAGGCGCCGTCGTCAGCCTGTTTCAAGCTGAAAACCTCCACATTTCAGGCTGTATTGATCCAGGACGTCGTGAGAGAACAGAGAAGTTTCAGAAGAAGTCGGTTTCAGCATTTTATCCGGATATTCCACTGTTAAAGGAGATTTTTTTAATGAAAGAGGTGCGGACGGGTCCGCGCATCGGGACGCAGCCGGCGCGGTGCGGCGGCACAGGAAAACACCATGTTGATAACCATTTGTAAAATCCAGGCGGCTTTTGATGGCTTTCAGTGGAGTGAGTATATGAGAAATTGTTTAACAGCTGGACATGTTCCAACTTGTCCTTAAGGCTTCCAACAGAGGTGTTTTTCCTGTGGCATAGCGTCGCGGCGGCTGCAATCCGTCCGCACGTCTTTCATTAAAAAAAATCTTTAACAGTGGAATATCCAGATAAAATGCTGAAACCGACTTCTTCTGAAACTTCTCTCTTCTCTCACGACGTCCTGGATCAATAGAGCCTGAAATGTAGAGGTTTTCAGCTTGAAACAGGCTGACGACGGCGCCTGAGAGTGCTGCGCGACGTGGGAAGTCCTTAAAGCGACAGTATCGCCTCAAAATCTCTCATCAGCCGTTAAAATTTTCACCGAAAACCAGCTTAATTTTTCGAACCGTGTCCACTTTGATGTGTCTCACAGGTTTAGAAAAAATTTTGATCAAACAAAGCGCCAGTCTCTCAGCAACTTCTCAGACAAAGGAATTCCGACGAGGGGCTGGACGACTCCACCCACAAGGAGTGCTCACAGGCGAATGACGTCACCGACAGGCGTGGAAAAACCCACGCATGCGCATGAGGGTTCAAGCATGTCTGATGTAAAAACATATGAATGAAATCCATATAGTTTTTGAAAAAAATAAAAAGGACCTATACTTTATTGACAGACCTCGTGTATATATATATATATATATATATATATATATATATATATATATATGGAACAACTTTTGTTTGTTTTTGGTTTATATGTTTTGTTTGTTTCATGAAATATTCATACTATTGAACTCATAAACATTCATTATTTGTATACTATCACCTTTTATCATCATTCACTTGAGTCTCATGAATGTCAGAAATTGCTCTCAAAATTAATGATGACAACATACACACAATGCAATTATGCAACTTAGTGCACCTTAACTAAAGTGACATGAAATGACTAAAATTAATCTCTATTACCTGTGCATAGAATGGAACTCGTCTGTCTGTATGTATGTACACTCAACAAAAATATAAATGCAACACTTTTGGTTTTGCTCCCATTTTGTATGAGATGAACTCAAAGTTCTAAAACTTTTTCCACATACACAATATCACCATTTCCCTCAAATATTGTTCACAAACCAGTCTAAATCTGTGATAGTGAGCACTTCTCCTTTGCTGAGATAATCCATCCCACCTCACAGGTGTGCCATACCAAGATGCTGATTAGACACCATGATTAGTGCACAGGTGTGCCTTAGACTGCCCACAATAAAAGGCCACTCTGAAAGGTGCAGTTTTATCACACAGCACAATGCCACAGATGTCGCAAGATTTGAGGGAGCGTGCAGTTGGCATGCTGACAGCAGGAATGTCAACCAGAGCTGTTGCTCGTGTATTGAATGTTCATGTCTCTACCATAAGCCGTCTCCAAAGTCGTTTCAGAGAATTTGGCAGTACATCCAACCAGCCTCACAACCGCAGACCACGTGTAACCACACCAGCCCAGGACCTCCACATCCAGCATGTTCACCTCCAAGATCGTCTGAGACCAGCCACTCGGACAGCTGCTGAAACAATCGGTTTGCATAACCAAAGAATTTCTGCACAAACTGTCAGAAACCGTCTCAGGGAAGCTCATCTGCATGCTCGTTGTTCTCATCGGGGTCTCGACCTGATTCCAGTTCGTCGTCGTAACCGACTTGAGTGGGCAAATGCTCACATTTGCTGGTGTTTGGCACATTGGAGAGGTGTTCTCTTCACAGATGATGCGAAGGAGATGTGTTGCACTGCATGAGGCAAATGGTGGTCACATCAGATACTGACTGGTATCCCCCCCCCCAATAAAACAAAACTGCACCTTTCAGAGTGGCCTTTTATTGTGGGCAGTCTAAGGCACACCTGTGCACTAATCATGGTGTCTAATCAGCATCTTTATATGGCACACCTGTGAGGTGGGATGGATTATCTCAGCAAAGGAGAAGTGCTCACTATCACAGATTTCGACTGGTTTGTGAACAATATTTGAGGGAAATGGTGATATTGTGTTTGTGGAAGAAGTTTTAGATCTTTGAATTCATCTCATACAAAATGGGAGCAAAACCAAAAGTGTTGCGTTTATATTTTTGTTGAGTATATGTATCAGAGATTAGACTGCATTCAAATATCACCCCAACTCTTCCCTGTGTAGGGAGCAAAGAAATGTTCAACGAATCCCCAGTGATGTCACGAATATTCTTAATCTAGTTTTGGAGATTTTCAGCATTCTTAATCTAGTTCTGTGTCATAATATCACAGTTTTAGCATCTGAGTTGGTGTTTCTGCATTTGAATACAATAAAATGTTCACTGTATTTCTGAATGAACTCACGAAGCAAAACTAAAAGTAAAAATGACTGAACAGAAATCTGGTCAAACTTGTTGAAGCCTCATGTTGGTTTCATGTGAATAGTTGTGCCACACATACATTTACTGTATATACATACATACATATTCACACACAGACACAAATATATATATACAGTAGTGTTCAGAATAATAGTAGTGCTATGTGACTAAAAAGATTAATCCAGGTTTTGAGTATATTTCTTATTGTTACATGGGAAACAAGGTACCTGTAGATTCTGTAGATTCTCACAAATCCAACAAGACCAAGCATTCAGTTGGTGTTTCTACATTTGAATACAATAAAATGTTCACTGTATTTCTGAATAAAGTCACAAACCAAAACTAAAAGTAAAAATGACAGTGAACAGAAATCTGGTCAAACTTACTGAAGCCTCATATTGGTTTCATGTGAATAGTTGTGACACACACACACACACACACACACACAAACGTATATGTCACCCATCACTTGCTCATCTTCAACTGCTTATCCAGGAGCAGGTCGCAGGGGCAACATCTCCAGCAGGAGACCCCAGACTTCCCTTTCCCAGGCCACATTGACCACCTCTGACTGGGGATCCAGAGGCGTTCCCAGGCGCTACTAATCCTGGGTCTTCCTCGGGTCTCCTCTCAGATGTACGTGCCTGAAACACCTCCCTAGGGAGGCCCCCAGTGGGCATCTGGGAAGGATGCCCAAACCACTTGAACTCCTTGACTTGGGGCAAGACCGCATTCCCTACCCGGAACAGGATTGGTGACAAGGCTCTGTTCCCCTTTTTTAAATATGGGGACCACCACCCCAGGTGGAATATATGTATACACACATATATACATACATATACAACCCCAATTCAAATGAAGTTGGGACATTGTGTGAAATGTAAATAAAAACAGAATACAATGATTTGCAAATCCTCTTTAACCTATATTCAATTAAATACACCACAAAGACTTTATTTATTTAATGTTCAAACTGATAAACTTTATCAGTTCAAATATTTGCTCATTTTAAATGGATACCTGCAACATGTTTCAAAAAAGCTGGGACAGTGGTATGTTTACCACTGTGTTCCATCACCTTTCCTTCTAACAACACTCAATAAGCGTTTGGGAACTGAGGACACTAATTGTGAGTGTTGATTGGGTGTAAATGGGGCATCCCCAAAAGGCTCAGCCATTCACAAGCAAAGATGGGGTGAGGATCACCACTTTGTGAACAACTGCGTGAAAAAAATAGTCCAACAGTTAAAGAACAATTTTTCTCAACGTTCAATTGCAAGGAATTTAGGGATTCCATCATCTACACTCCATAATATAATCAGAAGATTCAGAGAATCTGGAGAACTTTCTACATGTAAGCAGCAGACAGTGGAAAACATACCACTCTATGTTTACATATTTAAGCACATTATATCTGCCACAACACAAGATACTAGTCTGATCCTTATTTAATTTCACTATGAGGTTAAGTTAATGATGGGAAATAATCTGGGGTGAAAGTAGGAGCTTCGCACGCTTGCATCATATTAAAGATATTAATATTTAAGACTGCTCTTAAACCCACCTGCAGCGCCGCTTCTCCGCAAAAATTTCAAATAAAATAAATACAGTGAAGCAGCCACACCAGCCAGAAATTTGAAAACACTACACTGGAATATGGAGGATATCATAGAGACATTAATCTCATTTGCGTATATTCTTATATTAGTAGAATATAATGTCAAAGCAACTGTCATGTGACCCACCACATGAGAGAAAAAGCATTTCCATTCTATGAATTTGCTCTTGCAGAATATCTCAGGATGGAAAACCTGATGCGAAGGAAAAAACCTGAGGCAAATTAAAAAGGGATAAATTGAGACTTATGAAAGTGAGCCAGTAAAAGGATAAAATATGCATGTGAGACACAGAATCTATATAAATTAAACTGAATACACTGTTTATAGCCCCACACAGGCTTCTGTAACTTGTGCAGGTTGTTCGATGAGCATATCACTGGGCACAGCTGACAGACACCCTCCAAAATCTCGACTGACACAACACTTCTTCTTCATCCGCATGCAGTATACGATCCTCCGGCTGCATCAGTGTGTGTGTGTGTGGGGGGGTATTCTGTCTTGTGAATCAAAGGAAGATTGATTGGCGTAACATAAAAGACCCTATGCTGCGGATGAATGAGAGTGGAATAGCAAGAACAGAAAGACAAAACACATTAAAAATAATTTCTGAGTGGACAAAGTCAGATAGTACAGCAGATAACTAAATCTGGTTACAAGCACCAAAATTTGACTGTGTATACTTACTAGTACATATTGTAGAAAAATAACGTTAGCCATTTGAATTTTCAATAGGGGGCCAAGTAGGGGTCAACTGAAGAATTGCACAGTGTCAAAATAAAAAAAATGCTCCAATCATATTGAAAGTGATACCACATTATGTGTGTGATGATAATGATTTCAAAAAGGTATAGTTTGGACTATCTATAACTGAATGTTCTGGAGTTATGGGGTAAAAACAGCAAGAATGGTGACAAAGGTAAGTTTCAGTTTGTACAGGAGCCAAAACTTAAAGTTGCTCCAGTTTTGGTAAAACGTGGTGCAAATTATTGGCTGAACTAGTAGGATTAACAAATGGAATAGTTATGACTGTTGAATGTTTGGTCTCCAAGTAAAGGTCAAACAATGTCAACGTCCATTGGATTCTATGACGTGACATATGTTACCCCGTAACATGATAACTAAGCATGACACATGGTGCAAACTATTCCTTTTTAAAATCCTACTCACTCAACCAATAATTTGTATCATGTTTTACCATAAGTGGAGCAACTTTAACTTTTGACCCCTGTACAAACCTTTGTTGCCACGCTTCCTGTTTTACCCCATAACTCCAGAATATTCAGTCATAGATAGTCCAAACTATCTAACTAACTAACTGCCTTTTTGAAATCTTGAAATCTTTGTGATCAGACACATAATGTGGTATAGCTTTCAATATGATTGGAACATTTTTTGACCCCTATGCAGTTCTTCAATTGACCCCTACTTGGCCCCTATTGAAAATTCAAATAGCTAATGTTTGTTTTTCTAAAATATGTACCAAAAGGTATACACAGTCAAACTTTGGTGCTTGTAACTGGATTTGAAGGATTCCTCTGCAAATATTCTGTTACCTGCTGCACTAAGAGCTGTGCTATGGCTGTGGAGGTGCAGACCATACATTAGTCTTGCTGAGGTTTACTTTCTAACCTCGATGCAGTGCTTTTACAAATAAATGTATTTGGAGTTCAAATGGAAATGGGAGAAGAAAATGCCAGACTCTGCAAGTGGGAAATAAGTTTTTTTTTTTTTGTTTTGTTTTGAAAAAGAAATTAAAACACTTCAAAAGGAACAAAAATAGAGCAGCTAAAAGTGCCAAAAATAAGCACAGTTTTTGAAGCAGAAAACAATGTTAGATAACATCAGATGCACCATCCACATGCCGGATTATAACAGTCAGGATTAATGCCGCAGGGGACCTATTTGGGCAAAGACAGTGGATTCCCAGAACCAGCTTTCTCAGGATCAAGAGTGTTTTCTGTGAGCCGCAACCAACACAACACAGGCGGAATGATTAGCCGTCCAGTCGGAGCATGTGGCAAGTATTTCCCTCATCAGAAATGGCTCTGATTTTTGCTTGCATCTTGTTACAATTTAGGTGAAGTGGGAAGAAGCGTATTTATCATTTTTACACCTCGGGTGAGTCTGGAGGACTGACTGTGAGCTCACCGCTGTGGATCAAGGACGACACAAGACAAATGATAAATACATCAATTCATATCTCTGAATGTGATCTTTTGTGTTTGTCCAGTATTTGTTAAGGTCGATGAGTTAATAATGAGTTAGAATCAATGTCATATCAAACATGTTGCTCCTCTTTTGATCACTGTTTGTTCAGGAGCACGTTGTTACGCATCTGAATTTGAATCTGTTCACTCTTTAAGTTCTGTTCTCTATTTTAATTGGATGTGTTTAGCCTCAAGCTGTTTCAAGCCTGATTTCTTCTATTTTGTTTGAAATTAATATTTGCACATCTGGGTCCGGAGAGGAGCTCTGTGGGTACATTCTTCTCATTTCCAAACTTTGAGTTATTTCCTATCAGTTATCACAACACCTGTGGTGATATTGAACAAGGTTGATTTGATCATTGTGTGGAGAAAACGCAGAGTTTTACATTTTCCAGGAAGATTGCACTGATTCCGCAAACACCACACTACAGAAAAATCTTAGGCCTTGGATGGCAACCCCCCAGGCAGACAACTGGTTCATCCCCACCTCTCAGAAGTAACTATCTGCATGCAACCAGGTGAAATGTCAGCATCACTTTCGGTTTGTCCATTATCTCCGCTGGGGTCCTCAACACTGATGCACCTTCTGGAATATTCCCACAGAAATGCGCCGCATGGGCAAAATGTCAAAGCTGATGTTCTCTCACAATGCAAGTGACCATGGACAGTGTGACGCCTGTAATGGCCCCTTTCGCATCGGAGTCAGGTCTTCCCGCAGTCAGGTTGCTTGGGAATGCACCCCTAACGCTAAATACCAGCACAAGACCAATAGTCAACAAGAACCTTAAGGGAAAATTGAAAAGAACTTCAAAGAGAGAGTTCAAGAGGGTGTGAAACCATTGAGAGGTAAATGGGTGGGGTCCACGCAGTCCGCCAATGGGGATTCAATGGGCTAGAGCTGGCCGCTCGGTGCTTCTGGGGGATAACCCTCGCGGGACCTCCGCCTGGCGCAGGCTTGCCCCCA
The DNA here is from genome assembly GCF_902500255.1 of Thalassophryne amazonica. Classification (NCBI taxonomy): domain Eukaryota; kingdom Metazoa; phylum Chordata; class Actinopteri; order Batrachoidiformes; family Batrachoididae; genus Thalassophryne; species Thalassophryne amazonica. Next base: position 87,990,474 of record NC_047116.1, on the reverse strand, counting down.
CTGGCTGAATTTCCTCTCCGGCAGTGGGCTGCAATTGCTTCCAGCTGTCAGCTTGGAGGGGCCTGGGGGCAAAGGTGGCTGGCGACCCCACTGCCAGCTCTACAGTGCCCCCCTGCCCCCACCTCACCACATACTGGGGCATCAGACTGAGTGCTCACTGAGTCCTGAGGGAAAATTTGGTGGGAATGAGCTGCTAGGTAGTTCCATTAGTCTTTTGCCTCTATACCCAGGTTGGATGACCGATTTGCAAGTCAGGACCACTGCGAACCTCCACCAGAGTTTCCTCTGGCTTCGCCCTGCACAGGCATAATTAACCATCTTTTGTGTCCTCTCACATGCACTCATGCTCCACCTCCCCAAAACTGCAGGCAAGATGGGCCAGAGGCAGCATGGTGGCTTAGTGGTTAGCACTGTTGCCTCACAGCAAGAAGGTCATAGGATCAATTCCCACCTGTTGCCTTTTTGTGTTATTTATTTATTTATTGTCTGTTAGTAGGATTACCCTGATATATATATATATATATATGTGTGTGTGTGTGTGTGTAACCGGTACTGACTGACTCTGCGTTGTGTTTGAAGAAGAGTCTCAGACGTGGGTATCTTTGGAGGTCGTCTCCATTTAATTTCTGACAAACAATGAAATAAAAAATAAAAATCCTCCGGTCAACGGCTTCAACACGACATGCCTCTCTTCCTCGGACATAAGTAACAAAAGGGCCGGCCACAAATAATACATTAAATCATTTAAACGGGATATAACATACCTAACAAACAATGAAATAAAAAATAAAAATCCTCCGGTCAGTGGCTTCAACACGACATGCCCCTACACAAATGACACAGATACGTATGTTTCAGCATATCGTAGGTACTTTATAACAAACCTAAACTAGCCGATAAACTTAAAAAAAATGCAATTAACCAAGGCTAAAACAGAAATTCCCTCCCGAGTGCAAGACGACTTACCTCTCCCTCGAACATCAGTAACAAAAGGGGATAGGAAAGGTGCGAAAACACTACTTATAGACAGCGGTGTCACATTAAAATGGGAACGTAAGGGGACAGGTGCATATTGAAGTTCCACATACTGACCTGGAGGCCCAACCTGTCAGGTATTAACTAAAATAAATGAATAAAAATAAAATCAAGGTACACAGATTTTGTGTAATTATACCAATAACTAATGTACAGCATATTTTTGCATACACACTGTTGCTGCATAATTGACCCTGTTACACTCACCCCCCTAGAATTACACACATTCTGGGTAACAAAACAATCCACATAAGCAACCTGGCCATCAAGCAAATAACCGAATGACATGAACCAGCAACATGAGCTTCCTACTGAAAGGATAAGAGAATGCGAGAATTGCTTGGTGCCTAGCAAGAACTCACAGTACTCTACAGACAAGATGAAGTGCCGTATACACCACACACACAGGCCGATGAGGTGGGTGAGTAAAGAAAGAAAAAGGCACAATATAGCAACATGTAACCACAGTAACAAAGAGCAGTTTTACATAACATGCCACAATGATTCACACATCTCACACATGAAGAACAGGACAGGGGCCCGGCTGGACCCCTAGAATGAACTCAAGTTGTGCCATAGACTCAATCAAGCGGCACACTGGTTTAATGACTCTGCCCAACCACGTGGTATGGTGGCCATCTGCATCGGGTGCTTGAGTTGGATCAGCAGGTGGTGGTTGTAGTAGGAGAGCTGGAAAAGCCGTTAGGGGGTCCAGGGCAATGGCAGGGGTACCAAAAGCAGGTGAGGTCGCTACAGAGGGAGAAGTCAGACAGCCAGAAGAAGTGGGCTCATTAATGGAGGACTGCTTACGGACCCATGAAGCAGTGCGGCCATCATCCCAGTCATCAACTTCTGAAAGCGAATCAGCAAGGGATGGCTCAGCCGTTGCAGCTGTAGTGTCTAAACCAGACACATCCGTCTCATGCCAATCAGAGTTGGGGTCATTGGTCATGCTGGGGGCGGGCACAGACATAGGAGAACCATCATCCAAGGCTTCTCCCAATGGAAGGAAGTTGACCTGAAGCAGCAGGTTCCTGTGAACTACCCGTTCATTTCCCTCTGGATCCCTGATCCGATAGATATGCAAGGCAGGTTTTGAGGCCACCACGGTATGTACAACAGGCAGCCACTTGTCAGAGAGCTTATGTTTACCCTTGATGCCCTTTTTTGCCAGCAGCACCTGGTCACAGACAGACAGAGGCTGACCTTTGACCCGTTTGTTGTACTGGTCACACTTATGTCTCTGTTCAGCTGTGCGGTTTTTCTGAGCCAGTGCCATGGCTGAGTGCAGGTCTTCCAAAAGTGATTTCACATAGGCATCATAGTCATACACAGTCACATCACGGAGTACGTTTTTGAAGAGAAGGTAAACTGGCAGCCTAGGGACTCTCCCAAACATCAAGTAGAAGGGCGCGAACCCGGTGGTCTCATGAACCGTGCAATTGTATACAAAGGTCATTGTCTGGATCATTTGTGGCCACTTCTGTTTGGAATGAAGGGGAAGTGATCTCAACATGTTGCCCAAAGTGCAGTTAAACCTCTCCGTGCTGCCGTTCCCCATAGGAACGGCAGCACATATTTATCTAATAGATTACAATTTGTTCATGTAAATGGGGAATCTTCTTCACAGACTAAGGTTAATTATGGAGTTCCACAAGGTTCTGTGCTAGGACCAATTTTATTCACTTTATGCATGCTTCCCTTAGGCAGTATTATTAGACGGCATTGCTTAAATTTTCATTGTTATGCAGATGATACCCAGCTTTATCCATGAAGCCAGAGGACACACACCAATTAGCTAAACTGCAGGATTGTCTTACAGACATAAAGACATGGATGACCTCTAATTTCTTGCTTTTAAACTCAGATAAAACTGAAGTTATTGTACTTGGCCCCACAAATCTTAGAAACATGGTGTCTAACCAGATCCTTACTCTGGATGGCATTACCCTGACCTCTAGTAATACTGTGAGAAATCTTGGAGTCATTTTTGATCAGGATATGTCATTCAAAGCGCATATTAAACAAATATGTAGGACTGCTTTTTTGCATTTACGCAATATCTCTAAAATTAGAAAGGTCTTGTCTCAGAGTGATGCTGAAAAACTAATTCATGCATTTATTTCCTCTAGGCTGGACTATTGTAATTCATTATTATCAGGTTGTCCTAAAAGTTCCCTGAAAAGCCTTCAGTTAATTCAAAATGCTGCAGCTAGAGTACTAACGGGGACTAGAAGGAGAGAGCATATCTCACCCGTATTGGCCTCTCTTCATTGGCTTCCTGTTAATTCTAGAATAGAATTTAAAATTCTTCTTCTTACTTATAAGGTTTTGAATAATCAGGTCCCATGACCCGCTCATAAAACCAATGAGTCTTTTCCAGTGTGGTTGTGCAGTCAGTTCAAGACCTGTTGTAAATATTCTTGTAACAACTGTACACTTTGTGTTTTCAGGTGCATGTATGTGCTGCACAGTTACCAGCTGAATGAGAAGCAATAAAAACAAATATATGTCCATCACAATAACTTCATTTTGTTCTGATGTCACCCCCAAATGGAGGTTATGGCGTCTGATTGTTTGAATTCCCCCCCTTCAGGTGCTGAAATTCTAAATTGTTTCCAGACCAATGTCAGATTTAAATGCTAAGGAATAACATTATAGTGGTGCCTAAGAAAGTTCTTTTTATGATTTAAATCTTTAAAAACCCAAAGGCTGTACCGCTTTAATTATATGCCCAGTTTTGATCTATGTCAGTGGCTTCATCAGTTCATCTTTTAAGGAAATCAAAGTGGAAAAGCTGCACGTAGCTCCCCCAGGAAGAAGATCACTGCAGCAAGAGGAACTCTCTCCTACGCTGAAGAAATGAAATGCTTGCTGGTCATTAGGGCTGACACAAACTATTATTTTGATAATCGACTCATCACCAGTTATTTTTGCGACGAGTCGACTAATCGGATCATATGTAAATTGCAGCTTATCGCACCAGCACACAGCTGTTATTTGCCTTTGAATGTTGCTATTGGTTGTTTATATAATTTAATTTATTTGTTTTACTATGTATTATTGTTGGCAATATTTTTTTTTATACATTCATGCCAATAAAGGAAATTGAAATTTCTTTTCCATCATTGTCGTGAAGTGAGATCGGTCTGGTATTCTGGGTTCAACTCCTTGATCATCTCATTGAAACCTTTATCACCAACCATGATCAGGGGTCTCATGTCAGTCACCAACATGTTCCAGATTGGTTCAGTCAGGATAGTTGCTTGCTGAGGTGTGCACGTTGTGGGTTTGGTTACAAAGTCGTCCATCAAAGACGAACAAACTTTTTTTTTTTTAGCACTGTAACTTAGCGTTATAAAACATTAGCGTTATCACATTTCCTATTCAAACATCACACCATTATAACATTACAGCAAACGTGTGCTAAGGATCATGAAATCGTCATTGTTAATGTTTACGCTTACAGCTATCAGTATAAGTAAGTAGCTCACTATGGACTCTAACATTAGCGGCTAAGTAGCCAATTAGCTTACTGAGACGACTGTCCCTCTTCATCAGAATCAGCCACAAGTGTTTCCTTCTCAGATGCTCCTGCATTGCTTTTGTACTGCTGTGGAAGGCAAGTTCCGTCTTTCAGATTTTTCATCGCACATTTTTCTCTTTAATTTGGTTAAAATGCTCCCAAATATTTAAGCCCCGTTGGCGACTATCCATGATATTGTTTGGACATAACTTTTCCAATGACATCACGGCTGACGCCGATTACCACTACTGTGAATCTGAATCAAGGACAGAATGGCAGCGGAAGGTACAGGGGCAGCTTTGAGAGAAGAAACAGCTTAAAAAAAATGACTTCTATTATTAAATTAGTCGCCGATGATTTTGGTAGTTGACGCAATCGTGACTAGTTGAGTAATCATGGCAGCCCTACTGGACATTAATGTGGACAAGTGGTGCAGACACAGTCACTGTGAGCGCCTTGGGGCAACTGTTTGTTGTGATTTGGCGCTATATAAGAAAAAAGTTGATTGATTGATTGATTGATCTTATCTTAGGGACCTCATAGTACCATATCACCCCAATAGAGCGCTTCGCTCTTTGACTGCAGGCTTACTTGTAGTTCCTAGGGTTTGTAAGAGTAGAATGGGAGGCAGAGCCTTCAGCTTTCAGGCTCCTCTCCTGTGGAACCAGCTCCCATTTCGGATCAGGGAGACAGACACCCTCTCTACTTTTAAGATTAGGCTTAAAACTTTCCTTTTTGCTAAAGCTTATAGTTAGGGCTGGATCAGGTGATCCTGAACCATCCCTTAGTTATGCTGCTATAGACTTAGACTGCTGGGGGTTCCCATGATGCACTGAGTGTTTCTCTTTTTGCTCTGTATGCACCAATCTGCATTTAATCATTAGTGATTCATCTCTGCTCCCCTCCACAGCATGTCTTTTTCTTGGTTCTCTCCCTCAGCCCCAACCAGTCCCAGCAGAAGACTGCCCCTCCCTGAGCCTGGTTCTGCTGGAGGTTTCTTCCTGTTAAAAGGGAGTTTTTCCTTCCCACTGTCGCCAAGTGCTTGCTCACAGGGGGTCGTTTTGACCGTTGGGGTTTTTACGTAATTATTGTATGGCCTTGCCTTACAATATAAAGCGCCTTGGGGCAACTGTTTGTTGTGATTTGGCGCTATATAAATAAAATTGATGAGGATGGTAAGGTGAGGTGTGGGACTTCTCAACTCCTGACAACTTTAAGAGCGCAGAAACAAATTCACTCACGAAGTTTGCTCCCTGATCAGAATGGAGGCGTTGAGGGAAGCCATAAATGCAGAAGAAGTTGTCCCACAGTCTCTTGGCCACCCTCTTGGCAGTTTGGTCCTGGCAGGGAAAAGCATGTGCCAACTTTGTGAAGTGATCAGTGATCACAAGGACATCCACAGACTTATTGCGACTGTCCTCAGCTGACCAAAAGTCAATGCACACGAGCTCAAGAGGTGCAGAGGTCTTAATGCTCTCCAGTGGAGCTCTTGCAGAAGGCTCTGGAGTCTTGCTGAGAACACATCTGTGGCAGTGTTTCACATGATTGCAGACATCTTTCTCCATGTCATACCAGTAGAAACGCTGAGAAAGTGTGCGGGGCTGGCCTTGATGACCAGCATTGTCGTGAACACCTGACAACGCATCTGCCTTCAGGGAACCAGGCACAACAAACTGGAACCTCGTCTGTTTGGTCAAGGGATCCTTTGTGGCCCTATACAGGATGCCGTTCAGCAGTGTTAACTTATCCCATTGCTTCAGCAATCTCAGAGTTGGAGGAGTCTCATTGCAGCGTTCACGCCTGGAAGGTCTCCGTTTCCTGTCAACATAGTGAGTGACTCTTGAGGTGACTGGGTCCTGCTGCTGGTGTGACTGAAGCTCAGCAAGAGACAAGGAGGGCAACATGTTTTGGCCAGGAGGTCTCAGGGTGGTGAGGTGGTCAGCCATGGAGGTCGCACGTTGCCTGGGAGCAGAGTCCCATTCGTCTAAAGAGGAGAGGAGTGAGGAGACATCCTCTTCGGACATTGAGCCTTCAACAGCAGAAGAGTGAGAGGGAACCATCAGTGACTGTGGCTGGCAGGTGAGACGGAAGGCATCCTGCACACACCCATCAATGACATCACACACCTGGTCTAGCAGCTCCGAGTAAGGTTCGCTCAGCAGCAGCTGCCTCAAAGGCTTCACAAATGGATCTCTGCTGAGGGCATCTGCTACCACATTCAGCCTGCCAGGAATGTGTTTGATCTCAAAGGAATATGGAGCCAGCTTGGAGACCCACCGCTGCTCACAAGCGTCAAGTTTCAGCTTTGTTATGATGTATGTGAGGGGATTGTTGTCAGACCAAACAGTGAACCTGTGACCCTTGAGCCAGTGGCTAAACTTATCACAAACTGCCCACTTCAGAGCCAAAAATTCCAGTCTGTGAGCAGGATAGTTGGCTTGACTGCGACTGAGAGTTTTACTCGCAAATGCGATAGGTCTTGCCTTCTTCTCACCAGCAGACACCTGTGACAGAACAGCACCCAGACCATCAAGGGAAGCATTGGTGGAGAGAATGAAAGACCTATCAAAGTCTGGGTGTGCCAACACCACACTGTTGATGAGTGCACTTTTCAAATCTTCAAATGCTTTCTCACAGGTGGGAGTCCAATCTTGAGGAGTCAGTTCTCGGAAGGTGCCAGCCCGCCTCCGACCAAAGGAGCCTTTAGCCCTCCTCTTCTGCCCTGCAGTCAAGGTGTAGAGTGGCTTTGCGATGGAAGAACAGCCAGGAATGAAGTGCTGATAATACAGCACCATCCCAAGGAAGGACTTGACCCTCCACTGAGATGGGGTGCAGCCATCATCATTCATGAGGTCCTCCCTCCTGAAAGCAGAGATGGCCTTCACTTTCTCCTCATCGACCGAGACACCATTACTGTCCACCATATGGCCAAGAAACCTCACAGATCGGCGTAAGAAGCAGCACTTCTTCTGCGCGAGCTTCAGGTTGTTGGCTCTGAGACGTAAGAAGACCACCTCCAGTTGTTTCAGGGCTTCCTCCTCGGATGGAGCAAAGACGAGTAGGTCATCCAGATAACAGAGGAGGCTGGAGAAGTTCAAGTCACCAAACACACTTATCATCATCCACATGAATGATGCGGGACTGTTGCATAAGCCCTGGGGAAGTCTCTTGTACTCGTACAGGCCTAAGGGTGTCGTAAAGGCCGTGTACCGCCTGTCAGACTCATGGAGAGGGATGTTATAGAAGCCCGATGTGAGGTCCATGGTGCTGAAAAAGGCATTACCACCAAGGGCAGCAAGACAGTCGGCCTGGTGAGGCAGCGGATGGGCGTCCTTGACAGTTTTGGTATTAAGCCAGCGAAAGTCAGTGCAGATCCTCAATTCCCCTGACGTCTTCCAGACAAGGACCAGCGGAGAAGCATATTCACTGACTGACTTACTGATAATGCCCTTCAACTCCATCTCAGACAGCACCTTCCTCAGTTTATGATAGTGTGCTGGAGGGACACAGTGATAGGGAAGCCTGAAGGGGCAATCATCAGTGAGGTGAATTCGGTGGACAAACTCCTTTGCTTCCCCACAGTCCAGCTTGTCTTTAGAAAAGACATCCTGGTAAGTAAGCACAAGTTCGGCTATCCGCTCTTTCCATTCATCTGACACCTCACAGCCATCGAGGTTGATATCTGCCAATCCACAGTCCTTAAGCCGCTGAAAGGGGGTAGAGTTGGCATCTGATTTGGGGTCAGGGTCCATTGACTGACAGATCTGTGGCCTACTCACACCCTGGGAAAGGGGGAGGTCCTCCACCGCCACACAAGGAAATGATAGTGCTCCCAGGTGACACGGGAGCACTACTGGGTAACTTTCCCCACACCAGATAATCCATCTGTGGTGCAAGAGTGACTGCCTGCCGCAGCTTGACAGTACCAACTTTGTCAGGCAGTTCTGGCTGACAAAGTAACGAGTAATGCAGCTGAGCAACTGAAGGAATTGCTCACACTCAGGGTCTGAAGTGTTGGAGTGGATAATCTCCCAGTATTTATCATCAAACTTCATCCTCTGTATTATTGGCCTAATGACATTGCTGCCAATGATGAACTTGTCTCTCTGTCCCGGGACAAGGAAAGTCGGCACAACAAATTTGGACCCATAAACCTCAATTTCCAGGTCATAGATACAACTGGGTTGTGTTGTTAGGCCACAGCAGCCAACAAGGACCATCATGTCAGACACAGGCTGAGGACTAGGAAGAGCACCAGCGGCTCTAAGCTTGGACTCTGCCTCTACACTGAGAGTGCATGACATGCTCCCTGAGTCAAGCATCCCTCTCAAACTAGACTGACCCCCGACAGACACTGGAGCATAAAACAAGTCACTAGCTCCTTCTACTTTATGTGAACCCACAACAATAACTGTTTTGTCATCAGGAAATTTACTACAACTGTTCACATAGATCGATTGCAAGTCATTATCCACAGTGAGGGTGTCATCAGCACTGCCCATGTTACCTCTCTCACTACACAGGCGGGTTAGTTTAAATCAGCATTGGCGGGAGAAGGTGGTGGCATGGCTAGGGAAAGAGAGACTCGCGGGCACTGACTTCTTATGCATTCAGGACTGAAACAGTTGAGGCACAATCTGTAAAGCCTACAGTGTGCATGGGTAGTGTGGTCCCTGGAGCCACAGACCTTGCATGCAAAGGGCTCAGAAACCTGTGGGTTACGGGTTTGACCAGCTTGACGGTGGGCTGGAAGACGACTGACTGGCTGATGGCTGACTGGCTTTTGATTTGTTGCAAGAGAAGCATTGCACAAAGACAGAACTTTATCAAACATAGCCACAACCTGTTGAACACCAGAGTTGTTAGAAGGTCAGCCAACGGCAGCATGAACCGGCTCAGACATGGCAGGAGATAGGGACAAAGAAACAGGCTCATGGGAATTCACTACTACATTGTTTGACTGGGGCTGGCAGCAGGCCAGAGCAGAGGCCGATAAAGAGTTAGGAGGGAACTTTGGCTGGTGTGCTACCAAAGCAGCCTGGGACACACTAAAATCAAGAGGGTGAAAAGAATCTGCTACAGGGCTTTGACTGTAGGCTGACAAACCCAGTGTGTGTTGGGACTGGGCTGCTGACTTTCTCATATTTCTCATGTGAGCATCCAGACGCTCCTGAACCTCAGCTGCAGTCCACTGCTCAGGCGCCTTCAGTTGGAATGACATGGCAAGCCTGGGATCAGGACAATGATTAATGAACATCAAGACCACCTCAGCACTGGGGTCCTCCACAGATTTACCTCGCCTTCGGAGACACTCATCAGCAGCATCGATTGACTTGTTAAGGCGGATCCAATAGTCCATAACACTCTCACCAGCACGGGGAACAGTGCTGTAAAAATCTTTCATGGGCAAGTTAGAGTATGACAACTCACTAAAGTTACATTTCAATATATCAAACACAGCTGTGGGCAGGTCAGCTGAACTCAGTTCAGGACGGCTACGGAGCGACACCTTCACCACATCCCTAGCTTTGCCTGTAAGTCTCGACTATCAGGTCAACCATTTCAGCATGAGTATCACATTTCACCCTATTCAGGTAACATCTCATCATGTCCTCCCATTCATGAACAGAGAACACATCAGCATGATCACCCCTGAAGTAAGGTGGAGCTTTAACATCTGACTGCACAACAACTTTCAACTGTGACAGACCAGCATCACTAGATGACTGACTTGTAGTGGGAGACTGAGGCTGGATGGTACTAGACTGGTGCATAGTGTTACGGCTGGCTGAGATATTTTCCCCAATTTGTTTGGCCAAATTTGTAATCATGTCTCCAAAATAATCAACAGATTTGTGTGGGATTGGGGTCTGGCTGGGTAATTGGCGTGGAACCAGCAGTGGGGGTCAAAGGTGGGTTAACTGTCTGATCAGCTGTATATTTGGGAACACCAGGGGACATCAACCAACCCCTACCAGCAACCGGTTGGCCCCTCCCCACCCCAAATGTGACATTATGTAAACGTTCATCCATATTACAAGCCTTGAAAATATCCACCCCTGACAACACAAAGAGCTAAACAAAAATGGCAATAAGTGTAATACTGGCAAAAAGGAAAAAAAAAAAGAATAAACACCTTGAACTTAAGGCGCACTATAACAGCTATGCCCAATTCAACATCAGGCCAGCACAAGTAAGAGCATTAAATCCCCCCAAAATGTAACTAAAATGCACATGCACACAATCACCTGTAAAGGATGAAAAAAGAAATTATCTAAAACTTTAAAACTTATGTAAAACAAACAGGCTCAGTTCACCAAATACTTGATCAATACAAAATGTAAGGCCATTAACCTGAAGCGAAAACGCTACTTATAGAGGGCGGTGTCACATTAAAATGTGAACGTAAGGGGACAGATGCATATTGAAGTTCCATATACTGACCTGGAGGCCCAACCTGTCAGGTATTAACTCAAATAAATGAATAAAAATAAAATTAAGGTACACAGATTTTGTGTAATTATACCAATAACTAATGTACAACATATTTTTGCATACAGACATTGTTGCTGCATAATTGACCCTGTTACATATATATCAAATGCCAATAAAATTATAAAAATAAATATATTTTTAATACGTATGAAGCATTAAATAGAAATACATAAATATATTAAATGTTTCCAGCTAGAAATGAACTTAGCCACAGATGTTATGCAGAAAACTATCTGACATGATATTAACTAGATTATTATAAGAAAGAAGGAAAGAGAACAAAAAAGGAATGAAGGAAAGCACGAATGAAAGAAAGAGACCTCTTGGCCAGTTTTTGACCAGAATGAAGTTGTTTACCAGTTACTAGTTACTTATTCAGACCAACTTAATTATAATAATAATACGTAAGTATTATTAAGTAACTAAGTAATAATAGTAATAATAAGAAAAAAAGCCATGAAAATAATCTTTGTTCCAGTTTAAATGTTCTTATTTAGATCTCCCCCAGCTCGAAATGAACTGTTTTTGTCTCATTTTTTAAACTGTTCACATGTCATCAGTTAGATCGACATGTAGTCGCAACTTCCTGTAATAGCAATAAGAATAATAAGAAGCAACAAAAAAATCAAGTGTTAAAGGACCACAAAATTATCACGCTATTTGGGTGGGGAAAAAGATATATGGGGTCTCGAACTTGCGGTGATTGGATGTTAAATCACACGCCTTAAGACTTGGCCACCTGTAGAACTGATGTCACAATGAGAAATAGAGCCTTATATAGACATATATCCCATCTATTTTTCGAATGTTTTTAGACGGTTTATTGATTTTTTTTTTTCACACAGATACACACTACCAGCTTTTAAATGATACATACACTCAACAAAATATAAACGCAACACTTTTGGTTTTTCTCCCATTTTGTATGCGATGAACTCAAAGATCTAAAACTTTTTCCACATATACAATATCACCATTTCTCTCAAATATTGTTCACAAACCAGTCTAAATCTGTGATAGTGAGCACTTCTCCTTTGCTGAGATAATCCATCCCACCTCACAGGTGTGCCATATCAACATGCTGATTAGACACCATGATTAGTGCACAAGTGTGCCTTAGACTGCCCACAATAAAAGGCCACTCTGAAAGATGCAGTTTTATCACACAGCACAATGCCACAGATGTCGCAAGATTTGAGGGAGCATGCAATTGGCATGCTGACAGCAGGAATGTCAACCAGAGCTGTTGCTCGTGTATTGAATGTTCATTTCTCTACCATAAGCCGTCTCCAAAGGCGTTTCAGAGAATCTGGCAGTACATCCAACCAGCCTCACAACCGCAGACCACGTGTAACCACACCAGCCCAGGACCTCCACATCCAGCATGTTCACCTCCAAGATCGTCTGAGACCAGCCACTCAGACAGCTGCTGAAACAATCGGTTTGCATAACCAAAGAATTTCTGCACAAACTGTCAGAAACCATCTCAGGGAAGCTCATCTGCATGCTCGTCGTCCTCATCGGGGTCTCGACCTGACTCCAGTTCGTCGTCGTAACCGATTTGAGTGGGCAAATGCTCACATTCGCTGCCGTTTGGCACGTTGGAGAGGTGTTCTCTTCACGGATGATGCGAAGGAGATGTGTTGCACTGCATGAGGCAAATGGTGGTCACACCAGATACTGACTGGTATCCCCCCCAATAAAACAAAACTGCACCTTTCAGAGTGGCCTTTTATTGTGGGCAGTCTAAGGCACACCTGTGCACTAATCATGGTGTCTAATCAGCATCTTGATATGGCACACCTGTGAGGTGGGATGGATTATCTCAGCAAAGGAGAAGTGCTCACTATCACAGATTTCGACTGGTTTGTGAACAATATTTGAGGGAAATGGTGATATTGTGTATGTGGAAAAAGTTTTAGATCTTTGAGTTCATCTCATACAAAATGGGAGCAAAACCAAAAGTGTTGCGTTTATATTTTTGTTGAGTATATATGCTAATGTCACTCAACACTTCGAAAATATTTTCAGTTGACAAAGTTGATTAAGGATAAATATACAATGTTGAACATTTATGTTGTCCCGATCAGGTGGAACAGCGGTTAGAGACGCTCATCTACAGAGCCGTGGACTCGCGTTCGATTCCTGCTGTGTCAGACACCTGATGTGGACTATCAGCTCCATGTTGAGCCAGTTGTAGCTTACAATTGGGCGGAACGAAAACAAATAGATTTTTTTTTTTTGGCTGATTTAAGTGTCTGGACTGGACATAAATTTAGACAGATATTCGTAATTTCAGCCCCATTTCCTATATTATGTATCTCTGTGGATCCATTGGATGTCATTCATATCATACCTGATGAAGGTTGTGTGACCGAAAGCTTTGATTAATACAAACATTTTTGCATGGATATAAGTGTGCAGAGCCTTTTTTTTGAATTGATTTATGAATCCCTCTGGCACCTTATGACTGTGAGTGCGGTGTATTTTCTTAAATCTTTATAAAGTCATTCATACAAAAAAATAAGTAAATAAATAAAAATAAATGCCGAATAAGTGTCTGAATCAGTAACAAATAACTGGTAACCAACTTCAATAAAAAAAAATTAAAATGCCAAATAAGTGTCTGAATAAGAAACTAGTAAGTGGTAACCAAACTTGGTGTTTGTTTGAATGATTTTCTTGTAGGGAGCGCAGGCTTTTGCTGTGCGCGTGAGCCTGAAGTTAAACACGAGGTCACTGCGCGCACGCCCTCACGGCACATCTTTACGCATGAACCACTGTTGACTGAGTTGGTGCGCGTGCAACACCCGGGACCGGTGGAGCAACAAGCCACTTCCAAGGTGTGACTTTGTGTCGGTGTCCTGAGCCGTGTGTTGGTTCTGCCCTCAGCGGAGCTGTCCGCAGTGCTGAAACATGAACCAAAGCACGGGAGCGGCGCAGCACGGCCGAAGAAACTTTGTTGAAGAAAAGGTGAGATCCGACAATGTCACGGGCATTGTTTTAAAATGGACGAATGGTGCTGTTTGACTGCTGAAACTTGCACAACAGTATTATTGTATTCAGTTCAGGGTAGCACGGTGGCTTAGTGGTTATCACTGTTGCCTCACAGGGAGAAGGTCATGGGTTCAGTTGCCGCCTGTGGCCTTTCTGTGTGGAGTTTGTATGTTCTCTCCATGTTTGTGTGAGTTTCCTCCGGGTGCTCCGGTTTCCTCCCACATCCAAAGACATGCGGGTTAGGTGGATTGTAATCTTTCATTTTTCAGTTTATTTTCATTTATAGAGCGCCAAAATCACAACAGAGTTGCCTCAAAGCGCTTCACACAGGTAAGGTCTAACCTTACCAACCCCCAGAGCAACAGTGGTAAGGAGAAATTCCTTCTGAGGAAGAAACCTCAAGCAGACCAGACTCAAAGGTGTGACCCTCTGCTTGGGCCATGCTACAAGCATAAATTACATAACAATTCACAGAACAATTCACGGACGAATATACAAGAAATGCTATTAGTGCACAGGACAAGAGGATCACCAACACGAATACAACTCCCATCTCTGGATGGAGCTGCACCTTAAACAGAGAGAAAAAACAGAATCAGGCATCAGAAAGACAAAAAAATACTATATAATTTGCCAGCATTAAACAACAAGAAAACAGAAATACTAAGGTGATTGCCGGCCACTAGCAATAAACTTCACTAAAAGACTCAGAATTTAGGTAAAGTTGAGGCTGTAGCCCGCTCCAATTACTAATAAATGATTTAAAAGAGTAAAAAGCGTAAAACAAAACTGTACCAGTATGTTAGCCATATGAAAGGGAAAATAAGTGTGTCTTAAGTCTGGACTTGAAAATCTCCACAGAATCTGACTGTTTTGTTGATGCAGGGAGATCATTCCACAGAACAGGGGCACGATAAGAGAAAGCTCTGTGACCCACAGACTTCTTATTCACCTTAGGGACACAAAGTAGTCCTGCACCCTGAGAACGTAAAGCCCGGGCCGGTACGTAAGGTTTAATAGGGTCAGCTAGGTAGGGAGGTGCCAGTCCATTAATAATTTTATAGGTTAGTAGCAGAATCTTAAAATCTGATCTCACTGGGACAGAAAGCCGGTGAAGGGATGCCAAAATGGGTGTAATGTGGTCAAACTTTGTGCTTTGTTTCAAAAGTCTGGCTGCAGCATTTTGAACCAATTGGAGACCCCTAATGCTAGACTGTGGTAAACCAGAAAATAGAACATTGCAGTAGTCCAATCTAGAAGAGATAAATGCATGGATCAGGGTCTCAGCATCAGCCATAGACAGGATGGGACGAATCTTTGCTATATTTCGCAGGTGGAAGAAAGCAGTCCTTGTAATATTTCTAATGGGGAGGCCAAAGGACAACGAAGGATCAAAAATAACCCCAAGGTTCCTCACTTTGTCAGTGTGATGTATGACACACGAGCCGAGGATGAGCATTAACAGTTCAAATTGATGCCCATGTCTCACTGGACCAAGAACCATCATTTCAGTCTTATCAGAGTATAAAAGTAGGAAGTTTCTAGACATCCAGCGTCTCACTGCTGCAAGGCAATCTTCTAAGGATTTTATGTGAACGAGATTACCAGCAGTTATCGGCATGTATAACTGAGTATCATCTGCATAGCAGTGAAAGGTAATCCCAAAACGCCACAATATTTGCCCTTTAAATTGTCCATAGGTGTGCGAGTGGATGTGTATGTGTTTGTTTGTCTGTTTGTGGCCCTGCGACAGACTGGTGTCCTGTCCTGGGTGTACCCCGCCTCACGCTCTATGACTGCTGGGATAGGCTCCAGCCCCCCGCGAACCTTGATTGGACTAAGCAGTTGAAGATGAGTGTAAATGTGTGTGTGTATTCAGTTGTTTCATTCTTTACATATTATTTTATGTATGTGTTCATTTAGTCATATTTTCTGTTTAGGTTCATGGCAGCAGGGCTGTTACTTTTTGGCTTATGTGATGCCCTGATCTACCGGAAAATTGGCAAGATGGCAGCATCAAGAACCACAGGCCCTCGCTTGTCCGTCATGATTAACAAGGTTGGCAAGGCAGTGCATTCTCAGACTGCGTTGACTCTTGAACTCAGACGCAAAATGGATGACACGTTGGAGCTGATGCGTGCCTTGCAGTTGAAGCTGAAGGTTTCGGAGGCCGGTGAATATTCTTAATTCATAATTGGGATTTGGTTGTTCAAGTGGAACTGTTAAAAGTGTTTTTCACTGCTCAGCTACAACACTCCAGGCTATCTAGCCTCAAGGACAAATTGCCCACTGTTTACCTCCAGAGGAATTTATTCAGGCCTTTGTGAGATTATTCAGCTCCATTCTTATCTCAACCCACAAAGACAATAACTGCCTTACACATGGACTGAAGCATGTTCCAGCTTCTCCTTTTACCTGTTTCCTGCCCCCCCACTGTTGGGTATTTTCTCCTCCAAACATTCTTAAAACCTTTAACAAGACAAACAGAGTCAAGAACCACCAGTGAGACAGAAAGTCAAATTTATCTTGCGAGGAGTGCAGTCAGGCTGTACACCAAAGCTACACTAAAGTCTGGCCTGCGCTCCTGCTCTTTTATTGGAGAAGCCCTAACCACATCATAAAACTTGTCCTAAGGGTGGGGGGGACAACGCAAGACAAGTTTCTTCCCGTAACATAAACACATACGTCAATAAGTGCATCTGCGTGGAAAAACAGTTTCTTTAATCTTATCAATGGAGGTCAGCACATCCCGTTCGTCTGTTGCACTTATCATCTGTTCTGCATCTGCCTAGAGTGTCCTGTTCTTCACACTAAGCATCACATATCACAAGGCCATAAATTCACAACGGTCAAAATAACCTCCAGTTCTTTACTCCCAGTTCAGACTGACCCCAGCATGCTAAAACGAAGTTGAATAATATGTGCATTCTCAGGGTTATCTTAAGACTGGTGCAAAACAGCACAATAACGTTTTCATAAGAAAGAAGACAAAGGTACAAATGTTTAACAGTGATAAAAATATATATATATATAAAATCTTTAACACCCACCCCGCGGCAGGCCCCCGTTCTTCCCAAGCTGGCAGGCGGCGCGACTAGTTGCAGCGGCTACCACACACTCATATGCCTCAATTTGGAAAATGGACTGTTTCAAGTTTAGTGCACATAAACAGTGTCAAATGTATATGTGTTGTCCTAATTCTGATGTGTGCCATTATTACGGTAAACAAGTAATAATTGTGGATTAATTGCTGTTTGTCTGTGGAATGTGAGTGCAGAAATCTTGTTGTAATTTATTTTAATTTAATTTAATTAGCTTATAATGCGCCAAATCACAGCAAAAAACAAGTCAACATAAAATTGAATAAATAATTTTAAATGAATAAAAAAAATTCAAATACATAAATAAAAACAGAAGTAAAATAATAAAACAAATAAAAATAAAAACTATTCATAAGAAAGAGAATAAAAATAGGTTTTGAGTCTTGACTTAAAAATGTCCACGGACTCAGACTGCCTCATGGTCGCAGGAAGACTGTTCCACAGGGTGGGTACATGATATAAAAAGGCTCTTTGACCTGCTGACTTCTTCACCCTGGGAACACAGAGAAGTCCCACATCCTGCGACCGCAAAGCCCGGGCCGGCACGTAGAGTTCCACCAGATCAGCCAGATAAAATGGCGCCAGTCCATGAACAACCTTATAAGTCAATAGCAAAACCTTAAAATCTGCTCTCACAGTCACAGGGAGCCAGTGCAAAGATGCCAAAATGGGTGTGATATGTTCAGACCTTCTGCTACCTGTCAGAAGTCTGGCGGCAGCGTTCTGAACCAGCTGAAGACCCCTAATGCTGGACTGTGGTAACCCTGAAAATAGAACATTACAGTAATCTTGTCTAGAAGAAACAAAAGCATGAATCAGGGTCTCAGCATCAGCCATGGGCAGGACGGGGCGGATCCTCACTATATTTCTCAGATGGAAAAAAGCAGTCCTAGTAACATCCCTGATGTGGAGGTCAAAAGACAACGTGGGATCAAAAATTACCCCAAGGTTCCTCATTTTGTCCATATGATGTATGACACACGAACTCAGGCTGAGTGCCAGCTGGTTGAACTGATGCCGATGTCTCACTGGACCAAGAACCATCATTTCAGTCTTATCAGAGTTTAAAAGTAGGAAGTTACTAGACATCCAATGTCTCACTGATAGAAGACAGTCCTCCAGGGATTTTATGGGAGTGAGATTTCCCGCAGTTATCAGCATGTACAACTGAGTATCATCAGCATAACAATGAAAGGCAATCCCAAAACTCTGCAGTATACGCCCAAGGGGTGCCACATAGAGGGAGAAAAGCAAGGGCCTAAAACAGATCCCTGTGGAACCCCAAATCTCATGTCAGCAAGGTCAGAGGTAGTGGCATTATACAAGACATATTGAGAACGACTGGACAGATATGACATCAACCAGGCAAGGGCACTTCCAGTAATACCAAAAAAATTCTCCAACCTATAGCAAAATATGATGATCCACGGTATCAAACGCAGCACTGAGATCTAACACCAAAACCATAGTGGTGTCTGAGTCCATTGCTCGCAGAAGATCATTCACTACTTTAGTGAGCGCTGTCTCTGTGGAGTGATATTTCCTAAAAGCAGACTGCAGCGGCTCAAAAAGATCATTCTCAGAAAGGTGGTCTACGAGCTGCCGTGAAACCACCTTTTCTAAAATTTTGGAACAGAATGATAGATTTGATATCGGCCTGTAATTTTTCAATACACTAGGGTCAAGATTAGATTTCTTAAGTAATGCTTTAATCACTGCTGATTTAAAACATTTCGGAACAGATCCAGAGGTTAATGACAGATTAATAATTTCAAGCACAGTTGGCCCAAGAGTGGGCCACAGGTCCTTAAACAATTTTGTTGGTATGGGATCAAATAAGCAGGTTGTGCTTTTTGTAGATGCCACAAGTTTTGTCAGCACGCCCAATGAAATACTATTAAATTCTGTCAATCTAGGTAACACCTCAATGGTAGCGCCCACCTCCATAGCAGGTTTTAATGGCTGGGCCGAGGCATGCTGAGATATGCTCTGCCTAATATCTTCTATTTTCTTCTCAAAATAATCCAAGAAATCCTATGCTGAAAAGAGAGAATGACTAACAGGTGGCTGCCCGTGAATAAGAAATGCGACCATGTCAAACAAAAACTTTGAGTTATGTTTGTTTTTACTGATCAAATCAGAGTAATAGGTCTGCTTCGTGGCCAGTAGTGCATGCTTATAATCTAAAATAGCATCCCGCCACACAAGGCGGAACACCTCTAATTTGGAACAATGCCATTTCCGTTCCAAACTTCTAGCCTTCTGCCTGAGGTCACGCAAATAATCATTAAACCAAGATGACTGTGCCTTAGGAGGGCGTGACCTTAAAAGAGGAGACGAAATCTTATCAAGTGTAGTTTTAAGTGTTAAATTTAGACTATCTGTGAGGCTGTCCACTAATTTAGCATTCTCCAGATTCAAAGCTAAAATATCAGGTAGTCTGGTCTCAAGTTCAGTCATAGTTGAGGGTTTAATACGACGCAGCAGTTGTAGACAAGGTTGTTGTTCCACTAAATGCGGCAGCGTAAATGTAAACCTGATAAGTGAATGGTCAGAGACTATAGATGCGAGAGGCAAAATGTCAATATTTGTGACAGCAAACCCACGTGCAAGAACCAGATCCAGGGTATTTCCACTAATGTGTGTTGGGTCCTGAATGCATTGCTGGAATCCTAATGCATCCACAATTTGCATAAATGATTTGCTAAGGGGATCAGAGGGCTTATTTATATGAATGTTAAAGTCACCAATAATCAATCAATCAATCAGTCAATCAATTTTTTTATATAGCGCCAAATCACAACAAACAGTTGCCCCAAGGCACTGCACTAGTTGACAAACTCGAGATGAATGCACCAAATTCATCTAAGAAATCAGAATATGGGCCAGGGAGCCTATAAACAGTGACAAAATAACATAGCTGAGCTCCAGTTTTATGACCCTTACAGTACTTAGCATCATGGGCATAACAGAGAGTCAGATGCTCAAAGGAATTATGTTCATCCATCCATCCATCTGGTCATTCCTGTCTGTGTCCTGGTGGCTTGGGTCCTTTTTCTTCCACCCCTGCACCCACACCTGTTAGTTATCCCTTCACATGTTTGAGTTTATTCACATTGCTTTTCTGTGGTAGTTGTTTTTAGTCTTTGAGTGGTGTTCTATGCACAATTTCTCCCATCACAGGGACAGAAGCCGATAACATCTTCAGGACTGTCTTGTCATCTTAGTGGCTTTCAATTTCTCAGGTTTTGGGAAATGACACCTCCGACAAGATTTACCATACAGTACCATACTGTTTGTATTTCTGAATAAATGAGGTCAGTGAAGTCCAAGACAGAATCAGTGTCTTGGACTTCATTTACATCAGTTATTCTTTTCAACTTCCCCTTAAGGTTCTTGTCGACTATCAGTCTCATGCCGGTATTTAGCCTTAGATGGAGTTTACACCCGCTTTAGTGTGCATTCCCAAACAACCTGACTCCGGGAAGACCTGACCCCGGTGCGACAGGGGGCCATTACCGGCCTCACACCATCCACAGTCACTTGAATTGTGAGAGAACATCAGCTTTGACATTTTGCCCATGCAGTGCGTTTCTATGGTCATGTTCCAGAAGGTGCATCAGTGTTACAGCAGATACAGTTACTTCTGAGAGTTGGGGATGAACCAGTTGACTGCCTGGGGGGTTGCTATCCAAGGCCTAAGATGTTTCTGTAGTGTGGTATTTGCGGAATCGGTGCAATCTTCCTGGAAAATGTAAAACTCTGCCTTTTCTCCACACAATGATCAAATCAAGCTTGTTCAATATCACCACAGGTGTTGTGATAACTGATATGAAATAACTCAAACCAAAGTTTGGAAATGAGAAAAATGTACCCACAGAGTTCCTCTCCCAACCCGGATGTGCATATATTAATTTCAACAAAATAAAAGAAATCAGGTTTGAAATAGCTTGAGGCTAAACACATCCAATTAAAATAGAGAACAGAACATGAAGAGTGAACAGATCCATATTCAGACGCGTAACACAGCACAGTCCTGTGACGAAATGAGTCAAATTTTCGTGACGGGGTTTTTGTTAATTTACTATTACTAACCCTACTCCTACCCCCAACCGGAACCTTAACCATAACCTAATATTACTCTTTCCCCCCAACCCTAACTATAACCACCCCGACCTCCCCCCCGCTTCACGTTTAATTTTGTGCAGCCATCACGGATTGAATTAGAGTGAATATGTGCTTCTGTGATGAAAATGAGGCGCTATTCGTCACAATATCACGAACCATTAGATTAATGTATATTTCATGCTGCTGAATCACGAATTGCCATGAGATCAGGTTGTGTAACAGCATGCTCCTGATTGATTGTAACTCGTTTTTAACTCATCGACCTTAACAAATACTGGACAAAAGAAAAGATCACATTCAAAGATATGAATTGATGCATTTATCATTTGTCTTGTGTCATCCTTGATCCACAGCGGTGAGCTCACAGTCAGTCCTCCAGACTGACCCAAGGTGTAAAAATGATAAATACGCTTCTTCCCACTTTATTTAAATTGTAACAAGATGCAAGCAAAAATCAGAGCCATTTCTGATGAGGGAAATACTTGCTACATGCTCCGATTGGACGGCTAATCATTCCGCCTGTGTTGTGTTGGTTACGGCTTACAGGAAACACTCTTGATCCAGAGTAAGGTGGTTCTGGGAATCCATAGTCTTTGCCCAAATAGCCTGCGGCATTAATCTCGACTGTTATAATCCAGCATGTGGATGGTGCATTTGATGTTCTGTAGTTTTTGAGAAATGCTGCTTCCGATGTGTAACATTGCGCATGTTATGTGGGCCGCCAGAATAGGAGGTACTGCTGGCCCAACACCAGAGGGCGCCCTGCCTGAAAGCGGGCTTCAGGCACCAGAGGGCACAGCCGCCTTCCTGGAACCCTACGGACAACTGTCAGTCATCACACCTCATCAGCAGTCATTCATCACCTCATCAGCTGTCATTCACCGTCTCCATAAAAGCCTGGCAGTGACACCACATCCCTGCCGAGAAATCGTCTTACCCGACAGGTAACTTTCTCAGCCTGTCTCTGTGCCATACGCACGTATTGGATGCTAAATTGTTTGCAGTCGTAACCTGCTGTAACTGACAGCTTGGAGCTGGTGTGTTAGAAATTTGGAGGAGTCGGCGATTCCGCTCCTAAATTTCTTAGTGTTTCAGTAGGCACTGCACAAACTTGGTTTTCCTGCTACCTGAGAGTGGAGGATGTGTCACTCCAGAAACAACTGTGAGTGTGCTGAACTGTTTACTGGGTGTGCACACACCCACTTGATCTGTCTGTGCTTTCCTGCCAGCAGTACCCGATCCGACAGCTGGAGGCGGTGGCCACCTGGGGACTCAGGACTTGGCGGCTCCGGTGTATTGCAGGTCTCTGCTGACAGTGGAAATCGTGTGGGGCCCAACTCTTCTCTGGACAGGCGTCTCCTATCCTCGAGCCTGCCCACACGTCACCTATTGTTTAATTGACTGTTATCTAATGTCGTATCTGTATACCGTTGTGCACATTTCACAACATTAAATTGTTATCTTTTGCATTTCCATTGTCCATTCCTTTACGCCCCCTGTTGTGGGTCCGTGTCACTACACTTTCCCAACAGGATTTCTTGGCCAATCGTAATGGATCCCGAGGGGCGTCAACCATCGAGTGAACCACCAATGGAAACGCAAGGTGCACAGGCGCCAGCAGGAGGCGTGTTGGGTGAGCTGCAGCAAATCTTAACCGCCTTCACTGCTCGGTTGGACTTGGTAACTGAGCAGAACGTTATACTCAATCGGAGGATGGAGGCTCTCACCGCTCAGGTGGAAGCACACGCGCAGGGCGCTGCTGCAGCACCTCCTCCTGCCGACCGAGTGCGCCACATACAGATATTCCAGTAGTCGTTCAACGAACCCCCCCCCCCCCGAAGCATACATAAGCCCTCCGGAGCCGTACGGTGGTTGTGTCGAGATGTGCGCAGACTTCCTGATGCAGTGTTCACTCGTCTTTGCACAGCGTCCCATCATGTATGCGTCAGACGCCAGCCGGGTGGCTTATGTAATAAACCTGCTTCAAGGAGAGGCGCGCGCCTGGGCTACGGCACTCTGGGAACAGAATTCACGGCTCCTAACAACATATGCTGGGTTCGTGCGGGAGTTCAAACAAGTGTTTGATCACCCCAATAGAGGTGAGAGTGCTTCAAATGTGCTGCTGTCAATGAGGCAAGGGGCGTCGGAGTGCAGCCGAGTATGCAGTCGACTTCCGCATCGCGGCAGCGAGGTCCGGCTGGAATACTGTTGCACTCCGCGCCGCCTTCATAAATGGACTGTCTCCGGTCCTGAAGGAGCATCTGCTGGCGAAGGACGAGCTGCAGGATTTTGACGGGCTTATCGACCTGGTTATACGGTTAGACAACCGACTAGAAGAACATCGTCGGGAGCGGGGCGAAGGGCGTGGCCGGGCACGAGCCGTCCCTCTTCCTTCCGGGTCCGAAAAGGTGCTGCCGTCCCCACGCTCCACAGCCAGAGAGCTCCGTGTGGCTACAGCTCCCCCTGCTGACGAAGCTATGGCCACGAGCAGGGCCAAAGTGAAATCAAATAACAGACAACAAAGGCTGGCCGGCGGGGAATGTTTTTTCTGTGGCTCGAGTGAGCACATACAGAAGAACTGCCCCAAGCGGTTAAACTACAATGCCCGCCCTTAGAGACTGGGCTGAGGGTGGGCCATAATACTCACGCGGGGAAACCCCATAAAAGCGCACGCATCCCAGTTACGATCCTGAGTGGGGATCTAACCCTTCATGCCCCAGCACTGGTGGATACGGGGTCGGAGGGGAATCTCCTGGACAGCAGGATGGGCAAAGGAAGTTGGGCTCCCTCTAGTGGCCTTACCGTCACCATTGTCGGTACAGGCACTAGATGGCACCCTTCTCCCATTAATCACACACCAGACACAGCCAGTGACATTGGTT
Source organism: Thalassophryne amazonica (assembly GCF_902500255.1). Classification (NCBI taxonomy): domain Eukaryota; kingdom Metazoa; phylum Chordata; class Actinopteri; order Batrachoidiformes; family Batrachoididae; genus Thalassophryne; species Thalassophryne amazonica. The sequence continues at coordinate 87,966,310 of NC_047116.1, read as the reverse complement.
GTGTCTGGGAATCACATGGAGGAGATTGTTGGCCGTCTGGGGTTGTGACGCAGTCGAGCGAAACCTGCCACCAGGAGTTTTTAGGATCCTTGGTTCCACCCGGTGTGACAGCTAAGGAGGAGGTCCTAGTCCCCCCCAATCTGGTGGCGGTGCCAGCCGAGTACCATGACCTTGCTGACGTATTCAGCAAGGATCTGGCACTCACGCTGCCCCCGCACCGACCGTACGATTGTGCCATTGATTTGATCCCGGGTGCTGAGTACCCGTCCAGCAGGCTGTACAACCTCTCAAGTCCGGAACGCGAATCAATGGAGACCTACATCCGGGACTCGTTAGCTGCCAGGTTGATCCGGAACTCCACCTCTCCGATGGGTGCTGGTTTCTTTTTTGTGGGTAAGAAAGACGGCGGACTCCATCCATGCATTGATTACAGAGGGCTGAACGAGATCACGGTTCTCAACCGATACCCGTTACCTCTGTTGGATTAAGTGTTCACACCCTTGCATGGAGCCCAAATATTCACAAAACTGGATCTTAGGAATGCTTATCACCTGGTTCGGATCCGGGAGGGAGACGAGTGGAAGACGGCATTTAACACCCCGTTAGGTCACTTTGAGTACCTGGTCATGCCATTCGGCCTCACCAATGCGCCCGCGACGTTCCAAGCGTTGGTTAATGATGTCTTGCCGGACTTCCTGCATCGGTTTGTCTTTGTATACCTTGACGATATTCTCATCTTCTCCCCGGATCCTGAGACTCATGTGCAGCATGTACGTCAGGTCCTGCAGCGGTTGTTGGAGAACCGGCTGTTTGTGAAGGGCGAGAAGTGCGAGTTCCACCGCACTTCTTTGTCCTTCCTGGGGTTCATAATCTCCTCCAACTCCGTCGCCCCGATCCGGCCAAGGTTGCGGCGGTGAGAGATTGGCCCCAGCCGACAAGCTGTAGGAAATTTCAGCAGTTCCTCGGCTTTGCAAATTTCTGCCGGAGGTTCATAAAGGGCTACAGCCAGGTAGTTAGCCCCCTGACGGCCCTAACCTCCACTAAAGTTCCCTTCACCTGGTTGGATCGGTGCAAAGCCGCGTTTAGGGAGTTGAAATGCCGGTTCTCCCGATCCCAATCGCCAGTTTGTAGTTGAAGTGGATGCCTCTGACTCAGGGATAGGAGCCGTGCTGTCCCAGAGTGGGGAGTCCGACAAGGTTCTCCATCCTTGTGCCTATTTTTCCCACAGGTTGACCCCAGCTGAAAGGAACTATGACGTCGGCAATCGGGAACTTCTGGCGGTGAAAGAGGCCCTTGAGGAGTGGAGACACCTGTTGGAGGGAGCTGCGGTGCCATTTACGGTTTTCACGGACCATCGGAACCTGGAATATATCCGGACCGCTAAGAGTCTGAACCCCAGGCAAGCCCGCTGGTCACTGTTCTTCGGGCGTTTTGACTTCCAGATCACATACCACCCCGGGAACAAGAATCAACGATCCGACGCCCTGTTCCGGTTGCACGAGGAGGAAGTCAACACCGAGCTGTCGGATCCACCGGAAACCATCATCCCCGAGTCCACTGTCGTGGCCACCCTCACCTGGGACATGGAGAAGACCATCCGGGAGGCCCTGTCACGGAACCCGGACCCGGGGACTGGCCCAAAAAACAGACTGTACGTCCCGCCAAAGGCCAGGGCTGCCGTCCTGGACTTCTGTCATAGTTCTAAGCTCTCCTGCCACCCAGGGGTGCGAAGAACCGTGGCAGTGGTCCGGCAGCACTTCTGGTGGGCGTCTATGGAAGCCGACGTCCGGGATTATGTCCAGACCTGTACCACCTGTGCCAAGGGCAAGGCAGATCACCACAGGGTGCAAGGACTCCTCCAGCCGTTACCTGTGCCTCATCTCCCCTGGTCCCACATCGGCCTGGACTTTGTCACGGGCCTCCCGCCGTCCCAGGGCATGACTACCATCCTCACGATAGTGGACCGGTTCTCCAAGGTGGCCCACTTCGCGGCCCTCCCAAAGCTCCCGACGGCCCAGGAGACTGCAGACCTCCTGGTCCACCATGTCGTGCGTCTGCATGGGATTCCATCTGACATTGTCACCTGCGGTATTGTACCTCACTGCGGTATTGTATCACTTCCTGTTCCGGAGCACAGTGGTGTTTTGCTGTATCTGTTAGCTGTTTAATCTGTGCAGTTATATTGATCTAGTTAACTAGATAACGATTTGTTTCACAGTGTAATCTTCACGTGCCTTAACTAAAGCACTCCCTCTGCTGAATCACCTCTAAATTATTTACACATTATTCACTTTGCATGTTTTTAAGAATCCGCTAGCTTAGCGCAGCTACTAGCTCTTAGCCGGTTTAGCATGGCAGCTTCTCCTGTCTCTCCCGCACTTTTCTGCTCTGGGTGTGAAATGTTTAGTTATTCCTCAGCCTCCTTTAGCAGTAATGGTACTTGTAATAACTGTAGCTTATTCGTAGCTTTGGAGGTCAGGCTGGGCGAATTAGAGACTCGGCTCCGCACCTTGGAAAATCCTACAGCTAGCCAGGCCCCTGTAGTCGGTGCGGACCAAGGGAGCGTAGCCGCCGTTAGTTCCCTCCTGGCAGATCCCGAGCAGCTGGGAAAGCAGGCCGACTGGGTGAGGAGGACGCGTAGTCCTAAACAGAAGCCCCGTGTACGCCGCCAACCCGTTCACATCTCTAACCGTTTTTCCCCACTCGGCGACACACCCGCTGAGGATCAAACTCTGGTTATTGGCGACTCTGTTTTGAGAAATGTGACGTTAGCGACACCAGCAACCATTGTCAATTGTCTTCCGGGGGCCAGAGCAGGCGACATTGAAGGAAATTTGAAACTGCTGGCTAAAGCTAAGCGTAAATTTGGTAAGATTGTAATTCACGTCGGCAGTAATGACACCCGGTTACGCCAATCGGAGGTCACTAAAATTAATATTGAATCGGTATGTAACTTTGCAAAAACAGTGTCGGACTCTGTAGTTTTCTCTGGGCCCCTCCCCAATTGGACCGGGAGTGACATGTTTAGCCACATGTTCTCCTTGAATTGCTGGCTGTCTGAGTGGTGTCCAAAAAATGAGGTGGTCTTCATAGATAATTGGCAAAGCTTCTGGGGAAAACCTGGTCTTGTTAGGAGAGACGGCATCCATCCCACTTTGGATGGAGCAGCTCTCATTTCTAGAAATCTGGCCAATTTTCTTAAATCCTCCAAACCGTGACTATCCAGGGTTGGGACCAGGAAGCGGAGTTGTAGTCTTACACACCTCTCTGCAGCTTCTCTCCCCCTGCCATCCCCTCATTACCCCATCCCCGTAGAGACGGTGCCTGCTCCCAGACCACAAACAACCAGTAAAAATCTATTTAAGCATAAAAATTCAAAAAGAAAAAATAATATAGCACCTTCAACTGCACCACAGACTAAAACAGTTAAATGTGGTCTATTAAACATTAGATCTCTCTCTTCTAAGTCCCTGTTAGTAAATGATATAATAATGGATCAACATATTGATTTATTCTCCCTTACAGAAACCTGGTTACAGCAGGATGAATATGTTAGTTTAAATGAGTCAACAACCCTGAGTCACACTAACTGCCATAATGCTCGTAGCACGGGCCGAGGCGGAGGATTAGCAGCAATCTTCCACTCCAGTTTATTAATTAATCAAAAACCCAGACAGAGCTTTAATTCATTTGAAAGCTTGTCTCTTAGTCTTGTCCTTCCAAATTGGAAGTCCCAAAAACCAGTTTTATTTGTTGTTATCTATCGCCCTCCTGGTCGTTACTGTGAGTTTCTCTGTGAATTTTCGGACCTTTTGTCTGACTTAGTGCTTAGCTCGGATAAGATAATTATAGTGGGCGATTTTAACATCCACACAGATGCTGAGAATAACAGCCTCAGCACTGCATTTAATCTATTGTTAGACTCGATTGGCTTTGCTCAAAATGTAAATGAGTCCACCCACCACTTTAATCATACCTTAGATCTTGTTCTGACGTATGGTATGGAAATTGAAGACTTAACAGTATTCCCTGAAAAGCCCCTTCTGTCTGATCATTTCTTAATAACATTTACATTTACTCTGATGGACTACCAAGTAGTGGGGAATAAGTTTCATTACAGTAGAAGGCTTTCAGAAAGCGCTGTAACTAGGTTTAAGGATATGATTCCTTCTTTATGTTCTCCAATGCCATATACCAACACAGTGCAGAGTAGCTACCTAAACTCTGTGAGTGAGATAGAATATCTCGTCAATAGTTTTACATCCTCATTGAGGACAACTTTGGATGCTGTAGCTCCTCTGAAAAAGAGAGCCTTAAATCAGAAGTGCCTGACTCCGTGGTATAACTCACAAACTCGCAGCTTAAAGCAGATAACCAGTAAGTTGGAGAGGAAATGGCGTCTCACTAATTTAGAAGATCTTCACTTAGCCTGGAAAAAGAGTCTGTTGCTCTATAAAAAAAAAGCCCTCCGTAAAGCTAGGACATCTTATTACTCATCGCTAATTGAAGAAAATAAGAACAACCCCAGGTTTCTTTTCAGCACTGTAGCCAGGCTGACAAAGAGTCAGCGCTCTATTGAGCCGAGTATTTCTTTAACTTTAACTAGTAATGACTTCATGACTTTCTTTGCTAATAAAATTTTAACTATTAGAGAAAAAATTACTCATAACCATCCCATATCATTCTCTTTGGCTGCTTTCAGTGATGCCGGTATTTGGTTAGACTCTTTCTCTCCGATTGTTCTGTCTGAGTTATTTTCATTAGTTACTTCCTCCAAACCATCAACATATCTATTAGACCCCATTCCTACCAGGCTACTCAAGGAAACCCTACCATTAATTAATGCTTCGATCTTAAATATGATCAATCTGTCTTTATTAGTTGGCTATGTACCACAGGCTTTTAACGTGGCAGTAATTAAACCATTACTTAAAAAGTCATCACTTGACCTAGCTATCTTAGCTAATTATCGGCCAATCTCAACCTTCCTTTTCTCTCAAAAATTCTTGAAAGGGTAGTTGTAAAACAGCTAACTGATCATCTGCAGAGGAATGGTCTATTTGAAGAGTTTCAGTCAGGGTTTAGAATTCATCATAGTACAGAAACAGCATTAGTGAAGGTTACAAATCATCTTATGGCCTCAGACAGTGGACTCATCTCTGTGCTTGTTCTGTTAGAACTCAGTGCTGCTTTTGATACTGTTGACCATAAAATATTATTACAGAGATTAGAGCATGCCATAGGTATTAAAGGCACTGCGGTGGTTTGAATCATATTTATCTAATAGATTACAATTTGTTCATGTAAATGGGGAATCTTCTTCACAGACTAAGGTTAATTATTATATATTATTATTATATTAAACAAATATGTAGGACTGCTTTTTTGCATTTGCGCAATATCTCTAAAATTAGAAAGGTCTTGTCTCAGAGTGATGCTGAAAAACTAATTCATGCATTTATTTCCTCTAGGCTGGACTATTGTAATTCATTATTATCAGGTTGTCTTAAAAGTTCCCTGAAAAGCCTTCAGTTAATTCAAAATGCTGCAGCTAGAGTACTGACAGGGACTAGAAGGAGAGAGCATATCTCACCCATATTGGCCTCTCTTCATTGGCTTCCTGTTAATTCTAGAATAGAATTTAAAATTGTTCTTCTTACTTATAAGGTTTTGAATAATCAGGTCCCATCTTATCTTAGGGACCTCATAGTACCATATCACCCCAATAGAGCGCTTCGTTCTCAGACTCAGACTGCAGGCTTACTTGTAGTTCCTAGGGTTTGTAAGAGTAGAATGGGAGGCAGAGCCTTCAGCTTTCAGGCCCCTCTCCTCTGGAACCAGCTCCCAATTCGGATCAGGGATACAGACACCCTCTCTACTTTTAAGATTAGGCTTAAAACGTTCCTTTTTGCTAAAGCTTATAGTTAGGGCTGGATCAGGTGACCCTGAACCATCCCTTAGTTATGCTGCTATAGACATAGACTGCTGGGGGGTTCCCATGATGCACTGAGTGTTTCTTTCTCTTTTTGTACTGTATGCACCACTCTGCATTTAGTCATTAGTGATTGATCTCTGCTCCCCTCCACAGCATGTCTTTTTCCTGGTTCTCTCCTTCAGCCCCAACCAGTCCCAGCAGAAGACTGCCCCTCCCTGAGCCTGGTTCTGCTGGAGGTTTCTTCCTGTTAAAAGGGAGTTTTTCCTTCCCACTGTCGCCAAGTGCTTGCTCACAGGGGGTCGTTTTGACAGTTGGGGTTTTTCTGTAATTATTGTATGGCTTTGCCTTGCAATATGAAGCGCCTTGGGGCAACTGTTTGTTGTGATTTGGCGCTATATAAATGAAATTGATTTGAATTGATTTGAATGTCTCTGACCGTTGTCCCCAGTTCTCCTCGCAAGTCTGGAGGAGTTTCTGTAGGGAACTGGGGGCCACCGTAAGCCTCTCGTCCGGTACCATCCCCAGACAAATGGACAGGCAGAGCGGGTGAACCAGGATTTGGAGCAGGCCCTCCGCTGCATGACCTCCGCGCACCCGATGGCCTGGAGCAACCATCTGGCCTGGATCGAGTACGCTCACAACAGCCAAGTCTCATCTGCCACCAGCCTCTCCCCATTTGAGGTGTGTTTGGGGTACCAGCCCCCATTATTTCCGCTCGTTGAGGGAGAGGTTGGTGTGCCCTTGGTCCAGGCCCACCTAAGGAGGTGCCGTTGGGTGTCGCGTACTGCCCACTCTGCCCTGCTTAAAGCCTATACGAGGGCCAAGGCCCATGCAGACCGCCGGCGTTCCCTGACCCCTGCATACCAGCCCGTGCAGGAGGTTTGGTTATCCACCAAGGACATTCCCCTTCATGTGGAGTCCCAGAAACTAAAGGACCGCTTCATTGGCCCTTACACCATCCTCAAAGTCCTCAGTCTGGCCGCCAGCTTCACTGCGGATTAATCCTGTTTTTCATGTCTCCCGCATCAAACCCTACCACACCTTGGAACTCTGCACCCCCGGACCGGCGCCGCCTCCTGCCCGGATCATCGACGGAGAGCCTGCTTGGACCGTGCTCAGGCTCCTGGTCCATGCGCAGGCTCCTGGACATCGGTCGGAAGGGCCGGGGGTTCCAGTATATGGTGGACTGGGAGGGTTACAGACCCGAAGAGCGCTCTTGGGTGAAGAGGAGCTTCATCCTGGACCCGGCCCTCCTGGCCGACTTCTACCAACACCATCCCGACAAGCCTGGTCGGGCGCCAGGAGGCGCCCATTGAGGGGGGGGTCCTGTTATGTGGGCCGCCAGAAGAGGAGGTACTGCTGGCCCAACACCAGAGGGCGCCCTGCCTGAAAGCGGGCTTCAGGCACCAGAGGGCGCAGCCGCCTTCCTGGAACCCTACGGACAGCTGTCAGTCATCACACCTCATCAGCTGTCATTCATCACCTCATCAGCTGTCATTCACCATCTCCATAAAAGCCTGGCAGTGACACCACATCCCTGCCGAGAAATCGTCTTACCCGACAGGTAACTTTCTCAGCCTATCTCTGTGCCGTACGCATGTATTGGATGCTAAATTGTTTGCAGTCATAACCTTCTCTGGACAGGCGTCTCCTATCCTCGAGCCTGCCCACACGTCACCTATTGTTTAATTGACTGTTATATAAAGTCGTATCTGTATACAGTTGTGCACATTTCACAACATTAAATTATCTTTTGCATTTCCATTGTCCATTCCTTCACGCCCCCTGTTGTGGGTCTGTGTCACTACACTTTCCCAACAGCGCAGCTGCTGTGAAAATTAAAAAAAAAAATTACATGCCACCCACAGGAATCAAACCTGCACTTTCCAAAATCTCTGATTGCCAGTCAGAAACTTTACCACTGAGCTACCATCGCTGCCCTGTGAAAGGTGTGGGAAAGTGCCTGATATCAGGAAGGACATGGACATATTTAAAAAAGTAAAACCACACACCATATCAAAACACATTTTATTGAATCCCTCTTATCAAGTGGACAATACAAATATGATCTGTCTGTTCCTCTGTCGATGACCCATGGTCACAGATGTAGAGCTATGAAATGACATGACTGAGAAGCAGGGCCCTCTCATTTTTGTCCATCTCCTGGCCCCATGTCCAGCCAGCCCCATGTGCGTCCTGCTCAGTGCGCGTCCTGTAGACGGCACGCTGCTGGACTGACATCGCGTCATGTGGAACAGAGCTCACGTGGGTGACGTGATAGTCAGATCGCCCGCTGCATTTTATGATTTGACAGGTCGTTTCAACCTGGGGCCAGCCTGTCAATGTGCGCATGCTCGCTCGCTGCAGCCAGTCGCCACAGCGATATTTGTTTTTATGTATGTCCACGTGATGACACCAATCAGACACACGCGCCTCACAGTGGACAGTTGTTAGTTCCTGAAAATTCAGTAAGGTATATCTTCTATTATACATTCCAAATATAAGGTGGAACTCTACTTGTGTATACTAAGGTACTCCTAAAAATAATAAAAAAATGTCTGTCCAAACATGGTATGTGTTCCCCAGCCGTGACGTCCAGAACCACAGATCTCCACAGCCGCTCCTGTTGGCAGCCACACCCTCTGTCAGTTCAGCGCACACACCAGCGTGTCACTGTGTCTGTTTGCAAAGCCACACTCGTGGGGCACTTAGACAAATTTCACATCCAACTCGACAGTGATCGTCTGCAGACTGTTTTGGTGTTAACAGTGCGAATGCCCAAACATTTTCGAAGTGCCATGTGAGTGCTGTTAGATGTTCGTGCGTGTCACCTGGAATTTGGCCACACCTGCCGCGAAAGGGTTCAATTGGCTCTCACAGGGCACGCTCTGTCTTTCAGCCGCTGGTGTGCACAAATAGTTGTAGCAACAGGTGTATGAGGCATTGGAGGCAGGTATGATTTTACACGTTTTGCATACGATTCCTGCTTCATGCGTACTTAATGCGCAAGTCGACCAAATTTGCACTATGTGTGAAGTGGCCCTAATGCATGGTCTGCACCTCCACAGCCACAGCACAACCCTGACTTTGTCCACTCAGAAATTCTTTTTAATCTGTTTTATCTTTCTGTTGTTGCTATTCCGCTCCCATTAATCCTTAGCATGGGGCCTTTTACTTTATGATGAATAATCTTCCTTTGATACACAAGACAGAATCCCCCCCCCCCCCCCCCCCCCCCCCACACACACACACACACACACACACACACACACTGATGCAGCTGGTGCTTCGTATAGTGCATGTGGATGAAGAAGAAAGTGTTGTCAGTCCAGATTTTGGAGGGTGTCTGTCACCCTAACCTACACAAGTTACAGGAGCATGTGTGGGGCCGTTCCATAAACAGTGTATTCAGTTTAATTTACATGGGCTGTGTGTCTTACACACATACTTTATTCTTTTACAAATGTACACACACACACACACACACACACACACACACACACACACACACACACACACACACACACACACACACACACACACACACACACACACACACACACACAGTTTTCCAGTGCTCTCTGTAGTAAACAACAGTCCAACACTGACCCTAAGTGTGGGGAAAAGATCCTTCTCTTCCCATGGGAGGAGAAGAGATGAGCATTAAGATTGAAATACCCTCTGGCCACCCCGTGGGACACGTCCAAAGACCTGCAGATCAGGTGTGACTGAGAGAATGACTGTGTTTTTCCCGCTCTATGTAGCCCTGTCATAGACTGGCGTACTTTGCCTCTCACCCTAAGACTGGAGTAATGTGGTATAGAAAATGAATGAATTATATATGAGGTCTGTTAGAAAAGTATCCGACCTTTTTATTTTTTTCAAAAACCATATGCGCATGCGTGAGTTTTTTCACGCCTGTCGGTTGCGTCATTCGCCTGTGAGTAGGCTTTGTGTGAGCACTGGTCCACCCCTCTCGTCGTTTTTTTATTGCGAATAAATGTCTGAATGATTTGGAGCTTTGCTGCATCAATTTTTTTCCAGAAACTGTGACAGACCTCCAGGTGGACACCGTTCGGAAAATTAATATGGCTTTCAGGGACGATTTTCAGACATGTACAGGCTCGAATCCTGTGCCGATTTCCACTTTGGTGAACTTTGAATTTTTTTTGTCATTTTTTGAGAGAGAAGAAAATAAAATATTTGATAGACTTGTGAGGATGATAGACTTTAGCTTTACCTGCTTCATAGACATCTGTTTATTGTTTTTTTTTTAATAGTTTAATGGTTTGGTGTTAATAAGTTTGTGTTGTCTATCAGTGTCAGACTTGTTTACAGCAAGTAAACGATGAATAACTTGCTCAACTATTCACATGAAACCAAGATAAACTTTATAACTTGATCAAGGCATAAAAAAAACATTATTACCACTGAAAAACACTTTATTCCTTAACATAAATGTAAGTTCAGCCTGAGATCAGACACATCATGATTTTTAAAATTTATTTATTCTTTCTTTCTTTTTTGTGGGCTTTGTCTGAGTCATGAGAAACCCATCAGAATTTCTGGAAAGTGCGTTTTTCTGACAATATTTTTGATGACCTTTGACTGCTCTGTTCCCACATTTAATGATTTGCAGACCCTCACCCAAAGAATGTTCCTTCCATATTTGGTTAAAATCTGCTCAGTAGTTTCTCAGTTATTTTGCACACACACACACACACACACACACACACACACACACACACACACACACACACACACACACACACACACACACACACACACACACACACACACACACACACACACACACACACACACACACACACAAAGTTCACTTTAAGATTATATAAAGCTTTATTCACCCCAAAGGAAATTTATCACAAAATTCACTCCAACTCAATAACTGGTTATGTGACACAACAACAGAAAGCAAAATGATTACAAACAGGTTAAAATTATTTTCATTACATTTTATGGTGATCATGATTATTATTATTACTATTCAATCTTCCAAAATGCTGCAAATCAAAGATGTCACAAAATCACAAAATTCACTCCAACTCAATAATAACTGGTTATACGACACAGCAACAGAAAGCAAAATGATTACAAACAGGTTAAAATTATTTTCATTATATTTTATATGATCATGATTATTATTATCACTATTCAATCTGACAAAATGCTGCAAATCAAAGATGTCACAAAATTCACTCCAACTCAATAATAACTGGTTATACGACACAGCAACAGAAAGCAAAATGATTACAAACAGGTTAAAATTATTTTCATTACATTTTATGGTGATCATGATTATTATTATCACTATTCAATCTGACAAAATGCTGCAAATCAAAGATGTCACAAAATTCACTCCAACTCAATAATAACTGGTTATACGACAGCAACAGAAAGCAAAATGATTACAAACAGGTTAAAATTATTTTCATTACATTTTATGGTGAACTATTCAATCTGACAAAATGCTGCAAATCAAAGATGAGATCATCAAAATAGCTAATGAAATAGACCGACAAATTATTCCAGCACAAAGATAAAGTGATTATACAGCAGTTGACAGAGTAAAAAAATAACAACACCAAAAACTCTGACGGCTCACACAGTTCAGGTGGGAATTGATGTAATTTTCAGTCTGCAAACTGTGCAGAGAAAGGTTTGTCAGCTGTGAGACGCCCTGACTGTTTGCTCTTTTTCTGTCTCCTCCTAACTTTGCTTTGATTCCAATTTGACTACAAGCTTTTTTTGTGTAGACTCCAAAAACAGTTGAACACATACAGTGTGACACACAAACACTGAGACATGGACATATGTTGATCACAAACAGGCAACGATGACCTCAATGCAATGAGCAATCGGTTCACAGTCAAAGTCCTTTTTCATTAGCGTATTCAGCTTACATGGTGTCTTCTTGTCAGGGCCGTCAGGTGGTACTTGAAGAGGTTCCTCTCCTGAGACCCAAAATCAAAATGCTGAAGAACAAAAAAATGGTCAACCATTTAAAAGTCAAAAATTTCAAAACGAGAACATTGAAGTTGAACAAAACTGATTATCTTAATCTCACCAGAAATAAAAAAAGGACTTTTTACAGTGGGGTGGGGGTGCAGAGAGAAGGAGGGTAATGATGAAAAGAAAACAACCCATAAATGAATCCAGAAAAATACCATACTATACCTACAGGCTCATGACAGTGTCAACTTCCCCCCAAAAAACAAAAAAAAAAAACCAAAATCAAACTGCCATTACCATAAAATAAATCAAATCTGAAATACTGTCTGTCACAAATGTGGTCAGACACTCTGATTAATAATTACCACCAACAAGATTACAAAAAAAGTACAAACTGATTTGCATTAAACTTGGAGGAGGAGTGCAGGTCTAAGGTTAAATATCTCACCATTTGTTTTGTGAGTCTCACTTTCATAAGTCTGAATTTATTCCTTTTTAATTAGCCTCAGGTTTTTCTTCACATCAGGTTTTCATCCTGAGATTTTCTGTAAGAGCAAATTCCTAGAATGGAAATGCTTTTTCTCTCAATTTTGTGGGTCACGTGACAGTTGCTTTGACATTATATTCTACTAATATAAGAATATACACGAATGAGATTAATTTCTCTATGATATGCTCCATATTCCAGTGTAGTGTTTTCAGATTTCTTTCAACTTGGTCCAAAAATTATTGAATAATCTTACTTTCATCCTGGCTGGTGTGGCTGCTTCACTGTATTTATTTTATTTAAAATTTTTGTGGAGAAGCGGTCAGTATTTAATATTATTATCTTAAATATGATGCAAGCGTGCGAAGCTCCTACTTTTACCCCGATTATTTCCCATCTTTAACTTAACCTCATAGTGAAATTAAATAAGGATCAGACTAGTATCTTGTGTCGTGGCAGACATAATGTGTTTAAATATGTTTTTGTTTGACAAACTGATGGTATTATTTTCTATCTTGCTTCACAACATCTTGGCTGGGATGAACAAATTCATTCAAGTCTATTACATAAATAGTCTGATTCTCTTTTGTATTTGTTTTGACAAATAATGTCTACAAATGTGGGACTGAGTTTGAATAAATGGAACAGCACAGTAATAGCACAGAAAATACAGATTTATGGTGAAGTTCTCTTGAAAACATTGATTATGCCCATTGATTTCTATTTATGTCTGGTTGTTAGACGCTAATCAAGATGGCGGCACTCTAGCAACAGCCAGCGAATGAGTGACTCGCCACGGTCCTCCATCTAGTGAGTAAATAGAAATCGATGGTGTAGATCCAGCAGCACATCTTCAGGACTGGTGCTTTTTTTGTTGTGATAGTTGACTCCCTCACCTGCACCACATCGAGTTCTACGACCTTTTTCCAAAAAAACCACCCAGCTACTGCTATCCCAACAACTATTGGTGCTGCAATCACTGCTGCTGCTCCTGTAGCTAAGGCTACGAGTACTGCAACTATTGACAAAGTGAAAGGAGCAACCATCAATTCATTTGCGGGAGTTGAAGCATAAACATTCATCAACGTATGAAGGGTTTGTTTTTTTCCTTTTATGAGCTGACACTAGAAGACAGTAAAGACCCCGTGTTAGTAATAATGGAAGTCACAATATAAAGAAAATACCATTAATACGGCCAGTAATAATGTTGTTCATTATATCAGGAAAAGAATTGTGTGATTTTTGTGTGTCCTTTTCAATAAGATGATGAAACACTGGTTTTGAGCACTCGAACCCTGTCAAAAAGGACATTCTTCAAAAAGTCCACCTTAAAACTGACATTTTTTCAAAAGCTAAAGCCAAGTTATGTTTTAGTTTCATAAAAATGTCTTATAAACAACATAATATAAATAAACAAAATAATAACTATATAACAGCTCTATTGCTGATTTTTTTTTTTTTCTTCTTATATTCAGCCTAGACCTTTCAACCTCAAGGCTCAGCCCCCTTTAAGGCCAGCATATCTTCTCATTTCAAAGAAAAATTCAAAATTAAAATTTTCATGTACATGAAATTTTTTGTACATTTCAATTAAAGCAAGTGCGTCTATTTTCTAAAGTAGTTACACCAAGTCCGGCAACTCGATCCATTTAGGACCAAGGTTGGGTAGGATTACTTTGAAAGAATACATGTGGATTACATGTATGTATGTACATACATTTGGATTACTTGTAATCTGATTACTTTTGGATTACATTTCAAAGTAATCCTACCCAACCTTGTTTAGGACATATGTTGCAACTCAGGTACCAACTTTGTGCAGGACATCAGTGAAAAAGAAATGGTTTGATTTAAAATCTGACACCAAAAAGCAACAACAACAAAAAATACATCTCAAAATTCCAACAAGAGAGGCAACAGATTAGAGTGGAACAACAGACACCCAAAAGTTGTTGAAGTTGGATAAGTGCATCGTGGTAATCATCGGAAAGACGGCACTCTCAGGTAAGCTATGGGAAAAATCTAAATCATTTTATATTTAATTTTCCAGAAACCTACTTCTTAGGAGTACCATCGACGGAAAAAGCTGTGACCATAGAAAGAACTAAAATGTGATCTACCTACATTTAAAATTAAATTTACTTTATTATTATGGTATACTATACAAAGTATTAAGGACAGTAAAAGTGGGACAATTTTACACAAATAAAGTGATTTATCTGATTCTACGTATTCCAGGTTTATGTAATCCGCATCTTGTAAACATACAAATACCTCAATTTTAATTTTAATTATTACAGATGAACACACAGATACTCTACTTCTGTTAATTTATTGTCGCCTCGATTACATTTCCGCCATCTAATCTGGCAAAGTCATTTCCCACTGGAATACAACAAAATCTTTGGAGTTCATATATATTTGCTAACATTTGAACCCACATTGCAAATCTTTGTTTTGTATTTCCACAATGATCAATCAGTGATGAAAATGCAAAAATACAAAATTAACATCAGACATTAGAATACAAATGTATATGCATATATGTATATATATATATAATTTTTTTCCCAGATATTTCACACACACACACACGTATTTATGAAATTGTGTTGATGGTTGCATGTGTGTATATTTCTTATTTTTGGTATAATCAATCAATCAATTTTATTTATATAGCGCCAAATCACAACAAACAGTTGCCCCAAGGCGCCTTATATTGTAAGGCAATGCCATACAATAATTACGGAAAAACCCCAATGGCCAAAACGACCCCGTGTGAGCAAGCACTTGGCAACAGTGGGAAGGAAAAACTCCCTTTTAACAGGAAGAAACTTCCAGCAGAACCAGGCTCAGGGAGGGGCAGTCTTCTGCTGGGACTGGTTGGGGCTGAGGGAGAGAACCAGGAAAAAGACATGCTGTGGAGGTGAGCAGAGATCAATCACTAATGATTAAATGCAGAGTGGTGCATACAGAGCAAAAAAAGAAAGAAACACGCAGTGCATCATGGGAACCCCCCAGCAGTCTAAGTCTATAGCAGCATAACTAAGGGATGGCTCAGGGATCCATCTCAGGGAATTCCTCCGCACGTCTGTCTCAATGTGCCAAAAAAGTGCTGATGTCCACGTCTTTTCACAATTCCTGTGCTAGTCAGACGACGTCCCGGATAAAACACAGCGTCCAGTTTGGAAATGAATGGCACATTCCACTGTTACAGGAGTTTTTGTCATGGAAAGAGGAGCGGAGGCTTCGCGCGTTGCAACTGTTCCGCATGGCGCAAAGCAACGCCGTGATGAAGCCTCACGGGACATGTTCTGGCATGTCCAGGCACATCCACAATTTCTCGGATAATCACTCGATGGAAAAACCACCGACAGCTGTCTGAACGCCATGTCAAAGCCGTCCTGTGAGACCAAAACGGAGGTGGTTTTGTCTCACTCCAGTAGCGAATCCATCATGACGCGCAAAGCCTCCGCTTGGCTTTCCATGACAAAATCTCTTGTTAAAAGTGAAATCTGCCAGAAAATGGTTGATGTCCAGCTCTTGTGATAACCAGAGAAATGGCACACGATGGTCACAGATCCAGACAGCCATCCGTTTAGAAATGAAATGGTCGTTCAGCCTGTCGATGGCGGCTTCGGAGCGCGGCGCGCCCCACAGCCACTGGGGGCCGTCCTTAAACCGACAGTAACACTCCTTATTCTCTACCAAGCCTGTAACATTTTCACCGAAAGCCAGATAAATTTTTCTAATGGTTTCCAGCTGCCAGTCTCTAACAGTTTCTGAAAACATTCTGATGGAAAAAAAAGCCCAAATCATTCCGCCATTTCCTGACAATGAAAATCCGACGAGGGGGCTGGACCACTCCTCACTCAAAGCCTGCTCACAGGCGAATGACGCAACCGACAGGCGTGGAAAATCTCACGCATGCGCACGAGGGTTCAAGCTTGTCTGACGCAATCACATGTGATTCAAATCCATATGGATTTTGAAAAAAAAATAATAAGGTCAGATACTTTTCTAATAGACCTCGTGTATATATATATATATATGTGTGTGTGTGTGTGTGTGTGTGTGTGTGTGTGTGTGTGTGGCACAAGTATTCACATGAAACCAGCACGAGACTTCAACAAGTTTGACCAGATTTCTGTTAACTGTCATTTTTACTTTTACTTTTTGTTTTGTGAGTTAATTCAGAAAGAAAGTGAAAACAAGAGTAAAAAGTCATAAAAAAACTAGATCAACAATATTCATGACATGACTGGGGATTACTTGAACAGTTTACTCCCCACACAGGGAACAGTTGGGGCAATATTTGAATGCAGTCTTATCTTCAAACCCTACATACAGTGAGGTAAATAAATGTTTGATCCACTGTCGATTTTGCAAGTTTTTCCATGTACAAAAACTGGAGAGGTCTGTAATTTTTAATCGCAGGTACACTTCAACTATGAGAGACAGAATCTAAACAAAAAAATTCAGGAAATCTGAAACACCTGAACAATATATGATTTTTAAATAATTAATTTGCATTTTATTGAATGAAATAAGTATTTGATCACCTGCCAACCAGCAAGAATTCTGTCTCTCACAGAGCTGTTAGTTTTTCTTTAAGAAGCCCTCTTATTCTGCACTCTTTACCTGTATTAATTGCACCTGTTTGAGCTTGTTACCTGTATAAAAGACACCTGTTCACACACTCAATCAATCACACTCCAACCTGTCCACCATAGCCAAGACCAAAGAGCTGTCTAAGGACACCAGGGACAAAACTGTAGACCTGCACAAGGCTGGGATGGGCTACAGGACAACAGGGAAGCAGCTTGGTGAGAAGACAACAACTGTTGGTGCAATTATTAGAAAATGGAAGAAACACAAGATGACTGTCAATCTTCCTTGGTCTGGGGCTCCATCCAAGATCTCGCCTTGTGGGGCAAGAATGATTCTGAGAAAGCCAGAACTACACAGGATGACCTGGTCAAGGACCTGAAGAGAGCTAGGACTACAGTCATATATTCATTAGGTGGAATCCAATCCAGTGACTTAGTTTTTTGAGTGTATCATTCAAACAGATGACTCACTGGATGAACTCAGTTCAATTATGGGCAAGATTTCAATCTAATAAATATTTGTAGTCCCAACTAAATTCAATTATCTTGCATGGATGCACTTTGAGTTGGGGCTACATATATTTATTAGATGGAAATCCTGCTCATAATTGAATTTACTTCATGAAATACATGAGTTTTTTGAGTGTATGGGGGTGGAATCATCATTTATGGGGTGCTTTTCTGCAAAGGGGACGGGACAACTGCACCGTATTGGGAGGATGGATGGAGTCATGTATCATGAGATTTTGGCAAACAACCTCCTTCCCTCAGTAAGAACATTGAAGATGGGTTGTGGCTTGGTCTTTCAGCATGACAATGACCTCAAACACACAGCCAAGGCAACTAAGAAGTGGGTCCATAAAAAGCATTTCAAGGTCCTGGAGTAGTCTAGCCAGTCTCCAGACATGAACTCAATAGAAAATCTTTGGAGGGAGCTGATACTCGAAACCTGAAAGATCTGGAGATGGAGTGGAACAAAATCGCTTCTGTATTGTGCAAACTTGGTGAAGGACTACAGGAAATGTCTGACCTCTGTAATTGCAAACAAAGGTACCAAATACTAAGGTCTCTTTTCTATTGTGTGAAATACTTATTTCATAATAATATGCAGATTAATTATATAAAAATCATACAATGTGATTTTCTGATTTTTCTTTTTTTTTTCTCTTTTTTTTTTTTTAGATTTTGTCTCTCACACAATAAAAATGACAGACCTCTCCATTCTTTGTAGGTTGGAAAACTTGCAAAATCAATAGTGGATCAAATACTTATTTGCCTCATCTATATTATAATATTCAAGTGGCCTGTGTGTGTGTGTGTGTGTGTGTGCACGCGTGTGTATTGCTTTAATCATGCAAAAACCGAGGAGAGCTAGCATTTGCTGTTTGGTATGCTTATGTATTTTGGGTCAAGGATGAATGTTGTGAAAACGGAAAGTTGATAGGACAAATATTTTTGGACAAATGAGCAATTCCAATGAACAATGGATGCTGTTCTGCAATGCTCCATGGGAGTTTGGGATTTTTGAGGTTTTAAATGTTGTTATTGTGGTTTATGTTAGTTTAAAAGTGTTGTTTGTGTTATTGATTTATTGTTTTTGTAGCTCAATGTTGCTCTTACCATGAGTGACTTAAGATTCATGTTGGTACCACAAGTAAAATATGTACTGGTTTTAATGTCCTCAGCCACTGTCTTTTTAATGTCAAACTCAAAGCACGCGCGTGCTGCTTAGTATGTTTATGTATTTTGGGTCAAGGATGAATGGTGCCAAAATGGAACACTAATAGGACAAATGGTTTTGGAGAAGCTATGAATATTAGCTGTTAATCCTCCTGGTTCTTAATGTAATACTGCCCCTAGCAAAGACCAAAATCCATATATTCCTCAGTTTTGAATTTATTGAAAGCCACCCTGAAAACCAGGCCCGGGTCCCCAGAGACATAGCCTGCATAGACTTCATCTTCTGAGAGATGCCGAACATGGCTGACAAAATTGTTGTGAAAGTGACGTGACACGGACCCACAACAGGGGGCGTTAATGAACGGACAATGGATAAGCCAAAAAGTAACAATTTAATGTTGTGAATCGCACAACAACGTACAGACAATAACAGTATGGTGGACTGTCAATCATACACCAGGTGATGTGTGGGCAGGCTCGACGATAGAAGACGCCTGGAGAGAGAAGAGCTGGATCCCCACACAGCTTCCACCACCAACGGAGCTGAAGAACACCGGAGCCGCCAAGCCCTGCGCCCCAGGTGGCCGCTGTCTTCAGCAGTCAGACCCGGTACTGCTGGCAGAGAACAGAGACAGTCCAGATGAGTGTGAGTTCGCACACTCAGTAATCCCACAGTCTGTATTAAGTAAAGGAGGGAAAACCTCCACCTCCAATCACACACACTCGTGCAGCTCCTGGTCAACCACTTATCTGAGTTGGGGTGTGAGGCGAAGCCGTCGCTGTCACACCAAACGCCAATCCTCCAGATAAGGAAACACTCCAGGAAAACGGCTGCAAATAGAAGTTCCAGTTATTACACACACAGTGTTAGTCAGCAGAGAAATTACCTGAATGGTAGTTGATTTCTCGGCGAGGAGGTGGAGTTGCAGTCCGGTCTTTGTAGTGGTGGTGATGGGTGACAGCTTGTGTTGATTGATGACAGCTGTCACCTCCAGCAAAGCCGACGCCCTCTCGTGCTTGAAGCCCGCACTTCAAGCAGGGCGCCATCTTGTGGTGGTGGGCCAGCAGTACCTCCTCTTCAGCGGCCCACACAACAAAAATGCTTTAATACAAGACAGTGTTGGTGGTACAGTGGGTGGGTTTTAGTCTCACAATCCTAATCTTACTGGCTTCCCACACCTGCCGCGAGAGGGTTCAATTGGCTCTCACAGGGCACACTCTGTCTTTCAGCCGCTGGTGTGCACAAATAGTTGTAGCAACAGGTGTACAAGGCGTTGGAGGCAGCTATGATTTTACACGTTTTGCATACGATTCCTGCTTCATGCGTACTTAATGCGCAAGTCAACCAAATTTGCACTATGTGTGAAGTGGCCCTAATGCATGGTCTGCACCTCCACAGCCACAGCACAACCCTGACATTGTCCACTCAGAAATTCTTTTTAATCTGTTTTATCTTTCTGTTGTTGCTATTCCGCTCCCATTAATCCTCAGCATGGGGCCTTTTACTTTACGACGATCAGTCTTCCTTTGATACACAATACCCCCCCCCCCCCCACACACACACACACTGATGCAGCTGGTGCTTCATATAGTGCATGTGGATGAAGAAGAAAGTGTTGTCAGTCCAGATTTTGGAGGGTGTCTGTCACCCTAACCTACACAAGTTACAGGAGCATGTGTGGGGCCGTTCCATAAACAGTGTATTCAGTTGAATTTACATGGACTCTGTGTCTTACACACATACTTTATTCTTTTACAAATGTACACACACACACACACACACACACAGTTTTCCAGTGCTCTCTGTAGTAAACAACAGTCCAACACTGACCTAAGTGTGGGGAAAAGATCCGTCTCTTCCCATGGGAGGAGAAGAGATGAGCATTAAGATTGAAATACCCTCTGGCCACCCCGTGGGACACGTCCAAAGACCTGCAGATCAGGTGTGACTGTGAGTATGACTGTGTTTTTCCCGCTCTATGTAGCCCTGTCATAGACTGGCGTACTTTGCCTTTCACCCTAAGACTGTAGTAATGTGGTATGGAAAATAAATTAATTATATATATACAGCATGAAGTTATGGGAAAGAGTAGTAGAAGCTAGGCTTAGAAAACAGGTGAAGATCTGTGAGCAGCAATGTGGTTTCATGCCGAGAAAGAGCACTACAGATGCAATGTTTGCTCTGAGAATACTGTTGGAAAAGTACAGAGAAGGACAGAAAGAGTTACATTGTGTGTTTGTGGACTTAGAAAAAGCTTATGATAGGGTGCCAAGAGAAGAGTTGTGGCATTGTATGAGGAAGTCTGGAGTGGCAGAGAAGTATGTTAGGGTAGTGCAGGACATGTACAAAAATAGTGTGACAGCGGTGAGATGCGCAGTCGGAATGACAGACTCATTCAAGGTGGAGGTGGGATTACACCAAGGATCAGCTCTGAGTCCTTTCTTGTTTGCAGTGGTGATGGACAGGTTGACAGATGAGATCAGACACGAGTCCCCATGGACTATGATGTTTGCAGATGACATTGTGATCTGTAGTGAGAGTAGAGAGCAAGTTGAGTCTAGTCTGGAGAAGTGGAGATATGCTTTGGAGAGAAGGGGAATGAAAGTCAGTAGAAGCAAGACTGAGTACATGTGTGTGAATGAGAGGGAGCCCAGTGGAATAGTGCAGTTACAAGGAGTAGAAGTGGTGAAAGTAGATGAGTTTAAATATTTGGGGTCAACTGTTCAAAGTAATGGAGAGTGTGGTAGAGAGGTGAAGAAGAGTGCAGGCAAGGTGGAGCGGGTGGAGAAAGGTGGCAGGAGTGATTTGTGACTGAAGAATATCAGCAAGAGAGAAGGGGAAAGTTTACAAAACAGTAGTGAGACCAGCTATGTTGTATGGTTTAGAGACAGTGGCACTAACAAAAAGACAGGAGACAGAGTTGGAGGTGGCAGAGCTGAAGATGTTGAGATTCTCTTTGGGAGTGACAAGAATGGACAAGATTAGGAATGAACATATCAGAGGGACAGCTCAGGTGGGACGGTTTGGAGACAAAGTCAGAGAGGCGAGATTGAGATGGTTTGGACATGTGCAGAGGAGGGACCCAGGGTATATAGGGAGAAGGATGCTGAGGATGGAGCCAGCAGGCAGGAGGAGAAGAGGGAGACCAAAGAGGAGGTTCATGGATGTGCTGAGAGAGGACATGCAGGTGGTTGGTGTGACAGAGGAAGATACAGAGGACAGGGTGAGATGGAAACGATTGATCTGCTGTGGCGACCCCTAACGGGAACAGCCGAAAGACAAAGAAGAAGAAGAAGAATATATATATATATATATATATATATACGTATATATATATATTTTTTTTTAATGCATCATAAAATAATTACAAAGTATGAAAAGCTGATACACAAATGGTTATTAATATTCATAAATAAATGTGTGATGAATTTCAACATTGATAAGTGATATGACAACTGGGTTTTATATACGTGTTTTTTTTTTTTTTTTTTTTGGTATATAAGTTACACCAGAATATAAGTCACAAAACTATTTAAAGGATTGCGCGACTTAAAGTATGTGTAAAACATATGAGTAAAAAATAAGTATGAGTCAACAAGTGTGTTTTCCAGTCATTTTAATATTGCATGATCATTTGCAACTGTGTGTGTGTGTGCTGACAGTGCATATTTGAAATACATATATTTCTTTTTGAAGATGTGTCCGATACAGATACACAGAATAAATATGATGATTCATCTTAACTTACCTGGCACGACGAAAAGAACAAATAAAGTTGACTCGGCTCTTGACTTTGTGATGTTCTTCTCTGTCTGCTTCTGTAGTTGTTCATTCAGCCTTTTTTTTTTTTTTTTTTTTTTTTTTGGTGGGGTGGCGATGAAATGCACAGGAAATATTTTAAGCTCCACCCAGGAGTCTGTTATTTATAGGTCTGTTCAAAGAATCTTTCAGACATGTACAGACTCGAATCGTGTACCTATTTACACTTTGGTGAACTTTGATTTGTTTTTGTCATTTTTTGAGAGAGAAGAAAATAAAATATTTGATAGACTTGTGAGGATGATAGACTTTATCTTTACCTGCTTCATAGACATCTGTTTATTGTTTTTTTAATAGTTTAATGGTTTGGTGTTAATAAGTTTGTGTTGTCTATCAGTGTCAGACTTGTTTACAGCAAGTAAACGATGAATAACTTGCTCAGCTCTTCACATGAAACCAAGATAAACTTTATAACATGAACAAGGCATAAAAAAAACATTATTACTGGAAAAACACTTTATTCCTTAACATAAATGTAAGTTCAGCCTGAGATCAGACACATCATGATTTTTTAAATTTATTTATTTTTTCTTTCTTTCTTTTTTAGGGGCTTTGTCTGAGTCATGAGAAACCCATCAGAATTTCTGGAAAGTGCGTTTTTCTGACAATATTTTTGATGACCTTTGACTGCTCTGTCCCCAAATTTAATGATTTGCAGACCCTCAACCAAAGAATGTTCCTTCCACATTTGGTTAAAATCTGCTCAGTAGTTTCTCAGTTATTTTGCGCGCACACACACACACACACACACACACACAAAGTTCACTTTAAGATTATATAAAGCTTTATTCACCTCAAAGGAAATTTATCACAAAATTCACTCCAACTCAATAACTGGTTATATGACACAACAACAGAAAGCAAAATGATTACAAACAGGTTAAAATTATTTTCATTACATTTTGTGATGATCATGATTATTATTATTACTATTCAATCTGACAAAATGCTGCAAATCAAAGATGTCACAAAATTCACTCCAACTCAATAACTGGTTATACGACACAACAGAAAGCAAAATGATTACAAACAGGTTAAAATTATTTTCATTACATTTTATATGATCATGATTATTATTATCACTATTCAATCTGACAAAATGCTGCAAATCAAAGATGTCACAAAAATCACAAAATCACAAAATTCACTCCAACTCAATAATAACTGGTTATATGACACAACAACAGAAAGCAAAATGATTACAAACAGGTTAAAATTATTTTCATTACATTTTATGGTGATCATGATTATTATTATTACTATTCAATCTGACAAAATGCTGCAAATCAAAGATGAGATCATCAAAATAGCTAATGAAATAGACCGACAAATTATTCCAGCACAAAGATAAAGTGATTATACAGCAGTTGACAGAGTAAAAAAATAACAACACCAAAAACTCTGACGGCTCACACAGTTCAGATGGGAATTGATGTAATTTACAGTCTGCAAACTGTGCAGAGAAAGGTTTGTCAGCTGTGAGACGCCTTGACTGAGTGTTTGCTCTTTTTCTGTCTCCTCCTAACTTTGCTTTGATTCCAATTTGACTACAAGCTTTTTTTTATGTAGACTCCAAAAACAGTTGAACACATACAGTGTGACACACAAACACTGAGACATGGACATATGTTGATCACAAACAGGCAACGGTGACCTCAATGCAATGAGCAATCGGTTCACAGTCAAAGTCCTTTTTCATTAGCGTATTCAGCTTACATGGTGTCTTCTTGTCAGGGCCGTCAGGTGGTACTTGAAGAGGTTCCTCTCCTGAGACCCAAAATCAAAATGCTGAAGAACAAAAAAATGGTCAACCATTTAAAAGTCAAAAATTTCAAAAGAAGAACACTGAAGTTGAACAAAACTGATTATCTCACCAGAAATTAAAAAAAGGACTTTTTACAGTGGGGTGGGGGTGTTGGGGGTGGGGGTGCAGAGAGAAGGAGGGTAATGATGAAAAGAAAACAACCCATAAATGAATCCAGAAAAATACCATACCATACCTACAGGCTCATGACAGTGTCAACTTCCCCCCAAAAAACAAAAAAAACCCAAAATCAAACTGCCATTACCATAAAATAAATCAAATCTGAAATACTGTCTGTCACAAATGTGGTCAGACACTCTGATTAATTATTACCACCAACAAGATTACAAAAAAAAAAAGTACAAACTGATTTGCATTAAACTTGGAGGAGGAGTGCAGGTCTAAGGTTAAGATGGGTGTAGATCATGGATTTGTATTTAATCCTCTAGGTGGCAGATGCAGCTTGTGGGCCGTTGCCAGGCAGCCGCCATCTTGCTTAGCGTTATTACGTGTCATCAGGCATTAGATTAAATAGAAATAGATTATGTGCTGATTTAAACTTGGGTTAAAATGATCTGAAAATGCCGTTTTGTACAGCGTTTGGATGCAGCAACAAGCTAACAAAGGATTGTGGAGTGAGTTTTCATAAGTGGACTTCCTGTTCCTTCCTTCCATGGACTTCCTGTTCGAATCAGAGCTGAATGATTTCTGTTGTGACACGCCCCTTTCCATCACTCTATCGGACGCAGCTGTCTCACCTCCCCGTTTTTCCATGCCGGTGCCCAGTCAGCTCTCGGTGCTTCCTCCGCCCATGCCATGCCAGCCACCCATGCCAGCACTGAGACGTTTGTCAGCACCGTCTCCGGCTGCTCAACAACCACATCCGGTGCCTATTCCACGGAGATGCCATGCGCCACAGCCGCAGCACCCGGCTTCAACCGACACCTCGTCCATGGGAGCTGAAGCTCACCTGTTGCCTGACACCTTTGATGCAGTAGCACCTCCACGGTCGTCTGACCCACTCTCGCCACCAGCTCTGTTATCAAAGCCATCAGGAAAAGCTTCGTCAGGTCAGCTCCTCACTGTGCGTTTGCCCACTGAACCTGTGGCACGCGCTCCACCCCAAGCTCCAGCTGTGAGTGCTCCGCCCTCTAAGTCAGTGATCCTGATCACCATGGTTCCACCGGCTGAATCATCCGAACCAAGGGACCCATCTGGAACACTCCCAGCACCTTCAGCGGCCCGTACGCTTCCGTTGGACCCGGAACCACAGGCGGAGGAGCCTGCTGAGAGAATCACGCCGCTGGAGCATCCAGCTCCTCATCCGCCTTCCATGCTCACAAGGTCGCCAGCAGATCTGGTTAAAGGCTGCTCGGTTCCATCATCCGGATCATGCTCTTCATGCCCTGCTCCTGGACTTCCGGTGGCGTCCACCGAATCACCTGCTCAGGCTCCTGTTCCGTATCATCCTGCAGCAGAGCTATCCAGGGTGCTGAAGCCATCACTGCCTGTACCAGAAAGCACATCAGCCGACGCACTCAAAACACGCACACAACTCGAACTTGCAGCTCGGTCCGTATCACCTGAACCTCCTGTCCTGGCCCAACCATCAGTGTCATCTCCACAAGCGATCATTGGATTCACAGTTTTCTGGACGGTTGGTGTATCATTTTTAGTAATCTTGTTCATGCTTTTTTTTTCACACCTGAAGTGTCTGTTGGACAAACTGTTTAGCTTCCTCTGGCTATATCCATTTAGTTACCTGCAAAAGCATCACGACAGGTTCATGATAACCATAAAATTCTTTTTAAGTAAAATGTTTTTTTTCTTTTGGTTGGGATAACGTCTGAAACAGTCCAAGTTCCCACGTCTTTCCCAGGTCCAGACTTAAGCTTTCTGTTCGTGATTTTGCCCTGGTTTTATTTTGTTGGTTTTCACTTTTTTTGTGTGTGTTCTTTTGCCAAACACATTTGTCATGTTGTTTGTTTGCTAAATTCTGGGATTGGTTACAGTGGGTTACTTGTTTTTTGTCTTTTTGCAGTTGGCAGTTTCTTTTTGCACTTAAGTTTTCATTCCACAGTTCTCACAGTCACTTTGTTAATTTTTCTTTGTTTGAAAGGTTCCAGAGTTTATTTTTGTGGATTTATCATGTTTTACAGTCTTCCTTCCTGCAACTTTATGCTTTATGTTGTTCCTTTTTTGTTCGACCAGCTCACGGTTCACTTAGCTTTGCATTGGGAAGTGTTTTTCTGCCATTTCTTCTATTACGCAATTTGGCCTTTTCCTCATGTTCGTTTTGCTTTCATGTTCCTTTTTTCCCCCCACATGTATTTTGTATGTTCTTTGGGTTTTTGTGGTTTAGCACTAAACAGTTGGTGCTTCTACTAACCTCCTGTGCTAGTTTTTTTTTTGTCCACAGCTCTTGCTGCATTGCTGGTTGTTGGCCTTCTCAGTTTTTGCATCCCATGAGAAGGTGGTTGGTTACCATCCTTCCAAGTATTGGAAGCATATTGCCAGGCTTATTTCTTACGTTTTTAGAAGTTTTTGAAGTTGTGTGGCTCTTGTGTTCAGGATTCCTTTGGGTCTTGTGTTCAAGGTCGTTAATTGGTTCTTTTTCCTTTTTGGTGGTTCATGGATTTATTTGTCTTTTGCCTTTGATGAATTGTTTGTTTTATTGGTTTCCCCATTTTTGGTGCTCGTGGAGGAAGCAGGTTCACCGTGCTCACAGCCCTGTTAGCTTTCCTCGCTCCACCAGCTTAGACCGCGTGAGGCCACTAGCCAATATATTTCTAACAGCTCTGCTTTGGCAATCGGTTCCTGGTTTTCCGGGCGTCCCTGTTTTGATTCTATGCTGTCCTCCTCGTAGGCCTCCTGGCTTCATGTTTGGTCATTTTTGCCCACATGGTCGCCCCCCGGACCCTGTCGGTGTTCACCTGCCTGATACCCTGGCTAACCGCTGCATGCTCCTCCGTTGCCCGTCTGTGAGTCCTTTTTTGTTACGCCAGCCACTTGTTTCCTCTCCTTTAGGCTGTGGGTGGGTTCTGTGGGTTCCTGCTAGGTCTCAGGGGTCTTATTTCCCTCCTCTGTCCCCCCTCCTTCCCACCCGTAGTCGTCTGTGGGCGGGGTTGTCCCTCTCCGGGTTTTGGGGTGGTGGTGTGGGCAGCCCCCGGTGTTGGCTGCCTTGGTGGGGGTTTCTATCATGCTTTGGACCGGCCCAGAACCTGCTTTTGTTCCCCAGTCTCCGTCCATTTCCCTGTCTTGGTTCTTCTGTTTAGCTCTTAGTGTTTATTTTCTGTTTCTTACACTTTATTCTTGGTTTTATGATTTGTTACACTTCACCCACGTTACGTTTGGTTCTGGTTCTAGTCTCTGTTTCTTATTTAGTCATTATGTGTTATCACATTAGGTTTTGAGGATTATCTGTTACACTTCAGCCACTTATTGAGTTCTGTTCTAGTTTAGTCTTCATCCTTTACTTTCTGGTTATTCAGTCACTCTGTATTGAGCACATTAGTCCTTCAGGTTTTTCTGTACACTCCTGCCACATGTTGAGTTCTCATCTAGTTTAGATCCAGCCTTTAATTTTCTGTTCTGTTTCTTCCTTTTCATTTGTTCATTCTGTTTCTCACATTTGGATTCTAGGTATCGTTATTTCCTAATTGTTTAACATTTGTTCTGTCACTGTCATGTTCCTCTTTTTGCTGCTTTTGTCTGACACGCCCACCTGTCACTCCACTCTTGTCTCACTCAGCCACGCCTTCTTTCCTGCACCTGCATCTCATCACACCCTGATTATCCTCTGCTTTTAAACCCCTTGTCTTCCACAGCTCACTGCTAGTTCGTTGTGCATTCAGCCTCATTCCAAGCCATCTGTATCCTGTCTTAGTCTGTGTTTTTTCCATTCTCGACTTCTGCTTGTCCTTGACTACGTTTTTGCCTGAGCCTGTTAACCTGCTTCTCCGTGTCTGAACCCAGCCTGTTTTTGACTCTGTTTTTTGCCACCTCTTATGTACCTGTTTGCCCGTGCTGGAACTCTGTTTGTTTACTGACCACGCCTCCGCCTGACGACCATCCGTACTGCCGCCTGTCTGATTGTCTTCCTGTGCACCGACCAAGCCTGTTTCTGATTAAACGTTTACTAATCATCCATCTGAGTAATGAGTCTACATTGGTGTCCACCTGCCTGCCGTGCCACTTCACCACAGACCCTGACAGACATAATGTGTTTGAATATGTTTTTGTTTGATTATATAAATACTCTGATTCTCTTCTGTGTTTTTTGTTTTGACAAATATTGTATGTACAAATGTGGGACTGAGTTTGAATAAATATAACAGCACAGTAATAGCACAGAAAATACAGATTTATGGTGACGTTCTCTTGAAAACATTGATTATGCCCATTGATTTCTATTTATGTCTGGTTGTTAGACGCTAATCAAGATGGCGGCGCTCTGGCAACAGCCAGCGAATGAGCGGCTCGCTGCGGTCCTCCATCTAGTGAGTAAATAGAAATCGATGGTGTAGATCCAGCAGCACATCTTCAGGACTGATGCTCTTTTTGTTGTGATAGTTGACTTTCACCATCATGTACTTTAACCCTGTAATTTATTACACGTTGTGTCTGTGCTGCATCCAATCATATGTCACCTCCCTCACCTGCACCACATCGAGTTCTACATCATTTTTCCAATAAACCACCCAACTACTGCTATCCCAACAACTGCTGGTCCTCCAAGGACTACTGCTGCTCCTGTAGCTAATGCAAATGCTGCTGCTCCTGTAACGAATGCAAATGCTGCTGCTCCTGTAACGAATGCCAGTACAACTATTGGCAAAGTGAAAAGAGCAACCATCAGTTCTCTTGTGGGAGTTGAAGCATAAACATTCATCAACGTATGAAGGGTTTGTTTTTTTGCTTGTTTTCTGATCTCTTCTGCCGTCAGGTTAGCTGATGACTTTCTGATGTGGTTTTCTTCTTCTGCTATTTGTTTCTCCACCTTTTGGAACATCTCATTGGTGAGGTAGGCTCCTTTGTTTTCTTCTATAGTCTTGTCAATTGTCTTGAACAGGTCAGCCACCTGGAACTTGTAGTCGTCCTGTGATTTCTTCCACTTTTCACTGTCGAAGACGTGACATCGGCCACCACATTTCTTCACCAGATCTCTCAGATCATATCTTTGATAAAGAAACTGTTCAATCTTCATTCCTTCAGGGAACCGATCACCACGAGTTAAGACAACTGTAGCATATTTGTAAGATTCTTCTGAGAAATATTTATCTATTTTTTTGATGACTGCCTTCTCCTCTTCTGTAAATTTATCTACTTGAAGCAGAATGAGAAAAGCGTGGGGCCCAGGAGAAGACTCGATCATACACAGCAAGATCTCTTCTTTCAGTTTCTTCTCGGGCAGTTTTGTGTCAAAGAAACCCGGAGCATCAATCACAGTGATTGATCTTTCAGTGACAGTTGTGGATTTTTTATTTTGGCATTTACATGTTCCTGAGTCTGCAGAATGGTTTACTTCATGCACGTTATCTTTAGTCAGGATCTCAGTGAGGCTGTTTTTCTCAGTTCCAGTTTGTCCCAGCAAGATGATCCTTTTATGAGCTGACACTAGAAGACAGTAAAGACCCTGTGTCAGTAATAATGGAAGTCACAATTATGTATGAACCTAGAGATGTCCTACTAATACTTACCACCAGAGGGCAGACTGCCATTAGGGCATATAGGAACCCTGAATGTAACCATAGCTACCAGTTAGGGCAATAAAGGAAGTGACTGAACCAGCAGGAAGTTGTCCTCTGTGCTCTGTGTGTCGAGTAATAATGTTTACTTAGTTATACTAGAAGGGAGCAACATAATATAAATTGGCGACGAGTCGTGTGTTTCGGAATACTTTTCATCGGCTGGCTGTGAAAGTTAGTCAGCTTGGTGCAAGTTTTGGACCGAAATGAACACCCGCGTTTTTGGATAGCTAATGTGCTAATCAACTATGAGCCAGCCGTCATCGGATGACCCGAGGACAGCTAGTGCTACGTCAACGGATTCAAGGGCATCAAGTGCTTCAAGTTTGTCTACAGTGCAAGTAATCCCAGGAACACATATGATGGCTGGAATATATGGACAGATGGACGTTTTCGATGAGTCTGGGGAGCAATGGGCAACATATATTGAACATTTTGAGCATTATGTGGTGGCTAATGACATTCATGAGGCTAAGAACGTTTCAGTACTGTTCAGTGTGATGGGACCTAAAACATATGGACTGCTTCGTAGCTTAGTAGCTCCTGTGGCATCTGGTACAAAGACTTACGAACAGGTAGTGACTGTGCTTAAAGATCACTTCACACCGAAACCGCTTGTTATAGCTGAAAGGTTCAGGTTCCACAAGTGAAATCAGGGGGAAGGAGAAACGGTAGCGCAGTATGTAGCAGTGCTCAAGAAGCTATCGGAACACTGCAAGTTCGGGGCTTACCTAGAGGACGCTCTGACAGACAGATCTGTATGCGGATTGAAATGCGAAGCTGTGCAGAAATGCCTTCTGACTGAGGAGAATCTCACGTTCAAGAAAGCAGTTGAACATGCAGTGTCAGCAGAGACAGCAGCATGCGATGTACAGCAGTTATGCAATTCCCTGAAAGTGAATGCAGTGTTTTCGCAAGCTGGAAAATGCCGTCGCTGTGGGAAAGCAAATCATAGTGATGATGACTGCTGGTACAAAGACCGCAAATGTCACCAGTGCGGGAGGAAAGGCCACATGAAACGAATGTGCAGGAGTAAATCAAAAAGCAGTCACGAAAGAGAGCATAAAAACAAAGAGGGAAAGCCGGAACAGAAAAGCCATGCACACAAACGCAGCATGAAAGATAGGAAGAAAAATCCGTTACGTTGAGGTGAATGAAAGTGAAAGTGAAGCGACAAAATCAGACAGTGACAATGATTTGGGACTGTATGCAGTGTCAGAGAAAGGGAAATATTCACACATATCAGTAATGCCAGAAGTCAATGGAAAGAAAATGGAGATGGAATTGGATAAAGGGGCGGCAGTGTCATTGATTCCTTGGGAACTGTACAAATGAAAGCTGCACAAATTCCCTCTGCAACCCACTGATATCATGCTCAAGACATACACAGGAGAGGCTTTGGCACCAGAAGGAGTCATTAAAGTGCAAGTGGAATTGAACAAGTAACGTGCTGTCTTGCCACTGTACGTGGTGAAGGTGGAGGCTCCGCCATTGTTTGGCAGGGAGTGGCTGAGAGCCATTAAACTGAATTGGAGAGACTTAAAGACTGTACATGCAATTGAGCACAGACAGACAGACAGCTTAGAGACCGTGTTAAAGAGACATTCTGCTGTTTTCTCCGATAAGTTAGGCACCATGAAGGGAGTGAAAGCCAGGCTCACTCTCAGACCAAACAGTGCCAAGTGGAGGCCGAGCTGAAACGCCTGACTGAGCTTGGCGTCATCTCACCTATGGTGCATAGTGACTGGGTTACGCCCGTGGTGCCCGTGAACAAAAAGAACGGCACCGTGAGACTCTGTGGGGATTTCAAAGTCACCCTCAAACCAGCTCTGTGCATCGACAAGTACCCAATCCCCGTAGTGAGGACTTGTTCGCTTCTCTCACTGGAGGTCAACGCTTCAGTAAGCTGGATCTGTCCAATGCGTATCTACAGATGGAAGTAGAAGAGAGCTCCAAGAAGCTGCTGACCATCTCAACACAGAAAGGACTTTTCTGCTTCAACCGCTTACCGTTTGGGGTAGCGTCATCGCCCGCCTTGTTCCAGAAGGCAATGGACCAGGTGCTCCTCAGTCTGCCACACACTCACTGCTACCTGGACGACATACTTGTCAGTGGTCCTGACGAGCAGACACACCTGAAAACCCTTTATGCAGTACTCAGCAGGCTAGAGGAATACAGCCTGCACCTCAAGCAAGAGAAATGTCTCTTCTTCCAGGAGTCCGTGGAATACCTGGGCCACATCATCGATGCTGCTGGGCTTCACAAGTCACTGGAGAAGGTACTCGCCATCATGGAAGCACCAGCACCAGGCGATGTAAGTCAACTTCGATCTTTCCTAGGAATGCTTAAATATTATGGACGCTTCATCCCTGACCTGGCCACTGTGCTAAAGCCGTTGAACGAACTGCTGAACAAAGAAAAGAAATGGCAGTGGATGTCAGCCTGTGCATCAGCGTTCCAGAAAGCTAAGACACTCCTGGTATCACAAGAGGTGCTCACACACTACAACCCTGAACTGCCTCTCTGCCTTGCTTGCGACGCTTCACCCTATGGGGTCGGAGCTGTCCTCTCTCATGTTATGCCGGATGGCGATGAAAAACCCATCGCCTATGCATCCAGAACTCTCAGCAAAGCAGAACAAAATTATGCTCAGATTGAGAGGGTGGCATTAGCGATAGTCTTTGGAGTACGCAAGTTCCACCAGTACCTGTATGGCAATACCTTCACTCTACTCACTGACCATCACCCGCTTACAACCATCCTCAGTCCAGTGAAAAGCACACCATCCATGGCTGCAGCTTGCATGCAACGCTGGGCGCTCCTGCTCTCCGCTCACAATTACACCATCGAGTACAGGAAAAGTGCCCTACATGCCAACGCTGATGGACTGTCGAGGTTACCGCATCCTCATGCCCCCAGTGAGAAACAAGTTGCAGTGGAGGTGTTCTACACGTCACAGTTGGACACATTGCCAGTCAGCAACGCCGAGATCAAGCGTCACACCATGTCTGACTCCACCCTGTCCCGTGTCATGGAAATGGTCACAACTGGCCGTTTTCCAGCTGCAAAGGATGCAGGTGATGAGCTGTCTCCCTGTCTCCAGCGCCGCTATGATCTCACTGTGCAGCACGGATGCCTCATGTGGGGTTTGAGAGTGATTGTGCCCCCCAAACTACACCCCCAGGTGCTGAAAGAGCTACACTCGGCACACCCAGGTGTCGTAAGGATGAAGAGCTTAGCTCGCAGCTACGTGTGGTGGCCAGACATTGACTCCCAGATCGAGCACCAAGCAAAGTCATGCCACTCATGTCAGCGTGTGCAGAAAGACCCTGGCCTAGCACCCTTACACCCGTGGATGTGGCCATCCAGTCGCTGGGAACGGATACATGTGGACTTTGCCGGTCCATTTGAAGGGCACATGTACCTGGTTGTGGTGGACGCACACTCCAAATGGCCCAAGGTACACATCATGGATAGCACCACATCGAGCAAGACCATCCAAGTGCTTAGAGGATTTTTTAGTTGCTATGGCATTCCACACAGTCTTGTGAGCGACAGTGGCCCTCAGTTCTGCTCTGAGGAATTCAGCACATTTCTGAAAGCCAATGGAGTCAAACACATTTGCTCAGCACCGTACCACCCTGCCTCCAATGGCTTGGCAGAGCGATTTGTGCAAACCTTCAAGCACGCTCCGAAATCTTCCAGAGGAACTACACCAGTGCAACAGCATCTGGATACGTTCCTCCTGACATACCGCAACACCCCTCATGCAACAACCAAGGAAAGCCCTGCAATGCTGTTCATCGGACCCAAGTTGCGTTCTCGATTGGATTTCTTGAAACCAAGTGTGGCTGGCTGGCTGCACCAGTCACAAGAGGCTCAACAGCAACGACGCCAGCTACACTCTAAACAGAGACAGTTTGAAGTTGGTGAGCCAGTGCTCATCCGCGATTATAGGAGGGGGGAGGATAAGTGGACGCAAGCTATGGTGATCGAGAAGACCGGACCAGTGTCCTACAAGGTAAATGTGGGAACACAAGGGGTCTGGAAGTGTCATGTGGACCAGATGCTGACTCGGCTCGAGTCAGACCCACCAGAGACTGCAGTGAGTCTTCCTGTGAGTTCTCCGTTGTCACTACCTCAGACAACCACACCTGGTACCACACTTGACCCAAATACACCTCAACAGAAGGAGGCTACTGATACAGTTCCACACACACCACATGCACCACTCAAAACACCCAAGACACCACACACACTACCCAAAGCACCCAAGACACCACAGTCCACAGAAATGGCACACACAGAATGTACAGAGACAACAGGGACTGTACGACGATATCCTGTGAGGATCACACGTCCGCCAGTCCATTTCAGGGATCAGTGAACGTGTAATAAAAAAAAAAGAAAGAAAAGAAATGAAAAGAAAAAAAGATGATGAATGTTGACATTCCAGGATGTGGTAAGAGTTGAAGAATGTTTAAGAATGTTTGCCTTTGCAGAATGTTGTTCAATGGTTGAGTTTTGAAACTTTGAAGTGATTATAAGCCATAACATAACTCTCCTATTTTCTGTTAATGTTATTGAGAAGTAAAGAAAGAAATAATCTCAGGTAGTTTAAATAGAGTTTATGTATTTTATATAGTCTCATGTAGTTTAAAGGGGATATAATGTCTGTAAAGTTGTTTCAGAAGAAATGTTTTTGTTATTGACAACAAATCTTAGTGGGGAGGAGATATGTTATGTATGAACCTAGAGATGTCCTACTAATACTTACCACCAGAGGGCAGACTGCCATTAGGGCATATAGGAACCATGAATGTAACCATAGCTACCAGTTAGGGCAATAAAGGAAGTGAATGAACCAGCAGGAAGTTGTCCTCCATGCTGTATGACGAGTAATAATGTTTACTTAGTTACACTAGAATGGAGCAACATAATAACAATATAAAAAAATACCATTAATACAGCCAGTAATAATGTTGTTCATTATATCAGGAAAAAAATTGTGTGATTTTTGTGTGTCCTTTTCAATAAGATGATGAAACACTGGTTTTGAGCACTCGAACCCTGTCAAAAAGGACATTCTTCAAAAAGTCCACCTTAAAATTGACATTTTTTCAAACGCTAAAGCCAAGTTATGTTTTAGTTTCATAAAAATGTCTTATAAACAAAATAATATAACAGCTCTATTGCTGATTTTTTTTATATATATTCAGCCTAGACTTTTCAACCTCAAGACTCAGCCCCCTTTAAAGCCAGCATATCTTCTAAGTTCAAAATTAAAATTTTCATTACATGAAATTTTTTGTACATTTCAATTAAAGCAAGTGCGTCTATCTTCTAAAGTAGTTAAACCAAGTCCGGCAACTCGATCCATTTAGGACCAAGGTTGGGTAGGATTACTTTGAAAGAATACATGTGGATTACATGCAGGACTTAATTTGAGGGGGAGCAAGCTGGAGCGCGCTCCGGAACCTCGGACGCGCGCTCCGGAAGCTCTGACATTGGCTCCACCAGCTATTTATCCCTTTATCTACGGCGATGGTGCCCATGCCATATTTTCCATATGCGTATTTTTTTTACCGTAACTCTGCCATAGTTTGTCCAATCCGAATGATTCAAAGGGCATTGTAAAGCTAACACCAAGGGCTTTCCAATGATATATGGTGTATTACGGTAAACAGCCTGTGATGTCATAACACAGAGGAAAAACACGGAAGTTTCACACTAGTGTGCCACTGATTCTCATTACCATAAGTTCTCATGTAAGCCCTCAATCTGAAAAGTTTCAATACTGACAGCAAGCCAAGAACCCGTGCTTTCCAACAGTATGCTATATGTTGCATATATTACAGTAAAGTGCGTTTGGTGACTTTTGAAACGAGGGAAAAGTATGAAAAAGAGCGCAAAAGTGGCAGAAAAGTACAGAGACAGAGCAAACATAAATGTAGTAATTTTTGAGGAAAAGGCAGGGTGTTAGTGTCATTTGTGAAGGTGTGTGTGCGTGTTTGTGTGGGTGTGCAGTTTATTTTAAGTGTGACGCACAGCATTGTTCGCAAGCCCCCCGCCCTTCTTTTTTTTTCCTGCACCGGAGCCACTCATCCTCTGCACTCCGGGACCTCCCACTTTACAAATTAAGCACTGATTACATGTATGTACATACATTTGGATTACTTGTAATCTGATTACTTTTGGATTACATGTCAAAGTAATCCTACCCAACCTTGTTTAGGACATATGTTGCAATTCAGGTAGCAACTTTGTGCAGGAAATCAGTGAAAAAGAAATGGTTTGATTTAAAATCTGACACCAAAAAACAACAACAACAACAACAAAAAAACATCTCAAAATTCCAACGAGAGAGGCAACAGATTAGAGGGGAACAACAGACACCCAAAAGTTGTTGAAGTCGGATAAGTGCATCGCGGTAATCACCGGGAAGACGGCACTCTCAGGTAAGCTATGGGAAAAATCTAAATCATTTTATATTTAATTTTCCCCAAACCTCCTTCTTAGGAGTACCATCGACGGAGTGTCTGGATACAGACCTGTGTCCCGAGGCAAAGCTTCCATCACCTCGCTGTGCGGCTGCTACTCCACTTGATTAATCTTATAGTGCTGGTACACTGTAAAAACTGAAGTTCACCAGCTGCCTTGAAAATGTGAGTTCATTCAACTGAATATCAGTTAACTCACCTTAAAGATAAGCTTCGGTTCAACTCACAATTAGTGAAGACAATGGATAGCTTTAAGTTCAGATTTTGAAGACATACGAGGTCTGTCAATAAAGTATCGTACCTTTTTATTTTTTTCAAAAACTATATGCATTTGATTCATATGTTTTTACGTCAGACATGCTTGAACCCTCGTGTGCATGCGTGAGTTTTTCCACGCCTGTTTGTGACGTCATTCGCCTGTGAGCACGCCTTGGGAAGGAGTGGTCCCGCCCCCTCGTAGGATTTTTATTTTCTGGAAATGGCGGAATGAAAAGGACTTTTTTTCCATCAGAACTTTTTCAGAAGCTGTTAGAGACTGGCACCTGGAAACCATTCGAAAAATTTATCTGGCTTTCGGTGAAAATTTTACGGACTTCACAGAGAATAAGGACTTTTACTACAACTGTTTGGACTGCTTTAAGGACGGTCGGTGCGCAGCGCTCCGAGCTGCGATGACACGGCACAAACCACTGGATCATTTCTAAACGGATGGCTCTGTGGATACGAGACCGTCGTGTGCTCTTTCTCTGGTTATCACAAGAGCTGGACATCAGCCATTTTCCGGCAGATTTCACTTTTAACAAGAGATTTTGTCATGAAAAGCCGCGCGGAGGCTTCGCGCGTCACGACCGATTCGCTGATGAAGCGAGACAAAGGAACACCTCCGTTTCGGAGTGTTAGAGTGAATGACGTCACCGACAGGCGTGGAAAAACTCACGCATGCGCATGAGGGTTCAAGCATGTCTGATGTAAAAACATATGAATGAAATCCATATAGTTTTTGAAAAAAATAAAAAGGTACGATACTTTATTGACAGACCTCGTATAAACTTGAGTCCAATATCCTAAACTTGCATTACAAGTGGAGTAAATGAGAAGACATAAGTTCACTTAACTTAATGGGGCTATCATTTTTTACAGTGTACATTAATTCATTTTAATATATACTTATATATATATTATATATATAAGTATTATATATATAAGTATATACTGTATAATATATTTATACAGTATATTATATATATACTGCCGATAGGCGGCAGTCAATATAAAAACGCTAGTGCGCTGCATGCAGGCCTCTCACTCGTGGCCAGCTCCAGATATTTTTGCAGAGAAGCTCCAGTATGCCTCCTAAAAGAAAATTGGCAGCGGCAAGGACTTACCAAGAGATCTGGTTCAGAAGCAGAGGGTAGCCCTGTGGTGGAGACGGAGCAACACGTTGAGGAGGGGAAAAAGGAAGGAGAAGAAAAGGCTGAGTATGATCTCCCTCCCCCTGCAGTGACAGAGGCTTCAGCCTATTATACTCTGGGGGCGGTGCCTATATGCAAAAGTTCCTGGAGTAATGCAGGATTTGCCTGGATAAATCCAGCGGTACACAGGGCATTATTGGCGGCAGCAGAACACCGCCGTTCTCACGCGCGTCTTAACCTGCGATTGTAAAGGATAGAATAATAACTGAATAGAATAAAAACTGGGTATTAACCCCCGTTGCCTGACGTGTGCCGGATGCTATGGCGTCAAAACGGCGCTTTATTCTGCGGATTTAGCTGCGTTTTATCCGCGTATTTGCGGCTAGTACAGCGGTCAAAATGCCAGCGAAATGCTCCGCCCCTTTCCACTGCGAAAACAGCCAGAACTACCGCGAACTTTGGTCTATGTACTACCCGCCGACAAAACCGTCTATGTGTAAGCCAAGCTTAAGAGTACTCCTGAGTGTTCGTAGGTGTTGTGTGGGCCGCTGAAGAGGAGGTACTGCTGGCCCACCACCACCAGAGGGCGCCCTGCCTGGAGTGCGGGCTCCAGGCACCAGAGGGCGCTGCCGCCTCACAGGAGCAGCCGGGGTGACAGCTGTCACTTATCACCTACGACAGCTGTCACCAATCATCTGATCAGCAGTGGTATATCAGCAAGACGACATCTCCACCTCTTTGCCGAGATATCGCTCTACGTAGGAGGTACAGTACTCAGCCGACTGTGTTGTCTTTTTGACATTAACACTTTGTTACTTTTGTGCGTTGAATAGCAGACATTTCTTCCGACGAGAGGTGGAGGTGGTTTTCCCGCCATACGTGTTGCTGGGTGCAAACGCACCCACATTTAACTGTTTTTGTTCCTCGCCAGCAGTACCAGATCCGACACGCGGAGGCAGTGGCCACCTGGGAGTTCGGGACTTGGCGGCTCCAGTATTCCCGGGGTTCGGTGGCGGAGGAAATCGTGTGGTTCCGGTTCTGCTTTGGACAGACGTCTCTTATCTTCGAGCCTGCCCACGTGACACATTTTGTGAATTGACTTCTTTGTCTATTATTGTAATCTGTTGTGTTTGTTGTGCTTATTCACAACAGTAAAGTGTTGTTATTTGACTTCCTCCATTGTCCGTTCATTTGCGCCCCCTGTTGTGGGTCCGTGTTCCTACACTTTCACAACAGTAGGATTTGTTCTCACCTAAGAACAAATCCGGAATAGGAAAACATTCATGAATGCCACAATCTTTGTAAAAACTTGGTAAGTAGGACTTAGGAGCAAATTTGTTCTTAACAAAGGTTCATGAATGAGGCCCATTGTTCTTGGTGTTAAAAGTTTGTTTTTGGTTTGTAGTTTGGATCAGGAAAAGAGAACAAATCTTTTAAATGTATTGTCCAGTGTTAAAGTGCACAGCCACTCTGCTCTGTGAGTCTGATCCAGTCAGATCTCAGAAGCTCAGCAGTGTGGAGTCTGGAAGTCAGGAAGGGTATCCGGTGTAAAACTTGTGCTAAATTCTAATGCAGCTCTGGCTGTATTCGCTGTGGCGACCCTACACATACAGGAGCAACTGAAAAGACAACATCCTGTGAAATTGCATTTTTTTTCATGGCTGACTGACTTGTACATATGCAATATATAATATTGTGGCACCTGGAGTTAAGGTGAGATGTTGGTAACGTATGTTATTACCAAAGAAAAAAAAGCTGTGACCATAGAAATAACTAAAATGTTATCTAACTACATTTGAAATTAAATTTACTTTACTATTATGGTATACTACACAAAGTATTAAGGACAGTAAAAGTGGGACAGTTTTACACAAATAAAGTGATTTATCTGATTTGACATATTCCAGGTTTATGTAACCCACATCTTCTAAACATACAAATACCTCAATTTTAATTTTAATTATTACAGATGAACACACAGATACTCTACTTCTGTTAAATTATTGTCGCCTTGATTCCATTTCTGCCATCTAATCTGGTGAAGTCAGTAACCATTGGAATACAACAAATCTTTGGAGTTCATATGCAGTATATTTGCTAACTTTTGAACCCACATTGCTAATCTTTGTTTTGTATTTCCACAATGATCAATCAGTGATGAAAATGCAAAAAGACAAAATTAACATCAGACATTAGAATACGAATGTCAAATATTTGGGGAAAAAAGTATATATATATATATATATATATATATATATATATATATATATATATATATATATATATATATATATAATTTTTTCCCCAGATATTTCACACACATATATGTCTGTGTGTGTGTGTGTGTGTGTGTGTGTGTGTGTGTGTGTGTGTGTGTGTGTGTGTGTGTGCGTGTGTGTGTGGATATGTATTTATGAAATTGTGTTGATGGTTGCTTGTGTGTATAAATGTGTGTATATTTCTTATTTTTGGTATAAGGGGTGAACATTTATAAGCTTTGCTTTGCCCTCACCCTTTCGGCCACACAGGATCACTGTAAAGTTGTTTTGTTCTGAGTTTCTTTGTTACTGTTGAATTGTGTACAAATAAATTCATTCTTTTATATATATATATATATATATATATATATATATATATATATATATATATATATATATATACATATATAAATGATTTTGAAGTTGAGTCCAACACAGATGCATGGAATAAATCTGGTGAATCATCTTAACTTACCTGGCATGATGACAGGAACAAATGAAGTTGACTTGGCTCTTGAGTTTAGTTCGATGTTGATCTTTGTTCTCTGTCTGCTTCTGCATTTGTTCATTCAGCCTGTTGCTGTTATATTCATGAAATGGGCAGAAAATATTTCCAGCTCCACCCAGGACATTGTATCTGTCATGTGACTGCCGAAAGGAGTGGTAAAAACGTCCACACCCTTTGCCAAGTTACACCATTGTTAACTTGTCATCATGTTTTGAGAGACAAAAAAAAATTAGTTGAAAGATTTGTGAGCTGAGGCTTTATCTGCTTCATAGACAACTGTTTTTTAATAGTCTAACAATTCTTTGTTGTGTGAGGGTTTTTGTTTTACATCAAGCAAACTATGAATAACTGGCACAAGTATTCACATGAAACCAAGATGAGACTTACCAAGATTTTCTGTGGCGTCCAAAAAGTTTGACTCAGTTCTGTTTACTGTAATTTTTAGTTGTAGTTTTTGTTTTGTGATTTAATTCAGAAAGAAAGTGAACATTTTATTATATTCAAATGCAGAAACACCAACTCAGAAGCTAAAACTGATATTATGACACAGAATACAACTGTAGTATTGAAACAAGAGTAAAAACCCACGAACATCTTCTTACTCCCAACCACGGGGAAGAGTTGGGGCGATATTTAAATGCAGTCTTACCCCCAATCTCAATTCTCTTTTGTACTCCTTCCCCTTCCCCTTGGCCCTACCCCGAACCCCTACGCCTACCCCTTTAAAACAAGGGGTATGCCTCTAGCCCTATGAATTGAGACAATCCTCCGCCTTAGGAGAAAAAAAAACTGCTGTCTTCACTGTTTGTTAACATGGCAACCGAAATGCAACTTGTTACAGTAGCCTGTTTGCTATTTTTATTTTTTTTGTCTTTCTGCGTAAATGCAAAGAAATAGAAGAAGTCGCAGATTTCTTCGATGCATCGCAATCATGTCATGTTAATTAATTCGTAATTTATAATAATAATAATTAATAGTATTAATAATTAATTAATTAGTAACTGATTAATGTTAATAATACTAATAATAATTAATCAATAATAGAAATAATTAATATTGTTTGATTAATCATTAATTGATTGATTAGTAATGAATTAATTAGTAATTAAAATAATTTATAATAATAATTTATTCATTTATATAGCTCCAAATCATGACTAATCGCCTCAAGGCGCTTCACAAACATCATTTAAAAGCAGAATAAAATGAAATAAGATTAAAACACAAGAAAAAAAATTAAAACATAAATAAGTAAAAATAAAAATAATAAAAAAGACACACAATCATATAAAATACTAATGATAAAACAGTAAAAGTTTATTTATTTAAAATAAATAAACACGAAATATATCAGTCTGTGTGCAATGAATGTATACATTATACAAGTTTCACTTTTTGAATGGAATTACTGAAATGAATGATGATTTCATGATATTCTAATTATATGACCAGCACCTGTATGTATGTTATGGGCTGCATCTATTTCTCTTAACCTCCCATTTTTTGCAGCCCTATTTCCTTTGGTATTTCTGCATTTGAATATAATAAAAATGTTCACTGTTTTTCTGAATTAAATCACAAAACAAAAACTAAAAGTAAAAATTACAGTCAACAGAACCTAGTCAAACTTGTTGGATGCCACAGAAAATCAGGTAAGTCTCATCTTGGTTTCATGTGAATACTTGTGCCAGTTACGTATTCATAGTTTACTTGCTGAAAACAAAACTTACACAGAGACAACACAAAGAAGAAGGTCTCGAGGCCTCAAAGAAGGCCATATACTCCAAACTGCTGTTTGGTGTACAAGCACAAACAACAGTTAGAGTTTTGCCCTCCCTACGTGAAGACACAGTGAGGCAACCGTCTCATCTACCGGGGTAAACTCCAACATAGTGGTGCTCAGCCAGGGACTCATGAGTATTCCCACACCCGCCCGGCACCTCACACCCTGGACAACTCCAGAGAAGAATAAGGTCCAACCCCTATCAAGAAGAATAGTTCCGGAGCCGAGGCTGTGCGTGGAGGTGAGGCCCACCTTGCCCCGAACTTGCCCCTGCCTCCTGGGTCTGGTCCGCAAAGGCCCTCGTCTATCACTGCCACCCATGGGACAGCGCACTCAATACCAGTGGGTCCCCCTGCGGGTGGTGAGCCCACAGGGTGGAGATGGAACATTGGATGTTTGGGCTGTGCCCGATTGGGCTCCGTGGCAAGCCCAGCCATCAGGTGCTCGCTGATAGGCCCTACATCCAGGCCTGGCTCCAG
The DNA here is from genome assembly GCF_902500255.1 of Thalassophryne amazonica. NCBI lineage: Eukaryota > Metazoa > Chordata > Actinopteri > Batrachoidiformes > Batrachoididae > Thalassophryne > Thalassophryne amazonica. Next base: position 87,923,314 of record NC_047116.1, on the reverse strand, counting down.
ACAATGGGCCCCGGGCTTCCTCCGCGCTGGGTCACATTTCCTCTGCCTCGTTTTGTCATGGTGTCTCATAAGCCGTCTCCAAAGATGTTTCAGAGAATTTGGCAGTACATCCAACCAGCCTCACAGCTGCAGACCACATGTAACCACAACAGCCCAGGACCTCCATATCCAGCATGTTCACCTCCAAGATTGTCTGAGACCTGGCTCCCAGACAGCTGCTGCAACAATTGGTTTGCAGAACCAAAGAATTTCTGCACAAACTGTCAGAAATGGTCACAGGGAAGTTCATCTGCATGCTCGTTGTCCTCATCGGGGTCTCTGCCTCACCACTGTAACCGACTTGAGTGGACAAATGCTCACATTCGATGGCGTCTGGCTGCTGGTCAACTCTATCAGAAGGAGATGTGTTGCACTGTGTGAGGCAAATGGTGGTCACACCAGATACTGATTGTTTTTCTGACCCCCCAGGACCCCCAATAAAGCAAAACTGAACATGTCAGTAGAAATTCTACGTGAGACAATAGGATATTAAGAATTCAGTAAATAACTGCAAATTATAAAGAACACTCCTACAGCCAAGGGTATTTCAGCATTGCATTATATTTTTTATTGTCTAATAATTTTGTGTTGTCTCTGTGTAAATTTTGTTAACAGCAAGTAAACTATGAATAAATGGCACAAGTATTCACATGGAACCCACTTCAGACTTACCTCATTTTCTGTGGTATCCAACAAGTTTGACCAGGTTTCTGTTTATGGCCATTTTTACCCAAGGCCATCAAATATGGCCATTGGATATTATGAAGGCTTGTTGTCCATCTGTCTGTCCATCTATCCGTCTGTCCATCAGTCTGTGCTCAGCGCAAGTCCAGTCCCATTACTGCCAGACTCTTGAAATTCAGAGGGAACATTCTTGGGACACGGACCTTGGACAAGTTCAAATATGGCTAACCTTGATGCATTTTAAGAGGTTAAAAAGTCACACTGTATTTCAGTCTGATCGATTTTGTGTTTGACTTGACGTGGGTGACAGCAAATAAGGGTGAAGCTACACTGGTCTCTTCCAAATGACTTTGTTCTGTGTGTTAGACTGTGTTTATTTATTTAAGATATTTTGTGGAAGTTACGTCGTGACGTAACTTAAGTGACATTAAGTGACGTCACTTCCTGGTGTAGCTACTCGCTAACAGCTTACTTTCTGGTATATTATGTAAAAGCTGGCGAGACATAAACACTTCTAAAACTAAAAATGCTGTTTTTGAAACCTGATAACAGCTCTAGAGTCATTTACAAGACATTTTGCGAATGATAGCTTGCACGCTAATTTTTGCAAACTCAAAGTAAAGTTCCAAAGGAGTTAATTTTGTCTTATGAATAATTGCAAATGCACAGAGGGTGATCTCCAAAAATTCTTTGATTTGCAAAAGATGAACAAATGATTTGATTTGAACATATACAAATTGTACATAAGAAAACAGCACCTTAATAATTAATTAAACAAATGCAAATGTCACAATGTCATATGGCCGAGGGTATTTTAGCATTGCGTTAGTTTTGCTTTTAGTTTTCATTTTGTGAGTTAATTCAGAAAGACAGTGAACATTTTATTCCATTCAAAAGCAGGAACACCAGCTCAGAAGCTAAAACTGTGATATTATGGTAAATGGACTGCATTTGTATAGCGCATTTTCCATCTGCATCAGACGCTCAAAGTGCTTTACAATAATGCCTCACATTCACCCTGATGTCAGGGTGCTGCCATACAAGGCGCTCACCACACATCGGGAGCAACAGTTATGGCACAGACTACAACTGTAGTATTGAATACAACAGAATACAACTGTAGTCCTATTAAGGATCGCAGGGGGCTAGAGCCTATCCCAGCAGATCCCAAGGCGGGGTACACTCTGGACAGGACGCCAGTCTGTCGCAGGGCCACATATAGACAATCAAACACATTCACACCCGCACACACACCTATGGCAATTTTAAAGTTCTCAATCCACCTAACCTGCGTGTCTTTGGATGTGGGAGGAAGCCAAAACACCCAGAGGAAACCCACGCAAACATGCAAAGAACACACAAACTCCACACAGAAAGGCCACAGGTGGAAATCGAACCCATGTATATATATATATATATATATATATATATATATATATATATATATATATATATATATATATATATATGTGTGTGTGTGTGTGTGTGTGTGTGTGTGTGTGTGTGTGTGTGTGCGCGTGCGTGCGTGTGTGTGTGTGGCACAAGTATTCACATGAAACCAACACGAGACTTCATTAAGTTTGACCAGATTTCTGTTTACTGTCATTTTTACTTTTAGTTTTTGTTTTGTGAGTTAATTCAGAAAGAAAGTGAAAACAAGAGTAAAAAGTCATAAAAACTAGATCAACAATATTCATGATGTGACTGGGGATTCCTTGAACAGTTCTTTACTCCCCACATAGGGAACAGTTGGGGCAATATTTGAATGCAGTCTTATCTTCAAACCTTACATACAGTGAGGTAAATAAGTGTTTGACCCACTGTTGATTTTGCAAGTTTTCCCACCTACAAAGACTGGAGAGGTCTGTAATTTTTAATCGCAGGTTCACTTCAAGTATAAGAGACAGAATCTATAAAAAAAAAAAAAATCAGAAAGTCTGAAACACATGAACATTGTATGATTTTAAAATAATTATCCATCCATCCATTTTCTTCCACTTTATCCTGAGTCGGGTCGCAGGGGCAGCAGCTCAAGCAAAGCCGCCCAGACCTCCCGATCCACACATACCTCCACCAGCTCCTCCGGGGGAACCCCAAGGCGTTCCCAAGCCAGCGGAGAGATGTCGTCCCTCCAGCGTGTCCTGGGTCTTCCCCGGGGCCTCCTCCCAATGGGACGTGCCCGGAACACCTCTCCAGTGAGGCATCCAGGGGGCATCCGGAAAAGATGCCCGAGCCACCTCAACTGACTCCTTTCGATGTGGAGGAGCAGCGGCTCCGAGCTCCTCCCGAGTGACCGAGCTCCTCATAGGAGATCACAGGAAAGACCGAGGACTAGTAGCGCCTGGGAACGCCTCAGGATCCCCCAGTCAGAGGTGATCAATGTGGCCTGGGAAAGGGAAGTCTGGGGTCCCCTGCTGGAGATATTGGCCCCGCAACCTGATCCTGGATAAGCGGTTGAAGATGAGTGAGTGATGGGTGACATATACGTGTGTGTGTGAACATATGTATATATTTGTCTGTCTGTGTGTGTGAATATGTATGTATGTATATACAGTATTTGTGTGTGTGTGAATGTGTATGTATATACAGTATCTGTGTGTGTGGCACAACTATTCACATGAAACCAACATGAGGCTTCAACAGGTTTGACCAGATTTCTGTTCACTGTCATTTTTACTTTTAGTTTTACTTCATGAGTTCATTCAGAAATACAGTAAACATTTTATTGTATTCAAATGCAGAAACACCAACTCAGATGGTAAAACTGTGATAATATGACACAGAATATAACTGTAGTATTGAAAACAAGAGTAAAAACCCACCAAAAGTAGATTAACTATATTCATGATATCGCTGGGGATTCGTTGAATATTTCTTTCCTCCCTACACAGGGAAGAGTTGGGGTGATATTTGAATGCAGTCTAATCTCTGATACAGACAGACAGACAGACAGACAGACAGACAGACAGATAGATAGATAGATAGATAGATAGATAGATAGATAGATAGATAGATAGATAGATAGATAGATAGATAGATAGATAGATAGATAGATAGATAGATAGATAGATAGATAGATAGACAGACATTCATTATTTGTTTTATATGATGGCAAAAACAGATCCTTGTCATTTTTTATTAATTTATAAACAACAGGTCACTGTTGCTTTGACATCAACAGTCCAATATGAACTTTAAATAGGAGTTCAAAATTCTCAATCAACTTGGAAAAAACAGTTAGATAGTTCAAAAATAATTCTGACGATGTAGTGTGTGATGCCGTGCACTGACTTCGTGCACTCCTTCCCTTCAAAAGACTTTGTCTGCTTCCTCAGTCCAGTGAAAAATCACATGAGAAATTTGTCCAGCTTTCATCCTAACAGCTCTTTGTGCCTCCAGATGGCTTACAGTGTAGAGGATTTGTTTGTGTGTGTGTGTGTGTGTGTGTGTGTGTGTGTGTGTGTGTGTGTGTGTGTGTGTGTGTGTGTGTGTGTGTGTGTGTGTGTGTGTTAGAAGAACTAGCACCGTCGATTAGCTCCTTCAAATCATCATCCACCAGCAAAACAAACTCTGCAATGTTTAGCTAAAGGCCACCCCCGGTAGTGTAAACACATGTGGTGGACAGGGTGTGCAATAGCACATTTTATATAGCACCAAAATTGCATGCTAAAAAGAACTATTGCACGGCAACACAATGACAAATGGTATGAATAATCCGTGTCACGTGACATACAAGCCACCGATCAAATGACAAGGATCCACTCAGCCATTATATAACATCTCATATCATTGCAATTCTCTGGCATGCCGTACACAGCAGGTACATTTTACCTGAAAAAGGTGTGCTTTAACTCACACACGTTGTGCACTGGCCTGTTTGGATTGTAATTAAAGTGCACCCTAGCCAGCCGCTGCTACATAGTATGTAAAGTGTGATGCTTGCTACCTGACCTGAGTACCATGTGAACTGTGAAAATAAGGGCTTCAGTGAGCAGGTGCTAAATTAACATATAAGGCTGCCTCCAGCCACCATACCAAGTTGTTGATTGCTGTGGCTGTGCATAGTGGAGCAGGTTGTGAGCTAACATATAAGGCAGACTGTGTGTGTGTGTGTGTGTGTGTTCAACCTAAGAGCTCCAGTGACATTCCCCTTGGTGCCTCCAGTCACCATAGCAAGTTTGGCATCGATTGCTGCTGTGGCTGTGCCTAGCAAACACACACACACACACACACACACACACACACACACACACACACACACACACACACACACACACACACACACACACACACACAGTCAGCTTTACATATTAGATATATGTATATACATATACATATGGATGTGTGTGTGATTTTAAAGATGTGTCCAACACACATACACAGAATAAATATGATGAATCATCTTAATTACAGTACCTAGTATGAGGTAAAGAACAAATAAAGTTGATTCGGCTCTTGAGGTTGTGATGTTCTTTGTTCCATTTGCTGTTACATTTGTTCACTCAGCCTGGGGTTTTTTGTTTGCTTGTTTATTTATTTATATGGGTTTGTTCTTTGTTTATTGATAGATTTTGTTTGTTTGTTTTTAATGAAATAGGCAGGAAGTATTTTAAGGTCCACCCAGTTGACTGTATTGTCATGTATTTGTCTGTTTGTCTGTCAAAAGGATCATTTAAAAATATCCAGACACAGTGTTCTGATTTCCACTTTAATTAACTCAGACTTTTTTGATAGAGAAGAAAAATTAGTTGGATGACTTGTGAAAGTGAAAGATTTAATCTTTACCTGCTTCATACACATCTGTTTTTATTAGTCAAATAATTTTGTGTTGTCTCTGTGTTAATATTGTTTACAGTAAATAAACTATGAATAACTGGCACAAGTATTCACATGAAACCAACATGAGACTTACCTGCTTTTCTGTGGTGTCCAACAAGTTTGACAGGTTTCTGCTCACTGTAATTGTTACTTTTAGTTTTGTTTTATGAGTTAATTCAGAAAGACAGTGAACATTTTATTTCAAATGCAGAAACACCATCTCAGATGCTAAAACTGTGATATTATGACACAGTTCAGTGTTGGGAAAGTGTAGTGACACGGACCCACAACAGGGGGCGTAAATGAACGGACAATGAAAGAGTCGAATATGAACACTTTACTGTTGTGAATGAGCACAACCACAATACAGAGGAATACAGAATTTTGCAAACAGTCAATCCACAAAGGTGACGTGTGGGCAGGCTCGAGGATAGAAGACGTCTGTCCTGAGAAGAACCAGAACCACACGATTTCCTCCGCCACCGAACCCGGAGAATACTGGAGCCGCCAAGTCCCAAGTCCCCAGGTGGCCACCGTCTCCGAATGTCGGATCTGGTACTGCTGGCGAGGAGCAGAAACAATAAGATGTGGGTGTGTGCACACCCAGTAACAACAATGGTGGAGATTCCACCTCCACCTCTCACACACACTCGTGCAGCTCCTGTCTCAAACACTTATCTGGCTGGGGTGTGAAGCAAAGCCGTCGCTGATTACGCCAATCTCCCAGATAAGGCACTCCACAGGAAAACAGCTGTAAAACGAGTTCAGACTAAGACACAGTTAGTTTTAAGGCTGAGAATATTATCCTCACAGGTCGATGATATCAGCAACGAGGTGGAGATGACGTCCGGTTTTTATGGAGTGGTATGATGAAGTGTAGATGGGTGACAGCTGTCATGAGATAATGAGTGACAGCTGTCATGAGATAATGAGTGACAGCTGTCGCCCCTGACTGTGTCCGTGGCGGCAGCGCCCTCTCGTGCCTGAAGCCCGCACTTCAGGCAGGGCGCCCTCTGGTGGTGGGCCAGCAGTACCTCCTCTTCTGGCGGCCCACACAACAGTTCAGGGTTTTAAATGTTGTTATTGTGGTTCTTGTTAGTTTAATGGCATTGTTCGTGTTATTGATATTTGTGTTTTTGTAGTTCAGTTGATTTACTCAGTTTTCTTAAGTGTCATGTTGCCATTACCATCAGTGAAAAGAGTATTGTTTTTGATGTCTTCTGCCACCATCTCTGTTTGTGCTTGTGTACAAAATTAGAAGCACCTGCTTCCAGCAGAATGCAGAAAAAACAAAAAGGTCTACATGTATGCGACTGGGGACAGCTGACATTTGCCGTTTGATATGCTTATGTATTTTGGGTATTTTGTGCGCCAAAACGGAATGTTGATAGGACAAATATTTTTGGAAAAACTATTAATATTAGCTAACATTGCAACAAACACCCCATTCCAGGAGGGGGTGGTAAATCATCTTTATATTAAGTGTGAGTGTGTGCATACTTGATTTATTTAGGAAGTTCAATGTAAGTACATAATATAATTATAAATACATAAAAAATACATTGGAGGAGAACCACTTGCATTGACTAGACATATTGCATTGACTATATATATATATTCAAATATCACCCCAACTGTTCCCTGTGTGGGGAGTAAAGAACTGTTCAGGGAATCTGGTGTCATCATGAATATTCTGTTTTGGTGCGTTTTTGCTGTTGTTTTCAGTTACGACAGTTATATTCTGTTGTGTTCAATACTACAGTTGTGTTGCTCCTGGTGTGTAGCGAGCGCCTTGTATGGCAGCACCCTGACATTGTGGTGAATGTGAGGCATTATTGTTAAGCACTTTGAGCGTCTGATGCAGAATGTGCTATATAAGTCCACTTCATTTACCATTTACCATAATACCATGATTGCTCGTATCACAGTTTTAAATTCTGAGCTGGTGTTTCTGCTTTTGAATGGAATAAAATGTTCACTGTCTTTCTGAATTAACAAAAAAAAAAAAAAAAACTAACTAAAAGTAAAAATAACGCAATGCTAAAATGCCCTCGGCCATATGAGCATTGTGTTCTTCATAATTTGCAGTTGTTTAATTAATTGTTACGATTCTGTTGTCCACATGTTCAAGTCAAATCTTCATTTGTTCATGTTGACAAAGTTTATGTTGTCCCGATCAGGTGGAACAGCGGTTAGAGACGTTCTCTTACAGAGCTGTGAACTCGCGTTTGGTTCCTGCTGTGTCAGACATCTGATGCGGGCTATCAGCTCCATGTTGAGCCAATTGTAGCTTAGAATTTTTTTTTTTTTTCGGACGATTCAAGTGTCTGGACTGGACATAAATTTAGACAGATATTCGTAATTTCAGACTCATTTACTATATTATGTGTTTCTGTGGATCCAGTGGATATCATTCATCCAAAAAAAAAAGATGCCTAATAAGTGTCTGAATCAGTAACTGGTAACCAACTTCACTTAAAAAAAATGCCGAATAAGCGTCTGAATAAGAAACACGAGAAACTAGTAAGTGGTAATCAACTTCACTCTGGTGTTTGAATGATTTTCTTGCAGGAAGCGCAGGCTTTTGCTGTGCGCGTGAGCCTGAAGTTAATCGCGAGCGTCACTGCGCGCGCGCCCTCACGGCGCGTCTTTATGCACGAGCCACTGTTGACTGAGTCGGTGCGCGTGCAACACCCGGGACCGGCGGAGCAACAAGCCGCTTCCACGGTGTGACTTTGTGTCGGTGTCCTGAGCCGTGTGTCGGTTCTGCCCTCAGCGGTGCTGTCCGCGGTGCTGAAACATGAACCAAAACGCGGGAGTGGCGCAGCACGGCCACAGATACAACGCTGAAGAAAAGGTGAGATCCGACAACGTCACGGGCACGGTGTGGACGGACTTTGTTTGTTTGTTTTTTAATGATAAACGGTGCTGTTTGACTGCTGAAACTTGCACAAGTTTGTGATGGAAGACTTTGACACATTTAGCACACTGAAGTTTGAAATAGTTTTTGTGAATGAGATGTGCAGATGAAGACTCAAGTACATAACTATGAGACTGCTAAAATGTATTTATGCTTGTCTTTAAAGGGGTCACATTGTCGAAAATTACTTTTTGTCTGACTTTTACAGTTCCATATAGTTAGGAGTTACATTCTAAACAGCTTCAAGCTCCCACAAATCTACATATACAGTGCATGTGTATTCACAGTGCTGCACTTTATCCACTTTTTATGTTGCAGCCTTATTAAAAAATGGTTGCAATCTTTTCCCCTCAGAATTGTGCACACAATACCCCGTAATGACAATGTAAAAAGGTTTTCATGATATTTTCGCAAATTTATTTAAAAAAGAAGGAAAAACTCATTCACAGCCTTTGCCATGAAGCTCAAAATTAAGCTCAGTTGCATCCTGTTTCCACTGATCATCCTTGAGATGTTTCGATAGCTTAATTGGAGTCCACCTGGGGTAAATTCAGTTGATTGGAAATGATTTGGAAAGACACACACCTGTCTATATATAAGGTCCCACAGTTGACAATGCATGTCAGAGCACAAACCAAGCATGAAGTCAAAGGAATTGTTTTGCTCCAAGACAGGATTGTCTGGAGGCACAAATATGGGGAAGGCTACAGAAACATTTCTGTTGCTGTGAAGGTCCCAGTGAGCACAGTGACCTCCATTATTCGTAAATAGAAGAAGTTCAGATCCACCAGGACTAGAGCTGGCTGCCCGTCTAAACTGAGTGATCAGGGGAAAGGGGCCTTAGTCAGGGAGGTGACCAAGAACCTGATGGTCACTCTGTCAGACCTCCATCATTCCTCTGTGGAGAGAGAACCTTCCAAAAGAACAACCATCTCTGCAGCAATCCACCATTTTAGCCTGTATGGTAGAGTGGCCAGATGGAAGCCATTCTTTAGTAAAAGGCACATGGCAGCCTGCCTGGAGTTTGACAAAAGGCACCTGAAGGACTCTCAGACCACAAAAAACAAAATTCTCTGGTCTGATGAGACAAAGCTTGAACTCTTTGGCATGAATGCAAGGCGTCATGTTTGGAGGAAACCAGGCACCATCCCTACAGTGAAGCATGGTGGTGGCAGCATCATGCTGTGGGGATGTTTTTCAGCAGCATGAAGTAGGAGACTAGTCAGGATTGAGGGAAAATGAATGCAGCAATGTACGGAGTCATCCTGGATGAAAACCTGCTCCAGAGCGCTCTTGACCCCAAACTGGGGTGACGGTTCATCTGTCAGCAGGACAGTGACCCTAAGCACACAGCTAGTAATCTAACTTAGTTACTTGTAAAATTGAATAATCAGTAATCAGTACATGGAATACTTTTTCAAAGCAACTGTGGAAACAATGATAACAACAACATGAAAAAAACTCTTTTTGGCAAATTTATTAAAAATAAACAAAACTAAGAAATCACATGTACATAAATATTCACACCCTTTTCTCAGTACTTTGTTGATACAAATTTGGCAGCAATTACAGCCTCAAGTGTTCTTGAATATGATGCCACAAGCTTGGTGCACCTGTCTTTGGGCAGTTTTATCCATTCCTCTGCAGCACCTCTCAATCTCCATCAGGTTGGATGTGGAGCATCGTTGCACAGCCAGATCTCTCCGGAGATGTTCAATTGTATTCAGGTCTGGGCTGTGGCTGGGCCACTCAAGGACATTCACAGAGTTGTCCTGAAGCCATTCCTTTGATATCTTGACTGTGTGCTTTGGGTCATTGTCCTGCTGAAAGGTGAACCGTCATCCTAGTCTGAGGTCAAGAGCTCTGGAGCAGGTTTTCATCCAGGATGCGGCCCATTTGGCCATGTTTTTTGGTTTTATCATATGTTGGGCTTTTCAGTTGTTGGTGAATTATTTCAGTATTATTACATTCAGCTCTTTCATTCTTTATATATCATTATTTTATGTATGTGTTCATTTAGTCATGTTTTCTGTTTAGGTTCATCTGGTCGTCCCTGTCTGTGTCCTGGTGGTTTGGGTCCCTTTTCTTCTGCCCCTGCACTCACACCTGTTAGTTATTCCTTCACGTTTGAGTTTATTCGTACTGCTTTTCTGTGTTAGTTGTTGTTAGTCTTTGAGTATTTTTCACTTCCTTATATTATGTTTGTTCTCTCACTCTTGCACTTTGACTCCTGAGTTCTATGTTGGTTTATGGTTTTATGATTTCTTCTCCTCTTCAGTTATGGTAGATGATTGTAGTTTATTTCTTTCTCTTCTGTTGTTCTTTTATTGTCATGATTATTTGCACCGAGTCTGGTCTGTTCAAATGATTATTTCCCTGCACATTGTCTCACCCACATGAGTTTAAGTCCCGCCTCCTTGTTTGCCACTCACCTGTTGTCAGTTTCCCCTAGGTTACTTAAGCACTTCCTTGTGTGTTGGTCAGTGTTGTTTTTTGTGTATGTTACTTGTGAATGCTCTGCTCTGTTTTGCCTTTCTTCTTGCTCACTGATTTTGATCACCTCTGTGAGTATGCTCCAAGAACCCTGACACTTTGGTTTTTTTGCATCTAGATTCTTTTACTCTGTGGATTTTTGTCATCACTTGGGCACATTCTCATTTAAGACTGATTTGGACTTTTTGAGGAGTTTGGGGAAGAAACCTGTGGCTTTGTTATATGACACTTTGGTTTTTGTGAATCTTGCTGCTTTTACTCTGTGGATTTTTGTCATGACTTGGGCATGTTCACATTTAAGACTGTTTTGGAATTTTTGGGGATCTGAATAAATCATTGTTTGGCACCTTACCCTTTTTGAGTTTTCTGTCTGTGTAATTGGGTTCCCCTTAACTTTGTTTCAGCCCTGGGTGTCAGCCCTAACACTGGATGTCCATTAGCAATCCAGCTACAGGCCCATCCACCTGGTCCATAAATAGTCAGTCAGTCTTATTTCATAAAATGTTTGAAAAATCTTTCAGATATTTCTTGACACTTCAACTTGAGTCTTGTTCAGTGACCTTGTTCAGGCCTCTACTGGTGGTTGGCTCTCACTGCGGTATTGTATCACTTCCTGTGCCGGAACACAGTGGTGTTTTGCTGTATCTGTTAGCTGTTTAATCTGCGCAGTTAGATTGATCCAGATAACTAGATAACGATTTGTTTTACAGTGTAATCTTCACGTGCCTTAACTAAAGCACTGCCTCTGCTGAATCACCTCTAAATTATTTACACATTATTCACTTTGTGTGTTTTTAGGAATCTGCTAGCTTAGCACAGCTACTAGCTCTTAGCCGGTTTAGCATGGCGGCTTCTCTTATCTCTCCCGCACTTTTCTGCTCTGGGTGTGAAATGTTTAGTTATTCCTCGGCCTCCTTTAGCTGTAATGGTACTTGTAATAAGTGTAGCTTATTCGTAGCTTTGGAGGCCAGGCTGGGCGAATTGGAGACTCGGCTCTGCACCGTGGAAAATTCTACAGCTAGCCAGGCCCCTGTAGTCGGTGCGGACCAAGGCAGCTTAGCTGCCGTTAGTTCCCCTCTAGCAGATCCCGTGCAGCCGGGAAAGCAGGCCGACTGGGTGACTGTGAGGAGGAAGCGTAGTCCTAAACAGAAGCCCCGTGTACACCGCCAACCTGTTCACATCTCTAACCGTTTTTCCCCACTCGGCGACACACCCGCCGAGGAACAAACTCTGGTTATTGGCGATTCTGTTTTGAGAAATGTGAAGTTAGCGACACCAGCAACCATAGTCAGTTGTCTTCCGGGGGCCAGAGCAGGCGACATTGAAGAAAATTTGAAACTGCTGGCTAAGGCTAAGCGTAAATTTGGTAAGATTGTAATTCACGTCGGCAGTAATGACACCCAGTTACGCCAATCGGAGGTCACTAAAATTAACATTGAATCGGTGTGTAACTTTGCAAAAACAATGTCGGACTCTGTAGTTTTCTCTGGGCCCCTCCCCAGTCGAACCGGGAGTGACATGTTTAGCCGCATGTTCTCCCTGAATTGCTGGCTGTCTGAGTGGTGTCCAAAAAATGAGGTGGGCTTCATAGATGATTGGCAAAGCTTCTGGGGAAAACCTGGTCTTGTTAGGAGAGACGGCATCCATCCCACTTTGGATGGAGCAGCTCTCATTTTTAGAAATCTGGCCAATTTTCTTAAATCCTCCAAACCATGACTATCCAGGGTTGGGACCAGGAAGCGGAGTTGTAGTCTTACACACCTCTCTGCAGCTTCTCTCCCCCTGCCATCCCCTCATTACCCCATCCCCGTAGAGACAGTGCCTGCTCCCAGACCACCAATAACCAGTAAAAATCTATTTAAGCATAAAAATTCAAAAAGAAAAATAATATAGCACCTTCAACTGCACCACAGACTAAAACAGTTAAATGTGGTCTATTAAACATTAGGTCTCTCTCTAAGTCCCTGTTAGTAAATGATATAATAATTGATCAACATATTGAATTATTCTGCCTTACAGAAACCTGGTTACAGCAGGATGAATGTTAGTTTAAATGAGTCAACACCCCCGAGTCACACTAACTGCCAGAACGCTCGTAGCACAGGCCGAGGCGGAGGATTAGCAGCAATCTTCCACTCCAGCTTATTAATTAATCAAAAACCCAGACAGAGCTTTAATTCATTTGAAAGCTTGACTCTTAGTCTTGTCCATCCAAATTGGAAGTCCAAAAAAACAGTTTTATTTGATGTTATCTGTCGTCCACCTGGTCGTTACTGTGAGTTTCTCTGTGAATTTTTGGACCTTTTGTCTGACTTAGTGCTTAGCTCAGATAAGATCATTATAGTGGGCGATTTTAACATCCACACAGATGCTGAGAATGACAGTATCAACACTGCATTTAATCTATTGTTAGACTCGATTGGCTTTGCTCAAAATGTAAATGAGTCCACCCACCACTTTAATCATACCTTAGATCTTGTTCTGACTTATGGTATGGAAATTGAAGACTTAACAGTATTCCCTGAAAACCACCTTCTGTCTGATCATTTCTTAATAACATTTCCATTTACTCTGATGGACTACCCAGCAGTGGGGAATAAGTTTCATTACAGTAGAAGTCTTTCAGAAAGCGCTGTAACTAGGTTTAAGGATATGATTCCTTCTTTATGTTCTCTAATGCCATATACCAACACAGTGCAGAGTAGCTACCTAAACTCTGAGTGAAATAGATTATCTCGTCAATTTTTACATCCTCATTGAAGACAACTTTGGATGCTGTAGCTCCTCTGAAAAAGAGAGCCTTAAATCAGAAGTGCCTGACTCCGTGGTATAACTCTCAAACTCGCAGCTTAAAGCAGATAACCCGTAAGTTGGAGAGGAAATGGCGTCTCACTAATTTAGAAGATCTTCACTTAGCCTGGAAAAAGAGTCTGTTGCTCTATAAAAAAGCCCTCCGTAAAGCTAGAACATCTTACTACTCATCACTAATTGAAGAAAAGAACAACCCCAGGTTTCTTTTCAGCACTGTAGCCAGGCTGACAGAGTCAGAGCTCTATTGAGCCGAGTATTCCATTAACTTTAACTAGTAATGACTTCATGACTTTCTTTGCTAATAAAATTTTAGAGAAAAAAATTACTCATAACCATCCCAAAGACATATCATTATCTTTGGCTGCTTTCGGTGATGCCGGTATTTGGTTAGACTCTTTCTCTCCGATTGTTCTGTCTGAGTTATTTTCATTAGTTACTTCCTCCAAACCATCAACATGTCTATTAGACCCCATTCCTACCAGGCTGCTCAAGGAAGCCCCACCATTAATTAATGCTTCGATCTTAAATATGATCAATCTATCTTTATTAGTTGGCTATGTACCACAGGCTTTTAAGGTGGCAGTAATTAAACCATTACTTAAAAAGCCATCACTTGACCCAGCTATCTTAGCTAATTATAGGCCAATCTCAACCTTCCTTTTCTCTCCAAAAAAATTCTTGAAAGGGTAGTTGTAAAACAGCTAACTGATCATCTGCAGAGGAATGGTCTTTTTGAAGAGTTTCAGTCAGGTTTTAGAATTCATCATAGTACAGAAACAGCATTAGTGAAGGTTACAAATGATCTTCTTATGGCCTCAGACAGTGGACTCATCTCTGTGCTTGTTCTGTTAGACCTCAGTGCTGCTTTTGATACTGTTGACCATAAAATTTTATTACAGAGATTAGAGCATGCCATAGGTATTAAAGGCACTGCGCTGCGGTGGTTTGAATCATATTTATCTAATATTTTACAATTTGTTCATGTAAATGGGGAATCTTCTTCACAGACTAAGGTTAATTATGGCGTTCCACAAGGTTCTGTGCTAGGACCAATTTTATTCACTTTATACATGCTTCCCTTAGGCAGTATTAGACGGCATTGCTTAAATTTTCATTGTTACGCAGATGATACCCAGCTTTATCTATCCATGAAGCCAGAGGACACACACCAATTAGCTAAACTGCAGGATTGTCTTACAGACATAGACATGGATGACCTCTAATTTCCTGCTTTTAAACTCAGATAAAACTGAAGTTATTGTACTTGGCCCCACAAATCTTAGAAACATGGTGTCTAACCAGATCCTTACTCTGGATGGCATTACCCTGACCTCTAGTAATACTCTGAGAAATCTTGGAGTCATTTTTGATCAAGATATGTCATTCATTGCGCATATTAAACAAATATGTAGGACTGCTTTTTTGCATTTGCGCAATATGTCTAAAATTAGAAAGGTCCTGTCTCAGAGTGATGCTGAAAAACTAATTCATGCATTTATTTCCTCTAGGCTGGACTATTGTAATTCATTATTATCAGGTTGTCCTAAAAGTTCCCTGAAAAGCCTTCAGTTAATTCAAAATGCTGCAGCTAGAGTACTGACAGGGACTAGGAGAGAGCATATCTCACCCATATTGGCCTCTTATTCTTATTTATTATTTAATTTTTTTTTTATATAGCGCCAAATCACAACAAACAGTTGCCCCAAGGCGCTTTATATTGTAAGGCAAGGCCATACAATAATTATGTAAAACCCCAACGGTCAAAACGACCCCCTGTGAGCAAGCACTTGGCTACAGTGGGAAGGAAAAACTCCTTTTAACAGGAAGAAACCTCCAGCAGAACCAGGCTCAGGGAAGGGGCAGTCTTCTGCTGGGACTGGTTGGGGCTGAGGGAGAGAACCAGGAAAAAGACTGCTGTGGAGGGGAGCAGAGATCGATCACTAATGATTAAATGCAGAGTGGTGCATACAGAGCAAAAAGAGAAAACAGTGCATCATGGGAACCCCCCAGCAGTCTACGTCTATAGCAGCATAACTAAGGGATGGTTCAGGGTCACCTGATCCAGCCCTAACTATAAGCTTTAGCAAAAAGGAAAGTTTTAAGCCTAATCTTAAAAGTAGAGAGGGTGTCTGTCTCCCTGATCTGAATTGGGAGCTGGTTCCACAGGAGAGGAGCCTGAAAGCTGAAGGCTCTGCCTCCCATTCTACTCTTACAAACCTAGGAACTACAAGTAAGCCTGCAGTCTGAGAGCGAAGCGCTCTATTGGGGTGATATGGTACTACGAGGTCCCTAAGATAAGATGGGACCTGATTATTCAAAACCTTATAAGTAAGAAGAAGAATTTTAAATTCTATTCTAGAATTAACAGGAAGCCAATGAAGAGAGGCCAATATGGGTGAGATATGCTCTCTCCTTCTAGTCCCCGTCAGTACTCTAGCTGCAGCATTTTGAATTAACTGAAGGCTTTTTAGGGAACTTTTAGGACAACCTGATAATAATGAATTACAATAGTCCACCTAGAGGAAATAAATGCATGAATTAGTTTTTCAGCATCACTCTGAGACAAGACCTTTCTAATTTTAGAGATATTGCGTAAATGCAAAAAAGCAGTCCTACATATTTGTTTAATATGCGCTTTGAATGACATATCCTGATCAAAAATGACTCCAAGATTTCTCACAGTATTACTAGAGGTCAGGGTAATGCCATCCAGAGTAAGGATCTGGTTAGACACCATGTTTCTAAGATTTGTGGGGCCAAGTACAATAACTTCAGTTTTATCTGAGTTTAAAAGCAGGAAATTAGAGGTCATCCATGTCTTTGTCTGTAAGACAATCCTGCAGTTTAGCTAATTGGTGTGTGTCCTCTGGCTTCATGGATAGATAAAGCTGGGTATCATCTGCGTAACAATGAAAATTTAAGCAATACCGTCTAATAATACTGCCTAAGGGAAGCATGTATAAAGTGAATAAAATTGGTCCTAGCACAGAACCTTGTGGAACTCCATAATTAACTTTAGTCTGTGAAGAAGATTCCCCATTTACATGAACAAATTGTAATCTATTAGACAAATATGATTCAAACCACCGCAGCGCAGTGCCTTTAATACCTATGGCATGCTCTAATCTCTGTAATAAAATTTTATGGTCACAGTATCAAAAGCAGCACTGAGGTCTAACAGAACAAGCACAGAGATGAGTCCACTGTCCGAGGCCATAAGAAGATCATTTGTAACCTTCACTAATGCTGTTTCTGTACTATGATGAATTCTAAAACCTGACTGAAACTCTTCAAATAG
Organism: Thalassophryne amazonica; assembly: GCF_902500255.1. Taxonomy (NCBI): domain Eukaryota; kingdom Metazoa; phylum Chordata; class Actinopteri; order Batrachoidiformes; family Batrachoididae; genus Thalassophryne; species Thalassophryne amazonica. The sequence continues at coordinate 87,906,251 of NC_047116.1, read as the reverse complement.
ACCATTCCTCTGCAGATGATCAGTTAGCTGTTTTACAACTACCCTTTCAAGAATTTTTGAGAGAAAAGGAAGGTTGGAGATTGGCCTATAATTAGCTAAGATAGCTGGGTGAAGTGATGGCATTTTAAGTAATGGTTTAATTACTGCCACCTTAAAAGCCTGTGGTACATAGCCAACTAACAAAGATAGATTGATCATATTTAAGATCGAAGCATTAAATAATGGTAGGGCTTCCTTGAGCAGCCTGGTAGGAATGGGGTCTAATAAACATGTTGATGGTTTGGATGAAGTAACTAATGAAAATAACTCAGACAGAACAATCGGAGAGAGAGTCTAACCAAATACCGGCATCACTGAAAGCAGCCAAAGATAACGATACGTCTTTGGGATGGTTATGAGTAATTTTTTCTCTAATAGTTAAAATTTTGTTAGCAAAGAAAGTCATGAAGTCATTACTAGTTAAAGTTAATGGAATACTCAGCTCAACAGAGCTCTGACTCTTTGTCAGCCTGGCTACAGTGCTGAAAAGAAACCTGGGGTTGTTCTATTTTCTTCAATTAGTGATGAGTAGAAAGATGTCCTAGCTTTACGGAGGGCTTTTTTATAGAGCAACAGACTCTTTTTCCAGGCTAAGTGAAGATCTTCTAAATTAGTGAGATGCCATTCCTCTCCAACTTACGGGTTATCTGCTTTAAGCTACGAGTTTGTGAGTTATACCACTGAGTCAGGCACTTCTGATTTAAAGCTCTCTTTTTTAGAGGAGCTACAGCATCCAAAGTTGTCTTCAATGAGGATGTAAAACTATTGACGAGATACTCTCTCACTTACAGAGTTTAGGTAGCTACTCTGCACTGTGTTGGTATATGGCATTAGAGAACATAAAGAAGGAATCATATCCTTAAACCTAGTTACAGCGCTTTCTGAAAGACTTCTAGTGTAATGAAACTTATTCCCCACTGCTGGGTAGTCCATCAGAGTAAATGTAAATGTTATTAAGAAATGATCAGACAGAAGGGAGTTTTCAGGGAATACTGTTAAGTCTTCTATTTCCATACCATAAGTCAGAACAAGATCTAAGATATCATTAAAGTGGTGGGTGGACTCATTTACTTTTTGAGCAAAGCCAATAGAGTCTAATAATAGATTAAATGCAGTGTTGAGGCTGTCATTCTCAGCATCTGTGTGGATGTTAAAATCACCCACTATAATTATCTTATCTGAGCTAAGCACTAAGTCAGACAAAAGGTCTGAAAAATTCACAGAGAAACTCACAGTAACGACCAGGTGGACGATAGATAATAACAAATAAAACTGGTTTTTGGGACTTCCAATTTGGATGGACAAGACTAAGAGACAAGCTTTCAAATGAATTAAAGCTCTGTCTGGGTTTTTGATTAATTAATAAGCTGGAATGGAAGATTGCTGCTAATCCTCCGCCCCGGCCCGTGCTACGAGCATTCTGACAGTTAGTGTGACTCGGGGGTGTTGACTCATTTAAACTAACATATTCATCCTGCTGTAACCAGGTTTCTGTTAGGCAGAATAAATCAATATGTTGATCAATTATTATATCATTTACCAACAGGGACTTAGAAGAGAGAGACCTAATGTTTAATAGACCACATTTAACTGTTTTAGTCTGTGGTGCAGTTGAAGGTGCTATATTTTTCTTTTTGAATTTTTATGCTTAAATAGATTTTTGCTGGTTATTGGTAGTCTGGGAGCAGGCACCGTCTCTACGGGGATGGGGTAATGAGGGGATGGCAGGGGGAGAGAAGCTGCAGAGAGGTGTGTAAGACTACAACTCTGCTTCCTGGTCCCAACCCTGGATAGTCACTCTCTTCATTGGCTTCCTGTTAATTCTAGAATAGAATTTAAAATTCTTCTTCTTACTTATAAGGTTTTGAATAATCAGGTCCCATCTTATCTTAGGGACCTCATAGTACCATATCACCCCAATAGAGCGCTTTGCTCTCAGACTGCAGGCTTACTTGTAGTTCCCAGGGTTTGTAAGAGTAGAATGGGAGGCAGAGCCTTCAGCTTTCAGGCTCTTCTCCTGTGGAACCAGCTCCCAATTCAGATCAGGGAGACAGACACCCTCTCTACTTTTAAGATTAGGCTCAAAACTTTCCTTTTTGCTAAAGCTTATAGTTAGGGCTGGATCAGGTGACCCTGAACCATCCCTTAGTTATGCTGCTATAGACTTAGACTGCTGGGGGGTTCCCATGATGCACTCAGTGTTTCTTTCTCTTTTTGCTCTGTATGCACCACTCTGCATTTAATCATTAGTGATTGATCTCTGCTCTCCTCCACAGCATGTCTTTTTCCTGGTTCTCTCCCTCAGCCCCAACCAGTCCCAGCAGAAGACTGCCCCTCCCTGAGCCTGGTTCTGCTGGAGGTTTCTTCCTGTTAAAAGGGAGTTTTTCCTTCCCACTGTCGCCAAGTGCTTGCTCACAGGGGGGTCGTTTTGACGTTGGGGTTTTTCCGTAATTATTGTATGGCTTTGCCTTACAATATAAAGCGCCTTGGGGCAACTGTTTGTTGTGATTTGGCGCTATATAAATAAAATTGATTTGATTTGATGGTGTCCCTGAGCACTGAACGCAGTGTTGCCAGATAGGAAATATGCAACTATTGTACCAAAACCTCCAAATTATCGTATTTTGGGAGAAATTATCGTACACAAACAAAACGCATACAACGTAGCTATTTTAGCATTTTTTTAAATTTCCAAAGAATTTTGTCACATTTTTAAACAGTAATTCACAATATCCCTATAGTAATGGGGAAACTATGGCACAAAAAGAACACAAATGCACAAGCAAATGCACTACCAGACTAGAAAGATTTTTTTTTTTTTTTTTTTTTTTTTTCTGTGAAGGGACACAAACCTTAGCTGTTAGGCTCAAAAGTTGTGTGTGTGTGTTTTTATATGTGTGTGTAGTGATGGTGACGGGGGGTGCGCTAAGCTACGTATGTGCACATGTGCAGCTAAAACAGTCTACATTACAGGTCAGTTGTCTCGGGCCCAGGAGGGAGGGTCAGTGCCGAGAATTGGGAACTCATTACTTTGTATGGAGACGGGGTGGCCTTTCAAATGACTTTGTCCCGCGCCGGCCAAAGCTAGCAGCAGCCCTGTGTGTGGTGTGTCTTTGATGCCGCCTGAGTGCAATGCCTGCGAAATGATTCTTGGGTGTCAGAGAGATGCGTGTTTGGGCAACCAACTGAAATTATCGTTTTTGGATTTTTTCCCATTATTGATCGTGCAGAGGGCAAAACTATCGTACAAATACGATAATTATTGTACATCTGGCAACACTGACTGAACGCCTTGCTTCCTGGACACTTCAAGTTGGATGCAGCTCTCAAATATGGGGGCACTGGAGGATATTGGTTTCCTGGTAGTGTTACGGTGAATTCTTCTCAAGGCTTTTGCAGTTAATTTGTCTCTTCTCTAAACATTTCTTGCGACACTGCTGATTATTTGCAACAAAACATTTGATTGTTCAGTGATTACACATTAATAACTTTATTTTGAATCCCCTAGAAAGGCATTTTACAATTTTGTCTTTCGTTTCTGCGAAATCTTTTTTTTTTGGCCCTTTCTTCCTGAGGTAAAAAAAATATGCCTAATAATTATGCACACCTTGATATAGGGTGTGAATCACATTAGGCCACACCCTTCCTAATTATACAAATACATATTACCTGATAACATTTAAATCCAATAAGCATTCAGGTTAATATAGTTTAGAGATGGAAAAAATGCATAGAAATTACACTGATTATGTCAGAATGCTCACTTGTTGAATAATTACACAAGTGTATGTACATTTTGACAAAGACTGCCATTTGCAGAACAGTTACAGGTTTTATAAATCTAGGAAAGATTTGTATGGACTGTATGCTGTTGTGCAAACACTACTTTTGTCAAATACAGGTGGATGTTTCCTGTGGATATACTGAGATCACTGGTGTTTTACACGAGGTTGATGGGATGGAAGGGTGAAAATGTTTTCACTGCTATGAGACACATTTTTGCACTTTCTTCACAGTATGTCAAATAGTTTTCTGTCTTCAGTTTGAATGTATGTTGGACTCTCACCAGGAAACAGTCTTCAAGAGGATTTGAATTGCTTTTGAAAGACTCCCAAGATATGGCATAGTTCTTGTAAATGTCAAGATCTTTTAAAAATTTATTTTTTGGCTTTCTAAGCAATGCTCACAATTATAACCTTGATAATGAGTGGAATTCTATTTTTTTTTTCAACTTTATTTGCAGGAGACAACTCTACAGTAGTTTTTTTTTTTTTTTTTGCCATATAAAATGCATTTTTCATGGAAAGATAGGCTAACAAATTGGATTTTATTCATAATAATCAGATGACAGACATTTGTCTTCTTATTCAAAGAATAAGCAACAATTCTGCTTTTCATACTGCGATTCAGAAAGCAACTTTGTGTCAAGTGTCTAAACAAAATTTTCTAATGATTCCAACAGTGAAGTATTAGATTTAGCATTGGTTTGAAAGGAGGTGATTATAATTACACTTTCTCAGTAGTCCTTCTTTGACTGGTTTTGTAAAGAGAAAGGTAAAGGGCACAGGGTTTTGTTTGTTTTTGAAAAAACAGATTGTGTGCGATTGTGTTTGGAGTGTAGGTGTGGTCCGTCCTGCCTTCACTGAACACGCGTCTGAGACTTTGAGTTTGACTCTACACCCAAAGTGATCAAAGGGAATAATGTGATTATTAGCCATCAGATAACAAAGTAAAACCTCCTAAATCATTCTAAAGTGAGTTTTAAGCAGAAACAAGGCGATAATCGGTGAATCGCTGCTGACGCTCACAAATGATGCATGCGCAGTGAAGGCGGGGAGGACCGGTTTTTAGGAGGCCCGTTTGGTCGGTGACACTGGGTATGAGCTATAAAATGAACCCTGCATGGGATTCTACAGTTTGTGTTTTCATGCAGTGGATGTTGACAATGGGGGCATTGGTCATGCACCTGTTTGGCTGGTTTATGGTTCTGGGTATGGTGCATTTATTGAAGAAGTGGTTGGCAGATTGGGGCGAAAGAAATATTTATATCTGCGTTTTGGTTGGGGGCCTGTATTAGGGCCCCTTCACACGTAGTACGAATGTGTCATCTTGGGACTCCGGCAAGGGCCGTCACATTCCTCTCCTTTTCTATTCTCTGTCTCTGCTCTGACCTTCAAAGTTCCAGCTTCATCAGACTGTACTTCAAATTAAGATTTGGATTAACCATGGAATTGATCAGCTGGTCTCTCAACACTATTGGTACCATTTTTTCGACAAGGAAATCAGGGCTGGGGGACCCTGCGTGCCCTGATGGAACCTATCCAGTGGGCTATCTTCTCGACGCCTGGAAAGAAATGGTGCATGGCATGCTTGGCTCAACTCTCTGTAGAAGATGTTGAGGATTTATTTCTATTCGCTTTTATGGTGGGAGGTTTGGCACTGACTGGTTTGTGCGATGCCCTGACCTACAGGATTATTAGCAAGATTTCTGCTACCAAAATCTCATCCCCTCATCTGTCCGTCATGAATTGGGTGGTGCAGTCATTATATGGGCATGGTGGCACACTGCTTAGCAATCTTGCTAAACAGCAAGAAGGTCCATTTCAATTCCTCAAGTTCCCACCATCAAAACATACACATTAGGTAAAATGTTTCATCAACTGACAGTGTCCTCAGACCTGGACTTGGTCTCCATTTGCTGTACTATGGCTGCCTACTGATCATAGTAGTTGCGTCGTCCTATGTTTAGCTTGGCCAGAATCATTTTCTTTCCATTAGGGGTCACCACAACAGATCTGTCTCCATATCTCCCTGTCCACTGTATCTTTTTCTGTCCCACCACTGACCTACCTGTCTCCCCTCACCATACACCTATTTGACCTTTCTCCTGCTATCTTTATGCCTATATACCCTGCTTCCCCCATTGGCACCAAACCATTAATCTCTTCTTCTCCCACTGCCTCTGAACATGCTCTTCCTGTCCCCTTCACAAAATCTGCTCACACGTTGCTTGACAACAGTACCAGGAGCAGTCATTGTTACTCCTGACCTCAACCAGTCTGCTATGAAAATTCCACATGTGATTTGCATGTTTTGTTTGGCAAGATTTATGGTGAATACCATTTTTGATGAAACCTTCCTTATTCACACTAGGTTAGGATGGTTTGCATACAGGGGACACTGTTCTATGCAGTGTTGTGATGAGGAAGACAGTCTATTTAGAGACGCCTATGCACTGGTGTGTTTAATGTGGGAATGTCATTACATGCTGTCAAACACCATGGTTGTTGTCAGATCCTTACCCTGGGCCAATAGCTGGCAAATTCCAGTTGATCTGGGTCAGAGGACCTGCTGCAGCATTCATTCACCTTCACAGCAGTTGGGTTACAAGCTGTCACCTTCTCAGCTTGATCTACTTTTGAGGACTTGTTTCACCAAAGCCCCACTAGCTGTCTCATGTTCAGGATTCCTGTTGGGCCTTCATAGCTACTGTAGTGGCCATGGGGCACATAAGGTCACTACCGTATTTTACCCCAACAGGCAATCCCCTACTTGATCTGTTTCCCAGGTGTCACACAGACGAGGGGTTGGATTTTCACACCTATTATGCTGTGTACAATAAAAGTCAAGGTATTCTATAACATTTGTAGCTAATAACAAGTACACATAGCAATCTAGGTGCCAGTCCCCCACACACACAATCATGAAAACATGCACCCTCTAAATAAATCAAAGCACACTTGTACATCTGAGTAGGTCACAGTTGGAGCTGTGTCCTGTGTTAATGATTCAAGTGGACAATAATCTGAACATGAGTACAGGACAGTAAAGTAAATCCTCCTCCAGGTCTGAATCTCTTGATCAGTCCTGCCCACTGACAAGTGGTCAGATCACCTCTACCCAGTCTGGTTTCACATGCTCATCACATCATGGAACCTAAAGGTTTGCGTTGCTTTCTACCTTCACAACATTGATTGTGGCTATCAAAAGCGAGAGAAAATCAGCTCTTTGCTTCTACATATTATTCCACAGTTTGCTGAGAGAAAATCTGTGAGATTTGGAATTTCGCAGGAATTCACGTCACTGACACTCGACCAATGCAATAAATAAATACATGAATAAAGGTATTTAAAAAAAAATCTATTTCTCAGATGCAGACAACTATTTAAGAAATTGTCTGAGTACTTGGTACATATTGGGGAGGTGATGTGATGCAAATATGTTGTGAGCTTTGAATGCTTTCTTATGTTTTGATGAAGCCTGAAAACATGAACTACACAGAAGAAAACAGTAGAGCCGTACAAAGTCACTCACTTTTCAGCACACTCTGTGACAGCTTTTTTTGGGTCATTGTGAAGGCTCAGACCTCTTCAGTCTTGAGCTATTCTGAGTATTTTATGTTGATTGTCTGGTTTAAAAATGTACAAAGCTGAAAGTTTTTTATTTTTCAAATCAAGGGATAAATGAAAGCAACAGCAGTTTCTAAAAAAAGATGAACTTCGCCACCCTCGCCTTACTTTGAAATGAGCACTCTGAGACTCGGGTATTAATTGAAGATCCCTTAAAATTAATTTTTCAGGAGTGTCGGATTGTTCTCACAAACTCCCTGCGAAACCTGCCACTATCAAAAGTAGGTCAAATCCATACTTTTTCTAAAACAAAGCTGTTATTCTCTCTTGTCATGAAGTTTTATTTGGAGCTCATTCTCACCAAAATTATCATTTTAAAGTCTGTTTTAACTTCACAAGCCACAGAGAATGCACAATAAATTTGAATATGTCTCCTGAGATGTTTAAATCCTGAATTAGTTCTGAATTTTGAATGACACTGTAGGTCATCAGTTTGCTTCCCACTGGGAAATCCTCCAGCACGACCATATCATGTTTCCTTCCTTACTATATGGACCTTTTATATTGAGCCCATTTGATCCCTCTCACGGCAGGTGTCGGCCAAATTCCAGGTGACACAAATAAACATCCACCACCGCTCACTGGGCACTTAGAAAATGTGGTGCAGTTCGCGCTGTCACAAAAATAGGGAGCAGACGATCACTTTTGAGCTGGCAGTGAAATTTGTCTAAGTGCCTGCACGAGTGTGGCATTGCCAAGCAACACACATGTGAATAGCCATTGTGTGAATGACAGAGAGGCTGACAGAAACCACTCAACTCAACGACAGGGGATGAGTAGGCAGCAGATATTCAATGGCTGAAATGGACAAGCTGAGTCAATAGCAGGGAAGGAGCAAAGAGCTGGTAGGTAGGAGTGACTGGGCAGATTATTGTCGGCAAGGAACACATTAATGAATGAGAAAAGGACAAAATGGAAACAAATGGGTGAGTAAGCCCTGTCAAGTCCTGTCACCCCTTCAAACACTAACAACAATCACAGGGATTAAGATCCTTCTTCAAGTGCACCTTTTTGCGCTTCCTGTTTGGCAGGAAATCAAACGGAGTATCTTTTGGTCACAGGTCTGCCTCTCTAAAAGGCACAGCGCACATTTAGATATATTCAGGATAAAAATGTAGCTTTCATAGATGTTTTCCCCATCTACAAAAACGATAAGCAATTTTTGTAAAAGCCAGTAATTTTGCTTTCATGTCATTCTTTCAGCTTTTGCTTGTTTGTGGTTCTGTCACAGGCAGCGGACTCGGCGCCTGACGACTTTCAGTGCGACATAAAAAGAAACGAACAACAAAACAGCCATGTACGTGTGTGTGTGTGATGCTGGATGAGTGAGGTAATGAATGATGGGGTGAGTAATGATGACAATTTTGAACAGCTGCTGGGGTCGAGGCACGGGGCATTAGGTAATGAGACTGAACAGAAGAGGAGGAAGAAGAAAATCAAAATAAGCTGGAACAGAAGAGAGATTGAACTTTGACAGGCAAAATGTTCTGTCTTACATGGAAACCGTTACTATATGGCTCAAACAATTTCACGCCGCAATATCATTTTACATAATGGAACATCTACAGTTCTAAAGGACTGCAAATAAAGTAAATAACATTTGCAAATGTCATTGAAATGGCACAAAGAAATCTCAAAGCACTTGCTACTGTGTGTTCTTAGTATTCCATGTCCATGTGATGCTTTTAGTGACAGCACTAAAGTTTTATTTCTTGGCTGTTTTTGTGAAAAAAAATGTAGGTTCTGTGTGCAAAGTAAAATAATGTAAGCATTGAAAATAAAACTAGGATGTGTAGAAATGCTGTGCTGAAAATTCCTTGCTCTGTTAAAGCATTTGGGTCCCATATGAAGCAAATTTCAGATGGGGCAAATAATTTTGTCCTCATCTCTATAGGACTAAAACTCTGTGGATGGTGTTGACCTGCATCTGGCTGTGGCACATCATATTTTTCTCAGTGGTGGCTAAATGATTAAGTGCGCTTGTTTGCAGTGCAGAAGGTTCCCCGTTCAACGCCACCCCTATGTAAATGAAATAAATTGAAATGATTCTCCATGTAATGTGGAGTTATGTCAGCAAGGGCAACTGGCATAAAACTTATGCCAAATCAACATGCAGCTCCAGCTCTGCTTGGGCAACCCCACATGAAACAAGGGAGAAGTTGAAGGGACTTACTATTGCTGTAAATAGTTCTATATGTATATTGATGATCTGTTATTAGCAAGTGGACAAATGGGTGTAAAAACTGGCAACCCTGCGATTAAACTGCCGTCCTTCCAGTGCATGAGTCATGTAGGAAGCTTTGTGAATAGCAGTAGCATGTGTAGTGAACTATGTTAATATTAGGGCTGAAAAGATTAGTTGAGTATTTCGATTTATAAAAGTTAGAGGCAAATTCTGTGCCTCGAAGATCCATTTAATATTGTAGTACATATGCCAGGCCTGTGTGTGGCGCTGTAATATCCCCAGAAAAAAAACAGAAGAAGACTAGAGAATGCGCATAAACTGTGTAAGAGCTAATCAGTGCAGCACAAGAAGCTACAACTTTCCAGCGCAACAAACAGAAATGAAAATAAAGCCTTTTAAGAGAAAGAGGGTCCACGCTGATCTACGTGCACTTTAAGTCAGTCAAGTTTATTCAAAAACGGCCTTTATTCAGATTTGATCAAGTGTTTTTCGACAGGGTGCAGAGCGGATTTATCAATGTGGCTTTTGTGGTAAAGCTGCACTCCAGAGGTCAGTTTTTCACAGTCTGTGCTCACATTCACGTGCAGCCTGAATGACTGAGGACCGACTGCCTGCACTTACGGGCCGGTATCACCGCAAAAGATCCAAAACTTGTAAAGATGTGAAAAAATAATTGCCCGGGAAAACAAAGGGATACACTAAATTTGGCAAGCTGCATGATGGCGCAGCAACATTGTGCCATTGCTTAGGGAGAGCCCTGGACTATTGATGTTTAAAAATGCAAAAGTACTTTTTATCCAATTACATGATTAAATAATTGCTAGAATACTCTATTTCATAAATCTTGTACAGCTACAGCCCTAGTTAATATTCTTTCACCAAACTCACAACTGTTACAATAAATGTGTATAAATGACAGACCTTATTTGTTAATCCATCAAAGTTGTACACATGGAAAAAGTCGGCATATTACACTTTAGTGCACTGAAGACTTGCCTTCAAAGCACAAAATTGCCATTGTGAAAAAAAATAGCATGGAACCAATGTTGTGGATACGCGACTTAACACTTGGGTACTCTGTAGTGACAGCAAAAATAATTACAATAAAGTAAAAAAAAAAAAATCAGCTTCAGATTTAAATCAAGACAATATCATATTAAGTTCCTCTGCTCAGAACAATTGGAGTGTAGATAAAGTGGTTAATGAGTCATCCTGAAGTCATTAGGAGCACCAGATGGTGCACAAACAACTGGATTGGCAACAAATGAGACTTAAACCTCAGCTGTGAAATTTTAGCATCAAATTAGAACTGTGGCTTACAGATCTCATTTAGCATTCTGTCACACTTTTGATACAGCAATATACAGCAGATCTGAATGAAATAGAATGTGAAAATAAGATAATGGATCATGATGGATTGCTCAGAATTTCATGATAACACCAATGAAATGTTGTAAATTCTGCACATGCAAACAGGTCAACTGTTGTTCGGCTTTACTCCTCTTTGATTATTTTTGTCAGCAGCTGACATCTGGCATGCAAACATCTTTGGCTCAGTCTGCCGCTTGTTTTCCAGCCTTTGTTAATGAGTCCCGTCATCCCAACCAGCCCGGTACAAGCTGTAGAAAATAATTTGATAGATTTATAGGTAGTAGATTTTTTTTTTTCTCTCTCAAGCCTGGTTCACACGACAGGATTTTAAAATTATCTTTAGGTTTCCAAAACCTGAGAGACCACACATGTGAAGATAAAAAAATCATGGATCTAACAGTGTGTGGGTTCAGCCACACGGTAAGGACAACACCACCACACACGAACAAATTTAACACCACGAACATTCTCAGGTTCAGACAGGGAAATCTCGCAAATCTCTCGAGATTAAACGTGACTTCAGAGTAAAACAACGGAGATACTTGTGGACTATTTTTAAAAACAGGGGAAAAGACAATACAAAAAGAAAAAGAAAAGGTGTTCTTTAAAGGAGTGGAGACAGCGCGACCACCGGACTTTCTGGTAAGTCAGAACAGCTGATTTTATTTTCTGCTCCGTACGTCCGTCACCTCGCTTTCTGATTGGCTGCACATCACATTCAGCAGGCTGTGTGCTCATTTGTGGTCGGAGGACACCACACACACTGATATCGGGCCAAAAAAAATCCAACATGTTGAATATCCCCGATTTGCGATCGGAGCGCTCCTGATGTCCTTCCGAGCAGATCAGAGCACGCTTAACACACCACACACGACAGGAATATCTGATCAGATTATCTTTAGCGTCATCACGATTGTCGGGGCATCCTTAAGATTGTCGGAAGGGGAAGATCGGGGTCCGATATCGGCTACCTAATTATTCTGCCGTGTGAACCGGCCTTTTAGTAAGATCAAGCTCAAGCTTCCAACTTTTAAGCAAGCAAAAATGTATCCTTATAACATATTTAATTAAAAGAGGCAAGACTGTGTTTTGCAAGGAAATAAGAAAGACAGCCAGAACATGTCTGTGCACCTACATCAGTGGTGGGCACAGCTAACCAAAAAGTTAGCTTCGATAACCATGAATCAGATAACTGAAAAGTTATCTTTTATAATGATAAACCAATAAACTGCTAAAAAATGTATCTTTATTGCAGATAGCTGATAACTATTAGTATTGATTTGGACGTGGCCACATCAGATTACACTGTCGGCTTCTGATAAACTAGTTTTTAAGCGCCGCAGGGGCTGCTGGGTAAATTCAAGGATCACAAACACATGAATAAATAAAAAATAAAACCCCAAACACTGTCATCATCTTTCAAAAGCAGTAAAACACAATATTAGAAGTCACAGTTTATCTCGGTATTAGATACACCATCATTTACGAGCTAAAAGCTGCTGCTTTTTCACATGCTTTGAACCCTGCGGCTTAAACAACCGAAATACATCCATTAATGCATTGATTGGCAGAATAAAAGACACGTAGTAAATATAAATTCTTACCTGTTAGTTTCAGTGGGATTCATCTGAATAAATAATCCACATAAAGCGTCCTTTTTAAAAAAATCAAAACAGTGTCGAAATGTCAAGAAAAGTCCCACCTTCTGTACACACAGCTGCACCGTGAGAGCTCCTCTCCCACACTGAATCTTGGCGATTAAATTACAGCCACAAATAAATTAAATAATGTTAAAATGAGTCGGTTTTGTTTTTGTGTGGAGTGGACGAGTCACTGTTCCATCCAAAGTGAACCTGAACTACACTACCCACAATGCTCCCTGCGTCGAGCGGCCAATCACGTTTTGCGCTTAATGATGATCATGTCATCAGCAAGCGACAGGCAGCCAGTCAGCTAACGGACTAAAATGTTTTTTAGGGTTTACAAACGTTTTTGACCATTAAACTTTACCAGCAAAAAAATGTTATCGGAACTAAATTTATCAGAAGATAATTGGTCCGATGATGGTTTTAAAACTTATCTGAAAAGCTAATCCGATAGCAAAAACATTAGCTTTGATAATTATCTGCTATTGGATTAGCTGAACTGTGCCCACCACTGACCTACATACACTTTACAGGCCATTAAAGTAAAATAAAAGTCACACACTCATCTTCAACCGCTTAGTCCAATTAAGGGTCGCGGGGGCGGAGCCTATCCCAGCAGTCATAGTCATAGACTGCTGGACAGGACACCAGTCTGCCGCAGGGCCACATATAGACAAACACATTCACACCTGTATGCACACCTACGGACAATTTAAAGTGTCCAATCAACCTGTCTTTTGAATGTGGGAGGAAGCTGGAGCACCCAGAGAGAACCCACACAAACATGGGGAGAACACAAACTCCACACAGAAAGGCCACAGGTGGGAATTGAACTTTCCCACAACTAACTATTAATGATTTAAGTTATGAGCTGCTTATTTTCTTAGCAACTCTGCATTATAAGTCCACATCCACCCTTTTCAGGTTTCAAATCCCGCAAAACCTCAGAGTTCGCTGCGCTGTGAGATCTCAGTAACATTCAGAACTGCATTGAGACGCTCTGATCAAACTGCAATTTAACCGCTGCACACAGACAACACCATTAACATCGCAAGATAAAACTGTTTTTATACTGTGCCTAAAACTCTCATGAATATATTCTCTGGGTTTATAGAAGTTGTTATTGCGTTTGTTTTATGTAAACATGCGAGAATCACAGGCTGTCTCTCCGTTATTTTCAGTGGGAGCTGCTGTGAGCTACAATCGCTTCCTGATGATGTCGTTCTGGGGGAAAGTGAAGTTTGCTCTTTAACGTCTTGATTATTGTACTTTACAACACTGTTTGTCCTCTTTGTTCCAGACTAATATATATAATATGTCTGAAATTCAGTTTGCGTAAATTCCTCGCAGATTAAATGTAGCAGACATGGATTGTTTGTGATAATTGTTTTAGCAACTTTTCAGGGTATCATGCATGCAGTCTCTTATTAACGTGATGAAAAGCATAAAAAATACATTTTTGTAATATAATATTCATTTACAATTGTCGTCATGTGGATTCTCTATGCTGTTTTGACTGTAGCGACTCTCTGGCGCACAAGGGATTATGGGATACATGAAAACCCTGGATTACATGGAGAAATGTGGCAGGGGTGGGCTTTGAACCCGGAACCTTCTGCACTGAAAGCAAGTGCATTAACCACTGGCCACCACCCCTGCCTTTAATAACTCTGCATTAATGGGGCTTAATGGATCAGGGTACTGAAAGTTGCTGAAAGTGCTAACGCTGTTAGCATACAATATTAAATAAGATGAGTTTAATTCAGCATGAATATTGCACTCAGGGGTATCTTACAAGATCTGTTTGGATGTTTCAGCAGACAACAAGCCAGATTATTCCAGGTGTTTGTCATAAAATTCTTCAAATGACAGACACAACCTCCACAACAGCTAGCAGCTGTTTTGAGCTTCTGTCACTCAAAACAACCCCACCCCTAATTTTACAGAACTTTATGGTTTAGAACATTCCAATGTAAGACGTTAGTAATAATTCACTCACCATACAGTTGTCGTGGAGGACGAAACTCTCTACAGATAGTAATACCGTTTTGTGTACCAGGCTGTAAACATGTTTATTGCTGCTCTAAAGTTGTACATTTTAACATGGACTCCTACGGGAATGTGCTCTATTTTGGAGCCAGCGTTAAGCAGACAGTGAAGGAACTGTAACATTTTCTTCTTCTGGGAGGGCCTCGCATGAGGCCATCGATCTTTACCGCTTGGTTAATACACAATGTTCAGAAGAGTTGAAAGTAGGGCTAAAATGCCTTCTTTTGAAGGCAGGTTAATGTTGGGAACTGTGATTCCTGTCAAATAACTTCAGCAGCAGGGGAAATTAAAAACTAAAAGATGTTTTCACCAAATTTAGAAGAAACCCCTGGAGCAGATGATCAGTTCCAGGTGACTGTATGGTCTTTACCTTCCAACAGGAACAAAGTGGCACACAATGCACCTCAACTATTACTCATATCCACCTGATATTACTGTTTCAATACAGGTAAGGTCAACCACAGATTGTATCATATTTCTATATATGTGCAAGGTTCAGGTGGTCTGCACTGATTTGCTGGCCAACAAAATATATACTCACTGCACAGTAACTTTATAGAACTGTAATGAGCACTTTCTATTAGTAACACCAGATATCTGACCATGGAACAAACTGAGGCAGAGCAGATGTGGGCTTTGAGCTTCTGATTCAGATGGAAAAGCACTAAATGCAGTCCATTTACTTGTACAAAATGAAACACAGTCCATGAGTAACAAGTCAATGGTGCCATCTAATGGAGAGTGTCTCCCTCCATGGCTGTCCATCTTGGTGTGATTGTGACTGAGTAGGATGGAAAAGACACAAATGACAGTGAGAATCAGGACCAGTAGCAACAGTGTTAAACAACAGACAGTGAACAATGGAATAATCTGGACTTTGTCTGGCTGTGAAGTAATTTAAATAAAGAAGCAATTTGTGCAGCGTCTTCCTTACCCGGCTGTCTTGGGCTTGAGTGGTTAGGAATGACGCACTGTGACTGACGAGTGCTGTGTCTTGAAAAACTTGATATCCTCTGATGGAGCATGGAGAGTTGGCTGTGGTTGTTGTGAAAGTGTAGGAACACGGACCCACAACAGGGGGCGCAATGAACGGACAATGGAGAAGGTAAATAACAAGGTTTACTATTGTGAAACGAGCACAATAAATACAACAATCACAATTTGGGGTCGAATCCGCTGGTGTCGTGTGGGCAGGCTCGAAGGTAGGAGACGTCCGTCTCAGTCGAACCGGAACCACCCAGATCTCCTCTGCCACCGAACCCTGGAAATACTGGAACCGCCAAGTCCCGAATTCCCAGGTGGCCACTGCCTCCGCTCGTCGGATCCGGTACTGCTGGCGGGAGAGAGCAACAACACACAGGTGTGGATGCGACCGCACCCAGTAACGGAGAGGGGAGAAGCCGCCTCCACCTCTTGTCAAAGTACAGCAGGAAGGTGAGTACTTATCCAAGCAATGAAGCTATCAGTAGTCAACAGTCCTGAAAAGGTTTAACAAGTTTAGCTGGTTGTTCAGAATATAAATGCAGAGAATATTACCTCAGTCTTAGGCGATATCTCGGCACTGAGGTGGAGACGCCGTCCTCCAGATATACCTCTGTGCTGAGTGGAACAGCTGTGTCTGGTGATGGGTGACAGCTGTCACCCAGGCTACTCCCATAAGGCTCCAGGCAGGGCGCCCTCTGGTGGTGGTGGGCCAGCAGTACCTCCTCTTCAGCGGCCCACACAACAGTGGTCTTTGGTTGTGGATGTACCGGAAGCTGTGGAAATGATCCAGTAACCTAACATAGCACAAGTTCTTGCTTAAATCGTGCCAGAGCTGATTATTAACAGGTTTGCATAGAATGCTGCATTCACAGGGCTCAGGATGAGTCAATCTCAGCTCCATCCTTGACAGTCTGCTGTTAGGCAGAATCCTGACACTTACAGTGAGAGTTGGAATGATTTAACAAAAATTTGTGCATTTAGTGCAAGCCTGTCCAGTTCCAAGTGGAGCCTATATCAGCAGTTATTGGGCGAGAGGGGGGATGCACCCTGGACAGAGCGCTCGTCTGTTGCAGGGCTGACACACATACACATTCCCACCACAACTAACCTAACCTGCCTGCCTTTTGAAGTGGGAAGAAGCCAGAGGCTTAAAAATATTATTCCTTCAAATAATACTCAACCCAGGCAAGTACTGGCACAGACAGAAATACAATGTTATCGTCAGTCCTATCAAAGGAAATCACTGTCTAATTAAATAAGGCTTTACTGTTCATTTATGTCATTGGCTTGGGATATCTCTTGTTAACCTTTGTTTTGAGCTGGCTGAACATTATCTTGCTGGAAGAAACCAGAGATATTTTCCTTCTTGCACATGAATAGATCAGCAACACCTGTCAATTTTGATTACAGCTCATACATTTGCATTTTTATCACTCCAACTGTGTTGTAAATGGTTGATTTGAATAAGTCAGCCACTGAAGCGAAGACGCCTCCTGCCCGATTGTTGCAAACAATTGTCAACCCATGGAAGGTTTTCTAGAAAGAAGCTGCTGTTTGCAGCTGAAGGGGAAGTGTGTGAATAGCTGTCACAGGGATTCAGATGTGGGAGGGGCTGCTTAGCACATTTTTAGACATTTGGTCCAAGAAACTAAACAAGGCCAGGAAAAACACAGGAAACACTGTGAGAAAGACGAGCTTAGCCTGCACCCTTTGTGTCAATAAGCAAAGTGTGCAATGCATCTGCGCATGCGTGGGTCAAACGGGGGCAAAAATACCAACTACCAAACTCACACCGTTCCCATTGAATTTTGTATACAGTAGCATTAGCGGACTGTAAAAGTTAAGGCTTACAGGGATTGTTTCAAAGTCTATAAGCCTTAAGCGACACATACAGTAATGACAGGTGTGCACTGTGCTGTTTTAAAATGCTCGAACAGAATTTATAGGCTTGAAAGTTGGCTGAAAACACACGATTGCAAAGCTCCGCCGAGTCCGCACAAAGATGGAAAGAAGAAGAAATGTGGTCGTAAACCTCCGTTCATTCTACACAATTTCGCCACAGAAAAGAAAAATCCAGACGGATGCCAAAGATGGACTAAAATTGTAAGTTTCTTGCACACATTTATTTTGTCAATATCCTGAAACCATGCCGCCGTTTTTGTGCATCGGCTTATGACTGTAATGTCGCGCGAATGACGTGGCGCGTAATATTGTAAAATTGACATGTTCTATAAACAAACTGCATGCATGCACATATTATTGTATGTCTGTCAACTTATCAAAACAAACGTGACACCAAAGAGGTTATATGCGAGACCCACCTTCATTGCTTCAAGCCAGCGGAGTCGTGATTTCTCGTCCCTGCTTAGCAAATATTCTGCAGTATCCACAGTTTCAGTCTCTGGACTTCGTCTAACCATCCGTCAGTTGCCTTCAAGGGGTCAGAAATTTTTGTCCCCAACTATCAACAAGGACTGGTTATTTTCGACAGCTGCTCTCTCTTCAGCACTAATGGTAGTTTCTGTAACAATGCAGCACACGCAAGCACAGCCAGCTCTTCTTTCTGCTTCTGTCCACTCTGCCGTACGTTATCCTGGTTGTAACAGGCAATCCATGGATCTTTCAAAAACGCTTTAAATCGTCAACTTTCCAGCAGTTGACATGATTCAAATCACAGCACTCGCCATAGCGTGTGGGTTGGTAGTTGAAAAATTTAGCCTACCCATAATGCACTGCGTAGCCCGAGATGCGCACTTCGCTTATTTGAAATATATATTTTAGTGCCTCTCTTGGGCACTTACAAAAGGATGTTAACACCGCCTATGGAACAGCCTAAAGCATGCTGTAGCACTGAGAGCAAGAATAATACGAGCAGAGCACCGCACAGCGGCACAAGGCTCACTCTATGATAGACGAAGGCACAAACCGGAAATGGCACAAAAAAAATTCAGCAGTGGGGAAAAAGCCACAAACCGTTGTCGTAAAAAGCCACAAACCAACTGTAGATGAACATGAGCTTGAACGGAAATATGGGCGTCATCACAATAACTGTGTTAGCATCCTACCTTTCTGATGAGTTGAACTCAGTATTGAGAGAGGAAAACTGCTCCAACTCATTTAGGTTGTAATTACTTTCCAAGACAATAGATCCTTTTCCATTCTTTTTTTTTTTATTACCCATGATGCATCGTGCAACACCATTTTGTTAGGAAAGCCATCGTAAAGCTGAAGCGGGAATGTCAAAAATGCCATTTAAAAAATATGTAATCGGAAAACTCAGAGGCCCTCTCTCTGTGCTTCACCTCATTTGTCCAACTCAGTAATACAGAGAGTTATTTCAGGCAAAATAGCATTACATAAGCAGGGATTTATCAGCTGTCTCAAGGGTATTATTTTTTTTTTAGGAACCATATCCTCATGTGGCTTTGCTGAATAGAACAGCTGAACAACCTCATTTTTAGCATGACACTGTCTCATCCGCTGAAGCTGCTCTGACCATTTGAATGAGGGAAAAGCAGCAGCAGTAGTGAGTGATGGTGACCAGCGGGGAGCAGTGTTGTACTGGAAAACAAACTTTATTCCATTGCCTGTGAGGACACTAAATGAAAGCCTATACTGCATGTGAGTCACATATAATAAAGCTTCAGCTGAGACACATATGGATCACGAGTAAACAGTATTTCCACGTTAACATTCACTTTGTTAATGTTTGGAATATTGAGAGGACTGAACATAGTTAACCGCTGAGCTGTCTTGGTTTTATCTGGATCCAGTAAGAGATTAAAAGATAATCATATGTCCACATGATCCATGAGGTTGTGCAGCAGGCTCACAGAGAGTAAAGCCAGTGCTAATTTCCTGAACCGTGACGGTTCGCTGGGAGACCTCAGTCTCGTGGCCATTCATCCCACCCTGTTGCTCCTCATTCCTCCCGATTGCCGATTCTAAAAGTCAACAGGCTCCTAAGATCCATCAGTTCTACAGATAAGCACATATAGCTGCAGAGCGAATGAGGCGGCCGGCTTTCTTTTGCTTTTCTTTTTGGATTTCTGGACTTCATCCAGGGATTGGATGACATGAATCATGCCGTGCTAAGAAAACAATATCAGCAGCTTGTCAGCTGGAAGAATGAGCCTTCGAGTTCCCCTCGATCTCATATCTTTTGCTGGAGTGCTTAAATTCATCAGCACAGATACTGTATCACAGGCTGCACAGAGGCGATAGCAGCCTATCTTTAAATTCATCATCAACCCAATCACACTGGCTTCATGCACATCACATATTCCAGATCTGATAGCAATACAAAAGTGAGATGCGGTGGATTGCATGTAGACGTGCATCTGTGGAGGAGAAAGGCACGGCTACGCTTTGTGTTTTTGTTCTACTCTGTCAGCTCTGGCAGGGTTAGTGCTTGAACATGTAGGAGTTACTAAAAAAGATTGTTTCTCCCTCCTTATGTCACATTAAATCCTTTTGGACAGGACCAGGGCCCTGATGGAGAACACTGGGCACAGTGCTGATTAATTTGTTAATGGTCTTAACCTGGACTATCAGGAAGTCTCTTTTAATAATTGTCACAGGATTTCTAACGATTGCATCTGAAGCAGCTACAGTTTTAACCAAGACTAAGAAATATGACAACATTGCACCAATATTCACCTCACTTACATATATATGAAATGGGATTTCATGCTTTTCTTAATAACATAATAGTAGTGTGTCTTTTCTCACGTGGCAGACTTACTCTGTCTCGTGTGGAAAAAGAAGCCAGCAGGCCTGAAGGTTTTCTCTTTCAATGTACTGCATTTCTATAGCACTTTTCCATCTGAATCAGAAGCTCAAAGCTCTTGACCTGCTGCTTCCTTGAAATTGGAAAGTGGTGGCTTAAACATTAAAGATGTTTTGTGACTGGAGAGTCATAGGCTCCACTTCCTGACTAAATAAATTCTATATATACAGTTGTGGTCAGAAATTTACATCCACGTATCATGGGCATGAATGTCATGACAATTTGGGGCTTTTAATCATGTCTTTAAACTGTTCTTTTTCCAGGGTGCAATGTTTGTACAACATACGTCATGCCTTAAAACAAAAACAAGAATTGGGTGCACAGATTTTAACTTATTTTGGATTGCCTTTAATCCACACACCGCTAAAATTTCCTCAACAGCCAAAGTAAACAAGCAGCTGTGAAGAAAGTCCACTGTTTGGAAAGCTAAAAAAAACAGCTAGCCAACTGGTTGGTGAAGACCTGCCTACAGATAGCAAGTTCTTGCTATTTGGTTTGTCTGCACAGAAGACGACCCACTTCTTGCAATGGCCCTTCTTTCATCTTTCATCTCTAGGCTTTGCAAGGTCTTCTACAAATTCAAAACTTGTGAATTTCAAATTTCACAACTAAAGTGTGTGAGAAAGTGGAAGAAAATGTGTCATGTGTGCAGGACCTGGTGCAATGAAACTTTGGGGTTGACCACTTCTGGAACCTTAAAAATGATATTTGTATTGGAAACAACTTCAGATGTTTTATTATTAATGAATGTGACTGTTTAAAAGCCCATGTAGCATTTTCTCCAAATTATTATTACTTTAACATATGGGTTTGACATTGCTGTCTGAACAATGTTGACCCGTTTCCAGGCAGTATTGGTTTTGGACTTGTAACTTTGTTGATTGAAACTAGAATTGGACATCTAGAATTAGATGAAATGACATCAGAAGTCCAAGATGCACATATGAAACAGGATCAAATCAGTCAGTCAGTAGTGGGTTCCACTGAACATCACATTCAAAACTCATAAAATGTTGCCAGAAATATGAGAGGCCTGAAGCTGAATGCAGATGAACTGTGTTTCCTTTAATGTAACGTCTCTTTTCACCAGGCACTTACCCACTGTAGATGTAATAGCCACAGTAAGAAGAGACTGGAAGATGACAAGTTAAGATACCAGAGCCAGGTTATCATGGAACAGCTATGCACCTTCTCGGACCTATGCCTAATTCTGCATTTACTCATAATGACGGCAAGTCACAAATGCCACAAAGTATACGAGGTCTGTCCATAAAGTATCGTACCTTTTTTATTTTATTTTTTTTAAACTATATGGATTTGATTCATATGTTTTCATGTCAGACAAGCTTGAACCCTCGTGCGCATGCGTGAGTTTTTCCACGCCTGTCGGTGACGTCATTCGCCTGTGAGCACGCCTTGTGGAAGGAGTGGTCCCGCCCCGTCGTCAGAAATGGCGGAATGATTTGGGTTTTTTTTTCCATCAGAATTTTTTTCAGAAGCTGTTAGAGACAGGCACCTGGAAACTATTCGAAAATTTATCTGGCTTTTCTGTGAAAATTTTACGGGCTTCACAGAGAACAAGGACTGTAACTACAGCTTTAAGAACGGGCCACAATGGTGCTCGGCGCGCCGCGCTCCGAGCCGCGACAACGACTATACGGATGGCTGTGTGGAGCTGGGACCGTCGTGTGCACTTTCTCTGGTTATCACAAGAGCTGGACATCAACCATTTTCTGGCAGATTTCACTTTTAACAAGAGATTTTGCCGTGGAAAGCCGCATGGAGGCTTTGTGTGTCACGACCGATTCGCTATTCGAGCGAGACAAAGAACGCCTCCGTTTCGGCGTGTGAGAGGACAAGTTGGGACATGCCTATCTCAGCTTTCAATGCTTACCAGTCGAGTGAGTTATAAGAGAAATTGTGGAGAGCTGGGCATGTCTGAACTTGTCCTCTGACACGCCGAAACAGAGGCGTTCTTTGTCTCGCTCGAACAGCGAATCGTCGTGACGTGGGACGTGCCCGAACGCCTCTCCAGCGAGGCGTCCAGGGGCATCCGGAAAAGATGCCCGAGCCACCTCAACTGACTCCTTTCGACGTGGAGGAGCAGCAGCTCCTCCCGAGTGACCGAGCTCCTCACCCTATCTGTAAGGGAGCGCCCAGCCACCCTGCGGAGGAAAACTCATCTCGCCGTTTGTACTCGCGATCTCGTTCCTCGGTCATGAGCCAAATCTCATGACCATAGGTGAGGATTGGAACGTAGATCGATCGGTAAATTGAGAGCTTTGCCCCCCTACTCAGCTCTCTCTTCACCACGACGGTCCGATACAGCGACCGCATCACTGCAGATGCTGCACCGATCCGTCTATCGATCTCACGCTCCATCTGTCCCTCACTCGTGAACAAGACCCCGAGATACTTAAACTCCTCCACTTGAGGCAAGGACACTCCACCAACCTGAAGAGGGCAAAGCACCTTTTTCCGGTCGAGAACCATGGCCTCGGATTTGGAGGTGCTGATTCACACTCGGCTGCAAACCGCCCCAGTGCACGCTGAAGGTCCTGATTTGACAAAGCCAACAGAACCACATTGTCCGCAAACAGCAGAGACGAGATTTTGTGGTTCCCAAACCAGACCCCCTCTACACCCTGGCTGCACCTAGAAATTCTGTCCATAAAAATAAGGAACAGAACCGGTGACAAAGGGCAGCTCTGGCGGAGGCCAACGTGCACTGGAAACAGGTTTGACTTACTACCGGCAATGCGAACCAAGCTCCTGCTGCGGTCATACAGGGACCAGATAGCCCTTAGCAAAGGACCCCGTACTCCCGGAGCACTCCCCACAGGGTGCCCCGAGGGACACGGTTGAACGCCTTCTCCAGATCCACAAAACACATGTGGACTGGTTGGGCAAACTCCCATGAACCCTCGAGCACCCGATGGAGCGTGTAGAGCTGGTCCAGTGTGCCGTGACCAGGATGAAAACCACACTGCTCCTCCTGAATCCGAGGTTTGACCATCGGTCGAATTCTCCTCTCCAGTACTCTGGAATAGACCTTACCGGGGAGGCTGAGGAGTGTGATCCCCCTATAGTTGGAACACACCCTCTGGTCCCCCTTCTTAAACAGAGGGACCACCACCCTGGTCTGCCAATCCAGAGGCACTGTCCCCGATCGCCACGCGATGTTGCAGAGGCGTGTCAGCCAAGACAGCCCCACAACATCCAGAGACTTAAGGTACTCAGGATGGATTTCATCCACCCCAGGAGCCTTGCCACCGAAAATATAACATATATCTTTTAATGGTGAATAATGCACTGATTCTGTTTTGTAACAAACACAGATGGATGAAAAGGATTATGGGTAAAATGTGCCTCTGCTAACACTGATTGGTTGACATTCATTCTATGTAAACACCAACACTTTAATTTGAGGTGTGTCGTGTGTTGGTGTTTACAGATAAATGTGCTTTTGTAAAATATGCCATTTTTTATTTGTAAAAAAAAAAGGCATTTTCAAAAAAAAAAAAAAAAAAGCCAAGTTGTGATTAGATAACCATCTGATATAACCGGTGTCAAAATAAATCGAACACTGCCATGATCTCCTGGTGCCAGACATTCAATACTTAAGCTGGGTTTACACTGTGCAAGTTTTGGCCCTTTTTCAGCCAATTTTTCACTAGTGCGAGAATTTTTTTGATCGCGCTGAGTTTCAGGTTAATCCTGCGTCCTGCATTGTGTAGTATACATGGAGTAACGAGCTGCATTTAACCTCTCATGACCACCTCCTGATCAGCAATCGTATGGTCGGATGAAAATCATACCTGTTTGATGTTCTGGTCGGCCGTCATGAGGGTATCCCGCTGCTGAAACGCTACAAGCGTCCACCCTCTCACACTGTACATGTGCAAACACCAGAGAGAGCATAAATAGTGATCATCTCTTTGGGAGAGCAGCTTCTGTTCCCCCCCCCCTTCTTCAACTCATGTAAAGTCTTGTAATGTTTTTTTTTTTAACTTTGATGTCTCCCTTCGAGAGTTTTTATAAAAAAAAGTTTGTAAAAAAAAAAAAAAGCTTATGTTTACGTTTTGCTTCTGGAAGCATGAGTCTGACGTGTGGTTTTTGAATGTACAATATGTGTGAGAACATAAATCGTGTCCTGAACTTTTACACCATGTGGTTTTGAAGTACAGTTTGAGCTGCAGCCGAGTACAGTGATTGAAAATATTGTAGTGTCTGCCCAGCTTTAGGGCGAATACTGCCATGAACACTACTGGCCAGTAGAAGGCAGTAGAGACCGTGAAAACTTGCCAAAACAGAATTCCAGATAATCTGTGTCTGCTATGTTTAAGATGCGTGGAATTTAATAAACGCAAACACAAATGCAATAACATCTATAAACTCAGAATATATTCACGAGAGCTTTAGGCACAATATACAAAGAGTAATGCTGTTTTGTGGAGCCTGATCAGAGCGTCTCAAATGCATTTCTTCTGTTGTGAATGTACTGAGATACCCATAATGCACTGCTGCTGGGCACAGCATCTCCACACTAAAACCTTCAAAATTAGCACATTACTTTAAAACTCAAACATATATCTGATATTTTCACTTCATAAACCTCAGACATGACATTAATTTAAATAACTTGTCCGAAATTAGTTTGGTTAAAATTTTAACCATAAGTTAAAGCTGTATGCCTCTGGATGACTTGAGTGCCATTGCCAGCATATTAGTATGCAGGCAAAAGAAATGAGTTTTTTTTTCTTTTTTGTGACCAGTTCCCCTTTGTCTGCAGAGGATAGAGCAGTTTCTTCTGGAACCAGTTCTCCTCTGTTTACAGAGGGTAGAACTATGTATCTGCTACAAAATATTTAACAGGTAGGTGCTCAACTGATTTAAAATTTTATAAATGTTTGTAGCTATTCAGCTTTGTTTACCACGTGTTAGCGGTCTAAAAATTATCGGGCCAAAAGTTATCGGAAGATAACTGGTCCGATGATGGTTTTCAAAGTTATCTGAAAAGCTAATCCGATAATGAAAACATTATCTTCAATAATTAGCGGATTAGCGGAACTGTGCCCACCACTGCATTCTTGGCCACTGATCACGAATGTGATGATTCGGGGCAGAGGCGTCAGGTGTCCTCAAGAACTGCTGCAACCGGTTACCACACGTTACGATTAATGGCATGTGTTACTGGAGAATTATCAGGAACCACTATGCACAGTCAAGAATAATGTTGCGCGCTATAAAGCATAACAACGCATTATGTTCTCTCATGTTGTGAATGAGGCGAATTGTCTCCACACACACCCCCATATTCATCCTGCCATCAGTTGCTGAACAGTTCAGATCGCTCCAGTTTGCTCCTCAAATTCCACAGCAGAAGAACTTTGTGACTGCATGCTTAGTTGGGCTCTGTGCCCAACTGTCACACATATGCATGAGTGACAGTTATGCCCATTCTCATTGTTTGTAGTCTAAAGCTGCCCTCATGAATTCCAAAGGATGCATTGCTCAACATGAAGTGACACCAAGGAGCTTTGGCAAAGTGCCACACTTTTTTGTTTTTGGGATGTTGTTGTGCTGAATTCTATGAGGTCATCAGTTAATACTGCGAAAAAGAGCAATGTATTGCATTTTGGCCTTGAAATATTTTTACAAAGAAGTATGAATCTATGCCTTGATCCATCTCTACCTGTGTTAGATTGGGACATTTTTGCACAACTCTGTGGCCATATTCCTGATTCTGAAAGTCACAAAGGGATCATCACTCAGTAATGTCCACTCATTTGTAAGAAACAATTCATATTTAAAGATTTGTTTAAATTGACAAACCGTCGTTTTTATTTGCGCCAAAGCTGATCAAACTATATGGACATTCCAAATGGGTCTAGAGGCAAGAATCTGAACTCAATTTAATTAATTGCTATAGCACCAAATCACAACATAATTCACCCCAACAGGCTTTGCAAGGGTTAGGTCCAACCTTACCAGACACGGGGATTCAAGTTGAGATTTGGACTCGAGTCGCACAAACTGACTTCTATGGGGACATTATTGTAGCAAAAGTGTGTGTGTGTGTGTGTGTGTGTGTGTGTGTAAAAACAGATCCACAAATGCGTATAGCAATCTGTGTGTGCGCAAAAGTATTTTCAAATGTGTATTTTGATCTGTGTGTAAACAGATCCACAAATGTGTAAAAAAAAAAAAAAAATAATAATAATAATCTGTGCGTGTGTATCCGTGTGGCTGTGAAAATTAGCCCACTTGGATGTGTTCTTATACGTGACTTTTGCTACAGTTCTGCCACGTTAGATTTCTAAATGCGTGTAGCGATTTGTGTGTGTGCGTGGAGACTTCTGTGTGCCTCCACCAGAGAGCGCAAGCACCAATGACATCACTCGTCGTTGTCGTTTTAAGCCTGGCTGGTCGCTCGAAGAGATCAAAATACACATTTGCAAATACTTTTCCTACAGTAATGGCCCCATAAATGTCCAAAACACAAATGTCAGACCTGCCAGATTTGTCATATATATATATATACACAACCCCTGGCAAAAATTATGAATCACCGGCCTCGGATGATGTTCATTCAGTTGTTTAATTTTGTAGAAAAAAAGCAGATCACAGACATGACACAAAACTAAAGTCATTTCAAATGGCAACTTTCTGGCTTTAAGAAACACTATAAGAAATCAAGAAAAAAGATTGACAGTCAGTAACGGTTACTTTTTTAGACCAAGCAGAGGAAAAAAATATGGAATCACTCAATTCTGAGGAATAAATTATGGAATCACCCTGTAAATTTTCATCCCCAAAACTAACACCTGCATCATATCAGATCTGCTCGTTGACATTGACCCTATGTGTCTTTTTGCAAGGAATGTTTTCACAGTTTTAGCTCTATGGCAAGATGCATTATCATCTTGAAAAATGATTTCATCATCCCCAAACATCCTTTCAATTGTCCAAAATATCAACGTAAACTTGTGTATTTATTGATGATGTAATGACAGCCATCTCCCCAGTGCCTTTACCTGACATGCAGCCCCATATCATCAATGACTGTGGAAATTTACATGTTCTCTTCAGGCAGTCATCTTTATAAATCTCATTGGAACGGCACCAAACAAAAGTTCCAGCATCATCACCTTGCCCAATGCAGATTCGTGATTCATCACTGAATATGACTTTCATCCAGTCATCCACAGTCCATGATTGCTTTTCCTTAGCCCATTGTAACCTTGTTTTTTTCTGTTTAGGTGTTAATGATGGCTTTTGTTTAGCTTTTCTGTATGTAAATCCCATTTCCTTTAGGCGGTTTCTTACAGTTCGGTCACAGACGTTGACTCCAGTTTCCCATTCGTTCCTCATTTGTTTTGTTGTGCATTTTTCGATTTTTGAGACATATTGCTTTAAGTTTTCTGTCTTGACGCTTTGATGTCTTCCTTGGTCTACTAGTATGTTTGCCTTTAACAACCTTCCCATGTTTGTATTTGGTCCACAGTTTAGACACAGCTGACTGTGAACAACCAACATCTTTTGCAACATTGCGTGATGATTTACCCTCTTTTAAGAGTTTGATAATCCTCTCCTTTGTTTCAATTGACATCTCTCGTATTGGAGCCATGATTCATGTCAGTCCACTTGGTGCAACAGCTCTCCAAGGTGTGATCACTCCTTTTTAGATGCAGACTAATGAGCAGATCTGATATGATGCAGGTGTTAGTTTTGGGGATGAAAATTTACAGGGTGATTCCATAATTTTTTCCTCAGAATTGAGTGATTCCATATTTTTTTCCTCTGCTTGGTCTAAAAAAGTAACCGTTACTGACTGCCACAATTTTTTTCTTGATTTCTTATAGTGTTTCTTAAAGCCAGAAAGTTGCCATTTGAAATGACTTTAGTTTTGTGTCATGTCTGTGATCTGCTTTTTTTCTACAAAATTAAACAACTGAATGAACATCCTCCGAGGCCGGTGATTCCATAATTTTTGCCAATAAAATATGATGCAGGGGTGGTGGCCAAGTGGTTAATGCACTTGATTTCAGTGCAGAAGGTTCCGGGTTCAAATCCCACCCCTGCGACATTTCTCCATGTAATGAGTTGCATCAGGAAGGGCATACAGCGTAAAACCTGTGCCAATTCCACATGCAGATCCACCTTGGATTTGCTGTGGCGACCCCGAGTGCAAACAAGGGAGCAGCCGAAGGGACTTACTATATATAAAATATGACACTCTTACTATCTAATCTCTGATGCTCTTCATTCTATCCTGTCCAGTAGCCTGTTCTGTGCAGGTTGGCTACTTTTTAAAGAGGATTATCATGGGATGTCTCGTATTCATTCACACTGCAGTATCTCAGGACCTTTCTAATGCTTGGAGGCACATCCACAGTGTAATTATTTATTTATTGTGTTCCTTCACACTCACCACATCTGGAGTGCCGCAGTGGGCTAGTATGTTAGTTGTGAGCTTTATTTTATGTGCTTCAGTATACAGGAATGTTTAGCTTAATGTTTCCTTAAAACACCTTTCTTCTTTTAAACATTGAGTTAATTCCATACAAGTGTGAACACATGCAAGTTACAGGCCTTTGCTGCAACATACATTCAAGCAGTAAGCATCAGACATTCAAAATGAAGCCACGCAGAAGAAGCAAACAGTTGAGGTTGGCTCCAGAATGGAGCACATTGCCATAGACACCCATGTTAAAATGTCCAACTTTAGAGAAAAACATGTTTATAGCTTGGTACAAAAACTGGTTTTGGTCTCTCTACCTAATTTCTTCCTCCATAACATGTGTATGTGGAGTCAACATTTTCTAACTTCTTAGTTTAAGGCGTTTTAAGCCATAAAGTTATGCATAATTAGGAGTGTAGCCACTTTGAGTGACAGCTCATTTTGATGCTGATATAAGGTCAGAGGTCCAGTAGAAACTGTCGTTGCTAGCTGCTGTGGAAGACTGTTCCTGTTCTTTGAGCATTTTATGACAAATATCTGTAAGAATATGGCTAATTGTCCAAATGATGCATCTAAGACATTTGTGCTTCAGTATTTCCATTGAGTGACATTTTCTTTCTTGCTTAATTTTATATGCTAGCAGAATTAGCATTTTTTTTAGTGGGTATTGGGAGCTTAATGATAGCAGTGTTGGGAAAGTGTAAGTACACGGACCCACAACAGGGGGCGCAAATGAACGGACAATGGAATAGGTCAAATAACAACACTTTACTGTTGCGAACGTGCACAACAAACACAACAGATTACACAATAGATCAGAGGTCAAATTACAAGGTGTTGTGTGGGCAGGCTCGAAGATAGGAGACGCCTGTCCAAAGCAGAACCGGAACCACACGATTTCCTCCGCCACCAGACCCCGGGAATACTGGAGCCGCCAAGTCCCGAACTCCCAGGTGGCCACTGCCTCCGCGTGTCGGACCTGGTACTGCTGGCGAGGAACAAAAACACAATTAAACGTGGGTGCGTCTGCACCCAGCAATCTGCACGGCAGGGAAGCTACCTCCACCTCTCGTTGGAGAAAAAGTCTGTTATCACTCACAAAAATCACAAAAAGGGCTTTCTATCAAGCAGTCAGGCTGAGGATATTACCTTTCAGGTAGAACGATATCTCGGCAAAGAGGTGGAGATGACGTCTTGCTGATATACCGATGCAGATCAGATGAGTGGTGACAGCTGTCACAGGTGATGAGTGTCAGCTGTCACCCCGGCTGCTCCTGTGAGGCGGCAGCGCCCTCTGGTGCCTGGAGCCCGCACTCCAGGCAGGGTGCCCTCTGGTGGTGGTGGGCCAGCAGTACCTCCTCTTCAGCGGCCCACACAACAAGCAGGTTCAGTTAATGAACAATTTCTGAGTCAGGTCATAATTTTTAATGCCTGACCAAAGAAAACTGTTTTGAAAAATAACTCCCATTCCTCGAACCAAGATTTGCTTGTTCAGTAACTTGAACATGGAGGCATGTCCAGGCTTCATTTGTCACACCCAGGTCTCACCCACAGTCCAACTCTTCATCAAACATGGATTGGTCATGATATAGGTAGAGTAAGCACTACCACCATCACAGCACCGGCAGCAGTAAATTTTGGGTTTGATATGGGCACTTTAAAGAATCCTTTGAACATTGTGAACAATATGAGACAATTTGCCTTCCATATTACTATAGAAGAATGCTAACATTTCTCTCCAAGTGTAGCTGATGTTGGACTAATGGACTAAGGATTTGTTTTCAGGCTTAAATCATTGGGTTCATGTTCTGCAATGAAATAGAACTCTGATGCAGAAAGACCTGGAATTGAATGCTGGGCTATCAGTTTGTAGTTCAACTGCTATGCCACTGATCCATCTGGTTGATATTTAGGAGTATTGCCATTGGGAGGTGATGGTCTAATGGTTAGAGCAGTGGGTTCATGACCAGAGGTTCCTCTTTTTGATTGCCTGTCACCATATAGGCCTAGCAAGCTGTCAGTGAATATGACAATCTGCTGACACAAAGAAGTTGGGTGTCAACACACTTTCAGTAGCATTGACCATTTTCGCTTAGCAGGGCCTAGCTCATGTGCTTTATTTTTAGTGTTTGTTTAGCATTACTTTCTTTCAAATATTTTTATTAGCGGCATGAACAGTATTAAAACATGCATTTTGACTGTTTTTTTTTATATTATACAGAGTGCAACGTAAAGTGCATAAATAGAAAATAAACAAATGCGCTTCAAGTATTAACGAGGCTTGCTAAGTAAACAAATATAAATATCACTCACACTTCCATTGCCTCCTCAGTAATAATATTGAAAAGTAAATATATAAAAAAATCAAAATTGAACTTAACATCCTATTACTCCACAAATATTAATACCAGAACATAGAACCCCCTGACACCCTCCCTTACCCACTCCTTACTGCACATGCTAGCCATTTTCTAGAAACGATAACAAGGGCTGCCAAATCCTATTGAAAATGTTTGTCATTATTAAGTGAATATCGTATTCTGTCAAGGTGTAATGTATCTGTCAGTTCTGTGACCCACATCATAAATGTGGGAGTGTCACTGCCTTTCCAAAACTGTAGAATGAGCTTCTTTGCAATAACTAAAGAGTATGCTACAAAACACAGTTGTGCATGGTTCATATTCCTTGTTTCTTTTGAGACCCCAAGTACAATGAGCATTGGATTGGGGGATATTCTGACTTTTAGAACTTTTGATAGAAAATCAAAAATATTGCTCCACAATGGCTGTAACTTAGAGCAGAGTAGGAATGAAGTAATGTGCCTTGCTCCGTCATACATTTTTCACACAAAGGTGCACTTGTTGGGTAAATTTTATGAATTTTCAATCTTGAATAATGTAACCTATGCACAATCTTGTATTGTATTAAGCAGTGACGAGCATTTATTGAAATATTACTTATATTGAATAAAGCCTGTTTCCAAATTTCTTCACTAATAGCTACCCCAAATTCCTCCTCCCACTCTGCTTTGATATGAACAGTCGATGGATTACCTACTTCTTTGAGTATACTGTAAATTGCAGATATTCTCAACTCGGGGCCTGTGCTTTCACTTAGACATCTATCCAATATATCTGGAACAATATTTTGGTATTGTGGTATAAAAGACCTGATATAATTTCGTATTTGTAAATACCTAAAGAAATGACTGTTTGGTAATCCAAATCTTTCTTGTAATTGTTGAAATGTCAACAAAGAGTTGTCCAAATAAAGGTCTTTAATCACACACAGGCCCAATTCTCTCCATAAATTTAAAGCTCCATCTGTACATGAAGGGTGAAACGAAGGGTTGGATGAGATAGGTAGGTACAGCGAAAATGTTTTAAGTTTCAAGTGTTTTAACATCTGTTTCAAAACTCTCACTGTATTACTAATGATAGGATTATTATTATAATGCTCACCAGTCTGTGGTGTAGGAGAAAGCAGTATTGCCCCCATAGAGAATGGAAGACAATCCTCTCATTCCATCTGCAGCCCTTTAGGGATCAGGGCTGTATTATCAAGAAGACAAGAGATTATTATGTTTACAGCCCAATAGTAATGCATAAAGCTAGGAAGGGATTGACCTCCAAGAATTTTGTGTTTTATACATAAAGCTAGGAAGGGATTGACCTCCAAGAATTTTGTGTTTTATAAGGTGTTCTTTTTTTATTCTATGGGCTTTGTAATTCCAAATGAAAGGCATAATAATCGAATTAATTTTTTTAAAAAAGGTCTTTGACAAAAACACGGGTACATTTTGTAGCAAATACAAAAATTGTGGGAGGAATACCATTTTTATTGCATTCACCCTGCCTACAAGTGAAATGGGAAGTGTTTTCCAAAGCAGAATATTATCTTTCAGCTTTTCTAGCAATGGGGTGAAGTTATTGCTTAAAAGTGAGCCATAAGATTTTGTTATTGTTATACCTAATTATGTAATTTTTTGTGAGGCCACTTTAAAAGGGAGAGATGCAAGCCAATCAGACCGGTCCAAACTTACAGGCAGTAGCTCACTTTTACCCCAGTTAATCCTATACTCGGAAAGTTCCAAATTCGTTGATAACTAAAAGAATAGCTGGGATAGAAATCTGTGGTTGTGTCACATATAATAAAATGTTGTCCGCGTATAAAGAAATTTTATTCAATGTATATTTTGTGTTATAACCATGTATTTGAGGATGTCTATGAATAGATTCTGCCAGGGGTTCTAGTGCCAGTGAGAAGAGTAATGGACTTAAAACACAACCCTGCCTTGTACCTCTCCAGAGCTTAAATTGGGAGGATAATGTTTGGTTTGTACGTATTTTGGCTGAGGGGTCCTTGTAGAGCACTTTAATCCATGAGATGAAATTATTTCCCAGTTCAAACTTTTCCAAAACAGCAAAGAGGTAAGGCCATTCAAGTTGGTCGAATGCCTTTTCGGCATCTAAACTAAGCAGTACTAATTCCTGTTGCATTCTGGGAGAGTAAATTATGTTGAACAAACGCCTAAGATTACTATGTGAGCACCTGTCTCAGACAAAGCCAGTCTGATCAGAGTCGACCAGTTTCCCAATCACTTTGCTGAGTCTTTTTGCCAAGATTTTAGCCAGGATTTTCTGATCTGAATTTAACAGTGAGATTGGTCTATATGAAGCTACTTGTTCTAAATCTTTCCCTTTTTTAGGGAGAACAGTAATCGTTGCTTCATTTAGAGTTGGCGGCAAGCACCCCACCTCGTATGCATTGTTGTACATTTTAAGTAAATATGGAGTCAATTTCAGCTTAAGATGTTTATAGAATTCATTGCCTATCCCGTCGGGGCCTGGACATTTGCCATTCTTCAAGGAGTCTATTGATTTATTTATTTCCTCACATGTAATTTTAGCATTAAGGGCACTTTGATCTGTTTGATTAAGTACAGGTAGATTACATTTATCTAAAAAATGCTGCATGCTGTTGGGGGCAGCAGTGGCACATGATGTATAAAGGGATTCATAGAACAATTTAAAACAATCATTTATATTCTTGTGATTTGTTGCCAATTCTCCAGTACTTGACCTAATTTTATGAATTGATCTGTCACTCCAGTTTTTTTTAGTTGTCTAGCTAGGAGTCTTTGTGGCTTATCTCCAAATTCAAAATAATTTTGTTTCATATAGGTAAAAGTCCTTTTAATGTTATTGGATAAGATCTGATTCAGCTTGTACTTTAGAGCACAAATAGAATTATATTTATCCCAAGAAGGTGAACGAGCATTATCATTCTTAAATTTTGTATCTGTTGTTCCAGTTTCACTTGTTCTGCAGTGATTTGCTTCCTCTGACCAACCTGAAAAGAAATTATGCAACCTCTGATGTATGCCTTATAGGTTTCCCAGAGAGTAGCTTGTGAGGTATCTTCCAAATCATTTGTATCAAAAAATACATTAGTGTGTAGATTTAAGTAATCTTTGAATTATGTATTATTTAAAAGTTGAGGGTCAACCTCCAACCCCTCTCTGAGTTCACTAAGTCGCCTATTTTAAAAGTGAAAGTCACTGGGCAGTGATCCGATATAATTATGTTATGATATTTGGATTCACTGATGGCAGGAAGTATTTGACCATCAACCAAAAAATAATCAATCCTTGAATATACATTGTGTACTTGAGAGTGGAAAGGGTACTCTCTCCCAGTTGGGTTGAGAGTCCGCCAATCATCGCATAAATTTGAATTTTTCATAAATGCTTTAACCAGATCCCTTGCTTTAAAATGTATTACTTTTCGAGTTTGTGATTTGTCTAAATATGGATCAAGCACCCAATTAAAATCACCACCTATGATTAATTGCACATTAGGAATGTCAGGTATTAGGCTAATGATTTTTCTAAAGAATTCACAATCATCAAAATTAGGACCATAAATATTCACCATAATTATTGGATTGGCGTGCAGCTCTCCCGTAACCAACACATATCTCCCATTTTTTATCCACTACCGTATGTCTGTTTGAAAGCAACTCCTTTTTTAATGAGAATAGCCACCCCCCTAGCTTTGGCTGAAAATGCTGAATGATATACCTGATTGATCCATTTGCATCATAATTTATTATGCGCATCATTTTTTAAATGAGTCTCTTGTAAGAATATAATGTCTGCTTTGAGGCTTTTAAGATGGGTTAAGACTTTTCCTCGCTTCACAGGCTCATTAACACCTTTCACATTCCAGGTACAGTAGGTCACAGAACCACTTCTATCATTTCCTACATATTGACTTTGTGTTGACATAAAACATTACCACGTTTATTTGTTATGTGCATGTGCAGTCCCTCCCCCTCCCCATTTGTAAAACCCCACTGAACAAAAAACAGAGCAAAACATAACACGTAAATACTGCATCCTAAAAAACGGGGGATGCCACGACTATAAAAAGGTAAGAAAAACCAAACTAAAACTAAGCTCTTTATCTTAACTTCCAAAACCACAATCAAAGACAACTGCAGCTGCTCGTAGTCTCATTGGACAAAGCATAACAATGCGTAACAAATGTCCCTCTACAGTGAATAAACATCTTTATGGCGTGAGATTCAAATATAAACGTAAGAGTGAGTACCATACCTTCCCCGAGCCCAGATTATATAATGCAAAAGTCCGCCGTGTGCGCTTCAGTGCCTCTCGTCACTTTTTTCTCTCCACGCACCTCGGTGTCCTCACGTCACTGTCTCTCTCCAGTCACCGTCTTTCTGCTGTACCAAAGTGTTCCTGTGTGTAATGATAGGCTTTGTCCGCATCCGTGAACATAAGCTCTGATCCATTGTGAGTCACTCTGTCTGG
Source organism: Thalassophryne amazonica (assembly GCF_902500255.1). Lineage (NCBI taxonomy): Eukaryota > Metazoa > Chordata > Actinopteri > Batrachoidiformes > Batrachoididae > Thalassophryne > Thalassophryne amazonica. The sequence continues at coordinate 87,870,480 of NC_047116.1, read as the reverse complement.
CGGGGTACAAGAGGCCGAATCTCACCCTGGGCTGGCCGGGGTAAACGCAGCACGACGTTTCACCACTTCTGGGGGCAGATCTCGAAAAATATAGATGGGGTCCTCTCCAATCTTCAGAGTACCTTTCAGTGATACTTTACGTAGAATCTCATCCAAGGTGTGACAGTAATGTACTCTGGCAATAAGATGTCTCGGGGGACGTCATCTCCCGAGTGCGCGCACCCTGCTCTGTACGCGTGGTCCAGCAGTGGAGGCTCGGACAGATCCAGGGTCTCTTGTAACAACTGTGACACAAAACTGCTCACCCGCTGACCGTGTTGTCTGCCCTCTTTTACCCCGACCACCCTAATATTTTGTGTCCTGGAGTGGCCCGGCCCATGCACTTCTCCGAGAGCTCCTCCAGTTTGCTTGATAGGTGCTTAACTTTGTTCTCCAATTCGGCAACAGTGTAACCTGTGCCCTCGGCCACCTCCACCATTTCTTTAAGCTTATCATCATGCTCGTCCAGGCGCTTCGTCAAAGAGGAGATGGCTGCATCATTATCGGCCCTCAGTGCAGCAATTTCACCTCGTAGTGTGCTACAAATGTCGGTTTTTGCCTGAGATAAGTCTGAGCGCAAGGCAGCTATAGCATGCAGCACTTGTTGGTTACTCGTCCCGTCCATATTAGCCCGGGCCTCGCTGCCCCTCCCGGAGGTTTCATCTGCGCTCCCCTCATCAGTCCCCACTGACTTCAAAGTTCCTTTTTTAGGCGGCATATTCAGTGTTCACAAGTAGTATTTGGTTTATAACTGTAGCAGGTTAAATGACCGACAGATTAACACATACTTTGTTGAATTTTGAAGCTTTTACTCGGTTTAGCTGCAGAGCCGAAACACTTTGCGACTTACTCTCGCATGGCCGGAACCGGAAGTCCATTTAGCATTACTTTCACGTGTTATCTCCAAGTCTGTCGTCATGGAGGAGCATGAAAATTTCAGGAATATGACAGTCCCACAGATATAAAAAATGTCTCACTTTAAGGGTCATTACCAACATTGGAAACCTGTGCTGGGGCCCTGGCGAGGCTCATGGAGAAAGCCGCCAAAGTTTGATTTTGGACAAGTGTGACCACTAAGAGTTGTGGAGAAAATGATGACTGTGGACGGCTGTGTTTGTGATCTCAGGGGTAGAGCTATGGTGTGGACACGGGACTTGCAACAACTACATTTTGGCAGGCTTGCCACCTCAGGCTTTCTTTGAACTAGTTTTATGTTACTGCTCTTTAATTTCTGTATTTTGATCTTATTTTGTTATCGCTGTAAAGCACTTTGTGATGTTATCTTTAAAGATGCTGTACAAATAAACTTTACTTACTTACTTACAGCTACCGGCTGTTCATGTTAGTGATGTTACCTGCTGTCACAGCACTTACAGGTAACTCCAGACTGTCTTTGATCATCCTGGAGCTGATCAATGGGTGAGCCTTTGCCATTCTGGTTATTCTTCTATCCATTTTGATGGTTGTTTTCCATTTTCTTCCACGCGTCTCTTTTTTTTGTTGGTCCATTTCAAAGCACTGGAGATCATTGTAGAGGAACAGCCTATAATCTTTTGCACCTGCGTATACGTTTTCCCCTCTCCGATCAACTTTTTAGTCAAACTATGCTGTTTTTCTGAACAATGTCTTGAACATCCCATTTTCCTCAGGCTTTCAAAGCAAAAAGCATGTTCAACAGGTGCTGGCTTCATCCTTAAATAGGGGACACCTGATTCACACCTGTTTGTTCTACAAAATTGACGAACTCACTGACTGAATGTCACACTACTATTATTGTGAACACCCCCTTTTCTACCTTTTTTTTTACTAATAGCACAACTTCATAGCCTTAAGAGTGTGCATATCATGAATGCTTGGTCTTGTTGGATTTGTGAGAATCTACTGAATCTACTGGTACCTTGTTTCCCATGTAACAATAAGAAATATACTCAAAACCTGGATTAATCTTTTTAGTCATAGCACTACTATTATTCTGAACACTACTGTAAATTGGTTGGCCAACCTTGGAAAATTCAGGCAAAAACAAATAATGCACTCCCTATGGTGGTGCATAAGTACCTGCATGCAGTTGGGAGAATTGATAGCCAGTTGGACTACAGACATCAGATGTCCGGGTGAGCAGTACTGTCATGGTAATAGTTGTTGTGCTTCCTGTGACTGATAAATGTAGACTTATTCACTAACAATAAGTCATCAGTGACTGTTTCAAGTGTTGGGGAATTGAATTTGACCAGGTTTGATGTATGTGCAGACATATGTGGAAGTGAGCATGTAATATGGCTCTTTCATTCCATTCACCTCTAGAATGGTGATGATTGATGGGAATCAGTTATTTTGGCCATTTGAGAGTCCTGTAAACCTGGTGACATGTGTAAAATGAAAAGGTACAATTGTGCACTGGGAGTCTCCTGCTGGCAGATGGTACCATGTCATTTGATTACAGTTCCCTGAGAAAATAACATATGGCCAAAAGAAAGATCATGTTGGGAAAGTGTAGTGACACGGACCCACAACAGGGGGCGTAAATGAACGGTCAATAGATGAGCCAAAAGGTAACAGTTTAATGTTGTGAATGTGCACAACGAAATACAGACAATCACAGAATTTGATATCAGGCAATATACAGAGGTGACGTGTGGGCAGGCTCGAGGATAGAAGACGTCTGTCCAGAAAAGAGTCGGGCCCCACACGATTTCCAGTAGCTACAGAAAATTCCTGCAAACACTCAGAGCACAAATACAAGTGCGTTTGGTACCGAACAGAATGGTAGAGAGTTTACCTATAGGGTAGACGATATCTCGGCAGGGAGGTGGAGTTGCTGCCCGGCTTTTATGGAGATGGTTTGTGGTTGATGAGTGACAGCTGGTGATGAGTAACAGCTGTCACTCCCGGCTGCTCCTGCAAGGTGGCTGCGCCCTCTCGTGCCTGAAGCCCGCACTTCAGGCAGGACGCCCTCTGGTGGTGGGCCAGCAGTACCTCCTCTTCAGAGGCCCACACAACAGGACCCCCCCTCAACGGGTGCCTCCTGGCTTGTCCGGGTGATAGGTGTAGAAGTCAGCCAGCAGGGCCGGGTCCAGGATGAAGCTCCTCTTCACCCAGGAGTGCTCTTCAGGTCCATAACCCTCCCAGTCTACCAGATACTGGAAGCCCCGGCCCCGTCGACGAACGTCCAAGAGCCTGCGCACCGTCCATGCAGGCTCACTGTCGATGATCCGGGCAGGATGCGGCGCCGGTCCGGGGGTGCAGAGGGGTGAGGTATGGCAGGGCTAGATACGGGACACGTGGAATACAGGATGAATCCGCAGTGAAGCAGGAAGTTGCAGCTTCACTGCAGCCGGACTGAGGACTTTGAGGATCTTGTAAGGTCCAGTGAAACGGTCCTTGAGATTTTGCGAGTCCACGTGGAGCGGGATGTCCTTTGTAGACTACCAAACCTCCTGCCCGGGCTGGTATGCAGGGGCCGGGGAATGCCGGCGGTCCGCATGGGCCTTGGCCCTCGTCCAGGCTTCGAGCAGGGCAGAGCGGGCAGTGCGCCACACCCGACGGCACCTCCTCAAGTGGGCCTGGACCCAGGGCACGCCGACCTCTCCCTCCGTGAGCGGAAATAACAGGGGCTGGTACCCCAAACACACCTCGAAAGGGGAGAGGCCGGTGGCAGATGAGATTTGACTATTATGAGCATACTCGATCCAGGCCGTCAGGTGTGCAGAGGTCATTCAGCGGATGGCCTGCTCCAGCTCTTGGTTCTCCTGCTCTGCCTGTCTGTTCGTCTGGGGATGGTACCCGGACGAAAGGCTTACGGTGGCCCCCAGTTCCCTACAGAAACTACTCCAGACTTGCGAGGAGAACTGGGGACCACGGTCGGAGATGATGTCTGAAGGAATCCCATGCAGACGTACGACATGGTGGACCAGGAGGTCTGCTGTCTCCTGGGCCGTTGGGAGCTTCGGGAGGGCAACGAAGTGGGCCGCCTTGGAGAACCGGTCCACTATCGTCAGGATGGTATTCATGCCCTGGGATGGCGGGAGGCCCGTGACGAAGTCCAGGCCGATGTGGGACCAGGGGCGATGAGGCACCGGTAGCGGCTGGAGGAGTCCTTGTGTCTTTTGGTGAGCCACCTTGCCCCTGGCGCAGGTGGTACAGGCCTGGACGTATTCCCGGATGTCGGCCTCCATGGACGCCCACCAGAAGCGCTGCCGGACCACTGCCATGGTTCTTCGCACCCCTGGGTGACAGGAGAGCTTGGAACCGGGACAGAAGTCCAGGACTGCAGCTCTGGCCTCTGGTGGGACGTAGAGCTTGTTCCTAGGGCTGGTTCCCGGGTTCCGTGCCAGGGCCTCCCGGAAGGTCTTTTCCACGTCCCAGGTGAGGGTGGCCACGATAGTGGACTTGGGGATGATGGTTTCCGGTGGATCCGACAGCTCGGTTTTGACTTCCTCTTCGTGTACCCGGGACAAGGCGTCATGTCGTTGATTCTTGGTCCCGGGACGGTAGGTGATCTGGAAGTCAAAACGCCCGAAGAACATTGACCAGCGGGCTTGCCTGGGGTTCAGACGCTTGGCGGTCCGGATGTACTCCAGATTCCGATGGTCCGTGAAAACCGTGAAAGGTACTGCAGCTCCCTCCAACAGGTGTCTCCACTCCTCAAGAGCCTCTTTCACCGCCAGGAGCTCCCGATTGCCGACGTCATAGTTCCTCTCTGCCGGGGTCAACCTGCGGGAGAAATAGGCACGGGGTGGAGGACCTTATCGGACTCCCTGCTCTGGGACAGCACGGCTCCTATCCCTGAGTCAGAGGCGTCCACTTCAACTATAAACTGGCGGCTAGGATCGGGCTGCACCAGAACTGGTGCAGTCGAAAACTGGCGTTTCAAGTCCCTAAACACGGCCTCACACCGATCTGACCAGGTGAAGGGGACCTTAGAGGAGGTCAGGGCTGTCAGGGGACTAACCACCTGACTGTAGCCCTTAATGAACCTCCTGTAGAAATTTGCAAAGCCGAGGAACTGTTGCAGCTTCCTACGGCTTGTTGGTTGGGGCCAATCTCTCACCGCCGCAACCTTGGCCCGATCAGGGGCGACGGAGTTGGAGATTATGAACCCCAGGAAGGACAAAGAAGTGCGCATTTCTCACTCTTCACAAACAGCCGGTTCTCCAACAACCGCTGCAGGACCTGACGTACATGCTTAACATGAGTCTCAAGATCCAGGGAAAAGATGAGGATATCGTCTAGATATACGAAGACGAATCGGTGCAGGAAGTCCTGCAAGACATCGTTTACCAAGGCTTGGAACGTCGTGGGGGCGTTAGTGAGGCCGAACGGCATGACCAGGTACTCAAAGTGACCTAACGGGGTGCTAAATGCCGTCTTCCATTCATCTCCCTTCCGGATCTGAACCAGGTGATAAGCATTCCTAAGATCCAGTTTGGTGAAAATCTTGGCTCCATGCAGGGGGGTGAACACTGAATCCAACAGGGGCAGCGGGTATCGATTGCAAACCATGATCTCGTTCAGCCCTCTGTAGTCAATGCATGGACGGAGTCCACCGTCTTTCTTGGCCACAAAAAAGAAACCAGCACCCATCGGGGAGGTGGAGTTTCGGATCAACCCGGCAGCTAACGAGTCCCAGATGTAGGTTTCCATTGATTCGCGCTTGGGGCGTGAGAGGTTGTACAGCCTGCTGGACGGGTACTCAACACCCGGGATCAAATCAATGGCGCAATCACACGGCGGTGCGGGGGGAGAGTGAGTGCCAGATCTTTGCTGAAGACGTCAGCAAGATCATGGTACTCCTCAGGCACCGTCGTCAGATTGGGGGGAAGTTTGACCTCCTCGTTAGCAGTCAAACCGGGGGGAAACGAGGATCCCAAACACTCCCGGTGGCAGGTTTCACTCCATTGAGCCACAACCCCAGACGGCCAATCAATCTGGGGATTGTGTTTAATCATCCATGGGAAGCCCTAGGTTAGGCGGGAGGTAGGAGTCACATAAAACTCATTCTCCTCCCGATGATTCCCAGACACTACCAGAGTTACAGGTAGTGTCTTGTGTGATTAAAGGGAGAAGGGTGCCATCTAGCGCCCGCACCTTCAATGGTGAAGGGAGCGCCACTAGAGGGAGCCCTACTTCCCTTGCTCATCTGCTGTCCAGCAGATTCCCTTCTGACCCCGTTTCCACCAGTGCTGGGGCTTGAAGGGTTAGATCCCCACTCAGGATCGTAACTGGGAGATGTGCAGAAAGATGTGTGTGTCCCACGTGAATTTCTTGGCCCACCCTTAGCCCAGTTTCTAAGGGCGGGCGTTGGTGTTTAACCGCTTGGGGCAGTCTCTCTTCTGATGCTCGCTTGAGCCGCAGAAGAAGCACTCCCCGTGGGCCAGTCTCCTCTGTCTGTTAGAAGCTCTTAATTTTGCCCTGCTCGTGTCCATAGCATCATCAGCAGGGGGAGCTGTTGCCACATGGAGCGCTGAGGCTGTGGAGCATGGGGAGGGCGGAACCTTTTCGGACCCGGAAGGGAGAGGGACGGCGCGTGCCCGGCCACGTCCTTCGTCTCGCTCCCAACGGCGTTCTTCTAATCGATTGTCTAATCGTATAACTAGATCAATAAGCCCGTCCAAATCCCGTGGCTCATCCTTAGCCACCAGGTGCTCCTTCAGGACCGACGACAGTCCGCTTACAAAGGCGGCGCGGAGCGCAGTAGTATTCCAGCCGGACCTCGCAGCCGCGATGCGGAAGTTGACTGCATACTCAGCTGCGCTGCGACGCCCCTGTCTCATAGACTTCAGCACTGTTGAAGCGGTCTCGCCTCTATTTGGGTGATCAAAGACTGTTCTGAACTCCCTCACAAACCCAGTATATGTTGTTAGGAGCCATGAATTCTGCTCCCAAAGCGCCGTAGCCCAGGCGCGTGCCTCACCTCGAAGCAAATTAATTACATAAGCCACCCGACTGGAGTCTGACGCGTACATCACGGTACGTGTCACGCTGTGCAAAGACGAGCGAACACTGCATCAAGAAGTCAGCGCACGTCTCCACACAGCCTCCGTACGGTTCCGGGGGACTTATGTATGCTTCAGGGGATGGTGGGGGGGTCGTTGAATGACCAGTGGAACGTCTATATTTGGCACCAGGACAGCAGGAGGAGGAGCTACAGCAGCGCTCTGTGCGCGCGCTTCCACCTGGGCGGTGAGAACCTGAGAGCTACTTATCCGTTTTGGCGTGAGGGGTGAAGAGCGTCACTCCTACACAGTCCACAAAACCCAGCACCCAGCTGAAAGTAGCTACAGAAAACTCCTGCAAACACTCAGAGCACAAATACAAGTGTGTTTGGTACCGAACAGAACGGCTGAGAGTTTACCTATAGGGTAGACTATATCTAGGCAGGGAGGTGGAGTTGCTGCCCGGCTTTTATGGAGATGGTGGTTTGTGGATGAGTGACAGCTGGTGATGAGTGACAGCTGTCACTCCTGGCTGCTCCTGCAAGGTGGCTGTGCCCTCTCGTGCCTGAAGCCCGCACTTCAGGCAGGACGCCCTCTGGTGGTGGGCCAGCAGTACCTCCTCTTCAGCGGCCCACACAACAGATCAATCAAAGCGGTTATATGATGTACCCAGGTTAGGGCTAAAGATAGCAACAGTTTTTTTGCTACTTTCAATTCAACTTTGACCCGTTTGTATCTCCCTTCTTGCAGGGGATTAAAATGTTGACAATGTAAATTTGTAGTTTGGCTTTCTGTTAGTTCACAAATAGCAGCACATTGTTTCAAACCATTTTTTTGTGTGTTACAAAATAGCATCAACTGCGGTGGTAGCAATACAAGCACAAGTGCAATCCAAAAATAACTAAAAGGTTTTTAGACAATAAATCCTTGAGTTTGTCCACAAATGTTATTTGTAGTGATAAATATGACAAAAGACGTGAGATCACCATTGAGCCAAAGAAGATGCTCAAGATGACTAAATGCTCATCACTCGCCTATTAAATAGTTATGTTGCTTTGTGAAAAGTAAGAACGTTTGTGCGTTGAGTAAGAAACACTGTTTTTACATTTACAATACAGTCAACAATTCATCATGAAACAGGCAGTGGAGTAATCTTCCTCAGGTTGGCAGACAGCTGAAGGTGGCTGTTCTCTTTCAGTGAGTAAAACCACCACACTGCTCCTCACAGGGATTCCACTGCTGCTGCTTGTTTTCATGTGGTTGTCTTGTGAGTGATGATTGGCCCTCTACTCTACATATTTATTATTTCATACCTCATGATCTCTGACATATTTATCTTCGGCTTGCATACGAGGTTGGTCATCTGCTGTATGTAATTGAATCCCCGGCTGGCGAAGGTGTATTTACGGTGGCTGCCATACTGCATCTGGCCACATCTTATCAAAATCAAATGGGTGAAGAAATGCTCCATGAAATATCAAACATGCTGTCAGGGCTTCATCTCATATCGATGGAAATTTATGATTTCAGCACTCAAGTGCACAAACCTCCTTCTGTCTACTGAAACCCGGCCTACGATCACAGAGGCAGAACCCTTCCTATCCTGGAAAAATAAACTTGACCTAGACTTTAGCATTTTCTCATAAGTTTAAAGAAAGACTTTGAGAGTTTGAAGTCACATGCATCGTGGCCTGTTTCGTGTGAGTTATTTCTTGAGCAGCGAGCACAGTCTGGGTTAGAAAATTGTACAGAAGTGCTGCATACCTGATTTAAAATTCATGTCTGCAGTTTGAGAGGTTTCACTGCATTGAGCACCTCAGTCAGAACTAATTTCACTGTAATGTATAGGAGACTTTTCAGTGGATCAGGTCCCTTGGGGATGGTATCTTATTTATTTATTTATTTTTTAAAGCAGCATCAACACTTCTTAGAGCTTCTTCACATAAATCTGTTCCACTGCTGCAAAGATTACAGCAAACAGTTGGAGATGACGCCAGCTCCCTGAGGGATTACTGTGTTCTCCCCTATAGTATTCCCCATTTATTTCCGATTAAGGCATCAAGTTAGGCCCATATATTTTGAATGGTTTGTTTTAGCCATCACAGAATATCAGAATTGTCGTTAAGTATGAGGCTGTAGGGCAAAGTGCCAGCTTTAATTTGAAGCTTCTCATGAACAGCGTGTGCTGTAATGCTTATATCACTCCTGTGATTTAAATTATTAAAAAAGTAGCCAGACAGTTCACTGAGCTGTTTCCTGTCCAGCTGTGTCTCACTCCCTCAGCATTTCAATGTAATATCAGCAGATTAAATGCGCAGAATTGATAAAAATCTCCCTCTCACCAACTGTGGGAAGGGTGGTTTATGTATTCTGTAAACTCGGGTCCTCTACCAGAAGCCTGGGAGTTTGAGGGTTCAGTGCAATATCTTAGCTATTCCTAGGACTGCACTCTTGTGGACAGAGACCTCTGTTGTGCCTGGAATCTGCTGGAGCCACTCTTCCAATTTGGGGGTTACATAGAGTTCCTAGTGCTCCTATTACCACTGGAACCACTTTGGACTTTACCTTCCACGTCTACTCCAGTTGCTCCTTCAGTCCTTGATGCTTCAATCACAACTGCGATTTTTTTTTTTTTGTTTGTTTGTTTTTTGTTTTTTTTCCCCCCCTTGTCAAAAACCACTGTTGGGTTGGTTGGCCAGCAGCTGCTTATCTGTCTGGAATTTGAAGTCACACAGGTCCTTAGCACCGTCATTATCAACCACCTTTGGTGATGTTTCCCATCGGGACTTGGAGACTTTAATCCATATGCAGCACAGATGTTCCTGTACACGATTCTCAACACTTGGTTGTGCCTCTTACTGTACGCTGTCCCAGCTTGCATCCTGCTACTAAGTGCTGGACGTCTCTGGGGAACATTTGCACAACCTGCAACTTGGGTCCTGTTTGCTGTGGTAGATTCATGCCGCTATGGATCTGGTGCTTAGGGCTTGTTCTTGTGCTGCCATGATCAGTCTCTGTGCTGTCCTTTAGGCCATCCTTTTCTAGCCACTGGTAGGTCTTCTTGATGTCAGCCACTTCCTCTATCTGTTGATGGTATATCTGATGGAGAAACTTGGTCTTCCATGATATCTTCTCCTGTTCATTATCACCATCTGTCTTCAGCTGCCTGAGGCATTCTTGTAGCAGTTGATCTCAGGGGGGCATCTTTCTGATGTATTCATGGATGCTCTTCATTATGGATTGTGGCTCTGACACTCACTAATCCTCGCCCTCCCTCCATCTGTTGCTCATAGAGCCTCAGGGTGCCGGAAGCCTCCATGCATTGAGGAGTTTTTGTGTCTTGACAGTGGCAGTGGCATCTATCTCCTCTTGTGGCCAACTTATTATCCCAGCTGGGTATCTGATGACTGGTAGGGCGTATGTATTGATGGCTCAGATCTTATTCCTACCACTGAGCTGGCTTCTCAGCACCTGTCTTACCTTTTGGAGGTATTTGCTTGTGGCTGACCTTCTTGCATCTTCATCATGGTTCCCATTGGCTTGTGGGACTCCCAGGTGTTTGTAGCTGTCCTGTATGTCTGCTATCTTCTGGCAATTCTACCTTCTCCCCTCCCTTAGTAGCCCACCCATTTGTACTGCCAGGCGCACATGGAGCACTGTTAGTTTCTTCAGCAAGTACATGTGGATCATATTAGGCCCTGGTACTGTCCAGCTCTTCATCCCTGAGACTCTTTGTTGGATGTCTGCCTTCGTGTTGTTGATTGGTTCTTGTCCTGGAAGGTGGAAGTTCACTATTTATCAATAGAAAATACAAAATAAATGCAATAGTCCACTGTGCTGAGGTTACAGTGGCGGGGGGAACCAGTGGCTGCTCCACCATCACAACACAAGAGAACGTATACGTTTATGCACGCAGCCCCACAGAAAACCCAGTTAATGAAAACCAGATTCACAACATGTGAGGGCACAGATCATGACATCATGCAACTTCTGGTTATTTGCATTATGTTTATCCCAAATAAACACAAGCTGTTTGTTGTAGGTGTGCCAGGGTCTTACTATGCTGTGATGAATGGCTATCATTTTGAAAATTATTGTGTAAATATACACTCACTGGCCAATGTATTAGGTACTATTTGCTAGTACCGGGTTGGACCCCCTTTTGCCTTCAGAACTGCCTTCATTCTCAGTGGTATAGATTCAACAAGATGTATATGGAAACATTTCTCAGACATGTTGGTTCATATTGACATAATTCTACCAGTCTGCCCATTCTCCTCTGACCTCCAACATCAACAAGGCATTTTGGTCCACACACCTGTCACTCACTGCATATCTTCTCTTTTTGGACCATTCTCTGTAAACCATAGAGATGGTTGTGCATGAAAATCCCAGTAGATCAGCAGTTTCTGAAATACTCAGACCAGCCTGTCTGGCACCAACAACCATGACACATTCAAAGTCACTTAAATCTCCTTTCTTCCCCATTCTGATACTCAGTTTGAACTTCAGCAAGTTGTCTTCACCATGTCTGGATGCCAAAGTGCACTGAGTTGCTGCCATGTGATTGGCTGACTCGCCATTGGTGTTAACAAGTAATTGAACCTAATAAAGTGGCCAGTGAGTGTAGACAACCCTTTCTGATATTACTAATTGAAACGGGTCTGAAAAGTAAAAGGTTTTGCTCACTTTGCTCCATATCTGCTGGATATGTAGTGATAGAATGCATTTTTTCTCAGAAGTCAGAAAGTTCCAGGTGATGCTCTTGTTTTCCACACTTGGTGAATTGCGGATACCTGCAGCAACTACGTGCTTCGGCTTTACAAACATAATCAATAAAAATAAAGGTACTTGAGAGTTAACTGCAGCGATGCATTATTTATGAGTATGAATTCAGGATCCTAACAGTGTTGCCAGTTTACACATAACCAGTGCAAATAATGACATTTTCTGAACAGGTTCCCCCAAGACACAAGAGCAGCAGCCTCTGAGCTGTATGGCAGAAATTGACATGACAAACCCCTCAAAAGCTTGACTTCCAAATCTGCATTCATTTCAAAATGACAACGGTGACATTTGGAAGATACACTTTCACATCTGTACCGAGACGTGCAAGAATTTTTGCAATGGCCACATTCAGTAGAACCAGATGTGGAAAAAATATGAACAAGGCTGTCCACTAGGCTTTCACAGAGCCATTAAAAGACAAAATTTCCTTCTTAATAAAAATATAAGCCATTAATTCCATTAGCAACAAAATGTTCAGGGCACATTCACACTGACATGAAGTGGCTGATGTAGCAGATTCTCAAAAATCACGCTTCAGGGGTCCCAATTTACTATTTTCCACACAGATTCACATTGTTCAGCAGAGGACGACGTTTTTGACGGTCCACTGACTTACTATTGAATACAGGCCAACTTTTGCCATCGGACAGCGGGCGCTTTGGTTGCGCATGCCACGGAGCAGTAGCGTAGCTTGGCAGAGCTGATCATCATCTGTGTTTGAGACGTAGCCTATGTAAACTCGACATAACTCTGCAATTGCTTCACTTGCTACTGGTGTCACTAAGACAGTTTCTATACACAGGCCTATGATGTTGGCCAGTGGAAGCTGGCAGAGGGCAATAGACCAGTAATGGCATACTAGTGGAGGTGACGTAGAGATTTATTTATTTTTTATCTCAAAGTATGCTTGAGAAGGAGCAGGAAGAAGCAGAAATGCTTTTGAAGTCGTACCCTTTCTTCTGTTTTAAATGTTCAAAAAGACACCGACCCCCTCGCCCACCATCATTATATAATTAACTTGATTATTAATTAACTCATTAAATATTTATAATATTTACAACTTTCTATAATAAATACTTTCAGAAATAATTAGAAATGCAAAATATACCTACATACCCATGTACATCTATACACACACACACATATATACATATATATATATATATACGAGATCTGTTAGAAAAGCTTGAACCTTTGTGCGCATGCGTGAGTTTTTTCACGCCTGTCGGTTGCGTCATTCGCCTGTGAGCAGGCTTTGTGTGAGCAGTGGTCCACCCCTCTCGGCGGATTTTTATTGCAAATAAATGTCTGAACGATTTGGAGCTTTGCTGCATCATTTTTCCAGAAACTGTGAGACCTCCAGGTGGTAACCATTCGGAAAATTCAAATGGCTTTCAGGGACGATTTTATGGGGATTACACAGATTAAGGAGTGCTCCAGCCGGTTTAAAGACCGCCCACAGCTGCTGAGAGTGCGCCACGCTCCGAGTGCCAATCGACAGGCTCAAACCCCGCTGAAACAACCAGATCATTTCCAACGTCAAGGCTTTGTTGATCCGGGATGTCATCTGACTTACACAAAAATGGCAGGAGACGTGGACATCAGTACTTTTTCGGCACATTCCACTGTTACAGGAGTTTTTTTCATGGAAAGAAAAGCGGATGGATGTGCCATGGAGCCGTTCATGGCGTGGCACAAAACCACCTCCATGTTGGTCTCACAGGACAGCTTTGAGATGGCTTTCAGATGGCTGTCGGTGGGTTTTCAGTCGTGTGGCTAACCGAGAAATTGTGGATGAGCCTGGACATGCCAGAACATGTCCTGTGAGGCTTCATCACGGCGTTGCTTTACGCCATATGGCTCCACCGCAACGCACGGAATTCCGAAAAAGTGCTGATGTCCACGTCTTCCGCAATTCCTGTGCTAGTCAGAGGATGTCCCGGATAAAACACAGCGTCCAGTTTGGAAATTAACGGCACATTTCACTGTTACAGGAGTTTTTGTCATGGAAAGAGGAGCGGAGGAATTCTACGCGTCGGGACAGAGCCGCATGGCGCAAAGCAACGCCGTGATGAAGCCTCACAGGACATGTTCTGGCATGTCCAGGCTCATCCACAATTTCTCGGTTAGTCACACGACTGAAAACCCACCGACAGCCATCTCAAAGCCGTCCTGTGAGACCAACATGGAGGTGGTTTTGTCCGCGCCATGAACGGCTCCGTGGCACATCCGTCCGCTTTTCTTTCCATGAAAACTCCTGTAACAGTGGAATGTGCCGAAAAAGTACTGATGTCCACGTCTCCTGCCATTTTTGTGTAAGTCAGACGACATCAAGGATCAACAAAGCCTTCACTTTGGAAATGATCTGGTTCTTTCAGCGGGGTTTGAGCCTGTCGATCGGCGCTCGGAGCGTGGCGCACTCTCAGCAGCTGTGGGCGGTCTTTAAACTGGCTGGAGCACTCCTTAATCTGTGTAATCCCCATAAAACCGTCCCTGAAAGCCAGATGAATTTTCCGAATGGTTGCCACCTGGAGGTCTCTGTTTCTGGAAAAAATTGATGCAGCAAAGCTCCAAATCGTTCAGACATTTATTCGCAATAAAAATCCGACGAGAGGGGTGGACCACTGCTCACACAAAGCCTCCTCACAGGCAAATGACGCAACCAACAGGCGTGAAAAAACTCACGCATGCGCACGAAGGTTCAAGCTTGACTGATGCAATCACACGTGATTCAAATCAATATGGTTTTTGAAAAAATAAAAAGGTCGGATACTTTTCTAACAGACCTCATATATACGAGGTCTATTAGACAATAAACCGACCCTTTTATTTTTTTTTAACTATATGGATTTGAATGATGTGCGATTCCACCAATCATGCTTGAACCCTCGTGCACATGCGTGAGTTTTTTCACGCGTGTCGGTGACATCATTTCCCTGTGGGCAGGCCTTGAGTGAGATGTGGTCCCGCCCTCTCGGCTGAATTCCTTTGTTTCACACGCTGCTCGAGACGGCGCGCGTTGCTTTATCAGAATTTTTTCTGGACCTGTGAGGAATATCTGAATGGATACTATTCGAGAAATTAAGCTGGTTTTCGGTGAAAAGTTTAACGGCTGAGAGATTATGGGGTGTTTCTGTCGGTGTAAGGACTTCCCACAGAGCGGGAC